>NC_064670.1:42663176-45063176 GCF_943734685.1 Anopheles coluzzii
AAACTTGCGCCTGTTTGCGTTTAATATAGTTATATTCTGTTTCTTCTTTGGTGCAACAACCATTGTTGGTCGACACTTGCCTACCATATTATTGGGTTTGGTTGTCAGTGAATTATGAATTACCCATAACAGGATAATCAGTCCTACGTAGGGGTCCATACGGGGCTAGAACCCATGACGGGCATGTTCTTAAGTCGTACGAGTTGACGACAGTACCACGGTACAATTGCAATAGACTATCGCAAAATATAGTTAACATAACCACAAAATTTAGTACAATGTGTTTAACTACACTCCTCAGAAATACGCCAACAATAGGGTGATATAGAGATTTTTACCTGAACAGTTGGCGGTTTCCGAAAGTTGTTCAGCTCGGGTAGCAGAAACTTGGATTTGTCCTTATCGTTGGCGTCGGTCTGTTGGTTAACGTTGAGATTGGTAGCGTTGTTGCGTTGCTGCTGTTGATGTTCGGGCGGGGCAATCGAGCACGTGGTTCTCGTTGGTGTCGTGATCGTTGCTGTCGTCGTCCTTGTTGTCGTCGTTACGGCTGCAGTCGTCAGCGTCCTGATCGTGGGCCGAACGGACGCGGTAAGGACCAGCTCAGTGTTAATTTTATTCACCGGTTCAATTGGTGGCTTTGTGAACTCGACCGACAGTTTCCGTATGTCCGCTGGCAGACGGTACTCGTTCGGCTGGGAGATGGTGCAGAGCGATATCGGTGTTATCGTTGACGGAATGCTTCTCGCGTTCTGGTCGATAATGACTGCGGCTGTTGAGACAACGGTTCCAATAAGCGGTGGTACGGTCTTGTCGATCTTTTCCTTTGCTCGATTCCGAATATTGTTACAGTTCCGATCGGCGTTGACGTTTTTCGATCGATGGCGCTGTCTACTGGAGATCTGATTCTGTTGTTCCGAAGCGTCGATTAGAAGGCAGTTGTTGGACTTAGCGTTGTTGTAGTCGTTTTTAGCGCTGTCCCTACTGTTGCGTCGGTTATTTTGTTGTTTGTTTATACTGCTGTTGCTGGTGATGCTGCTGCTGCTGCTGCTATGACTCTTGTTGCTGGCAGTAATCGTCCCGTGTTGAGGAAACTGCCCTAAATGTTGCTGCTCTGTCTGTTCTTGCTGATGCTTTTCGGTTTCAGTAGTCCGAGGTTTACGGTGCTTTCGGTTGCTGATGTTGCGTATGAGTTGATTGATGTTGATTGCCTTCTGGACCGTTTCGGCGTGCCGTTCACGAACGGAAGTTGTTGTGCGAACTGACAGCATCACAAACATAGCCCGTCGGTTTACAATTCCAACACGTTAGCATAATATGCTAAAGGTGAGATTGATTTGTGGCAAAGTGTTTTGTGTGTGTTTTTATATTTTTATGACTTGATGAAAACTTTCACTTTACGACTTTTCACTTTCTATCGTACACACAAACACACTCACACACACATTTTAGAACACGGATGTTATATTCCGTAACTGCCAATAATAACACCTTAGTATATTTTCACACCTAACTATTTGTCTCACGCACTGTGTTGGTTTGTCTTCTACACTACTCAGTTACTCAGTGCTAATTGGCTTATTTTGTCTTCTTTCATATTCCGTTTGCACTTCATTTAATGTACATAACCGTTACCAGTATTACACTCTACAGTTCGATATAACGCTGCTTGAACTGAATATACACTTTTCTATTATACGTTTTTCTATGCACGTAACGAACTGTTCGTTTCTTGGTTCACGCTATCTCATACAGATGCCAATGATTTGTGCCGACCAACATCAACATTGAGTTACCTTTTTCTTTATGTCTCTTGTTCAAACTCTCGTTTCCACTTTGAGACACTAACTTATGGCAATGACAATTGGTTGGTTCTCTTTGGCTCGATGTGAAGTTTTCGTTAGGATAGCTTTCCCTTCCCAAGAATGGTGTTGAATGCAGTAGAAGTAGTAGTAGTAGCTTGTAGTGTTGTATACTTTACTTATGTGCGTCAGGAGATCGAGAGAAAAGTGAAGCTGCCCTGTAGAGCGCACAAAATAGCAGCGACAGGCGTTGTCAGAATTCAAAATGTAGTTTGCACTGATTGTAGTTTGCACCCCCGTATTAGCTTCGTGGGTACTGCATTAGTTAGACGCCTTAGAGCTGCTGCTGACCAGTGTGTCAAAAATGTGGCTGTTCTTCAGCTCATCAACTCAACTAGCACTGTCACTTTGCAGAATGTTTGAAAAGGCAAAGACGATGTATACGTGTGCGTTTGTGGTTCGTGCTGAAAAACTGTTCTTAGCCGTTGAAACTGACCACGTATTTTGGCGTGCTTTACTAAATTGCTCTTTCGGTAAGCCTGCAAAACCGAGAGGAATGTCGATAGTGTATGTGACTGTGAGCTAGAGAGAGAGAGATAGATAGACAGAGGTATAGACTGAAGAACCAAACTCGGGAAGGGATCACAATCCGCCGTATTGATATATTCCTTTCATACACTTCACCGGTTCCTGCCACCGTGTGATGTTGCTGGAATTCTATGTAGTTTTAAAATTGGATCGTATATGTTGCTGTCTGTACGGCTGTGTGTTCTGATGGTGTGTAGTCGCGCCTTTCGAAGAGTTAATGGTTCACCTAGCCACCCAGTTCACCTTTGCCACGCCAATGCTGCTCTCGACGGAGTGATATTCTTTTGTTTGCCACTAGCACGACAGCATCTGTACCAAGTGAAACCGTGTGTGAAGATTTTTATCATTGGCGCGCTTTCCAGTGTTATGTCACTTCTTTTCGTTCGCCAAAGTGTAGACAATTAAACGACAGTCGCGACACGATGGTATTTAATTATTTTCACACCCGAAAGCAGAACCCTTGGTTCGCAGAATATCGGACGAGTCGTGTCGAGGATCGTGTAAGATGATTTCTTTTATTTTTTAGTATTTTCATAGCTTTTCGTTTTTAGTCACATATTATGGGCGTACTGGTGACAAACTGCACTCGTTGATTATGGAGAACAGTGGTATTAAACGGTTCGTGCTGAAGGTTTGACTGTAATCAGAAAAGAAATAAAAAACTAGAGTTAATTTTGTGATACATATACACCTAAATACTCAGGTACACGCTAATTATTGTTATAAATTGTTTTGCAATAAACTAAAATTCATACATCTATTTTAGTCATTTTTAAGCATATTATACAAAGAGAGTCATGTGAATAAATTATTTTTAAAACATTTGTACTTTCGTTCGGTTGTCAGTAAATAAAAATCGTCGAACACCTTAGTAGATAGAGGTACTTAGATCATTAGGCCGATCTGGTGGTACAGTCGTCAACTCGTAAGACTTAACAACATGCCCATCATGAGGTCAAGCCTAAAACGGACCGTGCCTCCATAAGTAGGACAGACTATCCTGCTATGCGTAATCAGTAAGTCACTATAAGCCAAGCCCACAAGTGGTACAGGCATGCCTTGAAGGACAACGATTGTTGTGCCAAAGAAGAAGAGAAGATCACCATTGAAAATCAAAATATATTACAAAAGGTGCGAGGGTAAAACAGGTAAAACACGTGAAACAATATCATCGGAAATACCAGCTATTGCGCAATTTTAATGTCCTACTACAAATGGTGCAGAGACCGCTTCCGTGTCACTTATTCAATGACAATAAATGTAAGTTTAAATTCATTTTGTTTTCGAACGAGTTTTTTTTTCATTCTGCAAAAGGTTAAAATGTAGAGTTGGCTATTATGCTGCGATGAATAACGAATTAACTCATCTGCGGTTTCTGCGCCAACGGTGGACAATGAATAATTGTTGATGGGTGGAGAGGGGATGTTGAAAATTCGAGCGTATGATTTTAATTTGCCATGCTAGGGAACGTTTCAATTAATTGTATAAACATAGCGAAAGGTTGAACAACAATATTTTTCAAACCGTTGACAATAAAATTATGATTTACGGCTTTTACGTAAGCGCTCAGTAGAGGAAAAAAACATGAGCCACTAACGCTAGGTAATGAAAGGTGGGCATGCCACTGCAATAACAATGCAGTGTGTAAATAAAGTTTGGAAAAACGGAAAGGTAGTGTCGATAATTTTCCACAACTTCCGTACAGCGAGGGAAAAATATGCTGCCAATAGCTAGCTGCACTTGTATATTCGCACTAGCAGGTTATGGGGCTTGTTTATACTCCGTCAGCTGCTTCATTAGCAGTGTAAACTAGAATGAGGTGAAAAGTTTGGTGGTACAATGAAAATGTTTTTCCTTTCATCGGTTTCGTTGCTGTATATTTGTTTTGTTTTGCGAATGAATTGACTGATGGAACAGCGGTGGGATTGCACGTGTACCAATCGTTGCAGTATTGTGTTTATTTCCCTGTTTCATTTTGATAATGCTTGTAATGATATTATGCTTCATAAGGTTTTAAATGTATCGTGCCTTGTCAGTGTGAAATAATTTGTACTAGAAAATGTTATTTCCTAAACAACTAAATAACTAAAACCTGGTTCAACGTTTACTTGCGTCTCCCACTGAATTGGTATGCGAGAAAACCATATCTATTCATAAAACCATACCATATTGAAATCAAGTTATTTACTTACTTATCCGGCGCTACAACCGCTTTGCAGTCTTGGCCTGCCTCAGGAGTGTCCGAAACCGGTTACGGTCTCGTACCTTCGTCTGCCAGTCCGTTATCCCGGCCTTTATGGCCGACGCCTCCACGTCATCTTGCCACCTCAGTTTGAGCCTATCACGCCTCCTCTGTCCTTGTGGACGGCCTAAAAAGACTTTACGGGCAGGGTCGTCCATTTCCATGCGTACAACATGGCCAGCCAACCGGAGTCTGGCGAACTTGATACGCTACACGACAGTGAGGTCGCCGTACATCTCGTATAGCTCGTCATTATAGCGGCTCCTCCATTGTCCTTCCACACATACGGGGCCAAGTAGCCTTCTGAGCATCTTCCCCTCGAACGCGGCTAAGAAGGTTTCGTCAGATTTGGACAGTGTCCATGTCTCAGAGGAGTATGTGAGTACCGTTACTATATAAGTACTATATAGTCCCAGCTTCATCCGACGCGACAGGTTCTTTGAGGTGAACCGTTATTTCAGACTGTAGAATGACCGGTTGGCAGCCAGCATCCTTGCGCGCAACTCTGCTTCCATGCTATTTTCGTTGCTGACCTTTGACCCAAGATAGGTGAATTCTGGGACGACTTTCGCCTATCTGTACGTCACGCATACGTAGATTTGGATTATTTCTTGGTAGAGCCACTGATGCCACCATCAGTTTGGTCTTTGCCTCGTTAATCTCCAATCCGAGGTTCCCTGCCGCCTGTTCGATCCTTTGGTAGGTTTCTGATACATAGGAGAGCCGCAGACCAATGATGTCTATATCATCAGCGTATGCCAGGATCTGGGTTGACTTATGGTTCCCTTATGACTTATGGAAGATGGTTCCCGTAGTCTCCGCCCTCGAGTTGTGGATGGTTCTCTCTAGCGCCAGGTTGAATAGGAGACAGGCAAGCCCGTCTCCCTGGCGCAGACCCTTGGTGGCAGTAAAAGGTTCTGTGAGTTTTCCATCCACCCTCACCTGGCAAGTGACGTTGGTCATAGTAATTCTAACTAGCCTTATCAGTTTGGTCGGGACTCCAAAAGAGCTCATAGCATCATACAGTTCAATCAAACAGATCAATATGATTTATGTTTAACTTTAAATTTAAGATTAATCTTCTTTAACATGAGAACCTATGAAAAAATGACGAACAAAATTGATTTGACAATAATGTTTCAGAGTAGGATAGATTGTAATGAATGCTTAAGAGATTTTATAACTATTATGTCTCATATTGCCATACAGTTTTTTGTTTCATGGATTGTAATATGATCAGATTGCGCAACGCTTGTGTGTAGTATAGTAAGTGTTCAGTTCAGGTTTATAATAAATTATAATGGATACGTAGGACTGACTATCCTGATATGGGTAATCAATAAGCCACTGACACCCAAGAAACTCACTTCACTATTGGGTACAGGCAACGATTTCAAAAGATGTCTACGGGCCGTTATCAAATGCAATGGTGAAATATTTGAAACAAAAAAAGTGAAATGAAAGTTTAGTACTAATAGATGTTCTTTAAATAGATTCCGAAGATAAATCAATTTAGTTTTAATTGTATTACAAGAACAAAGTGTATCACTTCCCCGATGCCACCATGTATATGAAGTCATTGAATGATATGTAGAAGTCGGTTGGAGAGTGAAACGATGATCATTCCTTCAATCAGTTGGGTGACATGAGTTGTTTTCATACCGCTGTTAGATTTAAGAGAGCGATATAACTTCATGTAATTGATTACGTCTTGATACGATGCGGTCGTTAGTGTTAGTTGATGGCATCAATGAGTCGCATTTAGTCCATGTGGATCATGCAATTGTGTTTCAAGTTTCCTCGTCCTTAAGTCCTTCTAAAGAAAAGTTTACAATCCAGTATTTTACACTCGGAAGTGGAAACTCGTTACGCAATGAAAACGCTCTAAAAAATTATTGAAATGTGATTCTCACGTAGAACGAAGAACAGTAAATGATCTGATTCTCAAACATGTAGCACGGCAAGACACGCTTCTTCATCGTGTGCTAAATAATCACAGTAGCTATCGATCATGCGTTTTTTTCATTCAAACATCAAATCGTTCATTTTTCGGTAAGGCCAATGTGGTTTCTTCTTTTGGAATGTCATATTTTATGGTATTGTGGGTGGAGAACAGTTTTCGTATAGTTAACGCACATAGGTAACCCCACAACTAAGTTGAAATGTTCATTTAAAAGAGCCATCATCATCATCATCGACAACAGCATCAACGTCGATATCCATTGTAATGGATAACATCTAGAGTTCACGAGGGACTTTTACTTCACTCGTTCCTTTACCCGGTTGCAGGCTTCAAAAACGTATGCAAAATTTAGCAATTATTCAGCTGACGATCAAATGTCATTTCCTGCGCTGCTACAATATCCTTCCGATCCAATCCATTGCCGTGTTGTATCGAACCAAGACAGAACATCCTGTACCCAAAACGGGCAACTTTCTTCCATCAATTGTCGATAGAAAGTGTATTTACGTACCTATTGAATGAGATTGAGTGAAATCCCGTCGGAATTAGATCGATTACGTTAAAAAGCGAGTTTAAATGTATGTGCTGTTATCAATTTTCCTCCTCTCCCACAATCGCTTCAATGGTTGCGTGTGATATAGTGGTGGCGGATTGTTGGCGCCGTTTGCAGCTGATATTAATTATGCCGCAAATTTTGGCTGGCAGCGGTTTCGATGGATCTGAGTCCCGTGCCGTGGCAGTTCAGCAAATATGTGGCAGATTTATGGACTAAACGTGTGTCCTGGTTTGTCCCATTCAGGCGGCAGGATGTAGCGGGAATGGGAAGGAAGAAATGAGAAGAAGCGTCAGGAAGGCACTAAATTTGGCTGAATGAAATTTAAATGTTGAATAAATCGACCGTAAGGAATCATTGCCAGATTTGGAATTGTGGTTGGGTTGGAGGGTACTGGTCGTAGCGTGAGTGATGTACAATCGCTTTGACATAAATAAAAGGTGCACCGAATGGTACACGCTCAATGGAACTCATATTTCAGTCTACATGTGTGTTACCGTAGAGTCAAAAAGTGGCTCTGAACGAAGATACTCATCTGTCGGTATTCGTAAAAGGGCTCACCGATTTGAATTTCCACTCTTAATGGCAAATCTTTCATTGGTGGTCTTTTTATGGGCTTTCGCCATGGACTGATTTATTGCACGATTGTCGTACTTTCCATTCATTCGATATTTTCTTTGCGCGGTATAATTTGGTCGGATCGTCGTTTCTCATGTTTTTTGTTTGAGATTATTTTGCTAGAGTGACTACCATTAGAGAATAACCATTATATATTTAATATTAAAATTAATTTAAAATGACTGGTGGATTGCATTACTGAAGTTTGTCATATACTTTTGCTGCATACTATATACCGCACGTAATAAACGATTGTGCAAGACAGTTTTCTAATTAATATACGTCAAAGTTAGTTCAATCATTGCCTGAATAGGCCTTGGGCCTTGGGCTTGTGAAATCGATTCTCACTGGCACATGCTCACTAGCTTCTCCATCTAGGTGATAGGAAGATGCTTTGACATTTCATTGATTGCTACAACGTTTGTTCGCTCTTGACAGTTTCCCAGAATTATAACATCTTCTCACAGCCACTGTGCTGTGTACATACGGCGCAAAGCTGTCTGTCTGATCCAGACAGAGAACGAGAGAATCCCGTTTTACTTGCGCCGTCCGTGTTGGGATAGGAAATGGTACCCTTAATTTCCGGAACCGTGCGGAAAATGGATCCCAGATACACATACACACTCAAGTGAAGGCAGCCAAACTCGTGTGATTGTTGTTGATGTTGTGGAACATGTTGGTAAGAAAATGGCCCATCCTTCTGCCATGTGGTGTTGCTATTTGCGTCTGGGATGTGAGCAAGCGGTAGAGACAAGAAAGACGCAAAGATTCCTGTTCTTTAAGCAAGAAAAAAAAGTTTTCTTGTAAACCACACTTCATTTTCAGAAACCGAATGGATGGCTTGTCTCGGTGGACTTGCCTCGCAGTGGCTTTTGATTGAAAACGATTTTCCCCCTAGGTGACAGCATTTCAGCATTGGGTTGTTCTGGACAGTTCATCACTATTTCATTCGATCCACTTTGCGCAAGCATGTTTTTGGTGCAGGTCACTGTTTAAAGCTTCCCATTCTCGGCATAACCATGTTCTGTATCAATTGGGATTTATGTGCGGAGATTGTTTTCGTTCAGCTGCATGGGATTGAGGCTAGATCTGAAGCTAGTGCTGGAAAGCCAGTAGTATTTCACCGGCCTTGTTCCTTTGCGAGTTGGTGATGCAGTGTTTTAGGTTATTTGTGACGGATTTCAATGACATTGATACCAAAAGTAGTTACAGTAGTTTTTAGAAATTGCTTGAATGGTTTGTTCAAATCTCCCTTCAGGGGAGAGTGATTGGCTCGATGCAATAGTAAATGAAAACAATAAAAAATAGTACTACATTTAAAAGCTGATTCATTTTATCATTCATAATTTGTGTGTTTTTTTACTTATTTGAATGTTCTCTTCGTATTTCCGCTGTATGCTGTACGAAGACAACATTCAATCTTTGAATATTTTAAACTACATTTAAGAGTTTATCGGATTGAAATGTTTAGCAACTAAAGCTAATAAGGACGTTTTCATTGCCATTCGATTCATGAATAGTTTATTTGAATTTGAAAGAAAAAGACTGTTTCTATTATTTCAATGCTACAAAATCTTATCGACAAGAGGTATAATGTGCAGTGCATTGTTTTTCGTGTCAGTGTTTACGTTCACATGCTCATTTCAGCCATCAGTTGTAGATGTCAATGACGTAGAAAGAACAACACATATCGTACTCCTTGTACGATACATATCATATGCTTCCGTAAAGAAGATTGCACCATCATCCTCCATAGTCTAAAGCTATACAACACAACGGTGGTGCGGCTTTAAAATGTTGCCTGAGCTAAAGCGAAAGATGTTTTGTCGTTTCAGCAGCAATACGCGTTAGTTGGCGTACCTTCGGAACAAGTGACCATTTCTCAAGAGAGGAGAAAAATGAGACAGCACATAGAGACAGAGAAAGAGAGAGAGAGTATAATGACAGGCTGCCATAGCTGCATTGAGGCCGTTGTGTTGTGATGAAGCTGTTTATAGTCGGGGGAGTTGGTGGTAGGATATGCCCACACATGAATGGTGTCGTTGCAGATGAAAGATGCTTTTCATTATTCCGTGCATGCATGCTTTCTCCATTTGTAAGCAGTGTGTTGTTGGTTTTGAAGATACAGACACCAGCCGCATCCCCGCCCGGGTGACAGCCGGGTTGTTGCCGCTACCACTACTGTTTTTGAAACTTTTCGCAACAGAAAGGCCTTTGTATAATTTCTTAGCATATGTTAGGATTGGCTTGGAAATTGAGATGTATGTGTCGTTACTCTAACAAGACCCACAGAACAAGATCGCTAGCAGTTGTAAAGAGCGACCGGCTTCCGGCGTTCGGCAAACGCACCCGACGTCTTCATTATGCTGTGATTGTTGTGGTTTTGTTTCCCATCCTGGGGATAGTTTTTCTTACTGCTGAATGATGCGGAAAGCTTTTGACCTGGTACGACACAGACAAAGGGAGTGTGAGCCGAGAAGGAATTCTGGTAAAAGTAATTTTCATTAATTTGCATTCCTCCTTTTGATGGTGGGCGTGTGTGTTTTCTAATTATCCCACAATTTTAGCATTATTGCATATTGATTTTTCTAAGAAATTGTGCGAAGAGTTTCAATGAATGGTAACTGGCATGGTTTTTTTTAATGTGATTTACTAAAACATTACAATGATTATTGAAGTATAGTAATTAGTATTACTGTATAAATTGTATTTTTAATATATATATTTATTAGTTACTGTAACAAATAAGACTATTACATGATCTATACTCTTTGCCCGGTGTCAAGGCGTTCGGAACATGATTTGTTGTTTTTTTTTTAATTTCCAATTTCAACTAGTGATTTGGCTGAGGAGCTATCTAATCAATGTTAAAAACTTCCGTTGGGTTATTAAAATATGCTTGTTTAAAGAAATCAAAGTACAGTCAGAATTCAATAATTGAACGCGTTTTAGTCAAAGTGGGTTGATATATCAGTGCAATTTGATGTCTGAAAAAGAAAATAGGAAGAAAACCTGGATTGACAGTTCCATTACAAACTGAGTGCTTTGATGATTGTTCTATATTCTTTTTTCTAGGTCAATCCAAAATTTTCACAATTTTACATGATATTTGAGAACAATCGGAGGTCTTCTGCTGAATGAAACAAACGGATGTATGCACAGGCACTCTGATAAACTCCTCACTTTAAGTATGATACCGTATTTGGTTCGGTTGGTACACTGTTCCTTGCTTACTGGCTGAACAGATTCAATAATTGTTGCCTGTATATCAGATTTTGCGAAGGAAATGTTTTGTTGGAATCCAATTATCTTAGATCATCGTTTTAATCCAAGAACTGGTCGTCACGTAAGTTTTTTGGCTTCTTTCTTCGTGCTACGTCTGAGTAAAACCACATACCATTTCTGCGAGATACCGTATTAGTAAGGAAGAACACTATAAGCCTACCTGATATATACACCCACTTTGGTTTTAGTTGAACGCTCGATAGCTGGTTGAAAGTCTGATAAATGATAAATTAAAAAGGATGCGTTTGTATGGGAAACCCGGTTTTTGAAAATTTCCGTCCAGGTCGGTCCGTCCAGTGTACTTTGAATTTTTTTTTCATTTGACAGCTAGGGAATCCAAAGTTACTTAATAACTCATACAAAGTCCTTAGCAACCCTTACCGCGCGGCTACATGAGGTGAAATATACAGCGAAATGGACTATTTGACAGGTGAAATATCACAAAAATCTCATGGCTTGCCGAGAAAAATTTCAGATTTTTTTTTGTATGGAAAAACGTGCCAACTTAAAAGCTCATATTTAATAATTGGCAGAGAATCGAATTTCCAGATCCAAATCCAATGAGTTCAGACTGTAGTGGTGCAATGAAAAATGATAAATAATCTAGAAGCAAACCAAGCAGAAACAACGTGATAAGATTTAATACTTCAATAGTCTGACTTACTGAACTGTACGGAAAAGATAACAAAATAAAAAAAAAAACAATAAAAAATGTTGATAATGACGTACAATGCCGTACATGAAGGCAAGATTACGAAGATGTACTCGTTCAATGAGCATTTATTTAATTATTTCATATTTTGAATGGTTTTTGGGATCATCTTACCGTGGATAATTAAAAATATCCGACTATAAAAAAACGAAGAGCTAGTTAGTATCAACAGAGTAGTAGTATTAGCAGAGTAGCTAGAGTAGTATTAACAAATGACTATACAGAACTTAAAACGTATGACTTTTTAGGCAGTGAAGTTCATAGAAAAATTGTAAAAGATAAAAAAATTGAAAAAGATAGATACAAAATTAACTCACTTTAATTGTATTTATATATGAAAAATGATACACAATTGTTAAATGATGATGATGGTAGTAATGATAATAATGACATTATATTTTCTGCTTTTTTCTGATTTCTGTTCCAATTTTAATTATGGGTTGGTTTTACGTTTGAACCTACGCATGAAAAAAATCTTACGATTTATTCTAAGGCACTTTTTGAAAGAAGGATAAATTTTATTCAACTGTGTATAATAGCTAGTTTATCTACCGCCTTGGTAATAAAAACCGTAAATTCACTGCGCAGATTTTATGTCCCTCATTTGTCCCCCGCATGAAGGAAGACGATACGCATACAGCAAGGTGATTCTTTTATTGTTTACAGAGTGGAAGAGATAATAAATTGAAAATAACTTTGTCTGGGTACATCTGGAGAACAGGCTTAAAATATGTATTGTAGTATTTTTTTATATTTTTTGAGCAAAGTTTTATAGTATTTCATGGCCTGTGTATAGTAAATGGAACACTGAATGAATGTTTTAACTATGTTTCGATTATCAGCTTGGCTTTCATACCACATATTGCTATTTCAATACAGGTTTTGATGGCTACTGGAATACGGGTACGCAATATATGCAGTCCCACCCCTTTGGCTCATTACAACCAACTCGTGCTTCATTGGATGAGTTTAGTTTGAAATTCAACTGCCGAAAATGATGATAACATAGGAAGCACAGCATTGCCCGGAGTGGCATACTTTACAGCAAAGTACATCGTAACTTGGTAAACCGTACTTCGCTCCCAGGATAGGCAAAACCAGAACAGGGAGAGTAACTCCGTAGCTATTGTCGACTTCTCCATCGACGAGCTGTGGCAATAAAATTGTCGTAAAGTGAACTTGGCTCCGTTCGCCTTTTATTATCCAAGCAATTCCTTGAGGAAATCGATAAGAGACGGAAGCTCTGGACTCGTAAGTAGACAGCGGGCTGGAGTGACAGCTAACATTACTACCACTGCGATTTTTGAGCTGCACATCACAGCTTGTTTCGTTCGTCGCGTGCTTTGTATAGATGATGCTGATGTTGATGGCAATGATATGGACGATGATGATGCTGTTGCTGACGGTATGGAATCAGTTTTGTAACGTGTAGGTGAAAATATGAAAAGATTCTGGAAAGAGATAAGCTACTTCGTGAATTGCGACCGGACAGATGCGAGAAGCACGGAAACATTAAACTTTTGTTAGCGTATGATGTGTATAGTTGAAGTAACGATACAAAGTAGGCTATAATTTTTGGGCTCATGATAAACGCTTTGGCGAAAAGGAACATAATTAAAAACTTTAAGTAGTTGTTTTTAAAGAGGAACAATACAAAAAAAGCCGTGTTGCTTAACTACTTGAAGTAGTTGTTTGTAGACTGTAAGACCTGTAAACCCTTGGAAGTAGTATATCTAACCATATTATATTCCAATCATATTTGGAATTCGTAGGAACATTGTAGGAAGAATTTGATAAGTTTTTTTTAATTTGCTTGTCTAAAACCTTATCATGCTATTTTACGTAAACTTTGGGACTAAAATAGTACCTACATCGAAATCATACGGCCCTGCAGTGAAAGGTATATTTTTGGAGTAGAAGCGATCTTTTAAAGTGCAATGTAGTCCAAAGGTAATGAAATAGCGATATTGACCGGTGAGGATTAAATGGTGATAAAACATTGCAGCACCAAAGGCAGAGAAATTAAATTCTCACTCTGAGGCAGGCAGACTGGCTACTGTAGCCGAAAAGCAAGTTCTTAATTAAGTATATACAGTGAGTTTGAAATAAATTTCTTCTTGCTGGCTACAGATCAGTTTCATGATTCTTATGAGTTTACTGCATACTAAGTCTCTACCCGGCGGCGTAGCAAATAGGGTCCCACACCAACAAAGACAATATCTCCTTCCTCTCGCCCGGAAGCGGAAAACAGTTTTTGTTCAGTTTGTCCAAAGGTTTCCGGTATCAGGATATCGTGTTTAGGTGTTTGTTGTTTGCGGAACCACCGGTTAGTGCGTAAACTTTGTCTGACAGGCGGTTTTCGTGGTCGATTGGCCATCTTCCGAGTGGTGGTTTGTGAGCAATATTTGCGCAAGTTATCACCGTCAACCATCGAGGGGTAGGGAATTAAAGCAGCAGTACCTACGCAAACCATACCGGAAAAGGGAACAACAAAGCAACAAAATCTAGAGGAAAATCTCGATACGTAGCAGCAGGTCCCATTCACGCTACCATTTACCATCGTCATCATCGTCATGGTCGACGATTTAATGTTCCAACGATTTATTTTTCCAATGCGAGAGAGGTAAGACCGGTAAGGTGTGGAAAAAGGTTGTCCCCAAAAATGGAAAGGTAAATTTCCGCTCAAGATGTTTGCCGAAAAGATTCACGGCGCTAACCGCTGTGGCATCCTTGGTTGACATTGCAAATTCGCTCTTTCCCGCTTCTTGTTTTTTGTCGTTTACGCGATCATTTCATGAAACGTAAGACACATATTTCGCTGGACCCGTATTGCCCCTACTGCACACGATGAGATGGCGATCTCGGGATTGAAAACTTAAGAAAGCTTTAGGTTTTTAGGTAGACCCATTCTCGGCTGAACTCCAACTTATGGGTTGGTTAGAGCATTCGTACCATTGAAGTTCGTATAACTTTGTGATTGATGATTGTCGTAAATTTTTGAAAGCATTTTTTTAAATTTTTTTATCGATACAGGAAAGGTGAAAAATTATAATAGGCAGCAATTGTGAGATTAAAAAAAAATATTTGTTTTTTTTTTCTTTTTACAGGTATGTTTACAGGTTTTACAGGATTGTTCGGTTGATCAGTTATATGAAATGGCAGTGAGTATATAACTGTTGTATTATTTAATTTACTGTTTGGTAATGTTCACTTTATTTACTAGGCTGTATTGATTGAAACATAATCTTTATGTTCTAAGTACAGAATTAGGTTCAAAATAAGTTGCATCGAGATTTTATTCAACAACAATTATTCGAATTACTATAATTATTGGAATGGTACATAGTTAAGGAAGGAATTGAAAATCTTTTACAATAAATACAATGCTCAAACAAGTACTGAACTATAACAAAACTTTTTTTTAAATTTCCAAATAAGTTTCCGTAAAAGTTTAAAAACATCATTTTTTTAAGTAACTTAAGAACAAAGTTGAATTAAAACAGATACGAATCATTCCAATCCTGGGGAAAACAACCTTAAGGTATCTGTCTGCGGTGGTAATAGCGAAGACGATATGGGATGTTTAAAGTTACATCACTCACATTCGTCACTAGGACTAATTTGAAGATTATCGAGACAATTACGGAAGACTTGTACTGCTACTGACCTAATTCAATAATATGATAACTACTACTAACTAAGTAATAACAACTACTTTTTAATGAGTCATTATCAACATCTTTTCATTATTCAATTGAAAACATATGTATACACACTACAATATGAATGATAAATCTGATAGCTCTGACAAAAATCATGATGAGAAAGTGGGTATGGTATCATTTCCTTACAGATTTCCTAATAGTTACTTTTAACCATATTTTTTTCAATCCAAACTGTTCAATCGAAAGCTTACAAAACTGTAATAATTCGTAGAAGTAAATTAATATTTATGTCTGAAAAGATGCGTTATTTTCAACAACCGCAATAAAAACAAGCTCTTATTGGAAGGTCGAATACAAAAATTTTGACAAGTAAGGGATAGTAATCTAAAACATCACACCTCTGGCAAGTTCTAATTACAAGTACAGTCAGATGCCATAATTTGCATTTAGCGATGCATTTTGCGGCCGGTCTCGTGGTACAGTCGTTAACTCGTACGACTTAACAACATGTTGAACATGGGTTCAAGCCCCGAATGGACCGTGTCCCCATACGTAGTACTGACTATCCTACTGCAGGTAATCAATATGTCACTGAACGCCATGCTCAGTAGTAGTACAGACAGGACTTGACCGTCATCGGGGTTGTTGTGTCATAGAAGAAGAATAGAAGATACAGTTGAGCGAGCGGGCCATCCCAACATGTATGTTGCATGCGCGTTTGAAACGTCACTGATGTGCAACCAAAATGCGATTAATTTTCTGCCAGTTTGCTGCTTTCCAGGTGTTTTCTGTACCGATGGGACTAAAACTAAACGAGATACTCTCTCGTAACGGGTAAAGTGTTGCAATCGATATCGTGCTTCCTTTGTGATAGTCGATAGTGTGGATAACAAGCTCGTATGGTAAACTCTTTCCAGGCGGGATTGACCTTGCACGAGTCAAATCAGTGCGAACGCGTCCTGTTCGCTATTTGCGAAGGGTGCTAGTTCAGATTCGCATGTCGAGACCTACATCACGTTTCGGTGTCATCACTTGCAATAGTGGAATGGAATGGGTTTGAACCGAGACAGCCATAGAATCGATCGGAAGTAGCTTTCCGTTTTGCAGGGCATCATTTTTCGGGTGACGCGCCGCTGCTGGCGTCGCAATGTGCCACGTGTGTTTTATACGCCAAATTTAAGCTCACCCACGTGAACGCATCCTTTGACGGCTTTCTGCCGTAACGGGGACCATGGTACACGTTCGAAATCAGTGCCTTCGTATAAAATGATGAGTGAACTAGGATGAGCAATGCCGGATGTCGCACGAAGCGCGGGCAGTGTGCAAAGTTTAACATTGTTGTAGCACATAGCGTGCCGTGGTCGGGAGCAAACGGGAGAAACTGGTTGGTAAATGAAGCCATGTGCCAAATCAAAAACCGACATTGTGGAAAATTGGCCCGGCTCTTGTTTGTCGGCAGTTTGCACTCACGCGGAATATTCTCTCGCATACCCACCCACACACACACACAGCAAACGGATCAGCGTTATTTGTTCGCCTGCTTACTCGCACAAGCGGTTTTGCAGCGTTGGGATGTATCAATTCGGTCGGTAGCTTTTAATAGTGTTTTAGTTTAAAAAAGAGCATTGCAGAAGAGATGGTAAAAGTGGCATCGCTCCACAGGATAGTGGCGAGGCATGGCAAAAAAACCATGGCGAGCGATTTTAAGGCAACCAAGTGAACGATGCAAATTTCGATGGAACCAATCCACTCGCTCTCCGTAAAGTATTCGCTGTGTACCATGCCATGTGATAGTGGTTTTAATTTACCTTTTTTATCTTGTTGCTCGTAGGTTTGCGTTTCCAATTGGCGGATATTAAGATGGATAAAGTTAGGCAAATAGAAGCGAAATGTGCACATCCTTTGGGTATTAGCAAAGCGTCGCAAATTCCTTGGATTTTAAAAGAATTCCACCTGGGTAATATTTGTATGCATTTGGAAAGTTGATTAATCATAAGTGATGAATATGTTGGCATTATTAGCTAATATGTTGTCACTTACTTAAATCCTTTGTATAAACAAATTATATCTTAAATAATCATTTCGGTTTGAGTGGATGTATCGTTCACACAAAAACGAAAATGGTATCTTCAATTTTTAAATCTATTATATGGTGTTTTCATCGTTTAACAAAACACACACAAAAAATACACATACAATCGTTCGACTTAGAGAGCATTTTTGTGGTATTACTTTGAGAAATAAAACACTTTTCTTGCCTCCTCCGGGTGACTGAGCAATTATTCTGGAGAACTGCTGCAGATCGGCTGGATTACTCTAGGTTGCACACAATCCTCTCGGTGCATCATAATGAGTTTTTAATTTCACCATCACTTTACCGCGCGATAATGATGATGGTCGCTGATGCTTTTGCGAGTGCTCATAGCATCAAGAAAGCCGATAGATCATGCAACGAAGACTGCTTGAGCTGTGTAGCCCTTCTTGAGCAAGTTATCCTTCGTGTTACAGATGCTACAGGGCAGTGGTTTTTGAGCAAAGATTCGTGCTGCATAAGATGCACAACTTGATCCCACTGCCGTGCACACCTACCAGTGGAAGAGTGGCTCCCAATTTTATGATGTTGTAAGCTTTGTTTTTATCGCACAATGCAACGCAATTAAGAATTCTGCTGAAGTTACGAGGCTGCAGTAAACGGAGATTATTTTTAACAAGGTTTGGCAAGTACGGCATAGACTGCTGCAATGACCAGCTTGAATGTGAATGGTTTCTAGTGGCGTATAGTGGCAAAAATGCAAATTACACTTTTTTTTATTTCCATCCTACTGCTCATCCACATTCCCACTATCTATTATCAATGTATTAGTGTACGTCAGGGCAACTCTTATTCTCATGTTAACATCCTGAAGTCGTAGAATGGCTTTCAAGTATTACATTTGTAACAAAGTGAGCTGAAAGCGGGGGCTGACTTTCTTATATACCAATTATAAGGTATAGAAAGTAGTAGTCAATATACAGTGAGTCCAAAAAGTATTCGTCTTGCTGATTACCTTGCAGAAAAAGGTGAATGCCGAGGTAATAGTAATGATGAGGTTTGATAAACAAACATTCAATTCTGAATATTTATTTTGCTTAAAATTCAGTATTAAAATAGTGCAACGCTAATTAAAACACATAAACTAAAACTAAAACTAAACTAAAAAAGTCGTTTGATGGGCACGCAAAAAGAAATCGTCCACCTAGCATTTGACTCATCTACGCTAGCCAAACATTATGTAGTCACAAATATAAATGTATTATTATGAATTTGTTAGTGATTTGATTAAAAACTAATGCATTTCTGTTGTTTTAATTGCACTTCGAGTGGTCAAAGACGCACTAAAGGCGGGGAAGGAATGGAGCATGATGGTGAAAATCGTATTTTAATCCTAACCTATCCTAATCATTTTAGAAGGTTGTGGGAAACCCCATGCCTTCGTTTGATCAGCGTTTGCCCATTTTTCTGACACCAATTGTGTGTCAAACTGTTAACTAAACTGCCAGAAAAGTTGAGCTAGAAAAATGATTCAAATTGATAGAATAATAGATTGGGAAATATAATCTTACATGTGTTAAGTATTTTAAGTCGCAGTTTTGAGAAATTATACTTAAAAAGTACCACGTGTTTTATTACCAGTTGATCGGGAGAATATACAGAAGATTGTCATTTGCACATAAAACTAAACCAGCAGAAACCAAGCTGATAAAAACGGCTAAGTATGAGAGTTTACTTATGATCAGTCTACTATGAGTATATGATGTCAGTTGCCAATGATGATGATGATGATGATGATGATGATGATCCCACCCTTTCACCGTCATAGGGGAATCCATTTGAGATGGACGAAATTGTCTTAAGATATTTTTATATATATTACTTTTGAAAAATATACTTATTATAAATATAAAATGAAATATACTTATATATACTTAATATTTAATTTCGAGTGGAAATTAAACGAACACTTTTTGGACTCACTCACGAATACTTTGGATTCCAAGAATATTGTATTGTATTGTATAACGACTTGTTTCATGTAATCCATAAAATCGCTTGAATTATTTGGTAATGTCTGTGTACCGAACTGAAACGAGCTGAAGTGTAAATCGAACTGAAACATCATACCAAAAGTGCAAATCTCTGGCAATCTGCAGCACGTGTTCGTGTGCACTGCAAAATGTTTCGAATTTTTGGTTCAACGTTGCCATATCAACGTAACAATAGCAACGCAGCCGTAGTTTCCCGCCCATATCCTTTCGAGGTGCAGCTTACCCGGGCATTGGGATCATTGAATTTGACGATTTAATCCGTGTGCTTACGGGAGTTGGCTCGTTTGCGAAATGTAGCTGAATTCGGGCGCAATACCACCTTTTATAACCAACTGCAACGGGTAGTGCTGCATTCAATCGCACTTCGTTCCGATAGTCACCGATCATATCTTGCGTAGTGTGGGAAAAGGATCGGAAATATTCATGTATTCAGTGGTGAAAGATAAATTGGATAAATTGCATCGTTAGCAGATAATTTCATTTCCCGGCATTACCCCATCGATATGAAAGGCTTCTGTATTTTTAAAACATAAGACTCGATGCTTTGTGCGACACGCTGACATCTCTGAGATCACAGTTGATGCATTGATGATTTGAATTACGCGTTGAAACTTTCGTCTGATTTCGTGTACAATATTGCAAACGCTTTTGTGCTCAAGGAATACTTAGCTGTGTTTTGTTTATGGTTGTTACACAAATCTTTTAAATTCTCCCGTTATTTCGCACGTCATTTTTTTCATTTCAATTCATGTCGTTTTTTCACACTATCTTATCCTTAAATGTTTGTAGGGGTTGCTGCAGAATTACTCGCTAAATTTCATACATACGTAGTGGGAAACTGTAAACAAGTTCCTTAATTAAATCATAAAACTTTTACCACCTACTGTTGGTAACGGTGCGACAAGCGTAACTAATCTGGCTGAAGAGTGAAAACACTGAACGAAGCGGATGGTCAGCAAATGGTCATCGTTTGACCAGTCAGGCTGGCAAGTTTGTTAATGAATTAGGCTGTAAAGCTTTGTACAGTGCATAACACCATCATAAAAGTTGGGGTCGCTCTTTTCTGTGATGCAGTGCGCTCATGAAACACGGACCGTTCGCTGTGTACCAAGATAATCAGGAGTAGTATGCTCAGAGCCAACCATAAGAGCAGCTGTAATTAAGTTATAGCTATGGGTTAAAATACTTTACTAACATTAAAATGTAACATTACTGTTTCCTTCTTTTCTTTAATTTATTATACATGTAAAATATGAACAATGACATATGAATCAAGTAGTTGAATGATACAAGCTTGAACTTTACTCGCTTTTGAGAAGCATAGACTTCTGATGAAAATATTATTAAGCAATAAACTATGTTCAGCTAAAATTAATTATACAATAGTTGTTCTGCGTTTACATTGTATGCTTCATGTATCTTCAATCTTTAGTCTTGGTGCTGTCTGAAGTATATTTTCAACATTACAACGAAAATAAAACAATATTGATGTTGCAGTAAAACCGGCTACACGCACCATATTCCAACACGTAACCAAAGTAACAAAAAATCGGATCACATTACTAAGCGAATGTTTGATCAAACTGCAGCAAAACAGTGTTACCAAGAAAATACAAATTATCAAAACAAGAGCAGGTGCTGTCATAAAACGGAGTGAGAATAGAACGGGCACGAAACTGCACCTTGTTTTGTGGCAGAACTATGCACAGAGTGGCACAAATATTGTAAAGAATGAGATTGAGGTCTATACGGCAGGTAGGGTAATTTTAAAATGTATGGCTTGGAAAGATGGTTCAGTTTGTAGTTCGTTCTCTGTTTCTAGGAAACCAAGCAATCGCTGTTGTAATGTTATTTGGTCACGCGAGAGACAAAGCGCTTAGCGAGGCGTAAAGTTTGCAGGCTCTAATGGAACTAGCATAATGTGTTTCCTAATGCAAACTGTTGTGTGTTGTTTTTGCAAAATGGGGAAAAACAGAATTCAACGTCAACGCGTTTCCACTGTTTGTTGCTCTGTTATAATATAGCAACTTACGCTCTCTTTTACTCCCGCCTGCCCTACTTAAGGTAGTACCTTTCATCAAGCGGTCGGAATTTGAGGTATGAAATTTTAATATTTCTTGCAAAGGGCAAGAAGCAGCACGCGGCGAGTATTTCAATGGGTAGGAAGAATATGGCTAGAGTGATTTACATTATGTAACGAAAGTGAACCGTCGGAAGGGTATGAATTTGCATGTACCGAGCAGTTGGTCTGAAAATAGGTTTAGTGTTTCGTGTATTTGGTTTGATTATCGTCAAGAAATCAACCGGGCACCGGCCGGATAGTTGCTTGCTGGGCAAAATGTAATTAACAAAATGGTTAAGGCAATGCTATTTGAAGAGAATTTGTCAGATGATGGAACCATCCGGAATGGTGGAATGCAATTGAAGTTAGTAACGTTGTAGGGTTTGTACATTATGAAAGGATGATTGGATTGTCAGAGCGGACTCATGGACAAACATCACGAAGTATAAAGTTTAACGTTCTTAGCAGAAACTGGGTTGTCAGAATTAACATATTTTCAATGTATAACGTAAGGATTGCTTTGGAAGCATAGAACCATGCTACGCATCATACAATATTGTCTTGTTTGATAGCTATATAAGGTATGTTAATACGGGTTTAAAAGATTGCATTAAAACCAATCGTTAAGAAATGGCGATGCTGCTGCAGATTGATTTAGAAGATAATTTATCTTTTCAGTTTTAAAGAGATCTTGGTTGCTCTGGGGTGGTTTCTTCATATCAGCAGGGCCCTGAATTATGAGTTTTCCATTTTCAACAGGTTGTGTTGGCCAATTGGTTGTAGTTCACGGTTTTTTTTTTTTTTTTTTTTTTTTTTTATTCAGGAGTAACGGTCCAAAAAGGCCGTATTGCTTAAGAGTAGAAAATACAAATGTAATTCATGGCGCTACAATCCATATTGGCAGGGAGACATTTCCTTCTCTGAGCCATGGAAGGGCACCTTATCCCGGGTGTACTCGGACGGTTTGGTTTTAATTAATCCAGTCCATGATTTTGCGGTCCTATAAGCGTGGCGAAGGTCTACATCATTCGGGTTTCGAGGTTGTCTATTCCAGTTCAGTGTTCCAAATGGCATTGCGGGGGTCTGTATCGTGTGGATTCCAAGCATTTCGTCGGATCCATCCATCAGAAGCGGTCCGAGTATATTTCCATTTAGTGGCTCAAATGACATTGCGAGGGTCTGTATCGTTGTAGTCCTTTCCTTCAGTGGTCCGAGTGACATGGCGGGGGTCTGTATCGTTCCAGTTATCTAGTAAATCCTTGCAAGAACATCGTTCGAGCAAGGATCTTCTGTCTGCCGTCAATGCCGATTACTCAGCCATACACATTGCACTCATTCATTCTTACATTCATGCATACATTCATCCATCACAAACATACAAGCGATGTACAACATGTAACACATGGACAAACAAGAGGAAATAATATAGGATGCAAGATTGCTGTTGCCAACAATGTTGGTTGGTTCACAGACATTTTGCTTAAGGAAAGTCACACAGTTAAGCCGTTCTCTCTACAGAAATCGAATATGGCCTTCAGGTATTCCCAGTCCGATGCCGCTAATATATCCCGAATCGGAATATCAGTACATTTTCCTAGTCTTTCGACCGCGTCCAGCAAAGCAGGTCGAGCAGACTCGTATTCCACGCAGGACCACAAAAGATGATCCATGTCGTGGAATCCAAGCCCGCAGCCACATACCTTGGAGTCGACCAGTCCTATACGCTGGAGATGTGCGCCTAATGCGAAATGATTAGACCTAAGTCTAGACATCATTCGAATAAACGCACGATCGCCAGGGGTGTTATGGAACCAAGGCTTCAAGCTTACACGAGGAGTGATTGTATATAGAAACCTTCCGAGTTCATCCGAGTCCCACAGATTTTGCCAACGTGCCATGCAAAACGCCTGTGGGGCCTGCAAGAACTCATGAGGAAGGATAGGCCTATCAAAGAAAGACCCTTCTGCAGCTCCCCTTTTGGCCAAATGGTCTGCCTGTTCATTTCCTGGTATACCACAATGAGCAGGTAACCATACTAACGATATGCGAAACGACTTTTCAAACAGTGAGCTTAAAACCTTTACAATTTCTTTCACAAAATGGTCTGGGCTCTTAACAGCCTTTACGGATTTTAATGCTTCAATAGCGCTTAAGCTGTCTGAAAAAATTACATATTGATCCGCTGGGCATGCACTTATCAATAATAAGGCATAAAAGATTGCGGCGAGCTCCGCTACATATACTGAGCATGGTTGGCGTAATTTAAAGAATGCTTCGGAGCACGTGTTGTATACACCAAATCCAATGCCCTGCTCTGATGAGGATCCGTCAGTATAAAAATGGTTACTGTTAGCATGGCCATGTTTCTCCACAAATTTGCTGGGAATTGTCATCCGGCGAAGGTTATCGGGGATACCTTTAATTTCCTCCTTCAATGAGGTATCTACACTTAAAATGGAACTGCAGGACTCTGGTAAGCTGGCACTAGTTATACTTTGAGAAGTACTAGGGTGCACCTGTAAGGAAACAAAATCATGATAGACCTTCATGATTTTGCATTTAGAACCTATCTCTTGCAGTGTTTCAAAGTTCTCGATTATCAAGGGATTTGATACTGTAGAGCGGACGAAAAGGCGAAGCGATAGTAGCTCAAAACGTAGCTTTAGCGGCATCACTCCGGACATCACTTCGAGTGACATGTTATGAGTCGACTTCATGCTACCTAGCGCGATTCTAAGACAGCGATACTGAATCCTCTCAAGTCGGATTAAATGCGACTTGGCTGCCCAGTGGAAGCATATGCAACCATACTCCAAGACGGACAGTATCGTAGTCTTATATAGGTTAAGGACGTCTTTGGGGTGTGCACCCCACCAGAGTCCGGTAATCGTTCTGAGAAAATTGATTCTTCTTGTACATTTCTGTACCAGATAGTCAATATGTGTCCTCCATACATTTTTGCTATCAAACCAAACCCCTAAGTATCGAAAAGATCTGGCAATGGATATCTTTTTACCATATAAAAAGATATCGACCTTTGGGTCAACCAAATTCAAGCGTCTATTACTCTCAGTGTTGTAAAAGAAAGAGAATATCAGCATTTCCGTTTTCTCTGGAGAAAACTCGATACCTAGGTTTGTGGCCCACACTTCTAAATTGTTGAGTGTGGTTTGCAAAGGACTTTGAAGGTCGGCGATGTTGTTGCTGGCGACTGATACAACACCGTCGTCCGCCAATTGCCTAAGGCTACAGCCAGGTGCAAGGCAAGTATCTATATCGTTGACATAAAAATTGTACAACAAGGGGCTCAAACAGGACCCTTGTGGTAGTCCATAAAAGCTGACTCTCCGAATTTTCATGAAGCCATTGTCGAAATTCATTGCCTTTTCCGAAAGGAGGTTGAATAAGACGTTATTCAGTCTTGGGGTTAAACCCGCAGATTCTAACTTTTGACACAGAACATTGACTGATACTGAGTCAAAAGCCCCCTTGATGTCAAGAAATGTAGATGCCATCATTTCTTTACGAGAATGAGCCATCTCGATTTCGGACACAAGCAGCGCCAAGCAATCGTTGGTACCCTTGCCTTTGCGAAAGCCAAATTGGGTACTTGACAAGAGGCCTTTGGATTCAAGCCAATTGTCCAGTCGAAAAAGAATCATTTTCTCAAATAATTTTCGCAGACAAGATAACATTGCTATCGGTCGATATGAGTTATATTCTGATGCCGGTTTACCAGGTTTCAAAAGGGTGACTACTTTCACTTCTCTCCACTCCAACGGGACGGTGTTAATCTCCAACATAATGTTGAATAATCTCAACAGCCGTTTCCTCGCCAGATCTGGCAGATTATGGAGCAATTTGTTCCGAATCTGATCCAGTCCTGGAGACGAATTGTTGCTGGAGTACAGAGCAAGCGATAGCTCAACCATTGAGAACGGTGAATCCATTTGCGGATCACTCCCATGAGCACTCTGTTGATATGGTGGTGCTTGAGCGAAATCAGGGCAGACTTTTTGTGCAAATGGCTCTAGCCATGCCCCAGAAACCCTTTCGCTCTCGTTTGTTGCTTTGCTGTTGCGCATCCTTTTCGCCATGCTCTGAAGCTCCGTTAGCGAAGTGGAAGGCTTGAGGTTTTTGACATACCTCGGCCAGTATGACCTTTTTTTTGCTTTAAGCAAGTTTTTGCACCTACGCTCCAGGCCTCTATAATGAACGTATAGATCCATGGAACCGGTGTCTCTATACCTGGCAAAAGCCTTCCGCTTCGCTGAGAATGCCGCTTTACAATCCGCGTCCCACCAAGGAGTGGGTGGTCTTTTAAAAATCCTTGCCTGGGGGGGCGGCCTCGTTTGGGCACCGAGGGCGCACTCGTTTATCGCCATAACGAGATTTGCATACTCCTCATTTACGGAGAAACTGGGTTCTACGCGGATTAGCAAAGCGGTCATTTGGTCGCCGTATTTCGTCCAGTCGATGTTCCTCGTTAAGTCACAATTAGCGGGGACTTGATCGACTGTGCGACTCCTCTTGATAATCGAGATCTTTATTGGCAGATGGTCGCTACCAAGCGGGTCTTGGATTACCTTCCACATAGAATCCAGCCCTAAAGACGACGAACAAAGAGAAAGGTCTATTGCGCTGGGTCGTGCCATAGGTGAGGGCACCCTAGTTGCTTCACCAGAGTTTAGAATTGTCAAACTGTGTGTGTCGCAAATATCCCTAATGATTGGTGCACGATTATCGTCATGCGTGCAACCCCAATCTGATCCATGGGCGTTAAAGTCGCCCAGGATGAAAAATGGTTTTGGTAGTACCGTTACTACTGTCTCAAGATCCTTGTTGATCTTCTTTGGATCCAGATTGGCTCCCGGTGGGATATAAATTGAGGCAATAGAAACGTCAAGATCCCCTAGCTTTGCCTGGATCGCGACGTATTCGATTACCTCGGGTGTGGGGAGGGGTATTCTGCTGAAGCTGTGACTGCTACGAATACCAATTAACACTCCCCCACCACGCCTATCGCTAGTTGGGTCATGTCGATCTTGACGAATAATATTATATCCCGGGAAGGTAATATTTTTATCGGGTGAGAGCCAAGTTTCACTTAGGGCAAATGCATTACAATTATATTGCCCTAGTAATACCTTAAAAGAATCTATTTTTCCCAAAAAACTTCTGCAGTTCCATTGTAGTATAGTAGTCATTGGAGGCATTAATCATCCAAGCGGACCATCATACTTAGACATGGCCATTTTGATAACCATTGCCTGACCATTCCTCTTAGGAAAGGAAATGCCAGGGGAATCAATCCGGTAAGGGGTTCCGGGAGGTGGAGGGAGTCAAGGAGAGAGTGTAAAATCTCTGTCAGGCTTGGGAGGGATGGCCTGGAGAAAGATCTGGGTTCGCTAGGGAACGCCAGATTGCTGGGATTGGAAGGGTTACGGGAACGTGGATGGGTGCGAGCGTCACGGGGGGGTTTGGAGCCCTGGGGTTGGCGTGGGGTCGCGTTGTCGTGACGTCGAGGTGCCTTTTTGGGTGAAGCTTTAATAATTTTTTTTATTGTCTTTTTGTTCGGTACCCGTGTTGTATGCAATCTTTTAACTCCATTTAATGGTGCCAGATTGGGCAACGGTTCATTACCCTCCAATAGGGAAAGGTTATCGAACGGATTCACACTTGAGGTCGACTTCAAAACATCGGCGTACGATCCTCTTGTATTCTGCAAGACGGCCCGTTTGTGTTCTGATTGTTTTTTTCGGTACACAGCACACAACGACATTTCGTGCCATTCCTGCTTGCAGTGAATGCATTTCTGGGTTTCGGCCTTGCATTCGGATGTTGAATGCGATCCCTTGCATTTGCCACACTTCAAGGAGTTTGTGCAGTAAGGCTCTGAATGTCCAATCTGGCTACATTTTGTGCAGCATGCTATTTTTTGCACAAATGGTCGACGGATGGGCACTCTGAGTCCTTCAATGTACAGCGTGTTTGGCAGGACTGTACCCTCGAAGGTGATCCGGAGTGAGGAAGTCTCACGGAACACCTTCTTTCCATCGACCGCACTTGAAGCGTAAAGTTTTTTAACTTCAAGGACCTTTACCCGAGGGGAAGATTGGTGCAGAAAAGCCCCTTGTCCGTACTTTAGGATGTCCTCTAAGGGGTAATCTAAGTCATCAATGACACCGACGACTTCCACCAATCCACCGGGAATATATACCCGGTAATCCTCCGTATAGGACGGATCGGCCGCAATAGCATTGGCTTGCATCCGGTCCTTTGCGGTGACCCGCAGCTTGTTTGGACGCGGGCGAATAATGTCTAAGACACCAGGATATTTTTTATAAACAGATGCCGTAATTGCTCTTACATCGAGCTGTTTATTTTTCGGCATGAAAAATACATCATGTATCCCGTTATAAGATGCGGGATACGCTCGGAATCTGGGATTCCCCTTCAACGATTGACCCATCAATTGATCACGGGACGTTGAAGGTAAGGGCTCGTTACTAGCCTTTTTTTTCGCATTCTGTCCTGGATCAGAACTTTTTCGCTTCACTGTAGTAAAGCCCTCCTCCGATTCATCCATCGGCTCCGCCTCCATGAGAGAGTCGGAGCGAGAGAAAGAAACCAAACTGTGTGACGAGAAAGGATAGGTAAACAAGAGAGGATCACTTACCACAAATAGACACACGAGAGCGAGAGTACACGACGAACGAGCGCTACGCACCTGTCCGACGAATGCGCTCTACACTCACAAACCTACACAACAGTACACACGCAGCGCGTATACACGCGCTGCACACAACTCTACGCACTACACACTGTACGCACTATACACTAAGCACAGATCGCTTTCCGATCGTTCTCGCACGTATTCTCTTGCAGTGCGTATGGTCGAGGTCAGTGGCTTGTTGTCCGGCAAAAAATCCATCCACTTGGAGCGCGTATCGATCACGTCTGATTCGCTTCGTGGTTGGGGACAGAATGAGGTTCACGGTTATGAATATGTAAAATTGTCTGCTGCTGCTTCCTTCGTTTCATGATGCGCGCACGTAACGGATGGATTCCGTTATTGCATGCATAATTTACGCATGGCGCATCGTACACAAAAAGGCAGCTTTTCTTCAGTTTATGCATGCAAAATCATATCTTGGACTGTTAGCAAAAAGGGCTACTAAATTGGGCGAAGCATGATGAGCCGTGGTTCAGCGTGGAGAATGCTTGTGGAAAGAACCATCTCAGTTATTCCCGAGGGATTTGTGCTGGGAATGCGGGAAAATGTTGAAAAAACTAACAATTTCAAAGTGTTCAGCAATAGTTATTTATATTCAGCATAAGATATTTCTGTATACCTTGTTTGTGTAAAATTTTGGATATGCGGTGGCACATGTTACCACTCTACACGACGAGGACGTGTCGGAATAGGAGTTGGATCCCATCCCATTGCAGAGCAAGTAAGTAGAGTTTTAATGTTTATTATTTTTGTACTGCAATAAAATATGTTTCATAAAATCTACGGAACTGAGAAACTGTTCGATATAATTGTATAGTGCATATAGTGCAGTAGGTGAAAAAGAAAATCTTTTAAACTATACCGGGTCTCATTTCATCGAGAGTCTACATCAACTTAACTTCTCGCCAAACTAACTGCTCAGCAAAACGTTGGTCGAATATTGATTAAGCCATTTAAGGTGAACAAAACACACGCAAACTTTCTTTTCACTCTTCGCAGTGTACCAAGCATAAGTAAGAGCCACAAGTGAAGGAAACAAAAGGTGGCACCTTTTCGCGATGTCATAAAAACGTGTGTGGCTGTAAAAAGAATTAATACCAGCGCAAAAAGTGTGCGTTTGTATATCGTGTGCTGGCTTTATCGTGTGTTTGTAGAAGGAGTAGCTTAACGCCAAACAGTTTCACCATTGTTCTATGGTTCCAGTATGGCAGGGAAAGAAGCAAATGCTGACCGAAGTATTTAGCATGCTACCTACTTTCATCTAACTAGGCCATCGGTAGACGAGAACCAACCTTCGATGCGTAAACCCAGCCGTAACTTGCAATCCATTTGTTAGAGCACATACGCCGTACCTAGCGAACGGTTTCAATGTGCTGCTGCTTCGACTGTACAAGTGACAGATTTAGCTGTCAGATAAGTGTGTCGCACCCCATACCAACCGGTTCTGATTGCTGTGAAATGCTGTAAATTAATGTGTAGCAGTTAGTGTGCGTCTCTGGGGCCACCAGCCATGCAGTGCACGTAAAGTGCTGTAAAGCAGCGTACGGTCAGCTGCTAGAAAAGTCATGTGGGGCTGAACATTAGAGTGCAGTTTCATTCCCATGCCTCCAGTTGACCACGAAAGTTCAGTTGGTGTGGGTCAAGAGAGGAACATATGTGTGTGTACTTTTTCTATACCTCCCACCACACAAAAGCTTCATTATTGCGGACGCTTTGTTGCAGCCGAGGTTAGCTGTTGTAAAGTTCTGCACACTGCTTAATTTTCGCACCGGGAAAAGGGGTAGAAATTTCATGGACCGTAACTTATTGTTCGATTGCCGTGCACATAACTTACGCCAGATTTACGGAGGAGCATTTGCCAGGAACTGAAAAGCATAAAACTTTCCAATCAGTCGTCCGATGAAAACGGCAGAAAAGCAGATGAAAACCGACTCGATCGTTAAATGGAGAACCAGAAAGAGAGAGAGAAAAAAACATGCTTTATTACAAACCAGTGCTCTTGTGACCATTCGCATACGGTGTGAAATCGTTGATGGCAGCAAGATGGAAGGTGTTTCTTCTGTGTTGAATGAAACACTTTGCAATTAAACTTTTATGCTTTTCCGGTTCTGGGCAAAGTTTACAGCACAGATGAAATAGTCCGTACGGTGTTCGATTTTGCAGCGGTCTGAGATAACCTGAAACAATTTTAAACCTTAGCCTCCAAATAGTTTCATTTGTAGAAACGTTGCAGAAAAATCTATCAAGATGAAAAATGCAATTGAAAACCTTTTGTTATTCACAATTCATTTGGAAACAATTTTTACAAGAGCTACTAATGTGGAAAGGCTGTATTCTTTTACTGTTGAATGAAACACTTTGCCATTAAACCTCAAATTAAAACGTTCCCATAATTCCGAGCAAAGAGAAATAAACAGTAAATATGTTTTAATACATCTGCTATAAACAGTCCATTCTAAAATAAAGCATGATTTAATATTTCTCGCTGTTATCGCGGCATATACAGGTTTGTTATTCCATCATTGATCTCCCCTTGAGAACTGATCTTCCTATTCGACCGGTCTGGACGACTAAAATAAAAAATGAGCAAAATGATCAGTAAGAATATAATACACATTGAACCAATAGGTTGCTAGGTAGACTGTCAGTCATTTATTCTAAAAACCTGGAGCTTTGATGCAGATTGTGATGCAGTACACCCTATAATAAAAACCATGAGCAGGGCTATTGCTTTCTAATATGGTTTCGTTGCTGATGCACACCGATGCTGCTGAGAGTATGTTCACTATTGTAGTCTCCCATTGTAACCGGTGCGAGTCTAGTAAAATCTCATTGGTACTTTGTGCCAGATTGCGGAAAACTTCCCGTGCGCGATGTCGTCGTAAAAGCGAATCATAGTGTATCCAAAGATGCATTGCCGGAAGAACCTGCAGAAAAGTTTCACCGTCTGGCGACCATCCCGGGGGCTAACTATTCTGCTGATGCCAGGAAGCTTTCTGTGGGAAGATTGTTTGTGCTACACAGCACGCATACCATCACTCCGGGAAAGGAACGAAGCTTACGGGATGGAACTGTCCCGACCGCAAGATGATGGGCGTACGTGGTCCTAAGAGGTGTGAGTGAAGTGTATCATAAAGTATACAATAACATACCGTCATTAGCCGTTCCGCTGGTTGATAGTCTGGTTGGGCTAACGAACGATATAGAAACAACTAGTTTCAAAACATCTGAAAAGTGGGTGGTAAGCTCTTAGGCATCATCCATCAACTACGTAACGCTAAACTTGCACATTTTCGACCCCCTTTTCTCACACTCACACAACAACATGCAAAGTTGGAAGAAACCCTTCCTCTAAAATTGAGTAACAGATTGTGACTACACCCACCTATCCCACAGTTTATGTTATTGAATAATATCGGATGTTTTGTGCATTCTCAATCAACATGTCTTCATAACTGCAAGTCTTCATAACCATGATTACATGACATTGACTTACGAACAAAATCAGTACTGTTTGCAGGAGTTTTGGCTGTATTTTTTATATATCCATCAAATTACGACCAATATCAGCTGTGCCGAAAAAGGGCTAACTGGTTTAAGTTCATCCTCTGTTTGTTTGAAACGAATAGGGTTTGAAAGGAATTGGATTGGTATTCCACCCGTTTCCAGCGTTATAGTGGAATTTTGAGCCACTTGTTTCGAGTCGCGTGCCGGCACCTGCGAATGTCACTATCAATAAATGAGCATGTCACTATCAACAAATGCGTGCCTTTAAAATAAAATACGTTGTCTCAGTGACGGAATGCAACGTTACTGCGACGATCTTTTGGTAAGTTTTTCTTTCCATTCGTCCGTGGTAACCAAATTTCATCGTGGGTTCTATGTTCGTGTGAACCGGCCACCTAGCAATGACGGACTGTTCGGCTAGGTGGTACTCAATAAGTCGCGTAATCCTGTTTAGACCGACATAATCGCATAAGTTGTTAAATCAAGAAGAAGGGTCATCTTTTTGTAATAATTTTTTATTCGCAGAATGTTTTGGGAACATTTTGTTTTGCGTTACGTAACAAAAGTTTAACTTCTCTCCTTTACCCGTGTAACAAATCATAACGTTTGACGACACTCCCTCTCCCGCCCTTCAGTGTTACGTAATTAATGGAAGACGCCTTAGGCCGGCGTGTTGTTGATCTTTTAATACTACAGTCTTTCCCCGAGATACGCGTTCCAGTGACATTCGCGTTACTCGGATTTTCGTGTAAGACGAATATCCCGTTTTTCAGCCAAAATATGAATGATTAAAAACTATTTATGATTGAATTAAATAATGTAATTACTTATTTCATACAATTCGTGTAGAAAAGTTATTTCTGTGTATTTAGCGATTTTAAACTTAGATTGAACTTAGATTTCAATATTGTATAAATTTGATGTATGAACTGTCAACACTCATAATTCGCGTAACTGGAATTCGTGTACCTCGAGTGTCGCGTAACTTGGGGAAAGACTGTACTTGGAAGCGCGCAATGGAGCGCTCTGTATTGTACAAAGTTGCAATGGACGGTAGGTTTTAGGTCTACTGGTTTAAATGCAGCTGCCCAAGAATACGACATTGCTAGGACCATTTTAAATTACAATACTTTCAATTTAAGCAATGTTTGGTTTCCTACCGTTATGATGTACGTAACCATTGGCGATAAATTGCAATGCAATGAACGCTGGATGAGTCAAATTAACCCTGTTGGTGCACAAACATATCAGCAGAGGATCACGACGAGATACGAAGATGCAGTGTATCCTTTTTATGTCGTAGTCTAAAGTGGGCAGCAGGAAGCTAAAGTCTTGTTTGTTTGACTGCCAGCTGATGAACATGGCCATCAGTTCACACATGTCCGTGCCTGCCCGCAGTCATGGAGACCGGAACAGGTGCTATGTTAAATTGGCAGATCCGGCAGGAGTTTTCAGCCGATTGCTTTCGTCTTGCTGTAGCATCACGTCAAGCCTCGGGCAACGGATGTAACCAGTCTGTCAGAGGTCGGAAAACCTCTTTACGCTTCGACAGACGTCCGTCGAGGTTGATTGATTGGGTTTTGCGTTGGTTCTAGCCCGCCGGTTCATATTTCAACCCCGGGAAAATCCCTCAACAACTGGGCCTTGGCCACACTTCGGGTGTAAGGGTGATAGCATGCAGACAGAGAATCGCAATGAAGGAAAAGGATTCCTTTCATCGACATGCTTGAACTCGAGGGTTTGCCGATGAAATGGGGGTAAAAAAAGGGTCGAAGGTGAACTATCCTAGATAAATCTTTCTTCCATTGACGATTCGTTGCTTCGGTTTGAAAAATGGTTGTGCCTGTGTTAGAACGAGCTTGCGCATCTCTCACATTGCCATTCGTTGCAAATCGTGCAACGATGCATTTGACTGGTCGCAGTTGTTGGAAAGCATTGAACTATGGGCCAGTTTAAGCGGTCGATCTAAGAGAATAGGTATTTCATAACACACTAGTTTTTGTTAGTTTCCCTTCATTCTCCTAAACCACACCATTCTATTCATGTTTTTGCTGAGTCGTCAATTTTATTCCTTTTTTATTTAATTTTATACTGCTCCAGTGACGTATAAAGATGAAAGAAACATTCTCTCAAAATAGTTATGAAAGTTAAAATATGGGAGTTGAACAATGAGCATCAACATTGGCAATTCATCGTTTCGTTCGAAAACTATTTTTCATGTGTAAAAATTTTTTTTAACTTTCGAACGAGGGAACAGATCCGTGCTTTTTTGCATGATGCATGATGGCTGAACATTGACTTCAGCTCAAAAGCTGGAATGTATTTCCAGTTACGTACGGGTATCGCATCAATTTGATTGGTTTGAAATTTGATTTAATTTTCATGTGTAAAGAAATTCCCAACACTTTTCCTACGGGAATCTTCCAAATTGATTGATTGATTGAAAGTAGTTAAATTGTATAGAAGATTTATAAAGATGTATAAGAACGTTCAATATCTTATATACTCCTTTTATGGATAATCCTTTTCACAATAAAAAAATCTAGGATAGATAAAGTGGAAGATGCCAATCGTTTTCAGTATTATAAAACTGATTATTCTGTCTTACCATTACTACATCAATATGTTGCATCATTTCTTTCTCGGCGATTGTACGATGTGCAGATACACTTTGTGTATAAATTTTATCGTGCAAGCTTTCATTACATTCAATAACACAATATAAAATTCATCAGAACATAAACGTTGCAACTTGCAAGCATCCTGAAAAGCAATCGCAATAAAATAACAAGTCCATAATTTAATTCCATATTCCATCGTTATACTCTCGGCACGTATCTAACAACGATTCTTCCGTGCCTGCTTGCTATCGTTCCCATTTGCAAAAGTGTCCGAGATTGGCAGCGTACTTGTGCTTCAATTTACTGTCTAATGACTATACATGGCTTCCGGCACAATGCTTCCTTTCACATGGCGCAGTTCGTCATATGCCAGAAGATATTTCAAATTACCTCTCTAGTCCGTATTTGACGCTGCATGTCGGTGGACATGGGAGGAACGCAAAAATAATTCGCCGTCTGATACCATCATTCTGGGTCGTAGCAGCTGTTATCGTGTCTGTTTGTTGTGTTATAGCTCTAGGTAACTTTTTTGTTAACTCATAAAACAGAGAGAAAAAAAGACCATAAACCACGGATATTTCAAACTTTTAATAATAAATGATGAAATTATTTACTCGCGCAACGAGTATCAATAGAGTCGTATCAGTGCAAGCGCCCATTAATATTTGATTGGTGTTCGCTGTTCGATTTATTGACGACATAGGTACATCCCCAAAATTTTGGTGTCTTCTTCTGGTGCTAATTGAACGTGTTGAATGCTGAAACTGCAAGCGCAAAGATGACCACGAATGAAGCTGTGATTATGATTATGATTTAACGGGTATGTGTTTTTTCTTCTCTGTGTCTTATTCGTATTCATAAAATTATACTCCGGATAATTCAAATAACCAAACATACACAGCACACACAGAGACGCACAGCAAAGGGGCACTAAGTTGTTTGCTTGTTTTTATTGAAATTGGTGCCAAGCTTTGGTTGAATGAATTGACGAAAAGCTTATTTTTGTTTTAGCTGAGAATGCAGAGAATGTTTTCATTTTAACGTTTTAAAGCAATTTCATAATATATTGAAGACAATCATAGTAAGTAATATCATATTAGCAGTAAAATCATTCTTTTAAACAACTATAAAATTGAATATGAAACAATTTCCAAAAGATTTCATGTATTTCAGAGTGGAGCAAATGTACAATTGTAATTAAATAATTATTTTAAATTAGCAATTGTGATTGTGATCAGCAGGATTGTGGTCCGGAATATTGAAATTCAAATTGCTACAATCAGCACTTAATTAATGTAAGTGGTCTCATGCAACCTCCGATACGGCTTGTTAAGATGTTCCATACGACGATATGTACGTGAACAGTTAAGAACAGTGTATCTGCCTCGTACTGGCAGAATAAGGTACTTTGCACAACTTTCAACTGCCAAGATTGGACGAGCGTTGAAGCAAGCATTGCGTTCTGGGCAAGAGTGAGCATACCCATACACCATGCCTGCAGTTTAGTGGCTTTAGAGCCACACGTGTAGCTGCAACAGTATGCCGAAAAGTTTGTTCTATCTTTTACGATGCCTTGATTTTGCATGCTTCTTGTTAGTGTGAAGGAATCACGTTGTGCAATCACGTGTCGGCAAAAGTTTTCAAGCTCATCTAAGTTTGCACAATGTACAGTATTAAGTTTTGTGATGACATGATTAGACGGGCTATTGAATGACCTTAAAGAATGAGTCATGGTTTACAATTTACACTATTTACTTAGCAATTGGAGTAATTACATTTCCTATTATTTAATGTGATTACTTTGCTATGATCTATTATTTAATGAAGATTAAATCCAATAGAAATGTTTAAAACTGTATTGATCTTATTGTTAGCGCTCTCTTTTGCAGGGAAATTATATCACTATGTAGCAAATTCAATAGAAATAGAACTATTTTATGTTAGTGCTTGTATGAAATCGCGTTTTAAATTGTCCATTTGCTATATTTCTTTGACTCAGATGATCGAACATAACGTTAAGCTAAGCATCCCATCAACACTTAGCAAAGCAATCAACATAAAAGCACTACTATCACGCTCCATACTGTCCATAATTTACTAAAACTGTAGTGTGTTTGACAGGCGTATCAGCACCCCATTACGGTACCACCACGCATCTGGCGTACCACCATGTCTATCTCACTGTGAAAGGATGTTTAGAATGCAACGATTTTACAGCGTTTGCTGCTGCTACTGCTGGTTTGGTAAAATAACATGTTTAACTTGTCGATGCTATCGTGGATGGCCTGGGACGGATTACTGTAGGGTCGTAAAATGCCAGCTTGTGAGGTAACTTTAGTTGTATCTGCGATGTACCTTGCGCGATAACAAGAGCCGCATTGCTATCGTGTTGGGACAGCTTTTCAATCCAACCGCAATCCATTTGTGCTCAGTTTATTGGAACTGCTGGGTGCAGATTGGTAGAAGGATGCAATCCAACCACTACAATGGCAAATTTGTAGAAACCAAACGCTTAAAAACAAATGCATTTTTGTTGGTGTTGAGCTTTGCATTGTGGTGTGATAAAATTGTAAAGTTATAGATCGATTCGTTCTCGACTACATACTTTGCTCGAAATATTAGCGTAGTTAGAGTTAGAGTTAGAGTCAAACTCAAATATGTTTGATTTCGGATTATGTTTATTTTCAGTCGAACGCATAATATGGTGTCAAACTCTCAGAATAATCAAGTAAAGTTAATCGTAGAAGGGACTTTTGGAAAGTTTAATACATTATATTTTAAAATAAATCAGCCTGCTAAATGCTTGATATTTATGGTATACTTTAATGGATCTCCTTCAAATCTTTAAACACAATCATATTGCATATTGTTGTCGTTACGTTATTAAAGGGTAATCCCACGTAACACATGTTTTGATGAAACGAGTAATCAGGTGTTTTTAATAAAAAAAAACAAAACAAAACCGAAATAATAGTTTTTGGATATGTCGACATTTCGCCCCTTTCCGTTTTTAGATCGTAAGCTGAATTTTCCGCCTGTCAGCTGTTTGCTTTGTATAGCAGTTTTCGAGTAGCTATCAAAGTAGGTATAGTATACGGGTGGGCTTATCCCAAGGTGTATGAATTTAGAAGGCTGATTTTAGCACTTCTGCTACTGAATGAAGATTTTAAGAATGTTTTGTGTACTCGTCAAGCTACCAAAAAGCCTGCTTGAGAAAAAGTTTTCAGCCGTCCTGTCAAAAAGTGACTGCCCTGTCCTGTCCTGTCCTGTCAATGAGACTTCAAATTTGGTTATGAAAAATATGCAATGATACCATCTAGGATTTTGAATTTATTTGAGCAGATATTCGAATCTAATTCTAACTTTGAGGCTATAATAATCTAGGCTGAAAATCGCAGGCTAGTTTTGTGTGTGGTTTTGTATGGAGTGTTGATATGATTTCAGCCTCCAACTGTCAAACTCCATGTAGAAAAGCTGACTAGAATCGTGTAGGGCCCCATTATTGTAAAAAAAAACTTTTTTGTTAGTAAAATACAGTATCCTCATAATCTCGCTGGCGAGGTGTAAAATTTTCAACTTCCTCTACAACCATGTGCAAACCGCTTAACATACTTCCGGTTTCCGGTTGCTCATGTAAGGCCAAGACCATTGCTTGAGTTTCATGTTAATAGTCAAACGATCTAGTCTGCATTTTAGGATTTTGGTTATAGCACTCACAAACCCGTTCATATGCTTAGGTAGAGCTAGCATAGCTTCTTTTTTTTAGCTACACTATTAATGTGAGGAATGTTATGGAACGAAGACGAAATTGTAACATCGTATATTTGTGCACGAGCTGTAAACGATTTCCGTTGATAATTTTCCACACATCCGATCAGCAGCAAGAGCTTTGTCGAGCTTGTCGCTTGCTGGCCGGTTGTTTTTACGGTGGCAGTGGACCTTTCGCCAACAAACGGTTTCCAAAATCGATTCGTCGATAAGAAGCTTTTTCACAGGAAAACTTAGTAAGGCAAACTATCATTCGACTTTTTTCCTGTCGAATTCATGTAACCATACCGACCCGTACTGCTACAGAATGGTACAATGACACAGTTCTATATAGCAAAAAAAAAAAGGATAAAGATTTTCCTCGAACATATTCCGCCTGCAGTTGATAGTTTTCTCGACGTTCTATGCTTCATCATTCGCATCCGGGAGTCGTGCAAAAGGAACTAAGGACAGTGAAACCCTGCAAGGGTCCGCCGTTTCCGCACACGTTTTGCTCCATTGTTGGAAGAAAATCTCTTCTTTGTCGAAATTGGTGCCGCTTCTTCTCCTTGCACTTTGCTGCTCACTCCTCCTCCAATGTTGTTCAGGAAGAATTTATGGTTTTACACCACCACCCGATAGAGCTGTTTTTGAAGTGGTCAAAGTGAAGAGATTTTCTCTTCCAACCCTTAGCACACTCCCACGATGCATTTCCACTTTACGCTTGACAAAAGCTTTCACCATGTGCTTGAACCGAGCCTTAGAGTATGCATGCAAGAAGGAAAAATAAAGTTTCTACTATAAAGCCATTAGTGATTCATTTCAACTTTTTCCATTCGATTCACCCCTTTCGCTATCAGTGTGCCCTTGTCTTTCTTGCGATTGCCCTATCGGTTTATTTTCTTTCGTCTTCTTGCTTTCCTGCCAGTCAGTGTGCTGTCGATTATCGTCGAAGCGCCGACAGTTGTCTCTTATTCTTTCGGGAGAGGATATCAATCAATCGCAGGCCCATAAAGGAAGGCATTGCACTCCAGGATGGGCGAAAAATGATATGAAGAAGATTTATGAGATCTAAGTGTATATTTCTCGACTTGTGGCTATCTCTTCTCTATAATTTCTTTTAAGCGCTACGTCCAAAAGAGCTTGTTTAATTGTGGAAAAAATAATGCATCTTTATTTTTAAATCTACATTGAATGTTGTATAAAAAAGTACAACTAGAACATGAATAAAATATATTGAAACACTCCGAATTCTTACAATTTACAACTGTATCTCGTGACCTTGTTCTTTCCCATGCTGTGTTCATAAACTTTTGCAAGGATGCATTCATCGCTACACACAGTGAAGTGAACGAACTAGTGTAAATCGTTAGTAATGACTGGAAACGAACCGAACAATCGCTCAATAGCCGCGATTGCGTTCTGGACGCTCAATGATCGGATTCGTTTTATGGCCGAGTGATTGGGTGGCACGAACAGACGCAAACTTAAGGATCCGTAATCGTTCTGCTTTCAGTGCAACCACATTAATCATTCGTTCGGTGGGAAGGGATTTGCACCATGAATGACACGAACGCTTCACCCGAGACTGTGAAAGGTCATGTTGAGTGCGATGAAGTGAGAGAGTTTTTATTGCAAACTTCCTTTTTCGTGATTAGTTTTATCTTCGGGACGTTATGTTCAGGAAGTTCAATCATTCAGCACAAAAAACCCTAAACTGTATGCGAATACTTTCAGTCAAAGTTTAGCAATCTAGTTGGAAGTGATTAAAATAAATCGTTAGTAAACTTTTCTTTTTTACAGGGCACTAAGTCATCATTCATAATAAATTTTCTTGGTTATCATCGACGTGTAAAAGATGATGAGATAATTGAAGTTTGAATGAACTCTTCACACCATGAATGAGATTTAGCTAGGTCGTAAGGCTAGAATCTAGCCCTCGGTAATTACAATGATGATTATTGTTATGGCTGTCATTACGAACCTGATGGCAACAGGTGCCTCGTTTGCGGTACTGTTAGAAATTGGAATATTTTGATAACGACTCGGTACGGATATCTGCAGACAATTGCCTCCACACTGTGGACTGGGAGCACCATAGCTTATGTCAGATGCAAATGTCTTGTATTTTTGTGAATAATATTATCTTAAAGGCCCTTTTTATATTTCTACATCTTTTCAAATTGTATTGTATTTTCAATTCCTTGTAAAAATATCCATGTCTCGAAAAAAAAAAATTGAAAGATTCTCTCAAATATTGTTTTTTGTTTTCATCAATTTGTTTGTGCTCAACGACTGTAAAGAATCGCATTTGTAAAAAATGGAGCTTTGAAGCTGCACATGACGGTACAGACTCCATGCGCCATGTGTCCTTTCTAGTATCAGTCACTTTATTTATAGATTGATGTAGGCGGATTGCCCTCCATCATTGCGTACCTGGCGAGAGAAAATAGCTGTCTTACCTTCTTTTTTTGTTAATGTTGTTGTAGTTATTGTTGTTTGTTGGCTTTATTCCAGGTTCGCTTAGCGATCCTTGCCGTAGTCTCGTATTCCTTTGTCAATTACGAAAAGGGCTGATTTGTATTGGATCCGGCTCGAGGACCTAACCTCCGTCCACTGGAATGTCCCTCGGCTTGGCCCCTTACCGCTCTGATACGTTGGGTATTCACTTCTGAACCATGAACTGGTCCTTCGGCCAGGACTTGGGGGCATTTTGAGGACGAACGTCACTGCAACGAGGGGAGAAACGCAGAAACAGGAATGTTTTAAAAAATTCAATCAATACCGAGCGCTCCGCTGTCATAGAATGTAGGAAAAGGAATGTAATAAAATAGGCAGGCAATAACGCTTAAGCAATAACGATAAGTATGTTTTAAAACGTAGTGTGAAGCATGTTAAGCTTAGTTGGAAGAATGTTTAATAGCAACCTCATGTTTAAAGCTTCACATTCAATTTCCGGAGAGTTTGGTGTTTGGAAACTGTTCGGAAAAAATCGAATCTGTGTCAAGGCTTTGAATGGACCTGAATTCGCCTTGTTGTGAGTACGTTTGGGTAAAGTTATTTATTAACCACGGAATATCTTCTTCCCAACTACACGTTTGAAGTACTTCATTTGCTTCTATCTCAACCACAGCGTGACCGATGCAATCCACGATAAATGTGAATAGACTCGTTCGTATACATCCGAAACTTCGGTAGCGCAGGGTACGCGAACAAAGGATGCGATGCCGTGCAACATTCCGTCGTAAATCAATGGTCCACCCGAGTCACCGGAACATGCTCCTTGGCCGAATGGACTGGAGACACAGATCACGCTGTCAAAGATGTTACCCGAGCCAGGACGTTCAGCTCGACATTCTTCCATTGTGAGTATGTTTACGTTCATGTACTGCAAATTGTCCAGAACTTCAGCTGCGCCACTGTCCATGGTCTAGAATTGAAGAGATTTTCGATGGAAAGCATATTTTTAATCGAAAATGAAGTGCATTCGGAACCCGCTGGATAATCGGTATTGGATGAAAATCAGTTTGAAACTAATTTAAAATGTGTGATTCAGGAACGGTGTTCTTAAATATCAGCGCACATTCGCACCGTTCTGTACTACTGGCACCCACGAATACTTACATTCGATCTACCCCAACCAGAAATGGAGGCTCCCGTTGCGGAAATCAAATTCGTTGATGCTAAACCGATCGGTTGCGTGTGCTCATTGAACACAATCGGCTGTACAGTCTGTATCAAACTGATGTCATTCTCAATCGTATTTGGGTCGTAGAGAGGATGGTTTACAATTCGCATCGTACGGTAATATACTCCGCCCGACGCTAGCTTGACACTGCCTACGTACACGTTCAGATTGGCCGGTTCCATTCCAATAGTACAGTGTGTTGCTGAGATAATCCATCGTGGTCCAATGATGGAACCACCACAGAAGTGGAAGTTTGGTGGGCGTCTCAGAGACACCTGGTGCGGAAACTGTCCCTCGGTAGCATCATATCCTCCAACGATTCGACCACCTTTGGAACCACTGGCCGGTAAGACAGCTGCAGTCGAGAAAATTGATTGAGCGTTCAAATTTCATAATCGCGGTATACTTACGACTTGCGGCCACCAGCCCAATGAGCAGCGCAAATGTGAATGCTGTCACTCCAATCATCCCTAACCGAATGCTTTATGGCGTTACGTACGGGTGGAAAATCCACCAGACAGGTGTCACAAATATATACCAGCACGTATATAGAGTTCGATAGATAGGACCGCGAACAGATAGCGATAATCTCAATACGTTTATTGCACGCACAATTGCAGCAATTGCGATGCGAAAATGAAATGAGAAAACAAACTCGTGCTCATGCTCAACGTCACTCACAGGCCCTAGCTTATGCGTTTCATAGCCACCGGAAATGGAATCGTCGGCACCGTAAGGCTCTTGCTTTGATCTGGTCGAATTATCGTAACGACAAAATTTTACGATGTCATCCAAATCTACCTATCTGCTATCAATTGTCGTTACTTGCTGATAAGTGACCCAGCAGTAGCTTCAGACAGTAGGCGAATGATTAACCTATATGCCAGTGTTTTTTTAGGTTGTATTTGGCAATGTTAGGTGTTTTATGAGCCTTCAGTATCATCATTTAGGAAGATGCGAGAAATTATAGACACCCCAATCAAACGGTGATAAGGTTAGTTAGAATGAACTAATAAGGCTAGTTAGAATGATTATGACCAACGTCATTTATCAGAGGAAGGTGGATGAAAAACTCATTTTGCTACCACCAAAGGTCTGCGCCAGGGGACAGGCAAGCCCGTCTCATATTCAACTTGGCGCTAGAAAGAGCCATCCGGGACTTGAGGGTGGAGACTTCGGAAACCATATTAGTGATTCCAGATTCTGGCATACGCTGATTATATAGACAACACTGGCACATCTCCTATGTAGCCGTATCCTACCGAGGGATCAAGCAGGCGGCAGAGAACCTTGGATCGCAGGTAAACGAAGCAAAGACAAAACTGATGGTGGTAACACCAGCCAACCTACAAATTCAAACATACAAATAGGTTTACATACAAATAGGTGAAAGCATCAACCAAGATTTCACCTATCTTGCGCCAAATATCAGCACCAACTTCTTTCTTCGGTTATGTTTCAGAGCATTCAACATAACTGATATGGTATATGAACGTTTTGGTAAACGTCTAAAATTCATTTTTTTATCATTAATTTGATTCAAATGATATGTTCATGGTATTGTTAACAAAAATAACACAACTGATAAAATAACATCAAATATTAAGATGCGTTGGTTTTTGTACGGTATCATATTTTCAAGCCGGTTCAATCATATTAGAGCCGGTCTCGTAGTACAGTCGTCAACTCGTACGACTTAACAACATGCCCGTCATGGGTTCAATCCCCAAACAGACCGCGCCGCCATACGTAGGACTGACTATCCTGCTATGGGGGGGAATCAATTAGTCACTGAAAGCCAAGCCCACAAGTGGGTACAGGCAGGCCTTGACCGACATCGGTTGTTGAGCCAAAGAAGAAGAAGAAGAAGAAAGAATCATATTTTCAAGATTTTCAAGAGTTTCAGACTATATTTACTGCAATTAAATTCTTTGTCCCGCAAATTTCGTAACACAACATGTGCTAAATATCAAACAATAGCCTTCTTGGTGAGAGTAGATGTAGAATTGATCTTAAATCCACCTCAACGTACATTTGTTCCTAGAATATCTTTACCAAGAATTACACATACACGGCGAAGTAAAATGTAGACAAAATGATTCGTATAATATGCTATTTACAGCACTTTCGATATTACTGTTGCAATAATCATGAAAGGATTACCTTAACTATCCATTCTTCAATTTAAAAAAAAACACTTCTTGTTTCAGGTCTGATCACAAAGAGAATGAAATTAAAAGTTATAACAAGGAAAATAAATCACTTCAAACAAATAAAACATTAAGCGAAGACGAGAAAATTTTAGTAAAATGTGTTCTAAAGATAAGTCTTATGATAATTTCTGCTTATACATTGTTTTCGGAACAGGCCGTATTACTTGATGGTATTTTTGAATAGTGATAGAATATTGACATAGTAACACAAATGTGTGAAATATTAAACATTTCTTGTTCATACATATATCATTGAAAACAATTATGTTTGGTATCTTCAGCATTATTGTTTGTAGTTAATGTTATGTATTGGTTTCAATGTTATTGAGTTTTAAAAATTTGAAACTGCTGGCTCCAATACATGAAACAACTAAATCATTAAAATGTTTACTTACTTTCACGAAAACGTTCCGTCCTTGCTGGCGGTCCGTATCGTGCGCCATTCGGGGGATTTCAAATCGTGGTTTTGGTGAGCTTGCAATGATTCTGAAATTTATAAAGAATGATATATTTTTAAATAGTATTTTTGGTAAACATGAATCGTCTAAATTGATTGTTCGAACTTTGCTGAATATCACAACTATCGTTTTGATAAATATCAATACTGCTATATTGTATCGCGTCGCTACTCAATGAATTCGCATGACTTTTAGATCAAGCCAAAGGCATGTACTTGAGTGTATGATACATATTTATGAACATTTTATGGCGGGTACACCAATAAGAGGAGGAATTAAAATTTTATGCCTGAGACTCGTTGCTCGCTCCCATTATGTAGCAATTGGTAGTGGCGATTTTGCCAGTTTCCCTGCCTTATGCGATCGTCCGGTCGGGCGGAACGACCTATCTGCTCGTTTGCTGGGCCGAAAAAAGACGTAACACAGCGTAATTATCACCACATTTATCGTCCCAACCGGAGCCCCTTGAGCTTGCTGATGGATGTTTGGGTCTTTTATTTCCCGTTGGTCCTGCTTTGATTCACGTTCTTTTTTGTTCATTTTTGGAAGCTTTGGATCGTTATTTGCGAGTGATTGAAGATTGTGTATTTTCGGTGTTATGGATCCATCGTGGTGTTCGGTATACACCCCCTTGTCTCGTATCTGGACCACTGACTGATTTCCCTAAAGGATGTGCTGGAAATTTAACGAGAGTGGATTACTGTAAACATGCGTCTCATTCCATGGGTCACCTTATTCCTTATTCGCCAAGTCTTTGGGGAGTGAGAAAATGGATCAAGAATATTTGTTGTTCAATTCGTTATTTGGGTGCAAGGAATGGTTGGTGCGATTTTTAGTACGGTTTTGTGGATCAAATTTATGTGCCTGCAGTTTTCCATCTTCGAGCTTCCTACTCTTTGGACGATGAGTGTTGTTCGTGATGATTATCATCAATTCCCAACCAAGCTAAACCGAAATGGTACGGGATACATATATACCGGATAAGCATGGAATTACTCTTTCATGCTATTAGTTGGCCATGGCGAGTGCTTCACTCAGCATACTAAAGCCCGCAACAAATAGGCCAGACAGAAAAGTACAATTTTATGGATTCTTCGAAACGACACAGAAAATATAAGCCCAGGCTGTGAAAGTATCGTAAATACTGTAAAAAGAGAAGGGAATCGATGTTACGATGTTGCCTCAAGCGCCAACAATATACACCCTGCCAGAATAGCGCTTTGATGTTCCACCTCCAGGAAGATACATTCGTGGTCGACTAAAAGTCGAAATCATTTTGACTTTGACTGTTTTTATGGTATCTCGTGTAAAAGCGAAAGATATGTGTTAGTTCTGGTTCAAACGAGTAAATTGCCAAGAAAAAAAATTAACTGATATATTATAAGCGTACCACATGTTTTGGCTGTTGGATATTTGGATAACATTTTTCAAAACCAACCGCGTTGAGTTTCTAAACCTACTGGAAACGAAATTACAACCTATTTACTTTAACACATAGCAATGTTGTTCAACACTATTATTTACACGCGAGTCAGGCTAAAACCATTCAATACTCTTTACGATCTAAAGATGGCATCTCGCCAGCGGGACTTTATTTGATTTCATGATTTTGAACCCTGCCACCAAGCTTGGCTTTGCCAAATATTAGCTGACCCCTGCGCTTCCACCAGCACGCTGTCTTCTTTAATTCCACTTGGCACTTGGCGGGTAACGATGTTCACCTTGACCTTTTGTTACTTTTGTTTCGGGGGACTGGATTACTGGAGGAACAATCGATTCGTGCGCTGAGTCAAAGTTCTTGAAGTATCATTAATTTTTCCCATTTCAGCTATCCCACCCCAGGGCATGGAATGTGCTTTTGTTGAAATATCTCATCTCACTGGGTGGCAGGGCGTGTCCTACAGGCGAGAATGGCTGAGATAAAGAATCCGTTCCACAACTCTGTCCAGCGACGGTAAGAGATAAGTCCCCGATGGTGTGGGGTTAAGTCGAACTTTAAAATTATTGGCCACAAATCATGCAGCTTACGATGGTGGTTAACTTTAAGCCCTAGCCATAAGATTCAATTAACGGGACTGAGAAAAAGTAACTGGGGAGTGGCGGGCGGAGAATATGGGCGTTTTAACACTCGATGAATTTTATAACAGTTTTTAGATCTTCCAAGCTAACGTCTAACGTAACGCAACGTCTCAGACACCAAATGCGTTATATGTTTGATTACCCACATAAAACGCGTGAAATCATTTGAAATCTACAAAAACATATTTCCCATCCCCCATAGATGGTAGTATAATCGGTGCTTAAATGAGATGGATAGCAGGGTCGTTCGTCCACATCGTTCGGGGTGGTGTGAGATTTTCATAATTTTTTGCTAATGGTTGGTCAGGTAGGCTCTAAGCGTGTTTGAGTAAGATAAGATGCTGTGTCTTATGTTATTCAAGTCTGCATCCACACAGCAATATTTTTGTAGACGTTCCAATCTTCCATTGTTAAGTGTTGCATTTGAATGAACAAATACACTACCGTTTGGAGTATCTAAAACAGTGAAGAGTTAATATTGTGTAGGAAATCTAAATAATACCTTCGTAGTTTGCCTTTCCAACCTGTTGAAATCAGAGAAGTAGAATAGTCGAAAGTGTACCCTTTTTAGATTTCTATTTACTCAAGCATTAGACATTAAAGAGTAAAACCTGTACATTTCCCTCGAAACACTATTCTAGATGATATGATAGGCGGAAAGAGCAAGAGAGGGCTTGAAATTAAATTATTTAAAACGATCCACATTGCTGTACACTGACTTTCCAACAACAACAACAACAACAACGTGTCCCGTATGTGACCGGTATCAGGCATTGCTGCTGAAGGTTCTCGAATCTCGGGTCGGGTATTTTTAATGTGTTATCCTTCCGTTCACATCACACCTTCGTTATCACTCACGAGGTGAGGTGAATTTAGGCGGCACAGAAAACGGGCCATCACTTGAAGCTTCCCTAATGAACCGAAAGTATCATGCTCCGGAGCTGGGCAGCACGGATATGTGCGGCAAATGTAATGAAGTTAGGGTTTGGTCAACCATGAATAATATATTCATTTTAAGCAGGGTGATGCTTTACCAGGAAGCGGTTATAGTTGGCAGTACAGTTGGAACGAGATTGCTTTTTAAAATAAAACTATGTGAAATGTGCTATCCTCAATCTGTGCTTGCCGTTTCAATTTCGTGAGTTGGAATGAAATGTTTTAATTTGAACATAGTTCCATGCGCTTAAGTTTATTATACACATAGGCAGACACTACCTTACCAACCTATACGTCTAAATATATGCCTTAATTTGTCTAAAACTTTTCAAATGAATCATATATGAAACCCTTTTCTACATCAGTTAGTCCTTTGGGGATAATAAATGTGGTCAAATATAGTACGAATGTTGAGGTTGTGGTGCCTGCGAATTGAATTATTCAGTGCCTTGAGTCAGCGCAATTAGATTTAATATAAATAATTCAATCGGCCGTTTGTCATCCCCGGGGCTCTATTTCTCCCACTAATGCTAAATTTGATAGGTTTTTTGTGCATCACCAATGCTCCACTAAAGGACACCGGTAGGATGGTTGGAGGTTAAATTGAATTGTTCAATCCACGTAACCATACTAATTTGCTTAACGCGCTGCTGCTGACGCACTTCTCACGTTGCTCACTTTACGTAACTCAACATAACTATTACACAATAGCATATTAAAGTATGATCAAAATATCCTTACTACGAACGGCCCATTATGTGTGTTTCCACGTCGTTATTATTTGGCATAAATTAACCTCTTTATTGACAGCGAATGAAAGAGCAACTTTGAAATGGCTCCCACTTCCGAAGGGTTCGCACAATTGATTCTTATCGCACCAAGCAACGCGGCCGATTAAACGCTTCGAATTTATGGTTACTCAATCAAGTCACACGAACGCGAAGCCACCGGGAAAGAGGAACGGACCAATATCCCTCCCCTGGACCAGTTATATGAAACTTCCCATTAAAGTGGCTGTGGTGTGGGATCCTGGTTTCCGTCAGCGCGTGCTTGGCTGCAATTTGAGCGCAGGCCTACAATCAATTTCTCAGAGCGCTAGCGTGCTATTCCTCGCGACCCGTTTTGCGCCCGTTCCCAAGACCCTATTACAATCACTGGGTAGAATAGTATCCTTGGCAGCGTTTGATGTTTAGCTGCACGCGTTTAAGAGCTTTCTGTCCCTTTGTTAGAGCTTTGTTGTAATGTTCATACACTTCAAACAGCAGTGCGCGTAGTAATTGGCTCAAGGATGCACGAATGGTACACGTGGTTTTGTTCTAGGGCATATGATCCACATACACGATACTGATGATTGAGTTTAAATATTTCTTCGGGTTTTTTACTTAGCTGCAAGGATGTGGTAATGAAAAACTTGCAAAAAAATTACTTCTAACAAAGGCGCATGGTAGTTGGTAGTAGCTTTGTTTTAGGCTCGTTAGGCATCTGAAAATAAGATTTAGAGGCATTGTAATTTGTAATTTGACCAACGTCTGCATTTTTCTTTCGTTGATGTGTTTCGTGATTTGAAACCATTCTCGGTACTTTTCACTGGTTTATTCCATCCTGTTTGGACACCGTCGTTATGTTGAAAAGTTGCGACCGACCTTACAATGTGCGATTGGTAACGAGGTGTTATTAGTTTTTTTTCTTTTTTGTCCGTTCATTTCCGAGAAGTATACCTCGGCGATGCAATACGCAGAAGTATATTTTGGTGATTCGTAGACGAAGTAAGAATACTGTAACGTTTTGTTCTCTAATTTAATTATTTTAGTATTAATATATATTTTAATGTTGTGTACGTTATATCAGAAGATAACCCAGTAATTACTGATACAACTTATAATAATTTATGCCATACAACTTTAAATCTCACCCACACTGTGTCAATCCTGGAGTAAGCCACTGATAATGTGTCGATTATAAAAGTCTGTTTATCTTTTTTTGGACGCATTTTGCATGACACGATTTTGTGACGCATTCTATCTGCATCGTTATTACCGATGTTTATGATTTTTCTCCTTTTTGCGTAACGATCCACGCGATCATGCTTTGGAGATTTATTAGGTACCACGTAGCCGTATAGTTAGTCCTTACTACGGTCCATTCGAGGCTTGAACCGACAACGGGCATGTTATTGAGCCGTGCGAGTATAAGACTGCATCGGGATCGTCCCGATGATTATCAATATATCATTAATAATTCATGGCCACCCGTAGATACGATCAATTTCACATCAATTTTGTGGGACATTGTAGAAAACGATCTTACTTTGAGGAGTTCTGATTTCCATTTGATATGCAACCCCTCTTGAAACACCTCTAACAAAACCTTCACTCCGGCTGGTGGCACTGGGAATAAAATGTAACGCAGACACTTTAGATGTCACATTGACAGTCTAATCAATACGATTTATACATGTTGCTACCGTCGTGACACCAACCGCTGGGACCTTTTTAACTAACGATGATTTTGGATGATTTTATGCCTGAACATAAACGCAATCCTAATCACGGGTACGCGAGTTCCGGTCCCGGTACCGACATTTCTATTTTTGAATTCCGAACAACACCATCAAACACAGACAAAGGACCAATGCTCCAATGGGGCATGTAAATGCACGCACATCCTCGCACTTCCAATGCGCACCCCGGCGCCGGCAGATTCCGATGGACAAGCAATCGGGTTTTATGGGCCACCATTAACGTTCGTTGTGTGGGGTAAAGGCTATCTTCATACCGTCGGAATCGTTGATTGAGTAGAGCATACAAGCGGATGCCGTGCATGGGGGTAAAAAAGGACTTGATTGACATTTACTTTTCCCCAGAACGTGTGATACCGGCTGAGCGTGGAGCTTTGTTTAGCTGAGCGAGCGATGATAGTGGTGGAAGGGGGCGAGGGGTATATGTGTTGATAATGCGTCGCGATTGGTTGGCAGGTGGGGGAGTCGATTAACGTTTGTAATGGTGACTGTCGACGATCTGAATGATTGGAAAGGATTTTTTTCGTCTCCCGTCCCTTGTACACACCCCATCAGTGTGCGTGTGTATGTATATGTGCCTTGTGCCGTAAGCACCTACGCAAACACATGGGCTCGTCAATTAGAGTGGGCTTTATTTTCCAAGCTCAGCATATATTGTACCGGATTAACATTGTAGCCGAAACGATATCGGTAAATACGGCGGTTTACCATTTGCCAGTATCGTCGAGTGGGCTGATTTGGATATTGTGTTCTGTCATTATCGGAAACGGTTTGGACGCATACTGCTAGAGCTCTCTTCCACCCAGAAACATCATAAACCAGCTAGTAGAATCAGAGTTTGTAGACTAACTTTGGAGCAAGCTGCTACACATACACACCATATCCGCTACTGCTGTGACGAGGCAGAAATGATAAACGCTTCATTAGCAAACCGCAGTCCGGATGAATCGCAGTGTACAAGCGTGCATTCGCATTTAGTAATGGAGTGCTGGAGCTAGGACAAATATATAGTCGTCCTCCCACGCACGGTTGCGGAATGCGGCAACATAATCGATGGCCACACATCATCAAACGAGCAGCGGCACGTGTGGAGAATAGAGGATTGGACCATTCCGCTCCCTGTCAATGGAAAGCAATTAATATCCCATAATTGGCGACCATTCAAGGTTAGGTCATTCCAGCGACGTGCGCCCGTACTTATAAAGCCGGTTTAACCATTTCAAGTGCAGCATTCCAAGTGTTAGATCAATGCATAATTATGCATCCACATAATGTACTACAAGCTCTCCGTGGAGTTTTTTTATCGTCTACTTCGCCTACCAACTTTAAGTGATTGAATGAGGGGCATTTTTCGATTTTCGAGCTGAATGAATGTTATGTGTGAGCACTATTTTAGGCTGTACAAACCCATCTAGTTTGATTTCTTCTTCCTGATTTTTGGTGTAACGACCTGCGAGGTCATGCCGGACTATACAGGCTTCCGAGACTTATTAGTATCACGCAGTCGGATAAAAGGTATTTGTTACGAGGGAATAGTCTGGTAGCGAATCGATTCTGTCCGGAATTATAGGTGCCGACGAATCTATTGAATATTGAAATTGTTATCACCGGGCCGCGTCCCTATTTACCTTGCATTAACGAGATTTACAAAAAATATATAGGCTCCTAGTATATTTTAAGCCAGAATGCTGACATTTTCAGCCTGTCGTTGGAACAGTATTCACCATCCGGGTTGTATCCATATGACAGTTGCGGTCCACCATATTGAATGTCGGCGATTATTTACAAACAAAGATCCAATTTAAAATTGTTTCTTGTTTCTGTTTGAAAAACGTCAAAACATTTTTTTAAACCTAAAAAATCAATCCAAACAATTTGTAACCTTTCTTCATACAATATTTATCCTTCAACAAAACAAATTCATTCCTTTACGAACGAAGCCGATCGTGCCTGCAACGAATACACAGTTAGATTATTATTTGTTTACACATTTTTCAGGCTAAAATAATCTAGGCGCAACATCTTTGGCTAGTTTTGTGTTTAGTTTTATATGCAGTGTTGACCTGATTTCAGCCGCCAGGTGCCAAACTTCATATAAAACAACTGGCTGATATCGTAAAAGCCCCCACAATAGGGAATGTTTATTTATGCATTTCTCTTGTTTTGTGGTAATTCATATGAATTTCTTATGTTTATTAATGGGAGGCCCATTTTCTGAATTATATAATTTGTTTGTGTAAATATTTAAAGCTTAACAGAATGGCTTATTCGGGCTGTTTCACCTGAAAAGAAAATATAATGCTTGGTATGGATTTTAAATCATAACATAGTTTGTTAAATCGTGCTAATTATTTCGTGTAATTATTTACGTGTCATTCGGAATATGTGTGTTTATTACATCGTAAATTATCGTTTAAGAAAGAGAAATTGCTTTTTTTGCACAATTTCTCATTACTCTCCACTCTTACACACAGAGTTTACACTGCCCAATACAGTGTTTAAAGTTGTGTTTGATTTTTCGCTTTACTGTACTGCAAACGAATTTGAGGAAGTATGCTCGATGGTGTAAATATATTCCCTCCTTTTCAGGGCACGGTTGTACAATTTTAATCATGGTCGGTACTTGAATTGAGTTGCTTGTTTTGGCGCTTAATAAATCATTTTAAGCACTTTTCGCAACCACATTCTTGGGCTTTCTAACTAAAGCATCTACTAGCTTTGATAACGTGCCACCATTATTTTCGTATGAAAAGGAATGGTTTTGCTTATCCTATCAGTACGGGAAAATATTATTAACAATCGTTGTACGGATGCTCCAAACAGTGTGCCGGCCTTTCTTTTCAATTAAAGTACATGTTCGAAACTGAGGAGCATAAGAAATCTGGTTGCTAACAACATTTTGGAAGGTTAAGGAGATGTTCCCTTTACAGCTTCCAGGAAGCAACAAATAAGAGCATTCCGGCCATGCTCGACTACGGTATCTTGCCAACAGGCTTTACTTTCCTCTTTACAAAGTATAACGTATGGCAACCCCATCCATCTGCCAGGATTCCAGCGTTCAAGAGGATGCGCAAATGGGATAGCTTTCTACAGTACGGGAAGAGTGGGGATGAAATTTCACAAGAGAAAAATAGACCTGTCATTTATAATCGCTTCCATTGGATCACAAGACTTGTTCAGTGTGTTGCGTTTTGAGTCTTTTTGGTCCAGCGAAGCTTAAGGTGTTTTATGGTTTCTTCTTCCATAAACAGGTGTCTCTCTACGCTTGACTGAATCGAGCTGACCTTGTTTATCATTTTGTGGTGCGTTGCAACACGCGCTGCCAAGGAAACGGATTCACCTCTTGTTAACGCATCAGCTTATTGAGTATTTGTCGCACTGTTGTCGACCCGTCGGTTGTTGAGCAAATTGAACTTTGCTCGAGTTCCTACCCCCCCGTGCACAATCTTGTTTTGTGCTCGCACAAAGCCTTCCAATTTTTCGCGAAAGCAATAGAGTTCGTTAACGTCTCATACAGCGCCGTGCGCTTCGTCAAAGTGAAATTTGCTTGTTTACCGTGCTGAAAATGGTATTACTTTGACACGGAATGTAATGCCATTTCGTCGTTCAGCAAAGCGAATTTGTCAAATAGACGAGCACAACATATTGGAAGGAGATTGTTAGGGAGAATCATAAAAAACGTACCTATATGTTAAAGGATACACAGGTAAAGGATACACTTTGTTTTGTCGTTCTCTGTATGAAGATTTAGTTGAACAGAATAGTGATGACCTTTAAGGATGAAGCGTCTATGTTAGGATGTCATATTATAACTAGCTTTATTTACAGGATTTTGAACAGATGAATTTGAATTACTTGTATTTAAGCTTAAACCCCAATCTCTCCTATATTTTTTGCAATATTTTATTACTTTATGTGTTTAGTTAACTTAAGCAATTAGTTTCACTAGTTTAATTAGTTTAACAATTTGCATATCCTCTACCATACGATTCTAAAATAAATTTTCAATTTCATTTAACTGTCACTATGGCTAGCCATTCCACGTATCAGTTTACATGCACCATTAAGCATGTCTAGTTATCTCTTTGTGCAACTAAGTTGCTTTCAACTAAGTCAACGATTGTTTTGTATTTTTTGTTCATGTAACGAACATTGACCTCTAACATTTGCATGTACACTAAGATCCTTTTTTTGCTGTTGAAAGTCGCAGATGGGAGCTACAAGGAAAAAAATAGGAGTACTGACTGCGAGGGAAGAATTTTAGTGCTGTATTCTAATTTTTCGTCCAAATGCTTACTCCGAGACACTCCGATTTCGTTTCAGCGCATCTTCAGAGATACCGAGTTTGACTTTAGACGGTGGCTGTTTTGTTCAATCCCATGAATCAGCAATCTTGTGCTAAGTGTTGGCAAGAATCGATTCGATAATTCATTCGTCGGACGAAAACAGTAAAAATGCCTCTATTTGTCGATCGTGTTGTGTGCAGAATTGTTTGCAATTTGGTTTATTCATTCCTTTTGCTTTCCTTTTCTTGTATTGTTTCACTTGCTCAGAGTATCACCTGGAAGCGTTATGGTATTTGAATCTGCGTCACCGACACACTGCTTGGAACAAGAGAGTTGACCTCGAGTACATTCTGCCGTAAACCATCGGTCAGATGAGAGGAAAAATGGTACTGAAATTTTGATTTTTCTTTTGCGATAAAAACGCACATCAGAAGTATCTCAGTAGAAGGCAAACGGTGGGGTGTGGCATGCAAACAGTACTACGTACTAAAAAAGTAGCGAGATTTGGGCCATATTTTTGATGGAAGAAAAGCGAAATGGAATAACCGGGTAAGAAAACTCCTCACGCAGGAAACACTTATCCACGCAGGTACATATACACACAGTGTACAGCGTCGTCGACTATTTCATGCTGGGAACGGCAGAAAAGTTACCGCTCCCGAGAGGGCTGTAAAGTGGATTAAGGGCCCGGTCCGTTTATGCGGGTTGGCATTTCTAAGCAGTTACGGTGTAGCAGCAGCACAGCTACCAAACGGATGCGGATTTTTCCTTTACGCTCACATGTTCTCACGGGTACTGCCTGGGTTTAAAGCACAGACGTGCTGAGCCCGCAAATCGAATTCTACTGTAGCGAGCTCGGTGTTTTGATCTTTAAGACGACCTGTTCGATCGCGCCTGTGCCAAGCATAGATGGGAATGAAGTGATACTATCTGTACGATGCGATTTGCACACAACGACAGATGTGATGATAAATTTTAAAACGTTTTACAGCACATTATTCGCCTTTATTATGTCAACCGGTTTGATATGTGTTGAATGCCGGAATACGAGAATTAAGATGGAATTTATTGCTATTGAGGCCCAAATTGTAGGGATGATTGGATTTCAATGCATAAATAAGTTTGTTTATAGTTTTAGTTATTGCATGTGCAGACATGCATTGAGGTAAGGGAAAACACCGGATATATTTGGTGTGTTTGGCAATTTATCTGGAATTAAAATTGTAACCGAATTTTACTTTAAATCGATTGTTGAATCTGCTGAATAAACTATTTGCTCCCCGCAATCTTTTAGACAGTCCTTGTCACTAGGAAGTTGGTCCGGTTTGAAATCGATTAAATCAATTCTACATATACAGGATCTGGGGCATCTAACAGATAACTAAATAATTGATTAGATTTATTTCAATTACGTATATTAGTTTATTGCGCATTTTAACAAAAAATGTTTGTCATAAAAGTTTTTCAATATCTCTTTCTAAAGAATTTCAAAAACTGTTCGAGCTATAGAAAAAAAAACAAAACTGTGTATTTTGCTGAAATTGAGCATTAAATTCCTTGTTTTAATTTGGTTTTGTTTAGTAAGATGGTTACAAAATTAGTAAAAAATCTTGTTTACTTAATTTTTTTTAAATTTATTTCTGTTCAACGCATTTATAGCTACTTGAACAATAACGGACCGATAACAAATTGTGGTTGGGAGCGAAAGTGCGTTTATATTTTCTTGTGCGCGCTCTGGAGCGTATACCTGTTCAGTAAATATGGTGCATCAATTTCATTCTTTAACACTTTGACCACTGGCCTGACGACACAGTTTTTCGAATGAGCACGTAGCGCATGGCAAGAGAGCGATGAGAGTGACAATTTCTCGGGCGATTGTTATCACTCTTTTGTTTCATTGCGATAAGCGGCGTAGCGCATATCGTTCTCGTGCTCTCTTTCCTACTTCATTCGTTCTCAAGAGAGTCACTGAGCGTCAGATACAAAGTTGAGCGATGAGCAAAGCGGTGGTCATACGAATTAATGTAACGCGGCGCTTAATGTGTCAAACTATTAGTAATAAATATGGCATGAGTAACTAGGGAGTAACTATACTGAGTTTGGTCAAGAATAGAGTAGAGTAGACAGTTCTTAGGCATAATCGGTAAGTGAAGTCTTTAGCGTACCAGAGGATAAATCCTAACATACGATCAACATACGACTAATTTACTTCATTATAAACTTATTTCACCGTGATAAAAAACATATTTGTTGAACTTTTTTTTAAAGAATCAATCGGTGTTTTAACTTCAAATTAATGCAAAATCGTTATCGTCCAGAATTAACTGACACATACTGTATGTTCAGGCACAGCCCTGACACTTCATATCGTGCTTAACGAAACACGAACATTCTTCGTTCAATTTCGAGTGTTCGGCTCGATCGAGTAGTTTATAAATAACCGTGAATGTCGCGAATAAAAGCTCTCTTCCAATTTTGCTGCACAACGAATAACTGCTGGTAAATATTAAAGGTTTGAAAGTTACACCGAAACGCGGAAAATAAATTATCCGAAATAGTGAGATTAAACATTGGTGCCGTGACCAGGATTAAGACGAATCTGGTTTTCTAAATCTTAATTATTCTCGCGATAATCACTGTTTGCGCGCGTGTAACTGTGCTTTAGTCGCCTCACAATCGACCAAGCTCATTGTGTACGTGAAATCTAGCACCTTTTTCCTGCAAGAACTGCATTATGCCCGTCCAAGTTGCTGGTTTATCGTCTAGAAGGACAGTATTACTCGCGGTATTGGCCAGTCACGAAAGGTTTCTGAGTTTCTTTTTCCCAGAACGGGATGCAATCGAAATAGACATTCGCATTGCAAAGCTCAAACTACTTTCCACCGAGCTGGAAACAATTCAGTCGAAATTAGAAGATGCAGCAGTATCAAACGAAGAGCAGATCGCCCAAAATGCAGCTTTACGCGAAGATTTTGAGCCTCGTTTGATTCGTGTTGAGGCCTTGTTGAAGGCAAAACGATGCATTCAACTAAATGCAAACACTCCGCAAATCACAAGCATCAAGCCTTTGGGAGGGTTACAGCTGCCCACCATCGCGCTTCCCAAATTATGTGGTAGCTACACTAATACAAACAGAGCCACAGCGACACCTTGCGGAAAAGAAACAAGCTACCAACATAAACCCACAAAACACACACTCACATACACACCGCACTCCACCAGCACATTTGCCACTGCACCAACGCCAGCTGCGCCAAATGCTCCTGCGTGGAAAGCACAAAACACCGGTACATTTTCCACTGCACCGACGTCAGCTGCGCAAAATGTTCCCGCGTGTTGCACATACAGCATCGGTTCATTTTCCACTGCGATCAAGCCAGCTGCGCAAAATGCTCCAGTGACACACACACAACACACTAACGATCACACGGCAAGCACACAAAGAAGCGACAATACAGCTCTAAGACAAACTCCCGAAAAGGTTATGTCTCAAACTGCAGTTGCGAACACTAGCGATGTACATGCTATTGTGCATCCTACACTATTGGATGTTGCATCCCAGCCTAACCTGATGAGCAATCGATTCTCTCATAGGTTAAGAATCAAACCGAGTGTAGTAAGCATCACTCAGATTGGCGTGGTACAATTTTCTACTCCGGTGCGAAAAACGGTGCGTGCGAAGATTGTCCCCTCTTTCGAGCTGCATGTTGATTTGCTGATTGGCGACCAATTGATACACGATTTGCCAGCATTTGCTATGTCATGGGCAGCATACATGGTATCACGACAAGAAGTCATAAGCATCGGAAACCACCTGCGACATTATCTGCTTACCTACGAAGCAAAGCATCCAGTCTTGCCTCCTGAAAGCCAGCCTGAAGCTTCGTCAGCGATCATTGCTGTCGACGGCACTTCTTGCGATGTCCGCGAGACCACCTTTACTCAGCTGCGCACGAGCATATTCTGGAATTTGCAACTGATGGTGCAGCGCTTCCAGCGAAGGTGTTTGTTTCAGTCGACGCCTACAAAAATGTAACGCGGTAATTCGAATGGTACGATAACAACTTACGCGCTAAACGTTTCATCCCGAGGATCGGTTCCTCTAATCGATTCCTCTACCCGCTGGCCTCTTGAGCACTTCAGCCGTGCTCACGCCTGCGACAGTAAGCTGGCATGAGTAGTATTGCTGCACACACAATGAAATGTAATTTGTATTTTCACTGCAGAAAGACGAGAGCACATACACCTAATTTCTGTTTATTTTGATTATTTTTGTTTGTATTGTTGACATGCGTCAAGGGGGGGAGGATGTTCAGGCACAGCCCTGACACTTCATATCGTGCTTAACGAAACACGAACATTCTTCGTTCAATTTCGAGTGTTCGGCTCGATCGAGTAGTTTATAAATAACCGTGAATGTCGCGAATAAAAGCTCTCTTCCAATTTTGCTGCACAACGAATAACTGCTGGTAAATATTAAAGGTTTGAAAGTTACACCGAAACTCGGAAAATAAATTATCCGAAATAGTGAGATTAAACACTGTATGTGGTTTTTATACATTTCTTTTTTTTATTTTTAAGGAATCATTAAAGACACTTGGTGCCCAAAAGCAAAAAAGTAAGAAAAAGACTACGAAAAAAATAACAAAATCGCTCTACCAACAGGCATCAAAAAGCAAGTTCATGCAAGTTCTGACACTTTTTTGGCATATTGTTTTGGGAAAGTATCAGGTCGAGCCACTCTTTAGGTTGTAGCTTAAAACATCCAACTTCAGCAAACCGTTCAAAAATCATCTGACATCAGATGTCAGCATAACTACGTGTTCCTTTTGATAGGATGTTACGAACGATTACAAGCACTGAGCTGACTAGATAGACTACAGGTATTCCTATGGCTCTCATTTAGATCGCTATAATAAATGGATATTTCTATTTCGATTGCCAGGAAGGGACTAACGGTTACCAAGGAATTGTATTACACCTTGCATTTCCCGACGTTGTCAAATGAAGATATGTCTCGACTAGACTGGACGATCCGGCCTGTAGTGATTTATGGACACTGGACAGCATCAACTATAAGAACATTGTTTTAAACATACGTAACTGTTGGTCACAATCAATACTAGCTCAAAAATATTAATGATAAAAAATACTCCAATATCATCATACAAATTACTCTCCTGCCATGGATAAACCATTTATGGTCATTGGCTTATCCAGTTATTGGCATTATTTTTGCGCACCAAATCCCGTTAGTTGATACAAAACTATGTCAATTTTGAAAATATCGGAAGCCTATGGTCAATTGAAATTAATCTGCTACAAACGTTCTGTAGTAATACGTCTGATATATTATATGCAATTATTTTTACATTTATGTTTTGACTGTTGAAACTTAACTGTTATCCCAATATGAAATGAAAGGAACTGTTAACTATCTAATTTTTGTATCATATAATATCATATAAAAACTAGCTAGCGGCATGTACTAATATTTTACGTAGCATGTTGGTCCGCGTAGTCAAATGAGTTTGACATCGCTGGTATATATCATTGTTTGGTTTTTCTGGAATATTTAATAATATGTAACGAAATTACATGTTATTTATTATTCTTCAAATCGCATTTATTTGTTACCATTGATGGTAAAATGTCGGCTATGGTCTATTAAATGTATGAACTGTTTTTGTGAATCCTCAAGCCATTTTTATTCGAGCATTATCTCTTTGTTCAGGTGTGATCGTTTAACACATTCACTCATTAATTTGCATTCCCGGAGGGAATGAATATATGTTGTGCATATCATTGCACCACACCAAATACGCAGTTATTTCCTCATCATCCAACAACCCTTTCGAAAGGGTGTGATTCACACTGTCCCGAACAGGGCAACAGCGCATCGGAAGGATACAATTACAGCGACCCTGTAGGCCGGGTTAGATGCGCTTCTATCGTGGCTGTACCGAGGAAGCCTTAATAAACAAAGGCGTCTGTTTAATTCATATACACCTGGAAAGCACACGACCCACCCATGGCGACTTTCTACCACGACACCACTAAACCGACCAACACTCTCCTTGGCAGCGATCTTATCAACGCGGATCGGATTATAGTTTCACGTAACCTTGCCACCCGGCTGCAAGTGATTATTATTGCTAGAGCTTAGATTATAGTGTGGTGTTAGGCATAGCAGCGTGTTACGGTTTACACGCATACGCTACCAGCCGCACAATAATACACCCAGGTAGGCCTGGATGGATAAGTAGGAAGTTTACGCCCGTTATGGTTAATCATAAAATGTGCTCCGCTACGCTTGGTGTCTCGTGGTTGCGAAAGGTGACCACATGTACGCACGTATAATTAAGCTAACACCCACATTCTTACCCCCATCGCACACATTGGCTGTGTATCGGTTTTCCATTCATATTTACTCACACTAAGCCAAGGTGGGGAGAATGGTTGCACAAAGTTCATGTTCTGATTAACCTGACCAGCCGTTGCCTGTCGTCATTATAATATCCAGCTAAAGAAAATGAATGGCTTTCGATTATAATTAGATCGCTTGGTCATGGGTAGGTTGCTGCTGTGGCTGTAAACGAAAGTGGAATGAAATGCGTGCGTTTTGGGAGCCCGCATTGCCATAGCCCCTTCGTGGGATCTACTACGATGGCTTGCTATGTATAGCAAGAGGTAAGGTGGGTTTCACAGGTTTTAGCTTTCAGACCTTTTTGCACCTTTTTTGCACGTCGTTAATAAACTCTCAGGCATCCTACATCAATCCCCACTGGAAATGAAACTAACTACACTGGGCACAAAGTTTACCCAACGGTGGGTGGAGTACCATTTAGCTGAAATATATATTTTTAACCATGAAACTTGATATGATGATTATAAGCTGATGGTTGGTGTTGACTGTGTTTACCTTTTGCTCTTTATTCCGCGAATACATATCTCAAGAAATAATAAAAATAATTATAATAGTAATAATAATTAAAACTAGAAACTAGTAATTCGCCGATGACCGTTTTTGACATTCCTTGTTTTAACTAAGCTGTTTTAATAAGCTGATAACTTATTTTTTAAACCATTTAATGTTGCTAATCTGAACGTTTGTTTCCCTAACATTGTTAAAATTATGATAAAATATAGCTTTATTCTCAATACTAAAACCTCGTATAAAAGAATAATATACGAAAAAGCAAATTGAAGTACTACAAGCTATAGTGAAGTTGTTACATTGCACAATTTGGTGATGATGAAATTCTGATGAAACAACTTGATATTCTTCATAAAATCTCAATCCCCTTTTCGCTACGAGCACTCGATACAAACAAAAAAAAAAGACACACTGACGTAACAGAGAAAAAACCCTACAAAGTTTCACCCTTATTGATATTACATCTTTGCCAAGCTCTCGAAAAAATGTTCTGTACTGAACCGAAAAGAAAAAAGAAACATGTCAGAGAAGATACCCAAACGATAGTAAGCTGAACTCAACAATGACTTTTTTGCTGTAGTTTTCGCTACTTTCGTCACTTCATTTCCGGAAAATGTACAACATCATCAGTAAGCATAGGATAAACCCCGCTCTACTGTTGAACGATATTGGTCCGGCGTTATTCTACGCTATTTATAAAGCTACTACATGCAGGCGCCTGGTTCGTTGTACGATGTCGTCAGTGCTGCTCGGTCGATACAATATTTGCTATTGAACATCCAACCATCTCAATCACTGTTTGCAGATATCTTATTAGTCTACGTGACATATATTTTGTGTGGTAAAAATAGAGGCGAATGATCTTCCATAAGCTATTATGATTTTTCTTTGAATGAAAACACTAGGCTGTTTCTGTTGTTTTACGGGGTTTTTTGTAATTATTTTGTATGTTTATTTGGTTTCAATTTTAGTGCCATTTAAAGGGAAATTACTTCTTACCTACTACTCTCTCATTTACCATTTTGCCAACAAGAAACCCTCGCTCGCAGAAACTTTGGGAGGCGTGGGAAAATAATTTTCATCGAATTGTACCATTTTAACGAGCTCAGGTGCAATAGAAACAGGTTCTAATGTTAATTAATTTATGCGCGAACCTTTTTTTATGTTTTTCCAAGGAAACGATAAAAAACGGTTTTGGTTTCCACCTTTTTTGACATTTAGTATAAACTTAACAAAAATGATTATGTCGTTTACAGTGCAAACCTCGACTGCTACAGGTTTTGTTGGTTTTTGCAGGGCCTACCGAAAGGTTCTGTTTAGCATAAATTGGATGTGAATTAAGAACAAAAAACCGTTGAGACAGAAACGATTTGCGCTTAAATTCTATTCACAGTACATTACAATTTTTAATTGAAATCGCTTCGGATCTTTTACCTTACGGTTCGTTTCTCCGTTTAGCTGAGATTTGTTTCGTCTCGACAGGTCATGGGTATCTTTCCTTATCCACAGTTTATTCGGTGAAATAATCGTTAAAACAAGTTTGTGACACATAGAATTGTAATGCGCTCGTATTCATTTGTTTTTAGGTTTTTATTAGAAATAACCTGATATTATGGTTATTTAAGAAAATCAATGATTGCATATTCAGTCATTTACAGTGCCTTAAGTTTTAAGCTTCTTAAGGCTGTTCATTAATTTAGTTGTAGTATATCGGTATTATATTTTTATGTCACATAAAATAATTATAGGACTGTATAGGCTCAACTGGGCATGTTTTAAAGTAATCTTGTGCTCCTATTTTCTATTTCTATACTAGAATGTATTAGTAAGATATAATATAGCAGAACATACATTTAAAACAGTTTCGAAAAACACCGTCTATTAGCCAATAAGCCATCAGTACACATTGTGAAAAACAATTTGCAAAATTTTATGTTTTATTTTTATGAGTGTAACTTATAAAGTAGTGAAAAGATTTGAAACAAATCAGCAACTGAAACTGGCTTAAAAATTGACATTTAAGTATCGCACGTATGAAATGCACCCCAGAATTTCATACAGCTGCTAGTATTTTGTATTATTCTGTTTCAGTTTAAACGTTTTGCTACATGGAATAGGGACGAACTTTCGCCTAAATTCTTGGTGTTCGCTCACCCTCATAAGAAACAGCAACTTCCAGGAAAAGTTGTCGGATTGAGGAAATAGTATTCCTGCACGTTGTTATGTAATCTCATTTCTGATTGACTGCCAACATGTTGGAACGGCATATTTGATTGGCAGTGTACACGCCAGTGTCGTTACACTTTTTCTTCCCTGCAAGTTGTTCAATAGCACCCTTGTAAAGTTGGTTACAAAATGAATCTATCCAACACGTTAGTCGGGGTATTCATTCGTGTCTTGGCAAAGTACAGTTTTGGACTGGAAATGTGTGATTTCCTCGCCACTGTAATCGTAACAATACGTACGTTTGATCCACTTTTTTTTTGCTCGATTCTTCCAATACAACTTTACAACCGTTCTCTGGTGGCGTACATTGAATGCGCAACGGCGCACAATTTCCACTCTGTACGTTCACATTCGCATGGCTAAAAATTGCTGCAGGGCAAAAGTTTCGCTTGTTTTTTGCATTCGTTGCCCGTGTGTACCAACCTCGAACGCTCACGGCACGTCCATTCGTTTTCAGGGGTGCTTAGTTACGCTTAGGACTTTTAGACAAGCTTTCGACATCGGCTCGAAAGTTGTACCGTACATACATCACCAATGAGCGTTACGTTTTTGCACCGGTTCAGGTCACATCGGGTGAGTTGCAAATTTTTGTCAAGTTGTTGGGTGTGTCATCCAAGCAAAAGTTTTTGCAGAGTGTTATGAAAATCATATCACAAGTAGCGTTAAGTGCGATGAAAAAAGAAAATGAAACCAAATGCACCTAGATCACGTGTGCTGTAAACATTCGGCGAGAATTCTTGTTACATTGCTCTTTAATTGAATTTATTTAAACTCATGTTTCATTTCATATTGTGTTGCTCTGTCTCTTATGTTGTTTTTTCCTAAAAGAAGCAATAAACTCAAGCAGACTAGCCAAGTTTTTATACATCTACAAAGCAGCCGTTTAGCCAACATAAGCAATTGACGCTGCATCAATATGTTCCGTGAAATGTGAAAAAAAAACAAATTCTTCTATCCGAATAATGCTCCTTTTGCACAAACAATGAAGATATTTGTTTAGCTCACATAGTACAGGGACACTTTTAACTAGTGTGAAGCAATCCCCGACAATCGGTAGAAGGATCAAGTTTGCTAGAAAAGAGCTTTTGTTGAAAGATTACGGTAATACTTTTTAGCAGGGGCAGCAGCCCGACTTTTTCAGTCGTATATGGTGTGTGAATTGACAAAATTTACCATACTGCATAGTGGATGGAACGTCGGTGCAAGATTGGTACGCGATATGGTAAGCATATGTAACACACAAACTACCTGTTTTGGAAAAACTTTTTTTGTTTTTATCAAATGCATGTAGACTCATTTTATCGTAGAATAATATGAAATTGGGTTTGAAGTACTATTGTATTCTACAATTAATCCAATTATTAAAAGTTAAGTTTCCAAATAGTTGAGCTTTTTTGTTTTACAAATTTATTGACACAATTATTTTTAAATGATTAAACACTTTTATCACTTTTCATAAAACGATGTTAAGGAATAATCGTAGTGTGCTATAAACATAAATTGTCCCAATAAACTTCCGTTCCTTGATAACGAGTAAAAGGTGTTATAAAATAATAAACAAAAATGATAGTTTCTGCGAGAGAAAAGTAAACCTGTGCGTTCAATCATAGCGGAGAAGAACAGACAAGGACAGGGAAGTTTTTTTCCTCAAGATGAGAAAAAGTTTCTTTGAAATTTACGATGCTATATGCCGAAAAACTAAGCCCCTTCATCTCTAAGAAGAGGCTGAGAACTTTTTGTGGTTTTGATAGAACTACTGCTTTTTCGTCTTGTTTTTCACTACAAGCAAGAACGAAAACACTTCCCTTTACTTTTCGTACGTTTCCAGTTTTTTTTTTTTTTTGCTTTGGGCCGCACACAAACATACAACAAACCAAGGCTAAAGCTCCTAGTACAAGGTAGCAGGAAGTGAACCATCGAGCATTCTTAAGCACTTTTCTTATCTACCAGCACGAAAACATCTAAGTGGCCTTTGTTTTGGTCTGGGTTTTTGGTGTTGCTTAAAGCTACTGACACACTGCGACCATGATACAAGTGCTCTGTTCGCAACATCGATAACTAGATGTTTGACTGGTTGTAGGGGAAGAAAATGTGCTGAAGAACAAAATATTCACCGAACCGTGTTGGACAATGTACAAACAAAAGGGGAAGTTGAAGGCGAAGCTATAGTTCACTCCAACCATTCCACTCGGCACAAACAGAGCAACGATTTGTATTTCCTTTCGCTTGAATCCTTATACTTTTCCACACCGCTACAAATACCTTTCCCAGCTCCCCAAAACGATTGCCTTTTCGTTTGTAAACAAACCAATTCGTCCATTGGCCTTCAGTTGCGAGACAGGGGAACGCAGTCGGAGAATTGTGCGGAAGATTGGAATCAAATATCGAGCAGAGTGATGGGAAAAATCACGTTTGCCCAGCTGTGAGGGAAGCTGAACGAAGGATTTTCGGCTTACTGGTTAATGATTGCCGACCAGGTGAGGGTACTGTTGTGAAGGTAAAGTTGTAACGCTCTATGTATTTAGACATTTGAAGAACAGTTGTGCTTCATAGAAGGGTATGTGATCGTGTGGGTAAAATTTATACAAACCAAAAGCAAAATAGTTGTTCTGGATGGGAGACGTAAGGAAAACATCAACGCCACAGTACAGTGAAATAGTGATGGTACGCTTCGATATGTTTGTTTACACAGGCAATGAATTGATGTAGAAATGAAGCTAATGTGTTTGTTTCATCTTCTTCACAAATATTATGATAACTGTGAGCAAAATTCTACAGCGCAAAATAAAGTACATATATTCAGAGGATATCACTTTGATCGATTTTGTCTTTTGTTTTACGTGCCAATCTCAACTTTCTGGATGTAATGATATTAACATCAGCCTGCATGAACACGGAGAAAAAAAAGATGTATTTTTATATACATGCTCAACATGTAAATTGTTTGATCTTTGGTAAGTAAGGGTAAATAATTAGGAATGATGTTGCGGACACGCTTTGATGTTCTCAATCAACTGTCAACAGCCATGTCACCATACACTCTCACTGTAATAGCTTTGAAATGTAAATATGCTAAACGATTCATCTCCACAAGTCTTGGAACCACTCTCACACAGTCTCGTTGTGTCGTTTAGCATGTTTTTTTTTACTTTCGTTTCCCATTTGCGACGATGGCATGATGATTGAATGTCATGGCACATCGGGAAAGGTTTCTATTTTATCAGATTTTGCAAGCTTTATGCTACCACACCCTCTTTCTGCCAAATTCCATCGAGGGTTGAGAAATAGAACAGCAAAGTTCTCAGTTGTGAGAAACTTTGCCTAGAATCTATTTGCTTGCAATGAAATGAAAGATCAACAATCTTTTCGCAGCGTAACGAAAGCATTTTTTTTACCTTACTTGTGTCAACGTGTTATCTATCTACAGGAAACTTTCAGAAAGCTTCCAAACTACCCAGTTGCAAAGGATGAGTAATACTCATACGATGTTGTCGTTCTTGTTAATTTTTAAAAGAGAACATCGTACATTCTAGGAAGTATTTCGGTCAAACCAAATGAGTTAAGAAACATGTTTTTGATTTAATGAAACGTGTTATTTGGCAAAGTATGTTGAAAAATTTTATTTAATAAAATATCCCTGTGCAGAAGATTTTGTTTTGCCTTACATTTTTTCCACTTAATTCGTATGAATGATTGTATGTATGAAAACAAACATGCATGAAACTTCCAGTGTAGTTTTTGAAAAGAAAAACGAATAGTTATTTATACAATGATCTAAAATTCCCCATAAAACCTAATTTTACCACGATTTTGTTTGAAATGTATAAACAATGAATATTGTTTTTTTATTATTATTTTGCCTTTATCACTGTCATAACTTGGTAATTTTATGCTGCAAAGACCCAGTAGGTTCGTTAATATTGTTCGTTTCATGTACAAATTCCACGCCACAAACGAATTACGCTTCCCCTACCTTCATAAAACGTATCGTAAACCAATCAACCGTCCGCTCTGGAATATACCTGAAATGGAAACAACATTGGATCATTAGTAAAAATCGCCTAGAAAAACATACACACCACGATCGACCTGTTGAAAAATAGAATCCGCAAAACAAACCTAAACAATCTCAGTGCGTAAATCAAGCTTTAATTAGTGTGGTGTAAAAAAAAAACCCCCGACAGGGTTCCGACATTTGTGTGTATGTGTGTGTGTCTGTAAATATATCAGCAAAAATTGATTCACCTTTCGCCACTCGGTCTAATAAAACTGACTCTCTGAATTAGGTGTGCGAAGAAATAGATGGCGGTGGGTTTCCCGAAAGAGGGGGAAAACACTTCCCCGGGTGGCCAACAAATTGGACGCTGGTGTTGGAAGATGTGATCATATTTCTTTACGCTAGCCACATTTGCACCTTCATCCACCCCACCGATTATCCCCAGACACGGATGGTACTTAAAGTTTCAACCACCCAATTCCCGAGCGCCACCGCACACCCCATCCACACCACAGCAACATGATCGTAAATTGTGCGGATCGGTGATTATTTATTTGCTTTAACGAACGTCTGCCCAACTCATTTGACCGTGCAACGATGTTCGGAGTCGGACGTTGCTCACTGTGGCCGGGCTAACACGATTCGGTTGTTCGATTGGAGGGAGCGGCTCATTGGCAGCTCATTGGGTGGTAAGTAATTTTCCCTAATTTATTCGTTCGATTTTGTTTTCATCCGCCCAATCCGTGTAAGATGAGGATGCTTGCGCACGGGTGTCTGTGTAGTTCGGAAAGGCAAAGTCTGATTTTAATTCATTAAGCTACATCAAAGAAATCGCCTCGCCAAGGAAGAGTCAACGAAGAAGAGAGCGAAGTGAGCAATACCGGATTGCCTGTTTGTTAAAATGGATGGGAATGTGATATTCAACATCTTCAAAGTGATTTTCTATTACAGATGTGTTGTACCGCTGATGAAGCTGATCATTACGATCAGAAAGCGTTCCACAGACTATGTTGTTAAGATAATTCTATCTAAACAGTTACTATATCTTTTTTTAAATTTTGTGTCAATAATTTGTTCTCTACTGTTCTCGGTAATTATATATGTTTTTTGTTAAAAAAGCATAGTTTTTAGGTAATTAATTATTCATCCATTCTTCTGACTAACTATATCCATCACAATAAAATAACATTTGAATTCATTTTTTGAGCACACAATTCTCGAACATTTTCCTTCCATTTACTCCATTTACTACCACGTTATTCCTTCCCAACATAATTGCCCTTTGTTTCATTCGTAGCATCATATTTGCATTTTGTTCGATGTTAAACATTTTTCCACGTAAAACACAACCGTGAACGAGTAACATTTTCACTTTGATGAGCTCGCCGAAGGCGTTGTCTGAAAACACAGTTGCTTAAGGTACTTCAGTCGCATCGTGGCACCGGTACATGCTAGAAGCATGCAAAGCTCTATGACATTGCTTTGAAATGAGCTCACTTACTGTGTCCTTCGCACAGCTAAAACGCTCAAGCACAGACTGTGTAGGTGCCTGTGCTAGAGTGATACCATTCTCGAATCTCCTGTGTGCATATGTGGTGTGTTTTTTTAAGTGTGCATACTTAATGCCCGGTAAGTAATGTCAGAGTTATACGTCAACACAAACGACCGCTGCTGTAGTACTGTCCTGTTGGAGGTTTTTAAAAAGAGACGAGCACACTAACTCCACTGCTCATGAATTATCACTGAGCAGAAGTGAATGCGCTTGTATTCTGCTATGCATTTACGTCTCGTCTTCGTTACATCGCTAGCAGTTGAACATTTCTATGAAGTGGATTTCGTCGTACCATGATCGATAAGCTGGTTGACGCAAGCTTTGATTTGGTCATGCTCTACGACTTCAAGTTCCAATATTGATTATAAAACGATCGCGTGATTCTATCCCATGAACTAATTTAAGTAAGAAGAGTAAAACTAGAAGAACATTAAAAAATATATCTGTACACTACGGCACAGTACAACAGTCGTATGCATTATACAGAGTTGTTATATTGGCTCACACGTCGCCGAGAATGTTTACAAAATCACTACCAATACTTTTCAACATTTTAAGCTCATATTCTAAATGAAATAGCAGTCAATGTGTAGTATTACTATTATGTGTAAGTATAAATAAGGCATATGCAAGGAAATTCTACCACCTTATAAAGATACACGATGCAGATTCCTAGGGAATGAATGCCACATTAAAGCAACCTAAATCTGTCACCTTTCATTTTTTGCTCTTTCACGTAATTCAGCAACAAGAGACAGCAGACGGAAAGTGTGTGCACATAAATTGTCAGACTACCAAGAAAGGTATCCCATAAGCCTATGCAGTGTGCTACCACTTTGGGGCCGAATGGGCCATTCGCGAAAGTAGAAAAACCACACTTTTTGTGACGTAAACCATGAACATGTTCACCGTGTACAGTCACATTTACAACGAAATGAAGATCTCGTTGCCAAAGTGTCCAAGGAGATGGTAAAAGAAGACTGTATGAGAAAGAAATATTACACAAGCCATAGCATGGAGGAACGTATACCTTCTACACACGCAAAGCTCAGCAGTATCGCCGTAGTGCCTCACGATTTGCGATGTTGTTACAGTGCTCTTTTCGTTGGGTGGAAAAGATTGTACCCATTCCTCTGGGAAAGTTTGCCTAACTACCTGGGTAAGTTCTCGGCAGTTCTTCCCGGGGATAGCTGGAAAACTAGGACTTCCTTTCGCGACAGAAAACTCTAAATTCTCTTGCTTGTTGTTTGTATGCGAAAGTTGCTATTTAGTTACGTAATTTAAATCAAAACGCGCTGCAAAACTTGTTGTCGGCGTTACATGATCGAAAAACTCTTTATTTAACGTGAATGAAGTGGATAAACTGTGCGCTAAATGCGGTTATTAATGAAGTGAAATTTACTTCGAAGCCAATCGACCACGTAGCATAATAATAAACCTAAAAGATGGGTACAAGATAACTTTAGGTGAAACGAATAGGTACATATTTAGGTGTCGTGTTTATGTTTATGCAGACAGGTGTCGTGCTTATGCGAAGCCATTGCATTAAGTAAATATTTCCATGTATACCAAATATGTTTCATGTATGATTTGTGTAATAAAATTATGAGTTATTTTTATTGTATGCCTTATAACAATCTAAAACCATTTAAAAACACACTCAAATTCCAAGGAGCAAAAACTTAGATCAAAATCATAAAAAAGCAAAAGGTTTGTAACTGATGTACAAATTATTCTCGTAACGTTATAGATGTTTTCCTTGATTTCCGTTTGTATCAGTCAAATTGTACAATCGTGCACAATCGAACAATTTAGAACTGACAACCTCTAGAGTGCTAGCTGTTTAGTTGTCGTTCAAGAAACACGCCATTTTGTGTGCGCAGTTTATGTTCAATGACCTCGAATATTTAAAATGTAAAGTTGCGTGTACTGTTACACCTGACATTGCATTATCAGACATCTATTATCTGCTGCATGTCCATAGCTACTGACATCGGCTTATAACGTTGCCCTTTGCGCTACGAAAAACTGACCCCGGAAGGGGGATTAAATTGCATGGTCTAAGTTTACTCACGACATCAACTATTACCTTATCCAATTACCTCGCTTCTCACTCGTTTTAATGCACTAATCCTTTAAGCAACACTTCCTGTTTGCCTACCAATACACCAAGTACATTCAGCGCGTTATTCGGTACCTCATAAATGTGTACCGCAATCGGTGAATTCCATTCCGAAAGGTAATATCATTACAAAATTGCATTCTATCCTTGCTTCCCGCTACAAGATGCATCCATCATCAACAGCACGCTTGGAATTCATTTGCTCGTTAAAGTACACTGCTTTGCCTGCGCACGTGAAAAACTCACCCACTCCCTCTATCTCAGACCGTGCGAAATAGCTTCAGCCCGGAACAACGTTTCAGTGCAATAATTTATCACCCAGCTGCTGCTGCTGCTGCTGCTTGCTTCGTAGTAGCATTTCTGGCAATGGTGCCACACCGTGAAAGAAACGATGGCAGCGAAAACTGTCAGCTGGAAAGATTCTTTCGCGAAACACAATTTCACACCACACAGCGCACAGGAAGCAAAGAGTGCCGATGGGACGGGAAGGAAGGAGACAAAACAGATGTGTTTGTATTTCTACAGTCGAGGAGCAGAGGAGCTTGGATGGAAGCAGAACGTTTGCTGCCATCTTTAGGTTCATCGCGTACTGCACTACCTTTTCTCTTGCACGCTAAGCACCTTCGCGTTCTGTTCTCTCCGGCTGCGTCAGATGCAGAACGAGAAAGCTAAGCTGTTTACACCTAGGACCTTTGTATGCCCATTTTCTGCCGTCTGCATTCGAAGTGGTTGTGGAACTATTTCCTCATTTCGCTCATTCTCGAGTACGCGCACTGATAGGTGTCGACTGTCAGGTTTGAGAGTGCTTCTCTGTGGAGACAAGGAAAAAAGCTACGGAAAAAATCGTCACGACAATTGGGATGATGTAATTGTGACAGGTCAAGTCTTTTTAAATGGCAGCCAGCTGTTTTTGTTTCAAATCAACCTTTTTTCCCTTGAATGTGTGCTCCCTGGATGTGAGCAAACTTTAACCAAAATATCACTTTTGCATTTATTGCGATTTAACGTGTGATGCGTTTGACATTATTATTACAGTTCTCTCGTTTAATGTCCAGCGTTTCGATAATATTATGTAGTTTTTGCTGACCAATCAAGTCAAATCCCCCAATCTTCTTATTTGGTATAACAACTACTGTCGATTTAGACCAGCCGTAACTTCGATTAGACTTGGCAAAATATGAGTCAATTGCTTGACTCAAAGCAAAGAAATCGATCTACGGAACAGACTCCAAAACTCTAATTACAGTAAGAACTTTCTCACGATAGTTATACTGCTATGTTTTCTATCAAATAATGCATTAACAAATGTTTAGAGCAGTTGTTGTGTTCAATTTTGTACAAAGTGTAACTATAATCTCTATAAGCTTAACATTCTGTATCAACTAGTAAACCTAGCGTAAGCAGGTTAATCACTACTAAAAGAGAGCTTTTCAAAGAATCACACCAACGCTAGCTGCCATGAAGCTATAGAGCGCCAAGTTCATCAAAATAATGTACTATTTGTACATGTTATGACCGCGTCGATTATGCAACGTACATGATAAAGGTCAACCATTCATCACAACGCCAACGTCCCTAGCGTCGGCACGGTTTATCAGTGCGATGGGACTGCTTCCACCACGATGTTGCTCTTTGTTGACCCATTTGGCTAATAAACGATTTAACAATCCAAACAGGGCCGCCCGGTAAAGATAAATGCGCCATGATTAAAGTTACACAAAGCGAACTCAAAATTACATTTGGGCATTATCTGACCCGCAATCCGACTGCTTTCTTGGCGCTAGCGCTGCCGTCTAGTCGCAAAAAGCAGTCGAGGCTTGCTTCTTCGGAGGTAGCAAGTTTCCTTGGGCGGCTTTTTAGGCGCTTGATTAATGGGTCCTAGACACGGCAGCGGGAAGTAGGCGCAGGCTCTCGATCCTTTGTGCGAACGGTATTATCACGTACGGCACATTTGTCACTGTGGCGATTCTGTGGCTTCTTATTTGTTGGCAACGTGCATGGAGAGAGAGAGAGAGATAGATAGAGAGAGAAAGAGAGAAAACAAGAAATGTTGCTGTGATTCTTTTTCCAGTGCTCTGTGTAGTTGTCCCAGACGAGTTGTATTGTTCTATAATTTGTTAATTTGTCTTAAATTTTGGTATAATTCCATTCATTTATTAGATAATTTTGCTGTAAACCATTTCCAAAGCTCAACTATCGCTATTGTAGTACAATTTCTTGCAACTTCGTACGTTTCATATGACCCACAATACCTACTAAAATACAAAAACCTGAAGATTAAGCGATAACTTAAACAGGTTCATACTGCACACACACACGCTGGCGAAGTGATTACGCTCATTAAATCACTTTAATGCGTTGAGAATTTAAACTCCAATTACTTATACTCCCAGCCAAGAGGGTAGAAGCGCTGATCCCTGCCGGACTATCCGGGCGCTAATAAACTGTATATCACACAATTAGACGTCACTTTGGTCCCGTGCGAATAATTGAAAATCTGTCACTTAACTCTTGCACTACACATACGCCCCTTCGTTGCGAGTCCTCTCCGCTGAGGGTTCCTGTCTGATCGCCAAGATTCTCATTTAATCGGTCAACTGAAGGTGCAACTAATACCCGATCCCACGGCTGTGGCTGTCAGATGGAAGGTAGGTGGGCCCGCATTAGCTCCCTAGATTCACTGGCAAATGTCATTTGCCTTCTTCCTTTACTGGTAACACACGGACCTGCCGTACGTACAAACACGGCCGTACGGTGCATAAGTGTCATTATTAAGTTATTTGGACCTTGGTCACCTTGGGCGCAGTGCTTGGCCCATAAATAATTCAGTTATTTCCACTGGCACTACTTGCGTTCAGCCATCTCCATATGCAAGTAGAGCAGGGCGTGGCGGAATGGAGTACGGGAGTAAAGTGTGGAAAGTAAACGGTCAACGGTGCAGTATTTAAATGGTACCGTTTATGAAGGACTGCTTCAGCATTATGTAAACGAGCCCTTCAGTTGGATGGGTCGAGTACGTTTGCTTATGGATAAGGAAACATTCAAAATTATCTAGACGGTCTGACCTTTACATAACATATTGTTTCCTGCACTGTTTGCATAATGTTAAAGTGAACAAAATAACACATTCAAACACGGTTACTTTAAAGCTGTCACAACTATCTCCTACTAACTAGAACATTTGTAAATAGCTGTGGTCATTATTTACTATGCTAAAATTTAACTGTTTCTTTTACCTAACAATAATATCTCATCTTTCAATATATCCTCGGGCACGCTTCAACAACAGTACAACACATTTATGAACTGCAATTCCTTCCCGCAGGGTAAACTCTTTATATGCAGAAGTCAGTGTTGGGAAGGTATCACAAGCTGTCCGTTCTGCATGAAGTCTCGCATTCGCCTTCAAGCGCAACCCGGTATCTGAAGCTGTTTCTTCCTTACCCACAACAAAGCGAACCGAGCCCTCAGCTCTTCAACAGTCAATTAGCGTTGAAGTAGCGCCGGATATTTTCATTACCGGGTCACCGGTACCGTCCGGCAGGTAGTTAGAATTTTCACGGTCGATAGTCTCGCTGCAATGTCTACCGCCAACGCTGTCCATGTCAAGGGGATATTTGCCCCATTCGAGCACTCCCGCAGCCCCAAGTTAGTCCAACTGAGATAGTAAATGTTGGCGCCCCCCGCTTGAGCTGTAGTAGTACGAATTTTGCTCTGATCACTACGGTCGCAGCTCTTTTTCAACGGCGTTTCAAGCAATCGTTCCACGATTCCGAGTGAGTGGACTAGCTGGCTACGTGTTCAGCGTAGGCCTGAACGGTACTTGCCATCGGATAGATACTACAGGCTGATGCTTCACAACCGATTAACATTATAATACGCTCAATTATCATACAAATTCGAGATATGCTACCGGTACTTCACGGTTCCGTTAGCACGCGTTAGTTCCGGTCGGGCGGTCGTGCTTAAGGCGTTTGCCTACCGGCAAGGCTGGCATGACTGTTCCTTGCGGGCAAGTGTGAATTGTTTCGTGTCGGAGGGCTTCTTGAAACACGGGCTCAGGAACAAAAAAGGCCAACACAAGAAGAAGCGTTAACACCGTCGATCGGAACAGGAGCAATAGCAAGAGCAGCGTTTCTCACCGTATCGCGCGAAAAGAAGTGCAAAAGAAGTAGACACATTTGGTAGATTATGCATGGTCGTGTACATTGAGCCCTTTTTTGGGGCTTTTATACATGTGTTAGAGGATGTTAAAGGATAAAGCTTCAACCAATGTATTCCTCGTTAAATATTCTATTTGCAAGAACGTAGCAGGAAACAAGAACATGGAACATTTTAGAAATAGAAGACATAAATGTGATGCAAAGAGATCAACCATGCCATACGAACCATGATGATTTAATGTCGGTCGATTATTTATTATTTATTTATTTATTTCTTTATGTATTACTATCTGGCCCGACAAACTTAGTATTCCACAAAAAAATTAAAATATTTAATTATTGCTTTGTTACTTGGGATAGTTGTATCGTGCCCGTATCCCCTCAGGATCCGATCATCGAGTGTAAACCGCCAGGCACCTCACACCAAGTGTCAAAGTGCCGCATACAACACAACAATCCTGCTCTTTGTATGGGAGTTAGAAAATCATTTTTAAATTAAGTTTAGTGTAACATCTGAACGATTTTTAAGTCTTAAAACCTATTCTCATACCACCATAAGGTGTGTGCAAACTTTCGTTGAAAATGATCCAGCCGTTTCGGAGGTTGCTCGCAACAAACACCGTGACACGAGATTTTTATATACATAGATTTATTCCTGTTAAGATCAACGGACTTATAACTAATTGAACAATAACATGAATTAATTGGCCCTATTAACCCACCCTAACAACATCCTGTTTTTAAATGACGGTCCTGATAATTAGGCATTGTATTAATACTAAGCCAAGGTAGGGTTTTTAACTGCTAGCCTAATAAACCTACGCCGGATCAATTCAATTCCATTCAGTGCAAGGGACTCAACTTACTAAGTTGAACTCAAGAATACAGTGATATCTCTCTAAGATGTAGTCTCTTCAAGATAAATTATTTCTTTATGATGAATATTTTGACGGTCCCGTCATATTCCATACATTTTATGTCTCTTAAAATCGAAGAACTTCCAAAGGTGAACATGCTATAAGAGGCATATGCGATTTGGCAGCCGAAATTCTCTAAGATAAATTTTTGAACGACAGTTCACAAAAATATTGGTCAAAGCATGCCATGTTTTTCCCGCGGTTTCTGGGAGACTTCATAGCAACATCTTAATTAGTTTTCCTCAACATGAATATCTCTCTAAGTTGACGGTCCCTTGAAGATTCACCTTAAAGAGATTTCACTGTATAGCGAACCGAGGATGTGAAGATTGCTCTTAAGCATTCCCAATAATGGGTCACTTAAGTCTTTAGCATTCCTGGTGATGAATCTGACTGATAGTGACCAGTAGCGTTCCAAAGTCCTACATGACACAAGTACGAGCTTGATAATGGTTTTCAAAGTAAAGGGTGTAAAATCAACATATAAAACGATATAACAATTCCTTTGTACATTTTATTAGCAATACTTCTTATGGGCTGTTTCAAAGCAATACTTATAAATTGCAAATATTGTAAAGATATATGATACGATAAAACCGCGAAAACATACGAAACATTGGGCACTGAATGCTTCTATCAAACCAGTCGTTTCTACCGTGTGCTGTTTATTGTACCCGGAATACTCTCTCTATCATTATTACTTAACCTACGAAATAATTGCTCGTGTTTGATTACTGTAAAGCTCTTAATGGGTTCCTAGAATGCGCGCTGCCTACAGTTTTTACCCTTTTGGTCTCTCTTATTGAGACGAAAATGGCCATAAATTTGAATTCGTTCATTATAGCGTTCAATTGAGCTTTGATGTTGAAATACCCTGTCGATGGTTTCAAGGGCGTTTCTACTGCCCGCTTCCCTACGGACACCGATGATGTTTTACTAGCACGGTAAGCAAGTTTTCTATCGATTTAGCATAGGCTGCAAACAACGACGTTGAAACTATCCAAATACACCCACACTCTCGCGTTTTAACAGCTAGACCCGTGTTCGTGGTATGTGCCAAGGGATATATTTTGTGTCAGAAATTGTTGCCCCGAACTACGATCCCTCGCGCTCTATCTTTGTGGGAACAGTTTGCTGAGGGGTCGACCTGTTAGGTAAACTTCATTAATAATGCAACAGCCAATCTGTACGGAATTTATGCCACCCGCTGTGAACCCGGGATCGTCTTTGGACCCAAAGGACTTGGCGCGGTGTGGGCAATGCTCTATGATTGGGGCTCACTTTCACGAAAGTGTGCTTGCAAAGGAATTTTAATTAGCGCCACGACCGTTGCAACTTTTCGCTATTTGAGATGATCACCGGACACACCCCGCACACTCGTTTGCTGCGTTGCTATTTCCTGATACTTTTTCTCCGTGGGGTGGAAAATCGATCGCCTAATGAAACTGGCAAGATTCCTGCCGAGACTCGGCCACTCACTATAATTGAGTTTGTGTAAGAACTATCCGCTGGCCCAGGAACAATAAAGTATTGTATAAAAAAAAAGTTGGTCGATGCTGTACGACAGGGTAGTGCACGTGACCACATTCGGTGCACTTTTTATGACTTGTTGGAAGAAAATCATCGATGACATTGGGTAAGCCAGCGTGGCCCACTACTTCGCGGTGGAATTGTGTTACCTGTGATGTGTTGATCGCTTTGACAGGGGTCTAACAGCACACCTGCAGTTAGGCAAAGCAGAAAGCAATGAAAATCCAACATCGACAAATTAGAAACCGAGTGTGATAGAGACGCAAGATGGAAAAAGAAAGTTTTAATTAGATTTAGCAAATTTATTTCATTCAATTTTTGAAACCCACCACCACGTGGAGTGAAAAAACTGCGATAAACTGGCGTACAAAATGAGCTACACGCCGAGCGTATCCCGTAATGGACAGCCGTCGAAACTGTTTCTGTTTTTTTTATTATTACATTTTTGCTGATGTTGTTGTTGCTGCTATTCAGGAGGGATATAACTCTCGCTACGCGGCAACATCATTTCCCATTAGCCTTCTTTCACACTTTACCAAAGTTTCCGGCTCTCTAAACCATGTTCAATCCTCCGCTCATCTTACTCTTCATAGCGATAGGTAGGTAAATCTGCTGCTAACGCCATACCTGTGTTTGGCTTACGCAGCTTATACTTTCTACTAGTTTACTCTGATGTTTTCGACGAAAGCTTATGGACAGATTTTTTGGAAAATTAAAGCATCGGTCAATGAAGTCATGAGTTGGCGTGTGATTTGGCACACGTGCCACTCGTATCGTGCCATCAACAGAAAATCTAATTTGGAGCAAACAGTTTGCGCCAACGCCAGCGCAGCTTTTCGATTCATCATTTATGTTGTTACCTGTGCTATGAACATATAAATATGTATCTCATAAATCTATGTATTTTTACATCGTGACATACAAATGATGATACATCACACTAACATCGAAATCTTATCGAAACGAAAAAGTGTTTGATTCACACGATATAAGTCGTCGTTATTTTCATAAAATTCAACACGATGGACGATTTTAGCAATACTTAAATGATTAAAAAATATCACTATTATAAAATGGTGTACGTTTAAACAGTTTCAATCATGATATGTTACATAGTTTAGTACTGTAGTAAATACTGTTCACATGTTATTGAAATTTGAATTCAGTTATGGATTTTTAACAGTTTAGTATTGTAGCTAAGAACTAACTCTTGAAATGTCCTCCATTTATCTTTCCAGGTAAGCTGCACACCAGTCATGCACGCAAAGATTACATGTCACACGTGAGTAGCAACGCTTTGCATTCCAGTTCGCTGAAATTGGCTTGGCCGTTTCTTTTCTGCCATTATCATGGAAAACGTGCAAAAGCTTTTAATTAAATTGTTCCTCAGATAGTTCCAGAAGTGTGTGCGAGAAAAAAAAATACTCCTAGTAATCATTTTATGCCTCCCGTAGAAGAAAACCATTCCATAACGGTTGGGACGGTGGACGCACTCAAGCTATGCTAAAAATGTCTCCATTAAATGAAGCCAGCAGCACTAGCGCTAACCTCAAACGGTTTCAAACCTGGCAGAAAGAGCAGAAAGCTTGGGCTGGTGTGGGCTGAAGTGCTGAATTCAAACGAAAGTGTCCACCAGTCACTCCAACGCACGAGAGTGTCGTGCTGCGCCGGTGGGCATCGTAATAGCAGCCTGCCTGAGAGACCAAACGAATGCCCCTAGCCTACGGAAGCCATAGCTTACGATCATAAATCAGCAAGACAGAGAATTAATTTTACGCCAGCATTTTCCGTCTCGGGCCCTGCGGTCGTTCGTCCACGTCGATATCCGGACCGGATGTATCCGATTCCAAGCCGCTTGTCCGGGCAGGGCCTAGAGAAACTATTTGGAACCGAATCTTGGAGAGTGGGGGACAGGGGGAGCGACTTTCGGAGTTCTCGTTGGACGCTTTACGAGGTGTTGGTTTAGTTTTCCCTTCTCGGAATCAATACTGCCTATCCGGACAGAATGGTAGGTCGAGAATATCATCGCGAACATGTGTGTGTGTGTCTTGCATAGAAATAGAGCGTCTTAGTAATTTTACCACAACCGTGACGATGTAATTTGTCAGCTTAGCATAAATCTATCTGTTGCCGTCAGCCGAGCGCGTTGGTGTTTAACCGTGGCCCTGGAAAAGTGTAGAACAAGGCATGTATATCATCGTGTTTAACACGTTGACATTTTTTGGAATAGAATTCTCCCTTTACCAGTAGTTATTTAGAATGGGAAAGTAAGAATACTTAAAATGATCTCACAACAAATGTAAAAAGTATGAGTTTGATGTACAGGTGTGAAAATTGCATCCCAAAATGTCACATCACACTTTGTTTAATTAACCTTCGCAATGCGTCCCTCAAAGCAATGTGATGCTTTTTTTTGTTGGATCAATTAATCATGTTGACAGATTCTCAGCAAAACAACCATTCGTGATATGATGCACGCTTGTCCCTCCCTCCTGTTGTCATGGTTCACTTTTAAGCTTAATGAACCATTGAAACAGACCAGTTTTTTTTCTACCACACTTTGCCACACGAGCTATTATTGGTGCGAGATTGCTGTTGCTAGTAATTTTTTCTCCAGAAACCCAATCCAGGGTGAAGGTCGTAGCCGAGGGTCATTAATCAATATTTAGTTTTCGTCCACACCCGATTCAGCTAGCCACGCGTGTGAGGCAGGTCGGCAAATGGAGGCAATATATCACGTTAGCTAACTTGATGACTTCCACTTTACGATCAGATTAGATTTCCGACAGTGAGGAACGTTCCGGTGGTGGTTTACTTTTTGTGGATGAATGTATATATTTATAATTTTTGAGTGCGGCATAAAAATGAGCTTAATTAATTGGGCAATCCGAGGTGTGGCTCTCGAAATAGATAGCTAATATGTTTCAAAATATGCTCTGTAAACATTGTCGTACATGTACAAGGAGATTATATTTTGTTGAATTTTCTTCCTTAATTTACATTGCAATCCATTGTAAGAGCATAACAATGATCTCATTTTTGCTTTTTCGTTTTTGTATTTTAAATCGTTTTCTATTTTAAACTATTTTTTGCGTAACGAACTCCGCGGTCATGCCGACCTTGTTCAGATAGTAACCAGATGATAGTCAGTCCTGGCTGCGGGCGAAATTAAATTAATTCAGTTTCATCGGATCTTTGCTGACAGATTTTTGTTCTAGGTGCATTTCCTCCCTGTGTCTTATGCCGGTAATACTCGGATAATTATTAAAGAGATTCATACTAGCTGTTGGTTTTATTACAACTGACTATTGCTTCATGCTATTACTGTAATCTGTCTTTACATGTAGTCAACTACACGCATTTGCTAGATCTACTTTAATTATACTCACTAGATGGTTGTTGAACTAAAACATTGTCCGGTTCTTCAGGTGAGATATATTCATTTGTTTAAGGTATAATTTGAACGCACCACTATACCGCTGTATTGCATGTCTTCAAGATGACCACAAGCTGATAATCAAGACTTGAAGCCTTTAAATGAGTTGATGCTTTTAATCCTTTCGCAATCAAAACCTTGCATTATCAACCGGCCCGCGCTACATTAACTGCACCTGCCTCACGTTACTAATTGCACAACTTTTATTCAATAGCCACTCCGCTTTTGCTTCACGAAAACGAAACGAAAACGAGTGTCATCAGTTTAAATTACCTGGCTAAATTTATTCACTGCAACGAATTTCTTCCTTCTCCGTAATCGCATCGCCGTCCAGATAGGTATCACGTTGTTTAAGACTGAAGGACGCAAAAAAGCAGCGAATCAAAGTCTGTTTGACCACTTAAGCAAATTATGCCTCCCACGAACAGCAGCTGTGGGTTTGCCTGTGACCACGACGATGGCACATTGATATTCATTTTTATTCTCTACCTTTCTCACTACCAGTACCTTCGCAACCGGTCAACACTAACCGCAGACAATCCTTACACCGTCTGTACAAATACGGCAAGACACGAGAAAGGATATTGCAATTAAGTTTTAATCAAGAAACATTACTCCAACTGTTGGCCGAACGTGCTCGAACGTAATTTTATCGGTTTTGTCATTGCAACCGTCAGGGGCTAGTCATCACGCGTTCAGCTTGATGGACGAGGAAACGTGGTTAGAGGCTTTTGACTTCCACGCGGATGTTACCACCGGGGTGGAAAAGTGATAAACGAGCTATCAACGTTCTACGCACACAGGCATTTCCGCAACATCCGCTGACAATGTGTCATTTTGGCAGATTGCAATAGAATTGGGGTGAAAACAAACGACATGAAGCATCATTTGAAGCCGAAATGTGAGAAGACCCACACCAAACCAACCGAAAACGAGACAAATTTCTTAACATTAACACAGAAGAAGAAAAAAAACAGAACAAAGTAGACAGAAATGGCTAAACACGGGATGGTTTTTGCCTTGTTTAATCTACACTCAATTTATTTTTCGCTGTATTGCTCCCCTATCTGTTCGCCTCATTCTTTCTATTTCTCCGCTTGTGAAGGGGACATTCCTCGAAATTTGTCGATGGTCGAATTTCAATTATCATTTCCGACTAATTTATTACTTCCAACCGTCGACGGTTAGAAACTCCACCCTGTCCACCCATACCGAGAATGGTCATGTTGGCACCGTGGAGCCATAACGTTTTGTTTTTTCAACGCATTTTTTTTTTTGCACTGTCCTTGGGGTTGGGGTGAGAATGGTTAAAATATCTCCACGTCAAAGAACAGCCGCTCCCGGGAGCCAGTGGACATTTGGGTACGGCCGTCGTCATCTCCCTTCCCGCAGCTAATTTTCTCATCAGTATTCACGCGTAAAAGCTGGCTTTTCATTTTATGCCTATCGGGGTTTTGGCCTCTGTTTTTTTTTATCTTTGCCCATGCTGCCGAAAGGACTGCGTGAACATTATGTCCATTATTGTGGCGCTTGGCTAGCGATCTTCCATCACCCAGACGCGCCCTGGTCAGCGCATCATTTGCCTAACGGACGTGAGTGAAAAGGCAGCAAAAACCCCGAAAGTCTCGTTGACGGTGGCCATGGAGCATTGTACTCACAGAGAGACCGTTCGTCCTACGTAAGACGAAAACAAAAACCTTCCCCCGGTGATCCAAAAGATGAATGTGTCCGAATGTGACAGTCCTAAAGAAAATTGTTTCTTTTTCTGGTAGATGGTAGCATAGGCAAGGATCTCTGTACCGCCCTTTTTGATATGTGTGTATGTGTGTTTGTGTGTGCTTTTTGTTCCATCGAAAGCTTCTAGCCCAACTAGGAGTTTTTCCCTTCTCCGCATGGTTCTAACGCCCAATTGGAACACATTTTGCCGTAAAGGGAAAAATACGAAAGACGAAAATTAAGTCAAAAGTCAGTTTTAGCCAAAAGGAAAACTGCAAGAATAACACGGCGCTTGTATAGCTATGTGTTTGTGTCTGTGTGTGTGTGTGTGTGTGTGTGTGTGTGTGTGTGTGTGTGTGTGTGTGTGTGTGTGTGTGTGTGTGTGTGTGTGTGTGTGTGTGTGTGTGTGTGTGTGTGTGTGTGTGTGTGTGTATGAATATCCTTTCTGCTATTCTCTTGGGACGGTGTTGTAGCGCTGTTTATTCGTTTCATTCGTAAACGTCACTAAGCGGCGTACCATCGCTTTTGTGTATAAATTGGCAAAAGTTTGCGCGGGGACTGTTTGGAGCAAAGTGGGAAGAAATGCAAAAGGAAACCCATTTTTCGTTTACTTTTGAAAGCAATTTGTTTGCTGTATGTGTGGGTGTATGTGTGCGGCTCTATTCAATGGCATTGTTTCTAGAATCTGTCCTGGTGGAGTAATTGCACATTTTCTTTCTTATATTGTTGTGCCTGTGTGAAGAGTGGTGTCTTTGTTCGTATCACCCAAGTATTGCGAACAATCTCGTTGCCTTTAACGAACTAAACAAGAGGTAGATAAATTAAATTACCAAAATTGGTTTTAAATTGGACGCTGAAAGCTTAATTGTTCCGGATCATTAGTTGTTTGGACAACGGAAAGCTGTACAAAGCAGAGAAAACAAGGGAAATAATTATGCTTTGCAAACATTAATTATCAAATCAATGTTTGACGCACACACTCATACAAGAAACTGCTAAATACAAACCATTCCGCACAAAATAATTAAAAATACATAAACCTAATTGCTTTTCTGCGAGTGAATAATACCTTTGCCAAAACTATGTGCGAATACGGTTAACTTTTCCTATCGAACCAACGCTGCAAACATGATGTAATTGGCATGCAATACAATTGCATGAAGGTACCTGAAAAAAAAATATAGAAAGAAGAAAAAGAACCATGATTAGACTCATTAAAGAAACATAAACTTTGGCAAGATTTTTGATCGATTTTTCCGTACGTCCTGTTTTGTCAGGATGTTCCCAGTTTCCGGCATACCGAAACCGGAACTCAAAAATATGATAAAAAATTCACTCATGACGCGACACAACCACATTTTCATTGTTTGCATGCCATTTCCATGTGAAAGCAGCACCATTGTGAACGTTGTAAGTTGGCTCGGCTTTTGCGTCACGACCGTCCCTGTCCTACGGGTAGCTGGATTCTTTCTTCCCAAACAACACCCTTTCCTGCCCGCTAAGCATGACATGCTTCTACTTCCGTATGCGCAGGGTGGCACGACTGCAGCGCGAGGGACGTAAGCTACTGGAGATTTGCCGAATGGTATTCAAATTCAATTTCCCGCTTACATGCACATCAGCCCGTAACATTGACTGGTTTCGATGGAACCATCGATGGAACCGACAACCTGATTCCACTACGGACGGACGGAGATGAAAAATCACTAATCGAAACACGAGCCATGTGTGTTACTGTGGATATGTGTGTGTTTTGTTTTGATTTTACTTTCTTTCCCACCCGCGTACACTTATTCACATTGATTGGAAATTTTGAAATCAGAAAATAGGTATAAAACCACACACGCCCACCACGTTGGTATGAGATCCGGTGTCATTTGCAGTCAAACAATGTGCACTGTTTTTATTTTACGTCCACATTCATTTACTAGGAGTACAGCACGGAGGAAACCTGTTTATGTAATACTATAATGCCTGTGTTTTTATCATAGGGAGAGGAGGGAAGTCAAACATTTGATACAGAGACGTGAAAAATTGATAGAAAATATGATTGAAATTTGACGCGATTTTAATGAAGCTTCCAACCAATCAACAGTACATTACTCAGTAGAGAGTAATTATCGTCCATATTTGAAATTTCTTTTTTAAACAATGGGCTACACCTGAGAGCACTTTCATGTTATGCAGCACAAATTGGTTGCACAAAATATAAATTCAACTGCATATGCTCCTTACATTACACGGAACAATTATCCCATCGAAGACCTCAAATAACATATCTTTTAATCAACTTGAAGCATCATTTGCCATACATTTCGTCTGACGTCAATCGTAAAAGTTTAACCAGTTATCAAATTACTTGCGCCGTCTAACGTAGCTACTGCTGTTTTGCACAACAAACTAAAAATAGCTCGTTATAGTCTCTTTTTTGCTTTTATTTTACATTAATCTCGGACCCAACGTTAGATATTTGAACCATCTTTTATGAAAGAAAACCCTCCGCCTGCTGAATCTCAATATGAATTTTTCGCCAATCCCTTCACGTTCCTTTCGTGAAAGGATGTTGGTTTGGTTTTATTTTTTCTCTATACAGCCGCCAAAGCGTATTCGACAATGTTACAGGTATCGTAGGAAGGAAATAATTTAATGATGATTAAATCTTGCACAAGTCGTCTTACGCCACCATAAAAACAACATCCAAAAATTAAGCCAATATGCTTTTGCTGCAAATCAACACATCGCACCCGGCAGGAAATTTAAACCAAGGAAGACAGAGGGGCGTCGGACAGGGCAGAAAATTACATTATTATCAGTTCAAGGAAAAATACGTTCACTACAGCATCGGCAGAAACATGGCACAGCTTATAATCTTTATAGCTCGCTTTGCCTCATTCCGGTGTAAATCGGTGAATCACATCTCGAACATTTCGTTACGAAACTATGCTCGACTCATGACGCGAGATGAAAAGATTCGTCGTTGCCAAGCCAGCGAACCCACGGCGAGAACGCGGAACCCGGACAGAGCGTATTTTCCAACCCCTTACTCCGGTAACTGGAAACCAGCTGGCAGCATCAATTAGGTTCATTCGGCCAGTTCATTATTTTGTGCTCAATAATCCTTTTGCAGGCGCATCTGTGGGCGGTTGAATTGAGGAGCATGATGAGCGAGATCTAGCTTGTGGGACTGTCCCCCGATCGACCGAACTGTTCAACTCGTTCGTACCGAGTGTCTTGTCTCTCGCTTCCTCTGAAATGTTGATTTGTCATGCTGCTTTGGCAGGAGCTCCTTGCTGCCGACATAGCACCGCTTGGCGTGATATTTATCTCACGTTGCGATGGTGTTGCATTCTGAGAAATATTCAATCAAAATGCGCACGTGTTGTGCGCCCGCTGTTCGGACGGGGTTTCTTTTGTTCGGTAGAAAATGTCGCTACTTTGCTGTGCAGAGCATGGACGTCGTCATGTAGGTTGTTCCCACGAGAGGGAAAAATACTAGGCACCGGGGATAAAAGTCAACCGAGAGCAGTGAAGGAGTGAACGGGCAGTGCTCAAAGGGAAGCGGCAAATGGGGCTCCGAGAACGGAGCACCGAGTCACAAGGTCGTCGTTTTTGTGTACACCATTCGAGTCGATGGTAATTTGATTCGTGAATAATGAATGTGGAAACGAACACGGGCAAGAAAATGGGCAAAGCATAAACTCTAACGAGGGTCACACTGCGGCACACTGGGTCAGATGTGTAGGACGGCTCCGGACGCACCGAAATTGATTTGATTGGCCATGTTGTTCGTTGGTTTTTCCTACTATTGCCTATTACCCACAAGCTAATTTCACATTCAATTCTAAAATTTTGCAAAACTAATGAAAAATATAAGTTATTAGTTTCACTTCAAATCAATGCTAAATATTTGTTTAATATTCAAAACACAAAATACTTAATGCAAGTTTATATTACATTTTACTACTGTACTTCAATAATTGTGTGTCTTGTAATTTCGCCGTATTGTGCGTCATTTGATTTTTCCTACAAAAATACCAAATACTAATCAAGTCGAATATCCTTCTGCTAATACTTGTGAACCATTTTGCTTTAAAACCCACCGACTAAAGATAAAGACATTTTTCAACAAAACAACTCCAATTGTAATCTCTAGATTGCTCATCTAAATGCCAGCTCATTTAAAGAGACCAGAAGCCGCAAACTAACCAGCATTAAATCGCCAACCATTGAGCTTTATCGAAAGCTTCTCATCAGCTATGCTGTGTGCCCCTTTTTAAGACGTTCAGCCAAATAGAACCGCACACTCGGAAATCTTTGATCGTGTTGAATCAATGCCAAAAAAAGGAGAAAGGAAAACGTGAAAACACTTCAAATCTTCTCTTTCCGCTGTAAATCCACTAGCCAAAGCACACGGGCACCGAGAACCTTAAGCCGATCGAAACGGACACACGCTCGTTTTTGACTGCTGCTGGAATGAAAAATCGATTTCAATTAATTCCGCGCCGCAAACGTCATTAGGCCAGCGAGCAGCACCGCGTGTTTTGTGACTGCTGCCTGTTCTGGCAAGGACGCAAGCGAGCACACACCGTCAACTCAACGGACGATGCTGCTTCTGGTATTGATTTTGCTTCTCGTTCGCCTTTTGGCTTCAGTTAACTTGGCCGTGGCTTCTCCGGCCTCCGGTTAATCGGCGCTAGTTTACCGTTTGAGTGAATCGGTTCATATAATTTTCTTATTTCATCAGCAGGACATCGAAGAATGAAACCAACCATCGTTTCACGATTTTAAATCAGTTTGGTTATTGATGAAATTGGAAGCTCTGTAATTTGCTACATCTGAAAAGTGATGAGGCGTATGCACGTAGATTTTCGATGGTTAATGTGTCCGATAAATGGGATAAAAATATAGTTCATTTGGCAGCACTAGGATGATCAATCAGTGATTTTGTAAGCAACGATTATGGGCATGGTAATGAAAGGGAATCAAAAGGAGCTTATTTTATTTCAAAAGAAAATACATGAAAAGCTAAAAAAAAATCATAGCTTCTGTATGATCTATAAAAACACACCCTTTTGAAACGAACATAAATAGTAAGATTTGCCACGTAATCCAAATTGTATTAAAAATTAATCACTTTGAAACTCTGCTTTCTAAAAAGTTTTGTATCCGGCTGCACACAAAAAACTTTGTGCCTTAAAATTCTATTTTAGTTTGAAATATTAAGCAGCAATTGATTATAAACATCAGCACAAGTATGAACATCGAATGTAAACAGAGTGCAGTTGAGTGCTTTATAAATTATGCCAAATGAAAATGGATCATTATATTCCAGCATCCTTCACAACTTTGAAGGGCCACAATCTAGAGGCACTTACAAGGACTTTTTAAAGAGCAAATAAATATTGATCTGGCCACACTCTCCAACTTCCGCAAAGCGAAATGGCCTAATTACATCAGGCCCTGTTAAGAAATTCTTAACATAAAACATGTTTTGATTTTCATCGAGTTTTTCACTTAAACCATCCAGTCAATTTTTGAAAAAAAGTTACATGTTAAAAATTATTATTGATTATTTTTTTAATTGGGTGTGCTTATTTATGAATTTATTTCAAATATAAATTCACTCGGTTTTTGCAAACTAAAAATGAATTCCATTCCTTTATATTAAACAAAAACTGGATACATTCTACGTGGAAAATGTTTCACTTTCCTGCTACAAAATGCATTCCCAACATATTCATCGTCATATATATACTTCAACCAACATTTTCCCTCGCCTGCAACAACTCTTACAGCAGATTGTACTTATCCCAACACCCGTTGCTCACAGTTGGACGCGACAAACCAACACCCAACAGGAAGTTCGGTCAACTTATTCTCAAACCGCTGCCAGCTTCATCATCATCATCATCAATATTGACGGTTCCGGAACCGTTCTCTGTGTGCTATTGGATTTTTTTACCGTGCCGTACGCGCATACCACGCTTTTCCGTAATCCCCCCCTCCCCCCCCCCCCCCCCCCCTACCCATATATTTCACTATCGTACAAACTCGCTTCAACAATGGAGACGCCTGGTGTCCAACGGATAGTTGGTGGAGGCGCCTGGTAGTGTGTAACTTTACCACAACATTTCAATCACGCCTGCTCTGAATATGATTTCCGCTCTCGTTGATTGTTCGTAGTGATAGAATCGTTTTTGGTGCACTAGCGTATTGTATTAAAGTTTTTGTGATTTTGTTTTTTTTTATGTTTACCGCTAAATGATGACATAATTTTTCAGCAACCGCACTCGAGAACAAGCACTCTTGAGTGAAACTATTTTTGTATGGATTTTTTTTTTATTTTACCCACTTTGTGGTTGAGTTTTACTGCTATGTGTTGTTGTTTTTTTGCTTTTGCTACAGGCGGTTGACCCGTACACTAGAGGCTACAGATTTTTTACTTCGATTAAAACCGATCACGTAAGTGATGCTAACGGCGCATTTCGATTATGGTATAAATCTTCTGCCTCATTGAACAGCACTGGTCGAGACCAAAGATGTATGTTTCGGCACCGCGTGACGCTTCTGGTGAGCTGAAGTCTGTGATGCCCCAAGGCGGCTTCGCCTTCAAGACACGGCTGCTAATGAAACGTGTCACACCAAGGAGTCGATATAATAAATCAAACGAAAACGTGTCACCCCAAAATGTAAACGCACTCACGTATCGGAAACACGTAGGCCATCGCTGGTACGATACAAATAAACAACGGGCGGCGTTTCCTTTCTTTTTTGGGATATTTTTTTGGGTCTGTGTGCTTCCCGCCAGGAATCTTTACTTACCGCATTACCATTAGAGCCTTTATTTTATTTTCATTCATATTTTTCCCCAAAATGCTGCCTGCTGACCAGCTGCCATCGTAAAATAGGCAACTCGATCTTTCTGGATGTTGCTAACACAGGCAGGCGCTCAGAAAAAAAAAACAAGTAAAATAAGTCTCATCGCATTTTGGTGTCGCTACTTGTGCTTGGCGACAAACAGCCAGCAGTGAGCGGTGCCTGTAAGCCTGCTGTGGAGCCAGTACTTCAACAAATCATACTGCGACACAATGATGTAACCAAATATCAAACCAGATTTTCTCTTTTTTTATTCCTCGCCGTCGCTCTCTTCTTTGGTTCTGTTAGCAAAAGCTCCCCAGGCGGTTTTTCTGTTCGATTTTGTTATTTATTTATGTGAAAGATGTGAAGAGTTTTTTTGTTGATGTCCACAACAGAGACTGCTTTTCCAGTGTAATGGTTTGACATTCGAGTAGAAAATTTGGTTTTGAACTTTAGGCTACGGTTTTTGTTCCTTGTTTCTCGAAATTTTTCTTTTCGCTGAATTTATAAACAGAAAAAAGTGAAGCATGAATAGAAAAGATTTTATTTTTCAGGGCTTCGGTATATACTTGTTGAGACCTTGTCAGACAAATGTTGAGCCAAGACAGCATATCAGATGAATAAATCAGTTTAGATTATTTTTTTAATCTTATTTATCGATGGATACCGTTTGTTTAGATCATTCCAGCTATGGTCGTTTATCAGAGCATTTCGACTGATAAACGATTTGTGTTAATCTTCCCTGATCAAAATTGTTATTTATGCTCTATTGTTATGCTCGATATATTACTCACGCTGACAATTCGACATTCCACGATGCTAAAATGTTTGATTTCGAATCGACAAATTGAATAGAATGAAAATGGGACTCCTTCCGGCTTTCACATTCGGTACTGTATGCAGCATGTCGTCATCCTCACTATATACAGTGTGTCAATATATTTTTTGTTAATATAAAAGGATCTGAATTCAGTCAGAATTTTGGCAAGAACGGCCAAAATGATTGTTATTCTACATTTTTTTTTTTTTTTTTAACGAAACATCATTTTCAACGCACATATTTTTAAACATGCATTAAACAAATTAAAATGATATTTCAATTTAAGGATTTTTAATTCTTTTTGAAGAGGTCCAATTGAATCGCATAGACAATTAACAGCTTCTATTAACTACCGGCTGATAAAACTTCAAAGAGATGCCAAAGTATCAGCAAAACTGTTCCTCGCTTCGTGTGTCGAAATACTTCAAAGCAAAAAGTGATTGATAAGATATTTCCCAGCAGAGCACTGCTGCCAAAGTTGGATGCCCTGGAACAGTTTAGACCACAGGCATTTGCTACCGGCCATCTGTTACTGCCGTCGCTTGCTCGTTGCTCCTGAACGGCAAAGGTAGCACCAAATCTTCCACGCGCAAAGGTAACCTGGTGCGAGCGAGAGCTTTGCGTAGACAATAATTAATCGTCAACCGAGATTGGAAGTAATTTATAATCACCCCGTGCTACGGCCCTAGTGAGGCGTCCCGGAGGAACCAGAAACAGCACGCGCGACGGTTCTCGATGGCTCGATGGAGCGCCACACACAGCACTGCTGGTGCCGTATTTGTCTTCATTAGCTCAGTTCTGGGTATGGCGCAATCAGAACAGCGTCTTATCATGCGACTTAATGAAGCTAAAAATATTACCATATTTCGTGTGCTGCGTTAAGTAGGACGCTTGCTTTCTTTGATTAGGGTTAAATGGAGATTGCGCCGCATGATGAAACGCATTTTGTAAGGTTAATGTTGTGGAAATTTTCAATACACACAGCACTTTTGAGATTCAATTAGTATGAACGCACTATTCAATGTTAAACATCTAGGATTTGACTTGTCTTTTTTTTAACAAAATCTTTAAATATTTGTACAATTTGACCATAATAGAAATATGAATTTAAATATGTTTCAAAAGAATGCTTTAAAAATACAAGTAAAACGGTAGCTTACTTGTAGGCACCTTCATATCTGCGCATATTGATACCTACATAACAACTACCTAGTTTTTTTTTACAAACACACATTGGTATTATTTGTTTTTCGCAGTAACTAGTTCTTTTCGTGTAGATTGTCCAATTGAGTACTGTAATTCTCTTAGACGAAATCTTAAATTACACAACCAAAGATGTTTTACGAACATATACAAATACACACACATACGAACGTTTCTCGTTTATAGGTTCCACGTGCAAACGATAAAAACCATGTTGTCAGCTACTAATACTGCTAAAACCTTTCTAACTCATCGCCACCCATCCGTGAGCAGCAGAGGGCTTCCCGATATATTGTCTTCCTTGTTCCATCCCGCGCCAGTCAAGCCGCCGTCGCTGTGTCTGTTTTTGCAGAGTGCGGCGCAAAACTATAAATGTATTGTTATTTCGCAAATAAAATTTCCCGATCTGCTGGTGGTGGTAGCACGGCCGATGAATATCTTAGTCGCGGTCTCCATGGAGCATAATAAATTTATCCCTGGCGCTATGCCAACGCGTGCACACCCGTGCACAGCCCAGCAGCCCGGCAGCTCGGTGACGTGGGCATAGAGGCGTGAGATCGACCTCATATCGGCATTTTGTTGATTTTCTGAACATTCCCGGCTTTTATTTACCCGCAGCTACCGGGTTTTTTTCGGATGGACATTGTATTTTGATTGAGGTCGGTTTGTAGAGTTGGTGAGATGGAAATGCTATTTCAATGGCGATTTCATTGCCGTGGGTAACAATAAAATATAGCAGTTTCATTTGACTTTTGAATGTTTGGTAACGTTAGGAAATAAAATTGTTTTACTTTGATACCACATCCTGTCTTGAATTTTAACAGTAAGATTATTTAAATCACATAAAAGGAGAATATACAAGAATTATGGTAAAAAATTATCACGATATCCCTTAGGTGAAGAGCACAGCAAAGGAACCAAAACACCTTACCCACATCAAACCATTTAAATCTTTCGCACAATCTATCAGATAATGCAGATGTTCGTTCTCCCAGTGTGTAATTGTGTCATCAAGACTCCCAGAGAATATAGACTGCCAAAAAGTAACTTTCACTCTGAAACATTATGACATTGATGGGATATTGTGCTATCCACAACATCGCGCTCAAAGAAAAGAAGAAAAAAACTGGCCACGAAGCAGAAATAATTTTCGATCAACTCACACAACGTAAAGAAGCACAAAATGTGGCTTCATTAGGTAAAGAAGAAAAAAAATCGGGAAAAACTCGATTCGATTGTGTTGGATATTATGTATTCAGCACTTCGGCGCTCTTCACCGAACGCAGGAGAGGAGAGCAGCTCTCCGGCTTCAACTTGCACTTCAACTTTTTCCGATTTTCAATCGCCTGAGTCGTGTAGGGAGGACATTTTCTTCGGCCTGCTGGTAGGACCATACAACAGCCCATTGTTCGGCTGCGGGCGGTAATAAAATGCTGGCCACAAAACTGTCTCCTTTTTCACCCAAACCCACAACAATATCTTTCGCCGGCCGCACCAACACGGAACTGAACTGAATGAAATCTAATCTCAATCATCATTTAGAAACTCGCCATCAAAAAGTCCGGCGAGCCGGGCGACTTTTTTCCTCACATTTTTCTTTACATCTGCTCCCCAGCTTCCACTTTCCCGTCTCCCTGCCAGTGGTGCAAGGGTATGAAAACTGCCGGGCGAAAAATTGACGACGTCGGGATGTTGGAGGCCAAGTGAAACGTAAAGCTTGGGTCCCATTCTTGCAATGCTTCCGACAACTCGACGTTCGCTTCGCCGGTTTGCCACAGCGCGACACCTAGAGCCAACCGTTTCCGAGCGCAAAGTTGGCGAACGTGAACCATCTCAACAGTCTGTCAATTTCTTGGCCGAATGAACCACCGCGGCACGGATGATGCGGGCCACGATCGGAAACCGACTGGAAGGAAGATATTGATGGGTATTCCGCTTCTGCATTGCTTTCTGAAAACGGTTCTTCCCTCGCCCCTCTTTCCCTCCCACCCCTCAATCAACAGCAACACAGCATCAACAGCAGCGGCAAATCATCATTTCGATGACACGGGACACATAGACATAAAAACGTCAATGAGCAAAACGCCCGATAACGTCGGGCGGAAAACGAACGGAAACAGGGCATCGCGGCACTGGGCAGACATCGTGCCTCCTCACCGTCACCGTCTTTATGTGCTTTTGCGTGAGTGTTGAATATTAACGCTCATAACATTACCTTCCTTACTGTCTGCTTTCGAAACGTGTGGTACCAGCTTTCAGTACCAGATGAAGCTATTTTTGCCTTTGTTTGCTACTCTGTACATTACATTTTTAGGGCTCTAGGACCAACCCGACGGTCACACCCAGCGTGTTACAGTTGACGAAGGACAGAATGTTACTTTTTTTACCACCCCAGTTTAAGCATTTCTCCGGGAAAAGCATTCCAGTTCCCTTCCTCCATCTTATGTACCGTCATCTGATGCTGCGTGAAATTCCTCAAAACTAACCAAACAACGTAGAGTCAACCGACCAGTACTGACGGTGTATACGCACGTGGCCACTTTACCACCGTCGCGCAGTGGCAGTATGTGTAGCAGCAAAGTACTTTCGTGCTGTTAGCAAGCTTTGTGTGTATGTGCGGTCTTGCACATGGTAATAGAGAGTGGCCACCGTGCGAAAACTCATCAAAACTCGCCGAAAATCGCACAGAATTTGTTGAACGCGCTACACCATGGAGATAAGCGGTATGGACACTTCAAAACGCAGCCTCCTTGGTTTGTGTTTTTTTGTTGTTGTTGTTGTACTGTGGGTAAAACATTTTCTGACTTCAAAAGGAAGATGAAGACTACAACAACAAAAACAAACACACACAATGCTCAGAAGAAGCACAACCAAACTCGCCTACGCGTTTGATAAAGCCCACCTGAATGCTTCCTTCCTGGGTTTATGGTGTGCCATTCTGTGTGTGTGAGTGTTTTTTTATGTTTAAGGTGTGCTATATGCGTTTGTGAGTGTTCAGGCGTGCATGACAAGTTCAAAGGGCACGCGAGCGTTCTTGGCATTTCGTTTCGCTCGTTCGCTGCTCCGCCGGTTCAGGTGTACAAACTTTTATTCATAATTTAGTACCGGTCGGATGTTGTTTGAACGTTCTTACTTCACTAACTGGGGCGGTAGAGCAAACAGAATGCGTTTGCCACTTTACGCGGTGGCTTTGAATGTGCGGTAGTAAAAAAAAAAGAGGGCATACGTACTTACGTGCACATCTGCAAAACCATACGGTGGCTGAGTAAAGCACTTAAAAAAAAAGAATCTGCGAAAGGGGTTAGCCGAGGGGGAGGCTGTAATGTTGCGCGCTTCATAAACTAGTTTGCGGAACATCAAAACACTGATAAAATCTTACCCTTCCTTTACTTTCCTGCTGCTTGAGAAACGGGCAGCAAGACAAGGGCAAACCATTCGTTGAGAAAGCAAATTGATTTTCCCCTTAGCGTGCAACATCGTAAGCAACACATTCAAACGTACACACATAACATAATTTCTCTGAACAAAAAAACCAAAAAAAACCACATGCATGATATTGCGAAACTTTTTGCCACCATCGGGGTATGCTCGTCTGTTTTTGCAAGTCTTCATTCACCCTCACCCTGCTCTAAACAAGGAGAGGAAACACAAAATTTTAAAAATTGATAAGACGCTTTCTGATTGCTGCTTGCTGTTAGCATCTCGCTCCTATGATCTGTCGGATGTAAGCGCTGAAAAGCGTAAGCAACGTGTGTAGAATATTACTATAGTACAGTTGCGGCGCTCTCTGTTGCCACGCTTTTGCTCAATCAACTTACGACCGTTGGAATCACTAAACGAGAAGCGACAGTCAACGAACCGACCAACACAGTAGCAGGAAAAAAAAGTTTAAACAAGAACCACCATACAATCAAACTTCCACACGCACAACAAAGTGGGGCTTGTTAGGGCTTACACTTTCACTCGTGCTCTCCTCCACCTCATCTCCCCTCCCCTTCACCATTGTCCTCCTGCCACTTAAAGCTGCTCAGGTGCACGGGAACGTTCGGATGCCCTTGACGCAGGCTCACCCTGTCCGAGTGTACGCCTGCAAATGGCACTGGTATTTGTGTGCACAAAACAACGCAACGACTCTGCTGTATGATGCGAAATGAAAATCGCAATTCTTTTTTTATTTGCCCTACCTTTTTTTGCTGGTGTAAAATTACGTGCCAAATTGAGTGACTTTACGTATTGCTACTGTTGTCTTTCGGTCCGCTAGCCGTTTCTTTTCACTTTGCTAAATATTCGAGCGAGCAAGCGAATTTCATGTTTGCTTTCGTTTGCTTTGATCAAAAGTTTGAGATGCGGGAACGGTTCTACGTTCCCACCCACCCACTCATCCACCAGTGCACCCGTTGTGCACAAGAAGACAAAGAAAGTTCAACGGGGTAGCACGGGGAATCATCGCGAATGATGCGCGAGAAATGATAGCGAAAGTTGTGCCCGACATGGGGTCGGTGTATTATTATTAACTTTTGCGCTTTTTCGGGGGTGATGAAGCTTTACGATTGAATCTTGAATGGGTTGGGCGTTGATGCTGTGATGTCGTGCTGCATATACATGTTTAGTAGGGTAATTTAGGGATGTTTTTTTTATCTTACATTTATTTTGGCAATAATATGCCACTCTTATGTACGAGTATTGTGCGACACCTTTATACCGCACTGCTCTTTTAGTACCTTCCAACGGAGTAAACATGTTTGGTACCAGCAGCCTGTACAGCACGTGCACGATATTTATTTATAAATTGTCGATTTGGTACACAATCGAGCTCCTGTTGTGTTTCTTGTTGAATTAGAATATTTAATTCATTAAACAAGCATATCTTCACTACGCGACCATACTCAAACTGATCGAAAATATATGTATATAGAACCAATGGTGGAAGTGCTCCGTAAGAGTTTAAAATAATTGTTTTCTTGTTTTACTTATTTTCTCATATAAAACATCCCCATTCAAATTGAAAAAGATTAAAAAATCGCATAAAAAACACAACCCATATACGATAATAGAATAAATAAAACGATTGCGCAAATAAAACTGATGCGTCTAATCCAGCTTTAATGAGCCAAAGTACTGACTAAATTACAAAAACCTACCAACTTACGAATAAAGCTAACTTAACTCTTTTACATTCATGATGATCCTGGTGAACTAGAAAGAACTTTACGTAAACGATCAAAATTTCATTATCTCAAATCGTGCAACGTCAAATAATTCACCTTCAACCAACCACCATCAAGATAAACCAGCTGTCCTCGAGGGATGACGGTCAGAATAATGCGATCAACCTCCGAGCGTGTCTCCCCTGACCACAAACATCGTGAGCCATTTATTTCGTCCGTGATTGACTGTTCATCAAACATCGGACAAACAAACAAATCGTTTCAATTTGTTTAGACGTCCGGTGCGGTGTGGGACGAAAAGTTGAGCGTGGAAAAGAAGGACAACGAAAAAACAGCGTAATGTTGCGGCTTTCGCTCATCTGATCAACTTTGTTCCGAAACATCTGTCCGGTATTATTTGTAGTCATTCAATCAGCTGTGAATGTTTGAATACTTTTACTTTTAATATTGTGTTTTGTTTTTTTTTCTTGTTTTTTTTTCTTCTTATATTGTCAATTCTATTGTGGGACAAGCTGTGTTTTGAAATGTGATTTAGCCTGTCCATTTGCATTCCAATACGTTGCCTGTCTTCATTCCCATCACACCCGTTACGTGCGAGGAGAAACTTTAATCGCAAGCTCAACTTACCGGTGGCACATCGAGTTGATTGTATACGATTCGATTAAATTTATACACAAACAAAAAATGACACAAACACAGGTTATACAAATGCAAACAATCACACGAACGACCATCCCCTGGGAAGGGACGCTGCCACTTCACCGATTGTGACAAACGAGGGAAAAAGGTGACATTCAGCAACATTGACATGCATTCGCACATTGCTGGAGTTTGTTTCGGTTTTTCTCTCTTCCTTTTTTGTGATGCATATTTTATTGCTCTAGTTTTTACTTTGTTTGACAAAAACAAATCGCAACAAAAACCGGAAACTACGAAAATAGTACCGTGTCCACTTCATGATACGTACGTTTGTTCAATGTATTGTGCACAATCAGAACGATCGTCGTGTTTATCATACTGTTTGCCTTTCGTTATGCTTTTTTTTCTAAACATCACTCTCAACGCTGTCACTAACGGGAGCAAATCAGCAGCAAGATTTGGAATATGGTCATTTTTTTAATGTTAGATTTATGACGGAGAAAACGTGTGCTGGATAGTGTCAGAGCCACTTGAATATGTAGGACATATGTCGTGATTGTGTATTTGTGACAAGATAAAAATAATTATTTTTAGCTTTATCGCTCATTCCAAATGGACAGACTAAGCCCCAAAATCTGCCCATCATTCTGTTGACTCTACTCTAGCAATTGGGAAAATTACACTCCACCAAACACCATCGGTTCTGTGACATCCAATGTCAACTTTCGGTCTGCTTTTTTTTTGCTCTCTCGAATGTACTTTTCACCAGCACTGGATCAGAACCAAGGCTTTGATTATCTAGAACACTATTTGTGCTACCATCCACCCTTGATAGCCACCACAGCGCAGGGGGAAAGGAGAGAGAGAGAAAACGAATACCCATTCACGATTTCATACGTCGAGTGTTAGCAGTTTTTCCTATTGTTTACCCAAAAGTCCCAGAGGAGGCTGCAAACGTCAAACATGTGAAGCATAAATTAAATCAACACAACAACATCACCGTTCAACAGAGAAGTGAAAGCACGAGTGAGAGAGCACGAAGGCGGTAAGTGCTGAAGCTAGTCAGAGAACTGAGCGAAACAACGTGTATAGTAGACAAAAGGCACAGATGACAGACAATGGTGACGATGATCGAGCGAAATACAAATGCGTCAGTCCTGTACCGTAATCCTTTCGCCGGCGGTCTAGCAGCGTAGGAATGCTGCCGTGTTGTGCGGAGGGTCAGGCAAAAGGTAGGGAAGAGAATGGGAGAGGAGGGTGGGATTAGTGACGGGTAACGTTGTGAAAGAGGATAACGCTGACGACGGTGATGAAGATTGCGATAATGATGATGTCACAAACCGTCGGTCCCGAGGAAGCCGACGTCTGGTGGCGCGGAGATCAAGTTTCATCAAATGATGGATAAGTTTCGAGCCCCGTAGCCGTACAAGCAAATGCATACGTAAGCACGACTGCTACATCAAGTAACGCCACTGGAGATGCGCAATTATTGAGCCTTAAGCTCAACGAAAAAAAGAGTTAATCTTTTTCGGGTTTCGGTCCTTGTGAAACGTATGTAATGAAATTATGTGTGCATTGTGCGACAGCGAAAAATTGAAACTAATGACTAATTGTGAGTCATGCTCTGATTTCTCTGAGATTTGTTTTTATCTTTGTATGCAGGAAAACTAAAAAGTAGAACATTTGTGAATTAATCTCTTCTTCATCTCGTATCGTCGTTATGATTATGTACGGTTACGATTAGCCGATAGAGCTGTACACTGTGGGTGTGGAACAGTCTATAACAACAGGAAATCATTCTCATAAACAAATATTAAATTCTTAGTTATTCGGAACGACTAGTTGGGGTGGTCCCGTAGTACAGTCGTCAACTAGAACGACTTTATAACATGTCCATCACGGGTTCATGTCTCATATGGATCGTTCCCCTGTAGCAAGAACGGACTATCCGGCAGCGGAGTGCTGAATAAGTCTCGAAAGCCTTATAAGCCGGCATGTTCTCGTTGGAAGTTACGCCAAGTGGATGAAAAAATTGAGGAACCCTAAAATATATTTTGAAAACGTACTGTTTTCATAAAGTGTATTCTGACATTGTGTAAAGAAAACTTAGATGACACCGTTTCTTTAATTATTATTCATATAAAAATTGAAGACATTTCTCAAAATTGTGGAAAGATAGAAATGAGAAGTTGAAGAAACTATCAATTGGATTTTTTTCAACATCATCAAACTTGTATTGTAACGAAACGATCATGATCACAATATTTTCCGAGAGTAATTAATAGAAAAAAATACAACACTTGTTTTTCACCACAAACATTTTTTTCTAATCCCAATTGGCCATGATCCAACAGTTTTGGCAACTCAAAACCAGCCCACAGTGCTATGGCGGCATAGCTCGCGCAAAACCCAGGCTTGAGCTAAAAATAGACGCCCTACATTCTTCCCTCTGCCCAAGAACCTCTTATCAAACAAATAAAAACGAACCGAGAAGATACTTTCCGCCGGTTACAAAGGCATATTCAGCGATCCTTCGAGATGATTCCGTATCATTACCATGCGGCTCAACACCTCCCGATGGCTCGTACAACACCACCGTTCCTGTAATCCGTGTACCATCCGAACCGACAACTCTAGTGCCTGCTTGCTTCGGACTCTCATTGCCATCAAACTTTTCGCAACGAGCGCTTTGCGCTCTGACCTTTTGCTGCTGCCTTTGTCGAGCCTTTTCAATGTAGTTGCTGCACCTAACCTCGTTACGTCGAGAGATGAAGCTATCGATCCGGCCAGCAAGCTCCTGCCAACCGAAGAATCCTTTGTACGTGTCTTCGTCCCCTTTGCCCCATACTTTCTGATTCAATGCTCTACGTAGTACAAACGTTCACTGCCACCGGCACACAGGCACAGAGGGGCAGAGCTCCTTAAAGTCTTGGTGGGTTTGCTCTTGAACAAGGTTTTCCAAAAACCGTGTCTAATCTACACCGAACCTATGGCAATCGAAGGAATGGTCGTATTCGTCTTTATGCTTCGCATTCTTTTTCAATCCTTCATGCGAAAGGCCGGCTGACCTTCTGGTCGATAGCCCTTGCATCAATGCTTCATTTGCTTCTTTTTCGGATCAGATACGACCGCTTCTTCAAATTCTATTCATCCACTGCATCGGTACTGTTTGACTGCAGGAAGCAAAACGACATCAATAATGAAGGTACTTTCTCCTTTCGGATAATCCGAAGGAATGGACTAGGAAAATAGCAAATACATGAAAATGGTCCCTATTTGAATCAGACTAGGTTCGTTGATCTTCCGACAAACGGTTTCTTTGTCAAACGCCCGAATCCCTTGGTGGGGATATTGAACATTCTACTCCATAGTGATACCGAATGTGTCTTTGTTGCGAATTTTCGATTTCGAACGTCTGGTTTACTCCGCTCGTGTTTTTTGGACTTTTACACACGGACAACCTTCGCCTTTCGGTATGTATTATTCATACCAAACGTTGTAGTGTAGTGTTGTGAGCTTGGATATCTGCGTCTAATAAAGACGTTGGTGAAATGGAGTGCCCCTCACAATACTACACCGTGTCGTGTATTTTTTGTTTTTTTGTTTTTACTTTTACACACACAATATCACAACCGTTTCAAAGTAATCAAACACGGCTATAACCACCCACAACGTCCACAACATTTTAGAAATGAAAACAGTGCTGTCATTCCCATTGGAACGTATTTCTCACCAATGTGAGTAAAAATTAGGGACCTGAGGAACAGAAAACTAAACAATGTTGTCCCATGCTGATAAATAAATAACTTTTCGCAAACACAATTCTTTCCCCTGCGCGAATGGTGCGGTTGCTGGGCATGAAAAACAGTTACAATTTTCTCGCGTATCTCCCTCGGGCAGAAGTTTTATTACACTTTTTTGTTACGCCACTCATTCCGCCCGGAAGAAGGAAGGAAAAGTGCCACCTCATTAGCTGAGCAAAATTGGAAGAAAGCAAGCAGCAGCAACAAAACAAAAAAACACAACTACTGTGCAGAAAAGGATCACGATTTTGCTGCCTTCCCGAAAAGGTGGCATCTCGGTAATTGGAATGGTAATAAAATATCCATCCATGGCGGGACATGCCGGGATTGGACGGCAGTTGGTCGGTTGTCTCGTAACAAAACGTGGCATAAATTTGGATCGGTTAGTGGGACTGCATGGGGGGGGGAGGGTAGGAGGAGTAGCGGTTTACTTTATTTCGATAGGACTGTTTCGCTGGTTAGTTGTTCTTATTCGTACCGCATCGTCCGGGTCGTAACTAGCCGGGATGTTTGTAGCAAAAACAATTTATGCCAAGGACATACGGCAGCGAGATGAGATTGTTTTTCCATACCGTGGTCCCGCCGTGCGCAAGAATAGTCGGTAGGATGCAACTATTTATGGGGTCTATTTAATATGTTTAATTAGCAATCATAAAGCGCTTGGAATGCGGTAATTATATAAGAACGGAAACTATTTTTAGCTCTCGCGTATAATGCGTTGTTTGGATGCTGCTACGATTCGAGAAGAGCAGTAGTAGAAGCTGGCGTAGTGTACGCTTCGAAATGGACGACTTTAAGATGTTCAAAATGTTATTTTCAAAATAGTCAAATATTTTTATGTTCATTTTCTGGCTCTTAGTTATATCTTCCCCGCTTGTTCATACCTTGAATATTTTGGATGTAACTCCCATTCGTTAATAAAAGTAAAGAAACGTACAATAAGCCTACCTAACAGCAAACGTAATAAAACTTAATGCAAAACCATACTTGTAAAGAGAAAAAGTACATCAGGAAAAACAATTCGATTATGCAAGGTAACGGATTCCTAAATATTGTGCAACGAAACACTACATAGCTCCGATCTATTTTTATCGAGTTCAAGGTAACTTAAGGCAAACCTTTTCCATTACTTTATTTTTACTTTTCATTTGGCAACTACCTTATCCATCATTTGCATCACATCGCAGAAGCATTCCCTTTTGTGTATCGAATCCTCTAATAATGGAAAGGTTACCCAGAACCCTTGCTGCTGCACCAGAGTGAACTTTTGTCTATGAAGTTGGTGCGGCATCCGGTTGCTGAATATATGTCTTACTCTCTCATAGCTGTTGGTAAACTTTCAACAAGTGCAGCAGAGCGGAGGCTGATGCTCTTTCGCCGTAAGGCGCGTATTTAGGATGTGTCTGTATCAAAATGTTGAAACCATCTTCTAACATAACGTACGGCATCGTTATATGTTTTACCTTACGCTCGTGTAAGCCCTTGCACGACTGGGTGCACACATGTATGCTCCTGGTTCTCGTACAACATGTCAGCAAACTGTGCGCGTTCATTGTCCTCTACCCAAAACAAAAGATTCGTTTCAGATCAAAATAAAACATGTAATGGATGCGAAACATCGGCTGTAAATTACCAAAGTGAGACTAACAAAATGCTAATGTTTAGCTTAGTGCATACTGTAGAACATCTTTAAAGACAGCAGATGGTCTTGCTTATTGCGATGCTTCAAAGTATGTTACGACTAAGCTTTCAGCTCATTAAATCGCTCATTTCAGTCAGGTAGAAAGAGGGCAAACAAAAACTTTCCCAATAAATCAAACAAAGCTTCTGGCAGGTTCTTCAAATACTCGGGAATTGCAATTTTAAGGCACCTCCCTACCTCTCGTCCCTACTGTCGCACTATCTCTTTCTTACCACCCTCAACAACATTGTGTCCGAAAAATCCATTTTCCTGGGATTATCTGCTCATCCTCGTGACATTAAGGGATTTTCCACGTACATGGTACTGCCGATCCATCCGCCCGTCCATTCGATCCCTGCCCGCACCGTACCGTTTCAAATCCGAAAACAATTTCCCAACAATGTCTCTCCGAAACGCCAGGTAGCTATTAAAAAATATCCTACAGCATCTTCATCCCATCCCATCGGCTCGTGTTTCGTACGAGAAATATCTATTACGCGCGCTGCAATTACCGTCGCGCAAAATACCCCACAACGGTGGCCACTGTCTCCACCAAACCCGCCCCACCCTGTAATGGCCTGCAAAACAGTTCAATTCCAAAATGATCCCCCATACTCTTGCAACAACCGTAACTCTCGTTGGCTGTAACAGTTCTGCTTATCTGCTCACCCACGTGGCACTTGGATTTGTCTTTCTCTGTTGCTCTCTCTCTATCTTTCTCTATATCTACATCTGCCTATATGTCTCTCTTTCTCTCTATCTCGCTCTCCCTTCCTCTCTCTCTCTCTTTCTCTCTCTTTTACTACCTCACTCAACTGTAAAGTGAACCGTGCAAACGGTTCACGGCAACTAGATTGATATCGGCATGGAATAGGGTTGTTGTATCGATTGCAAAAAATAGACAAGAAGCCGCGTGTGTCGCGTCTGCCACAACACACCACGTGTTCACAAATTTCCTGTCACCGGTTCAGTTTGACAACATACTCACAGTGCACCAGACGGCCACACATACATATTTGCGAGAAGAAGGTGCATAGTAAGATGGGACGAAAATCTCATTTCATCACCCGGATCACATCAACCGTAGAAAGGTGTGCAGGGACGTTCTTGGGCGAGGAAAACGAGGTGGGGTGCGAACCAAGCACAGGCAGAGGTTGTGTGTATGTACACCTGTTTTTCTTTGGGGTGTGGAATTTTCCGAATTTCTTCCCTTCGAAAACGATCGAATGGACGACAACCCGACAGCGCCGTTCCCGGTATCGGTGAAACCCGACCGGTAGCATGGTATAAACCCTTCCCGTTGTCCACCGTTTCGTAACTACCGCCAGCCGTTCGCCATTGCCTGGAGCTCCACTTCCTCCTAACGGTATCATCGGACGTAAAATACCGCGGGTCTATCAGTTGATGAGTGGATTATTTTTAACCAGCTTCACGCAACGGCTCGACACACACACACTTGGGATGGGAGAAATGAGACGGACAGAAAGAAAGTGGCAGGTTGGATCGAGAGGGGAAGGTGTACAGGAAAGTCACCCATGCATGCTAGTGGTGCGGCTAGAGGCGGCTATGGAAAGAGTTTTATTTAGTGCTAAAAATAAAGGCTAATGGGGGTTTGATCTTTTTATAGGCAGTTCTCTTCTGTACTGCAGTGCGTTCGCGTGCTCGGTGTACCGTGTGCGCTCTGTACCTTTCTATTTGTTTGGTCTAATCCAAAACAATAACATCTCCCGTCCATTCACAACATCACCAAACAATAGACTGCTTTCGGTGTGTGAAATACTCGATCGAAATAATATAGTTCAGTAATAAGGTTTTTTTACTATTTTGATCATTTATTAATGAATACTAATACCTTTCACGGCATTCCTCGTCGGCACGAACCGTAAAATGACACAATGCATGCACGTCATTGACCTCGCGTGCATGTTAGTAGCCAACGTTCGATCGATATTTCGATCGATAACGAAACCATCTGTTACTAAGCCTAGCGAGGGAATCCCTTTCGCAGGCTTAGCACTTTTAAGCTTCTTCTCGCAAAGTTCACTCGTTTAAGCCCTATCCCTACCATCAAATTGAGGGCACAGAAGGTTAAATTACCAACGATTTTGTCGCTACTTGCCTGAACCGCACACAATCCCCGCTTTGTGCCATCGCTTCGTTAGGGACGCAACTACAGATTGCGGTCAAGATGAGCTATCAAGATTTGAGGAATTGGAAACGACGGTGGAGGATTGTGACGGAGGGAAAAGGATAACAAGAGCGGATGATGTTTGATGCTCGTGGTGCCTGTTTTACCAGCAGGAGATCCGCTTCAATCCGCTCAAGCACCACGCGCATGGAAAAGCTGTCGCTCATTTGCATGGGATCTCGCTGGTCCTTACGTTGCCTTGCCTCGGTAAGATAAGACATTGACTTTCATTGATTTATGCCACCCGCGCGGACCATTGTGGCATTGTGCGGCACGGACGGCCACTACCCCGTAGGGTGTAGAGATGATCGAAGCGATAAATATGCTAATATCACTACTTTCCGACACTTACTTATCACTGGATGTGTCGATTTTTTATTTTATTTATGGTTGTGCTTGCTGTTTGAGATGCGAAATACTGAAAGCGCGTTGGCTTGAGACTTGGTTTAAATTTGCGATAAAGGGAAAAATTATGAACTACACATAAAAGATTACAAAAGTTATAGTTACTATGCTTGCACTGGTACCGTCAATGGATGGTGTAATATATCATTGCCGAATTCAAATGACTTTAATGGAGAATAACGTTTATTTTCTATACAATATTTATCGTACCTCGGTGATTTACTTTCCTTTCACCACAAAAGTACATATTAACAGAGTTCCCATCATAACTCGCACGACTTGACAACATGCCCGTCTTGAGTTCAAGTCTAGAATGGTCCGTCCCCTCGTATCAAGGATCGCGAAGGTTACACTAAAGAGAAGAACAAGATTAACCAGTGAACTATAGACGATAACTATTATAAATTATCAACTAGCGGTTCCGTCGGTCTTCTTCTTCTTCTTTGGCTCAACAACCGATGTCGGTCAAGGCCTGCCTGTACCCACTTGTGGGCTTGGCTTTCAGTGACTAATTGACTCCCCCCCATAGCAGGATAGTCAGTCCTACGTATGGCGGCGCGGTCTATTTGGGGATTGAACCCATGACGGGCATGTTGTTAAGTCGGTGCTATCACTAAAAATACAACATTAAAATAAAAGAAATTGCGACGAAATTAAATTGAGTAAAGAGAAAAAGTTAATCATACGTGGGATTTGTATGATCTGCTGGTGCTTTCAGTGGAATCGGTAAAAAGGATTTCTTTTGAAGATGATGAAACATCTTGAAAATCACCCCTCCCATTCTGACATGAAGATAAATTGTCCCTTTCTCTGTCCGACGTCCCTAGTAGAGTGACAGATGGCAACAGGGAAAAAAAACCTCTCGATCTAAAACGTAGACCAACCGGTTCCAATGCCGACGGAAAACCGACTTTTGATGAGGGACAACACTACGCAAAAGGTCGTCCTGGTGTCATTTAACGTCTCCCTTCATTCTCTGTCTCCCTCAGCCGCACCGAGTGGAAAGCAAAACTAGTGAATGCTTTCTGATGGATTTTTTGTCCCCTGGGAAACAAAACATCCTCAACCTAACAGCAAACTAATTTGCTTCGGAATCTTGCTCTTGTCGCTGTTTCAGTTCCGTCCCAGTATTGGGCCCTTCCACTCATATTCCTCCCGTTTGCCGGGTTTCTTCAAGGGACAGCACAGATTATCATAATAATGATGGGTGGTTTTCTCGGAATGGATTTGCGGGCATTGGGCAAAGCGAAAATCAAATGCGACCATCCCATATACTTCTGACGAGCGCTCTAACGATGACACCCTTGACGGGGCGGATTTTCGCAGAGACATCGGGGCTGATGGACGGGCCGTGGTCCGAAGAGTCTCGCTGGAAGTGAACTAACGAAGATGTTGTTGACAAACTCGTTCAGATTGTCCCCATCATACCGGCTGAGGAATGACAGTGGTGGTGATGGGGGGTGGGGGGGTCCAATAGATTTTCGTAATGATTTTCGGCCCACCGAAGAAAGTGTTACGTATCAAAGGCAAAAGACGGTGTGTTATGAACTATTCATCCACAAGAGCTTAGTAAGAGCCTTAAGCCAAAACGGAAATGTTTCTATTTGCCTTGGGCACGATATTCAATCGGACGAAGGGAAGGAAAACAGATAAAACAAAAAAAAGAAGGTTATTTATGTTTACGGAACGACCAGAATCAGTTACGGTGATATAGTTGTGAACGACCTTTCATAGCATCGCTCAGGAAACGTATCCTGTTCTGTGAAAAGCTGTAAATTGGAATATCCGATGGATGTTGTAGGCTTTCGTGGAAACCACAGAGAAATAGACAGAACGCTTTCCAATCGATCAATGATGAATGAAACGAATGCCCTTATTGGTGTAATTCAATCTCATTTGTATCCCGGGAAATGTTTGGGTATAATTATTCGTCATAGATTATTATAGAACTGCAATTATGACTTGCTCGTAATTCGTTCGTTGATTTCACAAGCCGCACATGTTTACTACTGTGGCGATTTGAACGTTTACGTTGACCTCGTTTTGAACTGACCAGTACCAGCACGGTATAGTAATAATCGTAATCATGATCGTCATTATTGTTCGCTTCTAGTACACAGCCAATGGATCGACCATTTACACAGCTTGCACATCGCACAAATCGAATATATTTCCATCTCTGTCGGCAGTTGCGCCATAAACGTCTGTAATGATATTTACGATTGCAGCAAACTTTTATGCACCTTTCGATGCAGCTGGAGATGTGTGTTCAGTATCATTGACCGGGTGCCAAAAGTCATTACTTGTATTCGCAATCAAATGGAACTCCCGTGAGCGTAAGTTACTATTCGAGCGTTGGACTCATTCGATCGATCGTACAATTCATGTTCGGAAAGTATTAGCATTAGTTAAAGTCGCTGATCAAACATGATGAGTTAGAATATCTTAAAATGTCATTGGGCGAATTGTTTTGCTATAAATCAAAACTCTCTAATTTTTAAAATCCTGCCTGCTGTATTTTGAATGACGATTACTTTAAAAATAATTGAAAATGTTTGAACTGATAGTGGTTGAAAATACTTTCTTTTCTCTTATATATTTAGGTTAAAAAGCCTAAACTATTTTTTACGCAAATCTTATGATGTAATACATGTATAGATGTATATGGCCCGCAAACTTACAGTAATCTTGAGACAAGTTAATACCATTGATAAAATAATCAATCAAACATTGTATCTGGCAATACTTATAACTATCATTTCCGTCAGTTTAAAAATATTAAGTTTAATTTAGTTTAATTTATTTTGTTTTGGCAATATAAACACAAAAACACGCATTGATTTGGAAAGTGTTCTACAATATTTCTCATTTTAAACTGACATTTTAAAATGCACTTCTACGTTGAAGCCCATTTCAAAGCATGCTGTCAAAACAATCAATAATTCAATCATGACCACACCCCACCGTCTACTGGAGCTTTAAACAAATGGCATGTGTAGATTGGACGCAAGCGGCCCGCACCTCGTTCAAGTCGCTTTGCGTCAGTGCCAATGCACGGCGTTTGCCCTTTGCCTCGCAGTCCCGCAGATTGTCATAATCCATCATCGTAAAAATATTGTGTAATAAACATAACCTGCTGCCACTTAATGGCCTACCGTTTCTTGGTATCTTTGTTTTGTTTTTCGCTTTTGGCTTGGTCAGGCACGAAAACACTCCGGCACAGTGCAAACGTACTAACAAAACGGTCAATCGTTTCCAGCTACTGGTCCCGTGTCCAGTTCAATTTGACGTTCGCAATCATCGATGGATAGATGTTCGCGTCTCGGACTACCACGACCACTACCGGACCGGGCAGGGACACACCGGTCACGACATCTTTGCCAGACAGCAGTGTTGGTTTTGCCTTTTGCTTCTCCACTTCTACAAATTGTGCCCTGACTAAATCTAGACCGCGTAGTTTTTATAACCTGTGGCCGCTACGTTCGCCCCATCATCGAAACGACTTGTTTAACGAAGGGGAAAAAGCTGTTCGATCAACTGATAAGCGATAGTGCCGTTTGTTTGACAAGAAAAAACTACTCGTCGGTTTTTGCTACCAGTTCACGTTCTTTTTTTTAAAGGTATTCTTATGGTGACCTAACGAGCTTCAGTTAGCCAGTAAACGTGTGCGTTTCGTGTCTACCTTGTCTTTGATAGAGAGAATAGTTTATCATAATTTTCCAATATTTCTTATGGCTGATTCTTTTCCTTTTTCGCTCTAATTACGTCACTATAAATGAGATGATAATGGGGAGGTGTATGTTTTGTTGAAGCTTTAACATTGGATTATGTAATATTTTGTGTATCAGGAGGACAACAACTACAACCAGCTCATTGGAAGGATATACTGAATACATTCATTCAATACATGTATGTATTGATGTATGTATGTGTATATACATACACTTATTTAATTATTAATTTGGAAAATTATGCATCCCTGATGGATATATATACCTACAAATATTGTTTATTTATTTATTTATTTTAATATCCAGGCGATTAATATCCAGGCGTCTCCATCACCAGGCGTCTCCACCATAAGGCAATACCGCTATTAATATTATAGATTTATTCGACAATACGGCCGAAGCCGTAATAATGTCAATTTAAATAAAAATAAGATCTTTATTCTACTAGGAATTATCTTTATATTGGCAGCTTCGATGTTTTGTTATCATTCAAACACAGCACTTTCAACATAATTAATCCTCCTGCCATTGAAATAAATTGCGTGATAAGACTAACTCTCAACCGAAACTGTATTAACTAACACTAACTAAGGGTCACACCGCTGTGCCACTCATAAAGTATCTCATTCACTTAATCAATAACTTTGTGACATTGCAGCAAACCATCTGCTCCAGTCACACGGAGCCATTTTCCCATATTGTTTCCCCTTCGTCCAAGCACTGAGCATAACTTTTTCCCGTGCAACGGAAAAATTCTTTGAAAGTAAAACATTGCAGTAGCCTCACAGAGTCCACAGTTGAAGTGCAACGCGCTTGCACCGGTAAAAAAGTAGAATGAAACTGTTTGCTTCTTGCGCTGTGCCACAATCGTTGTTAGGGCAAAAGTTTCGTTTTGTTTTGTATCTTTTTTTATTTGTGCCTCACTCTTTCGGTGTCATGATCTTCCCCACAGTGGATGCAATAAACTTTATATTAATACCATTAGCGAAGGTCAGTTCCGAGGAAAAAGTTTGACGGAGATAATAGGCAAGGGACGAACTAAGGAATAGGTCATACCCGCTGCGCAAGAAGAAAATAAGATAAACTTTAAATACTACAAGTGCCCAGCATGGTGATAGTTGGTTAGTTTTGTAGAGTTCTTACGCTGATTGTAAAATACAAGGATTACTAGTAGGCGATTTTTGTAACGATATTACCTGGTTAACACATGTGTAGCTAATAACACTATTGCGCTATGATACGATTATTTTAATCGACTATCAAACAGCGCAAATTGGCTTTTGTATAGCTTGCCATGTTCGTGAATAGATGGACAAAATTGAAAACTGCCCCATTATGTGAAGTAATTAAACGTTTCATCAGCCGATCTAAATTACGATCTGTGATGTTGGGCCAATTTACACCCACGAATGAAAACTTTATGACCAACGATGGATGAACCTTTCCGATAAACGGTTTTGATAAAAACTGTAACAAAAAGCTTTCATTCTAACGACCCGCTTCTCATAGATGGTTAATTAAATTTAAGCTTTCGCCCTTACAACATTCACTGTAATAGCGTGTACGGCAAAATGAGCATTGGATTTATGTCACGCTTGATCGAATCAAATTTTATGATAAAGCCTTTTTAATCGCACTCAATTGTATTTTCAGCATGGAAATAGGTTTGTTGAATTTAAATACTTGACTATATACACATCAAATGCATTTGATGGAATGGAGGAGTTGTGTGTTTTCTTTTCGGAACAGATTTATTTTTATTTTTAAAAGCCTTGTTTCATACAATAAGCATAGAAAGATACAATCAGTAGAAAAGAACGCTGCTAAAACACTCGAAATCTATTATCTATAATATAACACAAAACAAGATGTATAGAGAAAAACCATTACCTAAAACAAACGTAAATTTGTTAGTCTGTGAGCCACACTGTGCATTAACATTCACGCTGTGTACGAGTAGAGATTTGCCTCGAAAAATACAAATCACCTTATTACAGCACAAAAGTGCACACAAAGGCACTGTCCAGACGATCCGGCCAAATCACTACAACAAACCATCGAGACTGGGTTCGTTACGATGGGTCCCGAGGCAGCGGCCCCAGTTTGACCTTGTTTTAACCATCCTAGCCTTACCATACCACTCTTCCCCCCCCCCCCCCCCTCCCCTTCCGGAGAAGGCAGCAAAGGCGAAAGCGCACAACCGTCCTCATTCTCATTATCAATGTCTTTATCGTCCAACTCTGGGGAAAGTGCTTCATTTGCGCGGCACTGCTCGACCCCATCGGGTTGCACCACGCTCGAGGGGCGTTGGTTAACCATCCCACAACATTTCCCCCGGACGGCAACCGAAATGGTACCCAACCACACCCCTTTCGGCTGTGTGGCAGATAATGACCGAACCGATTTAACCTCCAGCATCTTGCGACTGTCGAAGTTGCTTTCACTTGTCCTCGTTGTGATGCGCTTTTAGCGCTACCGTTTGCTCCTATCAGCTGATCATTTTGCGCAATGTATTTGCCCCGATGAATCGGATGGGATGGTACGAACGAAAATGGCTAGATTTAGATGTGCGTTTTGTTTTCTTCTTAGACACTTGCGTCGAAATGAAAGTGGCGTGGGCAATATTCAAACGAAACCAAGCGTTATGAAGCGTTATACCTTTCGATTCAGCGCGCTTCTGGATTGTGTTGCTTTTTTTGTCTTTTGACAGAGAACAGACCCCAAACCAAACCAACAGACACACACTGCAGTCTCAGCTCATGAAGGCTCAAAATCACTTCCACCCCACTTTTGCGTACCGACAAGACACTTACGAACATTAGCAAGATCATTAAAATGTGGAAATGTGAAAAGTTGTTCAATATGGCAAAGCGCACCAACAATCCGGCAACACATCGCCGATTGCAGATCCGTCTGCTAATTGTTACACGAAACTTAAGCTTCCTCGTCGCGATTCCGACCCTTGCTTTCCACCCCCTCGGTCGCATCCGGGCGACCGTCCGATGTGAGATAAAGACGTCCGGCATTAAGGCGATGCCACACAGTGCTTTGATATTCTACCCCGACCACCATTGCCTGCGCCAGTGTACGCGGGCACGTGAAAAGGGTTTGTGGTTTTACTTTTCCTGAGACAGAGGAGCAAGCGCTCTGTGGAAGAGGGTCACAGCGGCAGTTGCAGAGGAAGATGAAATATCCTTTTAAAGTCCGCCACCGTTATCTCTCGCACGGATGCGATTAGTATCCCATTTCCGTTTCAACGAGTGTGGCACGATCTCGTTTTTGGACCCTTTTTCGCTTGGTGCAAAAATACTTGCCATTTTGAAGGAGCCAAAATCTACACCATCCAGGGAAAGAACGAGACGAGAAGGGAAAAGTGTAGGAAACTCCGAATATAGAGTCCTGCACGTTTCTGGAATCTGTAAAAGGTGCGCAAAGCTTCTGTGTGTGTATGTATGTGTCTAGGGGTTTTTTTCTCCATCCTGTTGTTTTTGGGTGTACCTTGTTAGAAGAGGTCGAAGGAAATCACCTTGTTGTTTTGTTTTATTTCTCTGCTTGAAGGTTGAGGAAAATCCTTTTCGTTGCGGTGTTGTAGAAATAAACGGCTGCACAGTCGTGTACTGTTTGTACGTTGTGTGTTTCTTTTTTTTTACATTTACAACCTTAGCTCGTTCATCTCTTACGCACGCACATCGCCAGCAAACAGCGGAAGCACACAGATACACACACCCACAAACAAACGCACTCAAACACACGCACTCGCCAGTTGTCTTGGAGTCGGGTCTGGCGGCCCTTTTTTGGTCGATAATTGTTGAATATTTGATTAGATTATTTTATTCACCTTCACACTATCCTTCGCACAATGGCGCCCCTGCCCGGACTCTACAGCGGGTAACAGGGTGTGGCAGGTCGTTCACACACTCCAGTTACCTTCACCGCACCAGATCGTTACACTAATTACACTGCTGGAGAAACATCACAAATGAAACAATTTCTTCGCTCCCCAAACTCTTCTACCGCACAGAGATCAACGGTTGATCAGCAGTGAGTAATCTTCACTCGGAACAGCGAACACGATACACGATTTTTATGCACGTCGTGCAACAACACACTGCTGTGCTAAACTCACATAAGCTCTCACATGGCGTCGCACAGTGTTGCCGATTCACCGTGCGCACGTAAATGGAAATTCCAAACCAACCATCCAATCAACCCCCTTTTATCGTTTCGTCGCCCAGTTGATCTCGCTGGATTGTTTCACAAACACCTCACCGACCTTTCCACTGGAATTTTCTATTTCGTAATACACACAAACACACACACACACGCGCGCGATACTTGTTTTGGATTATCCGCTGTTTTCACTTTACTCTCATAATTAAAGGATGCAGCCATTTTTGCGTGAACGCGATCGATCCTCGTTTCATCTGAATGTGCGTATGTGTGTGACAGCGCAATCAGCGTATCAGCTGGTAGCAACACACTTCACTCCCGCACAAACACACACACACACACATTACACACAAACACTTTATCACATACCCACGCAGGCTGTTTTCATTCGCATTCACTTCACACCTTTTCTCCGCTTGTACTGCGTTCTTTTGCTTTGCGAAACACAGGCTTCCAGAACTACAACGTTTACACCTCAATCACTTGGCCGCGGTCCGAGTGTTGTCCGGCGACGTTATGTATGAACCTATGCATACGCCGTGTTGTGTTTGTATGTGTGCGTGCGTGTGTAGATTTTCTTTTTGTCAGTATCTCGTCCTTTTTCACGTCCGCTCGACCGCTCGACGACGAACCGCAGCTGAACGTCACTGAAATCAAACTGAAGACGGTATGCGCCCGAAACGCGTTTGGTTCGCGTGCCACGCCGTACGGCGCGGCGCCAGTTCGTTTGCAGAGCGAAATTCGGACCGATTGGGCCGTTTGCTCCCGAGCGGCGTTTGTTTCTCCCGCGCTTACACTCTGGCAAACGATGGCGAGTGTGTGTGTGTGTGCACACGAGAGTAAATAGTGTGAACCGCAGCAAAGGCATGCCAATGTTCAGTGCCGTATGAGATGCTGAGAGCATGGGAGGGAATAATCGATCTGCTCACCGTTTCTGCGCTCACCAGTACTCTTGCTTGCGTTCCGACGAACTGCTCGAAAGTATTTCATCACACACCATAGGGAACTGCTCGAAACGCAAGGATATACCGGTATTTGCTTTGGTCGGACGTGGACGGATTTCACAACTACACCCAAATCCAAACAGATGGACGGACAGTTGGTATGTGAATATGAGAGTTCTATTCTCACCACCTCAAATCCCCCATCCTCTTCTACCTCCTATGTTCTTGTCGCTCTGCTGAGAAACGGACGAAGCTTGAGACGCTGTCCCCTTCGCACCCCCGACGTCCCCGTCTCGGTTGACTCTAAAGGACTGCTGCCGAATTTTACACGCGTTTGTTTCTCCGCCTGCTGAAGTGGGTTGGCCACTTGAGGTTAAGTGCCGTTGTCAGATTGCTTTCAAAACAATTGTTTGGAAAGTGCTGGGAGGAAAATTGTCCATGCGTACCCTCGCGCTCTCCCGCCCACATTATACCCGTCTGCGCTCTTTCGCAGATACGTAGCGCAATTTTTCTCTCCTTACCTCGGCACCAGAAAGGGCACCAGCACTTGTTTAAAGCACAATGGCAGGCATTCTTTCCGGCAGAATAACTCAAACAGACGAAATTGTTTTTTTAGGTATGGTAGAATACACGAGCCAACACACACAGACATTTACAGAGCCAAACGTTTTTAAATTCACAAGCTCAAGAAAACATTTTTGCCCCAAAGCACACTTAGCGAACGGTTTGTTACCTTCGTTGTTTTGGAAGCTGAACCCTCAGATAAGTAGGCTATATTTAGATGCTTGTCTCGGGCAGACAAATAAACACAGAAACACACGCGTACTTTGCAGCGTACACACGTGTGCGAAATGCATCTGGTGTCGGTGTTGGTCGAGGATGGGAAGACTTTCGGCATTGTTTTCGCGGAAAAAGTTAACCTCTGCCAAAACGCGCCTACTCGTGGATCAGCTTAAAACGTCCTGTGGAGTATTTTTGGACCCAACGATTCGCTCGCCCAACATCCAAGAAGCGAGAGCGTTGAAGGTAGGGCGACAGAAGACCAGAAAGCAACCGCTTTTTTATTTCGTCATGCACTCTCTTGCACCTCTTTCTCCAACGGCAGATTCTACGGCAAATCGTCACCCGGTCTCAGCGCCACATCGTCCAGTACATACCAGAACGGGATGCCATTCTCGAGTGCTCGCTGATTTTGGTGCAGAACTATGTGGCTCATCTGCGGTTACGACCGAGCCCGTTGAAACGGTTCCGCCAGGAGCCATTTGCTGACGCGAAGGTGCTCTTCCAGGCGGCCATCGATCTGCTCGTGCCGGAGATGCTGGACGAGGTGATCGACACGACGCTGAAGTTTCTGCAGACGGAAAACCTCTGGCAGGTGGAGTTTATCTGCGTAGAGATATTGATGTTCGTGCTCGAGTGTCGTTCGCCATCGGCCCCGCTGCTGTCCAAGCTGATCGATCGGATCGAACGCTTCCTGGCGCTCTCGGACATCGGCCAGGTACGGCACATGCTGTCCGTGCTGCAGATCGTGATCGTGTCGCAGCGCTGGGATCTGATGGAATACTCCGAGCTGTCCAAGCTGGTGCGCTTCTACCACAGCAGCGTCATGATCGGTACCAGCCGCAACCAAATCTACGAGCTACGGCGTGGTTTCGAGAAGTGTTTGAAGAACCTCATACCCCGCCTCTCCATTGGCGATCTGTACTCATTCTTCGTCATGATGCTGCCGCTCGTGTTCGACACCGACATGTCGGACGAGGCTCGGATCGAGTTCGGTTCCACGGTGGAGCATGCCGCCTCCACGATGACTGTGTACGACCCGCGCAATCGAATGCATACGGCCCAGGTGAGCACGTTCATCGTGGAGTACCTGCTACGATGCATCGCTTCCGAAGACCCGACACGCTCCATTCTGGCCTGCAAGGTGCTGACGAAGCTGCTCGAACGGGGACAGCACAACCCGAACCAGTTTCAGTCGCCCACCATCTTCCACATGGACACGTACTACGAAATTGTGCTGGCGACCGATTTCGCCCCGTTGCAGGAGCTGCTCGTCGAGCAACGCGTCCATCTGGAGCAAGCCCTGCTGCAGGCGATAGAGCGCCACAGCCAACGGAAGATGAACGTGGAGGTGTTCTACCAGCTGCTCTGCACGCTGCTCGTCGAGGCACCGAGTGGATTCACTGCGTCCGCTATCAGCTGTTTGCTGCTGAAGGTTCAGAAAATGTTTCTCAACTATCCTACCGATCCCGATTCGTCGATGCTCGCTGATCAGCAGCAGCAACAGCACAACAATCGAATTCACGCCACGATAATGGCGGTGATGACACTGATCAATTGGATCCATCGGTCGGGATCGATGAACGCGTACATTACGCAGGTTCTACACAATCGTTTCGACCACGCTCCGAGTCTTAATCCGCCGCTGCGGGAGCGCTATCGATACGCGCCGCACCACGTGTCCTGGTACGAGCGTAGGCTCTTCTTTGACTCGCTCGAGATTCGGTACTGTCTGTGGAAATGTTTCCGCATCTCGGAGGAGAAAATACCGAAACCGGCTCGGATGCGCACTCGGTCGTACAATGATCCACGACGACGGCTGGACGGTGGAACGCTGAATGTGTTTGCTGGCATGTGAAGAATGTAATGTTCGTGACAAAATTATACACAAAAAATGTCAAATTCACTGTTACAAATTCCTATACAAATATGTTTGCATACCGTAGCTTAATACACATGTATCTATGAAACAGAGTAAAATAGCGAATGATAAACCAAAAGCTCATAATGCCTCTAGTACACGAGGCAGGCCACAATGTGCTACACACTGCACAGCCCCATTGTTGGTAGTGCACAACATGTGCCGTAAAGTAACCGCACAGGAATCGGCAAAAAGCGGTATCGATCCAATAAACAACAACTACCAACAGAACACCACCGTTAAGCCGGCTGTGTTATGTTGGGGCAAGTGCAACCCTTACCACATCGGACAAATGAAGCGAAGCTTGTGAAGAGATTAAAAATCCCATCAATTCCAGCCAGCTCTGGGCACGAAAATTGTAAAGCCCCGCGGAACTTCAACCGACTGGGACGCACGAAACAGCACAAAACAATGCGCCCGAAACGACGACATGGAAAATGGGCCCACCCGATGATTCCAGTGATCCAGATCAAACCCGAAGCGTTTGTACATCCCGAATGGTGCAGTGCCAATAATTGAATCGAACGAACTCGACCAAATCCCAGCTGCACGTTACACGATGCGCTGCTTTAAAGGTGTAGTTTCAGTTTTAATAATTTAAAGTAATATCTCGGTAGTGGCGGCCGCCGGTTCTGCCCGTTTCCTGCTCGCTGCAAGCAATCGACACATCGGTCGGGGTGTGTTAATAATTCACAGTAATGCGATCTGATATGATGTTACGGCCGAACCGGTCTCCCGCTCGAACCGTTGATCGATGATTGATTGTCGAAGGAAGGAGAAGCATTTTCACCCCACCAAAGGAAAACTATCCGGCGATACTGGCTGCACTGCGATCTGATTGCTCGCCGTTGGAACGTAACGAATTACAAAAGTTTTCCCCGGCTGGGAATGCAACCGTCTTCGAACCGTCACGCCGTTCCATATCATCTCATACAGCAAAACAGTAATGCTTCATCCGTGCAAAAGAAGCGACCCGGACAGGGAAAGAGCGGAGCGAACAGAGTGAGCATAAGATGCTACGAAGAATAAATGCGAAAGCTGGTGGCTAGTAACCGTCTGCAAGCGGGAATCGTCTTCCCGGCACTCAAAACGTTGCCAACGGTAAAGACGCACATGGGTTGGCAATGGAAACCTCCGAATGCGACCGGTCGGTGCGCACTGCAATGAGCATAAATCAATCAGTGTATGAATATTTTAGTACAAATTCATCGGCCCGGGCGGTGTGCGGTTGTCGTGCCGTGCAAGGCCCAGGTGCTCGGCACTGTTGTACTGTTTGTTCTGCCTTTCGTTAGGATGCCCCGGCACTCATTGCCAATGGCCTCGTTCCGCGTTGAAAGCGAACCAGTTTGCCGGCGTTCAATGCTGGCGTTCGTTTCTAGCGGTCCTGTGTTAGTGAAACGATATTGTTATTGAAGCGTTATTAAGAACAAATTGGCAGTTACTAACTCACTGTACTGCATTGCTGATGAGATTGGCTGTAGTTGAAGGAAAGCATCTTAAAGGTTTTGCAGCATTGCTATTGAAGGTGAAATGCTTCGATTTCTTCTTCTTGTGAATTGTTAACCTATGATTATGTGATGGAAAAGTAAAACCAAACAAAAAACGTTAGACCATTTTTTTGTGAAACGCCGCGGCAAGGCTTAAAAGAGCAGGACGTTACAACCATTAAAAATTGTAGTGCACAGTTTTGCTTTACAGCTCGTTAAAACTATCCCCTTGGTACTGACGCAGCCTTCGGCGGTGAAATAGCATCCCGTCCAATAGACTAATGGGAGTCGTGGAATCGACGTTTCGGTATTGATTTTCCAATCAGCCAGCCGGTGCGGAGCACTCATGCAAGCATAGTTTGCACTCACCATACGCAACTCGATCACATTTCCCATGCCTTCGCTAACAACGTACCTACGTGGGAGGAGCGGCAACGATTGATAGCAATCGACCATCAACTGACTTTTCAAAGCGGTGATCAATTGAAAGTCAACTATCATGCGTGAATGTGCGTGTGTGTTGCTATTGAGCTACATCCCTTTTCGAGTGTGTGTTGCATAATGCCTGTCCCGGCAATGTTAACTTTGAGTAGTATTTTAAATATGGGTTACCACTTTTACAACGCTACTTGCTCACTGTTTCAAGAAATTATATTGCAAAAATATAATAAAACCATTCGCCAATGGCCATTTGATTATTAATAGGAAAAAAACAACCAAATCATTTTATTATAACTAGCTTATTCTCTTTTTTCTACTTTAAAAAATACAATTAACAATATATATCGATTCATACATAGAAAAAATGTGTTCATACCCATTTATATTTCAAGCTCACATTTCTGGCCAGATTTTAATCTATGACCACATAAAGCAGTTGTCATTCAGTAGTCAAACAATACCCTTTTGCTGGTCGTTTTCAGCGTCATCTGTCATCATATTATTTCTTTCGTATCTGCATTATGTTACCTATTATTGTTGGGGATTGGGTATTTTCGACGTATTTTGTACCATCATTAATCATAGTGTCAACACATGATTCACGCTAACGCAGCCAAAAAACTGCACTGCGATGTATGTACCTGCATTCCTCGTAGTGATCTGCTAGACGGGTGGCGTGTAAGGGTGGCGAAAACAAGTATTAATAAAATCACGACGATGCTAATTAAATCGTTAGCTCCGTCAAACACAAAGCAGATGATCGTCTGATTCGCCGTCACGAAGCCATCGCAGGTCGGCGTTGGTTCACTGACGCATTTCCCACCCGGTCCAATCCCTACCCGACTACCGTACCGTTGCATCAGTGAGGTTGTGTTTTCCCACTTCGAGCAATCTCACAGCTAATCGGTAGCATTGTGCTAGCAATGGCAGGATTAAGGGACTTTCGAAATTTTAGGTTATAAATAAGAACTCGTAAATGAGCGAATGAGTCTGACGCGATGATAATAAGGGCATGCCACTTATATAGGGTACGGGGTAGGGTACGCGTATGTGAAGTGACCAGATTATTGGTGACTGTGCTGTTTGCTGTGAAGATAACAATACATATTTTAGGAAACGTAATTTTTATACTCAGGCGCAATCGAATCTCAGGAAAACAGAATTGTAATTGATGGAAATCTAAGAAATTAAATTGCAATTGAAATCAAATGTAATTTGTACATAAATTTGTCGTTTTATAGCACTGAGTGGACAAAATACACGTTACTTTATACTGATTTGTATATTACATTTTATTATTATTGTTTTATTTGGCCAAACAAAATTAACTTGCCTTTGAACTGGCCAATAACAGACGCGATTAATTTAATGTATCGATCAATGAAATAATAATACATATCATTACTTTAATTATTGTGATTGTCTACCCCAGCCAGTTAATAAATATAAATTGAACGGATACACCTTAATTGAAACATTAAACCAACGAAAACAAAAACCGCGTCAAAGGCACCACCTCTAAACGATTCATTTAAGTTTCAATTTCAACCGCAAGCAACAGTTCGCTTGGTTTGCACACTGCCCCTCTGGGACACGCACCAGTCAACCCCCTGTGTTTTTTTACACTCCCAAACGCATTTGAAGGGAAACTCGTATACACACATGCACACGACCCAGCCACATGGCAAAGGCATGCCCTCCCGTTGTGATCGTAATTAAGCTTGGTGTAAATATTTACCGGTTCAAGATTTTAGTGGCTTTTCCCGAGGGATTGCGTTTTGGATTTACGTTTCTTTCTTTACGTGACTTGGTACACACACCTTGGCCCACCCGGTCCATACGTCCGCCACTCTGCCGTACAGCTGCTGATTGCCGAGTCTTTGTACGGCCCCGTTCTCCCTTGTTGGTTTAGAACTCACGCTGTGCAGCTGGGCAGATTGCAGGTACCACCGTTACGATGATCCGTTACGAGCCGTCAATACAGGGCACCTCATGCGAACAAGCGGTACACAACTAAGCACACCACGTGGTGGGAAAAGAGAGGATTGAGGAGTGGGTGAACCTTCACCAATCTTCATCACAGTGGAGAGTGTTTTTTTACATGATTGCATACGAAAGATGTGCCAGTGTGTGTGGCTGTGTGTCTTCTATCCAAGCAGGTTATACAGGGATAGTATTGCCATACCAACGATTTGCCCATCGACGACGTGGTTTGGCCATCAAGGGAGACGAAGAAATGTGTACCGAAGATCGTTTCGGACAGCCAACAACGGCAAGAGGCGAATGACGCCGTTCGGTTCGCTCGGTTCGCTGGCGCCCTTTTTCCACCAATTTACACTTCGGTTGGTCAACCTGAACGCTGCGTTCGGAAAACGTTTGCTCTCATTTTCTTTCCGTTTGGTTTAATTTCTTCTGTACACAAGCGCGTCCATCCACCGACTGTCCGCACCGGTCCACACTGCTTTCCGCTTTCCACGTGGCGAGCTAATTTGTGTGCGGTTTCAATGGGTGTCATCGTCGTTTCATTTTGTCCAATTGGAGACAGCACCAGCTCTAGCAAACGGTCCTGAAACGCTGATTACGCCGCGTGCCGTGGACGCGGAGACCTCACCGTTTCGTTTTTTTAATACTGTCATAACAACAAATTGTAAATTAATTCAACACACCCAATCCTCCAACCGCACCACTTCCGTGCGTCCAGCTGTTTCCTTTTTCCTCTGCACCTTTATCGTGCTGTTGATGAACGGTTCTCCTGCCAAAAGCCGTTTTTCCTGCTACTTTCTGCCCAGCGACTGGAGGAAAAATTGGACATGACAAACTTTTCCACCGTCGATCGTTTCCGCATCATTCACTTCTGGTTACGAGGAGTTGTTGGTTTCACTGTTCCGCTCCTTTCCGCTTTGCCCGCATTTTTGTATCGCATGTTGGATTCGTCAGATGAAGTTGGAAAGGTTTTTTATGAATGTTTTCCTACCATCGCTGTCATGCTCCCATCGGCTAGGTGGAGACGCCTGGTGGCGTGTTTATGTTGTAGTTGGATTTTTTGTTTCTTCTTCTTGCGCTTTTCCCATCATTTACTCTACAGAGCGAGGCGAGTCAATCGATGATGGCCATCAAACAGCCTGCTGTACTTGTTTCTGTTATTACTGGTTTTGGGATAGCAAAAAAACATACACAGATACTCACACACGCTCCGGCTCTGTGCAACAAGGAAAAATCGTGCGGGAACCACTCGCACATGGGCCTTTGCATGCGCATCGCAGCGTACGTGTCAATAAATCAATCGAAGCGAAACGAAAATTACCGACCGCGGATGTGCGCTCGCTTGGGAACCGTGCTGCACCTGGGCTACTGTTTAGGGTTTGGTTACCTTCCGTTCCAATGGCAAACCACTGTCGATCGGTTTCGGTGGTAAAGTTTATCGATTCGGTGCTAATGAGAACGCCGCCGTTTGACTTTCTAGTACACGCTGGTAGTTTGTGTAATGCGTTTGGGCGTTTTTGTACTAACATCGCTACGATGCATCGGAAGTTGTTTTTAATCATTACAAGCAGGTTTGCAAGTAATTTATGATACGGTTGGAGGTGAGCTGAATGAGTAGACGTTTATTCAAGCACTCAGTAGTAGAAAGACTAGTTTTGTTGCAATTTAATCAACATTATTTTGAACGGTAAAATACTATTTAAACTTAAAATAAAATGCTTACGAATTTATACACGCTTTGGAGCCTTCTATGCTTTGAAAACTATGGAGACAATAATGCTTCTATAATCCCTTTGATAAAAAATGCTCGTCTTATCTGGTGCAAATAAAACGAGTATTACTTTAGAAAAACAGAGAAAAATCATTAAAAGTAGTAGTAGTATTTGGCTAGAAAGATGCAAATGTCTACCGAAAGGCACATGCCTATATGAAACTATAAAAAAATTAAATGTAGCAGTAAAAAAAAACAAACATAAAAAAATAATCCAAACGAACCACAACATTTTCCTTTCAAACCCTCACTCAACTTAATTATACCTGTAAAACATTTGAAAAACAGTGGTGTACTTCATACACTGCTGAAGTATAAACTTCCATGTGTACAGGTTAATTTACCATACGTTCGTTCCAGTAACCCCCACATTTGAAAAAGGTCACAGTTGGATATCGCATCAAAATAAGTATGGGAAAAAAACTTCTTCATATACCAAAATAGAATTAAAATAGCTACCACCTCCGTTCGCCATAAGACCACGCTTTCGAGCCCTTTGCTACTGTTTGGTTTCACTTCGCTTGCGTTCGTTTACACTCGAACGGTTCAATAACAATTTTTTTTCACTTCTACCTCTCCCACATGGACGGTCCATAAAAACACGTGGTTCAGCTATCATGTCATATCGTGCTAGAGAGAGAGGGGGAAATTGGGGTACACTTTCCCCGTATGATACGATCTTACCCTGACCGTAGCCAAATCTACTTTACGAAACAAATCTGGCAAGCCAGCCCTTCCCAAAGGACGGAAAACACGCAGGCAGGCGGGTGTAAAACAACGTAACAAAATGACCCATCTCCAAGAGTCGTCGTTGTTTGTGCCAGACGCGCTGTTCTGGTGGCGCGTATTGCTGTTCTTGATTTGATTTGACAGTAACTCGGTACCTCACCGCACCCGGTCTTGCGGAGCTTCCGGTGCAGAGCGAAACCTTGATAAAATGACAAGTGTTTTGGTTTATGTATTTGTTTGTATGTTTCTTTTCGTGCTGTTTCTGCTACACTTTGTTTTATTGGTTGCGATGAGAAGAAACTTTAACGAGCGAGCAAAAGAATCATTCGTTGCTAGAAAAATAAGTCCTTCGTGAATGCAACGAAACGTGAAATTGAAACCAGATTGAGTTGATGCAAGTTTTTTTCTTTTTCTTATTCTTCCATTTCCTTTGCTTGCTCTATACTTTTGAAGCTTTTTTCATTTATTTTAAACTTGATGGCATATAACTTGTGAGAGATCCTATTCATATTGAATTTCATTAACTGTAAAACCCTATACAACCCTAATGTACGTGAAACTTTATTATTTGAATAATGCAAACATAAAACAAATATTACATTACCAATGTCAAGAAACAATTATGGTACGATGGATTGCGAAACCAGTTTTACTTTTTGCTTCAAATTTGCAAATAAATAGAGAGAGCAGCGTGCAACATGAGAGAGCAAAAGCTGCGTGAATGTCGCCGCTAGCGAATGACGCTAGAGAATCAAAGAGGGAACCATTTGCAGCAACATATTCTGCCGTGAGTAATAAGAGTGCTTTTCCCAAAAACAGCTGTTCAGCTTAAAACCGGTCTCTTTCCTTTTTCGTATTATCTCTGCGGGTAGTTTTTTTCCCTCGCGTACGTAAAATTGGGAAGTAATCACGACGACACTTTCCATCACGGCTTGAGAGCACATTGAGAGCGACTTGTGCTATTTATGAGCGCACATTTACAAGTGGATGGAGAGAGGGAGAGAGAGAGAGCAGAGAGCACAAATCGTCTTCCTTCACCAATACATGGAAACAGCGTTGATGATGGATGGAAAGTTTGAATTTCATGGCCAAGGGCTTAGCAAGCGATGGCACCCGTGTGGCTATTATTGATTGGGCTAGCGACGGTATCGTACCGTGGTAGATCGAATGAAAACTCGCTTTTGCTATTGTCTTGCGTGCAGCTTTCGAGAAAATTCGATTTTGGGTGTAGTGTCCACCAATACCCAACACAAACACAGAGGCATTGCGGGAGAAACAAGAAAATAAGGTAACCTTACAAATACTGAAGCAACAAGTGGTTTTTCACACTGTTTCGTGAGTGAAAGTTGCACGAGATGCTGCCATCCTAATTCGCAGTAAACGCACATCTTACCAACAAAATGATTCGTTTAAAGCTATTGCAATCATAATTCATCCACATTTCCATGCACAAATGGCAAAAAAAAGATTCAATTACACCAGCCGGAATGATTATCATTTGTTTATGACATTCTTATACTGCTCCCTTGTTTGCCAGGAACCGGTCATAATAATAAATTGTTTTATGTACTGCTCCTTCCCTTCGCCTTCACTCTCACTTCACTCTGTTAGTGGCCAATAAAATGTTTGACCATATTCGGTAGCAAAACGGCTAGGCTCATCAGCGCAGACTGAAATTCTAACAAAGTTACCCCACATATTCATCACAAGCGGTTGGCGAAGAAGGGGGCAGAAAATCGACATTAAACGAAACATTGCCAAACTCATCAATAGCACCTGTCACCGTTGGCTAAACCGGGAATTTCGCTTGTGGCTGTAGCCCTTTTCCGGGTGCATTCACCACTCAATCATAGCAACTGCCGCTCCCATGTTCGGGGTACGGGAGTACAAATATATGGCTCGTAAAAGTGATGTAGGTCAAACGCAGGCTGATCCAATTACTTTAATGAGCCATAAAAGCTGCGCTGTTCCCTGCCAACTGCCCCTTTGGTGTCGACCATTCAACAACGCGCAACGGGGATGTGTTGTGCAGTCGGGATAAAACTGTTTCCCCCAAAGCGGTTCCTGCTTGCGTGGACCAATAGTCCTTGATGTGCCCCGAATACTGCCCAAGATCGGGACCCGCGTGAGGTCAGATGCTAATTTGAACATTGAAACGCGAGTCCAGTGAAATTTTATCCCGTCCCAACAAGATGAGGAAAGATATGCGAAGGAAACGAATCAGAATGTTTACCCCAGTGGGCATGGTGCTGTGTACTAGTTGCTGTGGACTTGTTCCAGCCAATCGGTTTGCCATTAGCGACTGGGTGGGAGACTGTTTTGTAATTTTTATTCACCCTTTTGTTTGTAATAGTGCCAGAAAGTGGAAAATAATTGTTCCCCAAAGCTGAAATCTTTCCATCGCTATCGTGTTATTGCATTGACCGTCGCCCGAATAGAAAATGTGAGATAGAAATTCCCTGAAAGCTTTCCTACTTTCTTTCATTCGCTTTCCACTATTCCTTCTCGGGAGAAAACAAAGAGAGAAAGAGAGAGAGAGAACCAACTGGAGGAAAACAGTAGAAACGTAGAGGACTATAATTCACAACCTCATTTTTTGTCCTAGCCGGTGGTGGAACCCGTAAGGAGGCGGAGTATTCTTGAAGGACGTGTCCTTATTTTATTTATGGCACTAATTCATCGCATCGTTCAGCTGATTTGAGCCGTTCGCTTTCCCAGCCCAGCAATGGTTGGCTACCCACATCCCCCCATCCCCTCCTTCCCAAACCAAATCAAACAAAAAATTCCCGTTCCCACGCAGTCGGTTACACATACACATGAGCGCGCTCGAACGAAATATCGGATTTAATCCTTCTGGCCCCACGGCTGGAGAACAGGAGCCCACTTCCGCCCCAACCACCCCGCTTGCTCCCGTAGCTGGACAATAATGGGAGGTTTATTTATAGGAGCAGCTTGCTTTCCCGTCTTTCCTATCCTAGCGAACTGGAGACTCGAGTCGATTGTGCACACATACATACGCACACGCTGATACACCCATGTTCAAACCCATTAAATAATCGGATTGAATAAGAAAACGAAAACAAGGAAGAAGGACGGGAATGAGGGATATCGTTGAACCTGATACAGTAATGGGGGATTGATTACTTTGAGTCAATTTTCTTCGATCATGCTATTTGTAGAATGTGGGATGGGAATAGGGACTTTTCCTCTACGTGATTCATTTGTCCTGTTTTGTGGTCAGTTCTTGCAGGCCATGAATACGTTTTGTACTGTTTGTGCTAGTAATTTGTGAAGCGGAAAGAGAAAAACGCGAGCGAGGGGATAAAAGCATGCACTCGTACTGAAGAATATGTTGCTTTCCTTTTACCCAGAAAGTTCCACGGAATTTTAGGGGAGCTTTTCATGGAAGGGAATTGTGTCCTGTTGGCTGTAGCAGCTCGCTTTAAAATAGTAACACAAAACAATTTAAATTTTTAATGAATGGTTCACTTGTGGGTTATAAATAATGGTGTACCAAGAAACCAACACGTAAGCAGTGGAATAGACAGATCGGTACAACGGAAAAAAAAACTAATACCTTTTTTGTAAATTATCTGTCTTTTCCTCATTATTTTTTAATTTGTATTAATTGGAAGTAGTTGCATTAGTCGACATGCCATTAGCAAATCGTATCCGCAACGAAGTTCTTTTGATCTAGAAGTTGCATATTTTCACCCGTAACCGCACAAATGTGTGCACTTAAAATCTCGCTTTCCAATAATTATAGGGCACGATATGGGCGATGGCGCAGATCCATACAGTACGAACAGGGATTTAAATTGGATTTTGCTTTTTACATCTCTGCCCAGAGGGTGCAAAGTGTTCGTGCAAAGCAAAACAATTACGTTTGGCACTGAGAAACACTGATAGAAGTGTAGAAGCTTTTGGTTTGATGGTACGGTTGCTGCTGTTGCTTCTGTAGTCACTTCCCCGCGAGACTGCCACACCATCCTTGAATCAGCAGAAGCGCTGCATCCTTGAACTTGCGTTGCGGTCCATATTGGCCCCCAGCCAAACGAGCTAGCTCTAGCCAGTAGGGCGCACAGCTGAAGGGAAACTACTGCTCAACTGCGCTTGCAACCAGTGCGATCCACTGTGAGGCAATTCGGTATGTCGGTGCGAAGGGAATTATATGTATATTTTTGTGCACACTGCACTTATTTCTGCGTCGTGAGGGGTGCACCGGTAACCGATGGTAAAAGCGATAAAAGTATGCAAATTAATTTTGCTGGAACATTTTGTGAACCCCTTTTTCTGATGCCGGCAAATAGTTCATATGTGGTCGTGGTAGTGCTGATGGAATGAGTGCAAAAGTTATGAGAAATCAATATTAATCATATGTTGTTGAGAGAATCAGCAACAGAGATCAATATGGCATAAGATTTGAAATTTTCTAGTTTATGTTCCTTTATGCTGCATATTACCATTGAAAGTATGTCTGGATATTGCCAATCAGACGAACTATCTTATATTAATCTTATATTAAGTAGTGTGTGAGTGACTTATGACATATACAATTACACCACAAATCAATTACAAATCAATTCTACCTCAATATCGAACAATAACAATCACGTGTCTATGTGCCCAAATCAAAAACAATACATATTTTAAACCGAGCATGATGTGCGAAGATCCATATCCTATTCTCTATAAAAATGTCATGTTGTTCATCTGTTCATGTTGTAAAATTTCTATATCCAAGCGCAAGCGGGTAAATGTTTGCACATTCTCTCGCACTATCATATGGATTTGAAAAACGGCAAAGACAACGTGATGTAACTTACAAAGAACTTGTATAAAAAAGCTTCTTTCTTATCTTAACTGCTTATTACGTATCGGAAAGCCTTCTACGATCGTAGAATTGTCAAAATGTTTGAAAATTCCAGTGATACCTTTCCCTTTCAGTGAAAGAAAAAAATAGTTTAGTTTTTGCAGTCGTAATAGGAAAGGACTTAAATATGATACAAATGGAAAGATGAGTAAACAAGTTTAATGTGTAAGGTAGTTAACAGGTTAAGGTAAAAAGAGTGCAACATAAAACAAAAATAAAACCTTGAATTTTTTATTATCACGATCGATTATCACGATGTATAACACGATCCATACCTGCTTTACATTCGCTAAATCAGTTGAAATGACCGGCATGAAATAGATTTAACAATACCCGAATACATTGGTGACCGTTTCAAGTAACTTTCACATCTTCAATATGATATACGTATAAAGGACATTGGCAGAGAACGACGTCATACTACGGAACATTTCCTACAATTCCTTGAATATGCTATATGATCCTTGCAAAGCTCCTTCCACGTCATTACAAAAAATGTAACTTAATACTGTGCTTAACTATTATTAGGACATACCTATAAACATACAAACACAACTAAAAAGAATGATTTACCTGTACTGATTCTTATGGCTTATCATCGATTAGCTTTAGCCCTCTATAAATTGGTACGCTGTTCCTACAAGCTGTCACACATTTTATCGTTGTATTTAAAAAGATTAATTTAAACATACCGCACGTAAAGCTCCCCCATGATTCACGTGCACTCATTCACCTCCGAATGCTCTGAACCTACCACGCTCGAATAAACTTGTCCAAAAGCAGCCTGGCCAAACGCATCTCCCTGTTAGCATTATCTATTATCGTTAATGAGAAAACTTGTCTCCCATTGGAACGTGCTCATATTGGTACAAAACACAGAAACATAAACTAGTAAAATATACCGATCTACGATGTACACACACACACCCACATACACACAACCACGCTGGACCGAACAGGCCAAGGTCGGTTATCCACGTTCCAGTCCGGCATCGGAGCGACATCTCTCGTCCGTGCATTTCACCATAAAATACTTTACAGACTATTTCGAAGCGACCATCCACACCACCCCATAACCTCCCGCTTATGGGGTCAATGTGTTCGTGCATGTATATGTGTGTGTGTTTGTGTCCGTAAAATGGTACTCATTTTACGGGAACTGCAACATGCAATGGGAAAACTAGCATGGAAAAACAAAATGGTGTCCTCCGACAGGATCATCCTGTGACGCAACCTCGCCAGCCTTGTCCGTTATACGGCTCGTGGAAAACCCGTTGACATTATACCTCAATCCTTGCCCTTCCTTTCCTTCTCCCGTTGTCTCTACCTTAAATAATACCAGCCAGTGTCTATTGGACGGTGTGTGTGCTAGCTCTAGTCAGGATCGAAAGGAAAAATGTTTCGCAGTGCCTGCTCATCATGCATCGATCCGTTTTTGAAGTCACCGTCGATATCGGGGCTCAAGCAGGTACCACACTTTGTGGTTCGCTGTGGCACAGTGCCAAACCGACTTGCACCACGGGGTCTTGGAAGTTCCTACCTCGGTTCACGCGAACGATTCGCAGGATAACAATAATAGTGACGTTGCATTGGTCACGCAAACGTTCCACGATCACGCAGAAATGTTCAACATTCTTGACAAAGTTCGATCCAATTTCCGGGCCAGCGATTTCCGTCCATCGCTTGGCTCGAGCAAATTCACCCCTCCCAAAACTTCTGTAGCTGCGGCATCTCGTCTCGTCGTTGAGTATTATATAGTGATTGATACTGTTTTTCTTCATGTTTATACCCTATCCCCCAGCACGGACGGTACGCTTTCGATGTTGCGGCCTTTGCTGTGCGGGCCTGCCTACACACCTGTCCATCTCTCGGGGGATTATTAGCGAAATAGATGCCATCAGACAGTGACGAGAGCAAAGAGAGCAAAAACGGGTCCGCGCAAGGTGACTCAACAAACTGCGGAAAAAATAGACAACAAATAGATACTCCAGCCATACTGTGAGCTCGAGAGATGAACTCTTCTTTTTGTGCAACCGGTCGCTGTCTCACGTCTCACGGATGTGTACACATGGTCAGGCCGATATGCGATTTGCGAAACAACCCGGTAATAGTTTGACAGTTTGATAAATGACCAATCCGTGTAGCTTTCTTTCCGAGTACAGGACGCGACACCGAAACAATCGGGGGAAAACACCTTTCCTCGCATAACAGTACGCCCGATTACGTACCTTGAGTGAGGTGTATCATGTGATAAAGCAACAAGTTTTTTTTTATACGGCTTTTTTATAGCAAAGAAAAGCAAGCATCTTTTTTCTGTCTATTGGACTCGAGCAGTAAGGAGTATCTTTGTTCTATTTTATTGTTTCAATACAAGGGTTTCCAAGTTATTTTCGAAACATTGTTTTTTGCCGCGTGCAAGAAGATACAGGATTTTCCAAGTCACTATCGAATGTGCACATAATTGTTCACCGCCTCCAAGATATGTTTCAACAGCTGCCAAATGGTGTATTTGCTTCATAATAAAAATTCAGTTTTTACACAAGATTTTCAACACATCTTAAAGAACTGTCAAACTCAATCCAGCTTGAGACGTGTTGAAAATCATGGTGAAGAAATTAAAATGGAAAAGAAATATCAGATTGATGTGGATTACAGGGTTTTCCAAACCATTATCCTATGTGCACAACGTTATTCATCGCTTGCAAAATGTTTTTCAACAGCTGTCATGCGTAATATTTGCATCACAATAAAAATTCAATTCTTCCACATGATTTTCAATACATCACAAAGAACTGTCAAACTCAATCCAGCTTGTGAATGTATTGAAAATCATGCGATAGAACTGAAACATGTTTGTGATGCAAATCCAACATTTGAGAGCTGTTGAAAAACATCTCGCAAGCAATGAGCAATGTTGTTGGCATTGGAAATTGACTCGGATATTTACATTCAAAACTTACTTGAAAAACCCTGTATCCCATATCACTCTGACATTTCAATTTCATCATTCATTTCATTCATTTCATCATAATAATTTTTAATTTCTTCACCATGATTCTCAACTCCTCAACGGTCAACTGGTGATGAAATTCGGCTTTAAACCCCGGTGAAAAAACGATGGCAACAGACCGTTGAAGTGGTGTATATCATACTGAAGAAATTAAAAAATATCATGATGGAAATTAAATATCAGAGTGATGTGGAATAACATTTTGCATGCGGTGAAAAACTATGTTTCATACGAAAGTGACTTGGAAAACCCGGTAATATCACTCAACATCTCATTACCTATAATTAACAATATCCAAATATTTAGGATCGTTTACTATTGCATTGCATTTCATTTTCCTCGGAGCAAACTGCGTGCGAAGGCTTAACGGAACAAATATTACTCTCATATCCTTTCCAATAGTTTGCCTCGGAAACAACATCAAATCATCCGTAATTTTCCCACATCAGTCCTATCATTTCGATTTGTATACTGACCGGATATCGCATCCGGAGGAGCGTAAGAACTGAAACCGATCAAATTGCAGCATAAATTACTTCCGCTTGTGGACAATTTGTACCGCATGCGGTTGAAGTGAGCGTTTGGCATGATTTATTCTATCCAGGATGAGCCAAATTTTAGGATAAAGATAAGTACGCTTGCAGACAACAATACACAGAACTGAAGCGAGAAAATGTGAAGCATTAACATTTAGTAAGCAGCAGACTGACCACAGTTTGACGATTGGTCTGATTTGGACTGGTGCCAGCAGAGCGACGTATGTCCTTTTGTTTATGAAAACTTCTACAACGAGTTTCGCACACTTTCATTAAAATATAAACAACCGAGCAGCGAACCGACGAGCGCGTTAGGGTGCACAAAAGTTTTGCAGGTCCTTCCAGGATTTCCCATCGGTACAAAAAGGAACGGACGAAGTGTACAGCAACAACACCGAGTGGAGCCGTAGCTTGGCCTACAGTTCAACCTTCTCGCTATTGTCGACGGTCAGCTCACGGGACTGGACATTATTGTTGCCTTATGAGCTTGCGAATGAGTTTGCACAGGCCGTCTATCATCCACTAGCCGGCCGGTATGGATGGAGGATGTGACTGTGCAATTATTTTTAACGGCTCCCTAGATTAATTTCCACCCGATAGGCCACCCGTTAACGAGCAGTCGACACTTTGGCTGGCCGAAGGGGGGATTCGTTCACTTGCTTTAGGTTGCTCTGTGATAGGCTGTTTTAGGATTGTAAAAAGATTCGTGACTCGGAAGCTCTCGCCCATTGAGAGTTTTACAAAAAGCTCTTCGTGGTACCTTTACATCGCTAGCAAATAGGTGCTAGTATATCTTTTGATTCAGTGTTAATGATAAAACATGATTAAGTAATGAAATTCTTACTTTGATCATTTAGAATTATCTAGGTTAACAAAAATACTCGGAATTTAAGTATGCTAACGACAATGAAGCGGGCATAACTTGTTGTAAAATAAAACAATCAACAATGACGCAGGACATAAACCACAACCAATTCAAAACGATATGATAACAATTTAAAAAAGAAATAGCCAAAACATTGCACTCAAAAAACATTATTTTAGAACGTGATTTTAACTACATCATATAATTATCATTGAATTGCTTTGTTATAATACTAGTTTATTATGTGGCATTGCGTTTTCTTCGTTGTTTTTTTATGGATTTGTTACACATATACATTTGATATTTGGAAGAAACGGATCATATTGATAAATAGGAAACTATAAATCTTTCCCATCAGGTTGTGCGAAGTTTACAGCTAGTTTTCTCGAAAATAAAAACAACATAACAATACTTTCAATATTAAAAGGCTGACAGTCTCGCCTTACACGAACCAGCTGAATCAAAGCATATTTAATAAGAAACCCCAACCCTCACATTCCCCGTAGCCTCAATACAAAATTAAAATCCCTTCTGCTTCACAAGAAAAAGGTTCAAAAAGCAATAAAAGCCCTGCATCAAAAAGCTGTAACCAGAAATCGTAGAGCATGTTCGACTCTTCACGTTAATGGAAAGCGTTTTTTGTAATCCTCTTCCCCCTTTGTTCCCCCGAATGGCTGCTGGTCTTTGCAGCAGCTGAATGCCGGACGATCGTAAAGACATAATATTAAAATCCCAACCAAACAGCACGATGCATGTCTGCATCATTAAAAGCAGTTTGCCAGCTCGTTAGAGTATTGAGGCGAACCCAACACAAAAAATGTACCGCGGTCACATATAAATGTTCGATATTCACTACCGCTATCCGTACCTCTTTCACCCGTCTAGTTTGTTGCCCAAGTGTTGCTAGCAGTTTTTCCTCCGATCGTGTTCTATCGTCTTCGACCCTTTCGAGCTAGTGGATGTATGCAATTTTCCTCCTACTACTGGCATGAGTTTCCTTTCTCCCAGCTAACTTTCACCAATGGAAAACTATTACATAAAAAAATATCAATTTTTCATTTCATCATCCTGGGACGAAGCCAGGATGATTCGTTTCCCTCTGCAGCTCCTCTACCCATCCAATTTTCACAGGCATGTTTTTTGTTGTGCTGCTTTCTCCGTACGACATTTCCGTTTATCTTACACCACGCAAGCAGCAGCCAAATCTGTTCCACTGAAAGCTGTTCTTCCACCCCGGTGTCTCACTGAACGAAAGTTTTTAGCTTCCTGCACACACTGAAGAATGGATGATTCATCGGTTTTCTCTCACTCTCCCAGGTTGCAGCCGTTTTGAGCCGCCCGCCGTGCACACCTCCAAAACACTCACAGTCAAGTTTTATGTTCGGCACAAACGGTTCCCATAGTAATCAATATTAATGCCAACGTATGTTTTATACATCATCGTATGCTTTTTATGTCCTCAGTGCCCATTTCCCTCCCATGGTGCGGTACACGGTGTAAAGCCTAGACACGAACAACCCAAGTACGAGGAGCGCGGACACGTGCAACCGTACGGCTTGATCAGAACGCCAAACGCTCCCAAGAACTGTGAGCAAAAAACCGTCACCTCCAAACGGCCAACTGTGCAAGGAAATGAAGAAAGTGATACTTATAAATCGTTTCCATCCTTTACCGAGCGTGCTTTAGTGCCGAGTGGATGGATTTGCTTCCTTCGACGGGTGGCTCTGGCGCACAGTTTTGCATGCTCAAGCACGCCCATCCAGTACAGTTGCATTTGTTTTTTTTTCTTCTCTTAACCATTTCCCATTCAACACTCCCTGCGTTGTCTTCTTGTATGGCAAATTCGGAGACACGGTACGGTACACTTTACCGACGCACCGACGTTTACTGGGCAGAAACGTAGAGAACTGCACCAAATTACAATTACTGAAATTAGCACTATCGATGTTAACGAAGATAATGATGTCGGACGAGGATAAAGAGATGAGGAAGATAATGACAATGATGCACAATTTGCACTCCTTCTACGGTGGGTATTGGGTATTGAGTCAGTTTGCAGAGAAGCGTATCCGTTTGCATTACACGCGCCATACAAGAAAGTGGGCATAGAAAGAAGCATTGCGTCTGTGTTGGCAAATAGGTGCAACGGAACGCGCTATAAATGATGTTCTCATCTTACCAAATGTGTCAGTGAAACGGAAGGGAAGAAAAGAAGGAAAACTTTAAAAGTGATAATGGTGAGACTCCTTAGGAAATGCTTATCCCGGTACGTAGGCAACGACCCGAGCGCAGCTCATCATTGTGGATGACGCTTTGCTCTACATTAGCTATAAGTCCCTGTTATTTGATTCCAATTAAAATACACGATCAATCGTTCATCTAACTCGACGTCTATTCTCCAGCAATATTGAACTATGTTTAAAAAAAATATATAAAAAAATGAATGCTGATTCATTTAACGGATTAGACTACATAACAGTTGTTAAATATGAAGCCATTCTTAGTATATATTAGTTTTATTTGATTAAGTATGTATTATTTGGATGATGTTTAATGTTCATCGTACAGCAGTTTTAGATGATCGTAATTATGTAGTTAGTCACCCATAAATATACTTACTTACTTACCCGGCTCTACAACCGCTTTGCGGTCTTGGCCTGCCTCAGGAGTGTCCGAAACCGCTCACGGTCTCGCGCCTCCATCTGCCAGTCCGTTATCCCGGCCTTAATGGCGGACGCCTCCACGCCATATTGCCACCTCAATTTGGGCCTACCACGCCTCCTCTGTCCTTGCGGACGGCCTAAAAAGACTTTACGGGCTGGGTCGTCCGTTTCCATGCGTATAACATGGCCAGCCCACCGGAGCCTGGCGAGCTTTATACGCTGTATGACAGTGAGGTCGCCGTACATCTCGTATAGCTCGTCATTATAGCGGCTCCTCCATTGTCCTTCCACACATACGGGGCCAAGCATCCTTCTGAGCATCTTCCTCTCGAACGCGGCTAAGAGGGTTTCGTCAGATTTGGACAGTGTCCATGTCTCAGAGGCGTATGTGAGTACCGGAACTATATAGGTACTATATAGTCCCAGCTTCGTCCATCGCGACAGGTTCTTTGAGGTGAACTGATTTTTTAGGCTGTAGAATGACCGGTTGGCAGCCAGCATCCTTGCGCGCAACTCAGCTTCCATGCTATTGTCGTTGCTGACCTTTGACCCAAGATAGGTGAATTGTGGGACGACTTCACCTATAAATATAGCTAAAAAATACTTACTTTCAGTATAACTCCTTATCAAACATCAAACATTATTCTATGCAAACTGATTCCACATTTCAAAGCCCTGATTTAATCATCCTAATCTCTTCACAAGCTCTCAGGAGTGCAAAGTACATGCAATAGGGAGCAAGTAGCGAAACTCGAGAAAAGTTGACCGAAAAGGAAACAAAGATAAATTAAAAAAACGGACCACCGCAGAAAAGCCTGAGATAGGCAGTGTTCTGTCCCGTGATCGTTAGCAAGTTTGCCCTACGTTGTGATATTTTTATTTGATCAATATTTGCCTTACACGGAGGAATTTATATTGTTCGTACAGTTCACGTGTGTCTTTATTCAGTATCGATTCGCGACTGATCGCTGAGCGCCGCGCACCCAGCTCAAGCAGCGTATGCAAAAACACGCACACACTTACGCCGAAAATTCTAGTTCCTCACTCCTCCTGCCTTCTACCTCTCCTCCTCTACACTTCTCCTCACCAGTACATGCTACCGTATGCGGTACCAAACATACCGGCCCCCTTGAACAACTAAGTTTTCAAAATTCTCGTGAACATTCTAACAAACATATCTTAGACGAAGGTCTCTTCATTACCCCAGAGGCAGTTTTTAAGGTAACAACACGCACAATCCCATCCTGCCCAGGGTGTACTTCTACGATCCGAGCCAAGGGCCAACGAGCGGGTGGGAGATGTTCATCCTTGATAATGACGATGTCTCCGATAGAGACTTGTTGTTCTGGTGGATTACGTCGCTGTTGCTGAGCAAGCTCATGAAGATACTCTGTACGCCAGCGCTGCCAGAAATGTTGAGCGTACTTCTGCAACCGCTGATACTGGTCGAGTCGATTGGTCGGGAGATCCCGTATGTCAGTTTCTGGAGGTGGACGCATCATTCCCTTGATGAGAAAATGACTCGGTGTTAAAACTGACAAATCGTTAGGGTCATTCGAAAGCGGCGTCAACGGACGAGAATTCATGCAGCCTTCGATTTTGATCAGCACTGTTGTCAGATCCTCATAAGATAGTAGCGAGACACCTAACTGCCTGACCAAAAGCTTCTTGGCCACCTTCACGGCGGCTTCCCAAAGCCCACCGAAGTTTGGTGCACGAGGTGGAATAAGGTGCCATTCAATTCCTTCTTCTGCTAGATAGTTATTGATTTGACGGTTTTGAGCTTCGTCATGCAGCATCTGGTAGACTTGGTGAAGTGCGTTCTTTGCGCCGACGAAATTTGTACCATTATCCGAATAGATATGGTTCGGCTTGTTTCGTCGGAAGATGAAACGGTCTAAAGCCTTCAGGAACCCTGATGTACTTAGGTCACCCACAAGCTCCAAATGCACTGCTTTGGTGCTCATGCATACAAAAATGCATAGGTACGCCTTTTGAGGAGCTGCTTTGCGATGAACAGGCTTCAGCATTATCGGCCCACAGTAATCCACACCTGTACAGACAAATGCTTCGTTTGCAGTGACTCGAGAAAGCGGTAGCTGTCCCATCGGTTGCTGAAGTGGAACAGGATAGGCTCGGTAGCAGCGATAACATGCTCGGATGGTAGATCGAACCGCTCTCCTGCCATTCAATGGCCAAAACTCCTCGCGAATGGCTGAAAGTGTTGATGTAATGCCACCATGCATCACCTTCTCATGTTGCTGCCTCAACAGCAATTGGGTAAATGGATGATACCCAGGAATGACGATCGGATGCTTCACACAGAATGGCAAATCGGCATGTCCAAGTCTGCCACCAACACGTATGACACCATCCTTGTCAATGAATGGATGGAGTAGCTTGAGTGGAGATCCACCAGCAAGCTTTTGTTTCTTATGCAGTTGTCGTAGTTCATCGGGAAATACTTGTCGCTGTACCATCTTTACTAAAACGATTTTAGCATTTTGAATCTCATCCACAGAGAGATTGCTCGTTTCGCGTTGTTCTTTACCACGCGCAATGTGGCAAAATCGCATGCAATATGCAGTTACATGAACCAACGTTCTGAATGAGGAGTATCGTAGGAGCAATGGGTCGGGCTCGACTACTTGGGCAGTTAACACAACGTTACCCTTTCTTTCCAGCTCATCATCAGTGAAGTGCTGTTGTCCATACGATTTGCTGGGCCAGCACGAGCTATCGTTCATCAGCCAATCTGGTCCATGCATCCACATGTTGCTTTCCAAAAGCAATTCCGCAGAAACACCTCTGGATAGCATGTCAGCAGGGTTCTCGATCCCTGGCACATGATGCCAAATGCATCCATTGGTAGCAGCTTGTATCTCTCCTACTCGGTTTGCGATGAAAGTTTTCCACGTTCTAGGTGGTGCTGCAAGCCATTGCAGCGTGATGGTTGAATCGGACCACATATGTGTTTCGTTTACTGCCATGTCAATGGCTGATATTAGTTTCTGCTGTAATCTGGCAGCTAGCAAGGCTGCGCATAGTTCCAGTCTAGGGATGGTAAGTGGTTTGAGAGGAGCCACTCTCGATTTAGAAGCTAGCAGCGTTACTTGGGTTGTGCCGTCGATGCTTTGCGATCTCAGGTAGGCACACGCACCATAAGCTGCTTCTGATGCGTCTGCAAAACAATGCAGCTCTACATAGTTATAGTTGGGTGTCAAAGCAAATCTCGGGATCTTGAAATGAGCTAGCATGGGGAGCTGTTCGCAAAACACTTCCCATTTGTCACACAATTGCCGCGGCAATTCGTCATCCCAACCGAGTTTGTTTGCCCAAAGTTCCTGTAAGAGGATTTTTGCTTGCACGATGATAGGCGATAGCAAGCCAAGCGGATCGTACAGTTGGGCAATCGTAGATAGCACTGTACGTTTCGTGTAGGGTCGTACATCAGGGATAGCAATCGTGAAGCGGAATACATCGTTTGGTGGTTCCCAACATATGCCAAGCGTCTTGACATTTGCGGTTGCTTCGAATTCATGGGATGCTGTTGTTCCAAGCAGATCAGGTGTCAACCCATCAAGCACACTCAACTCGTTTGAGCACCATTTTCGGAATATGAAACCTCCTTTACTCATGAGACTGGTCAGTTCGTCACGAAGTTTAATTGCTTGCTCAATGCTTTCTGCGCCGGAGATCAGATCGTCCACGTACAAGTTCTTCTTTACGGCTTCAGTTGCCAAAGGGTAAGGAGCGCCTTCATCCTCAGCTAGTTGAAGTAGCGTACGTGTTGCTAGGAATGACGATGGAGCCAGACCATACGTCACCGTTGCCAACTCAAAAATTTGCACAACTTCTGTTTCCTGAAAGCGCCAAAAAATACGTTGTAAACGTCGGTCATCGGGATGCATACTCACCTGGCGATACATTTTCTCGATGTCGGCGATCACCGCCACCTTATACTTGCGGAATCGCACGACGAGAGACAGCAGCTCATCTTGCACGACTGGTCCTACATGCAAGACATCGTTTAGAGAATGCCCCGTGGTTGTCTTCGCCGAGCCGTCGAAAACCACCCGCACCTTGGTCGTCGTGCTGGACTCTTTCACCACCGGATGATGCGGCAAGTAGTGAACCGCAGCCATGCTGTCCTCTTCAACGGGCACAGGAAACATGTGGCCCAGCGTCACGTATTCTCGCATGAAGTCATCGTACTGCTGCTTCAGATGCTTGTCTTTAGACAGCCTCTGCTCCAACAACCGAAAGCGCTTCTGGGCTGCAGCCTTCGAATCGCCAAGCATCTGAGCGTAGTCGTGGTGTTTCGGCATGCGAACGACGTATCTGCCGGTGTGATCTCGATTCGTCGTCTGCTTGAAGTACTGCTCGTACTGTTGTTCAACGGGAGACAATGATGTTATAGCAAGCTCTTCGACCTTCCAAAATCGCTCCAGCTGTTCTTGTAGTTTGTCGGTTGCCTCCATCATGTGGCAACTAATTGTTGTTTGCGATTGCGATTCATGAAAGGTCGGTGTATCTCCTGCTACGAGCCAGCCAAACACCGTGTCGATGAGAACGTTTCGCTGGTTTGGCAAATGCACTTGTCCACCACGCAGCAACGAATAGAAATATGCTGCACCGATGATCATATCCACGCGCCGCGCGGTCCCGAAATCTGGATCGGCCAGAACGTAGTTCGAAGGAACGCCGACGGCAGCAGTAGAAAACGACGTTGAAGGAATGTTCTGCGTTACTTTCTTCAACACAAGGAAATTCATTGCTTGTCGGTAGTGGTAAATCCGAGATCGCACTTCTGTACATACTATGTGCTTTGCATTGGTGGTAGTGCTGTCAACACCTGCAATTGAAACGCTAGCGGGCTTTCGTGGTAGTCGTAAAAGCTGACAAAGATGTTCACTGATCGCGTTCGGCTGCGATCCGTTGTCCAGCAATGCTCGCGCTAAGTGTTCTTTTCCGTATGCATCGACAACAACCAATACCACTGTAGAGAGTATAGCGTTAACGGCGGATTTCTTCGACGATGCCAACGCCATTGTTGAAGAGCTAGAAGTTTCACCCACTAATACACTGCTGTTTTCTTCGTGAGCATGAAGTAGTGTGTGGTGACGCTGAGAACACTGCTGACAATTGTATTTGGACGCACACGCATGGGCCAAATGTCCTCCTTTCAGGCAATTTCTGCACAGCCTTTTCTCACTCACCACTCTCATGCGTTCTTGTGTATTAGTGCCTTTGAAGACATTGCACGACGTTATACTGTGCCCGTACTTTTTGCACATCACACACACTGGTACGTTGTTGGTATTAGTAGTAGCAGCATGCAACGATACTTTTGTCTTTATTGGTTTTTTGGGAACTGCACCACACTTCTCTATTGCCAGTGTTTCCAACACTCTTACACGTTTTTCCAAAAACGCCATCATGTCCGTAAATGTAGGATCTTCATCGGCATGGGCTTCTTCCCACACACGGAGTGTTTCATCATCCAGCTTATCCGCCATCAACTCGATGAGAATTGAACTGAACGATTTCACGTGTTCTTTCAATTGTTCTAGGATTTTGACATGCCGTCGAAAATCGTCAACCAAACGGTTGAGCGCCACTGCTCCCGTTTCTTTCATCTTAGGAAGCGATATGAGCGATCGAATATGCTTCTTACGCAAAATGATTGGGTTGGAATAACGTTTGACGATCGTACTCCATGCCAAATCATAATTCTCACTCGTAACCGAAATGGATTGTATTAAATTCGCAGCTTCTTCTTTGAGTGAAGCTCGAAGGTAGTGGAATTTTTCGATTGCCGTTATGTCCGTCGATGAGTGTATGAGTGAGACGTATGTGTCGTGGAACGTTAACCACGCATCGAAATTTCCTGCGAACTCTGGCAGTGCGATCAATGGGAGCTTCACTCTTGAAGAAGAAGATGAAGCAGCATTTGCAGCAACAGACACAACTTCAGCGGCTGCCGGAATGGGCAACATACTACGCAATTGCGCCTTTGCGTACAAATACGTTTCCTCCATTTCTGCTCTAATACGCGCATTAGTTGCAACGCCTTCCTCGGAGATTTCCAAATCTTCGATGTCTTCTTGCACTGTTTCAAAAGATTCCCAAATCTTTTCCAAACGATCGAGTCGCGTCGACACTTGATTTTGTTGTTCACTTGTGAACGTTTTTACGAACTCTTTCACACGATTGATGGAGTCCATGTATTGGTGCCGCTTGAGCTCCTTGTACCGCAACTTGTCCTGCTTCGACATTTTGCAAAAGGCTCACACACACAAACACTAACACAGATCGAGTGCCGCAGCACTGCTTTATGAACAAAAGCTTCTGTACGCCGGTTTTCACAAAAACCGAAGGATTTATCAAAATCCTGGTCACTACGCACCAAAATGTTCTGTCCCGTGATCGTTAGCAAGTTTGCCCTACGTTGTGATATTTTTATTTGATCAATATTTGCCTTACACGGAGGAATTTATATTGTTCGTACAGTTCACGTGTGTCTTTATTCAGTATCGATTCGCGACTGATCGCTGAGCGCCGCGCACCCAGCTCAAGCAGCGTATGCAAAAACACGCACACACTTACGCCGAAAATTCTAGTTCCTCACTCCTCCTGCCTTCTACCTCTCCTCCTCTACACTTCTCCTCACCAGTACATGCTACCGTATGCGGTACCAAACAGGCAGAATCCCCAAAAATTGCTGCCGAACCATCACAATGGTAACGTATTTTTTAAGCTTTCCACTGGAAGTGTTGTTAAATGTTAACGCTGTGTATCATGAACGCGAACAGTGTCGCAGCCATACCGCGAAGATCTACGCTTTAAATGCGTGCTGTTGCTGGAATTTGTCGAAGCGCATGATGTGTGACATTTTTTTTCGTTGTCCCTCACTCTCTCTCCCGTTTTTCTATTTTTTTCAAACTCTTTATCGTATGGATTTAGACGATGAGTAGGTACTGCACTTTAATTTATGCATAATATTCATCCCCGTTCGCGTGGTTCAACTGTGAAAACTTCATACAGTACCGTAACCGGCGTTATTAATGTTCGTAAAAACCGTCGTTTAAAGATACCGAGCTTAAATTCACACATGGTAGCTAGTAGCTACATATTTTTCAATTTTGTAGCTTGGGATATGTTGTTTGCTTGCTCGTGTATGACATTTACATCTGATCCACGAGGTCAACCGGTAAGGTGTTTTGATGAGCAATGTTTAAGAAAAATCATTACCAGAATCATCGTGTCCTTTAAATCTCTCAAAGATAAAATATACCAATTTTTAAACAATCTTACAACAATCAAATTCTTTGTAAGAAATATTGTATAATACACGAAATACTGACGAATAAACAATTCCACGGAAATAATATTGAATTAAAAATAAACCCACATATACATCTACTCTCAGTTAGTACATTAGCATCTCACTAACAAAACATACAACCCTATGCGCCCACTGTCCCGGGATGCTTTCATAGTTGCCTCGTCCCCAGTCGTGCGAAAAAAAGGAATACACGTAGCATGTATGTTATGCGCTAACCTGCTCAGGTTTTCATAGCAACTTATCACCTGGCAACCAGAACATTGCGTTCAACATACCCCTACGACTAGCAAAAGTCGCGTTGGTGCATTGTGGATAGGATTTCCTTTTGTTTGCGAGTGCTTCGCCTGGAGATATGTTTTTTAAAGCACCACACACAAGCAATATCATGTGTCTATTGGATGATTTGACTAATATGTGGTATGTGCAATCGAGATGAATCGTGTTTTAGGATTTCACAATTTTTCGATGACGTTTTTTTTTATAAAACTTTTGACGTTTAACGTGTCATATATCGTTTACAAACAATGTAGGGAATATACAAATTCTTCTTATAAACTTTAAATGGTCTATTCAATAGGCATCATCCATGAATTACGTAACGCTGATACGTAAACGTTACGAACGTTATGTCGTCAAACGTTCCGATATGTCACATGGGGGAGAGTTGATTTTTGTTATCCAGGAGTAACGGTCCAAAAAGGCCGTATTGCTTAAAGTTGAACTTTTGTTATGGAATACAAAATAAAATGTTTGAATGTTTTTTTTTTTTTTTTTTGAATAACAAATGAGTACAAAACGATGATTCTTCTTCTTGAATTTATAACCTTCACGATTATGACGGTCTGAAAATGATTTCGCTACTTTTTATGTACGACGCTGCCAAAGAGTCCATCATTGCTAAGGGGGAAGGATTTATACGAGAATTGAACCCACGACGGAATTTGGATTTTACCACGGACGAACGGACAGAAAAACTTACCAAAGGAGAGTCTCAATAAAGAGCTTTCAGTTACTGCGGCGACCGAGGAGTACGCATTTAACTGTAATTTGATAATAGTGGCACGCATTTGATAATAGTGGCACGCGATTCGAAGCAATCGACGCCATATACGCGCCGGCTTCTACAAGGTTCGATAACGAATTCGATTCCTATCCGGACCGTGCTCTAACAGCAAGCTTTGACTAGCCAGTTGCGAAGTATTTATAACGGCCGGAAAAATGGTCCGCTTGATAATGTAGGTCGTTTCGCGAAAGCAGAAAAAGATACGAATGTGCTTGGCTTTACATAGGAATCAGTACAATACATATCGATGTAATAATAATAATTACCTGGTGAATTATCTATACCAAGAATTATAAGTACCAAGTATACCAATTATTGATAATGCGTTTATGAGCTTAACTCATTTCAAAATGCTTTGTCAAGCATATATAAAAAAAAAACAAACAAAAATCGTATCTGTATAAGCCACAACACAACGATGGTTGGCAATTAATTATAATATCAGCTCCCGAAACATAAACACTACACATATCGCAATAGACAGCGTCAATATAGATGCGCATTGCACAGCACAAATGATGAAGCCGAGCTAGTACCCAGCATCCGATTAGACTCATTAAAACCCCGTAACAGTGCGCCCACATCTTCAAGAAGCCCGCCGCATTTGCCAACTCGGAGCACTAAGCCCTTCCATCAGGCACCGGGCAGAGAAACAACAATTAAAGCCTACACACTTGTGCACTTGGAGGAAGGTTGGTAAAACGCGAAACACAAACAAAGCATCCGGAAACAAGTATTTATGTACAATTTACTGGAGAGGATGTGCTCTCTCGCGTGCTGGCAGACTTACGGCTGCACTTTACAGCATTTTTACCGGTTTTGCTCGGGCAGCACCAACGTACACTCGTCACACGGTCGTTCTGCCTCGGTATCGCCGGCTCTGGTTGTTGCCTTCAGTCCATTATGTGTACCATTTTGTTTAGCCTTTGTTTCGTCCTTTCGTCCGTTCGCGTAGTACTGCTGTTCGCACTGCTGTTGCTATTGCCTCAAAACAAACCCCATTTCGTCAACATTCTTTCCTTTTTCTTTGCGGTGCACTCTTGGTGCTCACCCGGGACAAATCCATTTAAGGCATTCTTTATGTTTCTTGTTTGTGTATCCTCTTGTTTGGTTATTAATTTTGCTAATTTAATAATACTTTCCGCTAGCTTTGAATTTTCACAATGAAATCATCCGTAACAAATGGAAAAGTGGTGAAGGAGTATAATCCATTCATTCATTTAAATTTCATTCTAGTATTTCCACTGTACAGTTTCTGACGGCATTTTGCTTTGAAAAAAATTGCAAAAAAGGACAACATTTTGCCATGTGAGATAATAAAAGATACTGAATGCATGTACGTAATCCAGCTTTTATTATTTCTAACTTTTAAAAGCTTTTCACATCATTCAAAGGATTAGCTGCCCAATTTGAAAGTTCATCATACGACAGACAATCGCTAGTGTTTGTTTTTTAAGTTGAAGCATGCGGTTCGCTGGACTACTTGCACACGAAAGTGAAGCAAAAACTTTAGCCAAAGGCAAAAGAGCATTCCCATGATTTCCAATTTAACTGCACGAATGCGAACCAGCAATCGGTTTGCTTGTGTGAAGCATTATGCATGAACCACAATAAAACTCAGCTGCTAGAATATGCAGTTTTCAGTTTTGGAATATTTTCAACACGTTAATTATGCATGTTTGCATGGATGGACTGATGCTATTGCGCTAGTTTGTAACAAAGTAGATCGACGAACGGTTAAAAAGACAGAATCAAAAACAGTTTGTGTTTTGCATTGTTTTATGAATCATCTTAAAGTTGATAGCTGTGTGTAACGGAATATCACATTTATCATTACTAGGTTACTGTAAGTTGTTCATTGCGATTTTTTGTTTGCCAATGTTTAATATCAAAGTAAAAATTCGCGGTTTGTATTTATAAGGACCCATCCATGTGCATGTTTTATGTCTAATAATTGTTGGAGCAACTTAATTTAATTTGGTTCTATTTTGTATTCATATATATTTGTTCTTTGTATTATGTATGTGAACAATTTGCTTTTTTCTATAATGTTAAATGCATATATCTGAACCACTTAACTACGACGTATCGATTAACGTCTTCAAAAAGCAGCCCTGTTATTGAGTCGAAGGAAGCAACACCCACTGTCGTTCCCGGTAGCGCACTCAAATCAATCACTGTGTCCACCGAAAACATTGTCCACTAGCCATCTTCTTGCCATCTGTAAAAAAAACAATCGATTGGTTGTTTTTTCCAACATGTTTCAACACGTCAACCATGCCCTCCCAAACACTCTTAGGTTTCCAAGACCCCATAAGGGGTTGATTGATTGTTCCGTGGTAGGCCCTAAACACGGTGAACCATAAAGCTTGTCTTTTTCCACCCGTCTGAAGTTGTTCCCTTCCTAGCACGAGACAAAGGAAGACGCCATGAATAAGCGAGACGCCGACCAAAAGCGTCCGACGGAAATCAAGCGTCAACAGCCTTACTTACCCCTTCATCGTGAAATGCAACTCACCGCGGGGGTCAGTTGACATTGTTCCGGTTCTTTTAAAATTTACATAAGAATGACATCGGATCGACACTTCCGGGTCGTTGAACTCCCATTAGTGCCATTTCTAGAAGCATCCGACAATGTTACATGTGTAACGGCCTAACTTAAACAAGCAATGGTGTGTATGCAGTGTGTTGAACACAGCGTGGAAGCTTGTGAAAAATACACAGCTTAAAATAGCATAACCAGGACACAGACGCTACTACAGCACGCTAATATGCTTTCAGTAAAAGAATATACACATTTATTCGATGCCCATTTTCCTGCTCAACCGGTCAGCAGGCACTTGTTGTGTTGTGTTGGGGTCTTTTTGATCAACCTCGGCCTGTTAGTTGTGTCGAAAGGATTTACAGCCAGTACACTTCGGGTTTCTGCATCCGGTCACCGTTGACGGGGCTTGCTGTTGTTGTACGACCGGCATCGTGCAGTTCGCATCTTTGGTAATAAAATTACCCGTCCAGCGCAATGGGCAGTTGGATTCCGGCGTTCAAGAAACAACCGTATGTGGTAGAGTGTGGGAAGAAATGGAAACGAATAAATCACGGTCAGTAACGTGATTGGCGCGTGGGTCGGTGAGTGGTTGGTGAAACCAGTGGACAATGTTTAATTTCGCTTACCGAAGAAATAATGAGCTTCCGTCGTTGAGCCTTCCGGATGATGGGCCGACGGCATATGGATCGGGTACGAGGAAGTTGGAGCTTCTTGAAAGGATGGCATTGACTGCGACTGCTGATGTTGCTGTTTGTACGGTTGATGTGTACCAGAGTAGCCGGCAGCGACAGCATTACCTGCCACAAAGTCTGCCACGGTTGGCTGATAGTTAGGTCGTTGCTGTACCTGCTGTGCTGCCATCGATGGCTGGTGCTGGGTGGTTTGCAGATATCCTACCGGTGGTTGGGCCGATGTCGAAAAGCCGGCCGGTCCGGCTTGGGGAGATGTTTGCTGGACCATAGCCGAACCGACATACATGGGACCGGCGGAATTACCCGCGTTTGGCTGCAGCCCAGACTGTTGAGCCATGTACGTGGTGTGCTGCGGTTGTTGGTGCATCGTGCCTGACGGCAACACTATGCACCCCATCGGCTGTTGCTGCATATGGGGAAGGTGATGGTGTTGTGGTGCCTGCTGATACGAGGCTTGCTGCTGGAACGTTACTGCAGCCGGTTGCATCTGCTGCTGGTGAAAAGCCATCTGCTGCTGCTGCTGCTGCTGCTGCTGCCCCTGCTGATTATGGTGTCCACGTTGCATCGAAGCACGGCTTCCCGCTAAGAACATAAAGATCAGATATCAACGTACACACTAGCCCCAGTCATGTTTCTTTTTGGAGGGGACGCCCGAAATCACATCGCAGTTGGTTTGCACCATCGCAAAGTATTCGAAGAACATGCCTACGGGTTCAAATTAATTAACTCATCGGTTTACTTACCCTTCGATGGCGGAACTGTCGTCGTGGGCTTAGAGGAATTTTGTTTCATGTTTCACGTAAAAAATTTGACAAAAAGATGTGTGTGTGTGTGTGTGTGCTTTGTGGACCAAAAAAAGAAGGCAAAAACGCTAATGGACCGACGGTGTTCTGGATTTGAAAAGGTTTCGCGAATGCTGGACCGAACGGTTCGAACTTTGAAATGGAAATGTTCCCAGCCAGTCGACACTAAGCCTACTATGAATTGATTTCAGCTGTGTCGTAGTACGTTGTTGAGCGGATCTACAGTGCACTGTGTGAAAATGGTTTGCAATGCATGTAGCGAAATAGTTTTTCTTAATGGAAAACAATGGTTTACATTCAGTAGAAGTCATGTACGACCCGTTTTATCTGAAAAATAAAGCTAAAAGTTACATTACACGAAACTAATGGAAGTGGTGGAAAGATTATTAAATAGCATAGAATTGAAATCAATGGTTTTTGAGCAAGATCAGATCAGATTTTCAATCACTTCAGCAGATCACTCGGTACATGGCTGGCAGATAAGACATCCAAATCGCATTTCCGGATTCTGTAAGTGTTGTAACCAGTCAATGGCATTTTTCTAACTCCCACTAAATACGTTAGCATCGTACACAACGGTCCACTTATTCAAGATATGGCCCAATACATGCTCTGGTGATTATGGGTGCCTCCTCCTGGGCGTCTGTCCATTCCACTGGATTGTTGCGTTGTCCTGTCATTCCGATCGGGTCAAGAAATAGTGGATTAGTACTGTTGGTGTACTATAATAAGAAAAAAATAATTTTACAGGTCCTCAGGACCTCATGATACTCAAATTAGTTCAGTATTATGAAGTCAAATGGCAACGGGGGGTCAAATATTTTAACGCTTTTGAATAGTTTAATAAAAATTCCTTCAACACCTACAGTAATAATCAGTTGAACTGGTCAAGCCAATTGTCCCAAGAAACTTATCCTATACCGAACGTTGATAGTCTTTTTTGTCTGAAGTCTGAAGTTGGCAGATAAGACATTTCATACGACATAACAAATCACTAGAAGCATAACTACTTTTCTCCTCCTTTCTGCACAATGGAACAGTTTATTCAACCAACATACTAAAATTCGGTTCCAAGCACACATCATATTCATCTTGTTCCGTTTCTCTCGTGCCAGATACGGCCGCAATCCATGACAGAGTTGTAATTATTAAGACATTTATTTATACGATTTATTTCCGTGACCTAGAGATACAACACAACACACACACAGCGCTGCATTACTGCTGGCTCGGTTTTCTTCCTTCATACTCTATTCAGCTTGTGTCTTCTGTGTGCTTAACATGCACCACTCATGTGCAGCAGTATCGCTCGGACGGGTCGTAGTGTCCCTCCAGCAACGGAAATGATACAACCATTCCCATTGTTTCGTTCGTCAAAACGCTGTATACCAACGCTTGCTTTTCCTATCATTCCAGCTCGATGGGGCCACGTACCATGCCAAGCAGGACACATCGGCGGGAGGAGTGGCCCGGAACATCGCCGAAGGGATTTACAAAATTTATGGTAACGTTAATCTGATTTCGGCGGTTGGCAACGATCAAGTGAGTAGTGTGAGCGGAGGCAACCACTGGCTAAGCGACGCATCCTTTCACACATCCGGCAACAGCGTGTCATCCAAAGACATCATGCTAAAATAATAAAACTAATTGCTCCTGCCACCCGGGCTGTGCTGAAATGGCGTCGCAAGGGGTCACGGGTTTTGTTTTCCCCACTTTCCTTCGACTGTCGTCTTGAAATCGTTGCTTTTCCAACTTCACAGAATGGGACCTACATTCGTAAGCTGCTGCCAGAACATTGCGCATCATCGATTATCACGCTTGGCAACTGCCCAACGGCCAGCTTTTCGGTGCTGCTCGATCGGAAGGGAGACTGTCGACTAGTGGTGGGCGATATGGAGGCACACCAAGCGATTACAACGGACTGGGTAAGTACTTTTCAGGGTCACCCAGTCAGTCAAAACAACAATTTCAACAAATGCACTTCATTCCGACTGGAAATCACTGTTTGCAGAAAAATGCATAATTTTGCATTCATCATCATCTTAGGTCAATTAATCTATGCAGAATGTTGACCTATATTGCAAAACATCATTAATCAATCAACCTCGATTGCTTCCTCTTCAGTTTAATGCATACTTCCAGCGAATCTATTTCGTAAATCAATCAAATTGATTTACACATAACTGCATAGCAGTGAGAGATACAACGAAAGAAACAATAATATAGAAAAAAAATCCATCAAATTTGTGTGCAGGCCAGATTCGTGCATCAAACCCCAAACGCCTGATGACCCTGAACTGTAACTCCCTCAGACGAATGCATAAAATATGTAGGTTATGTAGGAATTAATACCTCGTTTCAATATTTACTGGATTTTTTTCGCGTTTTTTAGCAGCATGCTAAAGCTTTAGCTTATGTTTAAGACGAGGAGAAAAAATAATCTGACGTAGATTAATTCTACTGTATTTTTCAATGGTAGTTAGAATTTAGATTATTATATAGAATCTTCTTCTTCTTCTTTGGCTCAACAACCGATGTCGGTCAAGGCCTGCCTGTACCCACTTGTGGGCTTGGCTTTCAGTGACTAATTGATCCCCCCCCCCCCCCCCCCCCATAGCAGGATAGTCAGTCCTACGTATGGCGGCGCGGTCTATTTGGGGATTGAACCCATGACGGGCATGTTGTTAAGTCGTATGAGTTGACGAATTATATAGAATATCCGGACCTAATTCTACTAAAAATTAGAATAATACATTATTATATACTAGAGTACAACACATCTAACTTCTAGCTCCTCTCATTTGGCTATTCTTTTCCTTTTTATACTTATTGGATTGGGCAAATCAAGATCAAATCACACAGCCAATTGATCCAACAGTCACCAATGACTGTCATCGATGCTAATGTTAGCGAATCTGCAATGGAAACCATCTTCGAAGAATGTCTACAATTCAACAAACCTGGTGAGTATCATTGTTCTACCTGTATAAATCATTTGAAAAAGATAGAAACAATACATTTGAATATATTTCATGTTGCACAAAGCAATTACAATAGAATCCTTAAAGCAAGCCCTCCTCTAAAAACCATTAGTGAAATACATTTCATGAGCAATCTTGTACTACTTATAAATCGAATGCGTGATGGGTAGTAAAGGTAGAAATGTGTGATAATGCTTCATTTTTTCTCATATCTTCACCGCAAAACAAGCAAAACCACCAACTGGTTTACATTTATTTATCAAAGTTTTATTTCGATTACAACAATCACTACTACCCTGCTCTACCGGTCCGGTCCTTTGATATGCTGTTTAGTTTTACACCGAGCATTTAGTGCACTCTACGTGCGAACAAAAATCTCAAACTAAACATCACGTGGCAGAAATGTTCATACGCTGCCAACTGAGGATGGAATGTGGGCGAATTGTTTTTGTCTTGCTAATCTTAAAGAATTACAGAATTATACAATTAAATATGGACGTCAAAAAGTATGTATACTTGAGAATGTTTGCTTTCGATGGACCAAAGATGTGTTTGTTAAAATATAACAAATACAAGGGCATATTCGCTTAGAGTTGTGCCCATCTCGTGTGATAAACACATCTTACTTACGAGTCTTTATGATTTGGGACGGAAAATGTTAATAAACGAGTTAAGAGTAATTCAAAATTCCTAAACGCTACGTACAGATAGATCTGCGGACGGACGGATGTACCGAATAGCTACGCATAAAAGCATACAAATAGTTACGATTACAGCTATAAGAGGGTGCGCATTTTTTGCTTCCGCGTTGCATTGCTCCAGGCACTTGTTCAATGGCAGTGCCTTTCAGTTATGCTACGAAAAAAGACAATTATTTTAAGGCCACGCGTGTTCGATGATGCTTTGAAGTTTTCCAATTATTCGGGCACTTGTTAAGGAAGGTGAGATTACTACGTTGAATACGATTGGTAAAATACATGTGTGCATACGGAAGTGTCACGTTCTGCTTTGCGTACGCTTCCACATTTAAAGACATACACTGTACGAACGTTGATATGACGGTGAAGGGTATAGTCCCTTTTGCTGTGCGGTTACCAGAGAGGTAGCATACATATTGGATATGAATGGGATGGGTAGCGTTCGAGCTGCAGGAACCTCAGCCCATTTAGATATAGCCACCACTGTGCAGACTTCGGCTAGTGTGGTGCGATGGATGGTATCCCGGTTCGTGCATCTGCATCTGCATGACCAAATTCTTCGCCTCGCGTCGCATTTCGTATGACTTGCGTGATTCCTTGTACAGTAGCAGTGCAGCGAGCCCGAGAATCATAAACGATACTACGGCCAGTTCGTACGACCACGACAGGACATTAAACTTGGGGTACATCAACCAATCGCGCCGGTAAGCGTTTCCACCGAAAATGGCCACGGCTAAGAACATAAAGAATGCTACAAATGGGAAAAAGAATGTGCTGATTACATCGAACCTTTGTCGCACGGAATGCATAGCCAGGTAGAAGCTCACTTACAGGAAGATGCTATTCCGGCAAATGAAATGCTGCTTAGCAACCATTCGTAGCGCAGTACAAACTTAAGCGGCCACCTGACAATCTCGCAGGCCATAATGATGAGCGAACCGAACGTAAACAGAAAGGAAATCGTTACGAATCCCTGCACCACCATCAACCATCCCGGCAGCAGGTATTCCCTGATGACGTAGTACTCCTAGACGAAAGTCGAACCGACAAGAACATAAGCAAAATGTTAATTAACAGCGCGAGACGAGACACGCGTCATTAGCCTGCTGCTGGATCGCATGTATCGTTCTCATTAGACGTACCTCGCTGAAGATATGATGGCACCCGTTGAACTGTTTAGGAAACTGGTAGTACGGATAGGTGAAATCACGGAAACAGTACTCCCATAGTCCCATATTTTTGAAGCTGCTGAAAGATTCCGGATACGACACGATCCAGTACGGGGAGCAAAAGCTCATCAAAAGAAATACGGCCGCGACGTATGACAACACCGCACCAATCACCAAAGCATCTGTAGGGGAGCAGAGAACATTGCTCAATATTAGGCGCTGTCCAATAATTCATTAACAACATGTTTTGAAAATGTTTGGTAACGTTTTATCAGGTGCACTTCATTTGTTTACACTAGCATCGGGGGCTGTGCACGGATGCAATAAGGGCGAGCCCCGGAGGCCCCCTTAGAATTCCTTTGCATAGGAAATGCCAATCAAATTAGCAAACTTACTAGATGCTTTCGGGTATTCATTCTTTTCCACCGTCGACGACATCGCAGCAGAAGGCACTAGGATGATAGTGAAACGAAATTTGATGCAAAAAAGGTGACAAAATTAACTATAATAAAGACTGCACAACAAAACACCATGCAAACACCACGGAACCGCGACCAAGCAGTGTACAGCAGTCAACAGTGAGCAGCTCCTCCCTTTTTGCGTGAGAAGATTTGCTCACTATCGATCTGACAACTGTCAGGGGATGAAATGTCACAACAGTAATTGCCATGGCTGCCAACTTGACGGCTGATGGGGGTGGTAAATTCAAATGCAACGTTGTTAAACAGGCGTGGTCCTCTAGAGCAGTGCTCTCCGACCTTTTTAGGATGGCGGACCACTTGGCTTTGAAAATACATTTGCCGCGGCCCACATCTATTGAGGGCAATCATTTTGTAGGCTTAGTTCAGTTAAGTTTTTCTTTAATGAAAATTATGTTTATGTTCAAAATTATGTTCAGTTATGATATTGCCTGTTGAAAATTTAATATTGATTGTGGAAAAACAAATGCACGATATGTATCGTAATAAGCTTTTCTTTTTGCAAAATCTTTTTTTTTCGCGGACCACTTCTGTTAACGTCACGAACCACAGGTTGGAGACCACCACTAAAGAGGTATCTTTTGCAAACACGTGCTTCTAGTTTGTGCATTTTAAATTGCATAAAACTCCCGGGATAGTTTCATGAAACTCCGGCTCAGCATAATAACATTTTAGTTAAATAATTTTATGTATTTTGCTGTATTTTTCAATGTTCTTTCAATTCACAGAAAAGAACTGCATTTGGTATTTCTTATAAATTTTATTATTCCGTCTTGAATTATTTTATTCGCAGTAAATTTGATTGTTACTTAAAAACCTTTCTCTCTACCTTGAACACATTACATTTTTTGCTACTTTTTCCCACGCTACCGATCATATTTGATTGTAAAAACAATTACCAAGCTTTATATATTGCTCATTCTTCTCATCGTACCCAATATTCTCGTCGTTTTGGAGTGATTCGTTGTTATTCTACAAAATTTGTATTCGTTTATCGAGATTCCAAAGTTTCGCAATGGAATGTTAGGATCAGTGTTAAGCTCTTGAATTTCTTTTCCTGTACGTGTGAACGTAGGAATGTGGTGTGTTTGCTTTCAATCAAAATATTTGCTTGTTTATCTTATTTAAGGCAACTTTTACAAGCAACTTCTGCTGCTGCATTGCTTATGGTGATGCGGTTCTTTTTTATCTACGAATATGGGGTACAGTAAAATCTTTCAAATGCAATTCCGCTACAAACCTAAAGGCAATTAAAGCACACGCCTTTCGGTTGTAGATTAGTACGTTTATACATTACATAATCATATTCTGTTTCGTATTGGCAACAACTTTCGAGCATGGAAATAGTCGAACCGCTAAAACGGAAGTGCAAGTAATACTAAAAATGGACGGATGCTGTTCCGTGGAAACGTAAAATTAAGACATACACTACAAAAATATAGCTTTTTAAAAACAGTAGAAGACACTTGAATAGCTTCAGCTTGGACGGTACGCTGATTGAGATTGCCTTGCACAACAGACTAATCTTTCCTATATACTAGGTACGCCGCTTTTCCCTATAGCTGCTCCTTTTCGCTCACTGCGGATCTGCTGAAACGCCATTCGCCCCTTCGTCACGACTCTGGCCGCAGTTCGGCACGATTCAGAGCTTCCCCGTTGTTAACTGTTGTACTTTGCGATGATGAAGTCGAACTCGATCGATGGGATTATGGGATTATGATTGGTACGCATAGTTTGTGCGTCATACAATGTGTTGTGCGCTGGTCGAACGTTTTGCTGCGGTCGTAGCGAGATGGGGACACGCGGTTATTGCGTGCTTGCATGTGTGTGCGTGTGTGTGGTGTAAGGCGACTTATGCTTTCGATTCACTGTCCATCTGGAACTGGGTCTGTGATTCCTTCAGCTGTCGCCGCTTGCGTGCCTGCACGTGTGCCTCGGTGAAGAACAGGGAGGATGCGACGGCACACGCCACCACACCGATGCACGCCAGGATGAATGACCAGCCGAACCAATTGTTCGCATGTTCCGGCATCCACTTGTCCTTGTTGCCGAAGCAGGCGAACACGATCACCCCGATGCTGCCGCAGATCGATGCCGCCAGTGTAATGAAGCTGATTGCCTGGTTAAGTAAAGGAAAGTCGAACAATAGATTAGCATGGGAAGTAATCACTCAAGTCGTAATCATTTCTGTACCTTGATAAGCTTGACAAAGAACTTTTGGTCCGGTCCGGCACACAGGAAGTACAGGAGCACCAAAACCATCGCCAATATTACACCGATGGCACAGAGCGTGTAGAAGAATTGGGTGGCCACCATGAACGCTGAAATAGAGTAAATCATACACCATTACTTTTGAGATTTTGTGTGTTTTTCGTGTTAGCATGAATTGGACAAGTAAATCTTTTGCTGTAAATCAAGGATGAAAAAACTTGTTTTAGCTGAAAATTTATTGACGAGAAACATGCACAGTGAATCACTGAAGAAAACGCAATAAATCAATTGAAAAAAAAATAGATTTTTTCTAGTAATACAAGCAATTATTAATTCATTGTTTGTAAAAATAATTGAAATATGAAACAAACAAAAAACACCATTTATCAATGTGAATTGAATTATTAAACGTAGGACATCGCGTGTTTCATATGAAAACCTAATGGTTGCATGCAGTTACCACCAAACTCCTTCTCACAAAAGGCAACCAACCAAAAAAAATCATAACAGAACAATTTTTCTGTGGTTAACCATTTTCAGCTGAATTTCCTCCAATTCATAACACGCGCGCATTAGTTTCGTGACCGGAGTTGTTCAATTTTACGTTCTAACACCCTCGCCACATAGAAGAATAGATGCTCGGCTCGGTGGGTCCATAGCACGTGATTACCCCTCCTCCTCGCTGCAATGCGAATTGTTAAATCGCTCCAACATGACTCACTGGATGCACGGTTCTGCCGAGCATCGGCTGCCCGCCAATGTCAACAATTGATCGGTCTATCCACGCGGAACCGCTACTATTAATTAGTTCAATTAAAGCATCTCCGCTTTCCGCAAACGTCTATCGGGCCGGGGTGTTCCTTGTCCTGTTCGTGGTTAAATGGTGACCTTACTTGCCGTCAGTACACAACTATACTTACGTGGAATAAGAAAGCCGCGTATCTCGTCGTATCCGGTCGTGAACGGATCGTACACCCAACGGCAGCCGACGAAAAAGCGACGCTGGTAGTCATCGTTCACGTCTGGCAGCGACCGGAAGCAGTGCGTCCACAGGCCCAACCGGTCCAGCTTGGCGCCGGTAATGCGATAGTCGCTTACCAGCCAGCTCGGCGTGGCAAACGCAACCAGCACCGTCACCAGCGCGATCACGAACACGCCAACGCCACAGTTGCCCGACAGCGAGCGACGCTTCATCGTAGCTAAATCACTGAATTGTCACGATTAAGAAGAGCAAAAAAACGACGATTAATTTTTCGTTCGTAGATAAATCGTACAAGGAAAAAATGGAGCAAATAAAAATGAATGAAAATCAGAGTTTTAGGCGACGGATGGGTTTTGCAGAAGCGAAGCGAGAAATATTTTTAAATTTTTGACCTCTGTAAGGTGCACAGGTGTAGTTGCCGCACCCTTGCGCTTTTCTCAGTCAACTGTGTCGGCAAAAACAAGTACATAACGCAGAAGAGGAAGTGCATTCTTAATCAAGCCCCCGCTATAAGACGCCCCTCTTTCTATTAGCATGCATTCAAAGTGCTTCAGACATGAGTTCTTTCTCTTTGCTTTGCCAACCGAGTGTTCCGTGCAAAAATGTTATCCTTCTGTCATTGTTGGGAACGGTCGTACCCCTAACTTAAACGAAACTACCCGACCATTACCGTACAGCAGCAGCAGCAGCAATCCAACCTGTTGCCCTGCCGATCGACGACACGCTAAAGAACTTCTTGCTGTGCCCCTGAGTTCTCACGAACGTTCCGCTAGCAATGGACGGAGGGTTGAGCCATTAGGTGAAAGTTTTGCAATAATTGCATTACACTAGGGTGAAGGTAAAGGGTTGATAAGAGAGCAGTGCCAAGCAGTACTAACAAATGGTATGCAGTTTAATGGTAATCATACGAATCCATCTGGAAGACGAAACCGATGTGCGGACAGGGTGGTAGAACAGTAGTGTCAGATCGCTACAACATTACAGGTTGTTTCATGATTGGTATGTGAAACATTAAAACTATTTGCATTTATAAGTATATGCATTTTAAGGTCGGTAAAGTTGTTTGATTGACAATGTGACACACACATGGTGGTGCAGGAGGTAAAAAGATTCACTTTACTATCGATAGCCGTTACGATTATATTGGCTGCTAGTTAACTAGTTGATCATAGTGTCGGTATGTGAATGATTTGCTTTGCGCTTTGTTTCAAATGAACAAACAACTTCGGTTTCCTCTCCAAAGACAAGTGCTGAAAATTTCACCTTCGAGAAAAACGTCCCTTTCCTCCACTACCTCAACGCGTATTATGATTATTAGCAGTAAAAAAATGATCGTTCGTCACGAACATCGATGCGGTGTTGTAACGTAACTTCCGCTCCTTTTGAGTTAGAACGTTGTGGCAAAAGCAACCCGCAAGGGAAACGCAAAACGAACCCTACACTGGTCGCTAAGCACTGTTTCGCCACTGTTTGTCGCACGATAAATAAGCACAATTATCTACCCAGGGTAATACCTTTGGAAAGGGAAATTAGCTTCATAACAGGCGTCATTACGCTGTGGCATTATTTTGAAGTGGCGCAAATCGTAGATGAAAGCTTTAGGTGCAAACATGCGCAGGGAAGCTAAGAAAGGGGGAAGCTAAGGTTTATAAAAGCAAGGCGGGAAGCATACTACGGGCGGGAGAGGATGAAAAGCTTTTGTATGAGGGGCATGCATTTTGACTTCTGCTACTGTTTGTAGAAATGTAAAGAAATGCAACAGGGAAATGCACAATTGTCTTTGCCAGGGTGGCACCTGACGCTACTCACAGCTGGCGGGTTTGAGACGGCAAATAGTGGTCCGTTTGTCTATAGGTCTTTTTACACCTTCACCGGGTATTCCGATTCGGGCGAGCGCACACACTATTAGTTAGCGCTCCGCTGGCAACTACTACCGCTATCCTTGGGACGACTGAATGCGTTTCTTTGGTGAAACAGTCAATCAAGCTCAGCCCCTTACTTGCTTACATGCGGGCGGCACCTGGTGTGGACGAGAAGAGGAAGTTGGAGTAATGCACCGGGGGATACACACGCGGAGACATCGGAGGAGATCAAACGTATGGATAAGCCAAGGATGTCCTTGTGAGCAAACGGCAAAACGAAGAAAACGGCAAAACCCAAAAAAAAAAAAACTTCCCCATTGTCTTCTAATCACACCTGGCAATTAGCGTGACAATAGAACACACAGACACAAATACGCTGTTTAACGGTCGGTGCATATCGGTGCGCGAACGTGTGACCCACTCCGAGGGCCGAGGAGCCAAATTGTCCCGCGGCTTATGACAACGATAGCATTGTTTCTCCCCAGTCTCTGTTTGGCTGCGCAAGCAACGGTGCTGACGGTGTGACAAAAGATTGTACCGCACATACCCAACCACAAATTGTTGACCGCCTGCGCTCCCGGGTCGGCTCGCGTCGCAGCACCATTGTTCCTCGGGCTCACTGCAACCGTCCGTGACACGGGCGAAAACCGCATGAGTCAAGCACGCAAAGCTCTTTCCCGAATGTATTATGTTGAGTGTGATCGAAAACACCTTTTTAAAGCGTAAAATAATACACCTTACTAACCGTGCTTTCCCCTTCTCCGTTTCCTCTACATTGCAGTGTTCTTCGAACCCACGGACATGCGGATTGCGGCAAGACCATTCGCCGCCCGGAATGCCAAACTGGCGGGCCTCGCCAAACGTGCCGTCAAGTTCATCTCGCCCAACATTCACGAGCTGGCCGAAATTGCGCAGGCCCTACACTATGCCGGTCCAGTTCCGCACAAGCTAATGGACGAGTACGCGACGCTCGACGAGCTGCTGGCAGACGTTAAACCGCTCGGCCAGTTTGTGAATGAAACTATCGATCACGTGCTGGTAACACTGGGCCATCATGGTGTTGCCGTGTTTCGTCGCACCGCGGCCACGGTGCCCTTTTTCAACCCGTTCCACCAATACGCCCCAGTGCCGGAAGGTGGTGGCGGTTCCGGGCGTTTCTATCCCGCTCCGAAGCTAGCCCGCATCGTGAACGTTTCCGGTGCGGGCGATAGCTTCACGAGCGGATTCATTGTGGCCGCCCTCGCCGGTCGCACGGAGCCGGTGTGCGTGAATGTGGCCCTGGAGGCGGCCGGCTGCGCTTTGCAGGCGCGCAGTGCCGTCGCGGACCAATACTTTGACCGCACGCATCCTTGCTGGGCAAATGAGGCGGGCGCTCCATATCGTTCGCTTGACTAATACTTTGGTGGGTGGGAGATGTGGCTTGACTTTTTTTTTGTGCCGTGCGTTACGAGCCATGCCGACAAAAGTAGGTTAACATTTTAACGACATGAAAACGACCACCAGTAAGAGAGTGGGATAGTATGAAGACTAAGGACATATTACACTAAAGGTAGGTGTAGGAAATTACCACATGGTAGCGACTGTATTTTTCGGCCGCTGTGAGCTACGGCAAGGCCAAATACAGTACTGAGCCAATCTGGAACCCTCTACAAGCTTTCAAGATTCCGATCATAGGACGAGATTTATATTAAGTTCTATCGTTTCTAGCAATGTGGTTGTGCAATTTAGATGGAGAGAAAAAACGCGTACAAAGCATTTTAAAATCACAAAGCAAGTGGCATTTTCACACGTCGTTGCATTCTTATGCGCTGGGAACTGATCGCGAGAATGATCAACTGATCATTGGCGGAATGAAAATGCACACCACTGCCGCCCCTATGGCGATAAAAAAAAATCGTGTAACACACACTACCTTCCCGCGACATTCAGACAATGTTTATCTTAAAATGTTAGATTTTAAATAGCAAGTGGGTAAGGAAAGCGTTTAACAATTCCTGTCGTATGCATTGCACCGCCGCATTCAACCTGTTCAGCAAACAGTAACAACCCTTCGCTGTCTACCTGCGATTGCCGGACGGGCGCGTATTTTATAAGTAGATTCAAAAGGAAGTATGCTAATTTACTCTTAAATAAAATGCTTGCTAAATGCTTTCGAGCTGCAACTGTTCGAGTAAAGTGCTAACAAACGGCACAGAATGTTGCACCCAATTAGCTTAGCAGCGGGCTTAAGCGCTCTTTACAACGATTGTGTTGTACTTTTAACAACGAAACATCTTTCTCGTGGCCAAACACATACACATACAAACACATAGGTGGGCATACTGTGGTCCCGCAATTGGGGAGGCAAAACAAAAAAGCTTTCATATTAAACATCATGGGAAGCGGTGGTCCACAGTAGTGATGGGGAAAGTTGGCGACTCCGATGCGACTCCAATCATTTCGGAATCGACTCCGGAAGGTAGGTCCGTCTAGCATTATCCGGAGTCGTTCGGAATCGTCCGGAGTCGTCCAGAGTCGCCCGGAGCCGGCCGGGGTCATAGAGAGCCGGAGTCCTCTGAAATCAGTTGGAGTCGAATTCGTCCGGAAACAACCAGAGTCGGCTGGAGTTCGAAACAAAGGCATTTTACGAAGTGCACGCACAAAGTAAAACAAAAAAACAACGAAATGAAATGCCTGATCACAAGCACATTGCATCGGACAGCTTCTGTTGACTCCAGTCCACTCCGGACGACTCCGAATGACACCGACTACGGTCGACTCCGGTCGACTCCAGCGGACTCCGGACGACTCCGACTCCGAGCAGAACTAGTAGTTCGGCTTTTGCCGGAGTCGCATACGGACTAACAATTGCCCGTGTCGGATCGGAGTCGTGAGTGCGCTCCACAGAACACATCACCAGTCCACAGCTTAACCACCGGAAGCAACTGTTTGCTGTGGCGCTCTCGGTGAGCTGTGTGGCACACTTGTAGACTGTGTGACGGCTTAACAATGTTTCGTTCCGCGTGCTGCAGATCGAATTTGGCATATTAGTCACTCACAAACACTGAAGTAAGATGTAATGTCCCACTTTTTTCCGTTATCCCCTGGAAGCGTTGGTGCCCCGGCATCCTGAGGAGTGGTGCTGTATTTGCATGCCACCGGGATGGGAATGGCCAAACAACAACTTCTGTTTTTCCGCTACACCACCATTCCTGGAGTGTGCAAACAACGCGGTTCGAGCGGGCGAGCCTCCATCGCAGTTTTGGGCCGTGGGGTTTTTCCCACTTTAAAAACCTGCCTGTGTGCCGATCAGCGTTTATTGTTGTTGAACGGTTTCGGCTCGTTTCGAGGATCATCGCTCGAACGACCCAAGTATTTGCTTGTGGCAAATATAAACCGCCCCATTTAGGTTGGCGCACGGGGCTCGGGAAAGCATGCTTGCAGGTGGCAATCGCACAGCACTTCAGCATGCTCATCATCATCAACGGACGGCCAACCACCGAACGCGGTTGTGTTGTTGTTTGCTGCGATTGCCAACTGTTGCGCTTCGGGCAGGACCAAGGGGCTCGCTGGTGGCGCTTCGCCCTAATGACGATTGGGCCAATAATTTTTCACACACCGATCAATCGAAGCAACCGCGTATTAAAAGTACATTTGAAAGGTAATCCCGCCAGTAGCGGCGCGATTGGATTTGTCCGTACGTGGAAGGGTGTTATGAGGTACCGGCATTCTCAAAGTGTTTTATCTTCTTCACCCCGTCTTTGCTGTCTTCGTCGGTACGGTTGAGAACGGAACTTTTTTTAAATAGCGCGAGCCCCTCCCTAGACGGCGATGGTGATGATCACATTACGCGATGGTGTTTGGCGTTTGTCTCTGTTAAATGCCACCGTCGACCATTGCCTTGAATGGACGTAGTGTTTGATATCGTAAAACTGTTTGTTCATCACGATCGTTGTTATTCACGGAGCAGAGACAATTTGTGATCGCACTCTCGATGACACAGAACGGGGTAGAGTTCTTCCTAATTAACTCGCAATGAGTCACACACGGGCGACGGAGGAAGCCAACTAAAAGGCACTTTGGCATGTATAAGCACACAAACACACGCACACAAACTGCTCTGGGTAGGCAAATTCCTTGAGAAATGTTCTGGTTTTAGCACGCACGATAAATCTCCGCCCAAGGGACAAGAGGCGTCGTAACACAACCCACTGCTACTACAGTAGATCCCAACCAAACTCACACAACCCACAGCGCACTAACGCCGATGATGTAGCCCGATGCACCGCGGACCGCGAAAGCACTCTTCGACGGGACAGCGCCTACTCTTCGTCGTCACCTAGCCACACACAGAGCAACGCCGTTCGATTGTGATTTCCACTGCACCAATATCGTGTCACCGTCACCGTGCACCGTACACTGTCGTTGGGGTGTTGGTTACGAGCGACGGCAGCATCTAATGGCACCGATGGTTGGAGGCACCGAGGAACAATCGGAAACACGCACGACGCTGGGCACCACACACGGGCACCACACCTAGGAACAGCACCAAACTCTCCCACACACACACACACCCCACCCCACCCAAACCGAGGATCCGGAACACAGAGGCTCGCAATGTACGTTTCTTATCAAACACCTTTCGGAACACTTACACTGTTGTTGTGGTGGTCTTGGCACGCCCAGATAGAAGCTCCGAATTTTGTTGCATTACTTCGCCACACTGCGCGTGAGAATGAGAAGAAGTTGCCGTCTTGGCCGTCGTCGTCGTCGACGTCGTCGTCGTTGTCCAAAACGTGAGACGAATACGCGCGTCGTTGTGAGATGAAACTGGCTGGCTGGCTGGCTGACTGTTTGGCGAGTAAAACCTGTCCGCGCCCGTACCCCGCACGTAATGACCGTACGTGTGTGCGTGCGTCTGTAAAGCGAACAGTGTGAAGGGGGTTGAAAAGCGGCCAACAGAAACACCCGAACGCGCCCTGTCGGACCAGTGAGGGTGGGAAGGCAAGGGATGAGGGTTGTTAAGTTATGTTGCAACGTTGCCACACACAACCATGGCCGTTCGCTTTGTTCCACCTTCTTCGTGGTGAATTTAGTCGCAACGAAGTGGTGGTGGTGCTACACGGCTTGACAAGTGGGAAAGAAAACACACTACCACTACCACCGCAGGTTCTGTTTTGAATCAACATTCGTTATGAGGCTACACGGAGGGAAAGGAATACGGAAGATTTTTCTTCCAACTTCACTCAAACACAGACAATTTCATCTCTAGAACGCTAAATTCAGATTTTATTACAATTAGGAATATAAACTTTAATCGTTCATAAGCTAATCCATGGCTTTGTAAAGCTACGGATTAACTAATGGTTGAGAAACGCTGTCATTGCCAGGGAAATACACCACGCCACGTTAGGCAGTGGTCTATGTGGTTCATATGACTCAGTGTTGACGGAAAATCATAAAAAAGGAAGTTGTACAGCTTAACAAGTTTATTATTATACATTTTTTTTATTAAAACGTTGCATGGTTACAATTTAAAAGAAGCTTCTATTTATAATGTTAGCCTTTGAGCGGCGAAAAAATTGACCAGACGTCAATTACCAAACGTTTTCCACTCTAGCGCGACACACTAATGAACATTTAATGAGCCAAGCACGATTTGGGCTGCAAACGTGTATTGCATTTTATTCCTACTGTTGGACGGATTCTTTTTCTTCACGAGATTACTGATCTAACCTACAATTCAGCACGATTTACGCGCACTTCCATATGCTATTAAAACGGTTCGTTTTCCTCCAGAATGGCGAAAAAAAACGGCTGTCAATTGTTGTGGGTGTAAAAAAACGTTCTTAAATCTACTCTAGCAAGGCATTGTTATACGTTCACGGGGGGGAAAGAGCATCTTCTTGAACAGAGGACTCTCTCCGACCGTCCGTGGAACGTGGAATGTTTGGCCTGGTTGCGAACGCCCTAAATATCGGTATGTCCACCGCGATACTTCCGCTCGTCCATCGTGTACGCAGCGGCCATCTCCGTGTTGGCAATGCTGTTCAGCCTCCGGTACGTGGCCCGGCGCGCTTCAACGATGAACAGGACGCCTGCCGGGAACAGGGCGAACGTGCCGACGACGCCCAGCGCGAACGACCAGCCCATATCGTTGTGCTCCCAGTTCGGCATCCAGTCGCGGCTATCGCCGTAGCAGCCGAACGTGGCCACCGCTATCAGCCCGCACAGGGCAGCGAGCAGCAGCACCGTCCCGTTCGTCAGCAGCAGCATAATGTAGCGATCGTTGTCCCGGGAGCAGCTCAAAAACATCAGCGTCATGATCACGCCCATCAGTAGCAGCGTGAAGCAGAGCGTGAAAAAGAACTGCACGGCGATGAAGAACCCGGGCAGTATGTAGTCGTGGATGATGTAGTACTCCTCCTCGAATATCCACATGCAGCCATTGAACGGATAGTCGTACCATCGGTGAATGTCCTGGAAGTTGCGCAAGCACAGCTCCCAAAGTCCTGCAAAATGGGGCAAAAGGGGAGAAAGAAGGAAACACTTACTCATTTTGTTCGTTCGCATCACAACTGCCTTTCCCAAACAACACCACGACAGCTGCTGTGCCAATGTTTGTTTACACAGTCCCCCATTTGGCTTTGGCACTAAACCACGTTCCTCGCTCCGCGCCCCCACACACCCAGCAGCGTCCTTCGAACTCAATCATCAATGAACAAGCGTTGCGATTGATGACACACCCCAACTGCACGTCTTGGGTTGCGTTCCGGTCACGGACGCACGGCGCACAGCTCCCGTACGTACCTAAATTGGTAAACTTTGGATGCTCCAGTTCGCCATCGGTTTGTAGCCAGTAGGGAGAGCAGAAAGCGATCAAAATAAACAAAAAGGCGAACGCCGTAAATCCGACCGCAAACTTTCCCGTTCTTGTGCTTGCGCCCATTTTGACGTTTGTATGAAGACTGAATCAAGCTGCAGGAATGAAAGTGATGGAATGCAGCGGCGTACTCGAACGACCACTCGATGACCGATGTACGGTAGGTTCAAAATGTGTCTTACAATCAATCACGAAAAGTGTGATGTTTTTGAAACAACTTAATAACTTTTTCAATCGATCTGCCGTACAGGGGTTTAATTTTGGTTCGTTTCATTTTAATTCGTTTCTCATTTCTCTGCTCGAATTGTCCACACCACTTCTATGTACACCTTGGACGATAACTGCTCGAACAAATAGCAACCAAGAACAACATGCAAAATAACCAACAACAACACAACGACGACGACGACGGCCAATAATTGACGCGCCTTTCATGTAAACAAACGGAGAGGCTCGACGCTGCACATTCAAAAATTCACAGAAATCTACTATGTGACAGAAACCAAAATAACAACACCAGAAACAACAACAACAAGCACAAAACATATTACGAAAAATTGTATGAAGAAAACAAAAATATCATAAACAAAATGGATAATATAGTAATAAATGATAACACTAAAAGAGTATCGATAATATCCAATGCCCCGGATAATATAACGAAAAATCAACATACAAACAAACAAATCCTCAAAAGACATTACCAACAAGAAATAGAGTTTTTTAGAAAAACAAACACAATTATTTACACGGATGGAAGCAGAACAGATGACGGTTGTGGTATAGGTATATACATCAAGCCACACAACAAAAATATGTACTGGAGTCACAAATATAAATTAAAAAACAACACACCCATTACCTCAGTAGAACTGACTGCAATAGATAAGGCACTACAAATAGCAGTTGAAAACAACATAATAAATCCTATACTATATACGGACAGTAAAGCGGCTTGCAGCATCATCAAAAGGGAACAATATAACAACAATATAGAGGAAAGTACATACAATATTATTAAAAACAGTTTAAAAATAAATGCACAAATCAGATGGTTACCGGGACATATCGATATCGAAGGTAATGAAAAGGCGGATGCCTTAGCAAAAAAAGGAGTGACGGCAGACAACATTATGGAAAACAAATTAAGAAAAAGTGACATCAAACTTATGTTTCAACAAAGAATGATTTTTGAAACGCAGGAATGGTACACAACGGAAATACAACATAAAGGGAAAAAATTCGCAGAATACCAGAAAGAATTCAAAAGAGATAACTGGCATAAAACGATAAATATCAATGCAAATGAAATAAAGACTATGAATCGGATACTAACAGGACATGACTTCTCCAAATACTGGCTAAAAATACTTAAAATAGAAGAAAATGATATATGCGATGTTTGCCAAGTACAGGAAACGGGCAAACACCAAATATTTCACTGTACAAAATACAACAATGAAAGACAGAAATATCCCAACATCCAAGAAGACATATTTCGCAAACACTGGAAAAATAATGACGGAAAAATAATAAAGGAAATAATTAGATTCATACAAGACACAAAAATCTCCCTATAATGGAAAAAAACCGCAAGTTTGAACAGCACACAAAAACATAGACAACATGATCATATGAACTTTGAAAGACAAATCATAAACACAACATAGAAATGTCAAAACCATCATCAAGTAAACAACACAAATACAACGGTACCAACATTGGAGAGGTATATGACTCAGGCAGTCGAAAACCTAAGAGCGGTACGTCTTTGAATGTGGCTTTATTAAGCATAGGCTTTATAAAACATAGAAGACTACATCCTGCTCCACAAAAGAAGAAGAAGAAGAAGAGGCTCGACGCGTAGCGCTTGTTTTGGTGCATTTTTTGTTCAGACCCGCTTGAAATGGCCCGCCGGAATGTGTGGACGCCGGAGGAAACCCGGGAACTGCTGACGATCATCAAGGAGCTGGATTTGATGAAGCTGTTCGGCGAGGAGCGCAACACCAAGCTGTACCAAATCACGGAGAACGAGATGAAACAGCGCGGGTACTTCGACAAGGACGCTTTTCAGATCGAACACAAGTGGAAAAATCTAAAGCGTTCGTACTACAAAACAAAGCGCGAAAACTACCTGGCAGAGTCGTGCGAATATTTCGAGGAACTGGACGAGCTGATGGCCATGAAGCCACCGGCACCGTCGAGCTCCAAAGGCAAAGGTATGATGATATTGTTCAGCAAGAAGGATACTGTGCCTGTAGTCCTAACGAGATCTCCTCTACCTCCCTTTTCCGCTTCCAGAATCGGCCAGCCAACCGAAGCGACCGAGAGCGGTGCTGGAAAACTTTGACGTGCTGCTAACCAAGCTGGCCAAGGTGGATCGGGAAAATAACGAAGAGTTTTTCAAAAAACAGAAAGACCTAGTAGACTACGAGTTTGACCTGTTCACGCATGACGAGCGCCAGTACACGACGAAGGTGTCGCAGATGCTGAACCGCAACATGAACGATTTCTGCGTGAAAGCGCAGCAGATTTTGTTGCAGGAAGGGGTGGTGATACGGATCATCGATGAAACGCCCACCATGGAAGATAGTACGGAGGAGCTCGAGCTGCAATGCAGCGACCAGCTGGCGCACCCGGTTGTGAAGAAGGAAATTGTGAAGGAGTTTTACCAAACGTGGCGAGAGGAGGAACCATTCTAAAGTGGGGGGGTGGTGCTGACGTCCACCGTTTCCCCGGCACACACATGCTGATTGATAAATATTGAAAACGAAAATTCAATTATGCTAAGTAAATTGTAATCATATTTAGTTTATTCGTCTCAATAATCATAGCCTAACAAATTGCATAATATGTTTTTGGATTGTTCCTTTAGTTTCATTCAGTTATTTCCCTCGCCGATAAAATACACCTGGTTGTATTCGATCGTCCGGAACAGCACATACTTCGAGTGTAGATGCTCCTTGAGTACGTCCCGAATGGATTCGCCTTCGACCGTGGTCGTGTAGTTCAAACTGGCCGATCCGTCCGGCTGCGGATACTTTTGGTTCGATTCTTGCAGCGCCTCCGACCACGTCTCCAGGAACGGGGTCTTGTTCTTCTCGAGAAAATTGTGCAGAATGCAGCACGTCAGCAGGATCTGCGGCACGAAGTTAATGTCTATATCGATCTTCCGCTGCAGTATTCGGAATCGCGCGCGCAACCGATCAAACGCTTCGTCAACGGCGACGCGTGCCTTGTTCAGATGCTCGTTAAAGGTTTCCTCCTCCGTCGTCGTCGGGGTCATGTAGCCGTGCTGTAGCCAGGGCAGCAGCGGGTAAACTGTATCCGACACGATAAAGGATTTCACCGTGTTTCCGTTGATGTTCTGGGAAGGCTGTTGGGAGAAGAGACACGAGCCACGTTAGTATGATGGAAGGTGCATTCGGAGCGCTCTCGAGCAGCTCTTACCAAGTCTGCGCCGTCGAAATGTTGGTACAATCCAGAATCACCCAGCACCACACTGTCCTCGGTTGCACCGACGTGTCCGCACGTGATGTGTCTGAAACTAGCGATAGGGGAAGAGCAAACCAATGGCATATTCAGTTTGTACATCACACCGTTCCGCACAATACTTACCAATGATTGTTGTCGACCACAGCCTGCAGGATCAACGAGGGCCATTTTCTCCCGTTGATGTAATTTTTCGAATCAGCCAACGACGGTGTGATAGGAACGTGCAAACGACCCATCGCCCCAATCACCAGCGGAATGTCGCTCTTGTCCTCGAAGCTCTTGCTTATCTCCGCCATTTCCTCCTGGTCAGGCAGATAGATCTCCGAATCCATGTAGTTTTTCACCAACGATTTGCAAAACTGATGCACACAGTTCTTGACCGTCGCCTTGTGCACGCCAAACATATTGCCGATCGTGGTGTAGTCGGCCCCGGTGGTTAGCTTGTACAGCCCGATGCCGACCTTCTTCTCCGCGCTGCAGGACTGGGCCGCCAGCAGCGGATGAGGGGCGAGATCCTGCCGCAGCATCGCCACCAGCGTGTCGTACATGGCCCGACCCATCCGGAAGTAGCGCAGCAGATCATCCTCGTTGTCCTCCTGCTCGAACAGCTCCCGGAACCACTTGTCGTTGCGGCTCAGCTTCCATATCTTGCGCGTCGGAATGCTTTCCAGCAGCTCGGCCTCCAGTTTGGAGCTCCATTCCTTGCGATGGTTTTCCCCGTTTCGTTTCAGCTGGTAGCGCAGTCGCTGGAGGAAAATTTTCGACCGTTTTTTCCGGTTCGCATCGTACTGCTTGAACAGTTCCGCCTGCTTGGTCGCGAACGTTAGGAAGAGGTTCTCCACCACTTGGCGTTTATGAGCATTGTCCATAGTTTTCCAAGCCAAAATTACCGCGTATAAACGAGAGCCAATTTTGCTTCGCGCTGTTCCGCGAAAGGGACGCGCACTTCAAGCAGGGTTCTTAACTTCTGGCGAAGCGGCCCGTACAACATGGTGCGGGTTTTTGACGTTCAAAAATCGCTGCATCTCGCTCATTCTCTCTAGGGTAACTGTACCCGGTTTTGGCAGTGTACCTATTTTCGGCAGTGTAACTAAAAACGTTCAATTCTGCACAAATCCGATAAAAATGTCTTAAATGACACAATTTTGCAATGAAAGTATAGGTAGTTCCCGAGATACGCGGTATTTATAAATAAATAAATAAATTTCATTTCATTTCATTTCATTTCATTTCATTTCATTTATCTGGTATCTGTTAAGGACCTATTAAATTACAGGAATAATTCTGGAATTTATCTGTATTTTTTATTTGACAGAAAAATCCGCTTCCCTAATGTAATAACACGCTGGGAATTACGGAACGGTTTTTTATGTAAAATTTATCTTTTTATTTACAATAATATTTAAATACATCGGAAACCATAATAATGTGAATCTAAATAAATATTTAAAATATTTTTTAGCTGAAGGAATTGTTTTAGGCTGGAAATAGACGAATCGAGATCGTCGCGGTACCGCGAAAATCGCGTATGACGCTGTCAATTATGTTATAAAATCTGACAGATAGGCGAGATAATCGCGGTTCGTGTATGGAACCATCCGAGGTCTGGTGACGATTGAATGTGCCAAGAAGAAATAATGTTTATCAATTTTCGAATCAAATTGGTTATTTCACATAGTTTATGCAAAATAAAATACAAAACTCTTTTCCCTACACGTTTTTTCAAACGAATTCACCAGAAAAAGTGAAAACAATCGGTTCGCGCAACCGCGAAAATCTCAGGAATACCGAAGTTGGGTATCTCTGCGAAACAGCAGGCGCGATCGGAGGCGCGGAAGATTTGACAGCCCAACTATTCTACAACTGTTATAAACAAGGCGCGAATTTCGCGGTACCGCGACGATCTCGGTTCGTCTATTTCCAGCCTTACGATAGCACTTTCAGATCTCCTTTAAGATTTTCGTTTAAAAAAAAATACCGTTTTACACCTTGACAGTGGAAAATTCTCCTTCGTGACAGAATATCATTTTCCTTGGGAAATAAAATTTATCAAACATCGTTTGAAGTACCAATTCCATTCCAAATTTCCTAATGGGCCTTCTAAAAAGTTCGTCAGCGAGGGAAAATCCGATTGGAGCACCGATTTGGAGCGTTGGCGAGCTTATGAAACCCGGTTTTTGCCTAGCGGGTGACTGCTCAGAGACGTCACAACCAGATCAAACTCACCACTGGCTACGAATTCGCAAAATTTTTGCAATGTTTTCGTTTTATAGTGGCTTAAATATAATCGAATGAATATAGATAATCTTACCAAATTTGCCACTTAGCAACGTGAGCAAATATAAAACAAATTAATAGGAAGTAAATTTTGCACAAAATCCTAACTGCTCAAGGTTTCTAGTCATGCTCCACGAGTGGTGAATATGAAAGACAACTTTTTGACAGCCGCCAGCAGAAAAAAAACAAAACACAACAAACCACAACAATCCAACGGCGAATGGCGTCGGGATTGTACCGTAAACAAGCAAGGTTGGTGCCGACGAAAACTGACGAAAAATGGCTCGGCGTAATGTGTGGAGCGGTGAGGAGACGATGGAGCTGCTCGAGATTATCAAGGAGCATAACTTTATGCAGCTGTTCGCATCCGTCAGCCGTGGCCAGAAGGATTACCATGTGTACCGGTTGATAGAGGAAGAAATGCAGAAGAATGGCTTCGGTGGCAAAGACGCAGGACAGATTTATCACAAGTGGAAAAACCTGAAGCGAGCATTCTATCAGTCGAAAAAGTTGAACAAGGGGCGTGCCATCTGTGAGTTCGCCGAAGAGCTGGCCGATATACTGGAGAAACCGTGCGCCATGAAGCGCCGCGAGCCAGGTAAGCAACAGTGCTGTGTACGCCCGTGCCCGTGCGAACCGAACCATGCTGATGTTATTTGTTACTTATTCTTGCAGATCCACCAGCTGAACCGGTGGAGGGTGAACCAGGTAAGAGTGACAGACAACAAACTGTTTGGCCTACCGTGTGATAGTTCGTGTGTCTAATTCTGTTCTCGATCCTATCCATACTTGCAGCTCCGGTAAAGAAGCGAAGCAACACTCAGATCAAAACGATCCGCAGCCAGATTGTGACGAAACTTGCCAAAGCGCAAAACGATAACTGTGAAGAGTTCGCCAAAAAGTGGAACGATCTCAACGACTACGAGTTCAAGCTGTACAAACGGAAGGAAAAGGAACAGACCGCCATCGTGAACCGTTTGCTGGAGGACAGCCGTACGACGCTGATGAGTCGCTGCAGGGATATACTGGCCGGGCGGGAGATAAAGATAAACGAAATCGGCGAAGGCGAGGAGGAGGAGGACGACCCCTTAAACATAATTGAAATAGAGACTACGGACGTGGAGGTTGCACCTGGGGAGGAGGGTACGGTTAAGGATTTTTTAAATTCGATCAAGTTCGAATAAGCCGACGGGACGTGTTTAGACAATAAGTTTTGTGACCGCAATTCGGTAATAAATGCAAACGGCCCGAAAAAAGAAAGATGGCCAAAGGCTCAAATGTTTACGTTTGTTCAAGTCACGCACCTTTTTCCTTACACACCTTGGGAGCTACCAGCGCCACTGTCAAAGGTGAATCGAATTGGAATGCGTAGGGTGGGGGAATATATTATTTACCTTTACACTTTGGACGAGGATCGCCGTTTCGTGTCGCCACTTTTTGCCGATCAGCGCAGAGACGCAGCTGCTTAACATTAACTGCACACACGCTGGTTACGTAAGCACGTCGGAAACTATGGCTGCCAAGGAACCGTCCCCGATCGTCAAATCCTACCTGATTCTGTACAACGCAGCCCAAGTCGTCGGGTAAGTACCGCTAATGAGTGCCAGCGCACCGCAACTTTCTCTTTTCTAATCGCACCTTTGCCTTGCCTCGCACAGCTGGTGTTACATGCTATATCAGCTGATAGCTTACTACACCATCGACAAGGGCACGGAAAAAACGCTCTGGGACTATCTTGGATTCACCGTCATCCTATTCCAAAATGCAGCTCTACTCGAGGTAAGAAATCTACAACATTGCACTGGTCTGTTTCGTGACACATACTTGCAACTCACACCTGCCTTGCGGAACCATTACAGATTGTACACGCTTTCACGCGGATCGTGCCGAGCAATCCGGTCATCACCACGTTCCAGGTACTGTCGCGGGTGATGGTCGTCTGCGGTGTTGTGATGGCTACACCGACTGGCAAAGTTTCACCGGGTCTTCCGCTTGCCATACTGGCCTGGTCGGTGACGGAGATCATTCGATACGCGTACTACGCCCTCAACCTGATCGACGCCGTCCCGCAGCTGCTCATCTTTCTGCGCTACACCACCTTCATAGTGCTGTACCCGACCGGCGTGACCGGTGAGCTGCTGTGCTTCTTCTGGGCCCAGTCGCACGTGGCCAACACGAAACAGTGGAGCATCGAAATGCCCAACACGTACAACTTTACCTTCTCGTACCTGTACTTCCTGTGGGCGGTGATGCTGCTCTACATTCCACTGTTCCCTCAGCTGTACCTGCACATGTTTGCCCAGCGCAAGAAGATTCTAGGCTCCGGCTCGAGCAGTGGCGCGACCAAGCAGAAGCACAATTGACTGCAAGCGTTTGGCTTTCCGGCTTGACCGTACCCAAGCTCCTAAGAGAAAAGCCTTCCCAAATGTATGCTACAGTTAAACTTTTGTATTGCTCTCCATTTTTATTATGTATTTCTTTTTTTTTTTTCAAAAAGCAAATAATGGGTTGGACTTTCTAAGTTTCTTTGTCGCCGTATCAGCAGGGATTTCAGACTGATAAGTTAAAGTTAGTTTGATTAAAACGGTGCATTCGTTTATTGTTAAAGGTTTAGTTTTACACATTCATTCCATTGTGGTGATAGCTTAATCGACTTTAAGTGGGTGTGCAATGTTGGGCGCGGGTCGGGTTGAACGAACAAAAATAAAACTAAAATGTTTTAAAGGAAATGCTACTCAAATGGCTATGTTTAATCGAGAACGTGACCGTCATGGATTAGTTGGCTTTTGTCAGCTTCTGCTGGGTCTGCGTTCCTCGCCCGAAAACCTTGCGCCGCTGGGCAAACATGTGCAGGTACATCTGCGGAAAGAGGGGCATATAGCAGATGGCCATAATCCAGATGAAGTAGTAAAAGGAGAAGCTAAAATTGAACCGATTCGGCAATTCCACACTCCATTTGCCCGTATCGCGGATGTAGCTTTGGGCCCAGTAGCTGCACAGCAGCTCTCCCAGAAAGCCACACGGATACATCGGGATGAAGATCGTGTACCGCAGCCAAACGAGCAGCGACGGTACGGCTGGAAGCAGCAAGTGAGCCACATAGTAGCTGTACCGAATGATTTCGGTCAAACTCCAGCAGAACAGCGCTAGTGGAAGCCCTGGGGATTTCTGGCCGGTCGGTGTGCCTTCGATAGCCCCCGCAACGATCATGCAGCGTCCGAACACCTGCAGGAACGTCATCGCTACGTTGCTTGGGACGATACCGACCATGGCATGGACCACCTCAAGTATTGCTAGCATTTGAAAGAAGAATGTCGCTTGCCCCACGCGGCTCCACAGCGTGTCTAGGGATTGGCCGTGTACGGCGAAGTGCTGAATAAATTGCACGAAAATGTACGTCCAGCTACGGGTGAGGGCAAAGGGCGAAATCCAACCAAAAAAAAGTAGATTAGCGTTTGACGAATGCGAGAGGGGGCTAATCTCTTGGCCTCAACAAGACATTCCACCGATACAATAGATAACTTACCCTGCAAATTGAGCCGTATTGTACAGTGCAAGGTATCCTTTAACTAGGACGGATTGGTTTTCCTTCTTTTCCTGTGCCATTGCTCGGCTGGGTCGGTAAATTGTTTAAGCAAGTAAGCGTAGCTGCTTTTTCGTAGGTTACGCAGGTCCAACTGTCCGGACAGCAAGTTAGCAAGTACACGACAGAACTCCCGTTATGTGCGCATACCCAGAAGGCAGTGCAATACCCATATGATGTTTCTTATCGCTGTGTTTACGTTTCATGAAGGGATGAATTTATCGGATGAACTGCAGTGAACCCATTGATATTCCCTCGTAATGCGGATAGGGCCGTAGCGATTTTTTCCATTCGGGTCTATTTTGTACTTTAACGAATATTGAAATAACGGGATTTTCTCAATTTCTTTGCATGTTTTTTTTTTCTTTATTTTTATAGAGACTTTGAGGCAATTGGCCTCATTGGCCTCTTTCAATCGGTCGATTAATTATATATGTAAAATCTAACATTCTTCTTTGCAAGCCATTTGTGGCTTGCAGTTACCTTATACCGGGTAGTCTCGATTTACTTAAAGCTATCCGTCTCGTTCGTTAAATACTCGGTCTTTGTTCCGTAATTTTCCTATTTGCAGTAATCAAAGAAAAGTCAAAACGAATTGAAACGTAATCAGACTTGCCAGGAGGCTGAATCCCATACAAACGGACGTTTTGTTTTAGTCATCATGAATGAACGTTATGTTAAATGGTAAACGATTGTTTCGTCGGGTTCTGTGTGCCTACAGACACCGCTTTTTTTATTTTAATAACTGCCTCGCCGGCATTTCCCATACAATGGAAAAGCCCGACAGGCGGAATATATACAGCACGTCACCATTTACTGTCCACCGGCCTGTGCTTCCGGCAGGCTGCGAATGATATCGGAGTCTCCGGCGTCGGTGATCGAGAGGGTGCACACGCGGAAGTATTTACCGCAGGCCGTACCCAGCTCAATGTTGTTGCCGTTGTAATGGTGCACACCGGTCTTGGCCAGCATAGCATAGTACTCGATCTCCGATTTACTACAGTAACGAAAGAGCAATTGTTAATACCTTTCACGTCTTACCTGCGAGACCGAGAGTTTACCCCTGTTGGGCCGTTCCATTTCGTTGAACCATGTGGATTCACTGGACGTGTACACGGTACGTACTTCCGAGTGAGCACCTCCCCCACAATGATCACTCCATAGGTTTTCCAATGGGTCACCACATTCGGGCAGCTGAGTGAGTCAGCTCGGGAAAACATACTTCTCAGTCACAATCGACTCCATATGATTCCACAAAACGTAGCATCCACTAAAGGAAAACTCTACTTCTCGGTAATCGGTCGCCCGCGCGCGGACATGCTACTTACCGGAGGTGCGGCGTGTTGTTGGCAATGATGACCAGCTTGGCCTTTCCCTGGCGGAGGGTACGCAGAGTCTGCTTATAGCCCAGGCAGGACTTGCCAGATTTCATCACCAGCGCCAGGCGAGAGTTGATGCTCTCCAAAGCCTTTTTCTGTAACATGGATGGAAAAAGTAGGGTTATGGAGAGTGTCAATAGGACAACCTCGTTTTACGATGGCGATTCTCAGTAATTCACACATACCTGCTTCTTGGCGGTCACCATTTTGCACAGTTAACAACGTTAGACGGATCTAGAACCTAGAATGAGGAACAATAACTTTAATATCTCCTGTTTTCCGACACGTGGAAATGAGCGCTCTCCGGCCACACGTCCTACCTGAACGAATGCTACAGCGAAAAGAACTTTTGACAGAACCCCCTTGTTGCCAAATGCCTGGGATTTTGAACCGCACAATGGTAGCGTTGAAATAATCTTACAATTTATCTATTTTTGTTCATATAATTTAGAAACAATTTTGTAAAAAATATTTGAAATACGATACGAACAAATTTAAACAAAATTTGACTCAATTTGTGTGGATTTTTAATTAAAATTTTGGATATTAAACTGCTCGAATTAACTGTCAAAATTGTGTGCCCATGCAGCAAATTGCATATTAAAAAATATTTAATTAATTGCCATTAAAAACTGTTCTGATTATTGAGAGAGATTGTGAAATAAATGTAATTAAAAATAAATATTTTCCAAACTGGCAAACACATATCCTTCGAGAGGATGTTGCGAAAAAAAGTAAAATAAAACCATCTGTGCAGCATAAGCTGATCGACTTTCAACTCCACACGTTTAGCTCGAATTTTGCCATGTCCGGTTGGCTCTTTCTCTCGCAGATTTTGAAAGCTAGCTATCTCTCGCATCGGCTACCAATCAGCCGCCATATTGTGAAACGTCGTCGCCGGAAAAAAGAAACGCATCGGACAGTGGCAGTGCCGTGAAGAAAGAGATCATTTTCAGCGAATCATTGCGCGTTTGCAAAAAGACACTGCCCCAATCACTATTTCTGGACGCTTAAAGATCCCCGCTTGTTTGAAGCCCGATCGGGAAGAGAACGGGGTGAAAGTGAATACCTAGCTGGTGCCTCTTCTTTTGTGCGTACGTGAAAAGTGTTTTCTCTGCCGTCCTCACTTTCGTGGTTCCAATTCTAGTTCCCCGTGCCCAATTTCTCTCGTGTGTCTAGTGTGCGGAGTTTGGGAAAAAACCGGGGGAAAGTGTAGAAGTGCAGCGGCAGACTTTGCAGTTGTGTTGGCAGTGCATCGGAAATTCGCCCGCACCCCCCTTGTACCGTGTAAGGAGACGGTCTGTGAGGCTTTACTGGATAGGCGAAAGGTGCAGAGGGAGTTTAAAGTGTTCGTACAGTGCAGAATCGAAAAATTGTCATCTACCACCATTATTACACACCTACACACCCACACAAAATTCTCATACTCATACACACACACACACACACACACACCTACGCTTTGCGGAAGTAATTTGTATCATTTGCTTACCGTCGCGGTTTGTCGCGTTCTGTTCTCGAACACAGATCCCGTTCGTTTCCGGTTTAGTTTGTTCTTTACAAAATTTTCTGTTCTAGTGACCATTCCCTGGTAGTGCGAGGGTGTCGGAAAATTCGCATTAAAAGTAAAAAGCCATCCGCCCAACTGTAGGTGAAAAAGTGTGTTAGCAGAGCCCTAAAGCTGTGTGGTCCGGTCTCCGAACCGACGGAACATTTCCTTCTCTCCTGCTTTGGGAGTAAGTTTTGCCCCCACACACGCTTTGTCAACGCCTTACCTTACCTATCTATAGCCCGGTATCGCGAATAAAGCTATCTTCTGCGTCTGCAAGCATTTCCTTGCCGTGGGATAAACCCATACCGGTTCGGGAAGAGTGCGCGTCGTGAGGGAGCAGACGCGAAGCAGCGAAAGAGTGCGGCTTGACGCGCCTAGTGTTGTGTGCCTAGTGTACACGCGTGTGTGAGAGCGTGCGGGCGTGTGTGTGCGTGCGTTTTGCGGAGGAGGACTAGCAAGCGGACCAAGTGCGCTCAGTGCATTTGCAACAACTGCTTTGTCGTCGGTATACAGCTTATTGGAACTTTCAGCAACAGCAGCGCAGCAGTAACAACAACCACCAATGTCAACCGTGTCAGATCAGGTAGGCCGTTGTTGAGGAAGCAAACAAGTTTGCCAGCCCGATCTTATCTAATGAATGTTTTAATTTTTTTTATAATCGTTCCAGCGGATGAAAGGACAAGGAAATCATGGTAAATCTTAGCATAATCTCCCATCATACTTGCATGGCATCACAACAAGGATGTACTGAATGGATGCAGTCTTTCTGAGAAGACGTTTCCAAGGGCTGCCTAATATCACATCCCTGGCTTGTAGTTTGTTAGTCGAAATTAGTACTGGGGAGTGCGGAATAAAAGTGTAATCTCTTTGCAACAGTTGACACAGTTCGAATACAGCGCAGAAGCGCAATTCGTCAGTGACCCAAAAACCGGCATGGAACGATAACAATTGGTCCTGGCTGTTGCTACTCTTGCTCTAGCAGAAAGCTGCATGCGCGGGTTCTGCTTATTGAAGGCCACAGAACGTGTTGTGTTTTGTGAAACGTTATCTCAAGCCCAGCCAGTCTGATAGATATGCCGTGGGGGGACGGCATAAGCAAATGACGCGCTATGTATAAAGAAAATACGGCGTCGATGCGGGCGCTAGCGCCATATTTCACTGTCTTTGTTGTTGTTCGTATACTGGCAGTGTATGGACGATTTCACATTCTCTATGGACTACGCAGCAGGTTCGACTCCGGTTAATTGAACTTTGGGCGTAGGGAATGTGATCAACATACACCACCGTGTAGTGCGATAGTATCCAATGTTTGAGTCCCTAGACAAGGTGTACCATTCCGTAACGATGGCCATAGCAGACGGGCGTAGAGCGAAACCCTTTTTCGAGTCGCGCGATGCCTCGTAGGGGAAGATGGGCTGAAGCAGAAGGGACGGAATGTGAGGGTTTCATTGCAGCAGCTCTATTTGTTTGGTTGGCTTACCGCGAATAGCTATCTCGTTTTCTTATCTCTCTCATTCTTCGTAGTTGTCTCTCTTTCACTCTCCCGTTCTGTTCTATCTATTTTGCGCGAGCCATCGGTCTGCGTTGTTTGTAGATCGATTTCGCTTTGTGTTGCTTAATATAACGTAGTGTGTCGTTTGTTATTGGTAGACCGACGAATAAACCAGCGAGTTGCGTTGGCAGGTGCTGAAGGAAGTGTGGGTTACGATTGCAAGGGGGTGAGTTCGTCCCCCTCCCCTAGTTTACCGGTACGAGACAACGAAGAGGGGAATGGTCCACATTATTGACAGTGGGGAATGGGGTATACGATCTTCTTTTGCATCGTACATATTCTGTTGAATTGGCAGCACTAGAGAGTGTGCTTGTTTGTTTGGGTTTTAGTTCAGTACCAAGCATAAAACCGAATGTCCAAAATCATAAAACATTAACTACCCTACACTTAACGAATAAAAACACGATCTAAACTAACGAGAACTATAAGAATTGCTTATCCAAGACCATTGGACAAACGGTGAGACGACGATGAGTGAAACTAATGGAAACCCGCTGTAAGGGATGATCCATTTGATCTGAGGGAAGGAACGTCTATCTGGTTTGTGTATGTGTGTGTGCGGGCGTGAATCTATTCGCCAAAGTAACCAGCTTACTCTCCGATCTCGGCGTTCTCCTGCTGGATGAATGTCGTCACGTCATCTTCCCAAATCATCATCAACCCTCCTTTCCTTTGCACGCGCCCCAGTGTAAGAGCGCCGCAATAGTTTATACACACCCCCCGGATATGTGGTGTGTATGTATTGGTAGCGTGATGCGTCGATTGGTTGTTTATGTGTAGAGAGGCGCACGCAGCTTGCGGGGAGGTGCGGCAGTAGTCGGTGCGCTTAAGCGATGTGGTGCGCCTGAACGATGCTGCAGCGTCTGATCAGCAGAGCGAGCGATGCCGGGTGGGCGGGCGCGAAGGGAACCATGGAATAATGGCAGGGAAAATGAAAAAGTACAATGAACTTGGATGTGTGAACCAGTTCTTTGAGACCTTGGCATAGAGTGAATGTGACGCTTGCTTGATTTTTTGTTCAGCATACGAGATTTAATACAATGCAATGGGGTTTGAGTAGGACTATTTTTACATTTTCAACTTCTGGATCGAAGTTCAATAATTTTATATGGTAGTATAAGTTTCAGTAAAAATAATACGATGATAAATAATACCTTCTCCTTCTTCTTCTTTGGCTCAACAACCGATGTCGATCAAGGCCTGCCTGTACCACTTGTAGGCTTGGCTTTCAGTGACTAATTGATTCCCCCTTATAGCAGGATAATCAGTCCTACGTATGGCGGCGCGGTCTATTTGGGGATTGAACCCATGACGGGCATGTTGTTAGGTCGTAAGAGTTGACGGCTGTACTACGAGACCGGCTTAAATAATACCATACGATGATTAATTAATTTTATGTTACCACTAGTATAGTAATGCAAGGTCCTACTAATTTATGTATGTCCCGGTAAAATATAACAATGCTAATTTTATGTTTATTAAACAACAACGACGTGGGGGATTTTGTTGTCTACTTGTTTTTTAGACTAACACTACAATGAAAAAGAAAAGATAGGAAATGTTGGACAGCTATGCAAGTTAAAGCTTTTAGGCTAATTAGCTATGCATCAACGCCTTTTTTGTTTGAGCCATAAAGGGTTTTCCAGGTGACCTCATAGTTGTGGGACACTTCCTTGACTTTTTCTTATGGGAAGTGAGCTGCATATGATAGAAATTGGACTCTATGGCACCCTTTTGGATAGGCACTTTCGAAATTCTTATTGGATTTGTCCAACATGAGTGCTATAGAGTCCAATCCCCATTATATTAAGTTCATTTCACCTAAGAAAGAGTCAATAAAGTGTCTCACTGCTATGAGAACTGCTGGAAAACCCTCTAAGAGGATCTTACTAATCTTCATTCAATATTACTAACATATTTAACGCACCGTGATTATTTTGACTCGACAGGAAATGGCGATTATAATTCTTGGAGTGCGCAAGTGAATCACGGCCCAGGTGGTGTAGGACATCAGAAAAAATCGGATGATGGCTACTACCGTAATCATGGAGCTTACCAGAGTCATGATAGTGTCAGGGTAAGAAATTTGCTTTTTTGCGTTCGAAGACAAAAATGAAATAATACTTTCATGTTCGTTGTTTATTATAGAATGTCGAAAGAGGTATGCAAGGACTTGGGCTTGGATCCGCGTCGCGCAGCGGTAACAGCGATGGCAACTCTGGCGTATCGAAATACTATCAGCAACAGCAGCAGCAAAAGGAAGCTCCCAAAAAGATGACCTGGGCCACGATCGCTTCGCAGCCGGCGAAACCGCAAGTGAACACCACCAGTACGACGGTGAAGAAGAAGGGTCCGGGCATGCCGCCACCACCGATGATTCCTGGCAAGCATAACATGGACATCGGTACCTGGGATTCGCCGTCCAAGAACGGACCTAGCGTCATCGTACCCACTCCGCCGCCGATTATTCCACCGCCGGTTATCGAACCGTCACCGCTGGCCGATCCCGTGCCGTCCAAGTCGGGCGGGGGTCGCGAATCTGTTGGTGGTGCTTCATCGCAACACCATGGTAGTAACAGTCAGGGTATGGGACCAGCGGGCATTCAAAGCTCCAGATGGCCCACACCGGGCCAGGCGCAGATTCAGCAGCAACAGCCGAGCGGTACGCCGTCGAGCAGCGACAGGAACAATGGTCCCTCCGCAGGAACCAACTCCGGTTCGGGAGGCAGCGGAAGCAATGCTGCATCTGGCGGTTCCATGCCGCCCGGATCACAGCATCACAACCAGCACCACCAGCATCAGCAGGGTTCGCATACGCGCAACCACTCGTCGCCGTATCAGCCGCCGCAACAGCAGCAGCCTCACCATGCGGATCGGCCAGGATCGAATTACGATCGAGCACCGCACCACCAGCATCAGCAGGGTGGTTCGCAGCACGGAAACAGCTACAACCAGTCTCGCAACCAGAACGCTGCCTACTCTCCGTCAGGACCGGGCGGTTTGGCTGCAACTGGACCATCATCTGCGATGGCAGATCGTCAGAATAGCGGCGGTTCGGGTGGCGACAACTACCGCCCGCCACACGATGGCCGAAGTGGCCCACAGCAGCATAACAGCATGCACCACCATCAACAGACGGAAAGGGCTCCATTCCATCATCAGCAGCGTCCATCGAATCATCACGGCGATCGTGTATCGGGCGGTAGCAGCTACCAGCCTGCTGATCGTGGCCATTATGGATCTAACAGTAGTTCTGACGCTGTGTCGCATAACAGCAGTTCGACCGTGCCGCCAGTTACGACCGCCCCAGCAGCAGTAAAGGCACGATCGCCATCACCTACCATTTCAGAGAGTGAAATGGCTCTGAAACTCGCCGAATCACAAAAAATTCTTGACCAATTGAAAACCAAAAACAATTATAACCCTGCCTCGTTGGATCTACTGAAAACAGTCGATTTAGCAAGGTAAACGTTGCGCAGTGCATCTTCCGTTGTGTGGAATATTGACTTACTATTGTTTCATGTTTATGTTTTAGATTCTTCGTGATCAAATCGTATTCGGAAGACGATATTCATCGTAGTATTAAGTACGAGATATGGTGCTCGACCGAGCATGGCAACCAGCGCCTGGACCAAGCATTCCGAGAGCGTGAGGAAAAGGGCGGCACGGTGTATCTGTTCTTCTCCGTGAACGGTTCGGGCCATTTCTGCGGCGTGGCGCAAATGATGACCGCTGTCGATTACAACTCCAACTCGAGTGTCTGGTCGCAGGATAAATGGAAGGGTACGTTCAAGGTGCGTTGGATCTACGTGAAGGACGTACCGAACTCGCACCTGCGCCACATTCGGCTGGAGAACAACGAAAACAAATCGATGACAAACTCGCGCGACACACAGGAAGTGCCAAATGCGAAGGGCATTCAGGTGCTGCAGATCATTCACAGTTTCGAGCACCAGTCGTCGATATTCGATGATTTTCAGCACTACGAAAAACGCCAGATGGAGGAGGACACGCGTAAGCACGAAGCACCTCCGCCATCGAACCATTCGTACCACAACCAGCGAGACCGGCGCGAGAATCAGGGCGGTGGAAACTACTATGACGGCCCTGGCAAGTATCACGGTGGTGGTGGTGGCGGCGGCGGCTATAACAACAAATACAATGACCGTGGTGGAGATGACGGCTATGATGGTGGATACGGCAGTCGAGGTGGTGGTGGTGGCTATCATGGAGGATACAACAAAGGCGGAAGCAGCGGTGGTTACGGTAAGGAGGGATAGTTTTTTTTTTTTTCCAAACGCTTCAATTGCCTCATCTTTGGGAAGTATCCTTTGGTGCTAACTAAGTGTGATGCGATCGCTTTTCAGGAGGTTATAACAATCGTAACAGCTACAACAATCGTGACGATCCGGGACGTGGTTATCCGAGCTTTGACCGGCGTAATAATAATGGCAACAGTGGCGGAAGCAACAACAATGGCGATGATCAACATGATGCTGCCGCACCAGGCGGAGGTGGTGGAGGTGGATATAATTCGCGCGGTGGTTATAACAATCGCTCACGAGATTATTATCGCGATGAGCGCCGAGGACCGAATGACTACGGTCGAGCTCGAGGCAGCGACTTCGATAACGGGCGAGACAGTGATGGTGGAGGTATCTACCGAAGCGGAGACCGTGGAGACCGCGGCGATCGCGGAGATCGTGGTGAACGTGGTGATCGCGGAGATCGCGGAGATCGTGGAGATCGTGGAGATCGCGGAGATCGCGGCGATCGTGGTGATCGTGACCGAGGCTCTTCTCGAGACCACTTCCGGGTGAGTGGAATTAAGTTATGCAGTGCTTTGTAAACTTTTTATAATTTATTGTAACGGTTTATATTGACAAATATTGAAATGCTTCCAGGATCGGAACGATCGGATGATGGGTCCTGGCAACAATCGTGGAGGATCTGGTAGTAACGGCAGCGGCTCTAACATCTTCAGAAATCCAAATTAGGCAACTGACGAATAACTGATTAAACTATCCGAATACACGAAGGACTTATCACTACTGCCATGGTGGTAGGAGAAAAACTCAACTGCAGGCTGAAGATGCGGAACGCATCCTTCAGACAGACCGATGGTTCCTTTTCTTATTAATCTGATGGTTCATGAATGGAGGATATGGAGGATATCGGTACAGATACAGAGGATAACCCATATTAAAACGAAGATAAATGTGAGTATGAAGGGTAACAGAAGCTAACAGGTAACAGAAACACAACCGCGACTTGGCTATGCTCGGAATATTTATCCAAAAGTGCTTAAGAGATGCCAACGTATTTCGTTGATGTACTAGAATGATACGACTTTGAGGCAGATGTAACAATAGCGTAGAAAAATAACAAGGATAGCAGGAGATACAATTGGATAATCTGCATGGCATTATCTCTTGTGCATCTTAAATTACGCTAGCCATGTACTACTCAAAATCCCGCGCCCTCAAATCCACAAGACTGTCTACTCTTCATTCTCCCTTACCCCACATAAAAACTAGGTACATTGCAGTCTACACAAGATAAAAGTACAGTACTATAGTGCAAAGGAAAGTAAATTGTTATCAATGTTGTCTTAAACCGCCTGATTAAGTATCCACAAACAAACAGCACTTGAAGAAAACGTGTACAGACGAAGGGAGCGGATGTAGTTCAAAAAGTTCTTACAAACAATATGTTTTATCGATGAAGTATGTTTTTAAACTGTAGGAAATTGTAACGTTTAACAAACTAAACTCAATTAAACGGAAAGAGAACACATAAACAAAACAGAAGAAAAGAAAGAAAACAAACAAGATACGAAATATAACAACGTTACAAGCAAACCCGTATGAATACATACCGTAAGAAGAGAACAAGTAAAACACTGCTCTGTCAACGTATATTCTTTAAATACTGTTAAGTTGTAACTTAAATTATATAAGCTAAGCTGTGTGTTTGTGTGTCTCAGTCAAAGAAACAAGCAACGCTGGGAAGCAATGAAACCCAGCATAATAATGAGAATTAGGAATGATGACAAGAGCTGTGGCAAGGCACAAACAAGAAAAGGTCGAGGAAACGCGCGTCACACACATAGCATTGCCACGATGATGCAAAAGGACTGAAACTACTGAGGACATTGTGACAGCCTCCCCCTCCCGATGCTCTAACAGATATGATGAAGTATGATTTTAAATGGGGTGAGCAAGCAGTGCCGCGTAGCCAAGCTCAACAACTCGTAGTCGTGTTACGGGCATTCAACATTCAAGTATATTTTGTTGACGAACGATGGCAAAAATGTGTCCTGTGCGTGTATTTTGAACTCTCATTGCTAGAAGAAAAATGTCAGTATACACACAAGTAACACATGCGTGATTATCCCTGAACCACAAGTCTTATAGTAAACCAGTATATGCCACTGATGCCGTATACTACAAATCTACATATTTCATCACCGTGTAGAACACGACGGTGGTATGCACTATTTATGGTTTCGATTGTGCTTTACGGTAGAAAAGGTATCACTCGGTACCATTTTTTGATTTGGGAGTACTTCTTAGATACCGTAATAACAGAAGGGGGAGCATTGGGAATAGCTGCATGAGTTTTGCACCGTTTGGCGGTAGTATAATAAGAATCCCACTGATCCAAGAAGCGCTTCTATGTGGAAGGTAGATAACTAAATTATACGACGAACCGAACAAAAACAAATTTTGGGATTACATTTGGTGCAGCAAGAAACTGTAATTATATTCCAACAATTCTTTTTTTTACTTAAGTTAAACAAAAAATAAAGCGACAAAAAAGGAAAGATGTATTAAGGATATACCTGAGCGAGCGCAGGTTCCATTCATTGCTGCACACCGTCTCAGTGGTTAACGTGTTCGGACGGTTGTTAATCATCATGAGTCTTGTGCTTACGAGGCAATAAAAATAATAAATCATCCCAAATGCCACGAATATTACAAAACAACAAACACTTTTACACATCCACACATACACAAATCTCTAACTGTAACAGTCTCTTATCCTCCCGCCACTAAATCGAAACATTTTGAACTGAAGCAAAAAGAATTATATAAGTGTAACGAAACGATAAGGGAAATGAAAAAAAAAAACTTTCTAGATTAATACGGACACATACACACGTACGTGTTTTCTTTTTCTGTGTATTTGTGCGTTTTCGTCTATTTGTATCGTGGCGTGAACTTCATCTTTAAAAACAAATGGTAAAACTTGGTACGAAAGTAGTACGCGCTCTCGATCGAAAACAAGGAAAAAGACACACCACGATACACGGCACGACTACTATAGTCCTTTAGGATTGCAAAAGGAAAAGAATGTGTATGGGTGCATGATTGCAAGTGTGTACATGTACATGTGTGTCGTGTGCATAGTGAGTTCGCAGTATACCGTAGAAGTTATCCGATTGGGATTGTGTAGGATTGAACACAATGTAACCGTGGGGAAGGACATACAATTTGTAGTTGCGTACACAACACAAACAGCATCGTAAGAACTAGCATAATGGTTCCTTCGTTTGTAAGACTATACGACTAGCGGAACGCATTATCTAGGACAGGTGAAGAGATAAACAAATCAAACGTAGCCACACATAACATGATAGTAACAAAGTAGTTAAAAAGATACTTGTATAAGAAAATGAACTTTTTTTTTAATAACTTGTTTCTTTTCACTCCATGTATAACCAACCAGGCTTGAATATTATAATAATTATTTATGTTATTTCAATTTCGAAATCACGATCCAGGAAAAACAAATTCCTTACATTGGAGGAGCTGTACGTTAGACAGATCCCGATAATAAAATTCACACTCCTAAACGAGCACAAGTGTGTTGAATAAAAAATAAATAATTTAAAATGATAAAGAAGCATATTAAAATGACGCTAATAAAACAAACAAACGAACACAATTTGACACTGTCCCATTTGTATCGGTTGCCCAAGGCTGCTAGGAATGAAAACACGATACATGATACTGATGTAGCAAGTCCTTGTTGGTGAACTTTATGCAATACGTGCACTCGCCGCAAGTAGGAGAATACAAACACACTACCATCGGTGCGTAATTTGCTGCACAAGCTACACGTTAACATGAAACGAACTGTCGCGGCAGACTACAATTGAGAATTGTTCCGGTAGTTTATGGAAGTTGATGATTATCGCAAAGTACGAAGTATTGGGGAGACGAAGATTGAAGATGTATGATGCTTCCTTAAGCAGGGCATTGGCGTGTAAAATGATGAGGAGAGATGTTGATGGGAGTGGGAGAGCACAAGATACATATAGCTGGGGATACTAGGCAAGCTTGAAAACAAATTGAAAAGAAAGCACATGGAAAGGGCAAACAAAAGAACGAGAAATAACCAAAAGTTAATTATCTTGCAGTATCATGTGCTGACGTAATCCCATTTGTTTTATGGCATATAATTACAGAGCAAACTGAAATGTCAGAAAAGTGGGATAAGGTGAAAAGATAATATACTGAAAATAAAAAAAGAACCACACTAAACTATCCCTACTTAGTAGGGGGAAAAAGGAAAACATTAAAACAAGTTGAAACAATTAGGAAACTCCCGAAGAGTAGCGATTCGTATGAATTGTTCATGACTAATACATAATATGGTACTACAAACGACTACCATGCAAGTTTACCAGCAAGCAAGCAAGCAACACACAGCGCCAAACGTGTGTATCGCTGGTGTATATACAAAAAAGGAAACACGTTCCAGGTAGTGTAGACCCTTACGTGTACCTATATGTATGTTGTATTGCATGTCAAACAGCCACAGGACATAGGCAACGCTCCTGGTGGAAAAGTGATCGAATTGGAAAAAGAGAGGAAACACATCAGATAAAAACAAACAACAAAAACTAGCACCAATTGCGTCTTGTTGGAGCTGCCGGCGAATGTTTGAAACACAAATGGTGGCGAGCACGGGCTACAGGCATTATATTGCCGTTACTCTACGGCTACTACTTTGGACTATGCACAGGAAGAGAAAGAAAAGCAAAATAACATAAGACAGAACGAACAAACAAACAAACAAACAAAACGTAATAAACATTATTAATAATAAAATTTACTCTGATTTGGGGTCACAATTCTTTGTACGTAATTCTTTGAGAAGAAGTGAGTTTTCGGTTTATATACAGCCTATATATCTTATATGCGGTCTTCGTCAATGCAGTAACATGTTTTGTATTTTGTTTTTTATTTTAAAAAAATGCGCTTCAGCGTAAACACTAGTACACACATTCAGTGGAAAGTCTTTGAATTGTTTTGCATCGTTCGGGGATGCGGTTTTTGTTTTTGGTGAAGTGAGAAAAGAAAAATTAAACCCGTTTCTGTTAGTATATGTGTGTATGAGTGATGATCAGGGGTAAAATAAATATCTTTCTTTAAATCAATTACTAACTTTTCGAAACTTGTGAAAAACCATGAAACTTGAACCGCGTTCCCACGTATTCTGATCTGTCTTCGTATTCATACGGTTGGCAATTTACATTTGTTTAGTACCATTGTTGCTATTGGAATTGCACATTCCTACGTTTAGTGCAACATTTCATAGTAGATGGGTCTGTAATTTAACGGTTAATGGAATAATGTTTTGGCGTTATTTCGGTCCTACAAACTGGATTGAGTTGTAGCTATCAAACAAACCAATGCAGGGTACTACATACTGTTTTAAGACGCATCTATGCTTCTGTCCTTTGCATAGCTCTGTGGAAAATATATTCATATATTGAATAGCATCTGTCTTCTTTTTAGCGCATTGTTTTCTCCACCCCGCCTAAGGCAAAAAGCAGGACACGGAACCATCGGTGGCTGTTTGCCATCGAAACTTATGTTATACACACACACACACATGCACTGCATCACGTCGATTTTACAATCTCGCTACGAGTAGGGGCAGATTGATAACGAAACTTTACGAGTGTAACAAGATGAAATGCATTTTATCTGCTTCGAATTTCATTCGATGCTAACATCATACGAGTAGTTTGGAACGGTTTGATTTATGCCCCTAGAATTAACAGTTTCTTGCGCTATACGTACATGGTCATGTTCGATTTGAATCGTATATATATAAGCAAGCAAGGACAAACTTAATCAAACATTGTGGAACAGGCAAAGGCTTTGCAAAGTAGCGATAATTTACTTTCTTTTTTTCCTAACTTCCCTCTTCGGGCTTCGGGTTACGCCGAACTGTCACGTTAATGCAGACGATATTCGATATTGTCGACAGTGTTATTGTACCATTGTCGCACGGTAAATGCGGATCGAAGTTTAGGTTCTTCGCTCATAAAAAAAACATTTAGAGTTCCTATTGACGACCACAAAATGTTTTGAAAAAGAACCGTGGACCGATGCGAACAAAACGTGCGGTTTATAAAATACTTGTCTTTTGAAGCTAGCGGATTAAAACCTATAGACAAATATCAGTCACTTTTGTTATTGCTTTGCAGGAAGAGAAATGTAATATCCACTGAACAGTACTACTCTCTTTCGCTTACCTTAGGGTATGACCGGACGGGAAGGAAATTCTTTTTGCTTGCTAGTAGCATTTTTACAGATTGGTTCAGGAATGCAGTCCGCACCGCTTGGAAAACGGAAACAAGCAAACGAGCAAAGGGTTTCTAATGTTTCGAATTTGAAACTTTAATAATATCGAAATGTAAATAATCAGCTAGAGAGCTCCTTCTGCAGGTTAAGAAAACAAATTGAGTAACGAACTTACATCATATATTTGGGTTGCATTATGCGTTATAGAAAATGGAATGCATTTGAGGGGCAGAGAAAGCAGATTGGAGCGAAGCTAGACATCTTAGCTTAGCATCCACATTCGATAGCGAATAATATTAAAAAAATATATACTAAAATTCTAACCAAGGAATTGGTATGGGCTACATTTCTTATCTCTGTTGTTTGTGTAAGTAGCATCTATTGAGAATCCCATCAGATCAACAAACTTCTTTTTCAAATGGTCTTATACACACCATTTGGACTCGTGGTTTAAATACTCGATAAACCTCTACTCATTACCATCTCTATTGCTCTAGAGTTCTAAAAAGGAAACGTAAATAATGCTGGTTGTTACGGGCAGTAAGCTCAAATTTATCCTCCCGTCGTGCTGCTGTTGCTGTACGACTGTGAAGGATTAATCTGAATGCGAATCTTATTCGAGTCTGATTGGATCTGATGAGCCGAACGGGACGATCCTAGTCTGGTGGTAGAATATTCGCCTCCTTGGCCGCTTCCTGCTCTTGGAAGCGACGATGCCGGTGGTGAGAGAGCTAACGATGCCGGCCCTGAAGCCGTACCGTACTGATACTGAGGCAAACGTTCGCCAACATCGGTTGGTTTAGAAGTGGGCAATCTGGAGGATTTTTGTGTCGGAATGCCGGAGCGAAAAGAGCCTTGTAGCGATCCCGTTGGCGATGTGGGTGATTTCAACCCAACGGGAATACGAGAGTGGCTACCGGCCGGAGGAGACTGGATTCCGTTGGCTGAAACGTTCGAGTCGCGACGTCGCGTGCCGGTTGGTGTGCTGGTGGTCGACGAACTCGCCGGACAATATGAGGATTCGGACGAAATCTTACGCTTAATACTACTGACCGGAATGGCCGATGATGGGAGAGGGCTGGCGGTACCGTCAGAACGTACCAGCGGAATGAAGTGTGATGCCTTTTTGCCAGTTAGATTGCTGCTGCTCGTTGGAGACAAGGGTAAAAGCGGCACCGTTTCATTTGTTGGCGTCGTACCATTCTGAGGCTGGGAGTGCGACACGATTGGTGGTTGTCTTTGGCGAGGTCGCTGACGTTGGTGACTACCCGCACCGGACCCAGCACTTGATCGCTGATAGTGGGGCAACTGTGAAGGGCGACTAACTGGAGGAGGGCTGGTGGATGAATCATCGGACGATTTAGTCAGTAACTTGTCTTCATCTTCCCGATGTCGGTGAGTGGCCACTGTGGTTCCGCCATTCGTCGTCTCATCTTCTTCATACTCATCCTCCTCCTCGTCGTTGTTGAAGAACCGATTGTAGCGTTTCTTGGCGACAATCGCTGCACCGTCCGTGGGTAATGGATCGTAATCAAACGGCGAACTATCATTGCCACTGTTTTGCCGGGAGGATGCTTTCATCTGTCGATATTCCACCCAATCGCCTCCACCGTCACTCATCGGTGACATTGGTGCGCCAGCACTGCCGCCCTGCGGTGAAAGATTTCGATACTGAATGTTGTAATCGCTTTTGTGACCTCGGGAAGTTTTTTGACTATGCATCGGACTACCGGCGCCTTCGTACAAATCAGACGGCGTATTATCTGGTTGCCTTTGGCGGCGAGGACTGTCATAGTGCGATTCTTCCCTGCTTTCAATCGACTCATAGATTTCGCTTCTCGCCATTCGGTTGATAGATCCGGAGGTCTTCGTTACCGATACCGTTTGTCGCACAACATAGGCGTCTTCCGTGGTAGTTTTCAACAAGCTACTGCTACTACCCGCGATTGCCCCACTACCACTGCTGCCGGATAGATGCTGCTGTAGTTTCGCCTTAGCCAGCTCCTCGAACGATGTCATGCGATGTATGTTAGATTCTGAACCGTTGCGGCTACCGTACATTGGTAAACCACCGCCAACGCTCAGCACCAGGCTGTTGTGGCTGCTGTGATGATCCGGTGGCACATATTTGCGGTTTTTCAGGTGGCTACACTCGATGATGAATTCACTGTCCAGCGTCGGTGCTGGAGATTTCCGTGACATACTGCCACGCCGGGACGACGACGTGGAACGTCCATTCGAAGCGTAATTTTGGGACGCGGACGGAGACAATGGTGCCGCAGGGTATGCAGACGGTTGCTGCTGACCCTGAAAATCGCCACTAGCGTAGTTCGAAAATCTGCCACTTCCATAACCGGCCGTTACATTACCGTTTGCCGTTGTGACTCCGGGCATTTTTGAACTAATCGATTGCTGTAGATACAGATCAATCTCACTGTTACGACGCGTTTTTGATTCTTCGTCTTCGTCCTCGTCGTTGTAACTGGCACGCGAAGAACGATTACGGCGCAGTTCCGTCCCATTTGCGCTGGATACCGTTGGCCGATCGTGATTATTGACGCTGGAGGACGTCTCAAAGCCTAATGCCCCGTGATGTAGCTCTTCTGGCGGTGCTGGTGGTACGTAAATGCGCACTACATCGTGTGGAGACATTGCTCGAGGAGTCATTAGCTGGAGGGCTGAAGGACTACGCTCTACCACACTCGTTGCACCGATGGCGGATCTTTGAAATAGAACAAGGAAAACATATAAGTAATAAACATAATGAATAGAATGCATCTTGCAGGTTAGCGTGTGCTATAACGGTGCACTTTAATGTCATTGAAAACCACTTCCATTACAAGAAGTTTTTACGAAGTGTAAACTCTTATTTACTATTAACAATTACGTACGTGCATAGTAAAACCATAATACATACAATGTCAATTGATCACAATCTCGAGCTCTTAAATAAATCGAATGTGATCATTATTTTTCTAATGTACAATAACATTACAATATATACGAGAAACCCTTCGTTTCATCATCACCTCGGGGTTTCACACAGCCGATTAATTTGCGTAGTGCTTAATCCGCCCCTAAACATCGTGATAAAAGACGTAGAGCATTTTCATTTTAGCTATCTTACATATGGATTATGGAAGATGATTGAATGGCTTAATAGTTTCATTGAATGGGGAGAAGGAGTATGGAAACCAACAATCCCGTAATTACATCCAAATAGCTCAATCCAACCAAACCCCAAATAGACTAACATTAGCAATACGTACTATCTTAACATGTAAAACAAACGTGCTACTCAATAGAAATAAACAGGAACAATCGACAATAAATAAATATGTACACCATTTAGAATATATACAAAACAAAAATAATTTTGCAATAGAAAAAACAGAGGTTATTAAGCGCTTTATACATGGCAGGAACATTATCCATCATTTGAAGGATAGTCACACTCCGAACCTTGGCAAGTAACTCAGTCTATACTCTCCACCTAGTGCGTCTAGAGAACAATTAGCTCACATGCACAGCGGCACGCTTGCGCATACTAGCATCACTCTGGACTTACGTTGCACTTCTAAGCCTGACCGTCCTCGTCGTGGAGGTGGAGGCGGTGGCGTTCGCGGCACCACTACTGGTACCATGCGACGCCGATGGCACCGACGATTGTTTTCGCCTTGATCTGAAACAAAACCACGTCTTAGGAAGAGGAAAAACGGTACAAAGAATACGCATATTATTACACTCCTTAGGCGACCTTTTGTTTCGGCGCGGAAGGCTGCCAAATGCGCTCTAGCCAACTATGAGACGCTATTCTACAATAACGGCTAACATTGCAGCAATCAAATGCTGATATACACAATAAAAATGCACCAGCATGACAAGCGCGCACAGACACATACACGTACACACTACGATGATGTGGAAACAGAAAATCATAATCGTCTAAGGAATGAATAATGTCTAACATTCTACACGATGTGATAACAATCCTGATTTAGCATTGATGGAACTGGAGTCAGCAATGCGCAGCATATGAGGGATGGTATGTTCCAAACATATGATGATTACATAGGGTTATGAGGGAAGGTATCCTTAAACATAGGGATGGTATCCTCCAAACATAGGGAAGATATAGGGTTTCCCATTTAGTCTAAAGCATGAATTTCATGCTTCTTGTTTTTTTACCACTAAACACACAAACAATTGCACATCCAACTGATTGCAAATGGAAAAGAACTACTTACACTGGACTGCTTTCTCCATCGCCCTCATCCTCACTTGGTATGATATTCTGTTCGTCGACGCAGAAATCGAAAGCTTGGTGTGACCGCTGGCTTTGCCCACCGGAGAGCACGCTCAAATCTGCGGTGGATGTAACGGAGGTATCGGCCAGCGATTTACGTGAGCTTCCTAGAAGCGATCCACCATCTTCCGACTCCGGAATGTGTACTGCAATTAAAAAAAGAAACACATGAACATGGGTTTAATTTGCTACATTGTCTAAGCACGGGATAGTTGCTGTTTGTGTTTCAAAATGTGCATAGTCCGGTAAATGATGGCCTCGTTAAGCAGCTCGTAGTGCAAACGAATAGAAAGGGTTCGTTATAATTTTTGTTTTGGCTTTGTGCAGAGCGGTTGTACAGTGCTTTATCGAGTAAGCAGATATTACATAAGAATTTTACAGACAACTGAGTCGAACAACATCATAACTACACACCTTGCCTCTTTACAATGTCACCGACAAGCATTAGGGTGGAGTAAGAAACACAAGCAGAAATAGAAATATACGCCTCAAATGCAAACCCGGGGCAATACTGCGTGTTAGAAGAAAACATACGAAAATGTGAGAACGAATGAGAACATTTACTGATGCACTAAACATCACCCGGTATTCGTGAGTAGCATCATGAATGGCGTTATTTCGTTTCGTTTTTTAAACTTTTTGCTGTTGCTTAATAAGACGCAAAGGTGCTTACCTGTATTTAGCTGTTGTGTTGAACCTCCTGGAGCGGTAGCGATTCGGTTGAGATTCGCAATTTCCTGTTCGGTTATTTCACGCCTAAAGGGAGAAGATTATAACCATAATCATCATACATTCATTTTTTGTAGCTTTCGTAAAGATATGAACACTTACTTGAGCTTTACTGTTTCTGTGACTTCTTTTTCTGTTTCGCTAAATTCCTGCTTTCGTCGTCCAATCTGAAACAGGTAGCAGTAGTTTATGAAAGAAATGACACAGGGAGAAGAAAGTTTTTTTTATTCCGGGATCGAACGCTGTTACCTGTGCGGCCGCAGTGGGCTCCACGAATACGCCGAATTCTTTTTTCGGAAGTTCGATTTCACTCGGTGGCGGTGGCAGCTCTAAACCTGCCTTACGCAGTTCCTCCATGCATTGCTCTAGATTCTTAATTACCGTATCGTCGTCGTAGCCAAAGTCTTCACATAGCCGTGTCTGTAGAAACAAAAAAAGATGTCAGAATGCCATGCGGTAGTAACGATCGGGACGAATAAAAAAAATATCAGCAATGCATTATCGAAACTATAGTTTACCTGTATATACTGCACAATTTGATCCATATCCCGTAGCTTCAGTATATATGGCTTGTGCATACGCAGTATGTTATAAGCCATTGCTGTGACCACCTTTTCTCCATCGAGCAGATAAATGTCCCAAACGCGCAAACACAAACTGAACGGAATCTGCACGTCGTTTGTGAACAGCAAAGGGACAAAACACGCATGCATAAAACACACACACACATACACAGAGACAAACATATGGACAAACGCATTGTATTGTTATCGTGTATATGGGTACAAAATAAACCATCCATCGTGATAGTGTTCGTTTGCGAGCGATGTTGTGCGTGTATCACAGCATTGAGCAACCCACCGCCAGAAAAGCAGAAAACAGACAAGAAACATAAAAATGGTTAGATGTTGAAGCACCTGGGAAGATAATCTGCATCCACATAACAAAGAACAGAAAACGTACCCTTTCGATAAACACAACAAAGAACCATTTTAACGAGTACAGGATCGAGTCGAGATTGCACTGATCAAAATGTTTCTTAAGCTTTGGTATGAATTTGGTTATGATTTTGTCATGATGTGCTAGAAAACGGGTCAGCTTCGGGAAGCCTGCAAAGAAGGATGTCGTGCAAAGTTAAAAAAAAAACACACAGAATAAAACCTCGCAGAACCCGCCACCGACTATGTTCAAGATCGACAACGGTTGTCACACGATTTACCTTCGATGAATAGACCGTGCATTGCGAACTTTGCATCCGCCAGCAGGACGCTTAGTGCCCAGAATGCCTCCTCTTCTTTCAAGTACATCAGCAGCACTCCTGCTAGTCCGGACATTCCCTGGCAGTAGCCAACCTAGCGACGGAGACAAAGATACTTAGCAATCGGGTAAAGATGGCCCTTTAGACAAACGATATGATGCGCCACGTACCTCCGAATTGTACATACTGTATGCTACCAGTACATTAAACAAACTCTTCTGCATGTCACTGTAACGCTCGCGGTAGAAAATGTGATCCCGAAACTGTCGATTCACGTCCTTATCGATCTGACGCGCTTCCGTGCTCCAGTTGCGAGCCAGCTCCAGCATCTTTTTGTACTTGCCCTCTTCGGCCTTCATCACCTGCTCGAGATTGAGCAGCTTACACCAGACCTGTCCACGGATCTTCTCCGGTATTCCTTTGAAGACGCGTTTGCGTACCTTTGCCTGAACTACTTTATCTTCCCATGGTCGCTTTGCTGGCTGCGAAGAATGTCCGAGCAGTTTGAGCCATTTCTTCACCCGTCCCATTTCGATTTCCAATGCTTTGGCTTCGTGCGGTTCGCGTTTACGCGGTAACCTTTGATCGTGTATGAACCCATACCTGGAATGAAAAAGCATATGATATCAGTGATGTTGAATGAGTCTTTTACACATGTAACAGTTTAACCCGTTCGATATCTTTATAAACGTATCTCTCTGACTATCTTTCTATAGATGTGTGCTTCAGGTACCATTTTGTATGCTCGATAAACCTACCAAGCATACCAATTAAATAAACGCTTGAAATTGCAAATACACAAGTTAGCCGCCCAAGAAGGCGGATATTTCCGGCTCCACTACTAGAATAATAACCTTGTTGCCTACGTACATTTCGGACAGTATAATAATTTACATGTATTATTATTTTCCTTCGTAAAGTGCACATTATTTATAATTTATAATTACTAATAAGCCATTTGATTATACAAAAAAAACATTATAGATTTTAGAAATAAACTAAAATTAGGAAACAAATCAGTTGCGGGCACAACACAACATAAAGCACACCTATAGCCCTCCTCCATTCGGCTATTTACGGTGCAGTCAGTGCTATAGGAACTGCCCACGCAAAGTGCGCTCTACCACGCACTTTTGTATCCACCCGTGGGAGTCATGTATGCATGTGGAATACAGCTTCCAAATACAGGCCTAGCAAAAAACGTAAACGCCTCCATGTGCTTTAGATGGTTTTGCATGGGAGGAATGTCTTTCGAAACTAGCCAATCATATGTTGTGGCAACTGTGTTATTGCATTCATTAATTATTCTAACTAACTAAAATTAGGGTTACTGATTTTGATCATTTCCATGATCCATGGAAAAATTAATGTTTAATTTACCTATCCGTCTGGTGGTACACTTCAAATTGTGGATCCTCCCACGGATCGATCTCGGCTCCCGGTTCCCGGCCCTTGTCGTAGCGCTGGAATATTTTTTCCCGTTCCTCCTTTGCTCGTGCTATCAGTGCCTCTTCGTCCATCTTTTGCTACTGTGCGTTGCTTGCTTGAGAAAACGCGATAGTGTTTTGTCTACCTTCAAATACCGAAACGATGCGTTTTTTTTAGCGTATCCGTAGAAAACAGAATCCCTTTTCCACCGACCAGCAATCTTAACCGCTCGCGCTTTGCTCACTGCTGTTTTCTATATTTGGTGATGTTGTTAATATCGCAAAATGATGTTGCCATCATTCGCACATTGCCGAGAAATCACGTTCGATCAATGGCCAGCATCAACGGGGTGTACGCCAGAGTTGATTCAAATGATAATTTCCGTTCAGTATTTTATTATGCGCCGTGCGCTGTTTCCTCCCGGACGTCGTTCCGAACGGCTTCCGCAGACGCCTCCTTAGATTCGACGTAAAAGGAAAGCATAGTCGACGCTTTTGTTTAATCACTGTTCACTGACGCTGTAGCTATTGCTGCTCACACTCGACAAACGCGTATGATTGTGCCACTTAACATTTTGACCAGCGGGACACAACATCACATTCGGCATATGCACATGTGAACATGAATTCAACGTTTTTTCTATCCACTGCTTACGGTTTGTTGCTGCTATTTTGCACTATCACTGTTTGCTGCAATAAACTGTATCAAATGATTCACTATTATGCACACATCTTACAATATTTCCTTCCCCCAGCTGATTTACGTTGAAAGATGATAAAAGTTTCTCTAGCACTACCCCACCGTTCGCTCCATTCATCGGACATAGTGAAAGGCTGACTTCAAAAGGTCGTCGTTGAGTAATTAGCCGAGGAGCGGGTTTGTACCGATTAATTTCATCCAACGAGCAGGGCTTGTTTGAGAAGTTAATTAATACAACGCTGTGCTACTTCGTTCGTTGTGAGGAGAACAGGACGCGTGCCCCTAGCAGCGCTGATATTAGTAGTAGGCGTCGTCAACGCTGACGTTGGCCACGGAGCTAACGAAACTACCAGCTTCCACTATCAAGCAAATCACTCTCACCAATCGTAAACACTAGCAAAACAAGGGCTCTTATCTTGCCTTTGCTGAGCGTCGAATGTGTTGTTGGTCAACCTTTTTTTCGTGTTTTGTCGACCGTGTTGCTCTGTATTGCCACTGTATTGTGTTTCCAGCCCATGCACCTGTCATCTTTTTTACAACAAACCTCCAGCAATAGCCAAGCGCACCACGTCCGGTCCACGTTTCCCACTAGTTTGCCACTGAGTGCGTTCGTTCTTCTCTTTGCTTCGGTTCCTACATTTACAACTCATCTGACCCACTTCTCCTCTTGCCGAGAGCCCGGAAGCGTCCCACATTCATTAACCATCTTCCAGCGCATGGGGAGGGGTTCCGGGCGAGAACGGGAAACTCGGCACCATCGGAAAACACCGTTTGGGGGGTTTTTGGAACAGCAGTCTTCCAGATACCACGACACCTCACACAGTCATCTCACTGTGCCCTTTTCTCCGACGTTGTTCACATCCTTTCACTGCTTTCGACCCGACAATTGTGCAACGCAATCAATGTTTATTGAACTTTTCACGATGAAGTGCACCTGTTTTTCAATGCCTGTACAGGACGGGTTTCCAATTGGCAAAGTGAAGAACAGTAACCTGATTCTAGTTATCCGCACTAGAGTACAGTGGAGGAAATAACTTAGACCCGTTTGTGGTATGCAGATTCGTGTTAATCTATTCTAGCACACGCGCTAGCAATCGATTTGACATTTTTGGTCGGTCTACGACGACGGCAGTAAACTCACAGACGAACTACAATGCTTAGTTTCACTAACACGGATGCTTTTTCTTTTTGGATCACGGGCCAGCAAGGGCGATACCTGGCGGAAGGAGCGGTATTTGCCAAGAAAGTTGTCGGAGCAACAGAAAAAAAACTTACGTTCGGCCTATGGTCGTTGCACAAATACATGCGCAAGCAGCGCTTGCGATGACGGAAGATCTGTCAAGCAGAACTGTCCAAATTCGAATGGAGCGATAACCAACATTATAATTTCCTTCGAAATGATGTGTTTCATCGAATATTTGTTTAACTAAAATAATATAACAGTAAATTTTGATTTTTTATTATTTTTACCCCGTTTCTCCGATGTATGAATAAGATCATCCTTATTTGGAAAATAGACGACGAACGGGGAACAAAATCTTCTGTGGGCTTTTGGTTTGACAGCTGCAAGTTATTTGTAAACATTTCCCAAGTCCACGCAATCGTGTTCGCTTTGCGTTCAGAAATTGGCCTGCAGTTTATTCGTCCCTCGCCATGAACGTTCTCCAGGGTCTGAGCCGTATCGCGCATCGATCGCTGCGTCGAAACCTCTGGTAAATTCTGAGTATTTGGTAGAACATAATGTTTTATGTAATGACCAATCTCTCTTGTTGCAATGCATCTTTCCGATAGCTCATCGCTGGTTCGCCGGTCCTCCACTTACGAAAGTGATGGTAAAACTTCAGTCACGATTCTGAACAAGGAGGCCGATGCTGGGTTGATGATCAACTCGTACAGCCAGTTTGGATTCCGGCTCAATAACGATATGGTCGTCATCGGACCGATGGCCATCTTCTCCCGCACCGTGCTGTCGTGGAACGTCGAAAGCCACGAGGACATCAACGACGAGTCGTTGAGCTTGTTCTGCGCTATTGAGCCGAAAATTGATGTGCTCGTGGTGGGAATCGGCGACCACACCATAACGCCTGCCTTCTCCAAAAAGATTATCGACTTTATGAAGCGCTACAAGATCAACGTGGAAGTGCTCGGAACGGAGCAAGCTTGTTCGACGTTTAATTTTTTAAATGCGGAAAATCGGGTCGTTGCCGCAGCCCTGATTCCTCCCATGACAATGCGAGTAAACGAGGACGATCTTATGCAGAAGCAAATATCGATTAGTAAATCGTTTGAGGTCTCTGACAAGTAATCCCGCCGGTTAAACCAAAAGTAGACAGGGTATGTCGAGGTTCTGTATATAATAAAAAAAAGATAGTACTACTGTTAGTGTAGACCGCATGATTCATGATCGCCAGGGAGCTATTTGCTAGAATTGTGTTTTTCCTTCAAATATCACAGCCAAATAAAACCACTGCGTTTAAGAGTCTTAACTTACAATATTCCTGTTTTTTATTTTCTTTCTTTTTCGTATTTTTATGGTACCTTTTTACAGAACATAAAAAGATATTTTAAATCACAATGGTCGCTCTTTTGCGGTTCCGCGTTTTTTTCGTTTCTAAAGTCCGTACTGCCATAAGGTGGTGGACAGTGCGAGTGTGGGTTGACCGCAGTCTACGTTGCCGATGGGATTTATGAGAAGCTATTCACAAGCCAGCTCTGGTGAACTTCAAGGTTTCCCACAAACGGTGTCCATCTACGCCATTATGTAAGTCTGCACTAGAAACATATTTTACATTGCTTACGTACAGTTTTTGGTAGCTTAGTTAATGATCTGTGTTCATTCTTATTCTTTTTTTTTGCGTTATCTTTTTCGTTTTGTCACCCTTACCTTATATGCTTTCCGTTTTTTTGTAGTTCCAAAGTTGTTGTTGTGTTAAGCAGCAACGCGTCTTAAAGCTATTCGATAAATTGGAATTAGTAATCAACTAGATCCGCTTGCCTATCGTAAGTGTTCTTGTCAATGCCACAAACGCATATATCGCGACTATACATCCCAAAGAATAGCAGCAACGAAAAATGTCAAAGTTGCAGTCGGCTTAACATTAACCATTCGAAACTTATAATTAGATTGCTATTATCCTAACCATCATATATATATATATATATGTCTATCGGTTTTTGTAAGAAAATAAAAGAGAGAGATGTAACCAATAACTATCGAAAAATAAACATAGTAAAACAATTGAAACAGTTCGACACTACCTTCCTTCACCCGAGGGCAACGAAAAACAACCCCAAAGGAAGAGGAGCATGGCTTGCGTAATGTGCAATGCAATTTAAAGGGATTTAAATACAAGTTTTTAATAATATGCCCTTGTTGTTGCTTTCGATTGAATTCGCCTTTTTTAAGTTTTACCGTAGGGATGATGTTTTAAGATGATTTACTAATTGGCGGTGATGCTTAGCATGGAGCGGAGCGGATGCATGAACAACGATGTACAACTTACAGCAACAGGTTGATGTTGTTTCGAGGCTCATTCCCTACAACAAGGAATTTCGCTTATTGTCGCCGGTCGTTTCTCTGCTCCGACCGGCAGTAGTCGTGCGTCATGCAGTGACTCGAATCTTGGACTGCGATGGTTTTGCGTCTTGCAGCGCTGCTTTTAGATCGCTGCTACTGCTCGGCGCCGTGCTGGCAGTGCTACTAGAGCTACCGGTGCTACTTTTACCAGTGGTTGCGTTCCAATCGGCCACGTGAAATGGTGTCGCTGATTGGTAGAGTGTTATTGAGGCAATATAGTTGTTCGGCATCACCTCGAAGATGATATCCTGATACCCGTAGCAGAACGTAGACCCAAATACATTTGCCGTGTTGGTCGAACCGGCTCTATGAAGCACCACGGGTCGTTCTGACGGGGTCAACCGAGTCGCCACTTCGTCCCATTTGGAGTAGGCCGTTATCATAACCGGTGCATCAAGTGGTACGTCTTCGATGACTCTACAATAAAAAACGGAATAGCTCAGTTGTTAACTATCACATTAAGGTGCTGTTATTTTTCATCTGTTTCTGTATAAAAAAAGAGTTTCCACTTACTTATCCGCTGCTAATTCTAGGTGAAACTCACACCGATGATACGTGTTAAAGTTGTAATGGCCAGGGTAGTTTGTGTGCATTATGATCTTCTTCGTTTTGTGCGTGCGCGCATCGAACAGTACGTCGATGCCGAGGGTAAAGTAGTTGTAGAAGAAGTCACTCCGCTTAGTCTGAACACGTCGGTGGGCGCTCGGGGAATGAATTTTCATCTTATCTTCACTTTTAAAAAATACCCTACAAGTAATAAACAGCTAACGTCAGCAAGTGTAGAAGGCACATAATTTCCTAAGCGAATATTCTTTTCCGATGCGTACCTGGACGGTGCACCAAGATTGGTGGCTACATCCTGACAGCTATCGCCAAATATAATTTCTCGCGTTAGGCACTGCTTCCTCGGTTCTAGGGACCGGATCGACCCTTCACTATACAGCTGCAACCGCAGCCCCCGTGTACCATGCGCACTGCGCAACACGGTGGCTGCCCCTAGATACAGCTGCTGCTGGTAACAGGACAGTGGCAGCGGAGGTGGTCGGCTGTCAAGCACGTTCACGCCCGTGTAGATAACCATTTTCGAGACGACCGGGGAAGCACCACTGGGAAAGTGCAACGAGCCGAGCCCATGTGCGTAACCGGGCTGCAGCTTACTGTCCACCGGGAAGTAGAAGCTTAACCCTCGGAAATGTAGCGTAAATAGCTGCTTGGCCGCATCGTACACTCCCGGATGGGTCGCACCGAACGAATGTTCGATTTCCTCGATCGATGGCACAACCTCGGGCGAGTTGAACGGCATAGAGCAGTACTTTAGCTTGACTAGCTTCATGTTGAACACCTCGATCGTCTTTAGCCGCTGCTGAATCGGGTCGAATATGAGACGGATACCGTCCTGGGGCATATTTATAATAATGTCTACGTTAAGCGGATCCTGAAAAGTGTTAAACAAATGTAGTAAGCGACGACGCTGCGGATGGTTGATTATGTGCTTACCGTGTCAGAATAAAGCACCTGCACCCCCTTAATAATTCCTACTTGCGACTGTATGATGGCAACGGCTTGAGAAAAATGCATTCCTAAAAGTAGGTAAAAGGCAGGTTAGACTTTCACGAGATACGATGCACTGGGGGCGTACAATTTTAGAATCATTTTAAAAAGCAGATAATACAGAATTTTTAACCTCGAACTCTTATAGAAACAAAAAGCACTGTAGCCGAGGCCAGAAAAACGTATCGTTAAACTGTGTTGTTTATTTTCCTTCATGTGTGCATCACGCAATCTCAAACAGGCTGTCAGCTGATTCCACACCATAGTATTAGTGTGAAGCGAGCTATCCAGCATACACATTTTACCACTACACAGGCACGCTCCCACCTGGTGTATGCGTATGACGCGCTTTTACACCGTGTAGGAGGGAGCTTTTTTCATCATTCACTCGTACTCATATACACACTCACAGGCTGCTTATAAACACATACAAAACGTACCAACCCAACAGCAGCCCTTGTCCAACTGCTGGCAAGGGAAAGAAGAAACGACAAACAACAAAAGGAATCGAATTTGCACGATCAAACGCATACGGATACTGCCAAATGGAAAATGCATACGGTGAAGCAAATGTCCCATTCGCGAATGTACTAGTAGGTCGTTTTGGGATGCATTTTGGTTTTGCTGATACCTTTCCTTTTCCAAGGTCACTCCCCCGTTTGGATCGAGAGTGGATTGCAAAATGCCTAGAATACGCTTTTGGTGTCAACAAAAGCTGTGCATGATTTTCGTCATTTTCATTTTTCATACTATATTGAACGGCATTCTATCTAGCGCTGCAAAGTGGCAAGATCCCGGGACGGGGTAAAATTAAATTAATCATCCATTGGTCAAAAACGGCTGAACAAATAACGCAAGCATCGTTTGGTGGCAATCAGCAAAGCGAATCCAACTCTCTAGATGCACACATACACACACTCGATGTTTCATCATTCGTGAATGCTGAAGGGAGGTTCTGTTGCTTTGCAAAGCTTACCGAGAACAAATTCCCAATTCTCGGTGGTCGAACCGAGCGAACGCTCTGGAGTAACTTCGAGATCGAGCATCGTGCGCGTGTACTGTTTTTAATGCAAACTACGGGTTAAAGTTGAAGCAAACACTCTTTTGTTAACGACTGGCACGAAGAAAACACAGCAAAACGAATTTTTTCACACTTCGTAACTCTTTTACGCAGTTTTCTTTGTTTTTAATGCTACACTCAAACAAGGTGTCTGCACAGGTCGGATGATGTTGGACGGTTTGACAAGCAATGGAAAAAATAGTCGATGACATTTAGGATGCGTATTGCCGTATAATTTGCGCAAGTACAGGGGTACAGCATTACCGTTCAAATACAGTAGAACGTCGATAATACGGGGATGGATTAACCGGCGGGTGGCTTAACCGTGTGCATGAATTTGACAGTTGGTCTATCGTGGCGAACATTTTCGGCCATGATCGGGTTAGCAAAAACATTTGCAGTGCAGCTATCTAGTGGCTAGTGATATTTTTTTACTTCATTTGTGATAAAAGACAATTGTTAAATCCATTGTTGTTCATAGTTGTTCATTGATTAAAAAATTATACAGGCGGTCCCCGAGATACACGGTTAATGGGGACCGAAAACGGCCGCAAAATACCGCGTATCTCGAATTTCCGCGTAAGTCGAATCTCGTGATTTCCAGCTAAAATATCACAAATTTTCGTGTAATTTTGCAAGTAGGGGGCGGTTTTAGTCACTTTATGAATTATTTGACATGATTCTGACTGAATATAAATCTTTTAAACCTTTTGAAATAGTTTTTAACATTCGATCAAAACGGAAATTATTTGGCTCAAAGAATTGTCAAATTTAGAAAACCGCGTATCTCCGAATCCGCGTATAAGAGGTACCGTGTATCTCGGGGACCGCCTGTACTACTAGTATTAATCGATTGGTGTAATGTGAATTCTTAATAAAACCAGTGAATTTTATAATTTTTATATGAGTTTGACATTTCTTGGACCATTATCCGTGAAAATCGATTTACCGGAATCCGCCCGGTCCCGAGTTGCCCGTATAATGGACGTTCTACTGTAGACATAGAGCGACAACGTCGCGCACGGCGACGTCTCGCGCGATAAAAAGTGGCTCAATTTTGCAGACAGAACTACTGCAAATAATAAAGTAACCGAAAACGCCACCAATTTCTCGTACTAAAATAATTCAAGCTGGTTTCAAACTTAAATGCAGGATTGAGTGTTTGTGCTTGGGTCAATTCGTATTGTGAAGTCAAGAATTGAACTCGATCGAAAAAACTATTGCAAAAAAGCTTTGGTCTAACACTGCTTCTAGACGACCCAAAAAGTCTTCCGCGACAATTTTTTGGGACACTTGCTATCTGTCAAACCATCCTTGTTTTAGCACGAATGTATGGCTTACTTTGATCATAAAGTCGCGAAACGCAAGCGTTGCCTTTCTGTGAAAATTTCACAAACCCGCAACAATCACGGTTGCCTCTGATTTTGTTCAAAAACTGAAATGTTGTTTTAGAATAAAGAGCTGGCAGAAAATTTGTCGCGGCACAAAAGTTGGTCGTCTAGAAGCAGTGTAACACTACTTCTAGACGACCCAAAAAATCTTCCGCGACAATTTTTGGCGACACTTTCTATCTGTCAAACCATCCTTGTGTTAGCACGAATGTGAGCGTTGCTTTTCTGTGAAAAACTCACAAACCCGCGACAATCACGGTTGCTCTTGATTTTGTTCTAAAACTCAGACGTTTTTTAGAATATAGAGCTCGCATTTAGCCGGTCTCGTAGTACAGTCGTCAACTCGTACGACTTAACAACATGCCCGTCATGGGTTCAATCCCCAAATAGACCGCGCCGCCATACGTAGGACTGACTATCCTGCTATGGGGGGGAATCAATTAGTCACTGAAAGCCAAAGCCCACAAGTGGGTACAGGCAGGCCTTGACCGACATCGGTTGTTGAGCCAAAGAAGAAGAAGAAGAGCTCGCATAAAATGTATTGCGGTACAAAAGCTGGTCGTCTAGAAGCAGTGTAACAATCCAGGCATAGAAATGAAATGTAATTTGAACGCGCTACCGCGGAAACGTAGAGATGTTCATGCTGGATATGCGTTCGAACGCGCCCGCGGAAATGCGCGCCGTGTATTTGCGGCCTAACCCTGCTTCTAGACGATCAACTTTTGAACCGTGACAAATTTTCTGCGAGCTCCTTGTTCTGAACAAACGTCTCAGTTTTAGAACAAAACCAAGAGCAACCGTGATTGTCGCGGGTTTGTGAGTTTTTCACAGAAAGGCAACGCTCGCGTTTCGCGGTGAAATAATCGAAGCTAGCCATTACACGGACCGGAATTTTATGGCCACGGAATTCTGCCTGCTGAAAAATGTATGGATATGACAGTTCCAAAAAGTTGCCGTTGACAGTTTGTTTATGGGTTTGACAGCAGGCGGAATTCCGTGGTCGCGAAATTCCGGTCCGTGCACAGTCGAGCGCTGATTATCCGGGCTCTTCGGGACTTAATTTCACACGGATAATCGAAAAACACGGATAATGAGTCAAAGTATTTATTTTATCACAAATTCCTGTTTTGTTTTTGAAATTTATTCTATTTTTTGGTAAAACCTTGCCAGTTTTTATAAACTCCATGTTTTTCTGATGATAATATTGTTAACCTCTCTGATAACCTTTTTGTTTTTTTCAAATATCCTCTTCAGCACGCAATGTCATCTTTGTATTGAACTGTCATTTTTCAACAACACGGATAAACGGACAACCGGATAAAAGGTACCCGGATAAACGGCGCTCCACTTTATTTCCGGCCTAAGAGCTTTGTATGAGTTAGCCCGGTTGCCTGGAATATGATGTTTTTTTGGCTGCCAGTGACAGGGTTAATCGGTGTGTTATGGTGACAAATGCTTTACACAAAATACATCCTCCAACTGTCACTATTGCTCGGCGGGCCGTTTTGTGGAGCTGTCAATGGGCAAACTTGTCAAGGAAAAAATGGTGCAGAAAGCAGCGATGAAAATTCGTATCTCATCATAATTTAACCAATTTTGCACGGTCAGCTTGCGGGATGCTTCTGTCTGTGCGGTAATTGTGAGTGTTCTAGTGTTCTGTTTGTTTCCGCACAAATTCGTATTGTAAAAGTGGTAAAAAGGGTCCGGGTGCTTCAACCACTCAGGCCAATTCCAGGAAGATTAGCAGCACCAGCAGAGTATGTTTGCGCAATAAATTTCAAGCATTTTGCTGCAAAAAGTGCATGCAGCCCCCTCATCGATGTTCGATCGATGATGGTGCATGTCGTTAGGACTTGGCAGCAAGTGCTCGTTTGGATTGCTTAGGTTTTGTTCGTGGTTTGTACCGATTACAGCGGATCAAACGTTGTACTTACACGGGGGCGACAGACGATCGTGTATTGTCGACAACGTAAACATCGCCGCGAGCTGGTCCACTGACCGTATACGTCACATTCCGAAGCAAACATCTTTGGCAAAAGAAGAGGCACACGGTTGCTTCGAACACAAAAAACTTCCGCTGCTTTTATGAATTTGTAATGCCCAGTGTGTAAATGATTCGAAAATTGTGTCTGGATTGGATGTCTCTTCAACGCGGTTGACATAATCGTGCAATATCCTTAATCTCGCAACCAATCCGAATCGACCGATAAATCTACCTAGACATAGAGATAAAAGTCGGTCAAATTAGATGTGATCGATCGGATAACATAGGATGTTTGCAAAGTTATTCTAATTGTGTTACACGTGTCGGTGGGAGCGAGCGACAAGAGACAGAATGCCATTAAGTGCAACTCGTGCTGCTGCTGTGTGTGCTGCGTGAATAAACGTTCTACTATCATCTGGGCTAGAGTATCGTCAGGCCGTGTTATGTATGCTCCGTAACTCCCGCTCCGCAGCGTTCAACATCGCATAAGCCGATTGTAGCGCCCGTACGGGTCAAACAGAGCTGAAGAAAGTAATAGCCGTGCATTACATAAGCCATTCGCTGAACCGAGTCGGTTGGAGCACGCTAGCCGTTCGCAAGCGACTAAGCTGAATCGTCCAGAGGACTCGGTAGAAGTGACCAACGTGACGGTATATTCATTAGTCGTTGCAGCAGCACTGAACTGTTACTCCACTCTGATCGAAGGAAAGAATCATTCATCTACCTTCGCCTGCTACGTCTGTATGCGTATCGTGTGAGTGTGCTGAGGCCTTCGAGACGGACGGGACGGTGCGGTAGTTCTGCTCCTTCGGTACTGCAAGAGCTCGGGAAGGGCCCACCAGCGTGGCCCCAAAACTGCTGCGATGAAATGCGCTCACCTGCACAACGTCGTGCAGCTCTCGTTGGTGGAGTTGTGCAAGCTGAAAAAGGTATGTTTAGTCCCCACTCTTATGCACTTGTTCACTTGCGCTGGCCGGAGAGGGATTTCTTTGTCGGAGATATAAACAAAGGTCTACATGGACAGATGTTGTTGGCTAGAATAAGCATTTATTGAGTAATTAGAGAAAAAAGCTCTACTATCAGATAGTTTATGAAGCAAACCACCGGGGGAAGTGAATGGTTTATTCCCATAATCGGCTGAAATCGGTGTCACGCCTGATGCGCAGGATAAGCTCAATTGGCGTTGAAGGGTCATGTTGAGGAGCTTCACTCTTAGATATATCCATTAGCGCAAAAAATATGTAAAACAGCTTCGATTCTTGTGCTGTTTTGTGCATTACTAATTTGACGACTCACTGTCTTACCTTACGCTGGTGGTGGTGGTGGTGGTTGTATCTTATTTGTGCTTGTCACAGTTGTCTGATGTGTTATATTTTTTACTTGTTTGTGTTCTACAGTTTGTGAGGCAAATGTTTCGCAGTTTTCCGGTTTCTTTGTATAAATAGAACATGTTACTACCCAATATATTTATTTGTTTGCAATTTTAGTTCCTGGCGGCTGCCTTACAAAATGGCTTACGTTTTACACATGTTAATAGCTTTAAAAACTATTTTTTCTGATTTTTTTTTCTTTTTTTGTGATTTTCAGGATGAATCATGTACGGATTGCGAAACCAATGGGCCGAATCTGTGGATATGTCTGCAAAAGAATTGTCTTCATATTGGGTGTTCGGAGCAGTACAAGGATCACAGCACCATTCATTTCCAAACGAATCGAACGCATTGCATCCACATGAATCTATCCTCACAACGTGTTTGGTGTTATCTGTGCGAATCCGAATTATTCCTTACAAAACAACCGAATTCGCACCAGCACCAGCAGCAGCAACACCATCATCATCATTACCATAACCGGCGGTCGTCGGTTGTGAGCAATGATTCGAGCGATAACAGCCGCTACTCGTCGATGAACAACGACAAGCTGATTGTACATGCGGACAAACTGGTGTCGAGTGCATCCACGGCATCTGGTTACGGTGGCACAACGACAGGTGATTCTTGTGATAGCAGCGGCGAAGAGGAAGATTTCGAGCGACATGGCAAATGGAACGGTTTGGTCGGATTGCAGAACCTGGCCAACACGTGCTACATGAACGCGGCCCTGCAAGCACTAAGCAACAGCCCGCCACTTACCGGGTATTTTCTGGACTGTGGAGCCATACTCGAGACCGATCTGTTGGGCGGTACAAACCCGGCGGTTACCAAGCCGGGTCTGTCGAAGCACTACTACAAGCTGATTCGAGAGATGTGGTGTAAGAACCGCCGGTACGTCGTACCCAGTGGCATATTGTGTGGAATCCGCATCGTACATCCTATGTTTCGCGGATATCAGCAGCACGACACGCAGGAGTTCTTGCGATGCTTCATGGACCAGTTGCACGAGGAGCTGAAAGAAGTTACCGCCCCTCCTCCGCCAGATGTACTCTCGAGGGATGCGATCGATGAGCTTGATGATCATTCCGACGGGCGTCCTTCACCCTGTTCATCACCGTCGCCATCGCAGTCGGAGGGAGAGTACGAAACGTGTGACAGCGGGGTGTCGGAACGTTCCAGCCTGTCCGATGACCAGCTGTCTCCGACCAAGCTGTTGGCAAGCAAGCGTTTCCGCACATTATCAACCCGTTCGCCGAGCCCACCCGGTTCCGGTGGAGACAGCATTGCAAACCAAAGAATACTACCAACGACACGAACACGCACCTGTTCCATCCGGCAGCATTCACCCGTGGGAAGCAACCGATCGAACGCCAGTATCGCTTCGTCCGCCAGTGTGAACATGGCCGCTTCAAGCAGTCCAGGAACTAGTGGTGGTGGCGGTGGAGGAGGTGGAGGTGCTGGTGATCCGTCCGACGGTGCCACCGCAAAAGAAAAGCTGCCTCAGCGCTCGATAATAAGTGATATTTTCGATGGCAAGCTGCTCTCGTCAGTTCAGTGTCTCACGTGCGATCGAGTGTCAACGCGCGAGGAAACGTTCCAGGATCTTTCGTTGCCCATCCCCGGCAAGGATCATCTAGCCGTGCTGCATCAAACACAGGGCATGGGTTCGTCGGGGTCAGTATCCAGCCTCTCTCCGGGTACGGTTGGAAGTGGAAGTGGTGGCACGTCGAGCGGTAGCGGCCTTGGAGCGAGCTCGAGCGGTGGATCCAGTGGTAGTGCAAGCAGTGGCATTACCTGCTCGGACGCTGTATATCCAGTAAACGGTGACAGCTGGCTGTGGTGGTTCTGGAACTTACCGTTTTGGAGCTGGGTACGGTCGTGGTTCTGGGGCCCGGCCGTGACACTGCACGACTGTATGGCGGCTTTCTTCAGCGCAGACGAGCTGAAAGGTGACAACATGTACAGCTGTGAGCGGTGCAACAAGCTGCGCAATGGTGTGAAATATTCGCGCGTGCTTGCCTTGCCGGAGATGCTGTGTGTACATTTGAAGCGTTTTCGCCACGACCTTTCGTACAGTTCCAAAATTTCCAGCCCAGTCCATTTCCCGCTGTACGGGCTGGACATGAGGCCGTACCTGCACAAGGACTGTAGATCGGAAGTAACTTCTTACGATCTGTGCGCTGTCATTTGCCATCACGGTACGGTTGGCGGTGGGCACTACACGTCTTTTGCAAAGCACGACCCAACCGGCAAGTGGTTCGAGTTCGATGATCAGCTGGTCACGCAGGTTACGCCAGAACACGTCCAAAGCTGCGAGGCGTACGTTCTATTCTACCGAAAAAACAACGCAAAGATGGCCACGGTACGAGCGCAGGCAAGCAATCTGCTAGCGATGCAGGAACACGCGTCTGACATTCGCTTTTACGTGTCACGTAATTGGCTTCATCGGTATGTGCCATACAGCTGAGCAAAGCGAACTGTTTGCGCATACGAACGACTTAACCGAGTTTCGTTTTGGAATGTTTTACAGCTTCAACACATTTGCCGAACCGGGACCTATCGACAACTGGACGTTGCTCTGCCCGCACGGTGCATTCCCACCAAACAAGGCGTCCCACTTCTCCAAGTTGGTCGTGCCATTTCCACAGGCCCTGTGGGACTTTTTGTACAAAAAATTCGGCGGTGGGCCGGTGTGCAACCACCTGTCAACGTGTAATATCTGCAAAAAGGCTGCCGAAACGCTGTCTCGGCGGCAGCACTACGAGCTGGAAACGTTCACCGCGTTCAATGATGATTTTCAGGTACAGGGAGCACCAGAAGAAACCGATGTGGGACTGCCAGTTGGGGCTTTTGTTAATCTTGTTTTGTTTCCTCTACAGTTCAACGATACACCAACCACAATTTATGCGATCTCGATGGCCTGGTTCAGACAGTGGCAGCTGTTCGCTCGCGGGCTTACAACTGACGACCCGGGACCAATTCAAAACAAATCAATCGCCATACAGGGTGACACCAGCGTGCCACTTCGAAATGTACGCCCGTTCTCTGACTATGCACAGATCAACGCGAACCTGTGGCACTTTTTCCACGGCATATACGGCGGTGGTCCTGAAATTGTTTTACAGGGTAATCCTGTTCCACCACCAGCTGCTGTAACGAAAATGCATCAATCGCAGGAGGAACATCCAGCAAAACCGCATCAACAGCAGCAACAGCATCATTCGCAACAGCAACAACACAAGGTACAAGTCATACAGAAGTTTTTTTTTGAGAAATTATGTATTAACGTGTAATTTCCTTACTTCTAGGAGCGGTCTACTGAATCCATGGATGTTTCGGACGAAGGATCGATGACCAACGCTAAGCAAACGGACCAAGATTCTGCAATCGAGGTAACCATAACTGAACCGTTGCCGACACCACAACAGCAACATCACCCTGCTTCGTCGAGCGCCGGCAACATGAATGTCTCCTTGCCCAGCGTTGGAACGACAAATGCGCGGCCACAGAAAAGTGTTTCGTTTGAGGATAAAGATGCCTACCACGATGAAGACAGTAGTGGTGACGAACTGCCGGAGGATGATGTACCCAGTTCCACAAAGCAGCAAATATTCGTTTCATCTGCTGGAGCGAGTAAGCGAAAATCACAACCTAAGTCCGGCATGGGATCATCATCATCTCGACGTAATGAATCGGGTGGAAAAACAGCTGGTGGTTCTGATACTGGTCCGGCAACAACGAAACGCAAGCAACACGTAACAAGTAGCAAGCATCACCATCAGCATGAAGCAACACCTCCAGTTGCTATGAATGGGGGAGATTGTGTAGGCAATGCAGCATCGGTAGCGGTTACCGCCGCCGCACAAGGGGTCGAGCATTTGGAAATAGGCACCAAAAAGGATCGACGGTTTAAGGCAAGCCTCATGAAAGCATATGGTTTCTTTGGCCCCGAAGGTAAGAAAAGTATTTTCATATTCCGTTCGTTACGAGGTAACATATACAACAATCCATTTTATTTGTTTTAGGAACATATCAAACCTCTTCTATTGATCATTCTAATGGAAGCGATAGCTTCGGGAACGCCAGTTCGACGCTTCCGCGTGCAGAATCCTTATCCTTTCATACGGCCACGAGTTCCGCTACCGGCATAAATGGACGAACCGTCGCGAGCTCATCTTCAGTTCCCGCGTTCGTTGGGCAATCGGTGGAAACGTCTGCAATGTCGGGCACTCCAAACAAAATGACCATGCAGGATGTGACCATGGTGCTCGCACCGTTGCCACAACCGATCGCCAACGATTCGTCGAGTTCTACTCCTAGCGTTGCAAACATGCACGAGTCAACCAACGAATTGCTTGAGGATGACAACGACAGTAAAACTGGCAGCAGTTCGTTAGCCTCGACAACTTCCAGTGCCAAAATGTATCAGCCGCATACATCATCATCCCGCAAGGGACACCACCGCTATGCCGACAGTGGTGCCTCAGACGCACAGTCGGATTCTGTAACGGAGAAGATTACCGGGGGAATGCCTTTCGGTCGACGGAAGCTTAAGATGAAGTACATGAAAAAGCTAACCGGCAGAAAGGCGGGCAGCAGCGGAGGCCGTGGACGGAACGGCGCAGTAGTTGACGGTGATATCGGCACTGATGACGGCGACGGCTCGGTAGTGCCGTTAGTGCTTAACGGCCTTGGTGACGGATATGCAGCTGGCGAAGGAGAAAGTGTGAAATGAGACAGGCTGCGTCGTTTCCGCTTTCCATCGCTACGATGAAGAACATGTGCGTGTATGTCGTACTGCGAGGGAAGGTGGAACTAACAACAGATGCGCATTATTTTTCCGTTTTATAATTCGTTCCGATTTTCGTTTATATTAGACCTGGTGGAAGCAGAATATTCATGGTGTGTGTTTGTGTCGAATAAGAATTCCATTTTATTCATTTGTTCGTTACTGCCCGCTGTGTTTCCAAGATTGGTATATTAGCCTGTTTACTTTTTAAATATGGGTGGGTTAAAGATACGCTCGGTGCTTACGTAAGCAGCAAAGATTTGTTTCGATATTTATATTTATTTAAGCAACGGTTTATGTTATCGGACGATTTTTTGGAGACGGATGATTAAGTATAAAAGAAAGCCTTAACATTAGCATGGGTTTCGTAAGGCTACGTATAGGTACGCAATTTTAAGTTCTGCTGGCTTATTGCTATTGCTCACTAGGTTCTTATTACATCCATGGTTCAGTTTCGTTCGTTTTGTTCTGGGTTTATGTCCTAATGTTGGAGAATGTTAAAGGTTATAAACCGTAGCAAAGCATCGAGCCAAACACCGAAAATAGTGGGAAAGAACTCGCCATGGCGAAGCTTGATTGTGCATATAGTTGTGAAGCCAAAACTAGGAAGAAATCGGTTGAAGCAAAGAAGATTAAATCATTCAAAAAGCAATTAGTGATTCATATAGACTAAACTAGTTTACACGCGCAATACACCATTATAGCACTTGGTGTGGTGGTGTTAGGCGAAACAGAAAAAAGCAAATTACACCCTAGTATATACCATAGTTCAGACTTCCTTACCTTTGACATCTGGAATTCACGTATGCACTTAGTGTACGAAACTTCGGAAAGAAAGCCAAACTGTTTGGAAGAAGTATGTCGTAAGCAAATCGAATTGTAACTGCTGCAAAATTGGGAAATTGGCGTGAGATACGATACTATTTAAGTGTTATATAAGTTTCGTTTTGTGATTAAAATTTATTCTTTATAGAATTACGATTCGAATGTTCTACTTCACCACCATTGGGCGGCTTTGACAGCTCGTTCCGATAGTTTCTTATTCGGGTGATTCGGCTCTACGCGAGTGATTGCATTTCTGGGGTGGTATTTCTTGAAGGTTTAAGGTTGAGGTTAACATAGTGAATAGACCGTAGAGTTTATGCATAGAACCAGCAGGATAAGTGACCCTAGTGGCAAATTCGTGCCCGGGTTTAATGGGTTAGAGGCAATTTTCGGCCAGCTGCAAGAGCTGTGTTTATAAACTCTGAAGCGTTTTGCGTTCCAGTTGCTTGCACTTATTGACATGAATAAAACAGGCTACAAACTACAAAGTTTACCAATTCCAAAGAAAATACTCACGTGCAATGATTGGATGCTACCGTATTTCCGAATTCGTTACAATAATGCCTATCAAAATACTTCTTGTATTGTATGTATCGTGTAGAGGTTGTTCGAGAAATTGTTTCTTTTTTGAAAAGCTTAATTTTATTCCCGGTACAGTCGTCAACTCGTAGGACTTAACAACAATGCCCGTCATGTGTTCAAATCCCGAATGAACCGTGCCTCCATACGTAGGACTGACAATCCTGCTATGTGTAATCAGTAGTCAGTAGTAAGTCACTGAAAGCCAAACCCACTAAGTGGTACAGTGGTTGTTGTGCTAAAGAATAAAAATAGAGCTTTTCCCTCGAACCAATAACCTTATTGGGCCACAGGAATATTTGTAACACGTTTCCAACATGCTGCAGGTGCAACAATTGCGGCTTAGGAACAAAGATGATTACAATTGGATGGCGATTCAGTTTTGAAGGTGTAGCTCGAAAAGGTGATACAACTGTGGTTAACGGTGGAATCGTTTTAAAACTCTTCCCTAAGTGAGTTGTTCTATGTTATCGAGATGATAATTTTGAGTCAGTTGTAGTTAAATGATCGAGGTTCTATAAAACGTGAATTATCGGCATGGTTTGAATTTAAACACATGCTTTTACCCTCATTACAAAACGTTCCTATTTCAGCTGTTCCTTCAAACATTGTAAAACATCGCAAAGATAAAACATCGTACAGTCCGTACACGAGATTCTCGGTTTATGCGTTCCCGAGGCATCTTTGCGCATCTCGAAAATCCGCGTAAGATAAATATCACGTTTGCTAGCCAAAATACAGCTAATAAAGTTGATTTTTTTTTTGGTTTAATTTAGTATTTTTTCACATTTAACCACTTGTTTAATGCGATTCGTGCAGTAAATTGAGAAATTTCTGGCTTTTTGGTGGTTTGAAAATTTGGAAAACACAGTTTAGCATGTGACAATTCTTGCAGCAAATTTTGCTGATAAGACACATGAACTGTAAAATTAAGAAAACCGCGTATTTACGAATCAGTGTAAATTGAGATCCACGTATCTCGGGAACAGACTGTATATCATAACCAAGCGATGAAATAGAAAATCTCATATCGACGTTTACACGATGGTTAGTAATACAGAAGCGTGTACACGTAGAACTTCTAACGTGTTTTGCTACTGGTTTGAATGACCCAGGAAATCTTCTAAGACTCACAATAAGTTAGTTTTAAAATTCTTTGAAAATTTTTAATAACTTGCTTCAATTTAATTGACATCAAAAAGTGCGTTCAAACAAACACACATTTTATCCATTATTTTCACTGCGTTTTTAAGATTCCCCGTGTAAACGGTAAACCAATCGTGACGACGACCATTGGCAGAAGTGTGAAACGTACGATATGCTTTCTCCCTTTTCTGTACGTATTGTCTAGCACGGAGGGCCTACTTCTGTCTGGCACGTAGCCGCATGTATGCTCTCGTAAAACAACTCGAACACATACCGTGTGTACGTGCAAGCTGGAAAGAACGTCCGAGCATAGGCCTGGTCTAACAAAATCATTACCAGTGCTCATCATTGCAGGAGGGCTCGAGCAGGGAAGTCTTGAGGGAATTTGCATATCGTTGCACAGTACCTCGCTGCAGTTTGGTTTGTAAATTGTGAAGTGCACCATTTCGAGTTGAGTTTCTGTGGAGGCTGTGCAATTTTCCTGTACAGCAGAATTGTGCAAGTGTAGTACGTAGTTGCAAAATCACCGGCACCGTGTTTCGCGAGTTCCTGTGGCTGGCGGTCTTACTGACACCGCAAATTGGAGTATTTTTTTGCAACAGAATGGTGCTCATTTTGTGACGTCGCTAGAACCCATCATCCTTCCATGCGTTTGGCCGGATTATAAGGTGCCGCAGAGGATTAGAAACGTCCGTATCTTATCATCTTTGGCAACCAACAGGTAGGTTAAGTACCGGCTTGATTGTACCGATGCACTCTGTACGCAGGAAGTGGTAATGACCACGAAGTGGTTTTTGATAGGCTGACGAGGCAACGTGCAAGATGAAGCACATGCGTGTCATTATTGCGATCCAGCCATTTCTTCTACATCTTTCTGGACGGTGCTCGAGGTCGTTGGAGGCCGTTCGCGAGAGGAGGCGGTTTGCTTGCATGTCAATTTACCGTTTCCGTATAAGTGGTGGCTGCATGTGTGTTTGTGCTGGAATATGAAGCGTCTATGTGTGAGTGGGCAAAGATATTCAACCATCCAGCGTAGTGCACGCAGCGCGTATCAAACACGCATCGCGTTTTGCACATTTTTTTCAGCCAATCAGCCAATGCTCGTTGTTGTTCGCGTTGTGAACGGGCATGGACACTACATCATATATCTAACAAAGCTGATTGTATGTGTGTGTGTGAGTGTGAGTGTGATGTAGAGCTGAAGGTAATTCGTCAACCTAGCTGGAACCGGCTGTATTAAACACGCGCACAGTGAAAGAAACTTCCGCGACCATACGAGGTCGGACAAGTTGCAACAAGAAATAATGGAGGCGAATCACACACCAAAGCAGATGAAACTGAACTCACCCTTTCCCTGGGAAGAACACGGACAAAGGTCTTTATCGTTTCTATACACCCGCCTCATCATTCATTGGTCGAGAAGGTTCATCATCCGAATGAAAGAAGAAGAGTTGTCTAACTGCTCGCGTTGTGCGGTTGTTTGGATGGATCAACTCTCACAACTTTCACTTTATTGCTAGCGTGATACAGATAGAGATATAGAGGACTTGAAAATTGTCCGTCTATTTTGGTGCCACATCGGAGCTAACATTTCGCTGACATCGGTAGCTGGCAAACCGCGTTGGTACCTTGATACCGTGCTAATATGGGCACTTAGAGGTTCTGCAATGCACATAAATGCAATTTTGCAGATTCATCCAAAATACGTAAAAGAGGATCTATTATTTCTCTCACTATTGTAAAGTCGATGAGCGATTTGATGAGTAATTAATTTTAACAATCTCCGTGCTCATTGCTAGCAATCTGTCAACCTGTCATCAGTCAAGCTTGTGCCAAGTTTTAAAACCCTCTGAAGCTTCTTACCATTAGAAAATGCGTTTCCGCTGGCAAGCCGGGAAGTATGTCAGCGACTGACCTTTCTGTCAACCTAGTCCGTCCGGTCCGTCCGGTCCGTCGCCGTCTGTCATGATTTGTCCACACATTCCCCCTCAGCGGGCCAGACAGTGGCGTTCAATGACCTAATAGAAGTATGCTTGGTCTCATTGATCGGTTCTTAATTTTGGCAAATCTAGTTCTGGATGTGAAGGATTCAAAATATTGTTTAAAAATTTCACCCACACAAACAGACACACACCCACACAAACACAAACACAAACAAACACACACACACACACATACACACACACACACACACACACACACACACACACACACACACACACACACACACACACACACACACACACACACACACACACACACACACACACACACACACACACACACACACACACACACACACACACACACACACACACACACACACACACTTCCTTTTATTTCTGTATTTCCACATATCTGCTGATTTCTTAGATACTCTATACAAACAGATATTGTTTTAATTTATAATAATTTATTATATAACATCCATTATTTATGGCAAATAAGAAAAATCTCCGTATATCATTACCCCCTTAATAACTTTTTCGAAACAGAATAAAAATGGCAAATCTGAAAAATATACTATCAATGATAGTAAACCTTCTACTTTTAAATAGCTATTTTTAGCACCAAAAACTATCGGTAGTAGACTCATTGTGATACACGTCATTTCGCTAAGAAAAAAGGTATAAAACGTTATTTTGAGTAGCTTTTGAATTTGCCATCATAACACCATTATTGTTAATCAGCGTTTCGTTACCATTAAATTTTGATAAAATGCCGCTGTAATAATCACCTGTTGACGCGTTGAAGGGTCCTCATCAGAAGATGCTCCAGCGTAACGGATGTCATTCACAGCCTGTCAATTATGATGAAAAAATATATCACTCTTCACAGAACTAACAACACAGCAATATAAAACTCTCCCGTGCTGAATTTGGCTCTGAGCTCATACTCTCTTTTTTCCTCGCCTACGCAATGTAAACGACTAAAATTCATCAAAAAAAATATTCTTTTTTATTTGGTACCAATAAGGTGCATAAAAAACAAAGCCGATTTTCACTCAATAGTAGTGTGGGTGGAGATTTTATTTGTTATCTATAAAAATGTATGCTCAATCGAGTTTGTTCATAGTGTGGGTTGCGAGACTAGGATTGGGAGAACCACGTTCATGAGAATCATTTCTCGCATACGTCTCTCATTGCAACGGCAATGTTTTTTATTCATTCATCTCGTTGAGGCTGGCTCTTTGTTTGGTCTGGATGAAGCGGCTGACAAATCGATTGAATACAATAACAGTGAGGGAAATAGTTATTTTGTGTTCAATCAGAATAATCTATTACAATTAGATGCAATTGCAAATTGTGTGTTTGTTTTCAAATCTGCTGTTATGGAACTAAATTAAGAGCGTTATTATTAAAGCTGAGCAATATTATTTTATTAATGCCTTTTCATTGCTTATTTTAAAGGATAAATGTGTAATGTTTCTCAAACAAAGCCTGGATATATTATTCAGTCAATTTTTGTAAACTTATATCGAATTATCGATTATCTGGCTTAGTATTTCGATTTGTATTGTATTTTTCACGTTTGCAGTAAATTCAGTAAATAATAAAATGTTCGTTAAATAAATACCCACCACCGTTAGAAATGTTCAAATTTGCTCGGCTGCTCTATCGTCGACTTCAGTTACACAACACTCTTCGCTCGGTTTTGAGTTGACCGTCCACGTGAGAGCACGATTGCAGATTAGAAAGAGAAAGTCCGATCAAGCGCAAAACAGCAGCGAGAATGAAAGCAAACGATAAACATTGAGACGGATGAGGCGAACACAGCTTAGGAAAAACTCTCTACTGCTCTTTCGACACCGCCATAGAGCAGAAAAGTTACTCTCGCAAGGTACGACGGGGGTATTTTTCCTTCTTTGGGTCACATAATTTTTCTGCATCTTCCGGTGCTGTTGCCTCCGGTTTTTTTTCGAATAAAGTTGATTGCATCGCGAGTGAAGACGTTCAATTTCATCCTCCCCGTGTGTATATCCACTTTTGACGATAGTCAGTTTTGTACAGCTGTGTGCTACGTCAAAGCCACTCTCGCAACCCTGTACAGAGTGATTGTTGTTCGTCACTATCGATTGACGCCAAAAGAAGTGAAAATAAGGGAAGGTACATCGCGGCGGGTGTGCCAGCATGGTGGAGTCGCCTGGTAGTTTTCGGCCTGCTGCGACGTGCAAATAGTGATGGCGGCGCATGAATGAACACAAAGCGTACGTAGCACAAGTGAGAAACAAAACATAGGACCCAAGGAGAGTCGAGCCTCCGTACGCCATGATTCAGAAAATTGTACTCCATTGTGCCGAGTGCGTCGATGGAAAACACCCTCCTCGTACCGTGCTAAACAGTGAGCTAATTCAAACAGTAAACACTACTACTACACCACTCACTCGCCACTGCTGCTGATGGTGATGAGCAAGAGCGCTTTGCGAGACTTTCAATATCACAGGAATTGCCTTCCTGAGGAGGTGTGGAGTGTTGAATTTCTTTCTCTTTACCTCATGAAACTGAACAAAATCGAACAAGTTCTTTGCGGTTAGTGGCGTTGTACAGTGTTTATCCTATTTGCTGCTGAATGCATTGCACGGTCGAGAAACAATCCTATTCAGCAGATTCTACATTCATCCATCATCTTTAAACTGTGCACCATGGATCCAAGGCAAGCCATAGTATAACGTCTTACTAAATCGCTATAATGTGTATTTGTGCGTGAATGTGATCGAATGTAAACCCGTACTGCAGAACGGTATTCTGCATAGTAGAAACTTACATCGATACCGATTCCGAACAATGGCGAGCACTGTCTGACCTGGTATTTCCCTTTTTGTGTCGAATCGTTTAAACACTGCACATCGGATGGAATTGATATGTCTATTGTGCACCAAATAATGATGCTCTGATCTATTTTTAGAGGGATTTTGCCGAGTGGAAAGTAGAAAATACGGCCAAAGTTGTAATACTATAAGATAATTAAGAAAATAATTTAAAAAAATGAATAACAAAAAACTGAACTAAATGCACTAAAACAACAATAAAAAACCTTAAAAACGTGATGTTTACTACGCGAGGACTTCAATAAAATTTGTGTCATAAAAATAAATCTGATATGTATCATCTTTTGTTGTAGAAAAGTATTTTCACTGTTATTTTCTTCTACTACTTGAGTTGCGTTTGTGTGGCCTCTGCAGTTAGCACACTCATGTTCAAGACGTTTTCCCGTAATGATGGTGACCCATATTTTTGTCCTTCGCTTGAAAAGAAACAACGCAAGCCTTACATTTGCATTGTAACGGCAATGCGTTTTTCCATAGAAAAGCAACAACTTCGAGTTGTTTTAGTTTTATATTCAATGGAAATGATGTACATATTTTTAGAAAAAGTCTGTAATGTACTTTCCGGAATAACGAATGGCATGTTTGCCCTTTTCCAACACGGAAGGGAATAATAATAGAAGTAAATGCGGTTTTAAAAATAGATTACTTTTTATTGCAGTTCTTTGTACAAGTTTACGTGACCCTGTGTTTTATTCAGACGAAACTAACAAACTGGGGAATACATGTGGAGGAGTGCAAAAAATCCTTCTAACTTATATTTCCTCTAGGATATTTTGTTTGTGATTTGTAAAAGAAACTGCGTCGTACCTAACGTTGTTTGACGGTAGCCACGTCATTAACACCGAGTGGAGTATTATACAATACGAAATCGTTTCAATCGAATCAGATGATCTATAGCTACCCAGGTACGTTTCGCTTCGTACGGGAATCGAAACGAGTTGAAAAAAAAACAACATACCAAGCGCTGTCTCGCTAAACAGTTCGTTATACATTATAGACTTCCTCGTTCCCTCCCGCACTCGTATGTGTTATGAATATCATTTGATTTATTTGTCCTATTTTTTCTTTCGCTCTTCCAATGTGCTCTTCCAGGGGTCAAGCTTTTAGCGCTTTCGAGCACTACAACCTGCTGACGCCATCAGTTCCATCGTCCGGTGCGGTACATTCGAGCAAACCAACGTCAATAAACGGAGTATCACCAATTTCCCGAAGGATGAGGCCACGCATTGAAAATTCCATCGGCGGTAAGTTATTTCAAGTTATATTTCTCAGTTGTACCGTATCTGTGTGGGATATCTATACATTTCTCAAAAATTGTGGTAATCATTCCTGTCATCTTGATCTTGCAGATTAAGTTGAATACAAACAACCTTCAAAAAGTTTGGAAACTTCCGTTTCCATTGCTTGAATGAATCGGAACCAAAAACCCATTCTATGTATGGATCTTTTACCTAAGAATAGACCGCATCACGTAATACTGAATTAATCAATGTGTTGTAAAAAAATACATTGTAATAACTGTAGCAACCCATCAATGAAAGTACAAGTTCCTTTTGGAGGTGTGTCAAGATCGTAACAATCTCTGACGTAATGTGTTCCTGGGGTACCACTTCCCTTTACTGACCGAAGCTGAATAAACTTATGCTGAGCAGATTTCGCTCTTGTTTCGTCAGCGGTGTTCTAGTGTATTACAGCCGCTTCGGAAGAACGTCAAACCATTCCTCGCGTGAAATCTCGGAACAAATCGCGTGCCTTCCTGGTGTTCTATTTGAAGCACTTGCATCCATCGAACGGCCACCCGTCGCACAGAACGCCACGCACACGCTCGCTACTACAGTTGATCGTCTGATCGTACGTTCTTCGGACGTCGGAACGAATTACAATGCGGAGTAAAATAGTAAATTTAGAAAGGTGTATTGTCTCGAAAACCACGCGTCGAACGTGACTTAACGAGCAATAGTATTGTTGTATTTTTAGCAACACCACAAGTCCCTGTTCCCTTTCTTGGTGGTAACAATCGTTGTAGTATATTTTTGGTAGCACCGCCATACGGGTACTACCTTTCTTGTGCATCATTTTGCGTTCGCTATTTTTTTTTCTATGTACCACAAAAGAATGACATACAAGTCATTGAATAGGAAGGGTAAAGCTGAAAAAGAAGCATGAAACTTCTTCGCATTCGTAATTTCGTCGTAGTCAGCAAGGGCCAGGTAGTGTAGAAGCGATGTGAGGAGCGGTGTCGCTGTCCTTGGTCGGTCAATCAAGCAGTTTGGAGATGTTTATTTACAGTTCAAATTGTCTTTGTGGATCGATAGTATGCGTCGAGTGGATGTTTTGTAGATGCGTGAATATTTCCATTATAAAAAGCAAGATTGTTTGGAAAAATGACCTTCTACAACAAAACCGTATGTTGATCGATTTTCAAGGTTGCAATAAAACGATCGTCGATAACAATGGTTTTGATCGTATCTTAACTTTAAAAAACGTGTGTGCAAGATGTTGTTATATTTTATCCTTAGTAATTTTAAGCCGATCATTTGGCAGAGCCAGATCGTCATTGACAAAGGTCAAGTAGTTGAGAAGAGCATTTTTTGTCGGGGCATTGTAGCAATGATCATGATATAAAACATTGCTTAACATCATTTACCCTCCGCGCGACGGCAACCTAACAATCGTTGCCAGTTTTATCAATATGACACAGTTACCATGCACGGATGCTGAGTCGGTCTTTTCGGTAGAATTTACACGATCTGCGTACAGCGTGCTTAGTAGCAAAGATGAACGATCGTTGCCGTCGCACAGAGTCTACCAATTGCTCGTCCATTCATCATTTGGTTTTTTCCTCTCCTTTTTTCGTGCTGCGAGAGAAGAAGAGAAAAAATAAGTGACAGGAAAAGCAATAAAAGTTAAACAAATTAAGCATTCTGCTGAGGGGCTCTAGATTGCGATGTGTTTCGAGGGCGGAGGACTTAACGCCAACGGCCAACAATGGGGTGACAACCGTCTCACCATTACGCGCACGATTTAACACGTTTACGTTAAAAGAATTTCACAGAGGAAACTAGGCAATGGAAGAAAACGACACAGCTGACCTAAGGAAAATACTTTGCCGATGATCTAGAATGGTCGATCGTGTGGCGTAAGTGATGTCGGGGCCACCACGTGGCTCTCCCGGTACGTAGAGAGTTCTGCGATTTTCCCCTTCAAGCCAGCCAATGTTTCCTCTGGTTTCGTGTCGCATGATCATCAACAAGCGATGAAGCGTGCAAATTTCCCGCTCAAGCCGCATGTGACTTCCCTGCCTACACACTAGTGACAACGTGATTTGGGACGAGAGGGACACCACACCCCCTGTTTCCATGAGCAATGGGTGCGTGTAGCTTTCGTCCGTCTTGAAATTGCGATCACCTGTGCATTCATTATGAAACCGGGAAGGGATTTCGAAGGATTGCAATCCAATTACTACTGCTTGCCTGCAGGCATCGTAACGTTATCAGGTGATTTTTACCTTCTACCGGTGACTCATCATCACTGTACCACGTGTACTACAGCACTCTAATATGGCTGCTCAGCTGTGCTCAGCTTTATGTGAACAGAAAAAAAAGACTAATATAGTTATTTTCTTCATATTTTCTTTCTGGTTTGAATGAAACTCTGATTTGTCAGGCATGCATATTATCGGTATTTTCAGTATCAGAAACCCGTAACATCTCTATGATTAGTCTGCAATGCTCTGTGACCTATTTATTATTCATGGAATTCGTATTTTTGCTATCTATTCCATAGCTTATGTTTCTTGTGATGAAAATGAAGGTCAATCATTCTCCCCATTTCACGTTATATTTATAGTCCTCAGGAAAGAAATAAACATAATTTGGCCTTCACTAGTTTCGAATGGTATAATAATTGTTATTAACGTTTCAGGTCAATGGATTTGATTAGTTCGATAATTTGTAGCTACATGATATGGGAAAAAGTATATGAACGAACTGCATTGTGGTGTAGGTGTAACAGTGGGTTTGGTTTACTTTGCAAGCAAATCATATCTTCCAGACGAAAGCATCTTTTTGAAGTCTTGGACGATTGTTTAGCATTGCATCCCAATCTTTCTATGCATTCACAATAACATTTTTGCGTGAGGGCCGCGTAATTTGCGTCATGATTACAGCAATCAGCAGCGTCGCCCTCGGATTGTTGACGGGTATAACAGGACAGTTTCGCATTAGGTGATGGATGTCAAGAAAATGGCTGTTAGAAGATAGTATAAGGAAGGAGAATCGCGATGTGTTGAATGTCTGATCTGTGTGTAAGTAAAGCGCGACTTACTAAGGAAATGTCGGGGTGGGGGTAGGTTGAAACTTTTCAAATGAATGTTCATTTGGTTTATTTTTATTACACACTTTTAGCATTGAAATTTGTGACGCTAGTTTTACGTTTATATCTGTCGAAATGCGCGACACTCTGGTGTAGAATGTTTTTCATTGCAATTGAAATTTTAATTTTCATTATATGAGAAAAGCGAATTTTGAAACATAAAAAAATATGTAATTTTTGGTAGACATCGGTATAATTTTTCGACATATATTCTTATAAACATATAAACTAGCAAACAAAAGCGTTCGACATACCTGATTCACAATACAGTTTTATCCAGTTTATTCCACATTGGGTTATGCGATGTGTAGTGCGAATCAACGCCACACGCAACGTTCAATAAACAAACGGTGAGTGCTGATTTGCGTAAACTCGTAAATTGTATTAATTCACTGCGTGTTCCCAAATGTGTGATGCTTTTGAGGCAGGCATGCTAAATACGATATCTGCCATAGGTATCACACAGATAAGGCGTGTTCTTCCTAAGATCCCAAGGCACAGTTATGGCTTTTGTACTTCCTTCAAGCAAACAGGTGGTTCATTTTTATGCATTGTTTGATTCATCGTATAGGATATCCCGAAAACTTCAAATGTTATGTTTAATATTTTTTCTTTTCTCGCAAACTAACTAAATAATGTAAATTGCGTGTTGCATGATATGAAAGCTTGCGACGCTGATCCATATACCAGTCTGTTTAGCTACTGTTGAGTTTGCCTTAATTAAGTTAGTCTTAAACAGTTTCGGTGGTTAACGAAATCTGATTGCAGTATTCACATGATTCTAACCGGTGTTCTAAACCACGCTGAACACAGCTCAGCGCATGGAAAGTTGTGTTTGGAAAAGCGTTTAATAATTATAACACGAACATCATTGATGAACAACTTGAACAAGGAAACGCCAATGCCCATATACCTAAATGAGGTTGCAAAAGCTGTTTGGTTAGTTTAATAACAAGTTTGAGCAACATATTGCAGTATATTGATGAATGATCAATGATGACGTTGATGATGATGGATATGCAACACAGTAACGTGGTTGCATTTAATTAAATAGCCAGCCGCGCTCGATTGCATACATTTCTGGCGGGAACAGAAGAGAAACTCTTTTAGGAACTAGTGGTATCAACATCACAACGCAATTCAACAAACTTTAGAGGTTAACAGCTTGACAACCTTTCCTTCGGTTCTAAGGATGTTGGAAACCTTGGAGCTGAAGCGGCGGGGCGCTGTTGATGCTATTTGTAGGTCTAGTTGACGTTCGCATGTTCTTGACCTCCCTCAAGCACTCACGGCAAGTGTGGGTGGGATTAGGGACAATGCCACTGGTGCTATGTGGGAGAACAAGCATTATCGATAGTGTCCGCGTACCCGGTCACTAGAATTGCTTTCGCTTACGGGAAGGGTGTGCACTACACTCGAAAAAGTGTACTACGTAGTCGTCTATTTGGTCGCGACGGAAGACATTTCCCCGGCCCGAATACGCCATTTGTAAACGGCATGTAAGCAACAGCTGTTGTGTGGGTGTAGGTAGTGCAAAAGGATGATTAACACACATACAACAGATATCAGTGAGCGGACTACTACCCCAATACCACCGTATCGACACGCTATCGATGGCGCTCAGGAGAGGGAAAGCGGCAGCACGTGCCCTCCAAAATGGCAGTAAATACATGCAACAGACAACACAGACAGCCGCGCGCTCGTTGTGAGTGTGGGGGAGTTTTTTTTCATTTTTGCAAGATAACCAGTACCAGAGACGTTGGTCCGTCCCTTGCGCATAGGTCGATGGACAGGTTTCCCGCTGCGTCAGTGCAAGGTGGCCTCCACAACGATCGAAACCTGAACCAGAAGAGTGTTGTTGTCAGTCGATTGGTAGTAGTCGGCGGGACAGCACTTGTCTCTCACGTTGGTTCGGTCTGTGCGAGACTAGTAGGTCCTCTAAGCCAAACTGCCCAGTTCTTCGCCTTCGTTGGCATTGGAGGTCCTTAGGGAGATTTGCAAAGAGCACCACCACCTGGCTCCGGCCTGGTGTGTGCCCGTGTGGCTAGAAGCCGTAGTAGCGATACTGGGCGATGGACAGTTATCTTTGGTTCGAAACTTCCGGAAGCTTCTTGCAGAGCTCGTAAAGGTATATTTTGAGTGTGCTGCCGTTGTGTGTGATGGGTCTGCGCCAGTGAATCTTTTTCCATTGCGAAACTGTGTCAAAAATAGGTGAGCCTGAAGGCAATGTAGACAGACTTACACACGAAAACGATCGAAAAGTGTACAAAAAGAAGACAAAATTCGTACTGCTTTGGAGTCACTGTTTTCACCAGCTTTCCGGTGCACATGAACGAAGCAGACCGGTGTTTAAAAAGATGTACCATTCGGTTCGAATTTGCTAAAACGGCCATTCTGCTTGGCGGTAGTCTACGTCGTCGGTGATCCTGAAAGTGGAACGTAGTGCTGAAATTCGGCACACGGCCATCAGCAGGAGCGGTGATGGATGTTCGTTCTTTGCCTGCGAATAGCTGCATCGCAAACGGTACTAAACCATTTTTCGCGAAAAAGTTGTAGCAGCAGTCGCCGGCTGCCATGAATATGCTAGCTCCAATTTCACGGTGAGCTTCCGTTTGGCCGATTGCCGAGCAAACCGAGGTAGCCCAACGTGGATCCGTGTTGGCTGGACACGGGGGCGTAAAGTGGATGCTGCATCGCGCCTTGTAAATGTGTGCTTTAAAATAAAAAAAGGCCGTGCCTTATCTGTGATCTGTGATAGTGCAAAACGGGGACTGGAAAAGATTGCCCTGGGTAAACCATCGAACCGTTTGGTACCTAGTGAGTGAGTGTATGTGTGATATTAGTGTTTACTTCCGTCCTTGTCTCCACTCGGCGACCATCACGACTATCCCGAACCCGGTAAAACCGGCTGACGTGTGCAGAGCGTGACCTGACGAACACAGCAATTAAAAATAAGTTCCTCAACCTTTGTCTCGTCGATACGATATTGCGGTGCTAACGAAAATGACGAGAAAAAATATTATAAAGTTTTCATACGACAGTGGTAAGTAACCAATATTTTATGAGAGGCTACATGCTGTAGGGCAAGCAAGTAATTTGTATTTGTGTGGTTAGTTGTAAGAATGAGTCGCAAGAAGTCAATCAGTCTTTGTGTATGACTCTTTGGCTGCGAACTGTAGTCCAAGTAACACTTTTGTCAGTGATCTTGCATCAGATAGTATTTTGAGTGACGTGCGAAGAGGGCTATTAAAATAACCGAAGGGCGAGAGAAACTATCTTCATCACGAAGGACGAACAATTAGCCCTAATTGCATTAAGGGACGATGGTATGTGTGTATTATTTTTTCCATTCTGGAATTACTTACCATTCGTCTAGTCTACCGATTGACGTCAGGACACATCGACGATCTATGGGAGATCGTGTATAGAGAACTAGTTGAAGAGAATATTTTCAACACGTTCAAAATAAAATGCAAATACCCCAACAACACTAACACACATGATCGTTTCAGTCCAAGCCAAGATGCAAATTCTTGCTCGAGGGCCAGCTCAAAATTGGAAGAATTTCAGCCAACCATGGTGGGTTTATTTGTAAACAATTTCAAGATCTTCGGCGCCCGCAGCAGTGCTGAGAGGGGCAAAAGAAACCGTTCCAAAAATCCAGACCATCTTTGCCGTCAGACGATAGGGAAATTGCGTTGTTTTCTGTCAGCTCATTAGCAGCAAGTTCAGCAAAACGTGCAATTCGTATGAACTTCCAACTTCAAACTCTAATTTCTCATATTTGTAAATGGCATTTTTTCAGCGACGCGTGTACGCTCAACAAGCGACAATAGGTATTATTATTTCATTATCCCGGATCGCCCCGCGGTCGCATGTAAGACGCGTTGGCACCAAAACGCCTTTTCCTTTCCTTATTGGATCTCACGGACAAGTGTTTGCGCGAAGTGACTGGTAATTGTGCATATTCATGACTGCCTGCACTGATTACGTCGCATCCGTAAGACAAGCAATTCTTATTAGGAGCAGGAGGCGGGAGTTTCTGTACACATATATGCATTTTTTACGACCACTAATGGCCACTCTGGGGAACGGCCGTTTATAACTAATAGCAGGTGAAAGATGATTGCTGAGAAAGCAAAGCGAAAACTGCACTCCTATCTTGGCATAATGCATTGCACAATGGTTTGTCATCGCTTTTGGCACACGGATGAAATGAAATATCCCATTCTGATCCGTGTGCTGTAGCGTGTTTTGTTTATTTTTCTGATCCCCCTTTTTCGGTCTCTGTCTTGAGACCGTTGATCATGTATCGGGCATGAACGAAGTCTCATTTCGCTAAACACAGCCACGTGCCAAAGAAGCCAATGTTTATAATTAACGTATCGGATTTTATTTTTAGTTTACTATCATCGTTCTGCTATCGTATACAAACAATTGACCACACCGAACGGTTTAATTACATTCCATATAAGTGCTGACTGAGGTGGACTGTTTTGTTTGCCTGTTGCAGAATATTTTTATTGAACCACATCCGTTGATTCAATTTTGTATTAACCATATTGTTATGTTTGAAGTGTTTTATCGTTAGATTTTTCAGTTGAGGTGATTTTTTAAATATTCATTGTACGTAAAAAAGCTATTAAAAAAAGTGCTTAGTGGTATACATTCGCCTCTTATTTGCTAAATAATGTTAATAATGATAATTTCCAATTCCCTTGTTGCTGTTTAATTGTAGTTCTTTTTTAATGAGACTACTATCCCTTTGCCTATTTTTCCTCTATTTTGCTATTTAATTATGCATTTCTCGGCAATCGGCAAATCAGCTTGTTTAGAATGTTCTAAATTTGATGTGAATTGTGTGTGGTATGGCGAATGAGCTGTGTTCTTGAGTGCTGTGTTATTTATTTATTTATTGATATATCGAGTGCTATTTGTTGTATGTATATGTATGAGTATATTGAGTGTTTCTATTTGAATGTTTATGTCTTTTAATTAAAAAAGATTTTACCATTGCTTCTGTAATCAGAACATTCAGAACCCCTTTTTTCTAAGTTTCTGCCTGCCTGAACCACTAGTGGGCTTGGCTTTCGGTGACGTATTGATTTCCCATAGCGGGATAGTCAATTCCACGTATGAGGGTACGGTCGATTCGGAGCTAGAACGCATGACGGGCATGCTGTGAAGTCGTACGAGTTGCCGACTGTACCAAGAGATCGATCAAATAGTAAGTTTCTCTAAGAATTCAGTGCTTGTTTATTAAACTAGTCCAACAATTAAACTTTTTTTTTATTGATAGACTAGTTGATTAAAACGCTTTGAGGTTGCACACTTATCAGAAAACTGTAGATATTTACCTGTGTAATGCCAAGTTTCTCTGCGCAACTGGTCAGTCCTTGCTAAACAAAACGATCTATGTGAGGCTTGAACCCACAACGGGCATGTTGTTAAGTCGAGCGCGTTGATGATTGCACCACGTGACCGCGCAACTAATTGAAATACTTTTTACTGTAACTGCACAAAGAGGCAGCTGGCAATTTGTTTCTTAAATGAGATTGGATTTGTGTGGAATTGCACAAACAATCTGGCATGTTTCCTAAATGTTTTCGTATTGATAATGTAAAGTTTTGAGTTTTCTGTGGGGCAGGAGTTTTATTGCTGTGATATGCACCGAAAATAATACAATACAATATATACAATAACAATATTAATGAAAAGCGTTACGGCCAATAAATATTCATGCTGTGCAAATGGGCCAGCATCGCTTCAACTGGGGACAGCGTTGATTTGAAATTTAAGTGTGGCCTTCATTGCACATAATTAAAGGAAAGGAAAAACACATCATACGCAAGCAACCGCAGACATACAAAACGCCGACGTGAATCTTATGTCATTAGGCAATCTTCCAAATGCTCGATCGGAGATCATATGGACACATACCAATGTTTTTTTTGACACGATTTGGATGCAAAAAGCCGAGAAAAAGCATGTCAAAATACGAATGATTATTAAATAAAAATATCATACATCTCTGCAGCGGGAAACACCCGACAGACTTTGTACCGTTGGCACAAGCGTCACTACCACTATTCAGTGTTCGTTTTTTTTTGCACCCGACAGCAGCTGCCGTGGGGTGCAGTACGCCGCGGAGTGCATGTTTTCCGGCTCGATTGATGCAGTTGGTGGCATGCAGCGGCATACAGTTTCTCGCAGTCATTTTACCGCACGACCCGCTGATTCAGATCGCAGATCGCCACATGCGGGTCAACGACCGTGTGTAAACACGTGTGCCAACGTAAATTCGAAGAAAAAAAAAACGAAGGAGATTACCAAATGCAAATCTCATTTCACGGTTGCCGAATGCAAGGAAAAGAAATGTCTTGTAATTAACGCAGTTGCTGAATTGCTGAAGAATTGGATCTGCTGCATTTGGCATCAGACTCTCGGTGATATTAGTGGGACGCGACGTCACCTAACATGTTGAGCAGAGTTAATTTTAGCATCGTTAACTATGCAGTGCTTCACCAGGATGAAGTGAAAGTAATAGCCGTCGCCATCCGACGGTTTGGTTTTTTTGGCGTGGAATTGCGGAAGTGTTTTATTTGCCAACCGGCCAACAAGGCTGTCTGTAAATGGAGCGTGCGAGGCACAACCCCTTTGGCGTAAACAATGTTCTAAATTGCTATCATATCAAATTTAGCTGATAGGACGCGTAGAGTAGTGATGGTAGAAGGAGCAGGCTGAGCGGGATACTACAGCTTTTTGATAAGCATTTAACGATGTAGTATAACATGTATTTATTGCTTTCGCGAATCACACCACTGTTTGATGATGGTTATGGACAATGAAATAGGCTGCTCACTGTCTAATTGCGTCAAATTACGCTGACCTTCTTTTCAATCAGCAATGATCAGCAACAAAGTGGGAACGTGACTTTCTTGTGGCTCTTGCCGTCGCGAAATGGAATTCTTCACATGCTAGCCAACGCTGCGATCCCAATAATTGGCGCTATCTCTTATTGCTCTGTATCAGGGTGTTTGTTGGATGGGAAGGAGGGAGGTGTTGTATTACGATGACGTTTGGCAAAAGCTTCTTGATAGTGTCTGGTATCTTTCAATTGTCATCATAAACACCCAGCGTTTTAATAAACTGCTTAAATATGTATGGCTAATTTCTATTGTTCGATGCTGATTATGCGATCGTTAAGATTATGAGTAATGGTGACGGCAATTTTATTATACAACAAAATTGATTGCAGGTTTACGATGGAGACATTGCGAAGCGATTTTTTATATCGAGAACTTATATTGATTAGTTTCGTGATCTATGTTTGGCATTCTCACTTTTGGTTTGGCTTCCATTTCAAATTCGCTTAGTAAACGTTTATTGATTTTAGCATAAATGAAAAATAATAAAATCGTAATGAAATTAGCAAAACATATGGGACGTTGAAGTCGGAGAGAAAGTGACATCTTTACGTAAAATACATTGTCAATAGGCATATCCAACAAGGTTTTTTTTTAAATTATATGCACCGTTATCACGCGAGCACCGGGTACCGGGGCGTGTATCAAAGTACAATCCACTTAATGTCGTTTATACAGTGAAAATCCCGTGCAACGGTACGGAAATTGTTTGATGCGCAAAAAGCACGCCTGGAAGATTCGCAACTTTTGTTTTGTTGTTGTTTTTGTTGCCAATTTCCTCCCCTTTGGGGCACTGCAGCCGGTTTCCTCCGGTTAAAATACTGTTTAATCGATAGGCTTCCCTCGGCGAGGTTTCCTGTTGCAGCACACACACAGGCCCTTCGTAAACAAGGGCCGTGGTGTGCTTTTTATCAATAGCGTTCCAATTTCATACCTCACGCCCTTCCTCTTCATCAGCGTTCTCGATCGCCTGATCAACAACCTGGGAGCGAAGAAGTTATCTAATCGAGGTTTTTGGACCAAAATAAACTTCCGTTCAGGGCCACTGCAATGTCTCAGATACTGACGGTAAGCTTCCAGTGCACTTGTCACCACATCACACACTGTATAAACAAAAATGCAAACTTAATCATCATAATGTCGGCCTAATTGGCCTAAGTTTTCAATGACTTCAAAAATGATGGTAAAGACTAAACTTGTTCAAGCTGCACAAAGCCCCGCATCCAGTTGAATCTAAACGTACGTACTACGCAGTTGTTTTGTGCAGATGGTAGTAGCATCAACGATTTTTAGCCTTAACTCACCTGTCGTCTTAGTTACCACTCTGTTTATGTTACCGGTTGTTCCTCCGAATCCCCTGCCGTCGCCGTTCGTTTGCTTCGTTGCAAAAACTACGGACTGTAAACAAACAATGTAAGGTTGTTGTTGTTTTTTTAATACGAGTTCCGTGCGTTTGGTTTTACCTTGGAACTCTATTCGTCTTTGCCTCCTCCGGTACTACAGATTTTTGTTTTGGCACACAAATTTACCGTGCTGATGCTTGTACATTTTGCTGACGTCGAGTTGCCGGTCTTTTAACCCGTTCCTATCCGCCCACCGTTGCTGTTGCTTCTGACAATTCATGATTTTGTCGATGATGGTAAAAACACCGATATTCGAGGTCAACTGTCATGCCGCGTGACAGCCACCGTTGTCGCTAGGCCAGAGTAGTATTTGCGTTCTTCTGCGTATTAGTCGTCTACAACTATTTAACTTTTACTACCAATTAACCACCAGATATTTGGCGGAATTGAATAGTTGAATGAAATCCATCCAAAAATAAATCGTAAAACGGGTTTGTTTAGATAAAACAATTAAAAAGCATTGTAATTGTAAACACGTGCCAGTACTACTGTTTGGCTTAGCCACGTGCTCGTCCATGTGGACATAAGTGTGGTGTCTACCGTCACCGCGGGACAGTACAGCAAAAGTAAGCAAGTGTAATTGCACGAGTCAGCAACCGATGCACACACATGTTCGCGAAACAGGGAGGTGCATTTGGCCAGTGCATGGTTTAAAGAGGCAATAACAAAAAATCCCCTACGATATGTGCATCGCGTGATTCGTATAAATCTTTAGGCTGCTTGCCGCGTGGTTATTGTGCGTCTGTTTGAGAGTGTACGGGCGAGGGACCAACCACATTACTCATGTAACAGATAAAAGCACGTTATCTTTTCACTGACGTACGTTTCTATTTGACCGGTATGGGATGTTTTTGTTCAGTGTTGTGGTATCGCCCCGTCGGCGTGCTAAATTATCCGCAATGATAACGAAACAACAAACAGTGTTAACGGAGATAACGGGGAATAGACTGTCTTAGGTCTTCCTGGTCTGTGTTAAGCGTGGATTTACATATGAGGTATTTTAAAGACTGGACCTGTCTCCAAAGTCCACAGCTGCTGTATCTTGCCAAGATTTAACACTGGGATATGTTGTTGAAGGATATTGCGTAAGCGTGAGTGAACAAGTGTTCGCCATTGTTAATGCAACAGGAAGGAATTAATATAGAATAGATGTAAACGCATTTAAGCTTTCACCTGTGTCATACTTCCCAATGTCAAGAAACTCGGCACTGAAACATTCGACTTCTATTTTCCATTTCCAGACGATGCCATGGAGAGCTGCGGCTATCTGAAGTTCACGGACGAAACCATGAAGTCAAGCTTCTTGCAGAGTCTCAGTACGATGCGGAAAAACCGGCTCTTCTGCGACGTGGTATTACTGGTAACTATTCTTTTGTACATGCTATGATTTATAGCGGTCAAAGACGATGGGAGTATTACTCCCCTCAATCGATCGGTCCATAGATCTGTAGCTCGGGCCAAGCTTCGGGTTGTTTTCGGATAAGCTAAAGTGTTAATACCACTCATTTCGGTCGTCATTTCAGGTGGAAAATACAGAAATCCATGCGCATCGGAATGTGCTTGCTTGTGTTTCGCCGCAGCTGATGGAACTGTTCAGCACGGATGCGGTAATGCCCTCGGCGACTCGGCTGAAGAAGTACGCACATCATGAACTAATTGGTTATCCGTTCGTCTTTTCCGCAGGGCACACTGAACGGTGGGCCAACCGCAGCCAGTGACGCTAAGCTGCCCTGCTATCGGCTGAACGGGCAGATCACGAAGCACGGCCTGATGTATCTGGTCGAGTATGCCTACACCGGATCATTGGAAGTGCCCGATGAGATGGTGAGTGCTAGTATGCGTTCGCATCTAAGACAGGCCCGCAGATTGTTTCCGTCCCCAAGCGGCTAGAGCTCGATTTAGTAAAGCATATACCGTACCGAAGTACGAACAGAGCAGTAAAAAGCACACGCCCTTCTATGCGTGTTTTGTTGTGTGGTTATGGCAATGTAGCACCAAAGCCTAGAATAGTTTGCCGTTCAATGGGAATCTGTCACTGATAGTGGCCACCATCGGCAGGTTCGCGTTGTGCCCGCTGGAGCTGAAACAGCCGCAACGGGTAGAATGAGCCGATGGTGGTGACACTGCACAGCTCGACGACTCGCCATTGCTCCACACGCCCGCGGCTTCTCTGGTCGGGTTTGGAGAGACGGCAAACGGAAACAACGGCACGTGCGCGCACACACACATTCTCTTCCCATCCCAATTTTCCCGCCTTCCTTCGGCGGTCCTCAAAAAACATACACGCACACAGACGCGTGCCGCGTGGGGCGCACGATAGAGCCTGCTAGGAAGGCGAAAACCCGTGAAAGACACATGGCACTGTTACGACAAAACATTTTCTAGATCCGCGATGTCTATCTCGCTGCCTGGCAGCTGAAGATCGATAGTGTGGTGAAGGAGTGCGCCCGCCATCTTGTGAGCGAGCTGGAGCCGGACATTTGCATCGAGACGCGTTCGCTGCCCGGTATCGAGCGGAACCGACGCTTCGTGCAGGAGGTGGACGCGTACATCGCGAAAAACTTCCATCTCGTCTCGGAGACGGCCGGGTTTCTGCAGCTGCCTTGCGTGCTGATCGAGGTGCTGTATCAAACGCGCCAAGAGATGTCGCTGGTGGCGGAATGCTCTTTGGGACGGCTCGTTATCGACTGGATTCGGCGCCAGATGACGAACGAGGATGTATCGGTGAGTAAGGACCGGAAGCTTACCGGCAAAGAGAGGACGTGTGGTACAGGGATGTTATGGCATGTTTGTATGTATGCTGCTCTCCTTACAGGTTTCCTCGCTGCTAGAACGCTCGCACATGCTCTACTTGGCACTGGATAATTCACTGCAAGACTGTGCAGATCTGCCACCGGGACAAGAATCGGAGAGCGATTTGGTGCAGGACTACAAGCGGCTAGTGCTGAAATGCCCGAGCAATAAGAAGCATCGCAAAGCGTTGAAAACACCTGGCAGGCCACGCATGATACTGTACAGCCGTGACATCGGTGACCGTAGTGATGCCGCGGATGCTGCCACCACGGAGATGGATTGGAGTTTGGTTGGCTGCAGCAAGCTTTCCGGTAAGTTTGGCTTGTCCCATATCGTCTGCACCATAGATGTGGTTCATATCAAAGACACATTGTAGTTGTACTGATTGCTATTATCTTTTTTATCCATTCACTGCAGACCATTCGTACGTTGCGCTCGTTACGCTGAACGGCAACCTGGCGCGTTTATCCATTCAGCTGCGCCTGAACATCCCTACGACACCGTCCCCGATCAACACGCCGGATGTGATGAGCACCAGCGTCAGCAGGGATGAAGATCTGGACGAATGCCAGCAGCCGGAACTGTTTTGCGAGGTTGCTACCATGTCCGGCGCCAAGTGCGGTCTCGGTGTAGCCGAGCTTGAGGGCAAGCTGCTCGTCTGCGGCGGCTACGATCGGGCCGAGTGTCTCCGTTCGGTAGAATCCTACTGTCCCGAGACGAACAGCTGGACACAGCAGTCGAATATGGGTGAGGCACGCGGACGCGTCCAGATAGCGGTTATCGAGGGAACGGTTTACGCCGTCGGTGGCTGTAATGGCACGACCGAGCTGGATTCCGTCGAGTATCTCTCCAAGGCGGATCGAAAGTGGAAGAAGATGTGCAAACTACCTCTCGCTCGAAGCAATGCAGGCGTGTGTGCGTTGAATGGCAAGATCTACTGCATCGGTGGATGGAATGGACAGAGCGGCATCAAACAGTGTGACGTGCTGAAGCCGGAAGAGAATCGCTGGTTCTCGATTGCGCCACTCAACACTGGCCGCTATCAGGCTGGGGTGACGGCATACGGCGGCAAGCTGTGGGTCGTTGGCGGAAGCGATGCGTGGAACTGTATCGGCTCGGTGGAGGTGTACGATGTGGAAGCAAACCAGTGGACTCTTGGACCATCGCTCTTGACGCCGAGGTATGACAAGTGGAATGTTTTGATGTGCGCTGAGCTTGCATTACTAATCTTTACCTTTTTCTATTCTCTCTCTCTCTCTCTCTCTCTCTCTCTCTCTCTCTCTCTCTCCCTCACTCTCTCTCTCTCTCTCTTTCGCTCCCGCAATTGCCGTATTCCAGGCGCGGTTGTGGCCTGGCCGAGTACAACGGCAAGCTATACGCCGTTGGAGGTAGTGATGGCTCACATTCACTGAACACGACCGAGTGTTACGATGAGGAAAGCAAATGTTGGATTGCCGGACCGAACCTTACATCGCCCCGCTCGAACGTTTCGGTAGCGGTGGTTCAGAATCGTCTGTACGCGATCGGTGGCTTCTCGGGTAAGACGTTCCTCAGCACGGTCGAATATCTTGACGCTGCGACGAACGAGTGGACCACATTCGTGCCACAAACGAGCGCCAACATTGATTCGCTGCTCGAGAACTCGCTACGGGCGGCTCTGCAGAACGTGCGATCCTCTTCGTCCACCTCGTCGTCGCCGGACCATCTGAGCGGCAATGGAGGTGCGAACGAGAACACTTTCAAACCGATCCACACCGCGCTCAATAACGAGTACAACCGGCAACAGCATTCGCCAAAGGCAACGGCTGCCGGAAAGCAGGACATTCTCTTCACTTCGGCACAGAACAGTGCCAAAACGGCACTGCTGGAAGACGAGCAGGACGACCATGACACCGGGGACCTGAGTAAAACTACGAACGCGACCAAGACAGCGCAGGAGAACAGTATTAGCCTGCTGCAGCAGCTGGCGGCCAACAAGTGTACGGAAATTGCGACCGCCGGCAATCATTCCAGCTAACTGACGCTGGCAACCGCCGGTGGTTTGGCTGCGATTCCGATTGACACGGCCAATGCCGCCACAGCACACCCATCCGTTATCGAATGCGATGACGGCGAGGAGGTGGACTAAGCAGGGAAAGCTGTCTGCACCCATACATTTCCAGATTAATGTTTTGCACACTCGGCAACGGTCCTTTCTTATTGGCTATTTTTCTACACGATAATGTGGCGATGTTTGTAAAGAAAATCTGATTGGAAATATCCAACTGGAAATCTACTACTTGAGGCTGCTATGAGCCCACGCTAGACGAAAAGGTGACGTAAGAGGCAAAGTAAGTGATGATGAGTTTTTTTTTAAATGGCGACAAAAAGAACTAACAGGCGATGATTACAAGCTAAATATTAAATCTACTAGCCAGTAAGTGATTGTCGTTGAAATTTTGCTCCTCAATGGCATACTTTCCAAATGGCGCAGTCCTGTCAGCGGAATGGAAAGTCGGACGGACGCCCATACTAAATAGCTTATAAGCAAGGATAGATCAAGAACAAGTACGATCAATAACTGATTTGCTGCTTGTTGACAGGCACGAACATTCATGTTGTCATGGTTTTCGCGTCTGCTTCGTGTGCTATAACGTGCTTGTTTTTGGTTTGTTCCGTAATGTAAAAGATCGTGGATGAAATTTTAAGAATCTGTCCTAATGGTAGTAATGTAAAGGTGATTCAATTTGCCTACCTTGCCTTCGCACCAATCCCGTTTAAAAAAAGATGAACCCAAGATGCAATGCAATGTGTCATGATTTCGCAAGTTGTGAGCCATTCGTTTGCCGCTTTACACCCTACAGAAGAACACTAGCCGGTAGATTAGTCTTTCGATGCACGATGCGATTATTTGCCACGATTGGTGTTTTGCCACATGCATGCAGACATGCAGACTTCGTGTTAGGGTTAAACAAAGATTGAGCTACATCGCGATGAACGCAATTACCGTGCACTGAACTTGCGTGTTGAACTTTGCACAGCCCCCTAAATGCGCATTCCTCTGGTGTATTGACTAACATTCATCGAACCGCATTACTGTCGAATGTGACGGGAGACACAATGCGTCAACAAAGGGCCATTCTAACCTATCGGTATAACTGCGTGACGCAACATGTAGGCTCACAATCATCACTGGTTAGGGTGAAAGGGAATAGCGCAGGTCCATTTTGTATAACGGATAGAAGCACAGGAGTTGTATGATCACATCAATCCATTACACTATGACAGATGCGTATAGACTGGGTATTGTTTCAGACAAAAAGTGGCACTATTGAACAGAAGGCATGGTCTGTCCACAATTAATGGTGTTAAGTTTCACGCAACTCTATACCTTAAATATTGTAGCTACATAAAAACTGAAAAAAATCTTTAGATACTGTAAGTTCTACTAAAAAATGTGACGTTTTTTTCTAAAGCAATTATTGAATGCACGGAATATTATTCGTATATCACTTTTTATCGGTACGCCGATTATTTCGTATTGAGAAAATGCTCCCGCTAATGGAGACTTTTTGTGCACGTAAGTATGCAAAGTGTAGTATGTAGTGTACCCAAGTGCCACAAATCCACTAAACCAGCTGTGTCAAACTCATTTCATCAGAGGGCCGCAAGTACAAATTTTCAGTGATTCGCGGGCCGCAAAGTTGAGAATGGAAAATATACCCCAATATTTATGTAAAATACTTTTTTACATTTGTATTGTTAAACAAATTGACTTTTTGTACTCCTCGCTTCTTATATGGAATCGTTTGTTTTGTACAAATTCGCGATGTTATTTTTATATGTGCTCTTTTTTATATGAGAAATAAGTTTTAATGTACTTTCAATGTTATTATTAAAATAGGACATTTTTCATTACTCGCGTTCTCTTACGGCAGTTCTGCTAGAAAATATCTGTCAAACACACTTTTTCACTGAAGTAGGAGAAGTCTAGCAGCCTGTAGTGAATCTTTTTCAAGCAATCCGAGCTATCCATCACTGGATGAATAACAAAAATATTTGCTTGCAATTTTTTGATAGATCAAGAGAAAAATTTTAATAACACGTGTTGAAACATTATTTTTCGCTAATTTCCAAGTTCCAAGTGTTCTGGATATATATTTATTTCTTATAACAAGAACCCGTATTTTACGAATAACTTTTTTTTTTAATTACGATAATTTTATCTGACGAAGAGTCGTGGTGTGTGATCCCATACAGATTGGCAATTCTGTTTTTGACACTTGAAGGGAGATGATTCGCGAATTGAGGAATTGAGGACTGTGTGAGCTAATCTATTAATAAGCTTTGTATTGCAAGGCTTCGGCATTTCGATTATTTTTATCCTTAATCTAAATCCTTTAGGCTTAAGCGTAATCATATCATTTTGGTTTTCATTTTTGGGGAGGTTGGAAATTACATTAATTCATTAATTGCAGAATGTTGGGTACAAATAATTCCAGCTTGGCAACAATCATTTTTATTAACATTTATGGTGGCATGATTATGACAAAAAACAGAAGTGGCTCCAATCGAATATCAATGATGTAACATTCTAAGGTCGGAAAAAATCGGAGCCGAATGAATCCTTTACTCGGCAGTCGGGGGCATGGAGATTGACAAATTCGGTGGGACAACCGATGACTCCAACGGTTCCGAATGGGTCTAAACGGCTCTATAGGCTTCGGACGGCACCGAACGGAATTGTTGGTTTGATTTGGCCGGATTCGAAGTCGGAATAGCTATGATCGGAAATGGTTTTGAGCCGTAGATGCGATTCAGACAATCAAACACTAGTTGTTGCAAAGTTTCCTAGTGTATGTATCAAGTTATTTTCATTCCTTTTTCGTTTGTAGAAGATTGACGCAAATATATTTTTCCATACAGAATGTGCAATCGAGTGTGCACAAAATTATGCTAATATTCAGTATTTAATCGAAACATAATACGAATGAGCTTGCATTCGATTCAATGATTATTAAGGGTCTCGATTGATATGTACGTTTGTGTAGAATAAGTTTATGAGATGTTATGGATACATTCATGTTAGTTTCGAAAAATATACCAACAAAAGGATTGTTCTTCTCTGGAAAATTTAATACACTTTGACAAATAGTAATAACAGATTAATGGTTTGCAGTGCTTTTAGCAATTCTCAAAATACTCTCGCGGGCCGCATTCAGAATCGACGCGGGCCGCCAGTTTGACATACCTGCACTAAACGACCACTAAACGGCTTCTAAACGACTCAAGTTCTCTACCTAAACGGAATATAGAAAGACTTCGTTTAGCAGACGGCAAACGACTCATGCATTCTAAAAATAGCGAAAAAGCTGGTGGCGCTCTCTGTTGGTGGGATACCTCAACCAGTTGAGCTTCATCGCTTGGAGGAGAGCTTTCTCATTTCCTCTATACTGTTGTATGGTTTCGCATTGAAGTTATGCATCGCTAGAACTAGAACGGCGATACAATTGTTTAAATACTAAACTCCAATGGAAACCACCAGCACTGAAGCAAGTGAGATTTGAGTAATGGTCGTTGGTGTTGATACCCACGTATCTGACCACACGACCATTCATATAGATTTTTGCTCGGAAAGTTAGAAGGCTATATAGGTAACTTGCCGAAACACATTGCAAGAAAAGGATAGCAATATAATAATCAGTTTTAATACGCCATCTATTGATCAAACCAATGAAGCTGTGGAGCTTTCATTTTTTTTTTTCTATGGATATTCAATTTTCCAGTCGTTTAAGCTTAATCTGTGGCGCTTGGGTAGATTATTACTTACTTACTTATCCAGCGCTATAATCATATTTAAAATATAAGAATTATTACGAACAGAGAAAAGTATGGTATAACTAGCTGTATTTTTTTCAAGAAATTCCATAACAATGATATTGCATGTACCAAAAATACATTTTCGATGATTTTGATTTTGATGAAACAATAAGAAAATTAAAAACATCAAAGTGGAATATAAAAAGTACTATCAATGTATTTTACATAAAACAGCAATAAAGACTTTTATCGAAAAAGCGAGTATTTGAATTAAAAAAAAGTAAGCTAGACTTTACAATAATATTATTTACTAAAGTAAATAAAAGTCTTGTCCGTACTTTTGTACTAAATTTGAAATTTTAATTTTCAATGCAACAAAAGTTTTTGAAGTTTTAAACTTAAAAAGTATAAGTTCCCAATGAATGGGATAACGGGGTATAACGGTCGTAGTGATGAGGGTGTAAATTTGATCATTGAGACAACGGTTCATTGAGATCAATTTAAGTACCTTATTAATTTTGATATTGACGACGACGACGATATCAGTCATATGACTGCCAGAGCGCGGCCCGAAGATAAAATGTCAGCTGGGCTGCGAAATCGAACTGGAAAATACGCACAGTGGGAAAGGCTCATACAGATCAAACCGACATTTTATGATGTTCGTATAAAAAAAAATCAAACCATTTTCTAAACCTTTGCGTTGCTGTTCTCTATTTTTGTTGTTGTTAACAATCGTGATAAAAACATGGAACATAAATTTGTGATAATAATATGACACAAAAACATTAAAAATTCGGCTTGAACTGCGATAGCGCTCTCCCGGTGTGTGGTTCTTGTTGATGATGTGTCAAAGGCAGGGAAGAAATTAACAAAATTATGGCATAAATTGGCGAGTGTTATTGTTCTGTTTTGTGTTGGGCTTTCTGTGTCCTTCGGTCGTTGTTTCGTCCTAGATGTTTCACACCTTTCCATCCTGGGCTGAAAGCTGTTGCTAGCGATGGATGGAAAGCCAGCTCCACCGGCCGGCAGTGGTGGCGAGCTGTTCAGCTTGCCGGCTGGTCCGGCATCTTTGTGTTTCGACAAGAACGAATTCATGAAGGTATCTGCTGCGCCTGCCAAGGTTTCCCCCAGTCTGTGTTCCTGACCGTAGCTCAACTACGTTTGATACCTTCCCTAGAAAACATTCTCCGTCGATGAGTTCCTGCACGAGAACCGAAATGCCGGCAGTCTGGAGATCATTCGCGATGACCTGGGCCTCTACCTGAAGGTACTACGGTCGGCGATGATTGAGCTGATCAATCAGGATTACGCCGATTTCGTAGACCTGTCCGCGAATCTTATCGGGCTGGACCAGCAGATCGAGGCCATCGAGGGGCCGCTGCAGAAGCTGCGCACCGAAGTCGACCAGGTGAAAGGTGCCCTCGAGGCGAGCATGAGCGAAATTGCCAGCTGTCTCGAGCAGAAGAAGCTGCTGCGTTCGTACAAAAAATCGCTCCAGAGCTTGGCCAGAGCGCAAGCTTCGCTGCACAAGCTCGAGGACATGCTGCTCGGCGACAGGAAGGACCAGATCGATGCCACCCTGCTGGAGCGAGCGGCACTGGAATCGATTCAGCTACAGTTTAACATCAAGTTCTGTCGCGACTTCCTGGACGACGGCAAGCAGCGTCTCGCGCAGGACCTCTGGAGCGAGCTGCTGGCCCGGCTGAAGGGTTACTTTCTGCGTGCGCTGGGCGAGCCGGAACCGAAGGAGCTGGAACGGTGTCTGCGCATCTACTGCACGCTGGACGAGTGCCGCACGGCGGAGGAAGTGTTTCGGGGCGAAATTGTCGCCCCGTTCATGAACCGCGCCATCTCGGAAAGCAGCCTGCAAAACTCGCCCCAGGGGCTGACCGGGATCTACAATCAGATACTGGACTTTGTCTCGATGCGCATGAAGCAGCTGTGCCAGCTGACGAAGCGCAACGGCAAAGTGAAGGGCTACAACTTTATCGTGAACAGCTTCTGGGCCGAGGTCGAGCGACGCATGGAGACGAACATGTCGTCGATCTTTGCGCCCGGCAATCCGGATGCCTTCTATCAGAAGTACAAGTGTACGCTCGAGTTCCTGGAGCGCATCGAGCTGATCATCGACGATGCGGACGACGTGGCGCAGTTCAAGGCGCACGCGCAGTACCGCAGCTTTCAGCTGCGCTGGAACCTGCCGGTGTACTTCCAGATCCGATTCCAGGAGATCGGTGCCGAGCTGGAGGCGTGCTGCAGCGAATCCGCTTCACGCCAGTTGGCCACCAGCATATCCGCATCCCAGTTTAATGTAGCGCAATTTTCCGCCGCCCTGACGGCCATTTCCCGCTGCTGGCAGGATGGTGTGTTTCTGCCGCAGCTGTTCCATCGGTTCCTTAAGCTCACGCTGCAGATTCTCGCGCGGCTAAGCGTGTGGTGTGGAGAAGCCTTCCGACCGGACGGGGCAAGTCAAGAGGCGGCGAACGGCGCTCCGGAGGGGCAGACGGAGCGCATCCGCTTTCTGGTGGCGCTGTACTCTGATCTGCGAAATATCGAGCTGAAAATTCCGTCAATAGTGAACCTGATCGTGGAGAAAAGCCCACCGTCTGGGGTGGCTCGCGGCGAGCTGGAAGCGATAGTGGGCGAGAGCGGGACTGCATTCGGCGAGAGGCGCTCACAGTTGCAGCAGCTGATTGTGCGAGAATTGATCGGCGCCAGCATACCGCAGCTGCGGCAGGTAAGCGATATACCGCGCCTGTACCGGAAGACGAATCGTGACGTGCCGAGCCGTTGCTGTGCGTACGTGGAGCAGCTGCTTGCACCGGTGGATTCGTTTCGCAAGGGCTACATCTCGATGATAGGGGTCGAAGCGATGCGTGATTTTCAAATCGGCGTCTTCAACCACGTGACAGTGCAGTAAGTGCCGATGGGACGGCGGAAACGCATTAGGCGGGACTATTTATGAACATGTTTTTTTTTTTTATTTTCTTCCCCAAAGATTCTACCAAGTAATCGACGAAGTGTTAACATCCGTCCAAAAGACGGAGGAATCGTTGCGACGGTTGAAAAATCTTCGCGACCGTTCGGGAACGAGCGCATCGTCGGCAGCGGTTGCGCCCAGCACGGATCGCACGGCACCTTCGGATGATGACAAAATTCGTCTGCAACTGCAGGCAGACGTGATGCACTTTGCTCGGTATGTGGAAGACAAGGCACAGATCGGCCGCCAGAACGTGGACAAACTGCCCCAACTGGTTCAGCTGGTGGAGGACGCCATTAAGGGACGGCCATTTGCCATCGAGCAGACGCAGCCGTAGTTGCCTTGTTACGTCCTTTCGCTATATCGACACACTCCTTTCCTATCCACCCGTTAACCCAAAGAGAGTGCATCGTTGGGTCGTCAAAAATGTTTCGGCTCATAGTCAAATGAATAAAACAACCACCACGCAATGTAAACAACAAAATCCGCTAGTGTGCCGTTGTTTCGCCTTCCGCTTCGGCCTCTTCCTTCATCATCTGTTCGATCAGTCGCTTCCGTTCTTCGGCTTGCCGCAGCTGCCTTAGCACCAGACTTTCGTAATCCCGCTCCGTGATGGTACTGCCACCGGATGCCGTCGCTTTAGCTTTTCCCTTCGTCGGCGCCTCTCCAACCCATTCGAGCGTGCACGGATTGTCCAGCCGGCCCTTCTCGAACGTTACCGCCATTTCGGCGGCATCTTTCGTTCGGAACTCTACCAGCGCGCTGCCGTTCTTGCGCGGGCTCATAACGAGCGCATTCAAATCGCCATATTTGCTAAGAAACTTGCGCAGAACGTCCTCCGTGTAGCCTCCATTCGCTGCATCGCCCCGGTCCGCCTTCCAGCGTATTTTTATCCTATGCTGCGCTGGGTCCCAGCTCGGTGCGGTCGCCGTTTGCATCATGCGCAGCTCCTCCTGCAGCTGGCGGCGCATTAGCTCCTGCTCTTCCTGGATCAGCTTGGAGCCCTCCTTGCGCAGCCGCTCGAATTCCTCCTGGAACAGCTCCTCGGGGGTTTTGTTGCTGGCCGTCTTGTAGCCCCCGGAGGCCGCTTCCTTTGCTTGCCTTTCGCGCTCTTCGAGATCCGCTTTCAGCTTCTGTCGCTTGCTGTCCAGCTGCTTTGTCCGCAGCTGTGCGGCCTTCTTTGCGTTTAGCAACCGATCGTACGCCGCACGGGCCGAAACGTCCATCAGTATTTCCAGCGCCTTCGAAAGCTCCTGGAAGAGCTGGGCCGCCTTCGGGTTGTCGGGATTTTTGTCCGGATGGCATTGTAGGGCTTTTTTGCGGTACGCTTTGCGGATCTGTTTGCGAAAAAGAACGATAATGGTGCGATTAGTAGAATGGAGTGATGCCGGCATCACGGCGGTTTGCGCGCTTTCGGTACCTCTTGCTCTGTTGCCGCGATGTCCACCTCCAGCAGGCCATAGATGTCGATATCGCTGAACTTTTTCACGTCCACCATGGTTAGTGATTAGAAATACGCTCTTTGCAGGACTATATCGTGTTTTATTACACGGAATACGAGCAACGTTTTCGTCTGCAAATAGAAAACTCCCAAGCCGTCCGACGAAAAACAAAAATGTAAATAAATATGCTTTGTGCCATAAAAATGTGTATAGACTCTAGTTCAAGGTTTCAACTTTAATTCATTTCACGTTGTCGTTGAACTGAATCCAAACAAATGTATGGACAGTTTATGGCAAGTACAAAACTCAAGCCAGCTTCACTTGATGTTTGATTCGAAAAAGCGCTTCGTTTTTCTGTTTTCCACTGTGAAGCGTTTAGCTGTCAGTTTGTGTGTTCCCCAGCCGGTGCAGAAAGCAATAGCAAAACAAAACAGTCGACTCATTGCCTTGTCTTATTCAAATTGTCCCGGGCCGAAAGTGAAGTTAGTGTGCCGTTTTTTCCCCCGTTTTCCACAACCAAACCAGCGTCATGTTTTCCTTCAAGCGAGAGATCGACTTCACCGGCTACAGCTTTATTGTGCCCTCGGTCAGCGTGGGCAACGTGCCGCAGCTCGCAGCCGATGCCGTGATCGAGACGCTCCAGCTAGAACCGATCGGTCTGCTTTGGTCCCCGGCCCTGGTCCCGATCGTCGGTGCGCCAGCGTTTGAGCACACGGGGGGTAGCGATGCGATAACCACCACGGCCGAGCTGTACGTTTCGCAGGAGAAGAAACTGCTGGTGCTGCAGCTCCGGGCGCCGCTGGTCGGCCCGCTCCGACAAACCTTCCTGGATGAGCTGGGCGATTTCGTGCGCGATCGGAAATTCTCGCACGCCATCCTGCTGTCCAGCTGCTTCTCGCACGAAAAGTTCGACATCCGCACCGGACCGTTCCGGTACGTTGCGAACGAGCAGTACGAAGCGCAGTCGCCGGATGCGGCCCACCTGAAGGACGACCGCTGGACAAAGCATAGCGGCGGCGTCATCCACGGGGGAGGCTTCGCCTCGAAGCTGCTGGACGGGCTTACCGCGCGCCAAGTGCCGGCAGTCGTTTTCTTCATGTACGTTTCCGAGGGTGACAACACGGCGGAAGGATTGATGCTGGCCCGCATGTTGAATGCGATCAGCGGCGAGCGTTTGCTGGCGTCCGAGCGGACCGACTTCCGATGGCCCAGCTCGTGGAAGCATCTGTTCGGTACAGCCCATCCGAGAACGTTGTATTGAGGTGGCGGTGGCCCGATCAGTTCACGATGTAGCTGAAGCATACTTTTTAAAATTACTGTACAATATGGGTGTGGCGTACTGGGGCGGGAATACAACACTGTGGTGAACAAATAAAGAAGCATCGATGTATGTATATCTCTAAAAGAGAGTAATTGAACTCAAAATCGTTCGTTTTCGGATACTCAAGCCAAAAGAAGTCACACACACACACAGCCATTCAATTCATTTTTGTAGAATAAAAAATCTTATTGCATGTTTCGCGAAAGACGTTACATCTAATCGATCGTTGATCAGACACGACACGACACGTGGTCGCTTTGTTGCTTTTCCTCTCACGGTAGCTAGCTTCCCAACTAACTGTTACTTTTGCTCGTTTGTTTGTTTGTTTGCTTGCTTGTTCTTCACAACGAATATGTTACAGAAAACAGAAGACCACCCCTATCACCCTACACCCCAGTGGTGGTGGTGGTGGTGGTTGCACTAAACAGGGAGCTGCTGCCGGTTTGGCGCATACTGAATAGAGCCGCATTTTGAATCAACTTCTTATACTCGAAAGGAAAGCTCGTGATCGGTGTTTTAAACGATATGCACTGTGCACCTGTTTGGGCATCAGTGGGGGTGTTTACACATGACACAGATGGCTGCAACTGTGCATCTTCGTAGGGAATTAGTCCCGATGCCCTCCCTTGTGGGCTTGACGTTCGGGTTGGTGAAATATTTACACTTACTAGATAATGCACAGAGTAGCGAAAGGTAAGAAAGGTTTAGAAAAAAAAAAACAGTGGCTAATGTACAGAAACTTATATACAAATTCAACATATTCAACAGGGCCGCGCTTCTTGGCTCGTGCCGTTGAACAATGCTTACGTACATCTCCTGCGGAAACTCCTTACAGAGACAGTGTCTGCCTTTTTAGGAACCGATTTGTTACGAATAAGGATTTGCTTGAGTGTTTTCTTCTTCTTCTTCTTATTCTGTTTGCTTGCTTGTTATCTATAGTTGTGATTAATGATAGAGCGTCGCTAAACTATTGTAGAGAATGGTGGAATTATTTGCTGTGTCTATTTTATGCTATGGGGCGTCACACGCGTGATCTCTCGGGAGGGAAAATGAAAATGGTGGTTCGTACTGTGGTTTCCCTTTTTTGTTTTTTTTTCTTGTCCAATTTGTAACGGTTGACGATTTCTCATCTCTATTGGGCTTGTTAACGATGTCATTTTTTGACTGATTGGTATACTTCTTCATCTCGATTCCATTGCTACACATGGGCCTCTCCTTACTTTTATTGCACTTTGCATTTGCAGCAAACAACAGCCATGGTGCGGCAAACAAATTTATTTCATCTCTTCACTCTATACTGCTGCTTCCGAACTGGTTTTTGGTGGTATCAATTTTGCTTGTTACTTTCTTTTTTCCTTGTCGTTTATATTAATCTGTTCAACGAGTTTTAAACATTCTTTAAGGTTATTGTTTGTTCTTTTTTGTTGTTGTAGTTTTTGTTTCTCTTCTAAAAGTTTGTCATGTCTTTTTTCTTAACTTTTTGTTTCTTTTTTTTTTGGTATAAACTTGTATAGCAGAGGTAATTGTCAATTTCTCCAAAAAAGCTCTTCCGAAATCTTGTGTTACTTTTTTTTTAATTTCATGATAGTTTTATCTTTTTCCTTTATTTGTCTTTCATCCAAAAATACGTCGAAGCCGAAAAGGTGTGTCTGTGTGTGGGGTGTGTGGTATGTCCGGACACGAAGAACACAAAATCACATCCATTGCTTCTCCATTCTTCCGCCCTTCTTTCGCCGTATCACACAAAACACAAAACGTACATATCACCCGATAAATCTCCCATCACGAGAGAGGCGCCGTGTCACCGTAAAATGTTAAGCTGTGTATAAATATGCTGCTTGCAATGTGTAGAAAAATATACCCATCTTTGCTGGACACACACACTGTCTCTCTCTCTATCTCTTCTTCACTGTAGTCCACCTTCAATCGCGACCTAATGCGCCCCGATTGTGTATGCATATGTGTGTTGTTTGGGTGTGTGGGTTTTAGTTTTTTTTTTAATTTCTATTTCCAACGGTTACTGCGTCATGTGATTCAGTCGTTGCCATCGTATCGCTTCTGCACCGGTTAACCCGTTTCTTGGGGACGATTACTAAATAGACACTCAAACGCTACCTTCATTGATATATATATGTGTGTGTGTATGCTGTAAAGAAGATCTCCCAGAGTGGGATGTATGCTGGCTCTCTCTCCGTGTTAACTCTATTTACATCCTTCTAACGATCACAACACAAGCACACCGGACGTGGCACGCCGGACAGGAAGTTTTGTTAATGAATAAATAATTGCCACAAAAATACGCGGCCAACGACGACGACGACGACCGAGTCCTCCTCCCCAGTCCGTCATCGCATCCCGCGGCCCAACCTAATGCCCTATGGCCTAGACTTACTTAGCATATACGGCTTAAAACTACGCGAAATATTGTACATACATCGATATACAGGGTGCACGGTTCCCGGAGCGATATGCCACGAGTTGGTGCGATGATCTAACTCTAACCTCTAACACCTCTTAAGCTACACGCGGACTTATGGACACTTTTGTAAAGTGACTGGCTCTAGGATTGATTTGTATGGTTTAGCGTTTGTTGCATTTCCGTAACAGTTTTGCATTTTCTCTGTTGCTGCCTGCTCTTGTAGAGCATTAATGTACATGTTTTCACTCTTTCTTTTACTCTCTTTCACTCCCTCTCACTCTCTCTCAGTGTGTTTGCACTGATTTACACACCGCCGGATGTGCGCGGGGATGAGCTCTGTTCAAGCAGAAACAACACTGTGGCCAACGTGATTGCTTGCTTTGGTGTTGTTGCCGTTGCTGCTGCTGCTGCTGCTGCTGCTGCCGTTGTTGTTAGGCGGTGACTTGGATGTTGCTAGCCCTGCAGTTGATGCGGCCGGCGTCATGGAAGCAGTCGCCGCCGTCGCCGTCGCCATCGTTACCCACCTTTCGTTTGGCGGCAACACTTCGATTTCGGACTGCATTTTGATCGTCCTCACCGTCGGATCGTAATAGCCGGCCAGATAGTACGTGTCGTTGTTGTCGTAGATCGCGGTGTACTGCTTCGGATCGGCCCCGAACTTGGCGGTGTACTCCCGCAGGCCCAGCACCTCACACTTGTGCGAGATCGTCTGCACGTCGTTTTCGTCCTCGTGTGGCGACTGAAACAGAGCGCCCTGTCGCAGAGCGGCCGCGAAAAAAAAGGGGGAACGAACATCAAAGGTTAGAGACGCTGCGGAACAGTTTTGCTGCGGCAATGCGGGGACTTACCGGGTACTTCAGGTTGGGGCAGTCCTGCGTCTCCTCGGGATGGTAGAACCACTTGACGCGCACCACCATGTTGTTGGTGGACGTTTCCCACATCGATTCGATGTGCCCGATGTAGGGCCGGTCGGGCCGCCCCGTCGAGAGGAATACGGCCGAGTCGCCCACCTGGAAGAGAACGGCGAAAAGGCGGTCAGTGGACAAATCCGCAAGTCAGAAGCATGGGGGACGGCTTACCGAAATCGTTTCCTTGCCCCGCTGGATGGATTTGTAGAACTGCTTCTTGACGCGCCCGGTCGACCGCCGGTAGCCCTTGCCGCACCAGGCCCACAGCTGGCGGGCGGGCAGGAAGGCCGCGATTTTGCTGCCATTTTGTTCGGTGCACGGTTTCCGCTCCGTCGCCGAGCCTTTCTTCTGCTGCGGTTGCTGTGGGGGGTGGAGAGGAAGGACAGGACACACAAAAAGGAACGGATGAGTTGCAGGTGACGGCACAAACGAATCTGAATCCCCAAACTTACATAATACGATCCGGAGCTTTCGGTGACGGACGAGCTGACCTCCTCCTCCGTCAGCGTGCCGTCCTTCTCCACCGTCGGCGTGCGGGCGACGACACCGCCCTCGGCCCGCTGCACTGCCGGCCGCGGGCTAAACTGACCGGCCGTCTGGGACGCACTGTCGCCCTGCGAGATGTCGTCGTCCATCGAGCCGGAACCGGCCTCGACGGTGGCACCCTCCTCGGGCGAGGACGGCGCCACCAGCACCGCGTCCCGGTGGTGCTTCTTGTGCTTTCGTCGCTTTTTGTGCTTCCGATGCTTGCAGAACTCGTCGTAGCACTTCGATTTGGACTTTTTGTGCTTGTGCACGGTGGTGGTGGTGGTGGTGGTGGTTCCACCGGCCGCCGCCAGTTCCGCATTGTTCGCCGCCAGACGGCGCAGCTTGTCTTTGCGTATCTTCTTCAGCCGGCGGCGCTCTTCCCGGTACGCCTCGCCGTGCAGCCGCTTTTCGGCCCGCTCTGTCGTCAGCGCGAAGCTGTTGATGGACGAGCCGCCGGTACCGAGCGGCGAGGAGATCATCGGCGTAACGGTGGCCGTCAGCGGCGTGCCGGACGACGGCTGGATATGTGGCACTGGTGGATGACCGACGATGGTCTGTTGCTGTGGCTGGTGCTGCTGTTGCTGCTGTTGTTGCTGTTGTTGCTGTTGCTGTTGCGGCACCATCGAGACTGGCCCGAGCGTTCCGAGCTGGGGGCACGGTTCGGAATGGCTCGGTTGGCGCTTACGCTTGCCTAGCGATAAAAGAGGATTGGGATCGTATTCTGGAGTGTTGTTCGTATTGATCGGTTCGTTTTTTTGGTTTTTGGTTTATGATTTTTTGTTGTGTGTGTGTTGGCGATTTTTATGCAACAAAAAAACGAAGGTGGGGAAAATACGTTGTTGTTGTTGTTGTGGGCGTCGATGTTGTCGCGTTATTGTTGGGTTGTTGGTTCACACATACACAAACACACACGCACGCAACAAACGAGCACAACGGGGACACACGCACACACAAACACGATTTGTCATGGCGGTGGTGGTAGTAGTTGTCGAGGAGGTGGTGGTGGTGGTGGTTGTGGTATGGCACGCAGAGGTGGTTGCAGGTTGTTTGGTTGGTTGGTTGGTTGGTTGAAAACGCAAAAAACCCGAGAAAAAGAAAAAAGGAAACAATGTAAAACATAAAACTTAAAAACATAACCAAACGCATATTTCTCCGCTCAACACTCCGCAACATAGAAACGGTCTTTAAACGGGGGGAGGGCGCGCAAGGGGGAAATTGGGAATGTGAGTACGGGATGCAGGAAGAGAAAGAAATAGAGAGAGAGAGAAATAGAGAGACACGGTGAGATGACAAAAGAGAGTGATGGAGAGGACTGCAGGGGTTGTGCAGCTTCAAACTGAAGAATGTTCTCTTTTTTTTAAGGAAAGAAATACAACGTCCGATCTCACATCACACACCACGTGTCTCAGAGGAGAAGTAGTAGTAGTGGTAGTCCGGGCGGCAGAAGCTTCTAGTGATGGGAAAAAATCAAGTTTTCGTCAGAATCGATTCCAGCTAGCTCCGAAGTTTTTTGGAATCGATTCCGGATCGGTAGGTCCGGATCAGTTTCCGAAATCGATTACGGAATCGAAACCGGAATCGGCTCTGGAATCGGCTCCGAAATCGGAACCAGAATCGGTTTCGTAATCGGAACCGGAATCGGAAATCAAAATCGGCTTCGAGATCGGAGTCGGTTTCGGTATCTCCATTAGAATAGGCGTTTTGGTCCAATGATACAACGTATTGGTTGTTGCAAAGAATCCAAGCTTACTTGTAAACGATCCATTCTCATGGAGATTCCCGGGCTAATTTCGCATCTGAAACTTATTATTTCAATTCAAGAACTGAATCTCATTCCGGAGCTAAATCCAATTCTGGAGTCAATTCTGATTCCGTTTCCGGAGCAAATTACGATTCTCAGGTCGATTGCGATTTCGGAGCCGCTTCCACAGCCAACTCCAGAATTAGCTCCGGAGTCGACTCCGGAATCAGCTCCAAAGTTGACTTTGGAATAAGTTCCGGAGTCAACTTTGGAATCGGCTCCGATATCGGAATCGATTCCAGCATCGGAATCGAATCCGGAGTTGATTCCGAACACGGAATCGGAATCGGGTAAGTCCGATTCCGAGCTCCCACCACTAGAACCTTCCCTTTGGCAACTACAGAAGTACAGTCTCCATAAGACCGTAGAGCGGCGGTAAGAATCGGCACAAACTTAGGGCTAACTTGTCACACACTCACACTCACGCACGCGTACACTCATACAGATGAAAACAGATTAAGGTTGTTACAGGGAGTCGCACTATCACTCACAGGGAAAGGAAAGCTCTACCGTACAGGGGGGTAGGAGGATCAAGCGGATCATGCTACTGGGAGGAGGACCATCTCTCGTAGGACGTGGAGGAACACGGGGGCAGCAACACGACAACGCAAAGAGCTATCAACACTTACCGACTATCGGGTAGTCGCTCATCAGGAAGCGAATGTCCTCGAGGGCGATCTTGCCATTGTCCCCGTCGTCGAACTCGACGTTCACGAAGCGTTTCTCCGGATCGGGCGAGGCCGGTTCGGCTGCCACGCCCGGGTACAGGCAGCGATACTGCTGGCTCCAGTAGGCGCAGAGCCGCGTTCCGGGAATGATGTCGTCCACCGACTTGGGCGCTACTTCCAGGATCTGCAAGGAAAGGCCGGATTAGCTGCTGCAGAGCTTCCGCCGTCCAGAAGCGTTGTCACCATTCCTGTACTTACCGCATCACGCAGCACCTCCTCCCGGGACATGATGTGCGGCCGATTGCCACGCTCGCCGTCCAGCGTCACTGCGTAAATGTCGGGCGGCTGCACCGCACTCAAACACCCGGCATAGAATAGCCCGCCCATCGCGGTCAGCACGCGCGTTTTGTCCTTGCCCAGGTGCTCGCTCGTCAGCAGGCAGCGCTGATCGATGCGCTTCTTCTCCGAGCTGCGCCGTTTGCGGTCCTTGCTGCGCGACTTTTTGCGCTTCACGATCGGTGGTGGCCCACCGACCAGCGTGCCGTTGGTGGCGCCGTTGGCAGCAATCAGATGCGGCTGCGGTTTCATTAGCGGCGTCACGACGGCCGCCTTCACCGGGGACACCTTCAGGCCGACGAGCGGGTTCACCTGCGCACTGACGGTGCCGCCGGCCGCACCCGTCTTCACCTTGTCGAAGATGGACGGCTTGCCGCCGAAGATGGAGAACGCCGCATCGGACGGTTTGCTGTTTTCGTCCTCGAACGCAAACACACCGCCGGCGGGCGATCGGATCTTCACCTGCGGCTTCAGCGAGCTGTCCGACAGGTTGCTGGTGTCGTCGCTCGTCGTGGCGCTCTCGAACTTGGACGAATGGATGGGCGACTTTTTGAACTTGGACTCGCTGATGTGATGGTGGTGAGGGGGGTTGGGCTGCTGCTGCTGCTGTTTCGCGTGTCCCAGCCCAATGGTTCCCCCGTTCGGGCCACTGTGATGCAACACGTGGCTCCAGTGGTTGTGATGCTGCTTCTCCGGCTTTTGATGTGTCGCCGCCGCATCCTTCACGCCACTATCGCGCGTGTTCTTCGACGCGAGGATGTAGCCCACCAGGCTCTTCGGTTTCTTCGCCACGATCGTCTCGGTCAGCGTCAGCTCGTCGTGCTTCTTCGGGATGCCGCCCTTGCGCTTCGAGTAGGACAGCCGCTCCATCGAGCAGGCGTCGTCGTCCTCCCGCTTGCCGCTCGAGTCCGTGTCCGAGCTGAGCTTCGGCAGCTCCACGAACGTGGTCGAGTTGGACGAGGAGGAAAAGTTGGGCGATAGTGCTGGGATGGTGCTGAACTTGGGCCCGCCTAGCCCGTGACCGAGCACGGACCCGGGCACGACGCCTCCCGCACCCGACGACGTGCTGCCCGACCCGAACGTATTCAGCATGGCGCCGCCGGCCGCCGCCATTGCGCCGAACCCGCCAAAGTACGCCTTGCCCATGTCGGGGATGCGCACCATGCCGCTGTTGGCCAGCGGCTTCACCTTCGCCACCGCCGCCGTGCTCATCTGCTCGAGCTCGCGCTTCTTCTCCTCGCACTGGCGCGTGATCCGCTCCAGCCGCTCCTTCATGTCCGACTCGATCACGCTGAACAGCTCGTTCGCGGTCGGCCACTGGGACCGGCAGCAGCGATGGTCCTTCTCGTCCGCGTCCTTGCAGCTGCACCGGTTCATCTTCGCCTTGATGCGCGTGAGGCTTTCCTTCAGCTCCGCGTCCAGGTCAGCACCGTCGGCGTCGGGCGACGTGCCGTCCGAGCTGTGCTTGCGGCGCTTCTCCGCCCGCCGCAGCTCCTTCTCGTGTTTCGATTTTTTGCTCGATTTCTTCCCACTGCCATCCTTGGAATGTTTGTGGTGTTTGCGCTTGCGTGAGCCATGCTCGACGCCGCCGGCCGACGCGGCCAGCAGGGCCAGGGCGTGGTGCGTCGGTGCGGCTCCGATGCCCGGGTACTCCTGCTGCTGGTGCTGCTGCTGGCTTCCCACTGCTTGTTTAGCACCGCCCGCAGCATTCGGTGGAGATGCTGGCGGGGACGCTGTGCTGCTGCTGGAGCTGCTTGGCGATATGTTGCTGCTGTAGCTGCTGCCGCTGCTGCTGCTGCTGCTGCCCGAGCTGCTGGATGTGGCGGGTGAGTCTTTCTTGAACATTCCCTCCTCCTGGAAGCGCTGCTCGGCGAGGGCACAGAGCAGGTTCAGCCCTCCCATGGGCTCGTCCGTGCGCAGGAACGCTTCCGGCACGGCTGGTGGCGCCGCAGCGACCGGTGGCGTCGTGAGCTGGCAGGAGGCTGCTGCCGCTTGCCCTAGTTCCGGCGGGGCTGGGGCGGCGGCGGGTAACGATGGCACTGGGTGGGATGAAGCCGGCTCTGGTGGCAGCTGCGGTGAGATCGGTTCCTTCTTGATCAGTGAAGACTTCTTCTGGAACACCTCGATACTGTGGGACAGAAGCTCCAGCCCGCTCAGATCCACTGGATGGTCCTGCTGCGTGATGGGCGCACCTCCTCCTCCACTCGACCGGCCTGCCAGCTCCTTTTCACTTCTCGCTGGCGCGGGCCCGGTCGGCGAGTGGAGCTCCAGCTTCGTCAGTCTTCGCTGCGGGCCGCCGGCGACGCTGGCCGCTGGAGCGACGGAAAGGTTTTCCGGCTCGTGCTGGATGGGTGCCAGCGGCTGGGGAAGGGGCGTCGCCGGCGGTGCTGCTACACCCGTCCGACCAACCGGCTCCAGCTCCATCTCGACCTGATCACAGTTGGAGGTGCACGTGGCGTTCAACAGGCCCGACGTGGACAGGTCCGGCTCGATCGCCGAATCGCCACTGCTGTTGATGAGCGTGCTATGGCACAGGGATTGTTCGCTTGCAAGCGCGTGGTAAGCGGCCGCCAGGGTCGCATCCGTCGACATGTTGGTGGCCGGCTCGGGGCCGCCCGTCGTTTCCGACTCGGCACCACCAGCACCAGCACCACCGGTTGGCGGTTGCGTCGTCTCGTCCTCGCTCATGATCGGCGTGTCCGTCTGTATGTTGGCGTCCTGCACTTCGGGCGCTTCCGTTATCTCCGCCGCTCCACCGTCCGTCGCGTTGGTTTGCGCGTGCAGCGTGCCGGTGGTATTGGTGGCATTGGTCGTGGTGGTGGTGTCGGGCGGAGGCGTCAGACAGGTGGTGGTAGCCGGCACCTCGGACAGCACCAACGGCGGAGGATGGCTGCTAGTGGCAATATGGTGCGCCGAGTGGCTAAAGCCGGCCAGCAGCGTCGTGGACAGAGCGGAAGGCGGCGGCGTGTGGTTGGTGATGCCCGCACTGAGCGTCCCGCCGGCCGCCGGCGCTGCTTCCAGCAGTGCGGGCGGCTTGGAGGGATGGTGCGGCGCGATGTGTATTAAGCTGCCCGGTTGAAAGAGCAGCTGCGACGTCAGATCGCTGGTCGCCGTCAGGGCAAGGTGCGAATGGGAGGCTGCCCCGTTCGTGAGCGCACTCGCTGCCGTCGAACCGGCCGACGTGCTCGATTTGTCCAGCTCGCTCAGCGTGCCGAAAAGGGAGGTGGCCAGATGGGACGTGGACGCAGCAGTCGTAGCGCCACTGATCGTACCCGCGATACCGGCACTGGTGGAGCAGTCTTCGAGCTTGATAAATGCGTGCGGTGCCGGTATGGGCAGGGGAATCGTGGGCTGGCCGCAGGTGCTGCCCGATCCGGCACTCGATCCGGCCGCGCTGCCCGTCGTTTGCGATTGCTTGCCGCCGGCACTGGAGGACGTTCGCTTGCCACTCGATTCAGCGGACGTCAGCGCAAGGTACCGGGTGCTGTGGTGCGATTGTGTGTGCTGCTGCAGTGGTGGGGGAAGGAAGAAACAAACGGGTAAAAGGGACATTAGAGTGCTGCTGCTGCTGCTGCTAAACCCAAATCGAGGGAAATCGATAAAGACGTCAAAGCCGGAGGACGTGGGCACGTGACATACCTGATGGAGCGTTGTGCTGGCCGTGCTCATGTAGTCCGAGCTCAGCATCTGCAGCGGAGCCAACGGTGGTGGCTGGAGCTGCGGCTGCGGCGGCGGCGGAAGCTGCGGCAGGAGCAGATGCTGCGAGGCGGTCGATTGCGGGTACGAGGGCCACACGACCGCTTGTTGGAATGGTTCTATACAAGAAATATAGATTTTATCTAGAAAGTTTGACGGATTGGCTGTGAAGATGGCATTTTCGTATTATGTTTGGCATTGGAAATCGATCGACGTTTTGTGTGTATGTGTGTGTGTTTGTGTGCGTTTCAATTGGTTATTCGGGTCAGCGAACGAACGTAAATTTCGTCGAAATGAAGGTAGAAAAGAAATAAAGAAAGAAAAAAGAGAGAAAAAATACAATACTGGTAAGTAGAAGCGATACTAAGCAGAGAGAATTAAATGATAAAGTATGAATAATTAAAAAAAAACACATAAAACCAATTCTGTGTTGAGCTGCTCAACCGTACTACACCAACTAGATTAATGTGACTGTAACCAAACATGTGTAACTCTAGTGTGCTACCCCACAGATACTATGGCGTTTAGAGTGCTGCCTGCTATTCCAAGACCCAAAAAGCTCACGTAGAAAAATAATGTACTTTACTTATTGCATGTTTTGCTTTAAAATATGTTGAAATAGTTCTAGCAACAAATAACTCAAATTATAACGTTTTCTAGCTATACTCGGCCTTATTTCTACACCCAACTAACGCTGTCACTTTAATATATCCCGATAAAAAAAATGGTTAGGCTATATACTATTGAACAAAGACAAGCTTACCGATTGTCGCTGCAGCGGGAAGGAACAGAATCTGACCGGTGCTTGGATCCCGCACCAGCTGCAAGCCGACGGGCGGTATCGGCGGCAAGGGCAGCATCGATTCCATGGGGACGGGAGCTGAAAAGATTGAGAAAACGGGTCGAAATTATTGACCAATAATGTCATAAATATTCCTCCACCATCATCATATCACAAGCGGCGATGCATGCACAAGGCGTGTGATGCGCGGGGCGTTCGCGTCCCATCGGTTGAATTTTAAAATATTTCCTCATAATCCTCATCTTCGGAAAGCACCGAAGGGTAGGGCACGAACCGGGGGAGAGGGAGGCAGGAGACAAGGTCCACCCTCTTCCTCCCCCCCTGGTGTAAGTTGTAATAAAAATGAGTGCCATAAATTCTGCACCGCACCAGCGGGTGTTCCGAGTTGCTGGTGTAATATAATTTTTGGTGCTCCGTCTCGCTGGACAATCGCTCGAGGACACATTGGAAGGTTTATTGTACGAGATGGATGATGGCACTTGTCTGAACATTTCATGGCCCGCTAACAAGAAAGGAATTTCAAAGTCGAAAGCATTCGAAGCGTTTACAGCTTTATTTGGTTGGTTTCTTTGTGCTGTACAATCGTTTGCTGGCATAATTTAGAGCTAGTTTAAATATTTTATATTATGCGCGTTTTAAAAAGCAAACTAAAACACACACACACACACACTTCAACGGAATAGATCGCTTTAAATCGACTCTATGCACAGATTTTTGTGCAATAGAAATAAACAAAATCGATCAAAATATTGGACTATCGGTAATTTAATCGAGAATGCACGAGACAAGCTATCGTTAAAAATGAATACGTTGTCAGTAAGAATGTTTCAGATATTAGGGCATTAAGGCTTAAAAATAATTTAAAACAGTGCAGTCAAGTGAACCTAACCAACATCTATAAAAATAAATAAACAACAACACCATCCAAAAGCGAGAGTCAAGCCGCAGTCGGCTGCTACAAACGTGGACAGAAGTGTTGCATGGCGCTTGGATTACAAGTGGCCGAAACCGAACCGAAAGCCGGCCGACCGGATTGGACGAACCGAGCTTCGGCAGTGCACGCACGCTCTCCGATTGGTCGACGGCGCATCTAGGGGCGGAGCTAAAACGCGCCTGCTCGGCCTGGCGAACACAAACGACACCTGCAGCAGCAGCAGCAGCAGCAGCAGCACGGCGAGATGCGCACACTGCACACGCTTGTGAGTAGGGAAAATTATTGGTTTTCGTGTATTACAAGATTTTCGTTGCACACACCGGGGTTTTTGGCGAAGTGCAGTGTTGGTCGCGTGTTGCACTTTCTAAGCCGAGTGCAGAGTCTTTCTGCAAACAAAAAACCCTTTTAACTAGCGAATGATTTTATGCGGAAAGTGTGCGTGTATGCGCTGCCGTTGTTTGATTAGGAGCTGTTTTGAGGCGAAAAATAGAATGAAGGCACGCACTGCCGGAACAGCTAGCCCCAAAACACACACAGGAAGAAAGAGTTAAAAAAATGCTTGCCTCATTATTATGAAACGAACCCCCCTCAATATCTACTGATGCGAACAGCTAATGCAAATGCAGTAAAAAAACCCCGGAATAGAAACTAACTCTTCCCCACTTCTCTCTCTCTCCGTTCCTTCCTTGCCGTTTGCGTGGTTTGCGTGAATATTGGCGTTTTATGCAAAATTAGCTTCTACCACGGACACCACACACCACGGCTTCTGAATATGTTTTGCCGAAACGAAACATGATTAGGGAGGAGTGCCTCCATAATTACATACTCAATCACACACACACGCAGACCGCGCGCGCACATATGCACTCCGCGGTGTGGCGTACGCTATGCACTTTCACGCTCGCGTATTCATTGCGGGGCGTTTTGGGGCCACCGTCCCAATCGCTCTCGAGCCCGTGGGGCAGCAGCAAATCGGACTCTGGAGAAGAAGTGCGAGCTACTAACCGCAGCAACCGATTTTTAATTAGCGCGCCCGTCGTTCGACCAGTGCCCGCCACCGACCGCCGGCTCTAATAGGGGGCCCACCACATCACCACCCCCTAGTTAAGCCCTACGTGTGTGTGTGTGCGTGCTTTTTTTGCTGTTGCTGATTTGCTCCCCTTTTTCCTGCAGTCGTTTCAGTATCCGGAGAACGGGCGACTTGGACGTGTTAATGAGTCGTCTGTCTTTATGTGTGTAGAGTGGCATCGGAGTGTGTGGGGCATCGTGTGTTCTCTGTGTACGCGCTCTCGTGCAATGTACTATGCAACACCGTCCACTCCCCCTTGGGCGATGCAGTAGCAGCAGCAGCAGCAGCAGCAGCAGCAAGTGGTTCCCCATATCCACACACACACCCAGTAATCGGGTGGCTATCGTGCGAGATGCACGTGCATGTTTGTGTGTGTTGCTACACCGCCTATCAACCCTGGCCACAGCGTTCAGCGTTCGCAGTGGAACCGAGAGTGGGACACAACGAAAAAAAAGGGAAAGGCTGTGCAAATTCGATCCCGCCACTGAAGGTACTACTTTTCTGCCGCGAAAATTAGCATATTCATTAGCTATCGCGAAGGCAGCACCCTTCTCCGGGGCCGGTCGGTCCACCGGTCCCGGTTTGGTGAGATGAAGAAAAACTAGCCGCCTATACGGGGCCACTCCACGCGCCGCCCCGGCCAGTTCGATCGTCAACTGACCGGTGTTTGTGTTGTTTCTGCTTCTGTTGCAGATGATGATGATGGTGATGGTGATGATGATGCATTCCAGTATATAGGTGTGCGTGCATAATAATGTTCGCTTGTAGTAGCGGATAAAATAAAGAGAGAAAAAATGACAACAACCCACCACTATCTCGTCCTTGTTCGCTTTTATGCCATGTTTTTGTGCCTCTTTCGATTGTATCGCTTCCTCCGAGCCTTGTGCTGGGCGATCTTTTAAGCTGCTTTGCAAAACTAAGTCTATTACAGGTTGCTTTGCTACACAAAGTTGTCTTTTTTTTGCTCTATGCACGAAATGCACTTCTCCGGTGAAGCAAAACAAGCTGTTTCAGGTGCATCGTCACAATAAACGTCACTTTAAACGGCCATAATTTCAACCTTAATAAGACGGGATGGTGTATCTGTAGATGCTTTCTAGCGATGTTTCAATTCTGCTTCAATCATAATCAGTAAATGTGATCTTCTTTTTTATGTGAGAAAAAGAAAAAAAAGCCGAGCCTATTCATGTGTACTATACTTAGCGAGTTACAGGCCTGACAAGAAGAAGGCGGTGCAATAATAGAGGCTAGATGACGGCTTTGTACGTTTTTTTAACGCAAAAAAACACACACACGCACCTACAATTAGGTCATAAATCTACAGTCTATAGGTAAAACCCTGAAAAAAAAAACTGAGGCAATACGTATGTTGCAAAAAAAAAACCAAACAAAATAAAATAAACCCGATCTCGGAAACATATGAAAAAAACCATTCACACACATCCACACATGATTGTTTGTGCTGGAGGAAAAGGTTTCTCGTTTCTTGCTTTTCTTTTAAAATTTGGTTTCGTTTTTTTTCATTCAATTTGTGAATGCATTTTAAGGCCCTGCGCTGTTGTATAGCGCTTGTTGCACAACCAGAGGAGCGATTGGGACGGGTGGGGAGGGCGCACGGGACGCTTTGGAATAAATTATTTACAGAGTGATAAAAGCAAAAAAGGCAGTTCATGTTTATCCTGATACAACGCATTGTACAGACGTCGCTTGTATAGTTTTTGGGCAAATATGCCTCAAATGCCATAACAATGTTCCATAATGTTGCGTGTGCCCTGCCAAATATATTATCTACACGTATATGTATACAATTTGAATGTGCTCTCTTGGCCCGTTCTGACGAATGACTCGTCTATGTAGGGTTGAAATTTTTGCTATAACGTACATAGAACAGTAATCATTAAAATTAAACATTTCAATTAAATTTAATTTGAGTTTATGTACCAAAAATACCGTTTTTTCATAACTGTACATTTAACTGCAAAACAAGCAAGCAGCGTTTGTGCCAAAAAAAAAACATCACGGAATATTCATAGTCGATTGAATTTTAAAATAAGTAATACGCTTCCACAAATTCCTACAAAAAAGAGGCAAAATACAAAACAAAAAAGGCAAATCGCCACGAACATGATAGTGCACTCCATGCATGATGCATGGATAATTGAATCTGTCTGTTGAATGCATTTGATTGATTCACATTCACGTTTCACGGGCCTTTCGATTGCAATAGGCTATACAAAAATGACCAATTTCTGTACCTCCCCGACCGTGCGACGGATGAATGAACTATGCTTTTTTATCGTATGTTGTTTTTTTTATCAGTTGCATCATTTTCAACGCACGACTAGTGTCGATAGTGGTGGTTTTTTTTTTTGGGTTCGACACTGCAATCGCTTGCACGGTTGGGCTATTGAGCTTTTTTTCCCAACACGCGCACATCTCGCACCAAAGCAGCGCCCGATTCCATGGCTAATAAGAAGCTATTCAGCTAAAGTGCATGTATAGTGGGGGCGGCGTGCGTTGCGTTTTTGTTTTGTTTGTTGCGTTATACCGTGCAATAAAATTAGTATGCGTGGAATTTTACGATTTTTGCTCTTGTCTTTTGCTACGTTTTTTGCCTCTTATCTTTAGCACGATGCAAGAAATAAAAAAAAAAACACACACACACACACACGATGGCGTGCCAATTTATGACAATATCAAAGGTTCCCTACCATAAAACACCTGTGAGCGTGCGAATGAGAGGCTGATGGGTTTTTTTTCTTCCTACTGTTCGTTCGTTCGTTCGTTCGTTCGTTCGGTTCGTTTGCCTATTCTGTACAGTACGGCACAAATGAACGGCTTGTGGATTCATTAGAATTCAATTCATAAATTTAAAACCTTATCGCGGCGCTGGTGGCCCTTTCACGACGACGACGGGTGTCACGCACACGACCCGACGTTAAGTCGGACGGTTGATCCCGGCACCGAAAGCCGGTCGCTTTATCTTTGCAGTAGCAAATGTCCTTCACTGGCTTGCCCCGGCACGGAGGTCCCTTCTTAACCGATGCAGAGACGCCAGTCAGTTGCCTTCCGTTTCGCGGTGTGTGCATGTGTCGGTCTAGCCGCGCGCGGAAAAAGGCAAGGAAACCGAATCTAATGGGATTTTTAATCGGAGCTTAGAACGCACACGCTTTGCAAGTTGGGGTTGGGCTCGCTTCACTCCACACTGCACACGGTGAACAGAGCCCAAAAACCGAGGCAGGACAAAAAATTAACCTCTAAAGTACCGCAATGTATAAAAACCCATCTCACCACAAGGAGTGTGTTGTGTGTGAGGAGCAAATTACCTTACCGAAATAGCATAGCACACACGCGGAACATGGGGGAGCGCTCAAGCTAGAGGAATCAGCATCCAGAGCCACACACTCAACGTTGCCGCTTAGGACAAAGTTTTGCATTTAGCACCACGTGCCCGGGGAGGGAGTCGGAGATTTTTCCAACAAAGTATAATATGAATATTTCATTGGATAAATCACTAATTTATGCTGACTGCTGTGACTGACTGTCTGGCTGTATGTGGTATCTAGTACAGGATCCACTTCTTCCAGCGTGTAACTGAAGGTTGCACATTAGAGCTGTAAACTAGTCACACACATCGAGAGTAATGAAATGGGAACCCATTACTGCCGGATTGCAGTTGATATCGCCTCCGTATTTATAGCCATATGGATTAAGCACACATACACCAGAGCCAGCCGGAGGAGGTGGTGGACACCGAATGCAACAGAGTGTACCGAGAGCGTCCCAACGAGAGCCCCAAGAGAGCCGGCTGGTATCGCTCAATCAGTACCACGGACCAAGTGCCGCTTTAAAACTGGAAAACTTTAATTACTATAAATCCTAATGTGGTCAAGGGGAAAATAATTGCTTTCTGGCATCGTGACAAAATGCTTCCAAAAAGCGGCGATGTATGAAAAGGTATAATGCAATCGCGTCGTAAAAATCTGAAGGAAAAAAAGCGCTTCCAACCATCCACTTTCAAAAGCCAACGACTTCAGAAACGAAAAAAAATGCCCGCACACTCACACGGTCGCGGTCAGAGAGTGGCCTTTGCCGGTTTCGAACGAAATCGAAACGGACGAGATAGCATCATAAAAATTAGTGGCAGCACTCGTCTTCAAAAGAGGCCTGCGAAGTACACGGTGCTGGTGGTGGTGGTGCGGCCTGGGCAAAGTGCGCTTTTATGCGCTCTCGTTCAAAACTATCGTTTAACGGCCGAACGCGCGGGCATACAAATAGAATGAGGACGCGATGATTTTAGAACGGCTTCAAGGGGAGGAAACGGTGGTGGAGAGGAGCTATAACTTTTCCAGACAATTGTGCACCCGAATCAGATAAAGTTAGTGCTGCTCGGAAGGAAGGAGGAGAAAATTGGAAAAGAAGAGCCAAGCGAAGAGGCTCGGTCGGTCGCCGGTACACAGTTGGGCGCGCTCGCCCTGATGGGCTTGTCCTTTCGCTCTGCTACGACAATCATTAGCCATTCGAACGAACCTCCCGCCCTACTGTGGGGCGAGAATCGATCGACATTTATGATCGGGGTGCACTTGGAATGGTTCCAATTTTTTCGACCCACAGCGCGCAGTAACGAAAAGGGAACAGGCAGGCAGAGAGAGATAGAGCATTAGCAAAACTGCTAGGACCCCGGGTAGGAGACGGGCCGCCCTGATGCGCCGGCAGAAGCGTCACACTTCACGGAAATAGGCTTCAAGCCATTTGCTGCGCGGGCAGGCACACGGGCAGGCTCTGGCACCATTGCTCTCTGTCCGTTGCAGGCTCGATGCTTTTCCTTTATCGCGTGGTGTACTACAATCCCAATAAATGTCATCCGGGCGCTTTTCTTTGTTCGGCACCAGCCGATGATGTAACTATTTTCGGCATTCACTTACACCCTCATCCAGCACTTTTTTTTTGTACCAAGACAATTCTGTTTTATCTTTTAATCACGCAACGGTCCATCATCCATTTTATGAAGCCGTTCCGTCGAAGGGAAAGTCAGGCATTGATGCATCGCGCTCGCGAGTGTGTGTGTGGGTTGATGTTCATATGCCAGCAAAAAAAAAGGAGTCGCGAGCTGAGTGCCCACTTTTGGCGATGTGTAAAATTGCATCGTCAAGCTGCAGAGGAACGGGTTTTAATTTCCCAAAGAAGCGCACTTTGCTTTCGAGCAAACGGCGCTGGCAAATAATTTGCATGCTGGATAAAAAAACACAGATGCACGCACACAAACACCTCGGCGTTCAGCATTGAACCGCGTGAAAGCATACGCGTGTACATCCAAGCAGGGTTTGCAATCCTTGTGCTGATCCACCAAATGGAGAAAGAGAGAGAGAAAGAGAGAGAGAGAGCATAATCAAAAAGCACATGTACTCTCGGCCCATACGAGGGATTGCAATTAAACCGCGCTAGGCTGGCTGGAAGGCGTTCGTAAGCGCCAGCCCTGTATACGCTTGGCCAGTGTGTAACTGCCTCCAATTACACTTAATTGGTTATTCTACGCCGAGCCAGCCAGCCAGCCTGCCTCCTGCTCCCGCACCCACACGCGTGCCGTTGCGTGTGCCGTACAGAATCTGCATCACGGCCACACCGGCAGCATCAGAAATCCGCGCCCCGATTAAAGACGGCGGCGGACGATTGTTTGATGTTCTTTCCGATGGCAGGCAGGCAGGCAACCAGGCACAGCTTCCTGCTTTTCACCGACGGATTGGTTATCGCCGGCCGGATCTCACCGGTACACCACGGGGGCACGTGCACTGATAGGTGTGTTGTGCAGTGCGGGGAGCCCACTTTATTGCACAAGCCGCCCGTTCGCATTGCTGCTTAACACGCGTCAATTTACCTCACGCGCCCGCTGTAAAAGTGTGCACCTGTGCACGTGAGAAAGAGCTCCGGTGTTCACTTGGGAAGTACCTTTTTATTGCCTGGCGGATGGGCCATTTGCAGGACGTTAACTGGATGGATATGATTGCGTGTGTGTGTGTGTGTATTTTTTTTTTAATGGTGATACATTGGACGAACTGTATTTGAATTGGTGAAAGTTGTTTTTTATAGTTCATCATTTTAAGGCTAGATGGATCAATGTGTATTCTGCAATAACTTGAGATGAAGTATTTTTATTACGGAACTAGGAAATTGGATTTCTGTTTCAATTTTGAAAACACATTTCTTCGTTGGTCTATGGTCGCGTTTGTATCTGTTGGTAACTATTAATTTTGCAATAAAAATGACATCCAGTGTAGTATCATCCCACCGATGATGTTCAGAATTTCGTAATATAGAAAATGCAATAAAAGCAAAGAGTCCAAAAATACTGGTGGCAAACCTTTTTCAACGCCGTTCTTCATGCACAAGAACGTGCTCTTTTAAAATTGCTCTCACTGTGTGTTTTGTAGCGGAAGGCGAACAACAGAGCACCGAGTACACGCCATCGTTTTAATTGGCAAAACCATTGACAACAATATTTCGGCAGCTCGCTCGGTTTTTTTTTGTTCGTCCCTCATAGCGACATTGCTTCGGAAGCTTTGAAGTGACAGACTTTCGCTGCTAGAAGACGTGACAGTAAAGGCCAGTGAAGCCAGCCCCGGTGTGCCCTTTCCCGTCAACACAGTGCGCAGTAGCTTCTAGAGTTTCACAGAGGATTCATTTTTTTCCTGCCTGTTTCGTCTCGAGAATAACACAAAAAAAAAACCGGAATACCCAGTGCCGATTACACCACAAAACCCAAACTCCTGGCGTAAGGCGGGACGGTTTTTAATACAGTCTTACTGAGGCCATCTCACTGTTGTCCACGTGCTGACGTCTCGTCCCAGCCGGTCGGATGACAAACTCTCCCGGACGGCCCCAGACCGATCCAATCCAATAAAGGATTAATTTGCCATCGTTTCGAAACTTGTCGACGGGCGCGTCTCATTCGCTTTACCGTCGTCAACTAAATGAACCGTCGCCCGGGCGGATCCAAAAGGTCTTTTGGCTATTCACCACCGCTGTGAGTATTTTTTTTACTATGCACAATGAACCATTACATTAAAAACACGCAATTGGACCTACGCCGCACAGGGAAAGTGTGTGTTTGCCCTTGTCCACGGTGGAATTTCGTCCAGTGGCGAGGAAAAATCTAATTTAAAAACAAACTCACCAAACAACACCATGCTGCCCAAAGCACGCAGATTCACTAATCAATGTTTTATGGCATATTGATGAAACTTTATTTCGTGCCGCCCCCTGGGTGGGGGGAAACGATGCGAATATTATGATAGATGGTAAATTTGCTCGGAACTCGTTTGAGGGCAGAAAGAGACGTGGAAAAATTACAAAACCACATGCGCGAAAGTATTTCTGGTGCTGTTTCTTTTTTGTTATTGAGAATTCCTTTATTCGTTATACATCACTGAGCATGGACCACGCTTGAGCATCGAGCAAGGTATCGAACCGAAGAAGAGCCGTACAACAACAATGTATTCCTCGAGAGCTGCAATGCCGCGCTACAATTACACTTCACAGGGATTAATGAAGAAGCGAAAATTTATAACCCGGTCAGCGCAATTAAAAAGGCTTACATTTCAGTGAATTATGGCTCTGGGAGGAGGAGGTGGTGGATTTTTGTTTCTTCAATTCGAGACATTCTTCTTCGACAACCATTATTTGATTGGTATTTATCGCTCGCGTACAGTGCAGTCCACACACATTAATGTCCTGCCGCGAAGCCTGAAGCGCATAAGAAAGTTCACAGCACGCTCACACACACACAGAGTGTCAGGCCAATCGATCGTTTGCCGACATAAACTATCGTCGAAAGGTGTCGTTAAACACATTGACGTGACATTACAGGTGTCCCGAGCTCAGGACTCACGATTAATGAAGTAATGCCAACTGTGGTTCAGTTTTCGCTCAATCACTTCCATTTTTGCACGGGCCACGGTCAGCCCCGAACGCACTGTTGAGTGTAACGCCACACCCTCTCCCCTTCCCCGCGACCCGCGATACAGCATCGAGACAAATCAATGTGACATTTATGATGTGGATAATTGTCTTTGATACGCACGCCGGCTCTTCCCATCGCCAGTTTACGCTTCACGTGGCCCCCTCCCCCCACGGCCGGAACTGAAACCGGCTGTCGTGTCTGTCGGCCGGTCCCCGGGGCCGGCGACTCGCACCCATTCATGCCATCAAACAGCATTCGATATGCTTGTGGAAACGGAACCGCGCAACCCCGTGTCCCCTTTTTGCGTAAGCAATCGTGGTGGCATTACACGCTGGCGGCGCGAGGGCGATTGCAAAGGGGTTTTTTTTGGGTTTTGTTTCTGCTCACCCTTCTCTCCACACTCGCCAGTAAACCTTCAGAGGAGAGTATCAGACAACCCTCGCGATTCGGCTCGAGAGCGGAGAAAATTGAATCAAAAAAACACACACACACACCACACAGGGTACAAGTCCCTCGGATGCACAGATTGTCGTCCCCGTGTTGGACAGTGATTTGGTGAAACGAGCATATCTCGCGCGCCAGCCTTTAGCCGGCTTCTTTAATCGAACATAAAAGGGGCTTTTCGGCGCGCGCTCGCTTGTGTCTGTGTGTGTGTGTGCTTGCACGCGCACACGACCGAGTGTGTACACGGTAAATGGGTGAAAATTAATGAAACATATCTCGGCTGACTGACAGCTTTGCACCGGATCGATGGATGCATATTGTTTTTTTTTTTTGTTGCTGCTTCTTTCCTCTCCTGTTTTGCTCCCTGGTTTCTTTTGAGCTCAACCCGGTGGTGGTGGTGTGTGCATGGTCGCACACGTTTCTTTTCATTCGTTCTTGAAGTGTGTGTGTGTGCGGACCGACCGAGGGGACCGCAAAATTGGACGGACGGGACACGCCGAGGCAAGTGAAATCTTATCAGCGTCAATCGATACACGAGACCCCTCCGTCGCGTCGAAAGGATAATCATTCTGCGGTTTCCAGACAGGGTCCTTGGTGCTACCGTGTCCGCGCCAGTGGTAAATAACGAGCGGTGCACGCCGCGTGTCACTGCCGTCTTTCGGTTGAGTTGGGTTCGGTGTGTGAGAGCCGCCAGTTGCTGCTGCTGCTGCTGCATCTCCCCGCGTGCTGTGGTTACAATTGTTCTTTTCTCAACCAGCGTGGAGAGTTTTGAGACATTCCAATTATAAGTTCCCCTTGTGTCCAAACAAATAACACACACACACACGTTTCGGGAGAGCATTTAGTTTGTCACTCTTCGGGTGTAGGGCTTCTCGTAATTACAGCGCCCGTTGAGAATAGCAGCCGGGCGATGTTGTATCCATAACGAACGAGACACGGCACATAATTTCAATTTCAGCAAATTGAAACGTCGGATAATGGGACCGCCGGCAAGGCTTCTTTCCTTTTCCACTGTCGGTGCTCTCGATTGCAAAATGTAAGCGATCCGTTGTGCTTTTGTAGCGTTTGCGGAAGCCTTTTGAGAGGCTGTCTTGCGTTTTGGGTACAGAAAAGCCCCGCATCCCGGAAGAAACGTTTCTGTTGAAGCGAATGTTAGAGTCCACGCTACAACAAACTGTGCTCGCTATTTATTGCTTTCGTTAATTTTAATATCATATTTGAAATCAAGCAAATGTGTTCCCTTCATCTGGTGAGTGGCTTTTTAATTAACGTTAGATTAGCTCAACGCCCCGTGTTCCACCCATCATTTTGAACGGCGTGCTTCAGCGTGAGGTGAATAAGAAAAAAAAACTTATGCTGGTCCCCCCCTCCCAAATGGTCGAAAACAGGGCTCTCGACAAACTACGCCCCAGCACGAACCGGAACGCTGACGAGCGCGAGAGGGATGAGGGGGGCTTTGTTGATAATTTTTCCTAATGAAATAATGATACCGGCAGGTTTCTGTGTTTCTGTGCTGAAGCTGACACGTTAGTGCCGTGTAAATGTTATCTGTATGTTTCCCATACGGCAGCTGTTGTTTTTTTTTGTTCTGTTTTTCCCATTTGCTCTCTTCGCCTTTGATGTGGCGGTTTCGCATTCCGTCACGATCGACTTCCGAGTTGACGAATGTGGAATGGTGGCGTCATTGAATTCATTCACCCGACGATCAACGGGTCCGATTCTGCGTCGTGTCCGCGTTTAGGGGGGGGGGGGGGGGGGGGGTTGCTGATCCCGCGCATCATCCCACGAGTGACGAGTTAAAGTGGCCGCGAGTGCGGGATAGCAAAAAGAAGAAGGTGGGGGAGTCGGGGCCCCAGGCAGCTCGATGATGTAATTAATAGCCCGCCTTGAGATTAAATGTTGTGTTAAATATATGTTAATGTCATGTAGATTGGCAGCGGCGAAACTGGAAACTTGTGCCGAAAGATCGTGCTGCTGCCGATGATCAACCAGAATCAAGCCAAAGGGGGAGTAGTTCTGTGGCTATGTTTGTTGCGGGGTAGAGTGCAATAAATTTCTGCACGATGGAAACTCAAATGGGACGTCGAACGGTTTTGGCCGGCTTTTTTTTGCGATCGCTCTTACGTTCTTTCACGTACACCGGGGTAAAAATAAAACCGAATCCCGCCAAACAAACATGCTAATGGAATAATCGAGTGAGATTACTGCAACTACCACTCGCAGGTACATACAAACATACCGGACGGTGCATTTAGTATGGTAATGCAATCTTGGGTTAGCGTACGAAGAGTTAATGCGATGAGATCTATTACCTACATTCAGGGAGTACCTACCCCCCTCCCACACCAAACTGTCCATCAAATGCTCGGTCATACATATTCATGAAACAGGCCGCTTTCCGCTGCACAAGCTGCTCTTAAGTGCATGCGGTCGGGAATCGAGAATTTAATTACAATTTTATTGTCCGCACGCTGGGCTGCATTTTTATTGCACTCAGTTGCTAATCGCGTGACCAAATGCATGCATGCAAACACACCCACAGCCACAAAAAAGCACACAAGAGCAGATTGTTGAGATGCAAATAGGAAACACAAAGCACAAGGTGTGAATAATTCGTTTCCGTACGGTGAGCAAGCAAAAAAAAAAAAACCGCAAAGATTTGCTTTAGCACTTTTTGGTTACGCGTGAAATGCTTTACGAATGATGCAATAGCACACTTTTGGCAGTGATGTATGCATTCGCTATGTAAACACAATAACAGGTGACAGTCAGGCTTGGTGAACTCTTGGCTTTCGACATTGATATAGCTTGCTATCGTTTGATTTTCATTGAGCGGTGACTTTTTAAACAATGTATCCGTTGCAATTAAAATGATAGACTAATTAATCATCGCTGCAATGCTTGCGAAACGTGGCCCGTGTTCGTTATCAAGTGTGAAAATAGGTGGAGACGCTTGGTCGTTCACTCGATCGTGCGCGATCGCTGATTGGCGCTCGCAACGATGGGAGGAGCAATGACTGCCCCAACTCGGCACGCAAAAAAACGTCCCCCCCCCCCTTCGATTAGAGCCATTTCCGCCACGAAGGATGTAAGGCGAAATCTTCGCGGACGGGTACGAGCGATGCAGGGAAAAAAAAGATGAAAAAATAAAATGAGTGCATGTGCATCTACTTACCAGGATACTGCCAGAGGGCGGGTGGTGTGCGGACGGCGTTCTGCACCGCCGCATTGGTCACGCCCATCGCGACCGTGTCCGGCGCGAGGGGGATCATGGTGGAGTTGGTGCCGGTGAAAAACATGTTTTGGCTCAGTCCGGGCGTTGCGCAGCCTGTAAAGCGCAGCGCAGAGAGCGAGCCAAACGCGTTGATCGCGTGTCACACATTGCGTCGGTGTGCCGGAGTGGTGGCGGTGGTGGTGGGATGCAGTTGGGGCAGGGCAGAGCATGGTGCACACGCGGTGCAAGCGTGAGATTATCGGACCGGAACGGAAGGTGAAGGGATGCCGCCCGTTCAGTTGCGTACGGGGAGGAGAAGAAGTTGATGAATCGTTGCCGTGCGGCGGTGCATATGAATGGAACAAGAGCGAGCGCGCGCGCGCCAATGCATCATCGTCGTCAGGTCGGTCCGGCGGCCGGCAGAAGCATAGAGCGAGGGGTGGAGGCGCACCGAGCGGAGAGGTGTGGAAGAGAAAACAGAACAATTCGATGAATGATTGATCGGTAATGAGGATTATGGTTTGGGGCGGAGTAGGGCTAAAGAACATGTGTGTGCGCCGCTCGTTTTGGGGCGATATATTTTGTTTTGCTTTGGTGTTTTGGGGGCTTTTTGAGTCATGGCGTTAAATGGCAAAAAAAGTGGGAAAAAAGACGCCGTTCGCTTTGGTTGAAGGATATTGTTTGCGAAACAGTTCTGAATTCAAAACTAATACAAAAAAGGGACCGTGTTTGCCCTCTCCATCCGTCACTTGGCACACTTACCCAGATCGGCCGTTGTACCGACAGTGCCGTTCAGCGAGCCACCATTGGTAGCCGCAGCGGCAGCGGCCGCCGCCAGCCCTACGCTGTACCGATTCAGCTCTTTCGTGGGGTGCAGCTGGGACGCCGGGGTGGTCGCACTTTCCTGGAGCCGTTGGCGGGCGACCGCGATGCCCACCGGGATGGAGGCGACGGATGAGGCGGTGGTGCTGGTGGTCGTGCCGGGTGGTTGGGTAGTTGAATGCTGCTGCGTGTTGCTGGTGGTGCCCGACGCTAGCCCGAGTTGTTCCATCGTGGCGGCGACGGCGCTCGAGCTGGCGTTGGCACCTCCGCCGGTGCCGAGTGTCGCGCTACCGGAGGTACCAGTGCTGCCACCCACGGTAACGTTGCTAATGATTGCGCTGGCACTGTGGCTGAGATGGTGGTGGTGGGCCCGGGCAACCGGTGCCGGGTTGCTGCTGGCACTACTGCCACTACTACAACTACTACTACCGCCAGCCGCCGTTAGTGCCTTCGGGGAGGATGCTTCGAGCTTTATGATGGCATTCAGTGCCGTCGCGTTGCTGGACGCTTCGAAACTGTTCGATGTGGTGACTTCCGACACCTGACACGGTTCACGCTTGATCTGCAAAAGGGAAGAGAAGAAAGTGGCGTTCAACAACTGTGGCCCATTGACATTTTACTGTGCAACCATCGCTTGTGGTTTCCATTTTCGAAAAGTTTACAGTTTTTTTTTCAAGCTTTTTGTCGAATGGTTTCCCACTAAAAAGTACATTGGGACAAATTTAATTTATTCACCTCGCAAAACAGCACACTATTGCTGTTACCGAAAAAGCTTTCCGCGTCTGCATTGTTTTGATGACCATAAATAAAATCGTTCAGTAAATCTTACATATTTAATGAGAAACCAACGGTACAAAGTGTGGCTTTCGAGTGCGGCTTGCCTGCTTGCATGTGCGCCATGAACAATGGCGATGGATAACTTTCTTTCCACGATCAGCCCACCGCAACAACATTGTGCCACTGATGGAGGGGGAATTTTTTTATGCATCGTTCAGCACAGGCTTATAAATAATTAATATGAATCTTCATGCGCTGGTGGCATGATGTTGCGCCCTTGCCTGCGGTCAAATGTCAAATTGAAAAGGGAAAAAAGGGGACGTCGTAAAGTGATAGTGAAAGCGTAACTGTTATCAATAGATAATCTAAAGAAAATGCGCGGGGATTTTATTTTGACTGCGGAGAGCAGAAAAATCAGCGGAATCATACAGAATTTGTGATTGAAATGCTTTTTTGCAGTAAAAAAGGTGAGATGTACCTTTCCGCTTTACGATTGTGATAGCAAAAGAAACAAACAAAAAATCATTCATTTTCGCCACATCCCCTTGAGTTGTCTTGAACACGGATCGTGCAGTGCATTCCGAATAGCTAAAAAAAAACGCGAATCTCCATGGAAGAGCATTACTTTCAAGATTGAATTAATCCGTCATGCTTTTAAAGTGCACTATCACCATTGGTTTTACGGTTCGTGTTTAATGTTCGTGAGATTCAGCTTATGGCAACCATTACGGCAACCTCATCCAGCAAGCAACAGCTACAACGAAAGCTGCCAAGAGATTTGAGATTACAGGTAATTTTGTAACTTGGGAAAAAAGTGCAATTGCAGGAAAACTTACAAAAAAAACAGCTTACTGCTAGTTCAAGGATTCAATGTCAATGGAGAGAGGGAGAGAGAGGGACAGAAGTGCTTTCATAATTTTGCACGCCCCAACTAACCGAAGAGGACGGAATAGTCAATGAGGCTTGAAAAACTTCAGCGACCATAAAAAGTCGGTGCTTGCCTCGCTCTTTCTCTTCGTCCCCGGGACATGTGATGAGCTATTTGAGGAACGCAATTAAAAAATTAACAGCCAACCCCCATCGGTCAACACGTTTCGCGGTGGATGGATTTCGCGAACTCTGCACCACCAGAAGATGTTGGGCGCGCTGCTGCGCTGTACCTTTTGTACGCAAGTGCCTCGAGAGCCGAGGCAATAAAAAGTTACAGAGAATAGCACAATAAAACTGTGCACCACCGATGGATGGAATACAAAATTGTACAGCAAAATTGTGTGTGTGTGTGTTGGGGAAGAGAGAAGGTAATGTAGAGCTGGTTTTTTGTAGTACACGAGAAACTGTACAGAGAACTACATGAAATTGAATAAAATGTCACAAGTCGAAAGAAGCTACAGGCGACGATCGGGCCTACAGCAGAGGAGGTCTTTGGAGGTGGTGTGTTGGAGGTCTTGGAGTTTCTCCTCCTCCCTACCTCTCCACCAAGTACCGAGTACAGACCCAAGGGATGCGCGCGCGTGTAATGGAATCGATGGTGGAATTAATTTGCGATTCCCAGGAACCGCGCGATGTGCCTTCTACATGCGGGTTGTTTTTTTATGCACTTACAATAGCTTACTGCAGCTTGCAACATGCAATGACATGCATGTTTTTCCCGGTTGCAACATTTTGGTATTCAGCAGCATTTGGAATCACTCTCGAGGGACAGAGAGAGAGAGAGAAAGACCGGGGTAGGTCTAAGATTTCACCTCCGTTGTGAATTTATAATTGTACCGAGACGGAAAAGGGGAGGTTCGGGAAAAATGCACTTTGCAACTCCAGGATTGGTATGCCGAGGAGCCCTAATGGGAGCGACAAAACGATGCACTAATAAATAAAACAACACACACAAACACAGTCACACATATAGACAGACACACATGACGGCATACAGCATAAAAAAACAACCACAATTCCTCAGCGGACACAACAACGGAGCAATGCCTTAACGAGAAGGGCACTGAGAATGGTAATGGTGTAGCTCGGGCAGGAATATTTTCCAACCTCCGCTCGCTATGGCGACATTTTCGTAGCTCTGAGCTCAAGCAAAGGGTCTGCACAATAATGGTACCCACCAACAAAGGGAGGAACCCTACCAGGCATGATAAATGTGTGAGAAGCACGGGCCGAAGGGTTTGACGGCGGTTTGTGGTACCGCGCAACAACACGTAAAAACAACAACAAAAAGTTAAAACAGACACATGAAACATACACAGAGACGGGCAAGCACACGGTGGATCAGTGTGCGAACATTAATTACACCCATAAGGCAGCATTCCTTGATTGGCGATTTGCATTAGGTTTTGTGGTTAGTTCGAAATGTTATTCTTGTTGTGAATAGTGCTCTGTCTTCAGTTGCTCTGTCTTTTTCAACATTGATGTTGACCGAGATGTTTGTAGTCCAATACAGCTTCTATATAGAAAAAAATGGAATTTCACGGACTAAAGATGCTATTATATTATTACTATATAAGGTCGTGAAAAGGAGATTCGACCAAATTTTGAATTATTTTGGTGCAATACATGAGAGTTTTCGAATTGGTGGTTTCAAGGTTTCAGCTCTCTTTAGAGCCTTCTTTCTTCCTGTCTCCCTCTCTCTCTCTCTCTTCATCCCTCTATCACTCTAGCAACTTCAAATCGACATCAACAGACGAGCTCATCGGTGTAAAGCATTTTAAACTTACGTGAACAACGGTCTTGCTGTCCGTGTCACGGCTAACGGTAGAAGATTCCTCCGTCCGTTCGAATACGATCGAGCGTCGCTTCTTCGGAAGCCGCTGTGCCGCCCGAAGCGCTTCGGACTGCTGTCCTGGTGACTTGGGTCTGCAAGAGGCACCGGACCTAGCGCTAGAAGTCGTCGCTGCTGACTCCCCACCGACGGCTGTACGGTCGGAGGTTAGCGTCGGTGGTACGCACTCGCTCCCGTTCGCTTTGCTGGCGTGTGCCGAATGCAGAGCTGCCCAACGGCGCCGGGGTCTATGATTGACAGCTTCACTAGATGGCGCCGATTCGTGCGTCTGTTGTGACGACGGTGGCGTTACTGTGGCCGGTTTGATTGATGCTTCGCTCTGCTGCTCCTGATGCTGCTGCTGCTGCTGCTGCTGCCGATCAGCGGTTGCAGGTTGCTGGGCACTGCCGGACAGTTCCGGCGGTGCTGGCGCAGCTTCGAGGTGCCGCTGCTGCGGTCCGGAAGTAGGCTGCCGGGGAGTGTGTGACGTATGGAGGAGCGGCAGCGATCGAGCATCGATACCGTTCGTCGACGACCGCACGACCTCCGACGACCGTTCGAGCGAGATCGAGTGTTGCCTGCGCTTGCCGTACTCGCAGTACGGTGACGTGGAGGTAGGAGGCGAGGTCGGACTCAGCAGAGCCGTCGAGTCGTAGCGATCGAACGTCTCGCCGTGACGAGTACGAGCTGGCAGATGAGGAGGGTTCGATGGTCTATCGTCCCTCGTCGCGAGCGTCGCTAGCAATCGTTCGTGGTACTCACGCTCGATGCAGTAGCTGCGAAGGTACGGATCGTCTGCATGGAACGCCCCACCGTACGACGGCTGAAGCTTGTCACGGGCGCGGGCCAGAAAAGGGTCCCCGCCGGAACTGGCGCTCTCTGGTGAGTTGAGTGCGAAGCTGCCAGTGGCTGCCGGTGGCAAAAATGAGTTCGATGGTACCTGCATTGAGAACAAGTGCGAACGGACATGACACACAACGGATCGGTCATTTTTTGGGTTGGCTATTCTCGAGTTCCGTGCACAGTGAACTCGTAACGCAACGTGAACTCACACAAACACACAAACAGGCGAACAAAAGCAGGTTCAGATAGAAACGTACAACAACAAAACAAGTCAAAGCATTAGGAATAACCAATAAACATAACGTTCGTGAAATGGAATCGTTTTGTACAAATGAAAACCAATGAGAGAGAGATAGAAAGAGGGCGAGAGGGAGGGAAATGAGAGTTCGTGGCAAATGAAGCATAACATAATGATAATTGTATTCAAGTTTTGCAGGAATAAATTCATTCAGAGATAACGATAATGATCCCGGGGGAGTAATATGCTGGTAAACGCGACCTGGTCAATGATGTGCATGTGGGTCGAATCCTTTGTCTTGTACTGTCCCCGGCACTGTTTTGCGAGTCCAATCGCCTTGTGTCCCCAATCATTAGCAATGAGCAGTACAATCAATGATATGTTTTTTTACAATAATTTTACCAGCATATTTTTGGAATTTTATCCATTAGTGAGGTTTGGCCTGGGTGGAAATTTTGATATAGACAGACCAATCAATGTTCAAACGTACAATATGTTTACTGCTTTGTTCCAATCGGAAAGAGAAGAAAGGGCATTAAACACAAAGATTAGACAACAAAACACACACATCAAACACACGCTTTCTAACTAACATGAAATGATCAATATAGAAGAATAAAATGAAATGTGTTTTTGCTGCTTATTAATCACACAAGAGGTAAAGCAGTTCATGATGAGCGGTTTGGATGCGATTGGTAGAGTATTTTGAATCGTAAATTTTGGGACAAAACATGATGATGTGGCCAAATGACGTAATCAATTTTTTAATGAGGTGTCGAATGAAAAGTGACATCCACACCGGTATATTTATGTGTGCGTGTGTAGCAGCAGAAACTGGGCAAACCCTCCCCTTCACAAGCGTAAATCATGCGCGCGTATATATATGTATATATGTTGAACATAATTCACATCGAACTAAACGTGAATGCTGCAATGTTTGACAATTGAAAAGACGAACGAAACACCCGTACGCATACCTGTATCTGCAGCGGTTCTATGGTGCCATGCTCCCACCGTCCGATGCAGGTTTCGGTTTTCTTCGCGACCGACGTGATGCCATTGATGAAATCGGTCTGCGACTGCACGAAGATGCTGCTGTTTGCCTGCGAAAGAAAGCACATTGGATTGTTAGTGTTTGCTTCTTTTGGGTCTGGTGAGGCTCTTTCCACGCCGCGCCACGACTCATTTAAATTCAGTGTTGAGCTGTGGAGACGGGTTGATGGTTTTAACACCATGTCGCACAATCATTCACGTGTGTTGGGGTTGTGTAACTTCACGCCACGGACTCGCTGCTGCTACGCAGTAAATATTTTGTCAGTAGGCATACAGCTGTAGATAGGCAAATGGTTGATCGTTCAAACAGACGTAAACGCGCTCGTTGGGAGCTTTTTCCGGGGAAAGAACAAGAACGATTCTTCGGGCCTTCGTTCTGAACAGCACCTCAAATAGCCCGTTACGAGTATGGCACTTTCTTCGCTCCGCGCGCATACCCGCGGCCAACGGAGAGAAGTCGTTTCCACAGCTCATCAATAATCATGCTGCCGCTGGTACGCGAACGCACAACCCGCAAACACACGCGTACGAGACGCGGAAGCATCGCACACAGTTTGTGTATGGGTGTGCGTTCCGCTTCGACACCACGTCTAGCGTCTGTCCAAACGTGATCGAAACCGTGGCAAGCCCCGGGGCTTTGATTAATGACACTTTTCCTTTTTCCTCGCGGGTGTTTTCCTCCCCCCTGCTGTATTGTTTGCTGTGTTGGAGGTGTTCTGTTGGTTTCCGGGGCTTGGGCGATACTGGCTGGCACGGAGTTTGAAAGCGAGGGTTGGAGGGTGCCAAAACGGGAAGAAGCCAAAACAGTTCAAAGGGAAGGAAGAAAAAACAACAAAATCGTCACGCCAGCGGGGTTCTTAAGCCATCATCGATCTTCGCGTGGACGGGCTTGACCAAGTAAGGAGCACGGACATCGATCCTGTGCCAGAGAAAGAGCGCGCGTGCGAATGGAAACGCCATGATTGACGTGCGAAACTCGACGGGATGCCGTAAATTCTTTCCTTCCAAACCCGGAGCACTTCCTCCCAGCTTCGGGCCCGCCAGGCAAGACAAATCGAACTCCAAAGACGAACAAACAAGATCAACGGGCCTGGGTTTTTTCCCCTCCCGCTTGTTTCGGCTTTGAGTAGAATAATGTGCACCTAATTAAATTTGTTTATACCATAGGCCCGGGGTTCTGAAAAGAAAACAAAAACCAACACCTCGGTCACACTTACCTGACTGAAGGATAGGGCAGCTCCGGCACTGTGAAAGTTTTTGGCCACAAGCTCTAACGGAGAGCAGGGCAGAAATGGGGAGCTGGCAGGAGGTGTGTTGTATCCTCCAGCGGCAAAAAGTGATTCGGTCACTGAAAATAGAAAAAAGAAGACGAAAATGTTGGATATTAAAACATTGAGCTAGAATACATATGGTCACTATTAAATCTGGAGTAAGGTTATGAAATTCAAATAAAAAATTGTCTTGGATATCTTTGTCAATGTTCTGATTGAACACAACCAACAAAACATTTCGTTCACAGCGAATTCTGTTGAGCAAGCAACACAGCACTCTACCGCCCAAGCGCAAAGAGGTCCGACGAAAAGCGACCTAGACCAGCTAAGCTCTGAGAAATTGAAAACCAACCCCACTGAGGGACCTATTTTTGCAACCAAGCAGATGCGAAGTGGAGAAAAGAAAATCCCAATTCCAAAGCGATTCGAGAGGAGGGTTCTGCTATGCTGACGCAGGGCGGCAATGGTCTCATGGTCATAGCTGAGAGGCTGAGCAAAGGTCGGCCGGTTTGCGAAAGGGATTTTGCTGGAAGCCCGATGGGTCGGGCAGCACCAGCAATCACCAGGCTCGGGCCCGGCTGGTCCGGCTATGAATGCATGTCACGGACTACGGCATGCCGATACGTGTGTATGTGTGTGCTAGTGTGCAGGAGTCGCGTTTTAGCAAACATTTGCGGGTTTTGTGGAATGAGCCCGACTAACGATGGATGGCGTACGAAAGGCTACACGATTCTGCCTGATGTACCCATAAAATAAATGAACGAAAGCCTCGCAAAGAAGCGAGAATCGGGTTGGGGCGCGCACAAAAAATAAATAAACCCCCACTGAAACGACCGCCTGAACCACACAGCCCGAAACGGCCGGAATGAGATGGAGATAAGACGAACCAGCTCTCCTCTTTTCCGGGGACTACGTTTGTGGTAAAGCGTGCCTGGGTCTAAGGCTGGGCTTTTGGAGGTTTAGGTCGCGCGCAAGAGTTAGAATTCGTTAGGGATATGGGTTTTATTTTCGTTCGAGCAGCAAGAGCCGTGCACGACTATGAGCTTTTAAAAGGACACTTACGTAAGCGAACGAGTGAGCGTTGGTTCGTTTGCTTTACTGCACACCAAACAGCATGGAATCCAAAGTGCTCGTGGGCAGAGGGCACATTGGGCCTATTTATTCGGGTTGGAAATGAAAAAAAAAACAAGAAACCCTCTCAGCCACAACTAGCATGACTCGTTTTTTTTATTAGATTCTTGGAGGAAACTAAACATGGAACGATTTACATTGAAACTACATATACACACTCGTTAGATGAGTTTTCTGCTTCCTTCATTGTGGGTGAGAGCTTTCGGTCTCCCGGTCCGCCTACACTTAAGTAATGTTATTTACCATATAAAACGCAAAGCAAGTATGGTGCTGCATATGAAAAGTTAGACAGCCAGCTTTGTGAGCATTCCCAGCATTTCGGTTTAAAATAAGCGCGTTGCAGCCACACTGCTCGGAACGCATCGTAAATAAGCTGCTAAATGCTTGCCACAACCGAAAGGAGAAGGCTCTTTCGATATGCTGCAGTAGACGGCCGCGAATCCCACTCGCGAAATTGCCGAGTAACGAGCCGCGTGTTGTTGCGCGGTGTCGATGTGTACTGATAATTTATAACGAACTGCAAACAGCAGTTGGACACCAGAACCTCCGCCAGCTGCAGAAGTTACGCGAGCCGATAACGTATGAGGCGTGAGATATGGGGTGCAAAAGGGCGGGGGGGAGGGCATAGATTAAAGCATCGCCAAGCGGAGATCTGGTGGTAGTGCTCGGAGGTGACGCGTATGCTAGTCAGTGGAGTCTCAGTCAAGGAGAAGTTGAAGTTTGTGCCACTATTGGATCGGAGGTGATTTACGGCCCCAGTGTAGCTCCGAGTTCCGACACATGATCCGGCTGCTCAGGGGAAAAGAACGAGAATGAGGGCAAAGTATGCAAACGAGTCGCCGCCACATAGAGCAAGGCTGGGGTGCCTCTGCGTGTGTGTATGTGAGTGTTTACTCCCGCATTACACCCCGTTGGAAGTTTGCGTCTAAGTTCCACAACGCACTGCCCATGGGCAGCCAAAGGAACCTGGGAGTTCGGTTCGAGGAGGAATGGTCAAAAATTTCGATTAGCATTCTGCTGCTGCTGCTGCCGGTACACCTTTTTTCTCAAAACCAGCTTCCCTGGTGCAAGCAATGTCACAAAGTTTGTCCAGGGGCTTAGGTGCGAGGTCCCCCGCGGAAGTTCGTTTGCTGGGCGCAAACTTGAAATCGGACATCGGGAGCACACCGGTGCCGAATGGGGAAAGTTTTACCGCTCGACCGGTTGTTTCTGGCTTTCATTAATCTTCGGTCGGGGAGGCTGTACGGTGCGGTTGTGCGTGCATTTTACAGTGCCAGTGCCGAAGGGCGAGCCGGCTGGCGGGGGTTCGCTTGTCGACCAAAGTAAACCAATAAATCCCCGGTTGCGTTTGACAGGAAACCAGAGCCACCGGGCACTGGCTGGTGGTTTTTATCGCTGGGGCTAAAAACCGGAACTAAGAAAATCTCATTTACGACAAACGAGCTCGACAGAACAGTCACGGTGTGTTGATGGTATTTTTGCTTCCAAGAATGGGGCCACAGTACCGCGACCACGCAGTGGGTGGGTGTAGGTTTTGATTGGAATTGCAAGGCAGAGCTCTAATTCTTCGTTTCGACGGTTATTACATTACGATGCTATCCCACCTGAAACAGGTTTGACAGCATAGTCTAGCGAAGGTTGCACAACCTAACTAGCTGGGTATAGACTTTGGCTGGTCTTCTAGCTGAAAACTAGTAAGAGGAATCGAAAAAAAAACACACTTCTGCGCTATCTGAGGGCAAAAATGGCGGTAAAATGTTTTAAAATGTTTTTAATCAGTTTTTGCTTGTTTAAAAACACTCTTAAACCACACCGATAATGTCTAAACGACAATTTCCAGTACGCTTAGTGTGAGACTGTATTCTCTGTCACCTTCGTGCGAACGTAAAACAGTAAACATGAAGCAGGCCGACACTACTGTTTGCCAACGAAATGTTATGCTACGAAACATGACAGAATATTCCAAGAACGTGTAGTCTTTTATACTGTCTGTACCTTCCTTGAGCTGTCGCTTTAAGCACGTTGCTAACTAGCGGAAGAAATGACAAAGAAATCGGTGGTTATGCTGCTGCCATGCGACGGAGGGCTGGAATCCTTTCGAACAAAAAAGATGTTTTGAGTCTTCCTGTTTTGAGTCGTTACGTACCTTTTCGTACCTGCCTCCAACTCCAATTCTTGTGTTCCAGACTCCAAACATTTTTGCTTTTCTTACTGCGTGTGGCAACATTAGTTGTTCTATCGTTGGGCACACAGAAGCCCTGTACTCTGGCTCATAATAGCACACGGTACGAGTCGAACATGAAAAGGATTTTGACATGACACAGCAAGGTGGACAAATTCCCGTTTGCTAACATTAGGCCGTAGGCTTGACTTGCATGTTCCGCCACGCCATGTCTGCCTTCCACGTTTCGATCATGTGGTTTGGCCAGCACATTCCCGGTGGGGGAACAAAATTGAAAATGATACTGTTTAGAACGTTCGGAAATAAACGAGCGAAGATGAAGACGAAATTGCCGGTACGAATTGAACGACTCACACTCGCGCTCCATCACACACAACCCCATACGCACGACGATGGTGGTTCGAAATTTACGACACCTTCTCGAGACGATCACGGCTTTTCTAAGAACTTCTTGCACGACGTTCTCTTTCTCCCTGTGTCGTTACCATTTATCTTAGCTCCCGGAAGTTTTGTTTATCTTGTGAAGCTGTCGGCCCGGAACGCACTACAGCTCGACACGAAAAGCAGCCTCTCTGTCCGGTCAGTTGATCCGATGATGGAAGTTGAACCAGGTTGAGCCTATCAGTTACCGTCGAGAGCGTCGCACAATACCGGTTAGTCGGACGAGTAAGAACAATAAAATTTTTAGTTTCCAGATAAAGAAACAAGCTTCTGCTTGTTTGATCGAGCACTATATTGCCCAAGAAGCCATGTGACACAACATTTCTCAAGGTTCGTGTCTTTCTTCTTGGCAGACAGCGATGTCCAGACACATAGCGGTGTGTGGCTGGTTGTTCCGGGAGGATACCCTTATCAACCGAGCATGGTTTCTGACCGATAGAGCTCAATGCAAATTCAACTCACATCCTCCTTCCTGCCTTTCCGGCGCATTTAACTGTTATTCAACCGATCGGACGGGCGTCAGCCAAGTAGACTATCTCCAAGAAGGCCGAAACCAGCGGACTTGCGGGAAGTTTGTTTATTTTCGTAAACGTCTACGTCGTCCTACTTGTAATAAATCTTGCCCCTTACGTACTGAAGAAAATGGGCGTTTTGGAGAGTGAAAATTATTCTGTCTGCAGGGTTCTGACTAGGAAAACGGTCAAAGGTTTGTTTTTGTCAGCTCGGTCTTGTAGATAATAATTTTAAGCTCCGTTCAAAACCGCAAGATTAGGTCGCATGTACAAGAGAGATGTTTTCGGGGTAGGAATGACTTTACCGTTACCACACCGAGGTCTTTTGGAATAAATCCATTTTGCAGAGTAAGATTTCATCAACGTTACGAAACATGTGGGAGTGTGATTGAAAGATAACAACTATGATTATGCTTAGAAGTCTTCTAGGGGTAACGACTCAACGAAGAAGTGCATGTGCGAAGTTTCCCAAGCACATAGAGGAAGGATAAATATATGCAATCCCAAAAGAAAAAAAAAACAACCGATTTTATAATTGATACATCGATGGTAAGCGTTAAGGGAAATTCAAGATAGAATATTTTCAATACGTGTAAAACATATCTATTTGTAAAAAGAGAACTATAAAAAGGCCCTCCAAAACTTATTCACCAATGGCTGATTTATTAAAGACCAAACTTTAATGCAAAAATTTAGGCGTGTTACCAAACTTGAGATCAAAGAAAAAAAAGTAAATTTGAACAGAAAATCTGACAAAAGCAAACTGAAAAGCCCCAAACAAAAAAAAAAGTGTATTACAAAGACGCCTTCAAAAGGAAGAAAACGGGCGGTTTCAAGATTGACGGTATGCGATAAGAGGATAAAAGATTGCCCCTTTTGGAAGATAGATGCCAGGTTGATAGATTCTGTCCCCTGCTTCTAAGCTCTGTCCCTCTACCCTCGCTCCATCGTAGAGTTATCGCTCGCGCTTTCAACGGAAACCGTCGTTCTATCAATTTCTTCCCACTCCATTCCTTTGCTACGCCCGTGATGGAGGAAAAATAGACATTAAAACTTTGCACGTACTGCCATTTATCGATGAAAGAACCTTTCATCCATCAAGCAGCGGGACTGTTTCGTAAATTAAGGAAGAGTTACGAAAGATGTGAACCATCGCCTGTTGCCTGGGCCTAAAGTTGGTTATAGCTCCAAAAGCCATAAATTACCATCGATTGCAGCGCGCAGTATTGAAGGGGGTGTGAGGGGCGAATTGGTTACGATGGATAATACCAGGGACATCAAGTGTGCACATCAGGAAAAAGGGAGTCACTTTAGAGTGGCTACCAAAACTAACTGGTGGCTGGTTTTTCCTTCCAACTCAGCGCGCATGTACATAATCTAGCGCTGGTGCAAAAGTTAGCAAGATAGGGCGTTGTAACGATTGGCGCTGCTGGGTGATTTCTGGAGGAACCTCTAGCCAACAGGGTGGGGGTTATGATACGACGACTAGTCGCGGCAAAAGGAAAGCCTACCATCTAGCACGTCAGCCAGCAGCACCACCGTCGTAAGTCTCAGTTCCGCTAATGGCTTTCGTAATTACCGTACAACTCAATTTGGTTCGGAAAATTTATTGGAAACTCTAGAATTTGTGATCGTGCTTCGTGTGTTCGTTCCCCGGCGGCACCCGCGTGCTGCAATGGGATGCATCGTGTTTCTATCACGCCCGCTGCTGTCGGTACACGTGTGGTTTGGCGGTACATACGTGTGTGCCCCTTCGTTTTCCCCCACGGCATATGTAGTAGTTCCGGTTGTTGATTCTGTTGACTTCGTTCCGTTATAATTAAGGAGTCTGGACCCAGGCGGTACCTGCATTTGGATCAGCGGTGCGTAGCGAGACGAACAGCGGGCATTGGGTGCTTGTGTGGCCACTGGTAATCAAGAAAGTTCTACCGGAATTGGACGCTATTTCTTCTTTAGGATATTTTTTCTTTCACTAGTACGGGTGTGGATAGCTCTGGCTGTACATCGGGTAAAGCGGGAGAGGTAATTTATGGCCGAGTGAAAAAAGGAGACAGCATTTGGTTTATGGGGGTGTTGTTTTTTTCGACACTGCAAGACACATTGTACAGGTAGGCGGATATTTACCTTGGAACACACATCAGCAAACTGTCAAGCCGACAGGTTTACGATGCTCTAATTTAATAAATTATTCAAGGATTTTACGTCATTTTAGCGTGCAGCTTTTTTATCACTGTGCCACATTGCCTTATGTACTCGAAGCATGTTCTAGAATTGGTGACGCGTTGGCTCTTTGTCAGAGGCACGAAAGAGTGAAAACGAAACAACGACGAATCGATCATGAGCTAATTGCTTATCTTGAGTTATGGGCACTGCTCATCGTAAAGTACAAATTAGAAGAAGAGACATCATCCGAGTTGTCTTCCAAGGGCCCAACTATTTTATGGTGACGTTGATCAAGCTGCTGCTCAATTCATTAATCGAACTAACGATTCATCCAACGAACCGATCGTTTAGCTGCCATCAAAACTGCATAGACATCAAGCAAGACATGCGAGCAGTATTTGGGGAGTTGGTCAATTTCGGCAGTACGCATGGACGGAATGGAGCGTAGTAAAATCTTGTGACCACCACCGCGGCTTTTGTGGTTATGAATAATGCCACAGGAAATTCCATTCGTCTACAGCCCGTCCATTCTTGGCGGCTTATCGGCTGATTTATTAATCGTAAAACGGAGAAACTTCACTCGTAAACCCGCGCTAGACTAACGCACGCCACAGTGCATGTCAATTAGAGACGCGCAAGTAGTATCCGAACTTTAGGGAACTCTTTTCGTTGTTGCCTTTACTTGTCCTCAGCTCTGTCTCTCTCTCTCTGGCCCGCCTGGTCCGTCAGCTAGTCGTAAACACCTTCACCACCGCAGGAAAGGAGATGTGTATGCGCATTGCGCCCGAATGCATGGGAGGTGCGCTGTTTAATGTCTCACAGCGTACCGTTTGTCCAGTTTGGTTGCGTTGTTTGTGGTGAAGGTTTTACAGCGGGGTTACGAACTCGCTCCGACGGCCTCTAAACATTACACAAACTTTCCCGGGGCATGGCCGGGTTTACGAGCGCCGAAACACTCGGTTGCCTGACTTGCGTCAGAGCAAAGTGCTGCGATACACGGGTGCGGATAACACGCGTAAACATAACCCGTGCCTGGTTGGAGCACGCTTTTTTTTTGGTTGGTCTGCCGGTAGAGCACTGTACCGGCTTTAAAGATTGGACGCGCGCTCGCTGACGATCGCTCACAACGAACCCCCAACCCAGTACACATTAGCTAACTGCCACGTTCATGGGGATGATGATGGTGATAGAGACATTTAAGGTTGAGCTTAAGAGAGAAGGAAGAAAGCATGTGAATCACCGGATATAATTGAATGGCCGGTACGTGGTGATGGTTGGCGGTGGAGGAGGCACCCGAGAACAAAAAAGCCCAATCCCAACCCAAGAAAGAATCTTCGGCAAAGCTGCCTTGGAGCAAGATAAGCCAAAACACGGCCCAACACAAATGCTTACGACGGATCGTTATTGTTCTACGAAATGAGTCACAATTAATCTTATCACCGACTTATAAGGCAACGAAAACAATACAAACAACATCAAGTACAAATGGACACAACACGCAAATCAATACTCACTTTGCTGATGGGAAAAAAAGGAAAACAAAACCGCCCCAAACAAAGCTCCGCATCGAAGAAAACAGCGTGCGAAAGCCAAACGGAACGCCGGAAGAGCTGGGACGTGAAAAATGTCACCGGTACGTAATGCCACGAAACAAATGAATCCATCTCCACTCGGCGTAATTCGATTGCAGCTTGTTGTCCCAATTGATGGGTCCTGCCCTTGGGCGAGAAAATTGATCCACCCCCATGCGCTGGGAAATGGCAGCGATGGCGGTGGCAAGATACTAATAGCATCATAATGCCTAAACGTTGCAGCTTAAACGTTTCAGATTAGTGTCGTGGGCAGGATGTGCGCGCCCGGGCTCGATTTCCCGCTTCTGCTTTCCACTTTCGCACTCGGCTAAAGTGGAGAAGAAGCAGCTCAAGATGATGGAAAACAATCAATATCACTTTCGAAATGATTCGGGGTTCGATTTGTATCGGTGTATTATGCGTTTACCATGCGAGGGGGCGTTATTTAACGAAGACGTGCTGTGGAATAGCAATGTGTGAGTAGCATTAATGCACAGGACGACACAGGACGGTGTTGTTGCCCGTGCATCAACAATAAGCACATAAAAATCATTCCATAAATCACAAAAGCGAACACGAACGAAACACACACGCACAAACATATACGGCACTCACACACTGGTACGCGTTTGTGAGGCGTCTTCCGACGATAATCAATGCCCGGCATTCAATTTGATTAATGAAGTCATAGCTTAATCCCTCATTAATTTTATTTTCAGAGACCAAATATATGCGCCCCGAACCGGCAGCGACGACGTTAGCGGGTCGATCGCGGCGCGAGAGCACTCCGCGGGGACATCCGAAACACCCGAACCGATGATGAAGAGATTGAATGCAGAAGCGATAAAAAGACAGCAACAAACGATTCAGTATGGGCCAAGGGGAAAGGGAACAATAGGAAGTGATGTATGGAAGTGAATGTATGAAGGAGAGAGAGAGAGAGAGGGAAAGATAAGAATAATAGAAAACCTCGTAACGAATTGAGGAAAAATTATCCATCCATAACGGCCAGCCGGGAACTCAACTCGAGCGGCGCGTCCCACCGCAGGGCGAGGTTCATCGACAGTCGCCATACATCGGCAGCGCCGTTGTTGACTTTCAATATTCGATTTCTACTAGCTTTTCGAGGTAGGTGTACGTTTCCTTTTCAGACAAGGGCCGCCAGTTCTTGCCGGCCTAAAGTCCCGGTGGCACGAGGGAAACGATTTGCGAACGATAAAAGTGCTTCGCCGCGGCAATGCGCCCCAACTACTAGCGCGCCCGATGCCATCATCATTATTCATAATTATTTCCTTCGTGCGCTAGAGGCTCGCCGCTCTTCTGTTGCCCCGGACAGTGTGTGGCGTTGTATTTTATCAGAATATATGGATATTTTTTGCTGTGTGCTACTAGGCATTCCCCTCTAGCGTCCTAACGCGGAGCAAGTTTACTCTCTGTACTCGTGTGGAAAGCTAGAGGGCGAGCAGGAAAAAAAAACGTACCTAAATGGATCCAACGCACGCCGCCCTCGCAGGAACACTGACAATGAGTCGATTGAATCGAGGTCTTCCCGCTATAGTGGCAACTGCCGGGTTGAAGAGCATCCGTGAGCGTTGGGTAATGCACAGACCGAACAAAAAAAGAAAACACTAAAGCCCTAATGCGCACCTCCTGCTCAACAACTCGCCAGCAATTCCCTTTCGTCGGTGTTCCATCGATCGGAAGTGGTTGAAGCGCGGAAACGATTCATTAGGCACACACACGCAAAAGGGCAAGGCAAAAGGCTCATGAGGGGAGGTGGTGTGGTGCGAAGCGAGAATTGCACAAACTGTTTTGCAAAATCGATTGAATTGTTTCTGGCTGATTGGAAGCTGGTTTAATGGCGCTCCCGAGGGGCAGCGGAGGTGGGTGCTCAGGTGGCTTATCCCGCCACAGCAAGATCCTGGGCGTGTGCTGTAATCAACACGGACGTGAGCGGGGAAGATTAGCCATTAGACTGGAGAATCCGATCCTGCAGGAACAATACGCTTACGTAAGGACGCGATGGTAACGTGCACGGTGGACACACCAAGTGCTACGCCAGGATGAAAGGGGTGGTGGGGAGGCGCCAAGCCCATCATCAGCAGCAGCCAATCACCGCGCGCCCGCTCGCCCGCCCGCACGGGAAGCACAGCATCGCAATGCGGAACGGCGAACGGTGGTGTGCCCAGTCCCGCATAACAATAGCATTAATAATTAGAGACTATATAAATAATTAGCCCAATCCCCCACGGGCAGCAAACGAAGCAAGCGCGAACCTTGTCAAGCCGAGTCTCTCAACCGTTCAGTTCTCTCGCTCTTTCGCTCTTTCGCTCTCCCTTTCAACCTCCTTTCTCGGTTCGAACCAGATTGCAGCCTTGCTTTCGATTCATCGCCTAACGACCGGTTCGAAAAGGGAACGGGGCCGCGGTGCAGCGTCCACTGGCGAGGGGAAGAGTAATAATTATGATTATTTTGCTACATTATCTAAGGTTCCGCGCGTATCGGAACCGTTCAACATACGGCCCCCCCAGCACTGGAACATCTTCGAGGGCGTGCGGGCTGCACGGGGTTGGAAGGAAAACCACAGAAACAACACCCCCTCCTCTCTCTCACCTCTGTTTGCTTGTTCGGCGCTCCGGAAAGCTCATGTTTTTTGGATGATCTACCACGTTGGAAGCCGTTCGGCGCCTGCTAACCCTTTCGCGGGTTCGCGGGTTGCAGTTTATGAATAAATGAAACACTTTGAAACACTCCTATTCGTTCTCACGGTAAGGGGGCGTTGGTGAGGGAGGGAAGGGAGGGTACAACCATCGCCCGGTGGAGGGATGCATTTTCCGTTTCAAACCGATGCTTGTCTCCCTGTGACCGTACGACAAAGCCAAAGTTCGAGTGAAAGGAAGTGAATCGAACCGATGCCGCCGGAGTCAACGCTGGTGAGATGCATCGGCAATTTGCTGCCGTTCCTCACTCTGCCACAGCTGTAACACAACGGGAAGATATTTGGCCGTCCGGTGAAAGCATAATTCAAGCTCAATTTGCATACAATTAAATAGCTTAACGCGTAAACGAATGGGGACAGACAAGCGATGGTATCTGTGACCCGTTGCGAAACGTTTGCAATGACCGTGCAATGGATAATTGGAAGAAATTGGAGGGCTTCTTTTTTTTCAAATATTAAATTAGGACATACCAAACACAGTAACAGTGATTGATTTTTGCAAACACAATATGGCAGAAGAAGATTATCAAAAAAAAAACCTTCCATTTGTCTCCGTAATTCCCATTTCAACTAATTTCCCCCGAAACTGCTCTGCAGCAAGCAGCACACTCAGTTAATTAGTGCTCGTAAAGTTACGAACTGTTTTGGATACCGGAATTGAGCAGCTCGTATAGCATCCGTAAACAAACCGGGTAGCGGCTCATGCAGAAGTTCCAACCGATTGGCAAAGACCGTGCTCTATTAGAGCGACGTCGCCACCGTCGTCATGCCCAACTACTACCGACTTCTTTTGTCGACAATTTGTGTGCCAAAGTAAAGTGCGCGCTGGTCGTTTCGCAGGCTCGCACTGGCACGCTAGCTGGCAAGTGATCAGCGGCATAAACAAGACGTGCAAGACACAAGCAATAACCCTTCCCATCAGGCGTGTAATTAAATCTTGACTTCCTTCGCAACGCCCGAACGGCCGGATGAAAGTGAAACCGAGAGAGAGCGCGCGCGCGTGGGTGCCGCCGGTGGGAGTCTAGAGCTCCGGGACGGTCGACGGATTCTCCGGCCCACGGTGACTGCTCACAGAGGCCCGGGAAGTTCATTGCCGAAAATTAAGAATTCCCCTGCTAAACCCCCCCTGGAACGATTACCAGTGGGCCAAAAGAAGTGCCGTCTCATCGTCCCACAGTCGATGCTGCGGGGAATGCGCGGTGTAGCGGGTGTGTCGCGCTGGTCGAAACACGGAAGAACACGAAAGGCAACAGACCGAAACGGGGGTGCGCGCGCGCACGTGCGGGGAAACACGCATATTTTTTTTCATCGCTGCTCCCTTTCCGCTTTGTTTCAGATGAGTCACTTTTAAAGACGCGAACGAACTTTAAGCAATTCTGGGCGGTATGTGTGTGTGTATCTGATTTTCCCATCGGGGGTCGGGCCTTGTATTTCACACCTTTCCGGAAAGCGGCCGGTTCCCAAGGCGTTGGTGCCGCCGATGGAATCGAAGGAAGCAGGAGATGGCAAAATTAAAGTTTAAATAAATTAAATGTCATATCAGAAAACACGATTTTAACTTGCTCTGATGCGTATTAAAGTGATGCGTTCCAACTATTTCATCGGCAAAGCTCTAGCTATGCAAAACAGAATCGCTGCAAGTGTCGCAAGGTAATGTCCAGGCCAGACTTTAATACGGTTAGATTCAATGTAAGCGTCATCTGCTGATTGTTTTGCGAAGGGTTCAAGACTCTCGCCCGGCGGCTTAAGAACCACGTTAAAGGCAAACACATATATTATTTATTGTTCATTTGCATATTCATATTTTCATAGCTCCTTGCCGGTGTATGCTTATTGGAGCCGAAGTGCACAGTTGCAAACAGGAAGAATGCAGTTCCGGGCAGCAGGATACAACCGAGCAACGAGCTGTACCGAGCGGCATACTTCGAAGAATTATGAAGCGATATGATAAACTAAGCGCATCGGATAAGGGCAGCAGAGCAACGGTGCGTCAAAAATACCATTACCATCGTCCAGCGACCGGATGGGCGGAAGACTCCGAAGCACCGTCTCTGCCAGCCTCTGCCAGCGAGAAGCCCCACCGGGGAGATCGGGCCTATGCTGTAGTGCAATAGTGTGTAAATACAAACGGAACGGATGCGGCCATCCACATGAGTAACTGCAAATTGAGGAACAACTTTACGTTTCACGGGGGAGTTGTTGCTGTTGATGTTGTTGAAGCCTTCGCATACAGATGCATGCCGAACTTCTGGGGAAGCGTACAATCGCCTCTGGCTGTCCCTCGCAAGTAAGTGATTTCTAATATGCAAACAGAGTGGAGAGGTACGACGTACGTCTCCGGTGCGGATGCATTTGAATCCTCCGAACGGGTAGCATCCATAACACAAACACACGTATATGGAGCCCACATCGTATATCGTTTGTGTACGGATTAAATATTCCATTTTAAATGCTGTTGAATCCGTAATAAAAAGGTTCTGGGCACTACTATCGGGCCCCTCCCTGCATGGTCTCCTCTACTGTCTCCCAAGGGAATGCTTCATTTGCAGAGAACAACATTGAGGACTTTTTTGTTGCTACATATACGCAGCAAACAAACCCGCCATTCGGACGGGGCGCTGCTGGCGAGAGGTCGTGTTTATTAGACCCAAGCCTCCCAGAGATCCATCCGTGTATTGAAGCTTTCGGTGTCATTCAAGCACAACGAACGAACGGTCCAGGCTGCCATGTGATGTTACTGTTTCCAAGGGATCAAGCCTTGTATTCCGTGCAATGAACGTTTCCCGTTCAGTGTTGCGTACATGTGGCCGCGTGCGTGTAATTTGATGCACTGAGTATCGTGGGAAGCCAACACTATCTTCCGCTATCTTCCCCGACGGCAACGGCTAAAAAACACATGTGCATCAACAACAACAAAAAAAATCCTTGTTTCGAAGTGCGGGACCGAAATCACACCGAGGGTGATGTGCTGCTTGTTGATTTTTCATTTGTTTTTCATTATAGCGATGCATTTTGCATACAGGAACGTGTCGCTTGTAGGCAGTCGTCTTCTCACCCCCGTTCGTCCACTGTTTGTAGGATATCGCAGCGCCAAAGGACGCCGCAGATGCAATATGCTGTTGTACCGTCACCGGCGTGTCTACTATTAGCGCGAAACATGCAGTTTCCGATGCACAAACACACACACACAAACACTGTGTTTGCGCTAGCGGCCGAGCATAATGTGTAGGAAATAAAAACAGAGCGAAAAAGTGTCACACGAACTGTTTGCCGTGACGGAGGGGAACCGGTTCGGGTCTGTATCCTTGCTTGCTGGTTTTAGCCATGGGAGTTTCATTTTTTCTTCTTCAAATTGCCACTGGAGAGAGAACCCAAATGTGCTCAGAAGCCTCTATACTGGTAAACGCGTGAGGAAGGGGACAGCAGCAGCAATGTCCAACCGCTCCAACCGACACTCATAAACGCAAGCACACGTAATCGTGATCATGCCGGCCGCCCTTCGGTTTCGAGCTGCTTCTGCATTCTGTGCTGCATCCGGGCCACTAACGGGCCAGTTGCTGCATGCTTAAACAATTCCAATGCATATCCAAGCCGGGCTAGCCTTATCGGAGACGATGCAGCCCTCGGCACCCGCACGATAGTTAGACAACCAAAACTCGCTAATGTTTGTCACCCGTTTGCCAGGAGCTCCAGGAGAAGAGACAGGGCGATTCGATGACTGTTCAACCGGAGTGCATCAGCAACACCCATCGGGTGCAGTAGCCGTCGACCAGGGAGCGAACGAATGCATTTCTATTGCATTAGAAACATTAAGAGGCAGCAGTGTCGTTCTTCGGGATCTCGATATTCCGTTCGTGTACGTGTGGTCTCTGGCCGGTCTTTTAGCCTACGTGGGTACAAATTAAATGGCAAAACTCGAACCAAAGCTCGCCAGTGTCACGACTGCTACCGTACACCGCCGACAGCAAACCGTCCGCTAGCGTTGCCGTGCCGAGTGCCAGGTGTACACATCAGAAGGTGTGTTTTGATGATTGCAATTGTGGCGCGCGAACCGAAACAGGAGATCAAGAAGCACCAGTGACCACTGGCAGAAGTGTAGGCTGGCCGGATGTCGCAAACGGGGGAAGAGGCTTTTCGGTAAATTAAATATATTTCGCACGAAATTACCGATGCCCCTAGTACTATCTCCCCCTTCATGGTATATATCTCTCTCCCGATACCAGTATGAGCACACAGGATTCTGTCGGAATACGGGGCGCAAAAAGGTCCCATTCCACTACGCTTCGTCCTACGCACGGGTGGCTAAATATTAAATGACATCCAAACGAAAACGACAGGGAAACAACCTCCGCCGTAGGATATGACGCTCTTGCATCCCAGACGGCTTCGATACGCGCCGTTCGGCAAAACACACGATGGAACGCGCCGTATCGTGCATCAAGTGCATCCGCACAAGCCGCCACCAGATGCGGCAGCAGCCTGATGCGTCGTGTGGCGCAGCAGTAAGAAGGACACGACATTAATCGGGGCAGGAAATGTGTGTGTGCGTGTGTGTGAGTCGTACGACGGGTTGTTGTTGAGAAATGTGCGGAAAACAACCGAACCCAACTTTGCACTCTGTCTATCTACGCGTGTACGCGTGTGTGTGTGTGTGTGTGGTGGGAGGACCATCAATGTCGACTGTGCGTCATCGCCATGGGAAAACACGAGCGGCAGTGGCTGAAAGGGCGACGTGTCACAGAGATGCATTCTTCTTCTAATTTACATTTATAATCTACTCTCGATGTTTGCATAGGGCTTGCCTTCCCGCCACAACCACCACCTGCCTACCAGATCCAGATCCAGCTGGTGCAGCAGTCCTTTTTACACGGCGGTGCACAAGGCCGGTTTGCGTAAGCCCTCCAAATGCAAACTGCGCGTGGGGACTCCCCCCCCCAAAAGGGAGGGCCAGAAAATTTACAACTCGGTCAGTTTTGGTTTTGTTAAATACAGTTTGTCGTTGCGTTGCGGCGTAATGACGATAGCATCATCCCGCATCTCCCCTAGCGGCAACGATGGTCTGGTTACTGTGTGTGTGCGTTGATATGAAATGAATTCCACAACGCTGGGTGAAGCACGGGCGGGAAAGTGGAAGTGGTTGTGCGGAGTCTTGGGATGTTTTGGAAAGTTTCATATTTCATTTCGGTAAATGGGCCAACCAGGGGTGAGGTAGATGGAGGAGCACCAGGGCGCAGTGCAAGTGCAGCAGTGGCAGCAGCAGGATGCACTGGATGTAGGGATTAATCAAGGGAAGTAGTAGTAGCAGTAGTAGCAGTAGTAACGGCAAATGCAAGTGCGTCAGCCTTTTCGGCATCAAAGCGGGTGTGCACACCAGAAGGAGGAATCGTCGGCAATGCTGCTAGAGCCGAACTCCCTCGGCAATGCACATTCGTACGGCCTTATTTATGGCAAAACCACAGCATAACATCGGCAGCAAATGCAGACGGGACAGTGTGTGTACGGCAAAATTTCCCATTTGGTTTGCTCAAAACCCAAACCCGCCCCTCCCCGGGGGGGTGTGCACAACGCAACTTCTATAAACATAAACACACACGCGCACACGTCGACGTTGCATTGGCATGGCAAGTACGAATGGGCTCGAGCGGTGGAGTAGATTGGTTGTTTGAGTGTGGAGTTGTGGAAAACGGGGCATATACCTGTAGGCTGTAAGCAAGAAGCACAACCTCTAGTGAAAATTTACGTGCAAACAAACCAAGAATGATTGCACTAATGGCCCCACGGGCGAAAATCGAGAGACAGTGCGAAACACAGCGGAGAGGGGGACCGTTTGATTGTTGTTTAATTTATTCCAACGATGCACAAAACTCCTGGATCGTTTGGGATGTCCGGACGCGGCATGCATCGGTAATCGGAGCTCATAACAGCCAGCTAATCAGGTTTGGCTTTTCATAACCTGCCCCCCCACCCAGCTCTCCACGCCAACTACCCTTTTTCTAGGCAGAGTTTTGCACCGGTCCACTTCCAGGGGCATGTCTTTGATGCCACACCACTTGTTATCACCCATATCCTGGCAGCACTGGTTGGTGCACGCTCTCTGTGATGCCTTCGGTTGTGTGAATTCTGTTGTTTCGTAATCGGTTCGACACCAGCTGGAGGCGCCAGGTGACTAACGAGCTGCACACACATTACACCATCGATTGCCACCTGTCCTGGGTGGAAGGATCAAGCGCGCATCGGGAACCTGCATATTGTTGCCAACAAATGGCCCGGCAAATGGCCCGGCCTGGGCTGCAAAAAGGCCGTCTGTTGCTGGTGGGTGGTGGTTGCTGATGAATGGATGTAACTATTTGTAGAAATTGTACACCTTTTGGCCCAGGCACGCGTCGTACACCTTTTGCCGGGGCCGTTTTGGCGTGTGCTGCAATTAGACGCAATGGGCGCCACTGTATACCTGATAGTGCTGCTGGCTTAGTGCTGAGTGCTGCAGGCAGACCTTCTATGCCAACCTTGTGTGCTGAAGATGCTGCACGGAAGGAGATACGTGGGTAAAACAAACATCCGCTACTCTCGACGTCACAGAATACGAGTGTGACAGCCAGGCGGGCTGCTGGCCGTTGGGCTTACTCTAGACATTCATTTACTATGATTACTATGAACTGCCTAAATTTGTACAATATCTATGTACACAAAACCGGAACGCAAATACAGATCCGAATTGGTTGCGTTGCCACCAAGCGCCATCCGCAGCTCCACCAGCCGATAGGCAACACCGGATCATGTTTACAATGGAGCGCGAGATGGTCGAGCAGATTATGATGGAGATGTAGTTGAAATAATTATCGCACTACAGGTTACAGTACCGGGTTGGAAAGCAGGGAAGAGCAAACGACCCCTCCGCTAACAGTGGGTTCACCATGGAGCGAATGAAAACGAGGTAAACATTTACATGCCGTGGATGTGCATTAAGTTGTGCTGTTATTGCTACATTTGGGAGCCGGAGTATGTTAAGATCGTTAGAAGTATGTGTTAAAACGATTAGCACTTTGTTACCCGGCAAAGGGTGTCTTTTTGCAACATGTTAGCGCATGTGTCGGCCGGGGAAAGAATGTGAGAAAAAGCAACAATGTAAACCATGATGTGATGTTGCAACGTTTTACATTTAGATAGCGCATTGACCGGGCGGGCTCATGTTTCATATGTTTATCGAATGATGGTGAAAGATGTTTCGATTCAGAATGGTTTTCACCCGCTCGATTCAACTCAAGAGCAGCCACCAACGAGATTGATTGAACTTGATGTCGCAAAGCCGTCCCCAGGGCTGGTGTGGAAGCAAAATTAATTGAGTTTTCCCGTGCGGGAAAGCATTTCGTTTCGTTTTTTTTCTGCTTCCCCCACCTAACAGCTGACATCGAGTGTACTACTAACAAAAGGACGTAGAGCCCGGGAGAAAGCAGGGCGAACTAGCGAGCCTGCATAACTGCCTTGACAGTTGACTGATGGTAGAGCCGGTACGACAAAATGGATTCAAGATGGGAAAAAAGGATTTATTTCCCATCGAAGGCGTCTGCGTAGCATTGCGTGCCGGACGCTCGTGTTTCGCCGCTTTTCCTTCAGCGACGGCAAGCGGCATCGATGGAGGTGGTGGAAATGAAAAACGCTTCCTGCCCTCACACTCTGCACAGTAATGGTAGGGAAAATCATTTTTCATACGGCAAACAATACCCGCCGAGGGGAGTGCGAGATAGGCTGACGCGTTGGTGTCCGATTGATCGTTATCTTAGGTTTTTCCCCCTAAATGTTTAGACGATTTCTAGCGTTCCTTAAAAGCTTCCGTCAAGGGTCCTATGATGGGGTTCTCGTCTCCTTTTACCGTACTAATGGTGCAAAGTTTCTGTGTGCCTGCGTGTGTGTGTGTGTATAACGAAAAATTTCGAAATAAATTGTTGATTATGACACTTTTACAAGTGCACCGATAAATATTAATATGCACCACCGACAACAAGCAGTGGGGATGAAAAATGAAAAGTAAAAACGGAAACAACCACCATCCGTCCGTCTGGTCTGCGTTTACGATTTCGGATCGTTGCTGCAACAATATCCTTAATGACGGGCATTGATGATCGGTGATGATGTTGCTGATGATGAGTTGTTGATTGCAGCACGCACACTGGCTACTGATGAGTAATAGACAGACAGTGAGGAGCGTGCAGCAGCAGTGTAAGGCAAACACATTACGCTAACACAATTCTAAGGGCTCTCTGTGCCCGTGGTAGACATTTACCATACTACCGAGATGATTTTGACACACGTTTGGAGTAGTGTGTTTGCCAGAAGCCTATTCCCATCCAATGTAGTCGGACAGCAAACGAGGCGTTTATTTTTTACCATGTCAAGAGACCCGCAGGAGGATCGTGTCGTGCTGTTAGGATCAACCTTCAGCCCGAAATCAATAATCAAGCGCGCACACACATACTATCACTCCAAGGTCCTCCCGTTTTATAGAGGTTGATTTATCTCTTTCTCTGCTCAAAACTTCCTGCGTCGATGCAGAGGAAGTGCATCGGACAAGAGATGGAAGGCATTATTAATGTCCTTTTGAGGCACGACGACGATGCATCAACTTCCTCTCGCACGACTAGGCCTCTCCCCCCCGTACTGAATTGACTGGCAGAAGAAAGGCATAGAGCTGGCGTGATTGAAAGAGGACAAGGATTACCTCCTAGTGCGACAGATCCATACATTACATTCGTCTCAACGCTCGACCAAGCCACTGCTATCCATTACGAAATGAACCCCGGGGTACAACAAGCACTATTTCTAACGAACACTTTCGGGTCTCTCGTCCCCGACACGCCGGAGACGCTGCTGCTCCTCCCATTGAGGGTTAATTTTATGTTTTGCTCCTCCACCGCGTCGTCATACTACGGTGCATCTCCTTGCACCCGAGCGAGGGAGACCCAATGTCTCGTCCATTCCTGTCCGGGACAATAAGGGTGACATACACGCACGCACTACGCACGCCAGCAGTCCGGACGGCGTGAAGTACCCCTTTGCGGGGCGACCGACCATCGACGATGGACACACTCACTACCGTCAACAATGGACGTGCATTGGTCGTGAATAATGTATTATGCTGGATTATGCTCAGCGGAAGAGAGAGAGAGAGAGAGAGGGGGAAAGAGAACGTCTATTGGAATGACGAACGCCGATTGTTTGGGTGATTATTCAACATCGCTCGGTCGGTGCGGGTGTTGTTGCGGGCGAGACCGTATGCTACCGGGGTTTTCGACAGTTTTTGAGGCCCGGTTTGGTAGCTACAACGCGACATCTTCCACGCACAACGTTTCGAGCGCTGCCGAGGAGAGTGGCCGTGGGCTCTGGGTTTCTGTTTGGCGTTCATCAAACTCCCTGCATCGCGCACCACAGCAATGCAGAAAGGCCAAAGAAAGATGGAAAATTAGTTTATTTCTTGTTTGCGTGCGTCTCGCCCAACAAATTCATGCATTATTCATAGCGTGCAATCGATGAAGATGATGATGATGATGATGGGGATGAGCCTGATGACGCTGGTCTTTGTTGAGGCCTTGCGAGAAAGTGCGGCATGGAGGCATGTACAAGACTTTTGAATTAACCAATTCATCATCAATCGATTCTAATCAATATCTACGGGCCCATGATGAAAAGCATTCCTGCTGGATGAAGTCGGATAATCCAATGTGATTCTCTTTGGAATTGTATGCGACTTGTTTGCCTTTGGTATGGCCGAGCATTAGAGACCAACACAATGGATTGTTAAATAAAAGAAGCAAACTTTGTTTAACAAAATTTTTGCTTCACACCACCATGCGCACATTTCGCACCACCACCCGTTGTTGGCATCAAAGTTGGCTGTAATTAAACGCTGCAGAACAATAAAGCATTAAACTGCGGTTAATCAGTGAAAAAACAAAAACCCTCCCCCAACCAAGGGAACCGGGCACGGGGCAGCTCTCGTTCGTTAATAAATTATTATCACACTCCTGGCGGCATGGTGTTGTGTGCCATTTTCCTGGCGTATATCGGATTGCTGGCGATTTATGTTTATGATTACTGTTGCCAGTCGCCGTGTAAGTCCCCGAAGCAGCAGCAGCAGTAGCAAGGGAGGCACATAATAAAGCATTTAAAACGCAATGAAATTGAAATCGTAGCCCATCGGTCGGCAGCAGCACAAACGAACCAAATGCGAAAATCGGGATGAAACTGTGGCACCGAAAAAGTGTCATCCCGATGCCGTCCATCTCTACCCACCTGCGGCACAGTGTGGCGTGTGCCCGGGAGTGGATTATTCGGTTTCACGAATCCGACGCGCACCAACGAATCGCCCATCCGGCCGACGTGTGCATTGCGTGGGTCGTGGCCGGTAAGGAGGGATTTTGTAATTAATTGAAATTGAGGCACCCATAAAAACGGGTGCCACCCGTTCCGATTGGTGAGCGAAAGTGGAATAAAATTATCATAACTCAAAAATTCAAAGGCAAGCAGCAAAAAAAAAACACCTGTACACGCACAACATCCACCCCAATTTGCATTCGTGCCGCGGAAAATATGCAAGCAAAAATCATTATCCTTAACCGCATTTCAATATACGTCCGGGACACGTTTGGCTGGAATCCGCAGCTGACAGACGCTGCAACGGTGACAGGCGATAGGGGAGGAAATGATTTTCCATTCGTCCCCACATTCATCTCTGTATAGTAGCTCAACACTGTCGGACAGAATTCGCTTTTCCGGCAGCCGTTCGCTTGGGGGCCTGCTTTTTTTTTGTAACACAATTGGCCAATTGTTGGCTGGTTTGATTGGTGTGGAAAAGGTAAAGATTTATTTTTAATACCGCTCTTTCCATCAGCTTTTCACGCACGATTGTGTGCCGTTTCTGATTTTGGTCAAATAATGATTTTTCCGTGGATTAAGATTAACCCAAGATTATAGATTCTTGACATCTCTACCTACCTAGTGATGGAAGTGTGATCTGTGTTCTGTAGATTTCTTCTCGTTAAAATAGCTAAAAATAAGTTTCTATCGTTGGATAATTTAAATATTAAATTTTATACAATAATTCAGTGCAGCACAGACATTGAGCTCATTTTTCATGGTTTTTTTGGATTGCTTGCTGCTGTTTGGTTGCTATAGCAAGTCGCAAAAATGAAACTGCCTGCGATTATGCCCTGTTGGAGGGGTTGTTGTTTGCAGTTCATTACTGAAACCTCAAAAGCCGCCGACACTGATTGTGGCGTTATCATTTATTATTATTATTCATCACCCCCAACCAAAGTTGCCGCCGCGCTAACTCATTTGCATACATTTTTATCAACCTCGGGTTTAAGCTGCAACAACGTCCTGGCATGGGGCCTGGACGAAATATGAGGGGCGACAGTGTGCAACATTGTTACCGGTGAAGCCCGCATTAATGAAAGCTTATTTACTTTGCAACAGTAAAATTACCAGCTGCCCTCTGCTGGCTCGCATGCTTGAAGAGTCCATGATTGATATGAAAAGGGTGGCGTAGAAACGCTTTTTTTTGTCGAAACACAAGAGTTGATAACTCGAAAATTTAACACTGTTTTAGCCGTAATGTTGTCCTACTTTACAAAAGATTCAACATTGGCAGCAAACTAAAAGCGTCGATAAAATCATCTGCAAACTGTAAGTACAGTTTGGGAATGGTTCCACAATGAAATTGCAAATGAAATTGATTGAATAAAATGTAAAGCTTTTCAATTTTCTTCTCGTGCTGAAGAAAAATCGCTCCCTCTCGCCGCTAACAACGTTCGTCCATAAAACTGTACTGGGAATCGTTTTATTTACCCTCGAAACATACGCGCGCGCGCGCGTGCTCGCTCGCCAAGCAAACGAAACGAGTCTTCGACAACAGAAAACTTTCAGTGAAATGGAAAACTGTTTGCTCAACTCTACTTTGGTCCGGAGAAGTTTTTCTGCACTCGCACTATGATGGCTTTTCGCCACGGCAATAGCAATCAATGACCAGCGGGAAAGTCTTATCGTGCCGAAAATGAGCCTCGCCTATTTCACTATTAGTTTTGCAGTTGAGTTCGAGCTGGAAATTCGAATTGGGGAGAGACTTAGTGCAGAGGAATCGTACCGAAAGAACCAACAATCGCCGAAGACGATGACCAATCGAAGGCCGAAGATGACTGGGCAGAGTAGCGTGGTAGGATGTTTTTGCAATTCGCTGGATAAAGGCCGGAAGTGGCAGGAAAATTCACACCATGATTAAAAAGCATTCTCTCCCTAACGACCATGCAAACCGTGTGCACCGAGTGTTTTCTTTTGCTTCGGGCACACACAAAACAGACACACACATAGCCCGAAAACCTGGGAGTGGTAGTATTTGCGCGTAGTATCACGCTAAGCGTCGAAAGGAAATCGAGGAAAAAATATCCACAAACACATCTGTTTGTTTTCCACCTAGCACACGATTTCTGCCAACTGCCATCGAGGCTTGGTAATGGCACAAGGAAACGAGGGAATGAGGGAATCGGTGAAAAAAGAACGCCTCCTTACCTTCACTCTATCCGATGGAATTAATGCTCCCCAGAAGTCCGTGCCACTACTACTTGCGTCGAAGCGATGGGGAGTTGGATCGATGGAAAAGTTGCCCGTTGGGCGATGGAAGAATTATGGTACGATGATAGACGAAATTGCTCACATCCTTTGCAGCCACTACGCTTTGCACTCATCAATGCGCCCGAAGGGACCGGGCACTGACCACCATCGCATCACACAGAGTGCAACGAAATAAAACTCATTCGAAAAGCGATGCAGAACGAACAGTCAAGAAACACGACAAATAAAAAAACTTCTGTGGTTTTTTTCTTGCTTCATGGTGGTGTGGGTGTTGAGCTAACACACGATAACAAATAGAGTTTATTGACCATTTTTATCGAACACTCGCGCTACCGTCCCATTCTGTGAGCAGCAGTTGCAGAAGAAAAACTGGCGATATTTTTTTTCTCGATTGCGACATCGTTGAAAATAAATAAAAATTATCCCTGCCGGTGTCACGGAAGTGGTCATTTCCTGTTTTTTTTTTTCCTCTGCCACTGGCTTACGCAAGCAACAATCTACAGGGAAGCAAGAGCATGGAAAAGGCATAACCATCGGACCGTTTTCTCAAGCACGGAGAGCAGCACGCTGGCAAATCTCTGCATTAAAGGCAACTTGGCAGTCTTTTTTTCTTCCACCAACTGGTTTTTTTTGTGATAAACAGCACGAAGCATCATCATTATGCTGCTACGTGACCGAGGTGCTATTGGTGGCGATTATCGAGGTGCCGGGTGCATATCCCGGCCCGGTTGTAGGTAAGGATTAGAAAAAGATTTGCTGAACCACTCAATCACTTCGAAACGTTGTTTGCCAACATTTCGTTCTGTGCATCATTAATGGCACTCGAATGCTCAAACACCGCCCATTTAAATGGGCAAATACGCTTTCGTAACGCAAAACTATTGTTAGCGCCCAATTACCAGCACGGGAAGGCGGCGGCAGGTACCAATCAGCAGCATATTATTCGACCGCTTCAAACCGCTCTGTAATCGTTCGAATTGTTTCGATGCGATTAAGATTCGGCCAAACATTTGATGCATCGCGATCAAAATCCACCGGGCCAGCCGACCGGCTGTGGTTAAACTCTCTTATTACGTGCGCGACAAGTGACCGAATTCGATTACGGGTTTGTTATTTTAGAACCACTTCTGCCTAAAGCTGCACACAAAACAAATCGGTTCGATTTTCGGCTTGCTGAGCACTGCGCTCCCCAGTAAAGGTTGCGGGCAGCGATTAGGCTTTGCGTTCCAACCCCAGAGAAAGATGAGAGAAGGGTGGAGGGAGGGGGGGGACTAATGTCGAACCCTTGCCGGAAGTGCGCTTAGCCAAGTTAACCGCCAAAGCCGACGATACCATCGAGCGATAATAGTTGAAACCGATATATGCAAATTGGGTTCTCCGTTGTATCAAAACGAATCTCTCGGCACCGCTACTGCTCTTTCCTTTGCCTTCAAACGGTACGAGTGCCACGTGCTTGGCTAACGGAGACCCGCTGCCCCATGTTCGTGCGGTCCGCGTGAGTGTGTGTCTGTGTTTGTTATCGTTATCACCAATTGACTACGAGGTGCCACGCCAACAAGTCTCACGCCCAGCCTAGCCACCCGGACGTCCGGGCGAGCCGGGCAGGAATCATCTCATTAAATCAAATGAAATGCACCACCTTCACCCCCATCACCACCACCACCATTCGTCGGGTTGAAATGCAGTAGCTCTCCACACGATAAAACGGGGCAATTGGGCGCGTTAGCGCACCGTTTGAAATTTATTTTATTCACATTACCCCTTCTCCCTAGAGCAGACTCCATGCTACCGGACCCTCTAGCTTGACCCCAGTTGGGCAGTTTAGCATTCACCTGGAAAGGACGGGGTAACGCCGGGTTTTACCGCCGTCAACATCAAAAAGCCCTCCAAATGGAAAACAAAGGCAAAACAGACAGGAAAGGTAAAAAAAAAGTAAACGGAGCCTCACAACTACCTCATCTAAAACAGTGAAAATTTGTTTTGCGGTTCTATTTTGGAGAATGCTCAAATTTGAATAGTGACCCTGTGAGCGAGCGTGTGCGTGTGTGTGTGAGTGTGTGTACTTCTCTGTTCATTCACTTTGATTGCGCTAAATGAGTGTTTTAAATGACTCTCGAAAATGTGAAGCTCTTTCATTAAGCCTTTGAATGAAGCATTAATAAACAGCATAATTATGCAGTTATTTGCAGTAGAAGATAGTATTAAGAGTATTAAAAATGGTAATCAGTTTGGAATGATCTGGAGGCAAATAGTACGCAAAGAACACAATTCCTACTTCAATGCAAACATCTCTTTCCTGTTTTATTTACATTTTATTACAAAGAATAGCTTAACTGAAATAATCTTACGAGTTTAACGATGGAAACATAACTGCTAGAATTAAAGATTAATTAAGTAAGTTTGTAATGTAAACTGAAACATGCATTGTATCGAATTAAGTATTAAAAGCATAGTGAACGGTGCAATAAGTATAGAAATTTCATTTTTTTTATCATGAATATTGAATAATCTATACCAACAACAAGTAGGATGATTTTTTTATACAACTACCATGCCAGGAAATGCCAAACGATTCCAAAAGATGAAAATGCTATAAATATTCATTACATTCTATTAAGAATGTACATTCACTACAGCCGGTAGTTTACCATACCCGTAACACTATTAGACCCCCTTCCTTACATCGACTTTAAGACCTTGTTGTTTCACCGTTCTTTCCTAAACCCTAATGCTACCCCATAATCATAGTACATTTCTGACTTTTGGAACGTACAATTTTGGTACTTCTGATTGAAAGCGTCTATTTCTTACTTGGCACGTTCGTTTTATAGTTAGCCATTACTTCGAAGAATTTTCGGTAATACATCTGCAGCCCATTGTGGCGGTGAAGCTCTATTCAATGCCTCTCGCCACTCGCCTCATCGGACGATGGACGGGGATTTTCCAATTTCCAAACTGTCAGCCTGCGTACACGACGTGAAATGCCAAACTTGGTGTCGAACTTTTGGCTTTTTACGTCCTTCACGAGCTACACTCTGAGAGTCACCGCCGTAGTAAGGCAGGAACGCTCCCTACTAGTTGTAACGAACCTCCGAAACACTCTTCCACTAATAAATCGTACAATTTCGCAGCGGAGGCTTCGGTTGATCAGCATCGACGATCATAACATGACAGGCAGGACACGAAAAATTGGTGCGAAAAATTAAAGCCATTATGAGAAGGAAAACGACATAAACGTTGTTCTCGAGTCGAACTTCCCCTGTTCAACACAGACCAGCACAACAGAAGGAGCCGCAGTAGGGCACCCAAAGGTGCAAGTAGCCGATATTCCAATACAACACCTACCCTCATCGACTGAAGTGGATCCGTTACATAAATCAATCCTCTTCCTCTGCTAACACCTGCACAGTGGAGCGCAGACACGGGGTGAGTTGATTTAAAATCTCACCGTATAATAAAACCTTTTCGCCCTTTCTGGCGAAAAGTAGCGCAGGCAAGGCAGTAATTTTTACAACCTTTCTGTACCTCTTGAGACAGCTCCAAAACCGGGCAAAGAAAAGACGCCCCACAGCAGTGTTCCGTTTGGCGCTCTGGCGCTCCGAGAAAATCATTTCCATTGAAGTGACTTTCATCGACGCCGAAAAATCTATCATCAAACGCCAACCGACGCCAACAGCGACGAAAGAGAAAACTTTTTCGCCGCCTGACGCCGTTCGAGACGAGTTTGTGAATAAATTTAAATTTTCCTCCATCCTGGGTGCGTTGTGCGTCAACTCTCAGGAGGAATGCGGGCCCGCGTAAGGAAAAGCAGTTTTTTTATGTGGAATTATATGTTAGGAGAGAGGTATTTTGGCAGCCATGTCTGCTTCCTACTTCACAAAACACGCGATATTGAACGGAAAGAACAACATTAACCAGTGAATTCTTTGCCACGCGAAGGAGGAAAAATAATCATACTTTAAGGAATAAAAATGAGCTTGCAGCCTTGAGACATATTCCTGGAGTCGTACATTCGTTTCTTCATTACACCAACTGCACGTCTTTTCTCGCTGTCGTCAACTGTGAAAGAGGATTTGGCAGGATAATCTCCGCATGTAATATATTCACACCGAGGAATCGTAATGAAAAAAGTTTTGTGATTATTGAACCGAGCACCAAGGAAGTATAGTATCGATGCCATAAATAACGTTTCGGAAATCCTCCCTAGCACCCACAGAAAAGGTGCAGATTGAATCATTGCAAAAAATGAAATAATCCTCCAAAAGACCTCGACAGTTGCCCTTCCAAAAATATCAACAGGCCCATTGCAAATCTTGCAAAATGGCCATTGCTTTCGCCATGGTAGGAATCATAGCGTAGGCTGACACTGCTCAAACGGTACGCGGAAAATTCGCAATATCAATAAAATAATTTCCTTCAGCGACTCACAGTCCTTGCACCCCTCTCCCTAACACTCGATCTGATTGATTGTTTTAAACTGTCTCGATAAAATTAGAATAACCATTACTTGGCGATGCATCCGCGTCGATGCGATGGGGAATGTATGCTGTGAATGCATTGCCGACCGATTGCAGCTGCCGTTTACCGAAAACTGACCACCACCGGCACTAGCAAAACCGATGCAACACATTGCAACAGCAGCATCCTAAAGCTTCCGTGCATCTTTTCAACGCACTTTAGCAGGGATCCACAAAAGAGGGAAGTGGACAAGTGTTTATTATTTAGTTTACGATAATCGTTCGTATTTTGCCAACACCGCCTGCGAGACACGCTGCGCCGTTGCGTAAATTTACTTTGCCAGCTGGCTGGAATGCATTTCGGATGCATTTTGCGGTGGTGCTGATGCTGCTGCTGCTGCTACAGCCTTTGAGCCGTCGTACTTGCAATAAATCGATGGCGACGTGTGAGTGCTATAGCTAGCTGACTTTTCAACGGCCGGAATGCACTTCAACGAAATTCATTTGACTGCAGATGATCGCGGAAGAAGGGAGTACATTGGCAAGAAGGTTACCATCGTTTCGAACGGTTATTGTTATTTGTTTGCAGATTTCATCGGTCAGGAAGTGCATCCGAATATAGGTTGATGCAATTGAATGGATGTTTTGCTGCAGCTGCAGCCGCAAATGGTTGCAACAGTTGACCGTTCACGTGCATGATGGTTGATCAACTTTTTTTTTATTTTCTGATAGAATGAGTGGTTTCATCAAAACATAAAATTTCAATTTCATCGCCATGAAACTGTTGGTTCTTTTTTATGAACAGTTTGGTGTAAACCAATACAAAACGCCATCAACATGTTCAGCATGATTGATAATTGTTACTAGTTGTACCAACAACTATGCAATATTCTATGAAATACACTTAGAACAATCACTGTTTTATGTTAAACTAAACTACTAACTAAAGCCAATGTCAATGTTAGTAAAAACAGTTCCATGCATAGCAAATTTGATTCTCTTTCTAAATCCGGAAATACTAATTGTATGTGTCCGTCCTTCCATCGCACTTAAAGGATTAATTTTTAATTGGCTCCTGTGCTCGAAGAGCATATCCAGACGACGGCTTAACGCTAGTGAAAAAGAAGATCTCATCTAACGCCAGCACGCTAGAGCTGCGGCGATATTCCAATGCCATCCGGTATTAATGTTAAATCATCACGAAAACTGTCATCAGATGGCTGCCGCCGCACGGCCGAACTACAGTGAACCCTCGAAGCCAATCAATTCTCATTCACTAATCCCTACCCCATGTGCGCTGTGGTATGACAGGCTGGACAATAGGTTAGACAAAAATCTCCAGATAATCCACTCAAACCCGAAACGTATCAGCCGAGTCCCAATTTTCTCTACTGCCACACTTTTCCCGGGTGGTCTCGTCATTTCCGTGCGGTTGCTCCAGCTGCTGCTGATGCACGCTGGCGCTTACCGCGTATCAAACAGGCGTAGCGACCATTGCAGCTCCAATAGCCTTCATACAACCTGTCGGATGATGGGAAAGCTCAAAACAAATTTTACCCTACGAAATATCGTATTTTAATTAATACACTGCGCTATGGCGGTGAAACATTCTACCGGCAATGAGATTAAGACTGTGTAGAATATTGCATTAAGTAAGCAAAACTAAGCTAGACGTATTAAAGGAGGGATCAATAGCTGTTCTCTTTTTTGTAATATATTAAATATCGTTTGATTGTAAGCTGGAAACACACCACACTACCATATATATTCATACATCCCTTCCGTCGCGGTGTTAGTTATGTTAGACAAGCGAAACCGATAGCATCCCATACATGCGTCAAAGAACGACAAGCGGCGTCACGTCACTCAAGCCTAAAATGGTAAACCTATAATGTACAATATTACAATTTTACAACTATACTATACACAATACAATCGCCCCAAACTTTTCTGGTCTGTCAGAGGCGGCAGGTAACGTTTTTTTTTCGCTCTGCTCGGGCACGAGATGCATCGCAACCAGCAAGTCATCGAGTCGTGAAAGAATCTTGGCCCTCCCTTTCGTCACGACATCGGTCAGGGACTGGGTGCGGACACACAATTAATCGTAAATTGCCATGAAGCAGAACCGGTGGTTTCGTCATAGTTTTGGTTGCCTCACTCACACTCACACATCCACGCTTCGCCGTCGCCCGTCTTGGTGGCTTTTAGTCCATTGATTGGAAACGCTTTTTCGAGCGATTGACGGGCAGGTATTGCCAAGGATTAAGGTACACTTCCGGTGATGGGTTAATTAAGAATGGGCCTCGAAGGTTAGCCTCCAACGAGAAACACTACGGAAGACAATCCCATATTTAAACGCGCTTTCTTATTTATCGAGGTAGCACGTCGCTTTTTTCCCATCAGAGAAAATTCTTCACGACTTCTAGGTGGTACGGATGGCCCACGGAGCAAGCTTAGCAGTAGACATTTACTTTCCATTCACACGTTACTTTAAATTGCTTTAAGATCTCTAAAGCAGATACGGCTCGGCAAAGAGCACAGCGTGAACGTATCGACGCATAAACAAAACCACAAAATTACATCCTTCTGGTCAGCAAACGACCATTTCACACTATTCCAACTAACAGCTGGGCACACAACCGGAATGGCTCGGAAAAACCACCGGAATCGTATTAAAATCAATGAACAAAAATGATTTACTCATAAAAGTTCGACTTCAATAATGTCTCAGTGCTGTGTATTTTTTGCAGCTCTGTGTGTTGTTACCTAGTACAGTTTACCTTCTCGCTTGCCAACCGAGTTCTATGGAGTTCACTGTACACACCTGGCAAGAGCAGCAGTGTATGGTTGGCGGTTGTTCTTGATTATTGCTTCCCCAGTGGAGAAAGAGAGTATGGTAAAAAACTGGCCTTTGGTATCTGGATGCTTCAACCACAGAAGTAGAGCCATCGAACACAGGACACGCTTCGATTGGATTCGGTCGACCGCCGTCCGGAATTCGATTCCCACTGTGCCTGTATCCATGCCACACTGTACACAGCCGACTGAACCTTGGAGGCTGGGGCTCACGGGTCGTCTGTTCAAAGACCGTATAAAACCGTACGCAAGCGTCGCAACGGTTGTGGTTTTCCATCGAACTTGTGGTTAGATCTTCATCATCATCATCATCGTCGTCGTCATCATCAGTGGGTGCGCGCTCTGTGGTGGTCCAGAGCAACCAGAAATTATATCCCTTTTCCTAGCCCACGGATACTTACCGTGTACGTTATTTATGTTCATCTCACACTTATTTCTCTCCGTGAGGGTGGGAAATAAAATACTACCTCTGGGGCCCGAGCAAAGCACTTCATATATTGTACCATCGAAAAAAAAATGGGAACTGCATAAAAATACGAACAAAGTGGACATTGGTCTCAAAGTAGACATCCTCCCGATGTCGGTGGTGTAAAACGCTACCGGGGAGACACTTTTTTGTTTAAATTAAAATATGTGGTTGTTTCAACCATGCCTGGAGGTGCTTTGGAGTAGAATTTAAAAACAAAAACGCAAACGGGCATGCAAATTTCGCTTCCCCGAAGTGCTACAGATGATTCAATTTAATCCTAGGAGTAATCGATGGCTCTTGAGGGACGTCTGCAATTTAGGCTTGCAGAGAGGTGCCGGCTCTTGGAATATGGACGGTGGTGCTGATCAATATTAAGCACACACAGTCAGCGGGACGACGATGCGGCGATCCGTGACTACCATACACTGCCGTGGAAGCAAGGGAGAACCAGAGTGTGCTTCCGAGCGTCCTGCATCATCAATATTCATTTTGGCAAAGCCTCTGACGGAGCCGTGGCAGAATTTCTCTTCCTCATACTGTTAGCATTTGTTAAAAGAAAATTGACAACATTGCCCCTTGCTAAAGTGGATTCTAAGCCATTGGGGACGCATACTGTACATCCATCCTACCACTTCTAGGCTCAACTAAGCCGGACGAGTTTGATTTATGAACTCACACGGTAGGTATCGTCTACATTTACGCCAATTGGATGTAGGCTCATCTACGAAGAAAAAACTTCTCCCGAAAGACATTTGGCCGTTTTCGTGATGTATCGTTCAAGCAACAACGGAAGGATTTCCCACAGCAGCAGTAGAAGTAGAAGATAGAGGAACCTGCCGAAGAAAGCGTAGTCATCGACCGAGGCGGCTGTTTCCGGGATCACACTCGACACTCTAGATTAATGGAAGTGGCATGCAAAACGAAAAAGAAAACCTCACCGTCATTCTAATCACTTTAATCGTAAGCCCCTTTTTTCGTTTCCTTCCATTTCCATCGGATGGGTTTTCTCGTGTAACAATTCCGCTCAATCGATGTGACGCATTAACTTCACCCACTAAAGGATGATGCGTTACATCGACGGAGGAAAAAAAAGGCTCGTACTCCAATGAACCGGGGCGTTTGTGAGCTCGTGTATAGACAGATTGGAAGCCGTTAGTATCATCCATCAATCGTGAGTCGACACATGCTTTATTGCTTTTAATTTGAAATTGTCATATCGTTGCCAAGCGGCTTGCAAAGCGTCAGGTGATATACAGTGGAGTGGCAATATTGCAGATCGAATTAAAAGACAAAAAAGCCTAACAATAGTTATCTACACATCAGAGAAATGAAGGCGAAAATTGTTGTTGATCGACAATTAAAGCATAAATGATTTTGTTATTATATAAAACTATGCTATTGTAAAGCAAAGAACTATTAAATCGTTCTACAGTAACGTTTACAGCAAAAGCATAAAGGAGATAGCGAGAAATAAAATAAAAACATTAGCTCCAACAAAAACATTGCTATCCAACATCGAACAAAAACGAACTATTCCTAGCACAAAAAGACCATCGAGCGGACCATGATAAATGTTCCAATCTGTCTACAGCCTTGCCTCAGCTCTTTCTCCCATCAATGAACATGCAGCGAACCGTGAATGTCCTGCTGCATCGTCACTCGGCACCCCTACGAAAACTGAATACTGTGGGGACTGTGTACACCCCCTTTCCATCTCATCATAAGGAAAATAAAAACGAACTATTACAGCAAGTCCTCGGCGGATCGATAGCGGGACCCCTGCCGAACAAAAAAAAACTATTAATAGGGAAAGGCGAAGGGTATATAAGCGTGTTCATTCTTTATAGTCGTGTACGGAACAGGAATGCAATTCTTGTTGGCACAGTGATGCCACCGATGCAAAAGGATTCAGCGTCTGGCCAGGAGAGGCAACTGGCAGGGCAGGTCGAGCAGGCATTTAGCTTAACCCCCATACATTTTCCATCCGTCCAGTGCCACCCATGGCAATGGAAAGAGGCCAAGAAAAAAAAAGGAAATAGCCACCATTTCGATACGGACAACGGTCGAAATCTAGCGGAATGGCGTGAAAGTTAGCACCTGGCGTGGCCATAAGCGGTACAATTATTCAAATTTCTATCCATCCACTCCGGATGCATCAACGTGACGGTGGCTCGAACACCGGGCAAGGGGAATGTCCCATGGTTCAATATGTTCTGCCATTGGGAAGCAAATAACTTCCAATGGGTTGTAACCACCGGCGGTAGAGTATCGAAAGCGCTTGCTGTAGCGCTAGGTCCCAATTCGTTTGCATCAAAATGATTGAATGACCCCCTCTCATCGAGTGACTTTAACAAAATGCAAATGTCGCTTTACCGAATCGTTAAAGTTCTTACAGTGTCAGCTACTTACATTAAACGATCTTTTACCTATTCAGTGTTTTTTCTAGCTTAACGATACCCAAATCAATACAAAAAAAGCCCCGTAATGGTTGCACCATAGAGTGAGGTTTAAATTTGCATTCAAAAAATCCCCGAAACCTCCACCTACCTTCGCCATTGGTTGCGGTCTGTAGCTCGTATGCAGTTCGGCCAGTTGCTGCACCTAACGATGGCCAAATGCTTCGATGATGATGATGATGATGATGGTGATGGGACGAAAGGGCAGGATGTTGCGGCTGCAACGGATGATGGTGGTGTGCCGGAAGGCCCGCAAACGGGTGATGGCCGAGCTGGTGTTGCGGATGCGACGTGTGCGACGACTGCTGCTGTTGCAGTGCAGCAGCGGCAGATAGGGACGACGACGACGACGACGATGACGTTGATGAACCAACACCAGGGCCCATTAAACGACCATTAGCAGTAGAGCCCAACATGCCTCTGCAAGGCACACTGTAAAGAAATCAACAAAACTTTGTTAAAACTCGTGTGATAGCAAAAACAAGTATTAAAACGCTAAATATAACACATCCACCTCCCCAAAGATCCACAAAAAAAGCGCGAAAAGATCCGAAACCCACCCAAAATGTTAGTACAAAGAGAGCTACAGCAGCTACTAACCCTGCTTCCCAAACCTTTCAACGCTCTACGGTTTATTACTGCCTGTTTTATATCGGTAGAGTCACATCATTTCAGGCGCTGTACATTCGCCCCAAAAATATTGCTTCCACACGGAAACAGTGCGCAAAAGTACATCGTTTTTTGCTAAAAAACGACATCTTCTCGACTGTTTCTAGCACTGCGAGCAAATATTTGACGTTATACTTAAGCTGTTTGTCTGCACGCTCGGGCCTCAAGATAGGCGACCGAGAGCGACGCTTTCTTGACAATGAATTTATGTCTTCTAAAGTACAAACAGCAGCCTCCGACGTTGCATTCCGCACGAAAACTGGGTTGGCCCGGGAAGGGGGTTGAAATGAAGTTTTTCTTTCACGCGTGAACGTGAGTTTTTCACAATTTTTCCTTGTTTGCCCAGCATTTCAGGCAAGGGGGTTTAAGGGACACACCGGCACTCGTCTCTCTTTACCCTCCTTTGTGTAGTTAGTTCTGTTTTCGGGAAGCTTTAAAGGGTTAAGCACGTTTTAGGCGAAAGGTATCGCATCCAGGTCTGGCGAAGACGAACGACAATTGAACTTGGGGATAGAAACTGGGGGCGATGGAGGCGATTCATTACGTTTTAGTATGATGAATATTGCACATGATAACGATCGTTTAAGAAAATGTATTCAAACACTTTCGCTCTACCCGGACATCCTTCAGGAGTATGGGGGTCTGTTCCGTTGCCGTCGAGGCTTTTCTTGGGCATTTTGATTCATTTTATCCATCAACCTAACCATTGCATGAAGGGGATTCCCCATCAGACGGCCCCTGTGTGTTTGCGTTCGGCACAAATTTACCTTAAAGTGAAAAAAGACACGAATTTTATTTTTAAGGTTCGCTGCTGGGCAACATTCTTATACTCTGCCGTGTACTGCTACTGCTGCTGCTGCTGCTGCCGTAGGCCTGAGGGCAGTTTTAACGTTTAATTAAAGTAATGGATCGCTTAACGAGCGGAACCAACGGACGACAATGGAAACAAAGAGAGCCGGCCAATGGTCAAGAGAGACGAGGCGAACGAGGGCAACACACACAAAGACGATATGATTCTGAGGACTTTTTTCGGGCTGCGCATACATTTGCGCGATGACTGTGAGGGGCCCGTAGCTACCGAAAGCTATTCTGCTAAGCAACAACCACTTAAAGTAATGTGGAAAGCAATCGAAGGAACGAGCTGATAAGTGTCACATCGCATGGCGTACGAAGAGCGCACGGAAAGCAAAGGGAGGGGAAGTATATTCACATAAAAATTACATCGCAGATGGACGAGAAAAATAACATTTACTAAATTAAATGTGAACTGTATGGTGCGTCGATGGTGGAGAGTACACGGTTTAACAATCACGCGAGCCATCAAAATCATTATTTTGATTATTTACACAAGTTTTGTACATGATTGTATATGCTTCTGATTGAATCGATTTCAAGCTGAGTCGAGTTCGCTTTTCAATAAAACCAAATGAAATAAGGATAATGGAAAGCGACGCACAAGCAGTCTTCCCTACTTGTCTGCCGTTGACGCTTGTAAAGGAAAAGTGTTCCTTCAAACGGAAGCTCATACGCCGCAGTTCCTTCTTTTCTGGAGATATTTTCTCCCTCCATACATATGCACCCCCTGTGGCGATGCTGCATCTGACACATGCTTCTTTGGCCGAGTGCTCAAAAAATATTAATGAAACCTTCGTCCATAATCAATCGATAAAGAAGACGTTCCCGGGGCAAATCACAGGCAATGAGAAACGGAGGCAAAAAAGCAAGGACCTGCTGCCAACCGCAACCGACAGTACAATTATAGAAACAATTGAAATGAAAGAAAGTGAACAATAAGGCATATTACGCAAAAAAAAAAAATAGTCGCAAGAAACAAAACCACCATCATTATCTTGAACCTTCGCCCGCAAAATGTATGCTCAAGCTGAAACGTTGGTTTTGTCGGTTAACCAACTTATTCTGACGCTCGTTATCCACCTTCTCACGCAGAGCTGTGCACTTCCTTGGTACGCTTTCGAGCCAAAGGCCAAAGAAATCTTTGCGATAGGCTGGGAAAGGGAAGCAAATTGATTGCAAAACAGCTGGCTGCGACAACGACAATTGTGTCCCAAGACTGCCCCCAACCTCGACCACCATCACCACTAGCCAATGAAAATGACATAATTCGATCATTAACGTACAAGCCAGAAGTTACAGCTGTCGGAAGAAAGCTGGATGCCTGAGGAACGGGTTGATAGAAAAGTGAGTCATAATTCAAAATCAGATTCATATTTTCTTTGGATAGGACGGGATAGAATTAGACTGACAGTCGATCGATCAATATTGGTTCTAATTTTCACCAAAGTTTGCACAACTTTACATGGTACACAGAAACAGAAACAGCTTGTTAGAAACAGCAATAGATAAGCGCGTATGCAGCAATTCCCACGATCAATCATTATTTGTTTTAGTCCTACAGCGTCTGTGTGTGTGTGTGTATGTGTAGGCCTGTCTCCGGCATTTCCATTCTCGCTACCGGCAAAGGGTTCGAGCCCAAGTCCATTGGACAAGCAGAGTTTCTTTCTTATTAAAGGCCTCCTGTTTTTAATCACCGACCGCAAAGAAACACAGGCAGAAAGTCAAACAAACTGTTGCGAGCAATTTCCTGCCCAGTAACCGGCAGTTCGCACCGAAGGGAGAAGAAGCACGATGGGGGGTTTCCTCGGCTTACGTTTGCAACGTTTGCTCTTCTTCCCAGGCACAACAAAGGGGGTTGCCACCATTCGGGGTCTGTTGTGGCGAACGGTGGTCACCCCGTATAGGCGGCACCACAACCCTTTTTCTGCTGCATTTCTGAGGTTAGGGATGATAGTGGAAATTCAAAGAAAAGTGCCACCCACTCACGCATGCCTGCTGACAGGAAAAGCCCCGTCTCGGTACCGTCACACACACACACACACACACTCACGCCCACATTTAAGTAACGCGACAGGGCACGAGGACAAGACGCAGGTTTAATTGGAGCTCGAGTAGGAGAAAAAAAAAACAGAACAGAAACTCGTTCTTTTCCCCGCGTTCGTCAGTCAGCCAAGTGGAAATTGTTTAGCCCCGAGCGAAACATGCCCCCTTGCGCCTCCGCCGTGCTCGCTTTCGCTCGCTCAGCCGACCACGGTCAAGTAGAAAGGTAAGATAAGCTCATCAACGTCGTGGGTGTGCGGCGAGCCTGTCTGTTGCAATGTTTGCGAATTATCTGCTATCATCATCTACGGTACGGTGCAGCACCATCGAGCGAAAGCAATAGCAACAAAAGCACACACACACACATACATAGGTACAAAACACAAACACACTAAAACAAAGCATCGCCCCGGGATGCGCACGGTGCGCGATGCAATCTGTGGTTTTGCTTCACTTTTGAAGCCAAAGAAACGGGGGGGGGGGGGGGGGGGGCAGCGGACGGAGATTTCAACCTCTGCCTTATGCTGCCATCTCGCCAAGCGCACTAAAGCCTCAAAACAATGGATGCATTTTTTATTGTTTGCCCTACGCGACACGACAGGAGATTAAAAGGTATCAACGCAAAGTTGGGGTAGTGTTTGGAGCTGCTGAATAATGCTGGACACTTGGAGGTTGATTTTTGATAACCTCATCTCGCGGGGGCGAAACAAAGGGAACAGCAGCAGCACTGTTAATTGTTCCATGGTTCAGCCGATATACTTTGGTGCTATTATATTAGTATTAAACTCAACATGGCCGGGGTGCAGCTACACTTTACACAGCATTGAGAACGGTCCGTGGATGAAGCAGAAGTTCCACATAAATTAAGAAACTTCAGCTGGAACTCGTGTACCATCGGGGGCAGAGGCCCGATGTGCCAGCTAATTTAATTAGTAAATTACAGCTCCATGTTCATGCTACATGTACTCACACATGTATAGACCAGCAGTGCAACTAGTCGTCATTGCTATCTCGGCGAACCTCAAGTCTAATTTAAGTCGAAGACCGACGGTGATATTTGCGGTTTGGGACCAATATGCTACCCGTGTACGCCCAGTAGCGTAGCTAATGTCTTTCCGTCGGCATAGTGTACTATAAAAAAACAAAAATCTTACCTAAAGCATGCCCCGTTGCCTCGGCACGGGAGGACACAGCCATTGACTGCAGAAAATCGTGACTAACCCTCATTTCCCAGTTTTCCACTCCCTAGAACGAATCATCCACCCTTCTCCTTCCACAGGACAGCTGATGGTTTTGCGGCGGAAGGTGGGCGAGAGTAGGGACCATTAAACTCGTTCTCCTATCCGAGGGCCGCCGCCGCCGTTATCTGTTTTCTTTTTGTTTTTTTTTTTTGCATAATGGTTAGCACTGAAATTTATGTTTGCTTTCTTTTCCAGTGGGTGCACAATTTTTGTACGCTGCAGTAGTAGTGTAGGAACGGGTTTAGCTGAAAGTAGCATAGAACGAGCGAGGGAGAAGGAAAGATACACGGCGAGCGAAAAACAAAACCAGCACACACACCATGCGCCGCTTGTATTTCAAACCCGAACGGACAATGCGAACCGTTGTGCCGAAGCGCTGCGGTGCCCTTTCTCTGCTCTTACTCATTGTTGTTATATGCTGAGCCACACAGCACTCCACTACCGGGCCGCACCTCCGTGACCGCAGCGGATGAAATGCAAATTCCAAATCCCACCTTCACTGGGAGGGACGGCGCACAGATCTCTACAGATGGTAATTTCCCGACCAAAGGTACCGATGGCCCGATGCTGAGGGGTGTGGCAAATGGTCGAAGCTTCTAAAAGTTCAGCTTCAACTTTGACCACAAAAACCCATGGCCCTTGGGGGCTTTGCAGTAAAAAAAACACTCACACACACACTTTGAAAAAAAGAGCGGAAAATTCCAGTTAGGGAAATTTGCCAAGGTGCAGCACTAGCTAGGCAGTTTGCCAATAGCATGGTTGAAACGTGTTGAGCGTTTTGGCACGGGTATGTTTTATCTATTTAGTTTTCACCGTCCCGAGATAAGTCATTATTCAGATCATAATCATACGGCCATTAGTGTAGATAGCATAATTGAACCTTGACATTTCAATAAATCAAACGATAACGATAAAACACGTCCAATAAAGCCCGATTGGCAAAGGCATTACAAAACCAAGCTAATTGGTTGAGTTTTCGCTGTAACTGTCCGTGAATACATGGCACATTTTTGTTTCAAAATAAGCTGCTAAATACATTCACAATCGTACCTTACAGCGGCAGTAAAAGGGTATAACAATCATCATCAGCGGCAGCAACATGCACTTCCAACATAGTTGCGCTTCCATACGTAGCAGGCAACGGCAATATCGAACGTTTTCCAATAGAACATGCAATGTGCAAAGCACAGCTCGAGTGCGCTTGACGTGCTTCTCCGGCATATTTATTCATTAGTTAGTTTGCTGATTCGATCGCGTAAAAAATGTGCATTTCTAGGGACGGACGGGGGGGAATTAATTAGCATCAAAGTAGTGCACGTTTGCTGCGCATTTGGATGTAAGGGAGTCGTGGGGCAATGTGATGACGATACAGATTTTTGCGCTTTTACGCAAGTAAGCTACGAAGCCACGGAGCTTTCCATAAAATGTCACCCACTGTTTTCGAATGCATTCACTGTTTGCTCCGTTTTCCCATTTGTAAATTTCGCTACATTTGCTTCTGGGAACAGTAATACTGATGTCAAAACAATCAATTAGCATCAGCGTAATGAATAAAGCACTCACTGTCAGAAAGCATAATGCATGTGTATTGCAGGAGAATAAAAGCTTTCCATTGGTATGTAAAACTTTAATTCAAACATACCTTTTTTCTCTTTACATCAATCTACGTGAAGGTAATATTACCGACACATGTGTCGACAAAGAGTGTGCTTTAACTATAAAGCATGTTTTGTCTTTCACTAGCAGTTTAAACATTTAATGCCTTAATTCCATACAGAAAAGGAACAACAGTGGCGGTAAACGATCACATTTACTAATATGCTGCATCAAACAAACAAGAAAAAGGACTTCCCTTGGTTAGGCCCTTTACATGTTACGGTGGCAATTACGATGCCTCAGAAGCGCCAACTGTACGGCACATAAGATGAGTTTCAATGCTGTTCGGTAAAGAGAGCACACATTGTCAAAAACTCATCGAACACACATACACACACACCCTCTTTTCCGAACAGCCTCTGTCCTATTCCCTGCGCATCAAAAAGCAATAACATCGTAAGAGCGCGCCCGCATATGGCTGTGCCCCATCAGCGGATGCCTCTATCTTCACTTTCATGCGAGGAAATTGCTTCTTTTGCCACCGTACGAGATACGTGCCCCACTTCCCGGCCAATAATCGAACCCACCGAAAGATCAATGCAGTGGCAATTGTGCGTCAGCAGAAAATTGAACGCAACCGCAAAACATGCACAGGGCGAACATGTCCGACGGATGCTTGTCATGCTGCGGCCATAACCGTCGGCAGCGTTCTATTCACCCAAAAACTACTTCCGCACCATTCCGGCTACGAGAGCGTTCTGCACACTGGGTGCTGAATGAATGGGTTTGAAGCACAGTGTCGTCTTTGCCTGGCAAGGGGAAAACACGCTCAAGTGCGAGAGTCCTTGCAAATGTCCTTAGTTTTCCGAACACACCATCGTTTTGTCTCCTCAAGCCTGTCACCCGCTTTGCTAATGCTAAACAGTTTCGCTCCCTTTATCACCCGGCGGGTAGCATAATGTGCCAACATAATGGCATGCTGATGATGACGGGCTATCGCTCGACGCTTCCTGTCTGTCGAGTTTTTTTTTGTTCGTTGCTATACTGCTCGTGCTTGGTGCCTTACAAGTGCCCTCCACGGAGTAATCAGTCCCCTGCGCGTTGCGGCTTCCGTCCTCTAAGTAAACCACCAAGAAGACGTCTGGTGCCGAATGCTCACTGGCCTGCAAAACTCTACAAGAATGTATACACGCGTTGTCGACGTCATATTTAGCAAACCCATGCAGTGCAAGCAGCAGCAGCAGCAGCAGCTTTTGTGCTTACCACTTGTTATGCTTTCATTTAAAGCATCACTTTTTTGGGGGGCTTTTCATCGACCCAACCGAAAACCAGCTCACACACACACATTACCTGCATTTTGATGCTGTTATGGTGCGGATCGCTCATAAATGCATCTTTCCTAAATTGCATCTGCTGCTGTTGCTGCTGCTAAACGGGAACAGAAGCGTCCGTCTTGGCAGGAGCGTTATGATAGAGCATGATGTAGAAAGCTTCCACGCACGCTATACTCAAATCATGGCCACAGCAACAAGAAAAAAATAACAACGTCCACATACAGCCTTTTGAGCTCAAAAACAACGCTACGTTCATGCGAACCAACAAGTTTAAAGCTGTTTGTCAGAGGAAAGAAAGCACGCTACTGGATGCTCTTGCGACATGTCAGTCGAATCGGCAAACATATCCGTAGCGTTGACGAAACAAATCGGGTTGGTAAACAACATGATTCTTGTGCAGAAAACGGTATTTTTGAAAAAAAAAAAAAATGTGTCATCTATGTCAAGTGAAAACAAACATTGAATTTGTTTATAACGGAACTATCAAAGCAGACAGTTATAATTCCCATATCATTTGTTGAAGTCAAACTACCGAAAAGTTCTGAATTAAATAGTTATTCATATCACAAATAAGGATTTATGATATTGAAGGTGCAATTTTTTTTTTTTTTTTTTTTTTTTTTTTTTTTTTTTTTTTTCAATGGTTTCAATACATAATGTTTTTGGAAGAATCTAAAAGTTGTACAAATTTCCATCATATGTCCTGTTTTTGAGTCAGTAAAAAAACAGGCCTGAAAGGCTTAAGGCAAAAATCAAACGTAAACACATAAATAGACCAACCAGTTTTGACAGTCGCCCGCACCATTCACCCGTGGGTTTTTTTTGTTTGTTTGCATTGTTTTGTTTCCACATTTCGTTATCTTTTTCCACCCATCGTTCGTCACTGTCTTTCATGTTTGTTCCCCATTTTCATCATTTGCAGTGCACGTGGCCAACAGCTCTGACCGGTTGGATGGAATTGAAATATGAATTATTTATTTACGCCTGGCAAAAAGCCAGCCGTCGTTCACCAACTGGCAGCAGCAGCAGCAACCATTCGCGCAAAATGCAGCAGCCCCAACATAGACGAACGCGTGCCTGTACTGTGCCCAATCTGCTGCGAGCAAATACACACGCGTATGGCTTCTGAAGGCTTGTTTTTGTATCCTCGGCAAAATGGAAACTTGCGCATGTGTTGGGCAACACAAAAAAAACGTAAATAAAAGGGCCGAGCTGCATCTCGGTGCAATTGGTTTCTACCCATATGGTTTAAAGCTTTCACGCCAAATCAAGTAAATCTATCTATTCGGGTGTTCGCTTTAGTGTTCCCAAGCTCAGTCGCATATATAGAGAGCGTGTTTTATGTATGCATATGTTTTTTCCAGCTCCTGAGGATTCTGATTTGCAGTGCGCGATTCGCATTTGCCACGTGACGCATTGTCAATTGTTGCTGTTGCATGCTGATGCTTCCAATTGCACGGCAAATGTATTTCCCCGGTGACTAAATAATCCTTGTTTTCCTGGACAGAGCAATCGTGAACGTATTGTTTTCGAACGTTCGTATTGACTATTGTAGAATGGCAGGGGAAGTGCTGCTTTGGTAGAAACTATGGACAAACAAAAGGTGCTGTTAAATATGTTTTAAAGCATTTCTCGTTTCAATTACAAGTCACCTTTCACACAATAGTTTGAAAAAGGCATATAGAACACGGAGTAGGTAATTATTTTTCTTTATCGATGGAACACTGTAACAAAAAGGTTAAAATTACCCTTTAGCACTGAAACAAAAAGGTTATAATTACACATTTAGTTGCTAAAAATGTTGTTCTTAATTGTAAAACAAGAGAAAATATAACTATCATGAGTGCATGAGTTAACTGCTGCAGAACAGCCTGTAAATAAAGTTGTGTTTTATAAATGGCATTAAAGTGGCCTTAACTTAGTGTAACCAAACTACGTATTAATATAAAGTGTTGGGAAAGAAAATTAGTTCACAACCTTTTACGACAGAGTGCCACCATCCTTAGCCCGACAGAAAAAAATCCAACCAAAAACTACCGAATCCGACCGAAAGACCCCAAGAAGCAAGGAGGAAAGGAGCGAAACGTAAAATAAAATGCTTACCAGCATTTACATAGCTAGAACACAAGGATTGATCCGCGAACGCGCGAAAGATCTGTGGAAAACATGTGGAAAAAATGAAGGGAAGTTAAAACAAAACACAAAACGGACACGGAAAGCATACAAACGTGAGAGGAACTTTCAATCGAGAAACAAACAGAAACCCATGAAATTATCAAACAACAGAAACAAAAATTGCAAAATCATCAACCTTTTCCGAGGAAACTTCTGATCTGGCATACACGCTTACTTTATGTAGTGAAAAACTATACACTTTACAGGCACACACACACATACATACATGCCCTTATCAACGATTTACACGCCATGAAACCCTGTAATTTGTATCCACTTGTCATCGTCAAAGGTGAATTTGTCCCCAAATTATATCCCTTATTTATACTGCCCTCTTTGTTTCTTCACTGAACGGCCCGTGCAAGTGTGGAAAAAAGCGAAAAAGCATTGTGTCATCTACCAGCAGGTACACACACACACGCACACATTCTGAAAATTGTTCATTCATGCAAAGGGTACAAAACGCTTCCAGACCAAATTTGATGTCTCATCAGACGTCGAGAACGAAAGAACGTCACCAGTTTGCTACATGCCAACCAACAAGACACAGGCCGTCGAAGAAAATGTGGTTGCTTTTTTCATCAATTTGCTGTTCGGCTTGACTACCACCAGGCAATAAGCCTTTCTCCCTTGAACTGACTGCGAGAAAACAACGGCAAGCTGGCGGTGGCTGACGAGCTCACTTGATAATGGTGTTGGAAGTTTTAATAGACCGAGCAGAATAGCGGAACGCCAAACTTATTTGATGGTTCATCATTAGGCGATTTATCATCGGCATATCATGCGAATTACGAAACACACCCTTCACCCTTCTTCCCTTGGGTTAGAGAGATCCAGACATTCTGATAGAAGGTACCAACGAAAAGGCTAAAGCAAAAAAACAAGGATACAACACACCACCGCCACTCTTTTGCGTACACACCACCCCCAACCCCCAATCCACTTAATCCATATATTTACCGTGCTGCCAATTGCAAGACAAACACGACGCGGCAGCTCTGGTCGAGATAAGTCCCAACACGACAGTGAGAAAGAGAGAGAGTGAATGTGTTACAAAAAACGATGTGTAAATGGGAATGGAAATTATTTTCCCGACCCTTACCCGACTGTTCCTTTGCACTTTCGATATTTCCTGCGGATGCGGAGCGCGCGCGCGAGCGCCACATTTGCAGTGGAGCATGGCGAGTGTGATAACACTTTACAACCCGACCCGGCAGCATCAACACAATTCGCTCGCAATCAACACAATCGACATCAAAAACAAATAAAATTGAGATCGAAAAAGTTTCCGGTCCACAACGGATGACAGTGCTAGGTATGGGTGTGTTTGTATGTGTGTGTGTGTGGCGGGTGGTTCCGATTGAACCAGTGCAACCCATTCCCACTGTAAAACAGTGAAATGTAAGAAGAAGACTTGCAGCAAAAAAAACCCGTTCCGTTTGGCTGTTTTCCGATTTTTCGCTTCTTCTTCCGTTATCATCGAGCCCGGATATCCTGACGAGTGTCCTGCTGTTGGCGGTACGGTTTCGATTGCTGTCACAAATCGGACGACCCTGCTGTTGCTACTACTGGATGGTGTGTTTGTGTGTGTGTGTTTGAGAGCGTGATCAAACAACAGGTGTCATCGTGGAAGAGTTCGGCAAATAATACAACAATACGCAGGGGTTGGCGACGGCTGATGAAAAATTCAACCGATGAACCATTCTCGCCGGATATGGAGACCGGAACGAACAACCGTCCGAATAAAAGGGGGAACAACTTCAAACGGTTTGATGTGTTTGTGATAATTTTCCTATGCATCTCGTCTGACGACTTCCTGGACTGCTCTTGCTGGAGCGAGCAAGGTTCATCAATCAATTTATAACAAAAATTTGTATTTTTGTCCTTCGTCACATGCGAAACTACTGCTATGCCAGAGAAGACGAACCAGAATGAACAAAATTGGTCCCAGGAAATAGGGAGCATGACATGACATAAATGAGGACAGAATCACTGTATCCCTATGTACGTTTGTGTGAGTGTGTGTGTGCCTGTGTGTCCCAGTCACGAGGGTAAGGGGGATTTTGTTCCTGTTGTTTTATTGCTTACGACAGAAGTTGAATCCACCGTATGATAAGATCGACCCTCCAGCATTTTCCATATGGCCAGGCGCTTATAACGAGTGCCAGACCGCTTGCCTGTGGATGAACCGGAGGATGCACCAAGCAAAGGAAGCAAACAAACAAAAGCACAAAAAAAGACTACCCAAGAAAACAAACAAACGAAAAGGGATAAAACCAACCACATATCGTTGGTTCATATTTGTGAAAATATTTGTACGAACTCGTGGAATATAATGATCTGAAAAGTATCACAAATTAATGGCTGTCAGTGCCAGCAGTGGCTAAAACATACACACACACACATACACAACCATGGGCAGTGTTATCCTCAGCCCAGCAGGATCGGGGAGCAATAGGACGAACATACGAGGGCGTGTTGTTCTAGGTTTCTGCAGAAAGCGTTTGCGAATGGGGAGGACGCGAGAGGATGGATGCGGATGGATGTACAAACATTTGCCCATATTTATGGCACGCTCGACTTGCTCGCCTAATAAGGGAACGGAGCCATAATGCTCTGGAAAAAGCAAAAACCTTGATCAGGACATGGACGGTTGAAAGAAAAAAAGCATTCTACCCGTCACGTTGCGTTGGGATTACTGAGTAGGCGACCAGTATGGTTCATGTTATCTTCTCCCGATACTGCTTTGCCTACCGGTACTGAAGGCCCGGGAAGGATGTAAGGTTCAATCTCACCGCCCGAGATGGCACACTACTATCCATAAAGAACGAGATTATGTTCGCCATGATCGTGTGCCTCGCTAGCCGGAATGAGCAGGCCGACCTCGTTCGGTAATGATGGCAGGACAGACCACGGTAACTGCTACAAATGGCCTATTACTGCGGGGGCTTGCGACTTTATCCGATGCTCTGGCTTACCCGGGTGAATCGTTCTAAGTGCATCCCCAGCAGCCAACCGACGGCTAGTTTTCCACGTGAGGAAAAAAAACAAAGAGAAGCCGACGTACGGTACACGGTAGTGGGACAAATTGATTCCGTAACAGTTTGGCTGCTTTTTTGTTTGCTCTATCCACGTGAAATCAAACGGAAAATACCGAGCGTAATTTGAGCCAAGCTTCTGTGCCAAAGTGCAACAGCCAAATAAACGAAAAAAAAAAAACGCTCGGGTAGTTACGGTCAAAATTAGACCGATTGGTCTGGATTGATCGCGGGATCACAAGGAAGTAAAAACGGAGCAAATTTGCTTCCGAACTCCTCCAGTTCCGGGCCCAAGATAAGTCTGCCTCACGCGAAACGATAGACCGGGAGTTTGGAGCCAACCAGAAGCTAAGCGTAGCGCGCTAACCTTTTGGAGAACGATGATGCCCCTGCCTTTTGGCACGGTTGTAGTGGTTGTTTTTTGTTTGTTTGTGATATTTTCCCTAAAGCTCGAACCACGATAGAGCTGTCCAGGGGAATGAGATAATTCATCCACGTCACGGCCAGCTTCCGAGACGGCGAGTTGACGTTAGAGTTTTTCTACCACGCTTGCGACCATACCCCCAAAAAGTTCCCATCCATCCATGGTACTACAGCAGGGGATGGCTAGCGCGATTGCTCATACCCACCGCCGCCACCCCATGGCTCCAGGTTCTGCTTGTGTGCTTGTGTCGCACACAGTTTTGCAGCATACCTTCAACGAATCGACGCCCCGATGCGGATGAAATCAATTTTCCACAACATTCGACGCCCTTCCTTCTCTAATGAAAGCGAACGCTCGCAGCGAGTGCTGCAGGAAGAAAGGTCATATCGTACGCCCTTTTCCACGATGTTTGACTTTTATGACAAATTCGCCAACTCCCACTGGGATGAATAATTGGATAAAGGGAAGAAAAAAGTTACACCCCGGAAGAAGGATGATGGGCAAGACTTTGGCTGCATATCTTTTCCAAATTTGGTGCTCTCACAGATAGAGAGAAACGGCTGGCATTTGAACTTTTATGGCCAAAACGAAAGCTTAAAGAAAAGGTTCAGGAGAAATATGTAAAGCAAGCAGTTGTGGTTCATTAGTTACAGCATAAGTGTTTCTAATTAGAAAAATTCATACCCATCATACACCATGACATATTTATTCTATTTGATTTAATTATAATTGTTGTTTCACACCATCGTAAGAATCGTCACATTTAATTGATAAATTTAATAACCTTTTCTCAACTGTCGATCGTTTGCTCGCTAACGAATCTGCTCCAGAAACGTTCTTTCGCCAAAATATATGTTTTATGCCTGTTACGAAAAGTTCCTTTGCGGATGATTTTATACACCACGCAGAGAAAGAACGATGATATAAATCAAGCCAGCAGCATTCTTTAAAGTATTTAAATTGAACCACATTCTCCGTTTGCAATTTTATGTACAGTATAACGAAAGGACAACAACAAGCTGTTCGACAGCGCTTAAAATGATAAAACGAACGAACTAGCAAAAGCAGTGAGTGATGAAAATTGGCAAAAAGAACGAAACGCCAAAGTATACTGGCAAACTACTTCAATGGGGAAGCTGCTGCTGTGTTCTCCAAAGATAGAATATCAAAAAATTGTAACACACTGCACAGGCACGAGTGGACACGAGCTAAAGAAAGATAAAAAAAACCCTGCACCGATGGTCATCAGCGAATGGCTTCTGTCGCAGCCAAGCAGTAACCAGCTTTTTTCCAATTATCAAAATTGTACCAATAGTCTCCCCCTCTGCGTATCCTTTCGCCTGCCTCTTCCCCAGCATTACACTGCTGTCTCTTTTGGGTGCGTTATTTTATCGGATCCTTTTTTATTCTGTATTTTGTATTACCCATGGGACCAGCGAGCGAGAGAGGGGTAGCGGGAGGGCCCATGTGGGCACGTGCGAGTCCCCCGGAGTGGAATGGGAGGTTCGCGGATCACGATTCCAATCGACATCCTCACCCGGTGCAATACCGGGGCAAACGGCAACGCGGTGTTTATCCATTTCAACATAATGGGAATGGAGGGAAAAAAGGAGCGCAAAAAGCATAAATCCAATAATATTTGTGAGAACCGCACAGCGCACTGCGCGGGATTGAATGAAAAGGAATTACGATAAAAGTCAACTGCAGTTTTCGGGGCAATAGCATCACGATGGGGCACACAACATGGAAACACACAAATAGTTTTACTTTGCTTATCCATTTCCAATTTTCCAAAGGTTAATTATCAAAAGTACAGAAACATGCCTTCATCCTTAGTTTTGTACCTTCGAGTTGCACGAATGACAATGAAAGAGACAGAAACAAATGCCACCGTGGCACGGGGGCAGGCCAAGCAGAGGAGAGGAGGAATGATATTATTTTCCAATTACTAGAGCTCTGAGCCGCGAGCGCTTGTTTTGTCGCAACCGCGTCATACTGCGTCACAGCAATTAAAGCTCGCCGTCCTAAACGGAGTGGAGTTACGCAGCGAGCTGGAATCGTCCCGGATGGTCCGGAGGCAAACGACGACGGCAAAGGCAAAAAGGCAGTGAGATTAAAGGATTTATCCGTAAGGATGAGGGGCCATAGTTTCGCGATATAGACAAACGGAACTGTGTCGCCGTCGAAGCTTTCGAGCTCCCAAAAATGGCTTCCATCAGTAGCGCGAGGAGGGCGCGTCGCGTTCGAAATTAATGGTCCGGAAAAGAAATTTAATCGCACAACTTTCTGATTTAATTATACACACACACACACACACACACACACACACACACACACACACACACACACACACACACACACACACACACACACACACACAACATTTCGTGTCTCATTCCGATGCTCTGCCGTGTGTGCGCCGTTAGGCCGGAATCGTACAACACCGATGCTGGAAATCCGACGGCCATATGTCCTGGGTGTTTGTACACTGGATGCCAATTGCTCTCCGGCGGGAGGACGCACGTATGTACGTACGAGTGTGTATGTGTGAAACATAAATCCACACCAGTCACAGGCCATCATGCCATCGTCACCGACAACCGACAGGGCTGCTGTCCGCTTCCGGTGACGTTTTGTTATGCATTTCTAGTTCCTTCCGACGCATCCTTTCGCCCAATGGCGTCGAACATGCATTGAAATCCGGAACCTGGCTCGGCCCGGAAGCTCTGGGCGGGTGGGAATTCGAAGGGTGGAAGGATTAAGTGCCTACGCCTTTAAAAGGGCTCTCCATCTTCCCATCTACTTGCTGCAGCCGGTTCTTCTCCTGACGACTAAACATTAAAGATCTCTACGCTGTGCGCATGTGCGTCATCAAGCGGCACCTTACAAAAAAAAGCAATGCAGATACCAAAAAAATATCATCGCATGATCAGCAGGGCACGATGAAACGGCGTAAAAGTTTACGAAACTCAAATTAACTGTAAATCATCGGACAAAACGGCGATGGAAGCTGGGCACACCTACACATTCACAAGCACACACACACACTCATAAAATCATGCTAACTTCATGATTGGGTGAATAATTTTTCACTCGTCTGTCGTCTCGTTGATAAGAAATGTTCGCTGTTCTTGTCCCACCCCTTCGCTTCCCATTCCTAAGCGTGGAGAAAATTTCAGTCCAGCAAAATGAAAAAAAATATAGCAAAATGCGTCTCACAACTGAAAACAAAGAAAAAAAACGCAACTTCCACCCAACATGACAGCACACACAGAAAAAAGAAAAGCAGGCCAACTGGTCCGCACACATACCAAGAAACGATAAAATACGGTGCAAACTTTTTCAAGTGCGTAATTCGAGCATAGTTAGGTACGTTAGGAAATTGCATTGGCCGCATGAAATATGGTTCGCGTGAAAAAAACTGCTAAGAACCTGCCCGCCTTTTCCTCCGGCTTCCGACTTCACCGTCCAGCTTTTCAATCACGCACATAAGTATGAGTGGGTATGGTGGAACGAGAGCCATCAGGACGACGACGACAGGCGCATTCGAGCAACATTGCTCGCCCGTTCTACGTTCTTTGCTCGTTCACTGTTTGGCTTCATACGCTAACGTCTTGGTAACACTTTTCACTAATTACATCTTTAGAGAGCATGGGGCTCCCCCTTGCTTGATGCATATGGCTTAGCGGGATGCTTTTATGCCATTCGAAAGCCGAAAAAGGGCAGACGGCATACTGAAGGCATAATCGTTCCCAGCACTCTCTTTCCGCACCATATGGAGCGCATTAAAAGGAACAGATGAGGGGTTGAAAGGGCGTATGATGTGGCATGCTGTTATGATGATATGCACACTTGTTTGAACACTGTCGTTGATGGCTTGCATAGTTAGGCAGATGTAAAAGGTTCTACGAAAGAAATCGGATTGTAAACACACCATTTTGAGTGTATCACACGCCTCAAACACACGGACACGATTTTACAGCAAAACTCTGTTAACTATAAACTCAAACTTTTGTCGCTACCCAAAACACTCTAATTCAATAGTAATATCGCCGAAAAACAAGAAAAGAACAAACAAACATTCAAACAGCACTATTCTACAGTGAAAAAAAAGGTACACACAAATATAACCCAACTTTGCCATTATATGCAAACAGTGAACCGTTCCGGGGGCTCTCCTCACGCTTCGGGTCATTATAACAACATCGTGCTTGGCAAATAAACAAGATACAGCAGCTCCAGGGAAAGCAACAAGTTCACGTGTTGGCTGCCGTTGCAGCAACTGGTCCGCAGCGAGCGCGATTCTCCTCGGTCAGCATAATAACTGCCGAAGACAAACGTCATCAGCCGGAGAGAAGCCAGAGAGGCACGCCCCACACCCCACACCACCATCATTCGTGCTCGGCAGGGTGGAAGCTGACTCCAATAAAAAAAGGAACGGAATAAGTAAAACACAGTGTCAGAAAACAATCGTCCAACACACACAGAGTTTCACTACAAATTCGACCCACACTGCCAACACCCGTCCGCACCCTCCCGGATACAGGGGGGGAGTAACAAAGACATGTTGAAACTAACACCTGTCAAAACGGATCTGTTTTTCTCGGAAAACACATTTGAAAAACGACCTAAACAAGCAAAATGACACACGTTCCACTCCGGGTAGATGTCTATAACTGTACAAATTCGTCCACACACCAATTGTAAGGACCAACTTAATGATAGACAACACCAAAAAAACACAAACTCACTATAGAATGAAACGAGAGCTTGAGTTTGCTATTCACGGGACCAGTGGATGTACTCTATCCCCTCTCCCAACGTACTGCTCCTTTCATATGGAAACTAATTGAAGCATAATGTCGATCAGAGCGCGCCCGCCTTTGCATGCTGTGCTCCCAGAGATATGAGAGATAGAATTGAGACATTCCAAGACATTGATGAGGTGTGTGTGAGAGAGTGTGTGTTTCGAACTGGAACGATCTCAGTTGTCAAAGTTTTGGCCCAATGACTTGGCAGCATCGTGCAGCAGCATACGATATGACTTTTTAGACTCGGACGTCTATCAAACGTGGCGGCGGACAAGCGTGCTGATGGAATCAGATTTCAAATTTAGTGCACAGCGCGTTCTATGCGTAATGGCGTACGCTTTCTTGCCAGGCTCGATGGCAGGCAGGCACAGTGGTTGTGGCACCGAGTCTCGGATGATCTTGGAAGCCTTTGCCGACAGTAACCGTTGAGGGGTGCCCCCGTTTCTTGGGCCTGTTGAGCGATGGGTTATTTTTTGAAGCCATAAAATCTATGCCCATCCACGCCGGTCCTTCCGCCGCTGAGTACTTGGCCCCCAGTGTCTGCAATCGGCTTGATATCTAATCAACATGATTAATGCCCGTCACTCGATCCCTGCGGCGGGGAGCGGTTGGGGTCAAGCCGGTAGAGATAGTGGCGCTGTAAATATTGTTGCTGTCTGACGCCATAAATATGCTACAATGGTTCCTTGGCCGTTGGCACCGTAACGGGCGTGGGACAGCGCGTGGCAAAGAACCCTTACCGATGAGCATCAAATAAATACATCCGAGTTTTAAAAGTACTTAAGTAACACAGTTACCACCTCAAAACAGCCCCCCGAACCTGATGGATTCTGCTGCACAAAACGAAGACCCTGAGCAGCAAAAATCCGCTGTTCTCTAGGACCATTCCTCGACTCGACCTAGCAGACGGACACACACTCGCACCACTATTCTAAGGGAAGCAACGCGCCGGCGGTGGCGCCAACCTTCAACTCGGGCAGCGGAGCGGCGCTACGGACCGGTCCCGAATGCAGGCCCGTCCGGGAGTGCGAAAATAGCCAAAGGTCTTCACTCACCCGTGTTGTGCCCGGCAACAAAACCCCGGCGCTTTGCCCGGGCCATTCCATTTGGTGCGCACTTGCTGGCTGAGTGAATTATGATGATGGGGCCGGCCGTGGCGGCAGTTTTATACGGCCCGGGGGGAGCTATCTGCACTGTACGTGCTCTCGAGCATTGCGTTTCGTGCTGCGTGTACTTGGGTGGGAGCAGAACTTGGGAAAGGTCTTCCCAGCGTTCCATTGTCGCGTCTTCGTCGCGTCCCAACCGGGCGCGAAGGGTGCAGCAGTGAAGATTGCAGATTTTTTTTTTTGGTAATTTATATTCCGGGCTTTGAGATGTTTAGACATTGCCAGACGAAAAGGGAGGCTCTGTGGAGTGCATTCCTCTCTCTCTCTCCCTTATAATGGAACGGGATAATGATGATGAGAAGGGCGACAATGATGGCGTCAATTCATCGTTACACCTCATTGGACGGGGAAGCGCCTGACGGGGAAGTAGTACCGGGCAGTGTCAACGAGCGCTACGGCGTTAGACTGGACGGTGAATTTAGTTTTAATGCTTTGCGTACTTTGATCGTAAATTTTCTCTAGCTTTACATGCCTCCGCCTCTGGAGCACTGGATCCAAGGTCCCCCGACGGGAACTAGAAAACTAGCACGGCGTAAACGGTGGCAGGATGGAAGACAACCAGCTAGAAACCGAAAGAGCTAGATTTATGAGAATCAAATGTGGTAATAAATTGTTCTAACCCATTATAATTCAATGCAATTGCCGCCATCCGGTGAGTGACTGTATTGCAAATAATGCACATTTATCGCAGGAAAATTGATCTCGACTGCTCTATCTATTAACGTGAGGGGAGTATTCATTTTCCTACGCACTGATGCTGCCTTTTGAGCCCGCATTGAGGTTTTGCCTGTGCTAATCTCTAGGGGCGCAAATGGAGTTGAATTAATAGTGCAGCAGAACGATTTCAATCGCCCCCAGGACACATGCCAACGCGGCGCAAATGATGTATTTCGAAAAACGATTGAGCAGCAAAATGGACTCATGCGTCATCCTTACATCAATTTATAGATGTACTGCAATTGTTATCAAACAGAAACATATTGGTTTGTGTGCACACAGAGCTTCTCACTCGAGCTCTAATCACCCTCAGCGGCACACAGCCGCTCACAACAGTTCATCTCGGGCACGGGTCTGCGAAGAAAATCTTCACCCCTGACACAACCGCACCGCATACAACGACACAAGAAGCACACAAGCACGAAATCGAAACTGTCAAATTTCGGTGATTTATTGCAATTCGCCTGTTGAATTCGGACGCTCGCTGACCATTGCTCTGACCCGATCGGATGATGCTCACCCCATCCATGGCTCCTACCACTGCTCTCCCGCTTGCAGTGCGCTCCACCACCACCACCACCGTTTTAGAGCCGTGATAAAAAAGTATACGACTTTCATTAAATTGATGACCGAACAAACATGCAAGCAACAGAGCAGACCATCGGTGGACCGGAGCCGGTGATACCCCCGACGGGAAAAGATACTGAACGCCGATAATGCCTTCCAGTATCAGGAGGCAGGCAAACGGTAGAACGGCATCGAGCAACACACGCCCCGTGGCCATCTCGCAGACGGATGAAACGGTTCGGGGCCAAGAGTGACAAAACAAAAACCGGATTTCCAAATCGACGTTCGATGGAATGCGTGTTTTATGCCGGGTCATCTAGCGGGGCCGGGCAAAAGAGCAAACACGCTAGAAGGCTTGCCTTTGGGAGGTTAAGATTCCTTCTTAGGCGGGTATGGTACTTCGCTGAACCTTTTGGGAGTCTTTTCTTTCGGTATTTTCAAGTAGCAGTAGACCAAACGAGTCGAATTCACTGGCGTTTCGATTGTTTTCTAAAATTATCTCTATTAAAAATCCTTCAAACAATCTGACGTACGTTACTTATCTTACAAGCACACAGACGCTCTAAATTCACTGATTTTCGGTCTGCAAAAAAAACCCCAAAAAATCCTTAAAGCTAACACAGCCGACATTGCGTAATAGCTTTAAACCGCACCAAGCGCTGGAAGCATTTTTCTGATGTTATTTTTTGATAGGAGCTCACGTCAAAAAAAGGTTCAAAGCATAGTTGCCATTTCCCCCTAAACCCCCACCTCCAAACCTATCACGGCTAATCGCATACAAAAATCCCACCGGATGCGAGACGCTCCAAGGCTCATTTCCTTTCCGGCCAGCTGAATCTCCTGCCCTGCCCGCGGCACGCACCCTAATGATGTACGCGTGCACCTCCCCTCCCCGCAACGGGCACGGCGCGGCGATAACGAGCGGTCGGGTTTTTAAGCGACCAACGCATTTCCAAAGTGATTGATTAGCCCGATAGTGGCGCGGACCCAAATGACGGGTACGCACGCGAGACAGAGAGAGAGAGGACGATGGGCGCGCGTACAGGAACTCGGCGGTTTGGGGGCTTAAAAGGCTCGTTGACTAAATAATTTCATTACACACCCGCGCGATTCGGGGGCAAATTGCCCGTCGTCCCACAATCCGAGCAACATAATATACACATTTTCCGTTGGGTTCCGCCGGGCGTATGCAAACACACGCACGCAGCGGTACTGCTGCTGTGTTTTCACATCGCCGAAAAATCAATCACCATCATTCGATGGCAAACTGTCACTACGGGGATGTGCTGTCAGTTTGCTTAACTGACAGAAAGGCAGCCGCCCCTTCCTCACGCCCAGTCACTTCCGTTCGGTCGGCCAGCATTGCATTTCCGCTGCGGTGTGCGGTACGTCATTATCGTCCACTTTGCCGCAAAGGTCTGCGGGCGTTGTGGGGGGGGGGGGGGAGGCGCGAGGGTGGCTGCAAAAGCACATCCCGGCTGGAGTCTAAAACTCCCACTTCCTGTCCCTTGGCTCCCACTTTCCGGAAGAATCCCAAGCAATGAATAAAATTTAGCCGAAGAGCCTCAGCATCACGACGCAGCGCACAGCTTCGCGCACCATAAAATGATAATGATAAATCAATTAATATAAATTGTTCGCACCCCTTCCCTGGTAGCGCCAGCGCATCATCCTCAGCAGCACCGGCAGCAGCAGCCCCCTGCAATTGGATGCTGCATGGTGTGTCCCGAGCGAGAAAGGGACAATATATCGCACGGTGCTGTTCTTGCGCCATATCACACATAACCCCTTTTCGAGTGGTTGGCAAACCAAAACACCGACAAATATATCTGCACAATCCCGCGCGCACACACACACACACACACACACACACACACACACAGGCACTTTACACTCCATAAACATCATTGTTCCCGGGCGCCTCGCACGCAACATGATGATGGGATGTTGGTGTGGCGTATTTTTCACGCATCTAATAACATTTGCAAAAAATAGCACGTGTTATAAACATGGTTAAGCTTTCAGCGGCAGTCGCCACGATTCATCGCAATTCGATTGATCTCAAGCGCGGCGGGCAAGCTATATCTTGGCCGCGTCTGGTTTGCGCCTACGGAAGCCGCCCGACGGTTGTTGCGCGTTGTGTAAAAAAAATATAGATTTATTTCGTGCCATCTTGAAGCTGTGCTGGGGGGGCCTACGATATCCTTTTTCCTTCCACTTTGCAACGGGTGCACACACATACACATTCATACACAGCGCCAGCCAGCCCAGTACATGCGATACGACGGATGCTCCATCCCACTTGATATGCGTTTCCCATCGTTCGGCTTCTAACGACGTCTAATGGAAAACCGGCGGCAAGCGCCTGCCGATAATACAGCGTCATCAATTTTCCTTTGTTTTATTCTTCGCGCGTCTCGCGTCTATCTCGCCCAGCTCCGGCCACACCATAGGCCACCACACCACCAGCAGCGTAAGGGAGTGTGGGGTGTGGTGCCCAGTAGTGAGCTTGGGGACGAAGAATTATCGTCATTATGAGGCAGCAAAGATTCATTCGGCTATCTCGTGAGCAGTTTCGGGGATGATAAAAGCCGGAAATTTATGCACTCCCCGTAATCGTCAGTGCAACATAAACGGAACCCTCGCTCCACCCTGAACCTAGGGCTTATACGCACTCCTCGCGCCACACAGCCAGACAATTCCAGTGGGTAAGTGAATGGGTGAGAGTTTTTTTATTATTTTCTTCGGGCGCGTAACTGGTGGAGAAGGAACATTAAGTCAGACACACTCACACGCACACCGAAAGAGGACATCAAACCTTAAAACAAACGATCGAAAAACATTCAACGCAAGACGTGCGCCACCCGAAAAGAGGTGATGGTGTTGTTTCCCTAGTTATAGGAGACACCCTAGCTGCTCGGTTGCCTCGGTGAAGAGAGCATGCATCACGTTCTGGAACTGAATATTCATCTCACGAATTTGCCTCCACCCGCAAAAAAAATGAAACCAGGCGAGTGAGTAAGACGATATTTTGATATATAAAAAGACGATGACGACGACGGGTTGCTGCTTTCTTTTACGAATTAAAGAACAATTCAAGCACCTACGACGAGTGAGTGGCCAGGATCAGATAACATGGGGAGCCACATGGGGAGTGTGAGAAATGCTTGAGCGCATTTTTCGAATAGAGCGTGGTTTTGAATGGAGTAAGCCCAAGGAGGGCGAGGGAAAACACGATTAATGTAGTCGACGAGTAGAGATAAACCAGGGCGCATAGGTAATAGCAGCAGCACGGCGCAAAGCACAACTCTTGTGACTGATTGATGATGTCTAGGCTAGAGCCTTACTTAATAGCTAATCAATATGTAAAACAATACACATATGGAGCCGAGCGGGCGTGCGTGTGGAACGTGTGTTTGGTGTCGATTGGACGCTATCAACATATGGCTTATTTACATGGGATACACATTAACAAGCTTTACCTAGAAGAAAGGACATTCCCAAAAACTCATCAATAAATGACAATCGATGTTTCTATTTCTACATTCTATTCTATCTTTTGTTTCGGTTGCATCTCGCGATGATCGTGACATTTTCCCAGGCCCATAACTGTACGCTTAATGCAACGCAATTTTCAGCAAATTCAGCAACACCACACTCCATATCTTATTGCCATCACAAACGGAACTCGGGACTCCCTGTTTCTCTCTACCATACAGCGTTACGGAAAAGACCCTCGCGTTTACTTCCCCCCGGGCTTGTCACGCTGGTCACATTTTACCCGTCCACCGCGGCGGGTACCGGCAATTTCACCCTACCGAAACGAGGGCGCACGCTCAGTGCGCTAGGGCCTGAATGATTTATAGCGTGCAATTAATCATATTTATTTTATCTTTATCTGCTTAAATAGATCGATCCTGTGCGATCCACGATATGCGCCGTCCGGGGGCCAGTGTGCGTTACACTTCTCCACCAATGGCAAAAATGGTTGAACCCATCGGCGACGGAAACGAAAAATTGTGCTATTTGTTGCATAAATCCCTGGCGGAGCAGTTGTTTTTGGTTCTTCTTTTTTTGATAAACACATAAAATGCTCATTAGAATTTAAACAGACAGATTAAGCATACTCCAGTAAAGACAGCCGCTAGCGTCCAGTTCTCCAAAATATATTATCGGAAAGCGTCCAGCGTTCAATTTAAAGCTGGCAAAGCCATAAAGCCGTGTGTACGAAAAGCCATTATGAAGCGAGCCTTATAAGTATTAATCAATAATATCGACAAGCTAGGCAGTGCTTTCCTGGGGTTCAAGGACGGCAGCGGCAGCAGAGCAGCTGGCGAGAGTTGGCGTTGGCGATTCTGGATGAGATGGGCTTTTATGTTCTCAATACATCACGGAGCATGATTGATGTATGGGGCCTTATAACTCGCGCGGAAGAGCCGTGAGCGTGACAAGGACAGGCGTACGGAAGAACTTCGAACCCGATCGGGGAGCTCAGATAACCATACGCAAATCATTAAGGATCCACTGCCCAAAACCTGAAGAGCGTCTATCATAAATCTTGCACAAGTATGCAGCCAAGATGAATTTGAATACGGTAACCATGAGGGTAAGAGTGAGATAAACTTATAATATTTCATATTAGAACTTTTTTTAATGAGCTCAATAAGTTGCGCCAGTTTTCCAGCCTTTAGCCAGTTCTTAATATTCGGATAGGCTTGTATTTCGAAAAGAATAAAATACGTTACATGTACCATATGCCGTTTCACTTTTCAAGGCCAAATAGTCTGAACAGAGATAATATAAATTTGTTGAAGCCCAGCAAACAACTTGGATGAAGCAGGGGTCCTGAACTTTCAAAATATCCTCGCTCATCCTAAAGCTTTGCTTGTCCCTCACACAGCCGTCGAGACACGAGATGCGTGTATTTGCTCTACTTTTTTTACCTCGGTGCAATAAAATACACGGACCCGGCTATGAAATTTATCTCGAACCTTGGGTATATATATATTGACTCGGCACGATTGCGTTCCATCTTAAGGCATACCGGAGGCTTAAAACTCCATTGCACGAGCTCTGCGATACACCACAACCACATCTTCTTCAACCTTCTTTTGCTCGTGGCTTCGTTACTTTGGGGTCCTAAATTTTTCGCTTTTATGGTCCTTAATCAGCACCTAGCTGAAATGAGCCGAGTGTGTACGAAAGCCCAAGACCTAATGACTTGTGCCCGTCCTATCTCGCTGTGTTCGAGTTTTACGACGCTTTAAATCGAAGGCAAACCTAGCGAGAGGACGAACACAGCGCGTTCACTATGTTCCTTCGAACTCGTGGTTCACACACAAACGACGGCCACGGGAGTATAGTAGCGCTGTATGAGAGATAGCGCGCGAAGAAGAAAGTTTCTGCCGTCCATAACACGGCCAGCAAGATGAAGCATCTCAAATCCTGATTCCGGGCCAGAAAGCCGAGAGTAGGGTCGCAGACCGGTTCGATAGGAAAACCACTCGCCGCGCTAGCTGCCAGCGTGCGCGTCGCACTCAGAGGACGGCTTAATTAATTCATCAAAACAACAACTTGATTTTATGCAACTAACCTCGGGGCACGCTGCTCCGAACGAAAAACGACAAAGCCGACCTTGTCCCATGTCAACCCCGGGTTGCGAGCGTTTTCAACACACGGATGATAGTGATAATCACCGCACCGCACGGTGGCTAAAAGATGACGGACTTACTCATGCAAGTTTTGAGAAGAAAAAAAAACAAAGATAGAAAACTTTTGAAAAGCTGGCCCCACATCAACCTACCCACTCCTACCGATGGTGAAACTTGAGGCTACAGACCATAGCTGTCACGAGCTGTCCTCCAGTGCTTCAGAAGATGAGTGACCATAATGCAAGGGATAGAGCGCCAGGCTCTCGTTGCCCACTCTCAAACCTTTCTGGATAGGTAATACGGGTATTAGTTGAGGTTTGCTGACAATCTTCGTTCTGGTAGTGACAGCCACCGTGACATGTCGTGTAGCAGCACCAGCAGCAGCAACGACAGGATGAAAACATTATTATTAACGGAAGGGTGGAGTGGAAGGGAGGGGGGGGGGTGAAAAAGAGACCTGGTATCCTTGCGTCACTCCCTTTGCCCTGGGTGGCCGGCCAAAACCAACTGCGGTAACTCTTGCCTAAGCCGATTAAGCGTTGGGAAATAAATTCGTCAAGAATGGCATTAGCTCTGGTGCTGGTGCTGCAACGTGCACCCGGTTAGGCTCTCGGTCAAGTGCTCGAAAACTTTCCATGTCCAAGAGCCGGTGCTCCTGCAGAGCCAACAATCCGACCAACCGTCACCATCCGCTCTCGCTGACCATAAATCCCTTTCTTACAAAGTGTTTTAAATGTAACTACGAATCGGACCCCGAAAGCCACCGAAGGCCAAAACGGGCACAAGAGCACACTCTGTTTGGTGAAAAATAAGTTTTGCGCTGGTAATTTCTCTAGGAATTGTGTGGCGATGCTTACGTTCAATGATTTCTTTTACTCTTTATGGGGTGGATTTCTATTAAAACTTTTCGACTAAAAAAAGGGGAGCAAAATTAAAAATGTTTCTGCGATCTTTCGCTGACAACTTTTGTGACTAAATAGCGTCAAACAGACATACAAAATGGCATTTACTAACCGCATACCTATGCCCGCTTCTCCATTGTGGAGCGCAGTCTCTAGCTACATCATCTTTCAACCACGCTGGGGGGGAATGGTTCGCGACCGAAAGTAGAAGACACCCAGCAGCATCAGCAGCAGCAGCAGCAACAACTCGGTCCGCTACTAGCATCGTTCCAAGGCAGCACGCGGGCTTTCGTGGAAGTAAAGGAGGAGAAGACAACAAGAAAAAAAAAAACAGCAAGCCTTCATCTCCCCATTTCCACCCTTTGGCCATGTGCTCGCGATGCTGTGTCTCAGGCAAACACGCGCCCCGGGAAAGAGTTTAAGCGCCCCGGCAAGAGACGGAACGCATCGGTCTTCGCGTGGATGGAGAGCGAGCGAGAAATGGAGAAGACAACCAAGACGGGAGGAGGTTGAAAAAGAAAAAAAAAATCATCCGAATAAGAAGAGAATGAAATCAACATTACGACGATGGATGCACAGCATAAGCAACCCTCTCTCTCCTCCCTCCGTTCTACATCCCTATAAAAAAAAAAACAACAGTACCAGCAGCAGAAAACAGGTTCCGAAAGGGGTTACCCTTCTTGTCGAGCGAGCAAAGAAGCGACGCGAAAGGAACGGGCGGCCAACGGTGGACCGTGGGTGGGGAGGGTAGTACACGGGTTACCCCCAACCGGTGGTGCCGGGTATCCCATGCGGGAGGCAATAAAAAGTTAACCTCTCGAAATTCGAGCCACGGTTGCCTAGCAATTTTATTTTGTTATGTTTTTTTTTTATGTATACGCATTTCGTCGTCCACTCTCGCGTCGGTCCTGCTAGCTGCTGCTGCCTCTCGCGTGTGCTGAGTCGGGCGGTTTCCGCGCGGCCGAACCAACAACAACGGCGTAGCGCTGCCTCGGTGTGAATTCCGAAGGAACGAATGACTCGACATAGTTTTTTTTTGTTGTTGTTGCTGCTTGCCCTAACGCTGCTGCTTCTCATTTTCCCTTCCCTTTGGAGTAGAGCCCGGCTTCCCATACAGCCGGGGCCAGCCAGCAAGATAAGTTGATTTTGTAATACTGATTATGGTTTTATGGCGGAGAGTGATGCTTAAATCGCTATTAGATTGCATTGAAGTGATCGAACCTCCCGGGACGCGGGGGGATTTGATGGTGACTTTGATGGAGCAAGCGAGGCAAGGCGTGTGTATGTGTGAGAGAGGGGGGTAGTGACGGACAGCAAGGGAAGTGATTGAAGCGAAAAGCAGGCACATCAATTACGGTCGTAGAATATTCAATGCGTCCAAAGAACAGAAATAAACATAAATTCTTCCAACCCATTATCAGTAGGCACTCACACAAACATGTGAATAGTTGGGCTTGCGGGGGGAGGGAGGAAAATTCAAGCAGTTGCATTATTCATTCGAAGGCCCGAGAGCTCGGCAATAGATTCTTATCCGCTTCGGACAGCCGACACGATGACACGGGGAGCCGCGCGTACTGTTTCGCTTCATAAAACAGTTCTTTCGACTTTCGACGACGAGTCGTCAAAATACAAAAGCTTCAATCTCTAGCCTTCTTCTTGAACTCTCTCAAACACACACACACACACTCCACTAATGAAAAATCTTGATTTGCGGAAACCCGGTAGACTAAACAAAAGCTTCTTAAGTTTATAGCGGGTCATTATTTTATTTTGTCTTTTCTATCCTTGCCAAGGCGAAAACCGCACACACCATCGCGCGCCATATTTTAACGCTTAATGTCAAAAACAAAACAAGTTTCTCTAATGTCTATAAAAATTCCAACACGCAACGCAACACACTCAGTGCTTCCACGAAATCTACCACACATGCACACAGTGTAAAACGAACATTTTACATTTGGCGCTGTTGTTGTGTGTGTGTTTCGGCTTTGGGGACGTGTTTCGGTGGTTAGAGAAACGCGAGAAGCAAACAATTTGCGCGCATCAGCAGCGATAGTGGAAGTTCAATTTGCTTACGCACACTCACACACACACACATATACACTCTTTTATCGATTATCAATGATTACACGATTCCACAGTGTCCATTCCATAACGAGACAATATCCCGGAGATTGGAGTATGTAAATTCAAATGCCCCAGAGTGCCTGGCGCAATAATCATGCACTGGTCTTCTCAATATCGAAGTTGAAACCATAATGTGATGAAACTCTTTTTCTCTCCCAATCTTCTGGTGTAATGGGTCCCGCGCGCGCTTGCCACCGTTTGACTTGCTGGCAAAAACTTTGCCAAAGTGAACATCTGTCCAATTTTCTGCAACTGTCTACGGACGGAGAGATAATGAAACGGAACGAGTTTCAAATTAACGGGCAAAAGTCCAAAATTGACTCGCCGCCGAAACGGAGTTGCGATGGCCGCCTGTTGGGCACTATTATTCGGCCAGATGGACGACTTCTGGAAGCCCGCATCTGGAAGATCTGGGGGCTCTCCTAAATGGTGATTTTCACGAAAACCTAAGCGAACCTCCTACCCACCCGGAGAGCGGGAGAATCAACGCGCGAGCTGTGTGTTTAATTTTTGGTACAGGGCTGCTAAAAATGACATCCGCTTTCGACGACGTTTCGCTTTCTGGTGGCAAAAAGCATAATTTGTGGTCTAGCATCAGAAGCTGATAATCACAGACAGTGCGGAGTAAAATTGATCAATTATAGACCTGGCTAAAATCCTATTAAGCAAACGAGCAGCATTTCAAACGGCAAGGGTAGGAAGGGGGAAGTAGGAGAGGTGGGAACTCCCATCCCGACCATAAACATTAGCAGACGCCGCCGAGCGAGGGTACCGATCGACATGGCTCACAAAATTCAATAGTCCACATCAACGGCAAACGGATTATTCAACCCGGTGGTGATGCTGTCAGGGGATTCGTTCAGGTAATCGGTGTTGTTATATATTTGCGGTTTGTTTTGCTCTCCGTAAAAGCGACCGATCGGTGGGAAGCTGCTGCTCTCACACAATCGCACACAGCATCGGAAGAATAGTCCTAATGCCGGACTAAAAACTCTAAGCCCGGACGCGCACAGCACAGGGCAATCTCCGAGAATTTCTCCGGAAGAGAAGCTTTCCACGCTGGGCTGATTCTCTTCTACCTCGGAAGGTTTCTTGGAAAAAGATTGCTCAATTGTCACGTCGTTCAAAAGGGCGCTTCCCCCCAGCCCTCCACCTCGGGATCGTCATCTTTTCCAACCAGCCAGGCCTGCAGATGGGGAGGACCATCTGGACAACAAAAGCGTAACGACTCCCTTTTTCTTTATTGCAAAAAGGGAAGAAGGTGTTTTATTTGCCTCGGGACACCGAAGGTTGAATGAAGATGATCGAAGAATTGAAGCTCCTTTGTACTGTGTGTGTGTGTGTGTGTTTGTGTGTGCACGCGGGGGAGCAGGACTGTGGGGAAAGGAATGAAGGTCCTGTTTTTCACTGTCTTCCTGCAGAGCATGGCATCCATGCAAATAGCCGGAACCGGTCATACGCCAGGCTGGAGAGAGCACACTCAGGAAAAGGATTATGTCGTCCCGTCAATTGATTGCAAATGATGCTCCTCTATCCTTTGTCTGGGGTGGAAAATGGTATTTCAGTAGCTCAAGGTGAAATAAAACCCAAACAACCGGTAGGACCGTTGCGGCAGTAAAAAAAGGAACCATCATACAATGCATAAGAAATACAGATAGAAAGAGAGAAAAAGAAACAGAGAGAGAAAGAGAGAGTGTGTGTTGAAAATATCGCAACCGTGGCAGGGAAGACTCCACGAAAAGTCAAGCCATTGGAAGAAAGGAAATTGAATTCAAACCTGGGAATGGAGTATTCGTGCGGAAATCGAAAAACATCTTTCTTCAGTTGGCTTGGAAGTCCGATATGTGTTTCGTACGATTCGTGTGGCTTTCCATCGCTGGAAAGCCACTCTAGTATCCAAGAAGCACAGAGATTTTGTTGCCGATTGGTAGATGCATCTAAGTTCCTGTACCCGATTCCGATTCCGCTCCAGCAGCAGTCTGTGGAGGAGTCCGTGAAGTTTGTTTGCTGCCGCTGGTGCACCGTGATAACCGGTCAGCAGGCAGCGGAAAGAAAAACAATTCCACCCAAAAGTCGAAAGCAACTTAGCCGGCGCAGAGAAATCGATAGGATTGAAAGTTGATTGCAAAGTTCAGGAAAGATCACGGGAATCGACAAGGGTGAGAGAGACACGGCTCGGGCAAACGCCGACTTGGTGAAATCTAATAAAATATTGCAAACTTCCCCAAAGAACAAAGTGGAAACGCTAGAACCCCGTAGCAGCTACGATTCTTACCGGTTGCGAAAGAAAGATGCTTAAAGGACGCCTCCTGGCCTCGAATGTATCCGTTCATGCTGAGAGCGAAACTGTCTTGTCTTGGTATCGGAGTCAGGCAGGAAAATCTGTGTTCCGGTGCACGGAACGATTTCGATCGTTCGAAAGCTGCTGCTTTCTCCGGTCGAAGCTGAATTTACGACGCAAAAGTCGCACCGAGGTAACACACTCCGGGCGCTATATATCGATTGCAGCCCGGGCGTACAGCTGGCGGAAGTGACTGCAGCAAATCACTCTCTTCTACACGAACGGTCCTCGGTTTTAGGAGGATCAATTTTTTAAATTTGATTTTTCCGCCCTTTCCACCGGGGTGTGACGTTACGGACAAATCACTGTCCTGGCTGTTTTTTTTCTCTTCTTCTACACCTTTTCGATTCCACACTCTGCCTTTGACTCACACCAGCACCCGCGTACGCTTGACCGGTTTCACAAAACGAACCAACGCACATACACGCACACCGATATGCACACGTCTGCAAACAATTTTCACACACCGGTATTTTCACTTTTCGCTCTCCGGCAGCTGGGGCCAGCGCATCCGACTGTACGTGCTGCTGCTGCTGCTCTCTGTACCATTTATCAATATGCACCACCGAAGCCTTTTTGCACTTTAATCACCGCACACTTTGCTAGATTCTAATCACAATTAAATCACTTAAAAGATGCAATCATCCATCGACCCGGAGAGAGGACGGCTTCGCTCTGGTGGTGCTTGGGAAAGCCCGCGTTCTCACAATGCAATTTCCGCTTGTCGAATTCGAATTGGCCAATAAATATTCTCGCCCGGGTTCACAGCATTTCGCACCGTGTTTGACTGTAACTAATTCTTCGATTCAATTTCACTGTCACGGAGGAAAAAACGGTTGTATGTGTGAGTGTGTGTCTGTGTGCTGATTTATGCTTCGAGCACGATGACCATATTCCGTCGGACCCTTTTGTGGCGATGTTCAAGTTTGCAGCACGTTCTTTTTCTGCTTCTCAGGTCACCTGGAGATGTCTGCGTTCGGTGCACGGGAGCACAATTCGAAGAGAGATAGAAAGATATCATACAATAAATCAATAATGCTTTAAGTGAGCTGGAGCTATACTTTGCACCTCCGGAAGGGAAGGACTGCTGTTAGCAAACGGCGGCAGCAATGACACACATCGGTAGAAAATTGAGATTTTTGTATTGTAGATTTCTGTAGGTCGTTGTTTTAGTTCCAGGCTGTAATGTTCGACTCAAACCCACCACACATCAAAGCGCATGCTACGTCAACTCTGCTTTACAATGATTAATTATTACGTTACGAAAGCGTGCAAATATTCCGTTCATTAAAAAAAACCAGTCCCCCATGAATCCCGCCAATACTGGACATGCAAATACTGGGAATTGCAAACAGCCCGGCTCGTTTAAACACTCATTTCCAATTGAATGCAAATATTTATACTCTTTGTATGATGCATCGGGGGGAGGCTTATGGGCGGTTCTTCCAAACAAGGTGACCTAATGCGTCGGTGCACTCCTCCTTCGCCAGGCCCTTCCAATTACTGCCCCGTGTATAACACGACTCACGGTAATGAGCAAAGACAATAAAACGACGCTTTAACTTCATTGAACGAATAAAATCTGCAAGTGCAGCCGCTCAAAAGACAATCCGTTTGGCCCGAGAGAATGGGTGAAAATGGGGGAGGTGAGGTCAACTGGTTGATTGTCAGCTGCTGGCATGTTACATAAATCAAACCCCCCCCCCCCTCCTGGGGCCTGGGTCGACGACAAGCCCAGCAGGGCCAGCGAAAGTGTGACACTGGGCAAGTCGATGTCATTTTTGACACATTCCCCCCCCCTGCCTGACTGGTGGGGACCTTGATGCTGTGCTGCTGTTGCCGCTGCCACTGCTGATCTGACGACCCGCGGCAATGCAATCCCAGTTAACGACAATGGAGTGGATTTGAGCTTGGCTTAAGCGCAGCACACAGCCACAAGAAAGTCACATTCCCGTGACGGCGGTTGCGCGAGGCCAGCCGCCACCATGCTGTGGAGGACGCGTGAATTAACGATGCAAATTGTTTCTATTATTCATCGCGCAATGCACATGCGCGCGCACATTTGCGCTTACAGTGACACACACACGCCGTGCGAGTGAATTTGCAAATGCAGCTCAGTGACGCACACACACAACCACAGACGATGCGCAAAAAGGGCTAGTAGGAAATAGCGCCGAGCGCGTTAAGTACAATTTACCCACGCATCCTTCTGCACAATCGTTTACGGGGCGCAAGTGTACGAAGGGGGGCTCTGTGGCGCACACATTTGTCTCGCGTCACCCCCACGGACGATCTAATTCCACCGTGCGGATGACACACGGCCTGGTGGGTCTGGACCAGGCGCGGCACACAAAAAGCAAGATAAATGGCTGCAATTCACGCCTTCCAACACCATTGCAAGCCAGAACCAGCCGCCGCCGGGCCTCGCTATTGCAGAGTGCAAAATTTTGAAACCCCCAAAGCGTCATCCAAGCATCGCCGGGTCGCCGACAGTTTTTCTGACTCACTCATTTCATCGGCACAAGAGTTCCTTTAAGCCTGGGCGGCGGCGGCGGCGGCAGAGTTCTGCAAATGTTTGGAAAAGCTTGGCCCCCACTGGGCCCGGGGACGACGAGTAATGGGATTAGAGCGTAATATTGCGCGAGAAGAGCTACTCCTCCGGCCGAGAAAAGTCCCGGAAAAATACTTCCACCCCCGCCCCCGACCCTGAGAATGCAGGCGCGCCTGGGAGCAAACATGGTTCCATTAAAGTTGCTGCTGGTGCTGCTGGTGCTGCACGGTGGTGGACGTAATTCCTTGTGCCAGCTTTAGTGTACCAGCAGCATTGCGACCAGGCGAGCGCGCTGCATGTTGAATTTGTGTGTTATGTGGCGCGGGTTGGCTGCGCGTTGGAAGCGCGGGACACGACAAAAGCACCCCCCTAGGGGAGGAGATAATAGAAAATTCGATCGAAAGGAAAATTTCGCCTCTTTCGCCCTCCGGGCCGGAGGAAGCAAAAGCACGGCAGAGAGAGAGAGAGAGAGAGAGAGAGACAGCCACTCTCTAATGACTGCTATATATTTCGTCCCGCTTTATGTGCCCGGAATGATGGGAACGAGGGATGATGGAAATAGCGGAATGGTATGTTTGGGGGAGGGGGGGGGGGGGCGGGGAGGCAAAAACCTTCAAGAGCCTTGCAGTGTGCGCACGCGAGAGCACCGACACACACATACACACGCACACACTGAACACTTGTGAAGCTGAAGTCGAAGTGCCCTCTTGCTGTCACGTCCGGTGGATAAGATTCCAAACTTGGAGGATGCCTTTTTTTTGTTTTTTGGTTGGTGTGCGCTTTTGCTCTTTGATGAAAATGGCGTGTTTTAGAAGGGATCAATGGCATCTATTTCTTCTCCATCTCCTGCTTCAATGACATGTATCGATCGATTCCTGGCTGGGAGAGCGCGCGCACCGACCCGGGCCGTTGGAAGTTGTGTTTGCGGAAATTGCTGGCGGCGAGTGAGGCAGGCTCTAACTAAACCAAGAACAGAGCAAAACAAAACAGAGAAAAAAAAACGCTCAGCCTGTCTGAAGCAAACGCACTTTTCAAACATGGACGCGCGACTGTTCTACTACGGATGAATACAGCTGGAATGGCAGGCTCTAGTGGTTAGCATCGCCTGGCAGTACACCTCAATTTCGAGCCGATTGTGCACCGAGCGGGGTACAACAAACTCCCACACACCACGGATGTGCACACTGTGTGTGTACGACGAGTTCCAAAATAACATTTAAAAAAATCATCCCCAAGTGTGAAGAGAGCGAGCTGTGATTTTACGTACAACACCCCGACAATCCAAAAGAGTTTGAATGTGGGCGGCGGGCGTGTAGTAAAAAGAGTAAAATTAGATAAAAATACCAGCCACTAACACGGGCTCTGGGTGTGGAAAACGGGAATCGGATGTTTACGATTTAAAGCACATGCGTACGAAAACTGTGAAGCGCATTAACGGTTCGGAGGAAGTGTTTCCTGCGCTGCGTATACATGAGAGTGTACATAAGCTACACGAGAGACGGTTCACGCTACAGTCGCAGCCGAACCAACGGTAGCACCGAACCAATTCCAATATCGTTTCGCTTATTAAGCCGAACACACCAATTTCGATCTCATTTCTGTTATCACTCATTATCTCGCTTTTTCCTTGCTGCTGCCGCCGCCGTCGGTTTCCCACGCTCGTCAGCAGCGGCCCAAGCCCCGAACGCCAACTACTCTCGACTCGAAGCGCGCAACATTATTGACCTTCTAGTGCTGCCGCGGCCGTGCCATGTGGTCGTGTAAAAATAAATGCACACACCACAGAGGACGAGAACACAACCGAAGCGCGCCAAAGTACCGCGATCAAACCCATTCCCCCTTGTGGTAGGGGGTGGCAGGGAATAGGGGTACATTCTGTCCGCTTTTACAATCGCACCGGATCGTTGTTGAAGATCACGAGTGGATTGTGGAGAATAAAATAAAAAAAATCTGCTGGCGAAACCTGAATCGATGGCAGTCCTTCGATAAGCATCGAGCTCCCCTGCTGCGGAGCGGCGCGCAACGTGATCCGCGCCAAACACGAAAGAATAAAAATGTAGTTTACCCTGCCTCCCGCTCTCTCCTGCTCTTTCCCTACCGTCTTTTGCCCTTCGTCTTTTTTAGACGGATGCATCCTTGCACGCGGCAAGCACAGTTTCTCAGCGGAGGAAGGAAACGTTCGCAACCCGAAAGCATGTTTACGACGCGACATTGCCATTCTATTATAGTTGCGAACGCACACACACGCTCACAGCACACGGGATGGACGGGTCTTTTCTTTTCCTGGTATGTGCGTGTCTGTGTCTGTGTGTGTGTGTGTGGAAGGATTTGTTCCGACGATGCACAGAGAACGACGCCCTTCACCCGCTGTGTGCATGTGTGTTTGGACCCGTATGCTGCGCGCTTAATGCTCTTCCCTTGTCCCTGTGTCCCGCACATACACCACCGCCGTACCAATCGAAGACACACACACACACACACACACACACACACACACACACACACACACACACACACACACACACACACACACACACACACACACACACACACACACACACACACACACACACACACACACACACACACACACACACACACACACACACACACACACACACACACACACACACACACACACACACACACACACACACACACACACACACACACACACACACACACACACACACACACACACACACACACACACACACACACACACACACACACACACACACACACACACACACACACACACACACACACACACACACACACACACACACACACACACAGAACATCATACACATGGAGGCTGGTTGAGTTCTCTCATATTACTAAGCACCCCCTTTTAAAATGCGGGCACTCCGACGGCTATTATTATCATTATTAACGTGACTCTTATTATTGTTATTAGCATTATTTGCATTAAATTTTACGTTCCAATAATAATACAGTGCAATCTGCACCAGAGAAACAAAGAGCTCACAAAGCAACACTCGCCAAAGCCAGACTAATCTCGCCCAGATTGTGGCAGCAAGATTGGGCTTGCCAAGATTGGGCGTTAGATACTGCAGGCGATTCTCCCTCACAGTGCGATTCGTTTCACTTTCTTCCCGGAGCAATGGCGACAGAGCGCACCATAAGCGGGCGCATTTTCGTACGGCCGTTCTATAGCTGTAAGTGTACATCAGCGCACAGAGCGCGTCGTTAAACGTTAAACAGACGCTAAACAGCCCTTAGCTCCTGGGAACTCCAATATCCTTTTCCACATGTTGCCGTTCCGTTGCAAAATTTTCTCATCGCCCCGCTCAATGATCCGGAACAAGTTCAGTTGGTGGCGCACCTACTACGACAAGTTTTCCATTAAAAAAAGCCACCGAAAGGCGCAACGGACACACAGATGCAAACGATGTGTGTGTGTGTGTGGTGTGCATATGCTGCGGTGTGCGGCGCCTTTACTGCATCACACCGTCGCTACCGGTCCGATGAGTCACCGATCGGAGGGGGAGAGGGCGTTGGGAAAAGCATATGGCTTCGGCGGGAAACGGGTTTCCGCTGAGGGCTAAACAAACCCTAAACACATCATGCAGCCTTCGAAACCCATTCTGTATATTTGGTGTTTGTGTGAGTGTGTGTATTCCAGGCAGGCAGGCAGGCAGGCGAGCGCTGCTGCCCAGTCTAGTTGTCTAGCGAAGGAAGACTTGAACGCTACCCCCGCCGATCCCGGGACCAATTTTGCTGCCCCGTTTTTGCAGGGCAGTAAATTAATATCCCTTTGGAACATTATTATGCTGCTGCTGGTACACGCTTTGGCTCTTCCTGGGCGGATGATGCATCGATTCGCCCGCTCTCTTTCTCTCGCTCGAGCTCGAGGGTGCTCTCTGCATGTGGCGCGAAGGTCATTTTTCAGCTAGCAGCCCATTAATTGCTTTTACCACCCGCAACATCGACGGCGCTGGGCGGGCAGGCAAGAAAGACCTTGTCCAGAAAGGTGCCGGTCGGGTTTGGTCAGAGAGAAGACGTGGAACGTCGTGGTCAAAGTTCGCCTCCTGGTCCGGTGGTTTTGTTTTCTTCGTGGTTTTTGCACCCCGATCTTGTTCCCGATCACCCCCTATTACCAGGAGAGTACATGCTCCTCTTCCCTGAAGGAGTGTTGGAGTTTAAGCTAATGGTTTAATGAATGGCTTTTAAAGTGGCACGGTACCGCGTGGTGTGAATTGTGCCAACACGACATACACACACTCTGCGGGGAGGACGTCTCTTGAATGCTCCAATAACTGTCATGGATAATTTGGAACGGTCCGATGTCAAATAAATGTTTTCACAGTTTTGTACTCCACCGTGTTCTGGAAAGGCGCTCGGAAAAGCTACAAGTATGCACGGTTCAGAGAATATAATGAACACCGAGGTTGTGAGACGGCTAGTCTAAACTCACATGTATAGTTTGAACAAAGAAAGGAACAAGAATTTGCCTCGCTGCTGAGTCCCAGCAACCTTAGGCCCTAATCTTATCAGCTTGACGCAGAAGCAGCAGCTGAACAGCAACAGTGCCGCAGATGTTTATCGGGAATTGTTTAAAAAAAGATGGTAAGTATTTGTTTTGAGCTTTCGCAGCGCGTCCGATAACGAACCGGCAACGAAGACGGGACAGAGAGGCTCACCATACAAAAAAAGCAAATAAGAAAAGAAATTTGTCTTCTGATACGCACACACAAATCATCTTTCTCCGCCATTGCTGGAATGTTGCATCCTTATCACGTTTGCAGGGGCCAGGCAGAAATCGCATTGTTACATTAGTCGTTAGAACGTTAGTACAACCTGTGCCTGTGCTATAACGCTTATCCGACAAATGCCTCGGACAAAGATGGCAATCAATAAGGATTTTCACCGTTTGCGTCAACAAACAAACAAACAAAAAAGGTAGAGCCTCAAAACTAGGGAGGCACACTCTCCCACACAACACACAAGGGTGTGTGTGTTTGTGTGTGCAAGACAAATTTTTATCCCACAAGGAATCGCATAATCGCATCCTCCGCGGCGACGAGCTTTCCATAATTTCCCCTTGCCGGTGGCTGGTCCTGTAGACGCACCAGGCGAGTGAAATTGGCCCCATTCGAGGGAACTCGAATCTGTGTGTGCATCAACTTCAGAGGTTCTGCCACAGGCTCTCACAGGCGAATGGTTACAGCAGCGATGGGATTACGGGTGTCATTGTGCAGGTGATGGATTGGAGTTTGGGAGTTTTATTTTTTCTTGCACACACACCCTTATCCCGCCATATTTCTTTGTGTAGCCGGGGCTCGCACCATGAAGCATACCGATTGAATGGAATCAATTGAATCCACCAAAGGGGGAAAAACAAGCCAGAGAGCAAACGCACAGGGAAGGATTTCAATCGCTTTACAAGGACTTTGGCTGTGTTGATTGTGTTTACCGTGTTATCAGCTGCACACACACGTGTACGTAAATAGTACTACAAAATTCATAAACACAATAGTCCCCACAAACTCCAAGACACACGTGAGTTTTTGTTGATGCGCAGCAAACCCGCGCTCGATGCGCAAAATGCTCGCAAGCTGATAGAAAACAAATGCCGACGGCAAATCTTTCACCGAAAGACAGCATAACAAACGCATGTTTGTGAGTGCGTCGGCGACGCGTTCCCTTGCCTTTGTTTGTAGCGTGCTTTTCTATCACAGGGCAGAGCGTACTTTTTAATGTTTCGCATTGTAAATGAGTGTTACTGCTGACTTACACACGAAGCAAATACTTTGCTCGGCGGAGGAACGCCTCGTGTCTTGCATGTGTCTATTTCGGACCAACAATTCCCAAGAGAAGCAGCAAACTTTAACCACAAATGTGGCAACCATCGGGTACTACTATTCCCAGTGTTTTGCAGCACTCAAAGAGCACCACTTTGATCCTTCGGGGCCAGGCCAGCACCACCACACACCATCCGTTTGAACTTCTTCCCAAAACCTGAATGCGTTACGTTAGGTCACAAACGTTTCTGTGGGACGGGGGAGTTTTTGGCGCAGAAATTCGGTCAAGGGATACTGCCACTGAACACTGACCCCGCGGGGAGGGTGTTGCTGCCTGAGAGTCAGTTCTTTTCCAGCGCCCAAATTCGCCACACAGCAGACACTCCAAACACGCCGGAACAGTTTGGCAGTGTGGAACAGGTTTGCGTCCAACAACGACAACGACGACGACAACGACAACGACGACGATGATGACGGGCTAACACTTCTCGCCTCTTCCACCCCTGACAGGGTGGCGCATACAATGAGGCCAGATGGGTGGTGGTGTTGGGTGGGTGTTTGTCAAGTTTTTGAAAGTCAAATAAGGCCCCCGACAAGAACGGCAGATAGGGGAGAAAGAGACTGAGTATGTATGCAACGACGAGCAGTTTCTGCGTGCGTGTGTGTGTGTGTGTGTGCATCTATTTGGCTTACTGATTACACACACCCAGCGCGGCGCGGCATTCCACGCAATCAGCCTTGCCGCTCGCGCGCCCGCGCCCCCCGGTCCCAGGTCCGCGCGGTTGTTGTGGCCGTCGGGCCTCCTGCTGACTGACAGCGCACCACTTCGGGAGAGCCCCGCTCCATGGAACAAACGAAAAAAAAAAAAACCGTGTACTCGACGTCCTCCCTTTTGGGTCGACCCTCATTATTTCTCTCTTTCATTCTACCCTCGGTGCGACACAGGTTCGGGTCAGGGTGCGAGAGAGAAAGAGAGAGAGAGAGAGAGACAGGGTACGTTATCGATCAACGGACGGAACCCTCCGGGTCGTGGTCGGGGATGGAGGGCGAGGGTTGGGATGGGTTGCGTGAACGCAAACAGCGACAGAGACCTAGACTACACACATCACATACGCGCGGCGCTCGCGTTGTATGTTGCAATGGTGAGTCGCATTGGTGCGATGTACAGCTACAGCTAAGGCGTGTTGTACCATCGGCTATACGTTTGAGTGCGCATAATAATCGATTAAAATGTCGTTTGTGTCGCATCTGAACATATCTAGCTTCAGATGACCAATTAAAGCATCTTTATAGACGCACCGGGGCTTTACACACAACAATGCGGCGGTAATGTTGTGTAAATGTCTTTGGGGGAGGGAGGAGGCGGGTCGTGGAGGTGCAGATGTGTTTGCCTGGAGGCACACACAACCCAAGACGCAACACACTAGCGCCCGCCTAATGACGGTTATTCTCATCATTTGGCTCACCGCTTGTGATTAATGGAATGCCTTCGCCGGAACATTATTTAATGCGTATGTTTAAGCCCAAACGGATTACACCCCAAAATGCGTTCTGGGCCCACGTACCCACACACACACACACACACGCGGGCACATACAAATGTGTTCTATCTTCAATAAAGAGCTAATCATTTATTGATGGAACTATTCACAAATCCCATTTATCCAAAATTACACAATTCACAGAGCGCGCGCGCGAGCCAACTCTTCTCTGAAGCTGCTATTATTTGAATGTGTTTTATTTTTTCTTTCTGCACAAATAGCACTGCTTAACAACACTCACACATACACACACAGCACACAATGCATTATTGTAAGGCCAGCACAACACAACACTTTACCCATTTCAAACGAATCAATGAGAGTTGTTAGGAAAATTGCTTTCCCTTCATCACTGTTTGTTGCCTGCCTGCATTTGCGATGCGTGTGGAAACAAAAGGGAAAATAAAGCCCGAAATAAAAAAGAATCCACAGCTGTGCTTGAGAAAATCCATTTCCTTGGGTTGCAGAATGGAAGAAACAAAAAAAAAACACAAACACAGGCAAATGTAGAGTATGGAAATCAATTCCCCAGAAACAGAATGTAAATTGCTACGCGCAGCTCAAACGATGACAGTTGCGAAGCGTCGTAGAGGCAAAGAGGAACGAAGAAAGTGTGTAATATTCCAGCTTATCTAAAGCTGACCCTTTCGTTTGTGCTCGGTCGTCCTGAAGCGTGAAGAAAATGGGAAAGAAGAAGAATGCCGTCATGCTGTCACGCTGGGTGATAAGCGGCAGACAGAAGGTGTTGAATTTTGGGGAACGTACACCGAGAGAGAGGGTGAATATTTTTCATTAAAACTTTGATTTCAATATTCAGCCACGGTTGGTGAATCATTGCTTAGATATTTTTGTCTTTTTATGATCCTGCCAAAGCTACAACGTAACGCTTGGTATTGAAGACATTTATTTATAGATTATTTTCACAGCAAAAAAAAAGCAAAAGGCACAAGGGCGGACATTCTTTCTATTATTCTACTGTTTTAATTCCCGCGCTTGAGCACGACCGACCCTGCTAGCAGCCATACATCTTCTTTGATTTATAATTAACACTTAAAACTATACCATAGGACTGCGCTTAATTCGTGCTTCTCCCGAAAGCAAAATAATAAAAAAGAAAACGAACGGACAGACTGACTGTGTGGCTAATGTTCACTAACTAGTGCCATCAAGGAGACGGCGAGTTTTTATCCCCGCCGACATTATAGCGATTGCAATAATTTCTTTTTTTCGGGGAGTGCATTTTTCACACCAAAACCCCGCGCAATCTCCCTTGCAACAGCACACACCCCCCGCAAAGTTATCCAATTAGTTAACCAACTTGCCAGGGCCAGCCAGCCAGGTCCCCGTTGTACACACACACACACACCCGCAACACGGTGACGGTGCAACATTTCGGTGTTGTAATTTTGTCCGCGCACACCACACTGCAAACCATCTTTACCAAAGACCAAACGATCTTTTGCTCTCTCGCCATCGGGCGCTCCTTTCAGACACGGTGGCCACGACGATCATCTCTCGCTTTTCACCCGGGAACTCCCCGGGGGCGCAGGATGACGCGGCGCTGCAAAACCCATAAGAAACCGTACCTTACAATCCACAAATCCACCACGGAGTTCCCGCTTCTCGAGGGGTGAGGGTTAAAAAGATTGGAAAGGTGCTGGTTGAGCGAAGAGGAAAGAAAAAGCTTATAATGAAATGAAATTAAAAAAAAACGCACTGAACTACGATGAGAAGCTTAGAGTGCAAAAGCACGGTTTGCGCCGTTGTGTTCGTCCGGGGGGTGAATTATTGCAAGTCATCGAAAGTAAATAAGCCAAACTGCGGGGTCAGAAGAAAAAAAAAGGGAAAATCGCCATCATTTCATTTTACCCACCACCACCAGCCAGCCAGCCAGCACCACCTTCATCACACCACGCGACCTGGAGGCACGCTCTGGATGAGTCTTGAAACAACACAAGTGCGACGTTTTCGGAAATGTGTATAGATGTGAGTGTTTCTAACATTTTTTTCCATCCTTGTTTTGTCCGCGCTTTCTTTTACTTTTCCGCCCTCTCCCTTCCCCATGTCTCTAGCCCTCTCTCTCTCTCTCTCTCTCTCTCTCTCTCTCTCTCTCTCTCTCTCTCTCTCTCTCTCTCTCTCTCTCTCTCTCTCTCTCTCTCTCTCTCTCTCTCTTCTGTCGTTCCATCCTCCCCGGGCGCGTCGTTTGTTTAGTTCTCATTTCATTAGCCTTCTTTTTGGCATTCTTCTTTTCCCTCCGCACACAAACATAGGCATTTGCGGGTTGCGAGGGAAAAAAAAGGTGAACGGCAGTTCCTCCCCGGTTGCAGATGGTTGCAGCGCAGGCAAAGCGCGCGCGAGCGAGAGACCCGATGTTCATGGGTGGCTGTGTGTGATGGGATGCGCGCCGCTCGGCCCCCTCTTCTCTCGCTAGGCCAACAACACACACACGTAAGCAAAACATAAGAAGAGATTTTAATCACATTTCTTCTTGCCAGCCTACTCTCTACTACTACTGCAACGGTTTTCTGAGAAAAGTTGCTGATTCCTTGAAACCGGTTTCTTTTACGAGCGTAGCTTCTTCTTGATGTTGCGTTTCCTTCGCTCAATTTCTTAGAGCATAGGTCCCAATATGCCCGGTGTACCTTCGCCGGCCGCGCGGCTTCACATCATTCCCATCGGGCACCACACACCACAGCACCCCGGGACCACGGAGAGCGGGGCCGTGTGATGAGTTTGTTTTGCTTTGCTTTGCACATTTCCACCATCGAAGCGTTTCGCTGGACCTGGAGAGGAACCGTTTTTACCTGTGTGCCCATCGTCCTAGTGCGCGCGAGTAGGGGGAATTCTCCTCAAGTGCAAAGAAGAACACACAAACCTACCAGCGAAAGGACACCGTACGAAGGAGGTGGAAGACGCCCGAAACCCAGAAAGGATAGCCCAAGGATGATGATGGCCCAAACAGCAAAAAACCAACCCTCGGGTTCATCTCTCACTCTCTCACTCTCTCTCTCTATCTCTGTCTTTTAAAGGACGGACGCACAACACAAATATAGACTAATCGATAAACAACCATCCGATTTTCCGGATCCGTACCACCCTGCTGCGACGGCACAGTCGATGTAGTTTACAAATATTGTACAAATTGCTATAGATATACACGTACTTCACATTCAGGCGCACTTTGAAGTTGGAAGTGTGCAAACGATGTTCCGCTTATGCGTATTGCTGCAAACCAGTTTCGCAAACCAGCCGTGAGCCGCTGCAGCAACCTCGCAAGCTCAAATGCAACACAACCGGGACGGGAAGGGAGAAGAGACGAACCATTTTAGTGACAAATTCGGAAACTTGAGCCATTTCTTTGCGAAATGTTGGACACGAACGCCAAAGCGAAGAAGAAAAACGCATTAAAAGGCGCGACCGACGAATTCCCGGCACCGGGCGGGACGCAGGGTGGCAAGGGATGGTCCGGGCGCGCGCCCAATCGCATTAACCTATCGGAGAAATCTTGGAACTCGAAGACACAAGTGGACAGTGCGTGTTTGTGTGAGCGCGTCTGCATAAAACTTGGCTGGCAGCCTTCAGCGCGCCCCACTCGGGCCACTTTGTCCACAGGCGGGACCCGAAAGTTCCGGCCACTCTCGGGGAAGACACGCGAAAAATTACTTCCATGGACTCGGGAGAGAGCGAGCGCGCAGGCACGGACACGGGGACAGGATCAGCTTCCCGAAATCTAATAAAGATACATCACTCAAACCATCGCAGCAGCACACCACCACGGCAACACAGACACCAGAAGACGACGGCACTATTCCTTATGTTGCTTCGTTTTTGTTTTTCCTTCTTGCTTTTTTCTTTTTGGTGTTGTTTGGCTTTGCTGCTCTGTGCGCTCTAGGGGTACTTCTTGCCTCAAGGAAAAGAAATTTAATTTATCTTCACTTTTGTCATAAATCTTGTCCCTTCCCCAAATAAAACAATGGCAAGGAAGCATTTAAAAGTAATCAAACTTATTTTGGGACACAAAGTACCCCGCCGGTCGGCCAAACCATCGGAGAGAAACTATGGCGTTAAGACGTGATGGTAGCTTTAGATGTACATAACACATAATCATATGCACAGCATGACCGACGACCCGTGTGTGCCGACGATCGAAGGGATATTGTTTAAATTTTAAAACAGCACCTCTAACCGTGGCTGTCAGGAAATGTGTGAGAGATTGTTTGCTCAGCATGTATGCTTTTAAGCAGAGCAACAAAAAAAGGAAGCAACTAACACTGTTCACTGCACCCCAAGCTTTAAATGGGGCATTTGAAGCATTGAAAACCGCGTCGCTATCCCATAATCATAGACACCAGAAGTTTACAATCTTGAAACAGCTTTCGTTATCTTCACTTGGTAGCAAATCTCGTGGCTTTAATATGCATATTTACGACCTCAGCCCGGTTAGAACACGAACTCCAAGCGAGTTGGGAGAGTCACGTCTATGGGAAGTGAAGACGAAAACAAAAAAAAAACAAGAAGACATTGCACATTTCCATACAAATTTCCCCATCAATCACCGGAGTTCCCCCCTCAGCTTGGGGCGGCAGCAGCCGCTTCTTCAGCAACGTCTTAGGACCCACAAGCGGACCACAACCAGCAGAGCTGATCGATAAAATCTTTAAAGCTGACAACACACACTAACACAGCATCGGTATTTATACGGCCCTTCTTTCTCGCACCCTCAAGCTCTCTCTCTCCGCTCTCTGCTCTCAACACCACCATTTAACTTTTCCGAAATGTATACAAACCCATAAAAAAGAATCTCATTTGCCTCCGAATGCAATTTCTCTAAGGCTTTCCCCCACCGCTGCTTCCTGCCCGCTCCACACACACACACACACACACACGGGAGGGAGGAGTGCGCTACTGGGTTGCTTCACCTCAGCGCAGTTCCTTGACCTCCTTTTGCCTTTCCCGGGGGGGGGGGGGGGGGGGGGGGGGGTGAGGTTGGGAGAGCGGGCAAAGGAGTTGTTTTTCTTTCTTAGTTCTTGTGCCCCGGCTGTTGGGATTTACGTACGAAATCAGCTGAAACTGATCCTGCACCATCACCACCTCCACACCACCGGTGTACGGCACACACACACATCCAATCTTCCGGAGCGCACAAACCTGCCATTTGCTCGAATATTCATGAGCTCCGGGGGGAGGCGGCCTCAACACATCGGGACCGATCGCAGCAGCAGGCCGGACAGCTTCCAGCTCCTGCCTTCTTCTTCGTCGCCAGTCCCGCCAAATAGTGCTAGGATAGCTTTCGCCGACCCTTTCGCACACCCTCCCCCCTCCGTTTCAGCCCGGGTTCCTGCAGCTGCCAGCCACACCGACACAACCGAGCTTAACGGAGCGTAATTTCGGACGGGACGGATGGAATCGAGATGAGATCAGCTAGCCAAAAACCCAAAGGCCTACACACACACACACACACACCCGGGAAGCTGCACGCTGTCTCGCTCTCGCGGCTGGTGTCCGAAAATATCGACGGAAAGGCATAAATTCTGCATCACGGGCCAGTTGCGTCGTCTGTTCGGCTAACACCTACATTTGGCGCAAATGGATTCCGGTATTTGGATTCGATTTGGCGATAAATTTTCCTCCAAAATGAAGTAAACACTGCGCCGCCACCAGTGTGGACTGTGTGTGTGTGTGTGTGTGTGTGTGTGTGTGTGTGTACACACATGCACACACCTCTCGCTTTGGCCACGGACGGATTGCAACAGACACGGATACGGCGTGTGAGCGAATGGCCGCCTGCTGGCGGGTGGAAAAATAGTTTCTCCAGTGAAGTGGCCCATACGGGGGCAAACGGGAATCTTTCATGTTTGGTTTAGCACCCCCCCAGCCAGCCACAGCGACGGTTCAGAGTATTCAGGACGGTGCAGGAAATGGGATCAATTTTGTATGAAGTCTCTTGGACCGGGTTAGTGTGGGTTGGGTGTGGTTATTTTCATCGTGCGCGTCTCTCCCGCACCGGTTCCGGGGGGCTTTGCAGGTGCTTGGGATGGAAACGAGCTGTTTTCCATCATCCAAAATTGGGGACCCTTTTTTCCCGCCCAGCATTTGCTCGTTGGCGAGAAATTGTCGAGAAGAAAAAAGGAAGTTTGCTCCAGCACACTGCTTCCTTCTCTGCTCATCACGGGCATATTAAAGTGACAGGCGCCGGTAGATCTGTGCCTCTCTCTGGGTCGATGGGAACACAGCCTTTCCCCCGCGGGCCGGCACAGACAAACTGTCTAGCAGAAGGGGATTTGAGACGGAAGGAAGCAAAAAATCACAGCATCATTGATTTGGGTTCAACGGTGAGAGGTAGGAGGAGCCGGAGAATTCGTTTGCCGAAAACCGAACGGCGAGGAAAAAACCGCTAGGGTGAGTTTCGGACCCGAAAGCGTAATGACTATTGATTGAAGGGAAGAAGAAGAAGAAGAAGCAGAGCCGCACTGTGGTGGAGGTAGATTTTCGACAACCTCGTTACCGGTTGCGCTCTTCTCCTTGGTCTCACAGTGTGTGTGTGTGTGTATGTGTGTGAATCAACTAATGGTCGGGCGGCGGCGATCGACATTTCAAGCGCGAAGTTATGTTAAGCTGTCAATTAGAGATTTTTGGATGCAAAGATACGTTGGGATCACCGTAGGCTAGGGTTTTTTGCCTGAGGGATGTAGTAGTTGGCACAAGTCCAAGTGAAAATTAGGGCTCGGAGTGCGAACTCATCTTTGCGGCACTCTAGGACCCAAATTGCATTTCATAGAGTCGTTCAAGTCATGTGGATTTGAAAGACATGCTTTGCTAAATTTATGCTCAACAGAAGATATAAACAATATTCCAACAATTCCGTATTGCTTGCCTTCGGATGACTTCAATTAAACAACCAACAAAACGTCCCATCGGTAAATCCCGTCCGAAACTTCCAATCCTATTAATATGATACCACCACACATTCCCGAGCCACACTGGGAGGTATAATATTTCCCCTTAATGAATTTCATCCCATGCACAATTCAAATTTCAAAGCATAACTATCTGATCTCATGCTGCCACAGCCATGCCGACGACGACGGCGACGCATATCTCGACCATATGTGTGTGCAATCGGCGAACGATGCATCGATAAAGCGTCCCAAAGCCGGAACGCGTATCTGCTTCCAAGATCAAAAGAACAGGGTGTGAGAGGCGAAGCGCTGCAGTCGGAAAGCTAAAATTATACATCTTTTTCTCCCAGGTAAAGGGCGATGCGTGCAGCAAAAACTTACCGGGAAGGGGACATGCACGCATACACACGCACACACACAAATCGGCAAAAGTGTTGTCAACACAACGAGAGAGATAACGTCGACGGAATGTAATTGCAGCGTGGTGTACAATTACAGCAGCGAGAGACCCGATTGGAAAAAAGGGGTCGCAAAATCAAACGCAGATCACCCGTCCCTTTCAGCGTGTGCTGAATGCAAGACGAGACACCAAGCGGTAAAGAAAAGCGGTACAAAAACAATTCCGATAACTGGTTCGGCTGCTCTGTTGCTGTTGCACGTCTAAGTCAATCAGAGCAGAGCCTAAAACAAGGGACATTGGCGGTGCAAAAAGCATCCAAAACCGCACCCAAATGCTGCCTTCATTGGAAGAGAAGTTCAGCAGCAACTGCTGGAGTGCGTCATCCGTCACCATCATTTGACTTTCTTTCTGCAGTCAGGCAGACAGCAGGGGTCAGAGCACCTTCAAAGGCAGTCAGCAAAAATTAGGCTTTTCGGGTGGTGGAAAAAGTGGACATAAAATATAAAACAATTTTGCCCCACTTAAACCGCGTGCTGCTTGTGGCACGGGGAAAAATACAAAAAAGCTAAGATTTTTTGATGCTAACAGCATCATCAGCATCATCAAGAGACGGCGAGCTCGCACACCTACGAAGCGCGTCCGACGCGAAGAGATAGAAAAACAAACAGGTGGTTTTTAATTCCCTGTCCCTAACCTACAACGCGCTCCACAACCCCCCACAGCAGGGTGGTAGGTATAGCGCGAAATCATTGTTATTATTTGTGCCGCACTCCCCCCCTTCAGGGGAGCGCGCACGAGAACCGTTTAAGATGAGCATCGGGCCTCGGGTTTTTCGTTTGTTTTGATACACACACACACACAGGTGCCGAATCTCGACCGCAAATCTCTCGACGAGAGTGCACCGCGAGCCGTGACGTCACACCATGTACCCGGTAGCGCGAATCACACACAACGCGCGTTGCCGACGGAAGTCTTCCGCCTGTGGCCGATGAGACAACACACAGGTGCGATTATTGCTCTCATTTGTGGCGGAAAATCTCAGGTGAACGCGCGAGAGAGGACAACGCATACACACACACACACCATGTGATTCGTTTGGTGTCGTACATGCAGCCGCTCGTAGTACGGGATGATGTTGGGATGTCAAAGATGAGAGTCGTCCCAGGTGAGATCACTGTGATCATGATCATCCATAAAGGCATAGGCTGCCGTTTCACCACAACAATGCGAAACCCTGCAGCGAATTCGCCCTAAAGCGGTGGTATAAAACTGTAAGGTTTTTTTTTCAAATTGAAATTCAAGCTGGCTCTAACGTAATATAACCCATGAAGATGACCTCGCTGTGCTGAGGTCGCAGATTGTGTGTCTGTGTGTGTGTGTGACCGTGTTATTTTTTGTGTTTCTCCAATAACCGAAACCATGGCCTCCGAATGTCCATCTGTCGTCGTCGGTGGATCGCAAAAACAAGCATGAACAAACTAAAAAAACCTCAAACCATACACCACCCCGTGTACCCACCCAGCAGCAACACCCGCTTCCGTTCCGGCAGGGCTGCTGCTGCTGCTGCTGATACACATTGTTTTGTTTTCGGCTCGATGATTTTTGTTTCTTTTGGCTACGCATTCTGAAACATGCCGCCCGCCCTGCCGTTCGGCCACACGGAACACGCTGCCAAACCGCGGCGGTATTGAAGAAAACCGACCTTTCGATGAGATAACAGTGCTGGTGGCCGCCGCAACACGATGACGAGCGCGATATACCGTCCGCGGCGTGGAAACTTTGATCAAGGCCCCCAACCACCACCACCACAACCACCGCCCCACATTCAAAATCGCGCCCACAAGTTCCGTGGGAGCCAGCGTCTAAACGGGAGGCGTTGGAGTGTTGTTGTTGCTGTTGTTGGGAGGCATGCCTATCGAAACCACACACTTTGATGTTGGTCGCAGCGGGCGAGCGTAGGGAAAATGTTCAGCAACAACCACACACACACAAGAGCACACGTACACATAACATACATTTCACCAAGCCCACTCTACCCTTCCTCGTTACGTCACAAATAACTTTCGTTGTACGAAGCGCTGCTTTCGTCCCATCATACCGCGCTCCCGTCCTCACAGAAACCCCGTCCGGAGAGAAAAATCAATTTATCAATCATTTCTCTTCAACTTATCGAAAGAACATGAAAATGTCGTGTAAGGAAGGAAATGGTCGGAGCCGATGTGATTTGCTGCCGCTCTTAGGGGGCAGCTGCCGTTTGCCTGTTGTCAGAGCCCTTTCTTCGCGCGAGGCGGTTGGAGAGAAGTGTAGAAGAAGAATATTACCTTTTGCAGTGGAAATGTGTTCACTTGCACTCATTGCTTGGCCGCGTGAAAATTCGGCAAACACTTCACAAGACACGCAGGCCTCCTTCGCCTTCGTTTGACACTGGAGGCTTTAAAGGTGAGCGCCTAACGCAGAGTAAAGCGTCACTCTTTTCAAGCCCACCACACAGCTTTAATGCGTCACTTACACACACACACACTCTTCACTTGCAATTTCGGTGATCTTGTCGCACACGGAAGCAGTAGTAGCTGGGAATCCGGAAAGAATCAAAACTCAGTGTACGCGCCTTGGGCGATCCCGGGCAGCGGAAAGATTTATGTGTCGATTTTCTAGGTAGGATTTTCACTCTGACCACTATAGGCCACGGACGAGAAAACCACGAACTGCTGCGAGGGTGGGCTGACTTTTCACTTGCACAAAATACAGCCCAGCGAAAAGATGGTCGCCCGCTTTTATATTTTCACAGCACACAATTTTCGTACCACGCGTGAAATTCTGTGAAGGTTTATTACACAAACACACACATATATCTATACATGCACACACTTCCCTTCCAGATTTGGTGGCACGGCGGTTTAGATTTCTGTTGCACACACTCTTAACGCACTCTGGTTGTGCAGGCAGCACAGAAAAGCCGAAGACAACAACACACGCCAGCCAGCCAGCCTTGTTTCGAAGGGGGAATGGATTTATTTTAATCCGATTTTTCTACCTCTCGAAACGGAGCTGCTGTTGATGTTTACTGGTTTTTAGAGCTGGTAAAATTGTGCTGCTTCTAGAAACGCACGATTACACACGCCGTCAGTAGGGGGGGGTTTGCTGCTTTTTCCCGATTTATTGGTCACGGCCAAACACTACAAACCACAAAATTCTCTATGCACCACTATTTACAGCGCGCTGCTTGCGGAACGATATGATGGTGTTGTTTTGTCTCACAATAATTACGCATCAAGCAGCGCCACGAAGAAGTGATTACAGATGGAACGATTCTCTTACTTTAGCTTTGACTGCTTTGTTTTCGACTAGGTTATTCTAGTGTTGGCTGAGTTTTGGAAATATTTACTTTTCTGTTTGCTCTTTGTTTCGAAACTCAACACTTGCTTTCACCAGTTCTTTTTGCACGCTCAAGGTTTAACTTTACGATTGCGACCTAGCAGCGTCCGCGTAACGTCGCTCACTGTTTCACGACAAAAACTCACTACACGCCCTTCTGCACGCTTACAGAGATCAGTGAGAACTGAGCAGCGGCCCGAAACGCACTGCCAAGCGGACCCGTACGTACGAGCGAGCGATTGTACGAAAAAAGCGCGAGAGAGCGTGAGAGAGAAAGAATGAGCATGAGAACGAGAGAGCGAGTGACAACGAAGCGAGTTTTTGTTGCTGGTTTAGTTATCTTTCTGCGGCGGTGGACTATTCAAATGGCGTTTTCTGTCTAGTTTTAGTTTTAGAAAGACATTTTTAACGTGTACTGAATTTTACTACAAAATTACCAATATTTTTACGACATTCTGTAATCTCTCAACAACGACATTCGTTCGGAAATTGTGTTCGGGTATCTCGAAGCGTTGAGAGGGAGAAGAGCACAGTAAAATCTCGGAGAAGATGGTTTACGCCAGAGCGGCTCTATTGCGAGAGAACGTCCCCATTTGCGGTCACTGTGGAGTGACCGAAAGCGCAACATTCACATCGTGGCGTAACAGAGATAGAGTAGCGCAGTCAAAGCAGTACAGAAAAAAAACATCATCGAGATCAGCACTCATGCGCTTCGCTTCGTGCTCAAAACAGCTGATGATGGATGTGTGCGCGGGTTTCAAGCAATCGCCCTATCCCACTCACTCTGATGGTACATGGCAGTATTGCTTCTCCCTCGTTCCTATGGAACTATAAAAAAGACGATGGGAAATGAGAAAACATGGTACGCCAGAGCGAGAAGGAACAGCGCACTTCTTGAAATTGCAAAGAAGAGGAGAAAGAAACAAAAAATAAGCGCACTCATCCGTTAGTGGGTGGAAAGTGGGCTGGAGGGGAATTTCCATTTTTTGTCGTTCGTGTTTTTGTTGCTGTTGCTGCTGTTTCTGCTTCCTTTCCGTACGATGCAGGGAGGTGGATTAGTGAACGGGATGGAGAGGGGCGAATGGTGATGACGATAACGCGGTGTGTGCCGGCGACGAAAATGAACGGCCGAAGGACGCGCAATGGCGAAAATCGCGGAAAATGCCTTGCCCGTGTCTTGCTGTATTACCCTTTGCACCCGCAACTCCCGCCTCAAACGCTGGCGGATATCGTCCGGGCCCCATGCAGGCACGCACACCCGCAAGCCCGCCATATAATCCCGCTCAAAAACACTTCACACATTCGCACACACATTCGCGCGTTATGCTACGGAAGCGGGTGATGTTTTTCCCATCCTCTGGACTGCGTGTGTGAGGTTTCTTTTTTGTTATTGCCTGGACCGCCCAAGACACATTTCGGATACTGTACGGTGGGTAGGGGAGTTGATTTAAGCCAGGAGGCAAAAAAACGTTCCGTGTTCCAATACCGACGGCTTTAAACGTGTGTGCAGCATATGGACCAGCTTTTTGCTCAACTTAACCGTAGTTTTAATTGATTTTACACAACACCAATACAGGGTGTCTCTGAGATATGCGAGATACCTCTTATACGAGAATTTGAAGATACGCGGTTTTCTAAATTTGGGCCCCTTTCCGTTTTTAGATCGTAGACTGAAATTTCAGCCTGTCAGCTGTTTGCATTGTGTAGTAGTTTTCGAGTAGCTATCAAAGTGGGTATTATATACAGTGAAGATTTTAAGATTGTTTTGTGTCTTCGTCAAGTTACCAGAAAGCCTGTTTTAGCAAAAGTCTTTACCCGTCCTGTCAAAAAGTGTCGCTCTAATTTGGTTATAAAAAAAAACGGGCAGTGAGACCACCTGGTCTGCACACACTTTGATTCTAGATTCCACTCCCTCTTTAACGCCATTTTTTTCGAGCAGATACTCGAATCTAATTCTAGCTTTGAGGCTAAAATATCATAGGCTGAAAATTGCAGGCTAGTTTAGTGTGTGGTTTTGTGTGCAGTCTTTACATGATTTCAGCCTTCAACTGTCAAACTCGATATAAAAAAGCTGACTAGAATCGTGTAGGGCCCCTTTGACGAATTTTTGAGCAAGTTGTACTGGTTTGACATTTAAAACGTCAAATTCAAAATAATGTTTCCTTTGTTCGAACCATTTTAAAAATCATTCAATATAAGGTTTAAAATTCTAATCTACGGCCAGAATTAGTGATGGGTAAAGTTTTCAAAAATCCGGAGTCAACTCTGATTCGACTCCGGAAGGTAAATCTGACCAGCATTATCCGCAGCCGTCCGAAGTCGTCCGGAACAGGAATCATCCACAATCATCCGGAGTTGGAGTCAGCCTGTGTTGGGGTCGGAAACGGCCGGCGCAAGAAAACTGTCACAAGACATTGCTGTCGTCGCGAAGCTATTCTAAGAAACAAAGCCTGTTTGCGAAATGCACGCCCAAAGTAAAAGACGAAATGCGAAACTACATGAAATGTTTGCCCAACACTGACCGATTGCAGGTGACTCCAATTCTGATTCTGATTCCAGTCGACTCCGGACGACACCTGGACGACTCCGACTTCGCAAGACTTCGGGTGGAACTAGTTGTTCCGGTTTTATAGTAGTCGGAATCGGACTAACAATAACCGGAGTCGCATCGGAGTTCTGGGTGCACTCCAGAGAGCACAACACAGGTTTAATATCTACTATTTAAAGCAAATTTACACGACAATTGGCTATATGTTGGTTAAAACTGAGAATCTCAACACACGCCAAAATTTAGCATCAATCAGCGCAGCGTATCTCGGGGACAATAACCTGCACTTATTTCGATGTATTGAAAGTATTGGAACATATGTATTTTGTTTGCCAAAGCCCAGCTAATCCCGTCAACAATGAGTTTGATAGTTGGTGGATTAAATAAAAATGAAACATCAAGCTGTCAAACGGATTCCGCCGTTCTACGCGATTGAAACTCGGATCATGCGTGTCATCTCTGCAATACATACCTCCGAGAGCACATACACAAACCCTATCACCCTCTGCGGGGCCGTTAATGCTGTGCGTATCGGCTGCAGCGACAAAACAAACCCTTCACCCCTGTGTTCCGCACAACATCCCGGATAACGGGATAACGTGCAGCATCAAACCCGCCTAACATTACACATGCCAACATCTGAGGTGTTGCGGAGCGAAACGACACCCATTTGCTAGCAGATTAAAAACATTAAAAATCCTTCAACGATCCTGTAACTGTGTTGCCATTACCAGTACCAAAACACACTTGGCTTGTAGGGTAGCAGCACACACACACACTCACACACGCAAACATACACTATGTTGACTGCACCGAAACGAACGGGTTGAACAGCGCGAGCCGTAATCTTTTCCACCGGAGTCATCACACCGCCACCGACAAGGGAAGGAAAAGAAAACGGGATGGGGGTATTAAAAATTGTCAAGAAGCGGTTCCAAAGTTTCATTGCGACGACGGCGCGTGTGTGTGAGTGTGATGATGTGGTAAAGAAAATATATATTAACTACCGGCAGGGACCCAGTGAACGGTGAAGGTCCTCGCAAAAGCGTCGTAAAATTTGGCCCATGTCCTGACTTTGAAAGAATGAAAAAAAGGGCGAGACACGGGAAAACAACACCATGCATAGCTAAAATTCATTGTTTCATAAAACGCAATCGTGTGCATCGAGGCAAGCGAATGGGATTCCGGATCCCTGGCTGACTTGGCCGTGTGTTGCCCGTTGTCGCCATTGAGTTGTAGTTGGCAGTGGTGGTGACAAGGCGTAGGACGAAACTTTATTGAAAAATCCTTCCCCGTGTGTATGCGAGATGCTTTAATAAAGTTGGATTTTCCAAGTTCCAGGTTCTAGTACCCGGGGTTTGGGCTGCGCGTGTGTGTGTGTTTGTAGAAAGTTGGCGCTCTATCTTGTCCCGCTTTTGTAGAACCTCTCAATTCGCTCGGCAGCACATCCGGCTCACGGGCAAACTGGCATGAAAAGAATCGTAGCGAAAACTTTACCATAGAACCGTTCTTTCTGTTCCGTTTGCCACTTTGAGCGTCATTCAACCTTCCAATCTGCTTTTTTTGCTTCTCTGTCCCACCACCCCTAACTCCAGCAGCGCAGTACACGGTGTGATGTAAAAACTAGTTCCCTTTTGTTGGTCGAGATCTCTCCAACTGCGCTCCAACTTGGCGCTTCGGAGTTGGAGTTCTCTACACGATAAAACCTTGTCCATCTTCATCTCCTTGTTTTTGGTTCACTTTGAGCGATCTTTCCGAGTTATCCACTTTTGTGTACGTGTGTGTGCGCGTATCTGTGTGCTACTGCAACGGGTGCTCCATCTTGGGTTGTAATCTGGCTGCTTCCCTTCGAAACAAACCCACCCAACATCTTGTCTTGTCAGCTGACTTTCTGATAACTATCGTTGCGTCCTGCTCCACACAGCTATCCTTCTTGGCCAGCCTGCTGGAGGGCACGGCAGCAGCTCTGCTAGAACTTTCACTTTCGACGAGCAAAAGATAAACTTTTCGGCGATGGATTCCCACTCCCTGGCGGGCGCGTAGCATAAATGAGAGATAATGTTTGAGAAGGATACATGCAGAGTGGATTGCCATGGAGCTTCCACGCTGGGCGTGAGGTTTGTTTGGGCAAAGTTTTGCTCGCTGGGCAATCCTCGTTCAACCGGGTAATGGGAGTGCTGTAGTTGTAGCAGGATGGTTGGGCTAGTCAAGAAATATTACATTTTATTCTTTCGTTTACTCATAGTTTTGACGGCACCGTAAATAGTTCGTTGGATTGTTGCGGCGGAAGCAATGTTAGTTTTGCTTACGCACTTACGCCGTTTCACACCGGCATTGTGAAGTGACCATCGAAAAGGCGTAAATGGGAACGTAAGGGAGGCGCCCAGGCTCGTTTGAAATCATCTTGTGTGAAGCGTGTGCGTTTTCTATGAGGCTAAGTAGACGCAGGCTCAAGAAGTGCTGGGCCGCTCTGTACCTTGCCTTTTAGCTGAGAAGATGTCCATCGTCATCCAGTCTCATTGAAATTCCAATGGCTTCATGAGGCTGACGTTGGAATTATTTTAATGAAATTCTATCCAACGTGCACCGTAAAACCGTAGTAAGACGAGATAAAATGATTAAATTCAGATGATTTTAGACGTTAAATCGTACAGCCTGTGCGGGGCGACGTGCGACGTACGCCTCCAACACACTGCGCCGCAATAAAAGTGGCCGTGGTTCAGGGGGAGAGTGCAACACAAGGGTCGTGTGTGTGCGTGGAAAGCTTGCGTGAAGCAGTGAAATCAATCATGAGCAGCACTCAAGAAACGCGAAAGACTCCGACCACGGATTTCGGTCCGAAAAAGTAGCCGTAGTTGATTGATCCGCGGGGCAAAGAAACCTCGACGAACGGTGCTGCTGCTGCTGCTGCTGCTCCTAGACGTAGGACGACGGGCTTGAATCTCATTACCCTCACTCGAGAGACAAACCAAGACACCAAGACCAAGACACCAGCGGTGTGTGCGATTTGTGCGATTGAACGATGGCAGGTATGGGGAAGGGAAGGGCTGGCAGGCACTGCCGAGAGACTGCTTAACGAGCGTTTCGCCTGTCGTCGATCCCATCTTCGGCGGGGGCCACAGAACAAGCGTAAGAAATCATCATTAATAGGCGGAGAGGCCACGGCAACACAATGGGCCGTCCCTGATGGATGGTGTTTGGCCTGTCCAACCCACCAGCGGGCTGGGCTGGTGGTGCTGTGGGTTGGATCTTTTTTTGGTGTTGCGCTCCTTCTCTTCGTACCCACACTACTGTTCATACCATTACCTTCATACCATCATTCATACCTTCTGCTCAGTGTTTTGGTGATCTCGGTGAAAAGATAGAATTAGTTTTCGTCTTGCATCTCTGTAAAATGAACGATAATTTCCTACGTGATAGAATAACACACCACGAGCAAAACCCAATCCCGGGGCATGTTAATGTGCCGTTGGGTAGCAGAAATGAGCCTCTTTTCTTGAAATGAATGGTGTAATTTTCATAAATTTCTTTTCTCCTCGGTAAACTTCCACTACTCTTTCTCGCGATTAAAGATAGCGTTGCATGTTGCCTAATGATGAGACAGTGAAAGAAGCTGTCCACAAATCGGGCTTCGGTTGAAATGAAATGGCTTCGGCTGTGATCTTCAAATCTTCATCACAACAATATCTCCCTACGACAATGACAGAAACATACATTCTGTTGTGACAACCCTTCTTCCTAATAAGATTAATTAGAGCATCGGCAAGCTCGGGTGTATGCCGCAAACAGTACCATCGCATTGTCTACCATGTTCATCTGGGTTGATCAACAGAACAACAGGACAAAAAAACATATGTTAAATCATGATCCGAGGAATCAATGTAGCTGAAAACAGACGAAGAAGAGAAAAAAATTGACCAAAGGTACAAATTGATAAACCTCCGAAACATGTTCAGGTGTAGCTTGTGTGGTTCGGTTTGGCCGGTGATATGATTTCAGTTCTTGCTTCCTTCCTTCCTTTCTTTCTTCCTTCCCGGCAGACGGTGCGACGAGGGTCCAGACAAGTGGTCGTGCATGTGTCAAGAGCATCGATCATCGTCATCATAACCGTCCCATCGGTCGAGACTATCAGGCGCACTTTGCCAAAGGATCTGCGCCCAAAGCGCACACCATACGCGCTGTTGGTCCAAAAAAAAAAAAGAAACGCACACACTCACACAAAAATGTGGTCACTTGCCCACCGTTCGACCAGATTTCGTGTATCTGATTTAAGTTTGCCTTCGCTTGCTCGATCTTTTCCCACTCTTTCTACCGGTTCGAGCCCATTACACACACATACATACACACACATCCCGTTTGGATCAGTTGGATCGCCACTCGAAGTCGCTCAAAAATCCATCAATCAACGTTATGAGCCTTCGAGTGGTTTTCTGGGCGTACTTCCTTCTTCCCCATCACAAGCTGGTCAGCGCCAGCGGCGCCAACTGATGTAAGCAGCACCCTGTAGCATGCTCTATTCTTTCCCTTCCCTTTCTCCCCTCGAAGGCCCCCGGGAGTGTACCTAATGCTTTGAAGATTCCAAGAACTTTAATCCGCGGACTGCCAAGGGGGAGCAAAAGCTGTGCGCCGGTGTCGACTTCATAAAATCTAATCGAAAGTAACAAGTGCGTGACTCGTTAAATATTTACCGAGATCTTCCGTGCGGTGCGAATCCGTACCGCCCCATTCCGTCACCTTTTTTGGAGGGGAAGCCGGCAGCTTCCCACATTTTAGGCAGCTTCCGGGGACGGGGCGCTAGTAGCGCTAGTAGTGACGGTTCCGGTTGTCTGAATGTGTTTCATTCATTTTGTACCATCCCGAGATCCCGAGGAAGCGCAGGATACTCGTCCATCTCCGGTAGGAAAAAGTAATCGCATGTTGACAATGCGTGTGCGGGGGAAGGTGGGAATTTGGAAGCTTCCCAGCCCAACTCCTTTTCTGGCTGGCTCAATGTTGCCAAACCCGAAGCATTTGTTTAGCGAGAAGAAAATTTGTCATCCGGCAAAGGTTGTGCGCGTCCGGGCCCGAGCAAGACGAGCGAGAAGTGAAATATAAATACCAGAAGGAAAATAAAAACGCATGTCCTTTATCTGACTGTGCGCAGAGGAGCAGTCGGTCGCCCTGCCCATTCTCCTAGCGCGTGATGGATGGCAAGATGGAAAGGAAATGTCACTCTTAATCGAACTGAAATCTATTCGGGGGTATGAATCACGGGAACTTGGGTCGTCGCTGCCTAGAATCAAGGTTTCGGCATCTGGACTGGGGGGGGAGGAGGAGGTAGTTGTTTGACAGCGAAGAATAAAAGTATAGTTTTTGCACAACCGTCTCGTATCCGACAGCTTGTTTGCTTTTCCCCCGCCAACCTGAGGCTCCCATCCGTCCCGGCGTCCGTCAATAGAGATTGTCGTTGTGTTCTTGTGCGGGCTACGGCGGGTTTTTCAACCCCGCAGATCAAACGTTTCATCATCGACTCGTTAAGGACTTGTTGGCGGTGATGGCTGGTTGGCATCCTTTCGATTCCTCCCTCATCGATTGCAGCAACGAAACAGCGACGATGTCCATGCAGGGGGTGGGGAGAGAGGGCGAATCGTTCCGGGAGCGGGAAAGAAAGTCGAACAATGTCGCTGGAATGCTATTGGGTATTTTTCATTTCTTTTAGCGAATGATAAAAATCTAACGCGAACACGCAAGGGAAAGCTCAGGGGTGGAAACACTAGCAGCTAGAGGTTTCCTTCTCGAGCAAAAGATGGCGGCGATAATTGAAATTGCACGGAAGTCAAATGCTTGCGCCAAGGTATGGGGCGAATGTTTGACATTCTGTCGATGGCGCAACGGAATCTGGCTCTGTTCGAATCCTTTATTTAAAGTGTGCGCACTTGTTTTTTTGTGTATTTACATTTCCGATTTGATGGTTTACGATAGAGAGAGCGAAAAAAGGTAGGATAGGAGAAAAAAACTGTCACTTTCATTGCAGAGTGACAAGATCTTCATTAGTCTTCTGGGCGATCTTGCAGAGATAATGGAGGCATTAGACGTGTTAATTTGATTTGTAAATTTGCCTTCTGATTTATTTGGAAATTAATTACCGCTTTCGAATGGAACGACAAGAGAGTGGAATGTAACAGTCAGCAACAACAACAAGAATGGGTGCCTTTTTGTACCTTTAGTAGACTCTAGCAAAGGAAAATTGAAGTTTACAAGCTTTGAAAAGGAAAATAACATTATGAAGAGTAGATATTTATCTTATTAAATCGTGTTTACCTAAAAATGAGATTACTTTTTTCGAACATTAGAACGAATCTGGAAAGGACGGCTCGCTATTGCTTTGATTCAATTTCACTGTCTCTTCTAATTATTCTACAATCGATCTATGAATATTCATTCCCGTCGATGTACAGCAGCTGCACTTGAAACGACATTCCAAATCTTTTCGCTTCAATTCGTACCGCAAACGACGCGTGCATCTACGCGACTCGGAACAATTAGCTCTCCCTCTTCTGATGCCTTTCGAATTCCCCACATTCGCGCTAGATTTCTTTAGCATTAATTAGCCTTTTTAATGAGTTTGTTTTACATCTTTTGGTGAATAAAATCGTGGAAAAATAGATTGCCACGGAGCAAATACACTTAACCGAGAACGTTCCCGGCCGCACGGATATATCCTTCGCACTCACTGTAAGCCAAAGTTTCGATTCTACTAACAACGGCGTAGTTGGGATGGAGGGCCGGAGTACACGATTACAAGGTTTATGCGAAAAAGATCTCCGCGCTGATGCAGCATAAGTTCAAGGTAAGTTGTGCCATGGTGCGTTGTTTTTTATTGCATTTTTTATGATCCATATCGTAAAAAAGTGTGGTTGAGGTAGTTTGAGGCGGTAGCATAGAAATTGACTTTAAATTATTATCAAACTTTGCCGAAACGGGCAGTGACTTTGTAATGCAGCAGCACGTTTGCAAAGCCTTAGAAATTTCTTTTTAGTAGTGGTTCGTTTGCCAGGGCCGAACGATAAAACGATATAGACGTTGGTGGATTAATTAACAACTGCCGGATGGAGAAGTTTGGAAGTTCGCAAAGGTTCAACCGTACCGAGAGAGTATTTGTTGGCTTCCAGCTAAACTAGCAGACTGTTCCAGCATGAACGGCTAATGCATTTTGCGTAAGTCTACGTGCAGGAATACTTTAAAACAATACTAAACAGAGGATGGGGCCAAGCAGCGTTACATAAAACCTTAATTAAAAATACAAATTTTGCGGGCACGCCTCTCTTTTCGATGAGGAACATCGCCACCAGAACGCTCGAGTGGGGTCTACTATGGCATGGGTTTGTAAATAGTGTCCAAAAACTTCAACACTCTCTGTCCCGGGGTCAGCTCTCGTACCGTCGGGGAAGTACGTAACTCAAGCAACGGTCTATTCTATATCGGTACGGTATGATAAAAATGTATTGCCTTTAATAACGCTTGCTCGATGGCGGCAGGAGATGCACTGGACATGGAAAACTGTTAGTTTGCGCACTACGGCCGATGTAAAAACCATAGGAATGTAACCGAGATCCCGCAGACATGGTGAGGTTCCTGGGATCGGCGCAAACCGATCGAAGGTTTCAAAGGCGAAACGAATCATTTATGTATGCCTTTAATATTAAAAATTATTTTTCAGGTTCAGTGAAGGGATACTTTCACTAGTATTACTATCGATGTGAGCGCACGGTAGAATAACGCTTGAAACAAAACGATTCGAACCCGTTTCTAAACCATTCTTTCATCGAAGGGGAAATGTTCCGCAATGTAATATGGTTCAGGGTGTGACCCCTTCGATTGCATCCCAAAATTCAAAATATCAAAACGAGCGGAAGCGGTGAGAGCGTTGCATCGAATTTTAATTAAATTATTTCAACAACCGTCGTTTGCGTAGCCCGGGTTTCAAACGGAATCAAACACATGGGTCTGGGCGCTATCGAAGAGAACCAACATGCATATTAAAGTGCGCGTTTGTACATCATAACAATTTCAGTACAAACAAACAATCGCTTAAAAGGACCACCAGGTGTAGTCTGCCGATGCCGTACCGTGCTACCTTCCTACAAAGGCCGTGAGAAAATTGTGAGAAAAAAAAGACAGAACGCAAAGTTGTGTGCGAAGTGTTTCCGGCACCAAATACTAGGTGAAAATTCTTGCTTTTTCCGTGTATCTCGCACCCATCCGCAGTGAGGATACGGTTGTGAATCCGAAGAATCTGTCGTATGCGTTCGACCCGTTTACCGTTCCCATTAGGTATGCTAATTAATCTCGCAGGTCCTTAATGTCAAGGGCAAGCAATGGGTTGATGTTACGCAGGGAAGGTGGAGAGGGGGGTTGGTTTCGGTCGGAATGCTACATAGAATGATCACTTGTGTGCTCGTGTGTTTGCTAAAGTACCGCATGTGTCGTGAAGGTTTCGATGAGATTCCGATAAGTGGTGCATGTTTTTGTGTGGGATCGTACGGTTTAATGAGTTTTTCTCCTGTCGGGAGTTTTTGTTGACACTGGGTAAAGGGTCTATTTTCATTACCCATTTGCGGGCAGAAGCAATGGGGGCCCGCTTCGAAGATTACATCTTTGGCCGGGAGAGTACTACTGTGTCTAATAAAGTACGTTGTGCTGTTGAAATAAATTATTGAAATTCTGTGATTAACGGGTTTGAATTTTAGTATCCTGGTGATATATGGTAAAATGAGGATAAAAAAACTTAGTAATTATGTTGGCTATGTTAAAAAATGTACCGTTTTGATTCATATTGTGAGCAGCTCCTAACTCCGGACATTCAACATGTTTCTATTTAATTCCATCGAATCCAGTTCATGGCTAATTTTACAAGATTTTCACAAAAATACCAATTTTAAAATGTTTCATGTCCCTAGTAGGCTCTAAAGTCACTATAAATAGCTATTTGTTGTCTGCCAGTTCACCGTTCTTAGCGGTTCCTTTTGAAACCGATTACAAATAAATGTCTTCGATAATTCATTGGTCTAGGTGCATTGCAATAAATCGAAATCCATTATAAAGGTGGTTATCAAAATGGGGTTTAATCATATTGTGCTCTGATTATCACAAAAAAATATGTAATTCTGTCCGGAGTTTGATGCAAGTTTTTTTTCTATTTTAAATTCCGTACAGCCTAAGCGAATTGTGGTAAATTGTTTTAAAATATTTGTTTAGACAGCAATAACAACATTACTATTGAAAGATAGATGTGGATCGTGGAAGTGGATAGAGAGGATTATCAATCCGCGTAGCAGTACTTCGGATCAATGCATCTACGAGGACAACAGAAAAACAGCACCGAAATATCTTTGTCAGCAAGACCGTCATCCTGTCGGTCTAGGACGACATTGACCCTTAGACCCCTTGGGTGTCCAAAACTTAACGAAATTTACAAAAATTTGGGGTTGTGTGCAAATCGAGCCAAAACATCTGTAATTAGAAACATGAGCACGAAACTATCCGGACTATGAAGTAAAACATCGTTGCAATTTCATGATTTTTTGCAATGTTGCGAGTGAAATTGTATTGTACATCTTTATTTGTATCTCTCTATATATAAGGTTTACTTCAGTATAGTGAATTATGCAAAAATTATAATCAAATCGATTCGAACCGATAAAATTTAAATTAGTAGAATAATATTAAATGACAAAAATGTCTGAAGCGTTTCGAAGCCATACGGTATTTAAATCTGCGCGACAGATTCCACACGACAGTTCAAGGTTGAGGGAGGATTAGGACATGTTGTCCGCAAAAAAATCGTCAACAAAATTGTGTTTCGAAGAACATTTACATAAATTAGGTAGCACCAATGTGATACAAGGAAAAGTTTAAGTTTTCCTCAAAAATATAATTATACCCTTAATTCCATCCTAAGCAAGCGTTTGTGAAAATAATTCAAATCATATTGTAACGCACATTTCATAGTGACTTGTTTTTAAATAATCTGGGCTTTAATAATTAAAAAAAAATATTAAAGGTAATTTTAGTATGGGTAAAGTGATAAAAATTCAATAACTACTCCAATTATTTTTGTCCCGCGTGATTGGAACGTGGTTGGTCAAATGTTAAAGTAATTTTGTTTACCAGCTCGTTCCCGTGTTACCGTTTCAAGCAGTAATTAAACGTGTTGTGATAATTACAGGTGCGATACAACCCCACTGCATTGCTTGTCATAAGCGATGATGATAGCGTGTCCCTTGGCGCCTCTGTTCAAGTGTCCTTTTGGAAGCTGCATGGCAAACTGTGGGATTGCCGTATCAGACCACCGGTCACCGGTTAAATTATTTATCATTGTACCCAACCGTTTCAATTGGGTGCCGATGGAACGGAAGGGCTGGGTACCGTTTACCCAGGCAGGGGGAAAGGTATATGCAAAATGTTACGCTCGTGGAAATCCGGTATCCGCTATCGAGAGAGCACAGGAAGGCGGGGGGGAGACAGTAATCATGCCATCAGAACAAACGAAATGAGCTGACACTTCCTTCGAGCGCTGGGCGTCGACTTCACCCCTCCGCTCGTCTCTATCAGAATTGGGGTCAATTTAATTTTCCTAGAGATTTATGGTTCCCGCTGAGTGTTCGGGAGTTTTTGTGTTTATATGTGCGTGGGGGTTAATGAGAAATCCCATTTGGCATATGCTTTATGAATATTACACCAGAATGGTTCACAGGGAGCATCGTCCGAGGGTGTAGCCGGAATGTGCATATCCCATTCGGCTGGATTGCATTGAAAATTTAATATTTTTTTCTTTCCAGCTTACCCCTGTTGGACGTGCCGAATAAAGCGATAGTGGATCTAAACATATCGGGGCAAGCGAGAGTGTTTCGTTTCATTGGATCTGATGGACTTTTTTTTAACACATACACATTTTCCATGCGAGGCCAAATGAATGTGGAATGGTGCGGTGGGTAAAGTGTTTATTAAAACGTTGATTAACGAATGCACAAACCGCGGTTGGTAATAGTGAAAATTAATTAGAAATCTCTATGAATTATGCCTGTTTCCGCAGTTAGCGAGAGATACTGGGAGTAACATGAGTGTGAAATGGAATAAATTGCATAAAGAGTCAAACAAACGATTAAATTATAGCGCAATGTCGAAGGAATGGACACCCATTAGTGTGTGCATTGTGATAGAAAGGTGAAAGGGGAATGTTTTACATTATGTTGAACTTTAATTCGAATGTAGACATGATTTTGAATAAAAGCAACTCTTTTGATATCGTCAATAAAGGATTTTTGATAAATCTGTCTCATCATATGCTAGGAATGGATAAATACATGAAATGTACATTTCATACACAATATACCATTAAAACATTGATGCAGTTTTCTGTTAACACTGTGCTGTGCTTTTTTAGAGATTGACTAATAATTGACGGTATGGTGGTACGGTACCTTCGCAATGCAAATCCACTTTATCCAATTCGAGTAATGGGGTTTTTATTCAATTCCCAACATGTTGTTGCCGTTTCCCGTTAAACTTTGGGGTTTAACATCTTCAAGCAATCGCGCGAGCACTCACCAGGCGAGCCGTCGTATACAAAACTACGCCTCACGCCCATTGCCGCCAACCGTCTTGGGCAAAACTCTCCCCCTTCGCCCCGCACGCAGTATGGAGCTTCTATTTTGCAACATTCCAAGGGGCACGTGGAAAGAACAAAAGCATGCCTGTCATTGAAAATGAAAATTTATCTCAATTTAAGCTCCAACACAGCGTAAACAGCGAAGACGGCAGCAGGGGCTATCCGCCGCTTGCTGCATTTGGCAAGTGTACAAAAGATTGGACGCAAACTCCCAGCCAAACACATCCGAAATCCGCACACCGCTTCTTCGATAACCTTATCCCACCGGTCCACCACCACCGGTGGTATTTCGCGAAAAGAAACTCACCATGCTGCTGCTGCTGCTGCGATAGCCTCCGGCACCCAGTGAGCGCGCTCTCTAGCCGGTGTGAAGAATTTCGAAAAATGGTATGAAAATTTGATGCTTCGGTCGCGCACACTTGCGCTTCGCTTCTTTTGCCATTTTGCTATGGGGTTTATAGCGACTGAGCTGGATTTCCTCCTTCCATTCCTTCCGAGGAGGTTGAAAACATTTGCCAGATGGTAGTGTGCTCTACCAAGTGGCTTCAAGGAAAGTAGTATGACCAAAAAACCCCCGGCAACGCATTGGGCTTCGATGAAAGATGAGTGCTGTAAAGTGCCTGAAAAACTCGCAACACTTCGTGGGAAGGGGAGGGGGAATATTTATTCTCCTCAACAGTGTGTTTGGTCTTTTTAACTTTTCTTTTCTCTTGTCCGGCAAGTGCCAAGTAACGTTGCCAAGTAACATGGCTGTTGGAAAGATTTGTTTTTTTTTTGTGGTAGTTGTTGAGCAAATTTTCTACATTGCCCGTCCAAACATTGGCATCGGCATCGTGGTGCATTGTTAGGTAAATTGCATTTCCTTCCCATTCGCATATGCAATGGTTGTTTCAAATTATCAAATAATGCATCGTCACCGACATAAACTAGCGGAAACTTGCTCGCCCCAGGAGGTGCTAGGAATGGGAGGGTCAAAATTGGCATACGCTTGCGTTTGTGCTTTGCCCCGGGCTGAGTGGCGTTGTGGAAAATCGTAGAAAGGAAATTTAACCGCACCACTAACAAATTGTGTAAAATGGCGTCAAAATTGAGTCTACTTTTTTGCTTGCATTTTCTTAGCCAGCACTATTTGATAGTCCATATTCCGATGGAGTTACTGTAGTGCGGGACTGTTGCCCAACGCCAAGTGCCAAGAAAGTTCTTCATTTTATGATGATGGTTTCAAATTAATTTCTACTTGCTTCATTTCCGAGCACAGCAAGATGGTTGGCTCGGTGGTTTCTCATGACTATTCTTACTCTGCACGATGAATAGTTTCGTCTTTGTGCCTCCCCTCTTCAGTGTCCCCCTGGCCCAGTGGCGAATTATGAACACCGGGGAGAGAAAGAGGCCAACTTTTACTTCGGCCGCCTACCGATATCGTTTTATTTATTGAGTTTACTGTTTAAAAAGTTTTGTAATTTTAATTAAAAGTGGAGAGAAAACGGGCGGAGAGTGCATGACAGTGGGATAGCAAAATATTTAATGCACCGAGAGCACAATTGCAGCTAACAACAGCTTGGTTGCCGCATTTTGCCTTCCTTCATTCATGCTCGTCGCTGGACAGGCTGGGGATTGCTGGGGAAAGATAAACTCATGAATGAACAGTGCAGTCGTGTCGCGAATCCGGAAGTGCAAAGTAACCCAATGCAAGGCAAATGCAAGCGCATTCGTTAAGTTCTTCCTTTTAATTGCTTGTTCTTTCTTCATCTTCCCATTTCACACTCTCTCTCTCTCTCTCTTCCTCACTCTCTGGGGAAGGTTATTTCGCTTGCTTCTTTTGCGAAATTTTCAGAACTGTCCTTTCCTGGCCCTACGAGCTGCCGGTTCGCCACCGAATCAAGAAACCACCAATTTTGCGATGCACGAACCAACCGTGCTCCTCCGCCATCGTTTGAAGAACCTGCCCTCCCACGATGGCATTGTAGTACTCGCAATAGCAGTAGTAGTAGTAGTAGTATTAGTGGTGGTGGAAGGTTTCTTTTTATCGTTTCCAATTCTACGTAGAGCCGACTCCGTTTCCATCCCCCAGAAAGATATCCGGGAGCAAAGATGCGGTAGGTTTATGCAAATATTTGAATGACTCTCGACAGCGAGCTGTAGGTGTGTGTGTGTGTCTGTGTGAGGGCGACAAGTTTCCCAGTTTGTCGTCCCTTGGTCCAATTTGCTGCCGCCACTGCTGGTGCTGCTAATGAATGTCGATTCCGCTTTTCGCGTATTCCTTGCGCGGCTTGTTTACACCCGTTTTTCACCGGAATTGGCAAAGGATCGTATCGCGCAAGGTTCGCTGCTACTCCTTCAGGGTTTGCTTCCTGCGTTGCACGTTTGCGTCTGCTCCTGCGTTGTCTCCCCCAGGTTTCCCAGTATCGCAAGTGAAAGAATTCGACTTAATTCGTGCAACATTTTACAATTGCATTTTGCCTCGTTTCATCACTCTTGCCGTTCACGTTGGGTCCAAGGTTTTTTCCTACCTTTTCGTTATTCACTCTCGGGCATAATTAATTGACGGCTTAAAGAGTTGAGACTCATTGTCAGGCTGAAGGGCGTCGGGCGGCCACCAAAGGGGATCCATGGACCCCTCGCTGCGCCCAGAGGCAACGCGTTCATGCCCGCGGGGGTCGTCTCGCTAGGGCAGAGGATAGCGTAAAGATAGGAAATTTATTACAATTGGATATTAAATTATCATTCGGAATTATGAATGAAACGGAGAGTGGAACGGTGCGTTATTCCGGACCGACAATGTGCCGAACAAACGCGCTGCTGCGCGCTTCAATGTGTTTAATTAAGAAATGAAATACTTTCTTTCCGACTTCTCGACAACGTTATGGTGGATGGAGGTATGAAGGTTTGAGCTTTGTGCGCCTGCCTGGCTGGCAATGATGTGTAAATCCTGCGGTATCGTCGTGAGCTGTTGAAAGGATGGAAATTACAACCATGTTAAGAGCACGATTGAGCATTGAGCTCGTTGATGATTTAATGCGATATAAATGTTCGAATAAATAACTGCTAATTAGATTACAATGTGAGTTTACAGGTATGCAAATGACAAGCACCAGCTATTTATAAAGAACAGTAGCTGTATATGTTAAGAGTCGGAGCGAAAGTGTTCTAATTTTTTATGGATTATTAAAACAACAAACTTTTTCAATGCTTAGCTTAGTTTTACATTTTGAAACGCTCAAGACAACAGTCTTGCACGGTGCAGTCTCGCGTATGATACGGCAAAATTGATGATTAAAATATTCATACCCTATACACCATCTATCAGGACCGTACGAAGTTTGTGGCTGATATCAATATGCTTGAGAAATTTAAATTACCAACCATTACAATAAGAACAATCTCGCCCGGGCAGCTGGAGGAATGGATGACGCAAATTCTAATTTTGTACATTCCTTCGTCTCGCCGGGATGAATTCTAGCGGAACTAAGTCCATCCATCGAAACCATTTGGGCTTAGATTGAAAACTTAATGAGCCGTTAAATGAAGCAGCATCGCGTTTGGCAAAGCAAAAATGCGGAACCCCAACCTTTTAGCAGGTATATGAATGACTTGAATGTTTTTAGCCGAATGACTGTTACCCTCGAATTGACCGGTTTTGCTGCGTTAGATAAACCCGCCACTCACTCTTCAAGCTTTTGTCTATCTGAGCATCGATCGGGTCGATGATAGGCTTGCTGTGCTCGCGACCTAGGCGCTGGAAAACCAGCTTAAGAAGAATTCTAGTTTACAAAGCTCATAAATTATTTTTCCGCGATAGTGTTGCCGTTGATACTTTAAAACAACTGTAAAGATTTGGTCGGCAAAGTCGGTACGAAACTCTCAGTGCCGGTGGGTAGGGCTCAGGACGGATTATGAATCAATTGTTTGCAAGCACTTTTGTCAGGTTTTGGCAAAGTTTTCCCATTTCGTGGAGGATTTGTGTTCAATACGAGTAATGGAATTTCCACCGCTGCCGTGGCCGTGTCTTGCAAATGTTTGGGCCGAGTTTTCATCACAGATTTTCAACAAAGTTTCTGACTTGTTCAGATGAATTGCACGTTAATGGAAAACGGGAGAAGTTCTTATGGAGTGGGGTATAACACTTTTGTTTGACTACAGTGCTTCACTTTCCATTTCGTAATAAATGAAAAGAAAACCTTCGGCTCTTTTCGAAACAAGCTGGCGAATCATCAGTAACTCTTGCTTTCGGTGTACAGATTTTGGCAAAGCATTGTTTAAACAGATGCTACAGCGAAGCTAACGTGTTTAATTCGTTAACGTCTTTAGATATGCGAAACTACGAACAGTTAAGGGGAGTAAAATCGAAATTAGATCGACTCGGAATTTGTGCAGTGATTACAGAAATCGAGCATGGAACTAAGTCTAAACCCGTGGAGAAAGGCGTTACTCGATTCCGTTTCGATATCAGAAGTGAACAAAAAAACTCCACGTGGGAAATGGATCAGTTTCAATAATATTGTACGAATTTTCAATACAGCAGAATCCGTCGCTTCGAACGAAAAGGAGCGCTGCACTCTAAAGGAGTTTTGTGATGAAAATATAAGTTTATCATGATTCTACTTTTTGTCATATTGTGCGCTTCTCTTTGAAACAGTAGTTACTTGTACACATTCATGTATCCATATGAATCTAATTTTATTTTTTTTTACCAAGAATAATCAAGTTTTTGGAACTATCACACATAATGTTTCGGTTTACTATGAGGAAAATGACCTTTTGTCTTTATCAGAATTTTTATGGAAAAGTCATTCAATTTAATTTAGTGTTTCAATTAAGGTAGATTAATGTAGCTGATAGACAAGATATTGTGTTACTACGATCATCAATAAATCAAAAGAAGCAGGAAAATCTATCCAAATCTGGAAGAGTGCAATTACCCTTTCTTTCGTTGGAATTTAATTGCTATTAGCAATTAGGGTAACATAAAAACCTTGGAACTCAAATAAATTAGAACCGAAATAAAAAGAACACGGACTATACTATCTGTACGCGTGACATCATAGGCGAAAAAAACTAAAGCTGGCAAGATTCAAATTTTTATATGAGTTTTTTAAATGTACATCCTGGCTATAATTTTCCATTAATTATTTTCAGCTTTATTTTGTAACAACATTTCTTACATAAATTAATCCTGACAACGACTTACAGGGTTTTCGAGGATTATATAGACATGTTCAGCGAGTTGTAGATTCGTTCAGGCATATAATAGACTCTTTCAGCGAGATATAGAATTGTTCGGATGTAGGTGTAGACATGTTCAGCGATTCTGTAGAGCTGTCATTTGTTTTGTTTACACACTGTGCCGCAGGGTTCAATTTTTCATTCTTAAAAGTCCTAAATGTAGCTAATAATCATTCTCCAAGCTGTTTAATACATAAATTAGTTGAAAAAAGCATATTTTTTCGAAAACCGTTTGTTTACCTTCTGATGAGAATGATCCAACTTGCAGTCCAAGGGGTACGAAAGTGACAGCTCTACAGTATAACCGAACATGTCTACACCTACATCCGAACAATTCTATATCTCGCTGAAAGAGTCTATTATATGCCTGAACGAATCTACAACTCGCTGAACATGTCTATATAATCCTCGAAAACCCTGTATGTGTAAGCAATATGACCGTTTATCTCGATGCAAAAAATCAGTTCTTTTCCATTTTTTCATTAGTCTAACGATAGCAAAAATATCGTCAAAAATATCATAAGAACGAAAAACATCCCATCAACACCTATCTATCAACTGTGTTGCGTTCAGCGTTTGCTGAGTAGCCTAATAAACTCGTCTATCTCCCTAATGATTTCTTTTTTCTGTGTCAAATTTTACTAATTTTTCTGCTCGAAAACTCATCCTAGCATCACCAATTTAAAAGGAATGAATACCTCATGCTTATCACTTTTCTATCGTAGATGTTTAAATCGCATGGTCAGTCCAAGCGACAGGAAAAATACCGCGCTTCAGCGTGCCCCAAAGCAAACAGGAGGACTAAATATACTCCAACCGATGGCAGAAGGTAAAAGATACGCTGGCCTAATAAAGACTGACATGGAAATAGCGATTATTAAATAAAAACCGAGACCTTCTGTATCACGCCGGGTCAGTAGAGCAGCATCGTAGCCGCTACCCGTAGCATATCGCAGGGCCTAAACACATCTCCGGCGTGTTTTGACGTTAAATGATGAGAGTCGTTTGATTCGAGCAGATAAAAAAAGCAGGCGAGACAAGCTACAAACCACTAAACACACACATACGCACGCCCCAATTCCCGATAAGAACGAGATCAACGGAGGCAGCGACATATTAGAATTGCCGTCGATGCAAGTGGGAAGCAAGGCATTTGAATAATTTTGAAACATAATCGCCAACGCAACGTCGGCCAGACTGAGGTGTGGTGAGGGGCTGCGAGACTGAAACGAAGTGACTAAACGTTGGACAAAGCACACCGCCCGACGACACGCAGGAACGGAACGCGCGCTGTCATTACTTTTATTTTGCGACAAAATTTATCACACTTTTAAGGGATGCGAACGAGGCGGCAGCCGACAGCGATTCCCTTGAGCGTCATGGTCTCGAGCTACGGTCGCGATAGGCACGCCAGTTGCTGCTGCTTCATTTGTTCTTGGAGTACAAATTTTCGTGTTCCGGCGAGGAGATGTTTGCAGGATTTGCAGCACTCACACTCAAACGAGTGACGTTTGCGGCGTAAGGCAGCGTGCAACGACGAGGTTAAAGATTGTTGTCACCGTCGGGAGATTGCTGAGCGTGATAAAACGACCGTGGAGCGAATCTTCCTTTCGGTATATTTCGCTTTTAAAGATATTTTCCCAAGTCGCACACACACACAAAACCGTGCGAGGTAAAAGCAAATACGTTGATTCTTCCGTGGAACAGTATCACAATGGAGGACGAGACAGGATGGCTGTCCTGTGCCATTCCGTACGCTCGCTCGTACGCTGGCTTTGAATGAAGACTAATGACCGTCACCGCAGAGCGTGATTTGTAGAAGCTTCCGTGCTTGCCGTTGTCAAGTTAAACATGCAAAAAAAGGAAGCCTTCTTGCACACCATTACAGGGGTTTTCAGAGTGTCATAATTTAGGGACACTTTTTTGACTATGGTACGCTTTATGTAAAGGCTTATTCGGAATCTAATTGGAATTTCCAATGTGTCTGTAGAAAAATTGTGTCGTCAAGTTCTCGTCTCATCACATAATGTAAACTTCCCGTAAGTGACTCTTTCTGCGAAAGTGACCCAAAATTATCAAAACTCCTAAAACCCTGTATATCGGTGTGCTCTCCTGCCCGCGACGTCCCAGGTTGCTCCAGGATATGCGTGCCGGTACGACATAAATCCTTCACGCTCGCGTTCGGAGTTCCGATTTGAATAGCTACATGACCGCGTAACGATGATGCACTCCAGGGAACTTATCTAATATCGGAACCGTCCAACGCCCTCCGGGTGGGTATGGCACCCAGTGTGCGGAAGGTGTAGTGAGCAGCGTTGGGTAACTTTGTAGAGCACACAAATTGTTCACGTCCAATAGCAATGCCGGATGGAATCGCAAGCACACGAGAAACTTTGTGACCGCAAGGAAGTAGTTATTACTCCGCAAGATCCTACCGGGCAAATGTTGTGACTTGGGTGCGACCAGATTAGAAAATGAAGACGGTTCGGCGGTTCGGTGTAGCGTTAAGGAATTTCCATGTCCGGAAGGAATTTTGTAACGGAATAAATCTTAGGCAAGAACTCTTCACCGTTTGACCACAAGCAGTCAGCGTGTTTAAGTACAGCTGTCCCGGGGCGGAAAGGCGGCGGTCTTAGAATTATCCGGGGATCTAAAACGCTTAAGACGTTCATTTTGGTTGAAACTACACGTTTACACGACTGTAGAGCACGTCACAAGGGGACGGCAAAATATGAAGAGTCGAGAACATTGGCACCATACACGAAACAATGAAAAGAAGAAGCACCTTTAATCGGCCCCGTCCCGGTGTAGCGTTTGCAAATTGTACCCGTTTGTCGCACCAGGCTGTTGCATTGCTCGGGCAGGCTCAATGTAGCACATAAATGTCCACTTCTGTGCTAAAACAAGCATGTTCTTACAATGGCTTTTGGCACTTTACACCAAACCCGAGATCTCCTTGCCAACCGGATTCTCTCTCTTGGTCCGGTGATCGGCGGCAGCTCATTTAAGGCAAATTTAATTTTACGCCCACTGGGAATGAAAGTAGCCGGAAGCGAGTGGTCGTCGGGCGGTGCGGGCCCACAGGCACGGAAATGGGCTGGTAAAACTAGATATCCAACGGAAAAGAGATTGTAATGTGCACCTTCCGTGCAGAACAATGGGTTCTGGCTGGTGCAGCCATGGACTGTAGCAGAAATGTCCTGTAAGTTCACCTCCCAAAGGGTGTGTCTTTGGGGGCCGTTTGCCGAAAGGGGTTTGGAAATGACTGTAGAATATGTTCGCTGTGAGCGCTTTGTTTCCGCTTCCCTGCTACCTGGTGGGGAATAGGGAAGCCCTACACACACACAAAAAAGGTATGGAGCGAGGGTAGTAAAAATATTGCTCCTCTCGAAATAGCTTCTCGTTTCGTGCAGCCGGCTGCTCTCCAATTGCATTCCATCGCTGAGTACCTTAACAGAAACTGACGATGGAAGCACTCCAACCGGTAGTGCTTCTCCACTTCATCATCATATCGTTGGCAGTAAAGACTCTTCATCTTTCCAAAGACGACCTTTTCTGTCGTAGTTGTGGTGGTGGTGGAGGTGGGGACAAGCCAACAACACCGGTGCTTGTGAAAAATGAATATTTCATACTCGAGTGTAGGTGAGTGTCGGAGGCAGGCGAAGTTATCGTACAAGCAGTCGAAGGGAAGGAGCCGTTCCTGCGTTACATGGTACCATGGGAACGTCCTGTGTGCATACGTACGCAGGTTAAAATGTGGGACAGTGCCGGTTTTTTATGTCGTAGCTGGGATCAATGGAAAAACAACGAAAAGATTTTTCCCATCTTTTTTGCACATAAGCAGCCATGGAAGAAAAGCTAAAGGGCAGGATCTCAATGGGAAATAATTGTCCAAATAGTTTTGGAGCTACCATCAGGATCTCGTAAAGTGCATTCATTTTATGTTTGACATGCAGTAAACTTGACGGAAATCTCGGCCTCACTCCTCCGGTACGATGTTGTCGTCATGGCAATTTGGCTGTCTTCATATCGTATAATTTGTTTCCTTCTTCAAACGCCACGCTACGGAGCACTGTGGGGAGGATGAGCTTTACATATTTTATAGACCTTTGGGAACGCAATAACCCGTCGGTCCACCGTGGAGCATCTTAAGGCAAGCGAATACCAGGGTTAAACGCCCTAAAGCAATGTTATTGTGGGTATAAATTTTAATTCTTCATTAACCTCACTTTAACTGCCGAGCGGGAACGAAGGGCAGTTGGAACGGCTTCATTTGCTCTCTACCTGTGCCTGGAATGGATGGAAAAATTTCCAAGTTTTTCTCTCGGGACATCCACCGGAGTCCCGTAAGGAACCAGGCTAACTGCGGTCTTTGCGGTGACGCAGAAGAACACACGCATCTCGCGAAGGATAATCATGATAAAAGCAGCACACTAAAGCTCCGTACGAACCATTTCATGGCTTTTAGTTTGGAACTTAGTCGTTTGGGAATGTGTAGAGATGGTGGCGGGGGATATTTCGCTCATAATTATTATGGCTGTGGGCTGCGGTTTGAGCAGGTGAGCGAGTGGCGGTGGCTGTCTTTAACTAATAAATAAAGGGCGAATGCAGATACACAAATTATCAATTAGTCTGAAAGCCGTGGAAACCCGACAAAATAATTATTTGTCGAGTTAAGGAAACAACTGGTTTATTTTTTCAAATGTTACAATTTATGCGATGGTGCTGTGAAGGAATTTCATTTCAATGGTTGTTCTAATGTGTTATTATCTTAATTTTGTAAATTGCAATGCAAACTAAGCCAATACTCATCAGCGCGCAGTACAATGAGATCTTTAAAGCAACTAATCATAACACTTATCAAAGGATAATTTTGTTTCACTTATGTAACTGTTTTTAATAAAACTTAGAAAATCAATCAAAATTGATTTTTTGTATCAGCATCAAAACATCAGAAATATCAAATAATGACAAAAGATTTATATTATCTCCTATCCAATTATGTTTTTGTGGTAATCATTAATAACAAGGATAAACAACACCAGAGTGAAAGGTATTCGAATAAACAAATTCCCTGTGCATTGAATAAAGATAACAAAAAACAGCTGTTTTATTTCTAGATATTTTCTTTTTAAATTACGAAGTATAAAAAATATGTACGCTTTATGACGCTATACGATTCTTCGGGAATTATTAACCTATAGATATTTTACATGTAATGCTAACCTAAAGAGCCAACCCTTAAACGTGAAAGAGGACATGTGTGCTTTGACAACTCTTAAGTAGCTCACGTGTAAACGTCGTCTACATGTATGTCATGTGAGCTATATTCAAAACGTATAAAGAGTGTTTCTTTTTAACGTTTGGGGAATTGCTTCTACATCATATCAGCACATCAGGTTTCAGGTGTAACGATTGGGTATTTTTTTGACGATTTTGGTTGATTTCTTGATGCTGTTGCGATGTGAGGCAATGTTCAAAGTTTTGCGAAATGTTTGGTTTACGTGATTTTGAAATAACATAATGCACGGAAGGATCATAAATCGATGCTGCTAGGGATACGCGGGCTTCTTTCTTTCAATCCGCAAGGACCATTAATAATGATCGCTGCAGTAAAACAACCCTTGAAACTGTTTCTAGCACTGGACGAGGAGTTTTATTTACTATTTATCTACAAGGGTCCAATCGTTACCGATGCTTTGTGCCGACGATAACAATTGCCGGGAGCTGCTAGGAATTGTAACACCGCGCGAAAGAACGGTAAGGCCAATCGAACGCCTGCCGCGCGAACCGTAGGGAATCTTCGTACAGACGGCCATCGAAGTCGTACATTGGATTTAGAGATGTAAATCTTGCCTCACTGTCCTTCGTCTTCAAAAGAGGAAGTTCGTTTGCGGACTATGCGACGCTACGTCTCGTTTAGTTAATCCCTGTAATGGTTGCCAGTGGCACGTCCTAGCGTAAGAAGCACGCGCTGGGACGTTATGCTGATGTGATCGTTCGCCGACTGCTTGGCTCCCGTGGCGAAAATGGGATTACGATGAGTTCTGTCCGAGGTAATGCAACTTTATTTGTCCGCTCTTTCGTGCTGTTTAGCGCGTGAAGATGTGCCTTAAAAGTTTTACAGGTCTGGGAGAACGATTGTAAAGTTAACTTCAATTCAAAATGAAATAAAAAATAATATTTGCTTTGTGTATTTCTTAGACGATATCTTAGATACGATGAAGTGCGTTGAGCTAGTAAGTTGTTTATTCTTATCATATCTACAATTCCCTTTTTTAGAAATTTTCCTCACTCTGGTAAGTTTTACGTAGCTTCTAACTTCTTTGCACGAGATCGATGGAAAACTAACTAACTAACTAAATAAATTCAATCAAATCGTGGAATTTTCTTTTTCCCGCTCGTGGGACGCTATGTATCTTGGGGATTTAATACGCGTGTCTTAGGACGTCAGACCGAGCTAGAGCTGATTTTATCGTCGATGCGGTAAAAAATCCACCCATCTGTCAACTAGCTAATTTATAACCTTAAACATCTTAAATTATCAGATATAAAGTCGCCGTTACATTTAACATGCAGGGAGCGCAAAGCAAGAACGAGTGACCAACAGTTGGACCCCGATCTGTCCCTTTGTGCGGTGGTTTTGATCGATCGCGCAACGAACACGGCGCAAAATGGCTGTAGTCTGTTGATGGTTGGGAGGAATGGGAGGATACGATTGTGCCAACTTTATGGCTATTTTTTGTTCCATCATCAGCTAAGCAGATGCTGATGCAGCGCTCATAGTAAGTTATTAAAAAGTTACTGGCTAGAGCGTTTTCGTTTTGTGGGGAAATGGGATGGAAATGTTGCAATTTCACATGGACCGTGTCTTGGCAATTTCACAGAGCAAACTGCAACGTTTGCAAAAAAAAAAGAATGAGAGGGATATTATGTTTCCAAATGATCTCCAAACGAGAAAGTTATTCAAAATAATCATCTAGATAGATGAATAGTGATAATTTCCACCAGAAGCTGTGTCCATAATAATTATTATTATCATCAGTTTGTAAACTTGTAGTGTAACTTCTTTATTATGTTTAAATTAGTCGTTTGATAGACTTTTCTGGTATTGCATGCGATTCTTGTTGCCAATTTTTGTGTTATTAGTTCTATTACTGGTGCATGCCATGGTGATAAAATCAATATTAAATGACACATTGTACCAGAAATTATTTACGTACTCATAGAGATCACAGAGATAGCAAAGATGTGATTCATGTTGAGAAATTAAGATGCCATTCCAGATAATTCACTCAAGACATATATCGTACAGCTGAAATGTTTTTAGCAATGTTACGATGATTTCTTTCGTAGACATTGCTTTCATATCCATTGCTTTTCATATATGGATCATATCAGAAGCAAAATAACACATATAGCTTGAAATTGATTATATATAATCGTCTGTTTCGCACAGCAACGAACAGCAAGTTCTAAACCCGACGCTGATCTATCACATTATATTTAGATTGGATTTCTGAGATTTTTTTGCGGACTATTATCAAAGGATTGCGAATCAAGCTAACTCGAAGGATCGCACTTAGGATGGTATGCGGTGATAAAGTGCACACGCATAATGATACGCTTCTACACGCGCAACGACCATCATGGCATCATGGCAGAGCGAAACTATTTCTCCATTTCCAATTACGAAGCAATTGAATTCAATTTTCCTCAACATCAAACAGAATCGATATCGCTGACCGAGCCGTATGAAAAGATGTTTTGCGCGTGTGTGTGTGTGGTTGGGTATGAAGTCTATTGGTTCGGTTGTTTTGCAGTGCTATGCATTATTATTTGCAATCATAGTGTAATTGTAAATTGATAGATATTAGCTTTTACGAGCCTTCAGCGTTGTATTCATTAAAAGGGATGTCACCGTTTTTGATCGGTGGTTCGGTGGTGCTGTGCCGCAGATCTTTTGTTGAGAAATTAATTGCGTAGCATGGGACTTTATAATTAGTAGACGGGTGAAGCAAACAACCGTTTCATTTGGCTTTTGGGCTCGTTTGTTATCACCACAAAACATGCAGAGTTGTATGCGGTACGTCAATTGTATATGATAGTAGTTTGTTGATCGCGATATATCACGGTTTAGCGATTGAGGCAGTGTAATAAATATTTTGCCAAACAATAAATCAAACATCTGGCGAGAGAAAAACGATGTTCAAATGGTTTATTATTCCACAAATGACGAAACACACATCCATTTCACAAACAAAATCGATCCCACTTTGTGTATCGATTTGCGCAGAATGTCATAAAGTAATTTTATGAAAAATGCATTTTATTAAATTTAAATTTTCCATGTGTAAAACTAAAGAAGAATGTAATAGTTAGAATAATCCGGTTGACGTCCGTTCATATTTTATATGCTTGTATAAATAAAGTATAATCGTTTGATGATGTTTTATGTTTAACCTTTCATGATCTTCTTATATTTGGCGTAACGTCCTACGCGGACATGCCGGCCTATACAGGCTTTCGAGACTTAATTCATTACCACGCAGCCGGATAGTCAATCCTTGCAACGGGGGGACGGTCCATTTCTGGCTTGAACCCATGACGGGCATGTTATTGAGTCGTTCCAGTTGACGACTGTACCGCGGGATACCCCCTTCGATGAACCTTTGATGATCACTCATAAATGTTATTTATAATTTGTTATGATGAAAAATTACATTACAGTTATAAATCATCATATTGCAAACCTTAACCTTAAGGTATTTATTAACAAAATTCATGGATAAATTTGCGTTAAGTTTATCATTTAGTCGCATAGAAGCAAACACATAAAAAGTATCATTTTTATTAGAAAAAAAGGAAAGAAAATAATAAGGATAAAACGTATCTAATAACATAAGGGTGGCATTTATGTGTCGAATACAACAATGGAGCCCTTTTTGTTTTTGGATTGCAGGCTGAAATTTCAGCCTGTCAGCTGTTTGCATTGTATGGCAGTTTTAGAGCAGCTATCAAAGTGGGTATAGTTTACACGCAGGCTTATCTCAAGGTGTATGTGTTTAGAAGGCTGATTTTTATCGCTTCTGCTTATGAATGAAGGTTTAAAGATTGTTTTGTGTATTCGTCAAGTTACCAGAAAGCCTGTTGGAGCAAAAGTTTTCACTCGTTCTGTCAAAAAGTGATGTTCAAAATTGGTTATAAAAAATGCTATGAGACTACCTGGACTACATACACTTTGATTCCAGATTCCACCACCTGGTACTCGAATCTAATTCTAGCTTTGAGGCTAGAATAATCTAGACTGAAAATTCCAGGTTAGTTTTATGTGTGGTTTTGTGTGGAGTGTGATTTCATGATTTCAGGCTCCAACTGTCAAACTCCATACAAAAAACTGACTAGAATCGTGAAGGGCCCCAATAGTGAGGTTTTAGAGGTAATTTCAACCATGCTCAAACTGTTCAACATATGTTTTCGGGTTGTTTGCTCACTTTTCCGAAATAAGTGTTGCTAACCTAATGATGTTTTTAATTGAACGGCAATATATTGACCGAAACCATAAACGATTTTTTAGCATAGCAAAACATGTGTAAAAAATATGCAACGCTTAGTTTTGCTTCGATGGACATGTTTTCTCTTGCTTACGAATCATTCTGAAATGTCCGTCCGTGTCTTATGAGGGTGAATTTAGTGACAAAAAAAAAACTCGGTTCCACTTTATGCTCGGAGGAAGCTTTCCCCTTTAAGAACGAGCGTAAGTCTGCGAGGTCGTTTGTGGATATTTTCTACTGTGAAGGTCCAATCAACACTCTACCCCGTTAGTTTCAACCCCTTTTTTTGCAGACATACAAAAGTCAATTCCAAGATGCCACTTTCTTCTGGAAAGACCGGAAAGTAGGCGCTGACAAACAACAACGAAAAAAACACCTCCCCCAAAATCATAGCCTAAGAAGCAGCGGACAACAACAACACCAACAAAAAAAAACTCCTTACCATAAACATTCCTTCCTAACCCGGACGTCCGGAAGATGATACTGGGGATTACCGTGGGAGAAATACGGCTGACACGGGGTGGTAATATATTTCTTCCTTCTTTTTGGAATGATTTTATTTATGCACCCTTGCCGATTTCGTGTGCCGGTCATTTCAAGAGGCCCTTTTTTTTTGCACGTCCGCAACGGACACCGGCTTGGACCTGTGAACAGGGCCAGGAATGGCTTCCGGGCTGATAGTTGTAAGGATCCGCTGCCACTTCAGGGGCCGAAATTAAGTAGCAGTCGATTTTGAGAATAGAGGAAGCCCGTTCAAGTACAGCCACTTGCCACTGTAAGGTGTGTGTGTTGTGTGCACGTGTAGCAGTGTTGAAAGAAGCGGAGCTCATGTCAATTTATTGCTTTCATCACATTTCCCACCGATATATGCTTCACGACTTAGCAAAAATGTAGATAAAATTATTTTAAACTATAATAAACGAGCAAAATCGGATAGTATAAGAATCCTGACTAGATTTATCGTACTACATAAGCTAACAACGTTGAACAAATACAGGATATTGATGAATAAATAAAACTTAAATGAATACTACAATTATAATGTTTCCGTCTAAGCTATTGTACAACAAAGATTTTAATGTGTAATAAAAGTCTGTCAAATACTAAGGCCATGCCAGATTAACTGTTCCTACTGTTGTGCTTCACCGTGCCATCACAAAGAAGTGAATTAAGCTTGTAGCAACTACTTCAAATCTGCACGATAACAGTACTGGCTTTGGAATAATACGTTTTCCCTATTCCCCCCAAGTAGCTACTGTAGCTGTTGTTTCTAAATTATAATGTTTTTCAATTAACCTAGAGCGGTGCAGTTTATCCGCTACATCCTTCCCCGTTCAACGGGAGCTTGCCATTTTGGCTCTCAACTGCAGTGGAAAAGTAATCACGAAATCATTTGTTTAATTTATTATTAACGTACCGTGAAGGGCCGGGGCTTATGGTTGCGTGCTTTCTTCACGCACCTTATACAGCAGCTTCTATTTGACTGCTGGCCCCAAGCCAACATAACCCGTTTGGCACGCTGGGCGGCCGGTCTTTTGTTTCGCAACAGAATTGTTTTCTTGCGAATAATTAAAGTTCTCCCGGGCTTTCTCGACCGCTTGCCATTAGGGCGTCCCTCACTTTCTAGTGCAGGAATAGCACGATCTCTCAATCGGCTCATAGCGATAGTGCTGCTGCTTGGAGCTGGGCAGTTTTGAAGCAATTTTCAATCAGGTTTTGTGCTCAGTAGGAGGCCCAAGAGTTGCATTCCACTACGTCTCATGGAGTTTGCGTCTTTCAGACAAACACACATACACACGTTCCTGCTGTGGAGTACGGTATGATGAACCGGCTTCCTACCAGTTGCCCATCGGAGGAATGGGTTTAATGAAATTTAACCAAACACATTCGAGGTTCCGGATGCAAACATTACGATGCCTACGGTCCACTGTTTCACCATGCAATCCCTTCCAGTGGGCAAGTACTGGAATACTGGTAGTGCTATTGCTTTCCATAGTCCATTGTTTGCAAAGGTCGTGACTCCTGAAATTGCCTCAGAAAATTCGCCTCCCCAACACAACAACACTACAGCAGAGAGCTCGCACAAAAATTGGGAAAGTAACCAGTGCGTACGGTTTGGGCATCGACCAGGGGGCATAACCGAACAACCGCAGACTGACCAACCCACACATGGGCGCGCAACGTCCCCGTACACACGCACATCATGTTTCTTGCACGTGCGTGCGGGTTGCTGCTCTCGAAGAGGAAATCTGTTGCACTAATGGGCATCTTCTCCCTGCTCACCCGCCATTTCTCTGAAAGAACATACCGCCGCTTCGAGAATTTTCAGCTGAGGACAGTCATCCATCTTGCTAGTGGCCGTGAGCGGTGAAAAATTCGATGTACTCGTGTGGCGTTGGGATGAAAGCGGTATTAAAAATCCCTTTAAAAGGTATCCAAACACATTAGCTGGGTTGTAGAACGACGGCAAGCGACCCACCAATCCCTTCCAATCCACTCTTAAAAAAGCATAAGCTAAAACGAAAAAAAAACAACACAATCAACGGAACCCTTGCTTGAGAGCCGCATCGCCAGAGGACAATCCGTTCATTCGGCGTATCCGTCCTCCAGGCGGTGGTGCGGCGGTTCGGCACATGGTAGTGAAGATTAATTTGGGAAACGTTCCCTAAATTTTTGACCAACCCTTAAAGCTGACCGATACAGGACATGAGTGGCGGGTTATGTTTTTACTTGCGCGTCGAATCATCCTATCCCCGTGACTTTGGCGTTGTTGACTGGAAAACCCTTTTTTGACGCTCTGAACGTTCGAAGGGACACTCAAGGGAGACAAAAAACCTGAGACCCCAAACCCAATTTTGGCTACACGATTATCTTACCGCAAGCAGTGAGAGATGATAAAAGAATGGAAAACGTGTGTGTTATGTTTTGCTGTCGGTGTTATTTTTTCCGCCTCATGATGTCCGCATAACACATACACTTTTAGTATCTTCGAAACACACTTCGCTGTTTTTACACACTCACGTGGGAGTGGATGCATGTTTTTCCGAGCAATACACTGCCACCAATCGAAGGTACGGAATTCGGCGCACACCTCTAATCCGCAGAAAGAATTAATTCCGCTTCAATTCTATCCATCGTCCTTCGTCCACGGGCACACAGTCGCTAAGAACAAGCGTTGAAGCTGTTAGTTCGGAGTCTCGGGATTTTCTGGTCAACCCTATATATCATCCCCTTTAGCTGTGTTTCCGAGATACCGCCAGAGAAGCGTTATCATCTAGGGGAGCCATTTTGAAATATGCTAATGGTTAAAAATATGTCATGCTAATGCTGACGAAGGGTACCGGACCGGTGCCGGTTCCTGATGAGGATTCCCGTGGGATACTACTGCTACTATACTACTATTCAATGTTCTGGTCAGCCAGACGTCTGGTGGTTATGCGTAGTATGTAATTTTTCCTTTCCCGTCGTGTTTCCTTCTTTGTTTTGTCCAAAGTCTTCTGCATTGCGGAAGGCTTAAGGCGCTTTCCGCACACAACAAAATGTCACCGCGTGATGAGTTATTGTTTCCCTTTAATGGAGATTCCTCCCGACAATAGACTGCCCTCGTGGGATTATGTGGTTACGTTTCCGCTTAACGGTCAGCCATGAAATTAGAATGATATAATTAAGATTCTTTTTTTATTTATATGCTCATATAAAAGCTTTGTACATTTAAGCTACGCGGTTTACTTCTGCGTGATTTCTATGACTTACCATATAGCTTGGTTTTTTCTATTCTAGACACTCTCAGCAGCACTTACCTGTAAATAAACAAAATACAAATCCTGATTATCGATACCGTAAACGGATACAACAAAAGCAAACGTTTTTTTAAAGAAATGCCAAGAAAATAGGCGAGTTGTTTTCAAGAAATGATTACAAAACGTTCAAACAGTGATGTACGCCGGAAAATCGTATCGAAAAGAAAAGTAGTGCCGAATGAAAATTCTTCGCATTCTCCGGCCGCTTCTTGTAACATAATTGAGATTTTACGAGATCCTTTGAAGTTGGCCTCTTCTCCCGACTGCCGGGATTGCAAAATTCTACCGAAAAGTATGTACCTGTGTGCAAACGTCCGGTAGAAAGTAATTTATTTTTATTAGCCGTTTTTCTTAATTGGTATTACCTACACCTGCAGTAGCGGCTAGAGCTAGAGGGGTTTTCGCTTTTTTGCCGCTGTTTAAAGCACCGTCGTTTAGGAATGATTTTTCACAGGGATAAAAATTCCTAACGGAAATTAAATTTCAACTTCATCCAGTGTTGCTGCGAATGCGCTACCGAGATTGAAGGGATGCTGAAAAGGCACCATTTCGCCACACAGCAGCCGAAGGACCGTTTCTCTATCCACATTCGCAGAAAAGTTAGCTGGCCAAACGTGGATTTAGTCACATACTTTCGAGACCACTCGAACATAAGCGATTAGTGCACGTTGCCCCGAAGGAGGGACCACTCGTTCGGTGATGGACTTTCGCCGGACAGCGCACTTCAAATGTTGGCGCGCGTTTGTTTGGGTGCTCTTTTCCAAAACCGGACGAAAAGTCCTGTGTTTGTCTGCACCGACCTCGGCACTGGTATAACGCTTGAAGTGAGCGTGAATTAAAACATACCCATGCACGAGGACGCGTTGGCATTCCAATCACGGTGACACACGGGACCATACCCGCGCCAGGGCGCTCCACATCCGCCCAGATGACACTTAACGGTTGGAAAATTTAAATGAATCCAGGCAGGTCTGCATTAATTATGCACGGGAAGACTTTATCCTAAGTGAATTGAAGCATGTTCACCTTCACACAATCGCAATTCTAATGCCTCTGTTTAATTATTCACACGAGACGATTGTTCCGGCTGTCCGCCTTCCGTAGGCGAGTTCCCCGTGTTTCACCCTGCGTGTTACAGTTCTCCTCCCTCCAGACGGTTTCGGTAGCTTCCCGCTGTGCGGAGTAATTAATTTGTCTTTGATTGAAAGATTTCGTGCCGCTGCCGTTCGTCGGTGCGGCAACGGCTTGTGTTTTTGTTATTTCGGCACCGGGTTTGTTGACAAGCGGCAAATACAACACACCGATCGGGCTCTGTTGCAGCCTTTGAAACTGATAGCGAACGAGTTAATAAGCTTCGGCATCGGGTACGGGCACGAAATCCCGGGGCCTAAAGCAAAAGGAAACACTTCGAACGAGCAGATCCGGCCGGTACAGGCACCGATGGAGCTGAAGAAAATAGTAGCGAAGCTATTCATTTTTTAATTTAAGCACACAAACATAAAGCGTGTATCGGATGAGTTTTCCCTGATTTTACAACCAATTTTCGGTACCGCTTTAATGCTTTGTTTTCGTTAGCGCTGAGGGGGGAACAAAGCGAATCTTGCATGCGCGGAGTTTTAAAGCCTATCGCGTTTTTTTTCCAGTGATGATGGCACGGACTGAAGGGTTGAAGACGACGACTGGGCTTCCATCGTAAATAACTTTTTGCCTGGATCCTCCCTTACATTCCCAAACAAATATTCTTTTCTTTCGCTACAAAGCGGATTGTGGTTAGGCATTAAAAAGCGAACACTTCGCTCGTCTTTCTTGCAAAAAGAATTGTATACTACTGTCTGACAAAAGGGAACAAAAATCAAATTTGCAGCTGAGCCTGTCGCGGAGCCTATAAATCTCACGCTTTATTTCGAGACAACCTTCAGCGACAGTAAACGGGGGTAGATATGATGCGCAAACTGTTATTGCTTTTCTTCCGACTGTACGATACCGAACCCTTTACTGTAAAAATTTATAAACTCATTTTGCACCATCGTCCCAGTGAAAAACGATACCAGTTGTGTGTTCGAGTGTCCCACCTTTAAAACCTACCAGAGCAAATAACCCGAGCGAGCATAACATTGTTTATTGAGATTGAATCGAATCAAAACTGCAACGTGCTATGAAAGGCTAAGGAGGTAAAGAAACAGACTGGTGTTTATTTATGTATTGCAAGTATTGTAAAGTGAGTTTTGAAGGAATATTTTTGGACGATTTGCGTTGATTTTTTTTCTTTTCTGTGTTTACACTTTCATTGTAAATATATTACTTTTCTCATTTTTTTAATACTTGAATTTAAAAATATGAATATCATTAGGGTTACTATCGGTTCGTGGTTTGTTTGAACATGTGCAGCTCTCTAAGTGTTTCATAGATTTGGGTGCTCTGAGCAAAACATGTAACCATGAGATATGAGATAGCTTGATAAAAGCAATCTTCATATAGGAATATTGTACACATTTGATCTCTTCTCGTGCTTGATCCACGTTCAGCTCAAATCGATCGAAATTGAATTCATCGAAAAGATTCAGCCATCCATAATTCACACACTATTTGCAGCACATGCTGCCCAAACCAACCAGGCTGTCCGTCTTTTTTCGATTAAATTTTGCATCAGTTAATAAAAGCTTTCGGTGCAGGCTTGAGTCAAGAGTTTTTTGCGTTCTCGTACTGTCCATCGTTTTAAGCGACTTTGTTTTTGTCCTACGTAGTAACAATTCAATTAGTTTGCCTCCTAGAAAGTGCATCACTATCGATCGCTAAAAGGGGAATGCAAGCGGGGAGTAGTAGTTGATGCACTTTGCACACACCGTTTTAGACAGGGAAGTACGCTTCAGTTAGCTTACTGGTGAGCGACATCACAAACGGCATCCGTTCATATGGTGTTCACTTCCGTGCTGCACCTGGTGTTGCATTGCGTTCTAATCCTCGGTGGTCTCTTCGACTCTCCCCGCCAGCTCTGAGAAGGATGCCGCAGTTGGGCCGGGGCCCATGTTCATAAAGTATGCCTTGGCAAGCGATTGGATCGTTGAAACATCAACGTTAGTTCTGACAGGTTTCGCAGTTAGATTCTACATGCAATGTGAAACCCATTCTCCATTGCTCCTTTAAAAAAAGCTCAGCCTCGATTCCAAGGCAGAACAATATCCAAAAGAGTGACTATATTCATATCGAAACGGTCGACCGATGGTCACCGCAAAAGGTGGCTGACTGCGGTCTGTAGAGACTACGGTTTTTGTTTTGCTTTTCGCTGCACTTCGATGCGAACACAAAGGATTTTCAAATTAAGAAAAAAGGGTTACCCAGCGTGTGCTTTTGAAACCAATTCAATTGCACTGACAATAGACGCATACCGGACAAATTGGTTGCATGGCGTTCGTTGCATCGCATAAGTTGCATCATATATGCTGGACTGCAGCCGCAACCATAGAGTCGTACACGTCGGTGGATGACAAGCAAAGCAAACTTCAAATCTCGGTAAAGAACGTTCCCCAAGTCTGTTGGCGCACTTGTGGCCACTGTTGAATCGATAGCGCTCTTTGTAAATAGTGTATCCGTTCGTATGATAGCGAGACAGCGGCGGTATCGATGGTGCCCGAATTCCTTGCAAAAGGATTAGTCGTCAGTCGTATGAGACAGGAATTGGAATCCAATAGGGAATATAAACATTAGAGCGTAAAAAAAAACACACTCTCTTGCTCATGTTCCCGGTAACAGTGCGCGAAATGGTAAGGATTGTGGGAAAATTCTGGTTCGAAAGTACGGACGAACAACACACTACTACCACGATTGCAAACGCTGAAGCGCTGTTGATTAATTGGATTGCTTTCAAGTTTTGCCGGCATGCGCTTCTCTTTCATGTAACGTAATTGAAACATCAATAGTGAAGCGATCCACATTCGTCCTCACAGAAGCATGTGCTTTTGGGGCTGAGTGCGAAGCGCGGGGAGTTTTTTCTCCCCCTAACTCTTTATTTCCGGTGCGTTTCAAAAAATAAATGGAAGGCGAAAGTGATCGCTATTTTTTATTATACTTTACCCATACTTCATCACACATGATGGATGTGTATTTTTGAAACCACGCCACGTGAACCGATCCGTCAACAGAGCGATGACAGGTGTGAGTGGGGGGCTTAGTAGTGTAGTGCATAAAAAGACATCTAAAGAAATCACATTGATCAAATATAGACTTTAAACATTTCTATTCTAGTGGCGTGCATGGTAAAAGTAATCGATTTTCCAAACCACCAGAACTTTATGCCTTTGTATGGCGCAAGATTTACTTTAAGCGAATGTTTATTTTTGTTTGTAAAAAATGATTTCTAATAAACATACATGCAGAAAAACTATATCGAAACTTTTTTACACATGTTTCCCAATATGCTATCCAGTATTATTATGTATGGGCAAAGTTATGTTTTAAAATTAAATTTTCCCTAACGATACCGTTTAAAAGCATCAAAGAATTGCATCAACGGCCAACCGTAGCTGAAAACACACGCACGGCTGGACGATTTGCGTCCAATGTGTCAAATAGTCAAACACCTTGCAACAAGCACAACGTCCCGCACAAACGACGCTGCAAGTGGATCGTTCAGTGCAAATTTAATTATTAATATTCATCAACCGTACACGCACGTACACACACGCACGCACGTACACGAGGGATAGGCCTGGGGTTTACGGTTCGTGGCAGCAAAGAAGTCACTATCGGCTAATCAACCGAAAACGTCGCCTCGTTGGGATTCGCTCGAAACATCATTCTAATTATGTCCGGTTGGGACGCGCACCTGCTCCCGCTGTCCATGCGCGAGCTACTCCTCCCCGCTCTCCCTCTCAGCGCTCCGTGAGCCAAGGTTTCGAAAAATCAATTAAATTTTCATTTATTTATTGATTATGAATTATGGCCCCGATGCCCCGGTTCCCGGGCAGTCGGCATGCATGAGTGCACACGTGAACTGTGTGTGCCTGGTCGCCGCGAACGGCCATGCAGCTGGATAAACCGGGATGAAGTGGTGCATTGTGGGAGGGCAAAAGATGGAAGCGATGCATAAATTTAAGCCACCGGCAGTGCGAGCGTGAGTAGGATGCGGACCATCTATTGAAGTGTTTATCCTACACCCAAGCCTCCCCCCTCCCACCCTCTGTTATGTTGTGGTTCGCCGGCCACAACCCACAAACTCGACCGATGCACCGCTGCAACGCTGCTGCGCTAAAATTGGATCGAGAGTCAAAGTCACTCGCCGAGCTACGTGGAATCCATTAATATTTAGATGCATTCGTATCGCTCGATCTCTCGCACGCGCTCGCTCGCTCCAGTGTGCCGGTTCGGGTGCGGAAAGTGAGAAGTCATATTTTTCATTAGATATGCTGCAGTGACCATGTAGCTGCCTAGGCACGACGAGCGTTACGTTGTGCCTGCTGCTGACGCTGTAGTTGCACCGATGCAACCGGAGAATTTTGAGGAGGCTGTTTTTTTATCCCAAACGAAAGGGATGCAGGGTTCCCCCCTCCAAGGCTACTTGCATGGTGGTAACCGATGATCGATGAAACGATACATCACCCCAGAATCTGCCAGCTCGTTCCCTGCGTTCAGATGGATTTTCAGCAACTTTAAATCTTTTCCAGCCTCCAAAAGTCCTGTTGCATTTTGCCTAAAGAGCTGATGCATCCGACAATCATGTGCGCTATGGCTGCACAGGCAGGCCAGACCGTCTTCAACCGTACAGCCTAGTACGATGCACGATGCATGTAAACCTGAGGGGATGTACTCCTCTCCCCACTCTCCAAGAAGCCCACTGCCATCCGAGCAGCAACGGGACCAGCCCATCGCCATCTGCATCACTTGCTGAGTGATGCTTACAATCACACCCTTTAGCATCATGTCCATCTGCTCACCGATCTAGTGACGCGACGTGCTTCAACAAGGACGTTATTAGCATCGTAAACTAGCACCATCGGTACACGTCCGAACGGAGCCAGACAATTTCTTCCGTTGGGAAGAAGGTAGTCGTATTGATGGCCCGTATGCAATTGATTGCCGTACACGTTTCGCTTAAGTTGTTAATTGTGTAAACAAACACAAAGGACAACGGTTGGGAAACGTTCCGGACAGGTCTTTCTAAAGAAGCATATCGGCTCTTGCTCGGCTGTTACAATTGCAAGTGGTGCCGAATCTGTTGCATCGATAATCACTTCCAAGGGAGGCCTGCAGGGGCCTGCTGTTCGATCGTCTAACGTTCGGTTTGCTGACCGGGAGGGAGATTAATTGAGCAGCCGTTGCACCGTACGTTAGTGTCGGGTTGCATTATACGGAATCTTGGGGGTTGCTACACACGAGAGCTTGATACAGTGTGTACAACCATCCACTGTGTGGGTGGGACTTTTCTCATTAGACAGTAGTGGGCTAGTAAATTGTGAGTATGCTTGTTCAACGCCTGGATGCAACTTGAATTGATTTTTTTTGTGTGTGGCTGAAGTAACGTTTAAAACAATAACACAATTAAAGTAAGAATTAAAGTGTTTAAAGGAATAACTAGGAGCGTTTCGCTTCTTCATTTGTGATTCAGCACTATGGTATGCTTAGCAGAATTGTGATCGTGACAGGCCGCACCTAAACAATGCACGATCTAAATAGGCCACCAGTGCCATTGACAGGTTGTTCGACGTTGAGCCTTACTGTTGTCAGCATGGTTCACGATTTATTGTGTACTGCATCGTGCACTGCAAAACTACACAACAACACGAGCCAACCTTTCGGCACACCTTGTACCCGGTGTACATATTCACTGGAATCACTGAATTCCAATGTCCGACGCTCGGCTTGGCTTAGTACGTTATGCAAGGTATGGGAATAGTCTTCAAAGAAGGGAGAAAAAGGAAACGCGCTAGTTTTAAATGTTGCAGCTGTTGTTGGTTACCCTGTTAGTGGTTTGTTTAAAGTAACACACACTGAAGGAAACTCGTTTCGTTCGCTAGAAATGATTGATATTAATCGAGGGAATAAATATATTATTATTTTTTGCTCGCAGAAGAGTTCTTTCCATTCTCAACAGTTTCCCGAGGATTGTTGGATCCCCCGTGCATGACGGAGGTCGATTTTCGCTTCTGTAAAATCGAATCGACATCTCATTCAATTGCTTTAAACTCCCACGGTAACCATCAAACGACCATTGCCTGCGTTGCCAACAGTCGCGGTACTGCTTTGCCGGTTGACGGAACATTTTTTTTGCAATACACGACTGAGACAAGTAGATCCTTCCAGCACCGAGCGGTCATCGAATCGTGCGTGATGGGCAAAAAAGAGAAAGCACGTGCACACGAATGAAAAATAAACTAATAACAATAAAAAATTACCACCCCGGCAGGCAGGCAGAAGCCAGCCAGGAACCAATTACGACCAAATCCCCCAAGGGAGATTTTCCAATGCGCACCGGAAAAGCGGTAGCCGACGGACTTGAACGCGAACCAACGACTAAGTAGAAGCAAAAAAAAAAAAAAAGAATCAAAATTCACTGTTTTTGGAGGAAAAATTTAATAAAAATAAAATTTATTACCAACCACTCACAAACGTCAGGGGCTCATCGGTACGGGATGCTCGACGTGGGGTGGTGCAGGCTCGAGCACCATTTCATCATCCCAGAAGTAATGTTCCGAATGAGCGCCGATTTATTTCAACGTTCTTCCAGCACGGGGAGCAATTTCAAACGGTCTCAGCGACCGAAGAAAGTGTACGGGCTGGGGGCCAACCCAATACATGCGAGGGTGTTAATGCTGGTGAGGGATGGGTGATCGGTATTGATGGGAAAATAAATTTCCTGCTCACCGTAACTCGCACCGGGTGGTGTGCCGTGAGTGCTCGCGATTCGAAATGGTTTAATGAAAATTATGAGTAAATTTATCGATTAAGAGGTTATTAATAGGGAAATTTGAATGAGAAAGTGTAATTGTAATAATGCGCATTCAAGCTAAAAGTATTCAGAGCAGCAGAAGTTGGTTTTGGGAAAATTATCGGCTGTGATTACGCGTTGGATTTTAAGCTTGATATGAAAATGGTTTCCTTCAATAAAATTGTATCATATACTTCGGAATAGCGATTCTTAGAGTAGAGGTAGTTTCACCTTGTTTGCGATGTGTGTTTTTCTCGCAACTCCATAGACGCAAGACAAACACAAAGGTTCCAGTTGAGCAAATGGAAAGGCACAGGACAAATGGCAGGAAGCAACAGTCTACGTAGAAGCAAAACAAGCTAATACACTCTTGCGAGCACTTAATGCATCGGTACAATGCGTAACGTGGAGCAGTGTCGTCGGTGACATTGATGCTTCTATTTTTATCAATATACATCACAGAAGGCAAATATGAAACCGTGAAGAAAAGCAAACTGTGTGGAATGAAAAGTCGAACAAGACACAGCACGGGAACGGAAATACAGCTGATAGGGTCAAGAGCTAGCGAGCCATGTACACGATGATGTTTACACAATTTGACTGATCGCGAGTCGTCCGAAGGCGCTGGTTAATGCAGGAGCCAATGATAGAGCCAACGCAAAACAGGCGTCCCGTTTGGATGTTTTGATTGCAATAGAAATAGAATGAAAGCCACAGTGTATTAGTGCATCCATCGCTAGCTTTACTCGTGCCATCAGTTAAATAAGTTTTACTAACGCTACTTTACTTCGAACAGCTGGAAACCCAACTAAAACATGTTTGATGATTTTTTGAGGTTATTTTTGTTGCCGACACATACACTAGCAGCGGAAGCACATATGAGATAATATTTCAATCTCCAATTAAGCTGATGTGCTGCACGAGACGGCAGCAATGCCATAGGATTGCATCGAATTAAGCATAAGCGCTGTCAAAAGTTTGCTGATTCGATGAAAAGACGCTCTTATGAAAAGGGTTATTTTGATCGAACCTCGAGTGCGACGATGTGAAGAAAATGCATCTAAAAATAAAAAATAAAAAAATAAAACAGCTTATCCGTTTGCAGCATCGCACTGTAGAAGCCAGCGGACCAGCATAACGAGTGCACATACCCGTTGCGTCGAGTCCCAACAGATACGGCTTTTCGATAGTGGTGTCCTGCGAAGCATTAAGTCTGTCGTACTTCCGCAGCAGCCTGAATATTGGGTACAGGGCACAAGAAGTGCGTATTACTGGATCCGTGCATGAGTTTGATTGTCAATCGCCAAAAACCGTTCATACCGGATGGTGACAGGTTTCCAGTGCAGTTTTGGAGTCGATAACAAAATAACGGAATGAAGAAGGAAAGACAAAAAATCCTGCACTTCGACGACCGAAACGCAATGGAAAGTTTGCTTAACGAAATCCCATTACGGTTGCTAGATTGAATGTACGCGATTAGTGCCAAGCTTCCAAGGATGGCCACCGTTCAGTCAAATCCACAATTCCATTCAGAAAGATGCTTTTGTCAGTTCTGCCAGAGTTTGATACCATTAGCAATCAATAACGCTTTAGTACTGTACGATGTTTAAGTGAAAAATTCATAAATAAACATATTAAAGCAACGATCACACACACTTTCAGTAGACAACAAAATTTGTTGAAAAAAAAAATGGTCTGTGCGGTTAGACGAAACACCAACAACTGGATGGCATGTGAATCCTGTGTTTAGGGTAACTATGGAATTGATAACTATAAAATTGAGCATTCTGTGATCATTAGACATCAATTTTCCTGCACGATGGAATTGCTAACTGCGGTTTGATAATGAATGCGTGAGCTTAAATTACAATTTGATTATAATTCGAAACACAATATGCTACGAGAATCTTTTGATTTAATAGAACAGCACACATAAAGTAATATCATGATATTAATAAATATGCTAACATGTCAAACGCATGATCGAATCAGTTCAAGGCACATTATTATTTTTACTTGAACTTTATATTGAGGTGTAATTGAATAAAACAAAAACAACGAATGAAGGGTTTGTTGGAGACACACTGAAAGCGCAAGCATAGGTTGCATTACCAATTGACTAACAATTTCATTGCAAAACACGTTACAAATAATGAAAACCAAACTCAAGCAGTCTTCCGAACATATTTTGAACATACGTTTACAACCAACTTTTATAAATAATTTTTGGCGTTAGCATGTCAGCTTATGCAGACATACGAGGCTTATGCAGTAGTTAAAGTTCAAGAACGAACTAAAACATGGTTGTTCTGAGAGTTATACACTTCTACATGTACATAAACACAAAATATTCACTAAACAATAACTTCATTGGTTCGGGCATGTTTTGATGTGCCGCTTCGCTAAAGAAACAATGGTAAAAATTCGTTGTTTTTTATGCGTGAAATACATAGTTCTGTTAATTAAAATCAGAACTTCAAAATGCACGTAAGGTTGGTTGCTAAGAATGCAGATTTAGACACAAATTTTTTTTGAATAAAATTTCAATTACAAACTGGGGCATGATGCATCCAGCAGATCGCGGCAAAATGCTACAGCTGGTACAGTACAAATAGGAATGAGTTTTGTTATAGGGTAATTTGCCAATTATTTTACACCACCCAATTAAAGCACACTAAGTATAAATTGTTTTTTTTCCAAATGTTTATAAAACGTTAATGAAAACTAGCACTTTTCCTTAAATAATGAGCATTTCTGCCACATAGGGTAAATGTACCAATAGTGGTGCAATTTGTAGTGGTACCGATGTGTTTTAATGGATTTAAAGTGTGAGGAAGGATAATTTCTGAATATTTTAACACATAGCAATTGGAATATGTTTTATCTACGCAACCACAACCATTTTTATCATGAAATACATCAAATTTACGAAAAAATACATATTTTTGTGATTGCTTCGTTGTACCTATAATGGTGGTATGGTTCCTATAGTCGTCGTATTGTGTTCCTATAGTGGTGGTAAACAAAGATGCATCAAAAACGGTGTATAATATCAATAAAACTTAGTTTCGAAGCTGTTTTCGTATGAATAGCATGGATTACTGCCATAATATTGGTTTCGTACGTAATTTGATCGTAAAAAAATGTATAAATTTGATCGATGAAACTATTGACTAAAGTACTGCATCACACCTGTCGTCAACCTACACCCGGAAGAGTGTGCTTGAATTGAAGTAAATTTTTCATTCAGCCATATAAGCGAATTATGGCTTGTTTTTGGTAAATTACCTACATAAAACTCATGTCTGTTGCTTATTTTAGTGAAGACAGTACGACATGCCAAAAATATCCTCGAAAAAATCTAAAACGACCTGTTTTTATTGATTTTATAACTATAACCACTATAGGAACATGCCTGTTTTGTGTGCCTATAATGGCACTATGGTAAAAAACACTTAGAAATGCATAAATATGGTCAATAGGCAAATAATATTAGTAAAACAATAACATTTCAAAACAGTTATGTAGAAAAACTAGTAATTGGGTGGTTATGTGGTCATTTAGAACGTTAATAGAAATATGAGTTTCGTTATGAAATCCTAAGGATTTTGGAAAAATGTTGACACATTTCATAAAATAATGGATTTTTCGGTCACTACGTAACGGAATGGCCCCATTTAACTTTTAAACCTTTTGTAAAAGGCTGAAGAACATGTCACACTAACGTAAATAACTTAGTTACTTTTAATTTGCTCTATGAACCGCATTTTAGTTCAATACCACCACTATTGGTACTACCACCACTATAGGTACATTTACCCTAATTGAATAAAAAAAACAATGAATGAAGGGTTTGTTGGAGACACACTGAAAGCGCAAGCATAGGTTGCATTACCAATTGAATAACAATTTCATTGCAAAACACGTTACAAATAATGAAAACCAAACTCAAGTAGTCTTCCGAACATATTTTGAACATACGTTTACAACCTACTTTTATAAATTATTTTTGGCATTAACATGTCAGCTTATGCAGACATACGAAGTTTATACAGAAGTTAACCTTCAAGAACGAACTAAAACATGGTTGTTCTGAGAGTTATACACCTCTACATGTACATAAACACAAAATATTCACTAAACAAAAACTTCATTGGTTCGGGCATGTTTTGATGTGCCGCTTCGCTAAAGAAACAATGGTAAAAATTCGTTGTTTTTTATGCGTGAAATACATAGTTCTGTTAATTAAAATCAGAACTTTAAAATGCACGTAAAGTTGGTTGCTAAGAATGCAGATTTAGACACAATTTTTTTTGAATAAAATTTCAATTACAAACTGGGGCATGATGCATCCAGCAGATCGCGGCAAAATGCTACAGTAGGCATAGTACAAACAGGAATGAGTTTTGTTATAGGGTAATTTGCCAATCGTTTTACACCACCCAATCATAGCACACTAAGTTTAAATTGTTTTTTTTCCAAATGTTTATTATAGAACGTTAATGAAAACTAGCACTTTTCCTTAAATATTGAGCATTTCTGCCACATATTGCGTTATTTTATTTTACGAAACGAGCACTTTTTCGATTTTTAAAACACAATTGAAAATATTTCGCTATGAATTGCACCTCCCAAAATAAGGTTTATTTCACCCTATGTATCACTTAAAATGTATATTTTGATTGAGTTTCAACAAATATAGTAAATTCTCAAGACTCGCTAAGCTACCGAATTTAAGACTTGTTGTAAATAAAAATACTTGTTTTAATCCACTGTTAAAGAATTAGAACAAAAGAAGTGTGTTGATCCTAATTATTGCACAGCAAAAAAAAAAAAAAAACATCATGTTTAGGGACCTTTTTCGTTGGTTTCTATCGATGAGAAACTGTGAAATAATTTGGTTTTAAGTGTGCAATAATAGAACTTTAAGTTTTCCTAAATGTGCAATAATTGGATTTTTGAAAAAGTTTAAATTTATCAGTTTATATAGACTTTATTCTTATTTGTTATGCCTTAAGCAAAATATGCACACAATTTTTTGAAACAGTAATAATGTATACTAAACATACAAAACATTAATATTCTTGTTTTATGCATCTCAAACATATGAAATTCGTTGAATGTTTCCTTAAGTGTGCAAAAATTTGCAAATCACTTTGACATTTATTTCAATAGCTTTGTCCCGATTTTGTGATGCGTCCAATTTTGTGATGCATTTTGCCCGTTGCTATGGTGCATTTCACCCCAGCTCAGGTGAATTTTTCAGGATTTTCCCAACATGCGCTTACTATATTTATGCTCAACACATTTTATTTCTCTTTCGATGAAAGACAATCCGAACTATTGAACATCGATGACATCAACAAAGCAACAAGTGTGATGCGTTTGTTCAACTCAAAATGTGTCAGAAACAATAAATTTCAAAAAGGAACAATAAAACATTTAGCATTAAAATGTTCCATAGAGTTAATGATATTCCTATTTTAATTTTGTATTGTTTTGAGGAGAATCGCGTAAGCCATCTGAAATTCTTATAATAAATAAAAAAAACTTGTGAAATGTTTTTATCAATGTTTCACAAATTTACTAACTCAGTCAGGAATGAAACGATACAGTAAAAGGCAGAAAGTGATTTAAATTCTATGCTAGTTTTTTTAAATGAATGGAAAAATAGCTGACTCTATAAATCAGTTTAGCTGAAATTTGTATACTGTACTTTTGCGAGTACAATATACCGTTTGTATTAAATCATCTAGCATTTCTAGCATAAATCAGTAAAACAAGTTAAACGTTACAACAATAATGATTTCCTTATTAACCTACAAGCGCAACTAAACAACATTCCCATTTACAATTCACCTACAATATTGCAATAAACTGGAAATATTGGATCTATCTTATTTGTTAATCGCCGTCAACCGAGCATGCCCTGTATAAAACACGACGCAAGGAGGAAATACCTTGTAGTAGATAAAAGTAAACCAGTATTATTGGGCTGAAAATACGGCTTTATACGTGCCGTAATAATGGAATAAATAAATAAATAATAAATTATTCCCTTATCTCAAATATAAACGTTACCCAGTAGTGACAACTATTGAAATAAGCAATATTCTGGTTAGTATTGACTCCCACGTTTTCCTTTAAAAACAGAACACGAGAAATTTGTTACTTCCAAGATGTAGATGTAAAATTTAGAAACTATTTTATATTTTTTTAATGGTTCATGTGTACTTTTTTGTTTAACAATCAAAAGATTTGCTAAAATAGATTACGAAATATATGACAAATAGTAAAAGAAAATATACAAAGAATCAGTCAAATATCAGGCTTGTAAATCGCACTATTTGTGCAGTGAAACTGGGGCGACACATAAACAACAGCAGGATGCTTATTTTTGAATCTTTACAATTATAAATAGCTTTATATCTCATCTAGCCTGCAGACAATGATTCAATTTTGTTGACAAGATTTCAAAGAGTTTTACATGTGACAGATAATGGAATGATTATAATGGGTAATTTGTAACACATCCAAAAGCGTTGCTATAAAAATAAAATAGCAGACTCACTACCATTCCGAATATTTGAAGTAGTTTGGTCTGTGTGCACGGTTGAGTGCTATTAAGTTATTTTTTCCGTGCCATCTATTTGCGGGAATATTTCAACACATATAACGACAATGAGCTTAGTTACAAAACGTTTGAAACGGTGAAATATTAAATACTTATTTGTGTCATATGTTTCGATCTCAGCATTTACACATCCTCATCCTTTGCAGATTGCTTGTTGTTTTTGCTGTTCTGGAATCAGTCAACTTGGTGCATTTGGGTTGTGAAAAAAATGGTTTCTGTGAAATTAGTGCTTTAAAATCTAAGGAAGAGCTGTTTGTTCACCAATATATATTAAATGATACGGAAAAAGTGAACTATCGCTATGTAGATTTGGAAACACTCGATAGTACTTTTTTTCAGGCTGTTCCTAAACATGTTACAAGTATAAATATTTATAAGTCGAAGAAATTAAAATCTATCTTAACACCTCAACAATCTAGTGTTTCCCTTTTATATTTACTGGAAACAGGATTGAGGAGAATCGAATTTAATATACACAATTCAATCATCGAATTGTTCGTAGGTCAAAGTGATATAGTGAAAATACCGGAAACGATTAGATTATTATCCGAATCTGTTAAGATTGAAATGACACAATGTTTCATTCAGGTACTTGACATAAGGCATTTTTGCGATCTTTCAAAACTGCGAACGTTAAATTTCTTCACCAATCGGATAAATCAAGTTATAAACAGCGCAAAAAAGAATTGTACTCTTTACGGTTCCCTGGAAACATTGATATTATCACACAATTTATTAAAAACTATCAATATGGAATTGTTGAGTCCTTTTCAAAACCTGTTCGAAGTGACGTTTCATGAAAATGTATTAGAAACCGTGATCGGACATTTTAAAACTAACGCATCTTTGTCTCTAATGTTATCGAAAAATAAGATAAAAGTAATAGATTTTTGCAAATGGAATGTTCCTCATTTGATATTCTTGCATTTGCACCAAAATGAACTGATCACAGTCCCATCTTGTTTGGAAAGATTAGACAACCTAGAAGCATTTAGTCTTGAAAGCAATCGACTGCAAAATGTGTCTATTGAAAGCTTTGCCATGATGCATACGATGAAAAAACTTGATTTGCATAACAACAGTATTACATCAATAGTGCTGCATAGCCATCGATATCCAAACAATTTAGAATACCTGGGAATATCTGAAAACAATCTCACTTATCTTGATCTATCGTTAGTTTCCGTTCCGTCGCTGGAAATTGATGTGAGTAAAAATCTTATTTCAAGTATTGACGTTGCCACCATATCGAAAAATGTAACAAAACTAATCATGACATCGAATCCTATCGACTGCTCGTGGGAAACTCCAGAACAAAGAATCAATGTACAATGCACTCAGAATAACGAAACAGAATAAATCCATAAAGGTTAACCACATGAATGGACGGTTTAGGTTTGCAATGGACATTTTGATGGTTTATAATATTTTCATATGTATAACAACAATAAAACTTAAGAGTGTACTAATTGAAATTATTGCTAAATTTGTTATAAGGATGATGAGGATTTACTGACTGTATGATGAGAAACTATATTTTTCACAATGTATAAAATCTCTATCGATAGGTGGATTAGAAAACTATCCCATTAAAAACACCAATCTACACGTTTTAGTTCATCAATTACTGGACAAACGTATCATTTTCAATTCAACTGTTCTGTCACATCAATTGCTTTCTCTATGCTAATGAAGTTACGACAGGATGTATCGCACACCAAAGTGTTTGATTTGTAGGGGAAAGCGGGGCAAAATGGGCATGTGGGGCAAAATGGGCACCTTCTATTTATGCATTATTTGACTACAAAGCTACTTTCCAATGCTCAAAATGTATTCATTAGAGTGTTTTATGAACACCATGTAAGTTTCATAACCCTAACACAAAAAATAACCAAGAAAAGTGCAAAATAAGGTTTAGTAGCATATTGATGTAATTTTTGTCACTTCGAAAATAAGCTTAACCCAGTGTCACAGGGATGCGTTGAAGTTTTACATTATCTATTATTAAAGATATGATATTTCTATACAATTTGTCTGAAGAAAGCAAGGCGATCGAATGCGTATTTTTACTAATATAACATAAAATACAAAAATGCTTCACGTGGGGCAAAATGGGCAGTTACGCTTGGGGCAAAATGGGCAGATACTTTTGACAAATGGCGTTTGGTGAGGCTATGGTGTTGTATTTGTCGCCTCAATAATGATAACAGACACAGCTTCAAAAGAATCGATTTTGTAGATTTAAACGTGTAAAAACTGTTTTAATTTTGATAACATATTTTTGGAAGAATTTTAAGGGCTTTCCTGACCAGCAAAACAAAAGATAGAACGAAAATACAATTCACGAAACGGTGCGCAAAAGCATAGACCATTACCTAAGCGCAGTTGTTGTGGCCCATTTTACCCCAGTGTTTTGACGTTTCACAGTTTGTTTACATATGCCCATTTTGCCCCAGGGCTATGCCCATTTTACCCCGCGTGTCAAAATAGCTTCTCGTAAAACATCAACTTTTATTTTACACTGTTTTCATGATTTTAAGTTGTTTTCATTCTATGTGGCAATTTTAATCCATAGATAAATAGTGGAGGCATACAATAATGCATGAATAATTGTGTTTTGTGGCATATTCAATGGAATATTCAGTAAACTGCTTAACATGCCCATTTTGCCCCGCTTTCCCCTACTTCGGCGAAAGCAAAAGGCGTCAACCTGACATGTTAAATTATTCTGCTTCTAGCAATTGTTTACAGTCTGGTAAGAGTTTGCCGTACTTACAATGTGCATTTGGATATTGATTACTGCTATTGCTGCTGGTGAGGAAAACTTCCGGGTTTTGTAGGTTTCCAAAAAAGGGAACCCGTTACTTGAAAGGTCTGAACGCGCTGGTGGTGGCTTATTTAATGTCAAAAACCCATCTGTGATTTCGAGAGAACCCGAGAGAGAATTCGGCATTAGAATAGTTGATTGGAGACACGTATTGCGCCGGCCAAAACACAACATTTCAACAGTTCCAAAGGTTTATTGGCTGTTGTACGATGCTCGAAAAAGTCGGAGGAAACACTTTGGGTCTCGACGTATTGGTCGATATTGGGAATGATTGGGCCAATGAAACTCAAATAGACTCTACAAAATGCTAATTGAGTCACAATTTAGAGCTTATCTTTCCGACTTTAGCAATAATGTTCCACCGCGTAAACCCACCCGGGTTATTTTGCTAGTTCATTCGCACAGCGTGCATGGATTCGAGTCGAGCGAACTTGGTAATCGCATGTCGTTCGTTTCATTAATGAGCACATCCAACAGTTGACGTAACCTTGTTGTGCTTCCGGATGCTGGTTAGCTACGGTAGCGGCCAAAGGATTAAGGACAGGAATGAAAACTGAGGCGATTGCGCCAAATAAGAATAACCGTGCAGTCGCACGTGCAGACCCTTTCGACTGGCGAGGGAGTGGAAAACAGACGGGTTGACTAAAAGGTTGGCTGTTGCAAACAAAGTGATAGCTATTAAAACTGATGAGCCCCTGGCGAGAAAGCTGGCAGAAAGTGAGAGTACGAATGGACGTGTGCCGTATCCAGCGGGTAAAGGAAATGTCCGTCTGCTATAAAGACGGGAACGCACTGACCAAAACCGACACAGCGCACCCAACGGACACGAGGGGAAAAGGCAAACAAATGATGATAATGATATTAAACTTTACACACAAAAACCGCAGCGCAGGGATACTTTCCGGTTTGCGATACAGCTTGAAAACAGAACCAAATTTCTGTTTCAAAGAGAACGCAAAACGTCCAAAAGGACATCGTCGGTGAGATTGTGCCTAGCGTAAACCGGGTGGCGACATTCAGCACGACGCTGTACCTTTTAAGTAGCATGCGAATAAACATAATTCTTCCGGTACGTAGGCATGTCCTTTTGCCAGTTTGCTCCCGTTGCGTACACGAACTTTCGAGCGTGTGACAGACCGCAGGTTCAAATTTGCCGCTGCAATGTCGTCATCATTAAGCGCCATCGAGGTCGCCATTGCGACTACTGCCAAATAGATCGTACTCCTAGCGATGTGCAAATGATGGCGACTTTTCACCGTATTATGCGATGCTCGTTAAGGTGTACCTAGGGCACATTCTCTTGTTTTCTCGTGTTTTCGGGAAGAATTCAGAACTTTTAGGTGATTTTATTGTTAATAAAAGATATTTAATTTAAAAAAATGCGAAACATGAGTTCCAAACTGCAGAAAGCATCGCGTTTACTTGATTTACAGTTACAATTCATTTTTATCGTAGCGCATAAAAAAATAACAAAACGTGATCAAATAACGATGCATAATACTTTAATGTAAGTGAACAATTTTTAATCTTTTAGAGTGGCGATTTGTTTTTTTATAGAACCTTTACAATGGCAATATCTGTTCCGTCGCATTTTGCTGCTACAAGAAAGAATGAATCAAATGTAAACTGATTTTTAGAAAGTGTTGAAAGTGAGAGTAGGAGAGTTGAAAATTTTGAACACTTCACAAGTACTAGACCGTTGCCAATAAACAACCTTGGAGGCAAGACAGGGATCTGTTCATCTTATAGCGACAAGAATGGAATAGAACTGTGCGAAAATAAACTCTTTCCTGTAAGGCGAGAAACAGTTGCGCGTCTCCAGATATGCGAAAAGCTAGAAACGGTGCTATGTTAGAGCGGCAGGCCGGAATGGAACGTCTATTTATTAGCTTTGCTCGGTTATGCTTCGCTATGCTCTTGATGGAAAATTATGATAACAGTTTGAAGCATGATTAATTGTAAATATTATTGTTAAAGTTCCCGGAGGTTCAAAATGTGTGAGAGATTCTTGTTTTTGGTGAAGGGAGAAGATATGGGAACTAATGCACGTTTTCAAAAACCTAGCTATCTACTGTCGCATTCTAAGTAAGAAATTCAAACAAGTTTTTCAGAAGTAATTTTTATATTATGTTATGAAATTTTATTCAATTATTGGTTGGTGTAAAAATACGCTTCAAAATATTTTAAGCAATACACGACAAGATCAGTGTTTTGAGTGAAAAATGTTTTTTAATATTCGTTTTTATTTAGAAAGAGTCAACAGTATTAAGCAGAATACTATTTTAGTTGTTTTTATTTTCTACACACCACAAGTTTTAGAAACAAGGTATGGAAATCAAATCTTAGCCAGTATGGCATCATCGTAGCACACATGGTTAATCTTAATTAAAGTTATGACGCTGGTTATTGTGAAGCGTGACCTTATCGTCCATAGCGCATATAGTCAGTGAACACGGGAAAACAGACGTAAATTGATGGAAGCTGGAGAGTTTGTCGATGGCATGTCGGTCGTTTAATAGGAAGAAGAAAAGGATACAAATGACAGCACTATGCGTTACTCGGTAGACGCTCCCTTTGGAGACCGGATGGCTTCAGGCCATGAGATTGCCCCCTCGTCGGAGCGACCAAAACGCCACACATCAATCGACGAGCAGCATAGTTGCCTCGCGAACACATCCTCCCGCTTCGCTAGTGATGCTACGCCGACCACAGGGACCGATTGCAACACATTCGCGATTCGCTGACCGCTACCTCATGCGTACTTGGTCCCATCTTCTACTGCATTGCAATTATTTCAGCTCATTTATTTACAATTAGCTTATCTCCTGTTCGGTCCCTTCTTCGTGAGTCAATCCCAGAGTCCCGGTTTGGCTCATACCACGCAACCAGCACCAAGGGGAAGAGAAATGTATGAGCGTGTGAGTGTTTGTCAGAGTTTGAGTGCAAGAGTCGCATAAACATTATCAACCGCTCCATGCTGACCAAGCGTACGTCGTAAGCCAACAACAAACGTGCAAGGGGAAAGGAGCCGATGTTAAAGGTTTATAAATCAGTGCTACTGGAATGGATGGATTGGTTCGTGGGATAGGCTCAGCTGGTGGCATAGTTGTGTTTGCCGAGCGTTGCACCTGACGCCCTCGCTCGGCGCATGGAGTAATGTCCTGACGGAAATCAACACCTCAAGCCTCTTTCCTGCCCACAATCTCCATATGTCACTGTGTGAGCGTCACAAAAAAGCACACAGTGACAAACAGGAGTCACATTCGAAAGCTGCACCCTATGCAACTCTGGGTTTGCAGTTGTTGCATAGTTCCGGTTTCGATTCGGTTCACTGGCACCGTGTCTGTGTTCCGATTGTTCTGCCATAAACTCAACGGGCTGTCGTCTATGATTGAGAATTCAAATCGTTGTCAGTGCAGAGCGTAGTCCCGTCGTCGTTGTCATCGGTCAGACATTTAAAATGGCAGAAATGAGATGCATGGAGACCGGATACCATTGAAATCGTAGCTCTCGTAGCATCTACTCATTAATGCTTGGACGCGTCCGCGTTCCTGCAAAAGGATAATGGGACGCATGGGTGCTGTGCAAGAGAATTGGTTGGGAACCGCAACATGCAACAACACCAGCCCTATTGACGATCGAGTGTACATGTTACGGGTGCAAAATGCAACCTATGCGCTTGTGAAACTGCGAATGCACACCATACTGTCTTGGATTCTGTACGGTGTATTGTTACATTAATCTTTTGCTGCTGGTAGAGGAGCAACAAAACACCCGTGTCCTGCAAAGTGTTGGAGCAAAGTGTTTTACAGAAACACAAAAGGGATGAATATGTACCCACGTATCGATTATCCGATGCTGTGTGGACAAGGATTGTCCAGCGCTATTCGACATTAGGATGCTCCATTAGTGATCAATGAAGCGGTTCCAATTTACGCACGAAGCAAAGATGCCGGGTGAATTGAATAAATTATGGTATGAGTACTAAAGCGTCCTAAAACAAAGCAAATTCACCTCCTTTTATGCACAAATTTATGCAAAGATTAGTCAAAACTGATGAGAGTGTCATCTAAAACTAACATGATTTATGTAAGTTTAAACTTTCTGTTAAACATTGACTGTTCACAAACGTTACACTTAACCTTTAGATGGAGAATATTGCAAATTAAATCTATCGTAAGGAAATTTCACAATTGCACACATGCATACATTGTTACACCTGCACATGCAGCCAGCAATAGGTTTCAGTTTCACTGGTAAACAAACTTCTGCTAACTGTTGGCGCACACGAAACCATCAACAGCATCAGGGTAAAATGGTTCTACTCTTCGTCGGGCGCGTCAGTATCTACGGCACGTCGGTTGTCACAGTATCAATGGCTTCCGTTCAACGCCTCTACCGACGCACACTGTACCGTACTTCGACGGCCAACCTGCCAAAGAGCCACTTTTTTGCTGTTCGCGAATGCCGGTCGCCGTAGCAAGAAGCTCAACTCGCTAATTAAATGAACTGTCAGTATAAGATCCATCCACCCCGGGACGCTCAGGTCACCGTCACCTGTTTTGTCCTTCCTAAGTGACCTAAATGGCTTGGTATCATCCATCGTGCTTGGGGTTTCACGACTGCGGATGCAACGACTTGCGCGTCCCATATACACCCACACACGTAACACTGTTTGCTGGCGAAGACAGTGATCCATAATATGGTGCACTAACAAACGCGAGAGATTCAAGCGCCGTCATTAATCCAATTTCTTCAACGGATGACGAACGAACGAGGCACGCTTGGGTGGCGTCGGTGCCAGGCACTAGCCAAACTCGTCGTTAGCATCATCATCCTCAGGTAATTCGATTTATGAAACTGCATCGTGTTAGATTGGAAGCAGGCAACATTCACGCAACAAGAGCGTGAGACGAGCGTTTTTGGAAGGACGGTAGATGAGTAATTTGAAGCGGCTAAAAATTCGATGCTACTACTTTCTCGCTCACAAATTTGGCACGAATTTAAGGAACACTGTGGTTAAATCATTAACATCTGTAAACATCTGTATGACGTAAGTGTCAGAATATTTCAAAGCTACAATAAGTAAAATGTATTTAAATATTATATTCAATTCACACCGTACCTGTAATCCAGGTTGGTTGCACATAAAACATTTGTGCTATTATTTATTATTATAAGCACAGATAATTGAATTTTATATGACTCTCTACTATCAATATTGTACAATTTCATACCTCGTATAAGCTATTAATGCAGCAATGCGTCACCAAATTGTGTTTCTTCAGTTTGTGCTTAAATTTAACTCGTGTACGTTCGCTTTCACAATTATTGTACACTAGAGTTGGAAAAGCCGGCTCCAAAGTAGGACTGCTCCAGTCATTTTCGGAGCCGAATCCGCATCATCGGCTCCGAAGCTCGTTTCGAACCAACGGCTCAGCACCAATGGACTCCGGAGTCGGCTATAACACAGTGCACCAAAAAAATATCTTTCTAATTGTGTTTCAAAGCGGGAAAACCGTTGGAAAATGCTGAAGTTGCTTAAGTTTTAGTCGTTAAACTCGGTGTAATATCTCGGTCGGTAGTTCCTGAAACCGTTCAGGTACTAACATATACTGTCGGCACGGCGTTTAATTTGAGGAGCTGAATGCCGGTAAATTGTCGAGAAAATCAACTCTAGCAAAATCTATAAAAAGTTTGAAGTTTTGAACATCATCAACAAACTTTAGAGTAGCAAATCTTGAGAACAGATGATACGAGACTGAAATTGTATAGTGAGTCGAAACCAATGAATGCTACACTATGCATAACGTACCGTTAATACTGCAATCACTGGAACTGGATCATTGGGAGATCGGGAACTGGATCATTCGAAGATCATGGGGAGTTCGGGATCATTGTTTAAAATCGAGATCGATTTTAGACCCGTGGGTGAGGAGCCGGCTCCGGGAGTCGGAGTCGGTTCTGTAGCCGATGATGCGCTCCGAAACGCCCATCATTAATTTACACATACGACGGTAAAATTCAACAATACAAGCAAACGTTTTTTGTACCCGTATTTATTTAATAATTCCAATAAACGAAGCGTAGCGAAAAATTAATAACCGAATTTTTAAGCCCATATTTCGATTTTATCACGGATTGTGTACGCACAGGAACCACAACAAAAAACTCATCATATTAGTCAGCTTCGGGGATCGTAGCCCGCTCCTTGCCGCATGCCACCCGAATCATAAAAGCTGTTTAAACTATATCCATACATGAAAAAACCGGCTCATTGCAAAATAACTGTCATAGTTTTCGTTTTTTATCCTGGTGTGTTGTACATTGGATCATCGCCTACAAAACGCACCAGCACCATAGAGAAAAGGCGGTAGGCACAATAATACGCACCACAACAACATCACGATGCTCTTGGGATGGATATATGGAATATGCATTCATGAACATAATATGAACATACTCTCTGAGCTCCCATCCGTGTACCAGATCGAGTCAGGTACCGTCCCTCTGTAAAACGCACTTTGGCCCCATTGAACTCAGATCCATGAGAGCATAATGCATTCCAAAAATGATTTAAAAATGCAGCCTTTTTTTGTCCGGCTAGCAGAGCCAGCGCCACATTTTGGAATTTCATGCGAAATATTGTAAACTAACATGGCTCACCTCATATAGCCTCGAGCACGTTGAGCCCTGAAAATTGGCGGAACAAATGTTGTCTGATATTTCTCCATCCCCAATTCTCGAGGATGCCTCCCATGGTACCTTCCTTGCAACGTGATCCTTCATCCCGAAACATTTCCAAACTATTTTGCCCGTCTGGTATGAGGCGCGGGGTGGCGTTTGTTGCTAGGTTCTCTACTGTTTGTGTTTGCATTGTGCAATGGGCAGTTTATTCAAACTAGCCGTTAATAGCCACATGAAAAAAACATATTGATCGTGCGGAAACGTATGCGTAGCACTCCCACGCACCGATAGACCAGCGACAGTCTGGACCATCCTCCATTGGTCGGTGTTCCCAACGCAAGAGGATTTTATTTTTGCAAGTGAACCAGTCGACTACGTGCAGTGGATGAGTGTTAATTTGAAAGAAATAACTTTATAAAAACGCGCGGCATAAAGCAGACAATACAACAAGAGTTTGGAAAATGCACCTAAAAAGGGCAATGCAAAAGAAATCGCATTTTTTGCAACTATGAAGCCTGGACCATGACGTGAATCCGGACTTTCCTTGTTGTCTGAAAAAGCATTGTTTTTTATTTATTTAAATTTAAACAATCAGTTTTGCGCAGCTTACAGAAAATAGCTGATATCATCGCTTTGAAAATTATTGAATCGGCCCGAAAAATAGCATCCCAGAAGGTGTTCCTGTTAAAAAAAATTATAGGTACTTAAACACGGCAGTAACTATTGTTTGCTGTCTACGGCTCGTGGTAAACTTGTGGTCATAGGGTGGTTGGAAAATTGTACGAAAAATTGACTTTTTATGGAAGACAAAAACACATAAAAAGTTTAGCCAACTTTGGGTCCAAACGAAAGAAAAATCTTTGTCCAACGCCATGCATTTAACGACAATGGAGCAGAATTGCAGGATTTGCAGGAAAGTAAAATTGGTTTGTTAACTTTTGCTACACAAAAGTATGTTTTCGCCTTTGATATATAGAAGTTGTAGGCTAGGTGACGTTGTGAATGTATATTAGAAGTGAAAAGCTTTTATTTTGTATCAAGTCTTTTTATACGCAATAGAGCAAAGCCGTCCCTCCTGAATATAAAAAAATCAACTTTTCTTGTTGATGTTTTAACTGTCTGTTAGGTGCGCAAAAACCGAGAATATCTTGAAAGTATCATAAAACATTCCGTTTGACATCCCTTCATTGTGTTACTTTTTTATAATTTATCATGCTAATTTTGAATTTACTTGTATTTTTTACCCAGCAAAATAACGTATTTTTTATTAATGTAAATGTGGCAAAAATGAACTCATTTTTATATAAAAATGCAAGTGTTTCAGTTAGCAAATCGACCACCGTCTAACGAGTTACTACAAAATAATGCCGGGTCAAACAAATGCCCTGGCAGTAAAACTTCGTACCACCATAATCACCAGGAAAGCAGCAACGGGCGGTGTCAGTAAATCCCATTACTGAAGCAGACAATCGAATCCCTGGGACATTCCCGCGCAACATTTAGAAAGGCTTTGTGGGAAGGTACCCGCTCCGCCAGGCACACGATGCGCACATCATTCATCATTTTCCTTTTTCCGGCTTCGAAAACCTCACGAAATTACTTTACGCTCCAATGGGAGCCAAGCTGCTCCCGACGCCTTCCCTTACTTTCTCACCTCGAAACCATCAATGGCTATCGTCGCATGGTGCAGCATGATTGTGAGGATGCTTTCGTAATATACGAACACGTCTCGCACGCACCCAAATATCCATTTGCCAGTCTACGTTATCCCCCGCCCACCCAGCCAACGTTGCTCGTGACCACTTGCTGGAACGAGGAGCAAATCTTAAAAATGGTCGCAAAGATTCCAGCAGCAGCTTCCTACGCTGGCCGGCGACTTTCCCGCGTGCTGGCTTGGTTCGCATTCGCTTTTAAAGGGATCTTTTCTCCATTTTAATGGGATTTTCTTTCTTCGCGCTTTTGACGTGTGTTCTCGTATCCTTTCCCCCCCGGCCATGTAAGTTCTTCCGGTTCTTCTGCCTCCGATGTTGCAGCTTCAATTTTTTCCGATTTACGCAAACGAAAAAGAAAATTTTACGGACCCTTTTTTTGCGCTAACCGCTTTGTAGAATAAGTTGTCTACGGGCGGTAATGTAAGGGGCAGGGCTACCAAAACATCTTAAATGTCTTGCTTGTTCGCAATATCAACAAAAAGTGAGTGCTAGGGAGCGAAAAAAAAACACACACACAACCATGCAACGTTTTTGAAGGGGTCTGGTATAAGAGTACCGTAATTTGAGGAAGAATTTCCTTCTCTGGTTTTGGGGCGGGAGGCATCTCCCACTCTAGTCCGTTTATAATTTCCTTCATCCTTGCGCTCCACGCTTATAACATAGTTTATCCCGACAGCAAGACGCAAGCGACAACATACATAGGGGGTGTCCAAAAAAGTTCAATTCAAACGTGAAATAAAATGAACCAGCTCATGTTGTACACCACCATTCAACGACCAGCAGCAACCGAAAGAGTTTGCCCGCTGCTAAGGCTAACGATTGTGTCGAACCGTTATGTGCTTGCTCCAACTCCCCCACTGTGCGGGACGTTCACTTTTGTTTGTCCACGAATGGCTCATAATTTACTTACAGACTTTGGCGCTGATTCGGCTAAAAGTTTGATCCCAGCACGATTTCGGGAAGGAACGAGTTCTCATCCTTCTCCTCCACGCAGCACAACTCTCCGTGTGTCACCACGTTGCGAGACAAACCTTGTTTTTGTATGCCTTCTTTCTCCATCCTTTTTTTTGCGGCAGGACTATTGGGGAAGAAAAATTGGTTGCCAAGTTCCTGCAAAGTGGAAGCTAGTGGCAAAGGATTAAAGATTCCTTTCTCGGTGTCGTACCCAAGTCCAGGACGATTCGTTTTCTCGCTTCGCTGCCTGTCGCCTGCGATACGAGAAGCAACACTAGAGCATACCATCATTTGCACTGCAGAATTTCCGCCTGCAAATGGTGACTTACGAAAAGTTTTCTTTCAAAGGGAAGACACTTTCTTCCTACACATGGCTGCGGGTTTGGACGATCATGCCACTTCGCGTTTCGGTACAGAAAGGCTGAACAGAAAAATCCTTAGATCCCCGGGAAACGTCTGGCAGGCACGTTCCAGTACTCTGGCGTATCTTTAGTGCTACTATTTATATGTGCTGCCGGAGCGATACAAGTAAAGTTACTTGATCTTGCATTTGGTACGCCACACGCTAGTAACATACACACATTGTGTTTACCCAGAACCACTATCTCGAGCTAGACCCGCTACGGTCCGGCTAGTTTTGTGTTTGTGTTTTATTTCGGTACTGCAAAGTTTCACCTCGAACAGGATCGTGCATCGCAGAGTTTGGATTGGGACATTATTTTTAAGACGTTTCACTGCAAAGTTTGTGGCGTACACTTGTACAAAGTTGACACGGAATGGAATTGAGTTACATTGGGAAGGAGAAATATTTATAAATGTGGTAAATTTATCTTTTCCAGTGTTATATGTTGGAAGAAGTTTTGAACGGAATACAGCAACAAGAAAGATGCATAGTCTTCATCGTTCCATCTCTGTGGCGTTGCCAAGTCAATTTGTTAACATGATAAAATAACTTCAAACAGGAAATGGTTGGCAAAGAAGAATGTTGGATTTTAATATTAAATCTAAATTGCGATTTAAAGAGGTGAATAATAACAAAAGAAAAACAAAATATTGAAAAAAACGTTACTTTAACTTTTGATTCCTTTTAACCTATATAGTAACTGTGACTCTTTCATATACCATATTAGTAATATACATAAAACTATGTGTTGCAACACGTATTTATCCTTATTAATTCACAAGGAACATGGGATGAGTTTTATCCAGCACCAGCATCCGGTTTATCTTCCGTCTACGTCATTCCTTAACATTTAACTAATCTGTTGCTATACAGTACTTTTCTTCCTTTACAGTTACTTCTGTGCTGTCTGTCTACTTTTCCTAGCACCAAATTGAGTCTATTTGTCAATTTACCGAATTAAATAACAGCAAACAGGATCGTCATCGGTAATTTAAGTAATTTCCCCATGAATAACCGGTACGTTTCAACAAGTGCTGATTACGAAATGTACTTTGCTTAACACGAAATGACTGCTAGATGCGTGTAGGGTAACGAGTTTTCCACCACAAGTTAATTCCTCAAAGTGCCACAGCGCCTTCATGTGTGCAGAAAAACTTATGTGGGGTGGTTTCATGCGTTCTTTACGTACCTCCAACAGGTTTAATTGTGAAAAGATACGCGAAACTCACGTGCATTCTGTAACGATAGTAATTTTCTATTCATTGGTGTACGACTTACCAACGAACCTGGTCGACGTCACCGGTGTTGAAACGCGTCAAGACCTTTGACTTCGGTGACAACGCGCAGCGGTAACCGGATGTAAGAGAAGGAAGACGGGATGTGTAATTTTTCACTACAATACAACCGTCCCGAAGGTGTCACAGGCAAACAAGTTCCGTGGAATGAATGACGAATCCGTTTTCGAACATTTCGAACACACTGCACACGTATGTTAGCAACGGGGACGTTCCGTACCATTGCGATGCCGCGAATGACACAACGCGCTGTCGTGTATGATTTAATCTGTTAATTTGATAATTGCGTCTGTGCTGCTTCACGAGCTCAAACAGCCACGGCGGGGCGTCAAGTTGAACAAACATTCGTGTAAATTTTCCTGCATCTTTCCGAACGTTTCAGGAACGCAAGTAAGCGAGGCAACAGTACAAAGAAGAGCCTACAAATGAAAATGTGTATCCAACGGAACCGAATGATAGCTGCCATGAAGTGATGTGATGGATGCCCAGCCTAGGCTTTGCAAGGTCTTGGGCAACAATAATCAAAACGCTTGTGGCTAGGTGTTTATCGATTATCATAATATACACACAACACAACAGGTAGTGTGATGGACGTGCTACCAGAGATTGAGTCGTCTGAAAATAGTGTCGATGGGTAGGCAAGAGCAGCTGTAATGCAAATGCAACTTCCGGCCGTTCGTTTCAAAACATGACATTCAGACAGGATACGCACCTAATGCATTTGCCAGTGTGGCAATTTGCAAGTATCTTCGTTGACTATTTGGGTGCAGAGAGCACACATACCGTTCTGTGACATTTGGTAGGGCGCTCGTCGCCCTCCTGTGACCCAATGTTACGAGATAATGGATTTACGGAAATGAATTTACTGCAAAGTTTAGACAGGGTGCTATGCATCAGCTCGGATAAACCTAGAAGGTAGTCTCTGCATGAGTATATTTGATTTTGCAGAGACGTGAAGCGATTAGACGTGTGGAAAATAGTGATGTAAAGGATTTCAACTATGTTGAACTATTGCAAGAATATATCGTTTTAGATTATTCTGTTAGGATTCGTTGAAAGTATTTAATGCAAAAGCGACACTAAACGTTATCATTTCCGAGATAAGGGATAGCATTTAGGTAATAGTTTTCGACAATCACGAATAATTAGCACTTATCTAACATTATTATTTAATCAAATCTCTTTCTCCTGCACTGCCCATTTGGAAAAAAATCGTTCAATACAATACGCTGAAACTTCACGTCACCCAACATTCAACGCCTCTGTGTGTGCTCAACGATTGGTCAACAGGTGGAAAATCCCTTACCTGCGTCCAAAGCGATGAATGCAAAATCGTTGCGCTTGACGACATCGATCGAATGAGCCTGTCCGTGCTGCATTAATGATTCCTGATCGTGCATGATTCATGGTCATCGTTCCCGGTGGACGTGGGGCGATATGTCCACCGAGTGTGTTCATGGATACGAAAAGCTTTCCCACAACGGCAACCGCTACTGTTGATAATATGTGACCGAAACGGTAAACGATAGCAAACCGACAGGCCGACGTTACAGCGCGGACAGCAGCCCCAACCGAACCATCCGAACAAATGCGACAGGTAATTATGTTTACCCACATATCACGCGATAATTAGTATGTAAATGCATTCGCATATACGCGAACATTTGCACGCAAATTTGCCAGTGATTCCTCCCAACTTGCCAAGCGTTCAGTGCTATCAAAGCGGCTGTATATCTGATGGTCTCTTTCCACCGTGTAACCATCAACTTCCCGCTCAGGTATACCGATGCTGCCAAACAGACGCGTAACTGTCCCTCCGTGCGGAAAGTGCCCGTGACAGATTTCAACAGCGTGGTGTACGCTGCTTGTCATAAATACATATCAATGGAAAACAATAAACAGTGTAATAATGGTAATCGTTTTGCAGGGTGACCGAATCCCCAGTTCGTCGTTTCATCTGTTTTTGCAGACACATCGTCTAGCATTATTGGCAAATGTGTGGCAAGACTTTCGCAATGTTAATGCCACAGCGAAACGAGGACAGATGAGATGTGGGACAATAAGCAAAAATACATAACAGAAAATGGATTATTTTCAATATTGGCTATTGGTATGTTTTTCTTTACGCAATTACCCAATAATTGTGGTGAAATTATGCATAATGGAGACGCCCAGTGCAATTGAATACAATTTTTTGATCTTTTAAGGGATTAGAACTATTGCAATAGAGTTTTTTTTTCAATGCAGTTTCGTTGAGGCACAATAAGCATCTTAGCTCAACTTACAAAAAATCTTTGTAATTAATAGTCTTTGATCTATTCAATCAAGCACCAAAACGATTGACCTACATGTACCTTTTTACTATACTGGTGATGTTTTCCCTTGCTTCATAAAAATAAATTAAATTGAAAAATGTCATTCTTTGAAATACCTTCTGAAGTGCACAACGTGACCAAACGGTAAAAACACAGTTCGCATCAAAAATGTAATGCGAAGGGGATCGGTGATAGCAATGGAAATCGAATAAAGTATCGTTAAAGCGGAAAACTTGATTACGAACGTCAAGACGGCAGCAGAATATCCTCCGGTTCACGGTTCGTTGCACACAATGCAGAGGGGGATGTAGCAATGCAACAGGCAACAAATCAGATTTGCTGAGGTTCCCTGCACTGGGTACTATTCAAACACCTTCTGCGTGGAAGAGGTAATACAATACTGCAACATTACTCTTGCTAGGTGCCGGTGGTGGTTTTATTTCGAGAGTGCCCAAACCTTTTAGTGTTTAACGCAAGGGACAGATTGTACATAGTAAAAGCAAGATGCAGGTATCTTTAGATGGCATTCGGAATCGTCCAACTATTTCCGGATGCTTTTTATGCATATTGAGTAAATATAGTGGCGTTTATACAATTGTCTTTGAAAAAATGACCGATTTATTCTACTGCATGTTAAAGAGACAATAGATTACAGAAACAGAAATTAAACAACGGTTTGATTTTCATATTACCAGAGAAATTATAGTGTTGTAAGTAAAAGCCAAATAATCAGAAAAATAATGCATCAAACAGGGAATAATGCCATAAATCATTAGCCATATTATCAAGACGAATAATAAATTATCAACAGCCACTAAACAACTAATTTGGTACTAGCTTTTTTCATCAAACTTGATAACGGTGTCGAATATTGAAAAACACATGCTAATAATAGATTACAATTGAGTTCAACAGTGCTCAATTTTACGAAAGCCGACTTGAACAGTCGCGCCGCACATTTATACATTTATCAAATCGTATGCATCAAATCGTACATGTATATATCTGCTATGAAGTCCTAATGCTATTGTCGTAGGAGGTTTGAATGGTTTGTCTACCTAAGTTTTGTATTGAAATGGTGTGCCTATTAAAAATCTGCCGACGGAATCTTAAAAACCCCTGACGCCTAAATTTAGAGCACACTTTGCTGTTTGTCAATGTTGTGTTAACATTGCAACCTTGAATAACTGCCGCATGTCTGAATGCGATAGATGTTATTGGATCAGTAAAATTCCTCTATCAAATTTCCTATAATAATGTATACAAAATGGTCAAAGGTTATCTAAATAATTATAGTTATTTTATGCAATGGTATATGAGAAAATACTAATACATCTCTGCCTACAAAATATTTCAATATACCTAACCTATAAGAGCAATATTATCGTAAAGATACTTCTGTCCTTCTCAAACCTGTGTTCGGGTAAGCGGTGGGACTTATAACCATCATCATCATCATCAACATCATCATCATCATAATCTTTTGGTTAATTTGCTACCATTCGAAATACCTCATAAGTATAAATAATATTTATCAAAGTCGGTGGTTTCAGCAGCAAAATTATGAATTTATGCGATAAGATACATGCGATATATTATTACAGTGAACTCTCTCTAATCTGAGATACCTCCAATTTGAAATCCCCTTTTATTAGGTAACTTTCCATGGAACGATAGCTTGATGGCAAATATTTCCCCTTCAACGTTAAAAAAAGATTCGCGAACCATTTTGCGTTTTCAGGACACGATTCTTCTGTGGATTTGAAAATGATAATTGTAACTACGTATACACATTAACACTTGTTTGCATCGTATGTAAATCACTAAAAACCTTTAAACGAAGGTTCTCTCATGCAAAAGGATCCCCAAAATAAGTTCAAATACCAAAATACACAATTTACTTTGCGCAATTTCAAAAGATTACAAAGAAGGATTCGTGCCATCCAGTCAACAGCGGATGGCAAATATTACACGAAAAAACTTCGCCAAAATCTGCTTGATTTTCCATTGCCATTAGAAACGATGATTTTGAACATCAGAAAGCAGCAATCATTCCGTGGAAACAAGGCTAAATAAACATATTTGACAGTTCCTTCATTTTAAGTGCATTTTTGCTCCACTTATTTGGTAAACCTTTGAAATCTCTTACTTGTGTAATGCCTTAATCAATTTCCGTACCATAAATACAATTTGATCAATTAAAATGTTTTTATCATTTTACTATTTTTTTGATAGAACTCTCTTCTTTGGCACAACAACCGTTGTCGATCAAGACCTGTCTGTACGACTACTGGGCTAGGCTTTCAGTGCCTTACTGATTACACATAGCAGAATTGTCAAGTCATACGTATGGGGACATGGTGCATTCGGGTCTTGAACTCAAGACTAAGTTTACAAAATTATGCTGTTTGAATCATCGCATTCTAGGTTAATCGCTTTAATTCGACAGTCACGGAAAAAAATCATTTGACTCGATGATATTTTTCTGGTGCATTCATTTGACTTTCATATTGCCGTACTTTAAGTGAACAAGAAACACATCGAAAATGGATCCTTTTTGGTGTGTGTGCTATACACCTGTGTAAGAGGACACAATTTTGCTAGTTGATCGAATGAAATATCAAGTGATTCAATAGCAAAACATTGGTAAATGCACGATGCAGTTCTGACGTCACATGAAAAATGTCAAATGACATTCATTATACTTTTTTGCAATCATGTCATCGCAAAAGCACTGGCTGTTATTACACAAATAATTACCGCTCTTCGAAAGTGGTGTCATGGTAACTGTGAATATCAGAATGAAAAATGATTTCGACTAGCCGCTTACTGCGAATGTCATAAAAAAATGGTGGCAATTAACAACACTGGTGGTGGAAAACACAGTTCGTACAGGAATTTTGGAATCAAATCGAATCAATGGACAGTGAATTATAAGTTTTCTGCTAGGATTATTTCAAGAACTGCACTCTACTCATGCGTTTTTTTTTTCAGATTGACGGATACGACTAACGCTGCAAGTCGGTGCCATTCTTATACCGAGCATGAAAAGATTACTCAAACAAAAAAGAAAAAAAAAATCAAAATAAGAACGTTAAGCACTTTCACTACCAACGATAGGAAGCTTAAGAGATTAGAATCCGGTAGCATTTGTTAGAAATAATCTTCCATCGGTACCATCATGGTTCTTTTGAGTCTTGACCTCATCGTTATACGTACGTCACGTGCCATGGAATATCGATGTGTGTCAAACATGTCAGCAACGAAACTGTGCGAGCTGTTTACGCTTGACGCAGCAGGAAACGATTTTCAATTTTGAAAAGATCAAAGTAAACCACGAGGCCAAAAAAGTTACGTTGTAAAAATTGAATTTAAGCCACGCTTCTTCCTCAATCCAATTTTCGTTTTTTTCGAGGGATTGCAGCATAACCGCTATCCTCTTTACAACCAACTTTAGCTTACTTGTACACGAAAAATCATAAGTTGAAACACTTATTATATTACAGTTTTCTTAACAAAAAATACGCCAATAAGCATTTTCACAGGTAAAAAAAGGCACAGTGAGCCGAATTGAGTAAAGTTTTGTTTTTATCTAATCACCATAGTTAAATATAATTCAATAAGAGAACTTTAATGGCATGATACGCAATTTCATCAAATTAATAGCTTAACCTACCAACAGCGATTGGACTGAGAAAGTACTGTCAAGGTACGATCTTAATCAGCATAGGGAGATTAAAGTCTGCCATAAATTTTTCATCGCTACGAAGAAAAAGCGCAAACACTGAGGAATTTCCATCGAACTTCCGCCTGGAGAGCAGGCGCCCAAGAATGATAAATCTTTCAAGTATTTCATCAACAAAAGGGCCTACAATTGGAATTTCATTTCGCAACCCGCACAGCTTGCTCTCACTATTCGAGGGCAAGAATTTCCGAGAATACAGAACCACCCATAAATTATCGCTCTAAAGGTTGTTCACGTTCGTACCACCATCAGCCGTAATCACAAAACCAATAAGGATGGCTCGCAGGTTGGTGCATCATTTCCGGGTGCATACTAGAGAGGTGCAACGAACGTAGGCGAGATGCATCTTTTGAATGAGTTGGTTATTATAGAAGTCCTTTGGAAGGATTTGGGCAAGCTATAAACGATGGAAATATTTCGTCTCTATCCATGGAATTTTAAATAATATTTACAGACTTCTGGAATGTAATAATCTCTTATTCGTAACGCTTTTGGATTCAAAAATGTTTTAAATAAAATCAAAATTCACAATGTTACATGCATATATGTTCAAACAATTCTGCATTACAACATTTATAAACATAAAAATCATACACTTACAGAATAAGACTTGAACAGTAAAACAAATGTGAACCAGAAAATTTTGCGAGCAACAAATGCATCAAAAGCAATTGAGTTGAATCATGCTGATGTAATGCGTTGGAATATTACTAGGCACAACTTTTTTGTGTTACAACAATTAAACAACCCACTTTCACACTGGAACATTAATGTTTCATTATCAAAAGTTGATTGCAAAAGTTCAACCCCGCTGTAAAAATAATGATGAACGTCGACTGCACTATCATCACATAATCGTTCACGAACAGGGCCGCATTCGCTACTACTTCTGCCCGTGCACCTAGGAGGAAATGCCCGTTTTGTTAGACACACTGGTTGAAACTTTTACATTATCCTTCTTTTGCGGTGTAATAGTTATTTTTTGCTCTCACAATTTTGTCGTCTGCCAACACGGTACGGTTTTGGTAAGTGACGTATGTGCAAACCAGGATGAAAACCAGCCAACAGTGACGTAACTGGACAAAATTGAAACCCTGATTGAGGTATGGACAGATTCCAGCAGGCAGGCGGGTAGTCTCCGACGAGAAGAAAAACTTTATCCGAGAAGAGTGATGAACGATTTAAAGTCAGAGAATTTCGAAAGAAACAAAACAAGCCAAAGCGCGTCACGCACCAAGAAGAATGAAACTTTTTTCAATGGTGAACCATGAGTGTGGATTGTGATAAGAATAAAATGATATCGACCAAGGCAAAAGATGGTGGTGGACGTGAGCAGGAGGAATGAAAACAGGAAGGGAGTTTTTTTTGTACTTTGAACAAGAAGGCAAAGGCCTGTAGTATTGCAAACCGAGGAAAAAAGTTCAAGAGAAAACAGAAACGCGGAATCATCTCCGTGTTTCAATGAAAAAGACAACTGGATATTAAAAGGGTAAGGTACAGTACGGCACAGATTGGTGCTCTTAGGGCATTGTCGAACATTTTCCTTTACCAATTGTGTAAGATACTTTACTATTTTGTATATTTTAATTTATAGCAGGACCTATCACGATATCATCATGTAAGAGATCACATTTGTTTTGTTTTCATTATTTGAATCATGCATTCTATCGAAGGAACAAAAAGTCAGTCTTGCAAGAATCAGTTCAATTGTTAACATTTTAAAAGGTATCAGGCACGTAATTTATGTTTACATTGAGCTCAATTTTTCAGCCATCTTAACACATAATTTTAAAGGCGTTGAATTTGAGCTTTACATGTACTGGCAGGATAAGATAGAAATCATCCAGTACCGTAAAATGTCCTAATATTAGTGTTGGGAACGGATCGCGGGCTCTCAGGGATTTATTTTCAACCAAGGAGAGCTCTGAGCCCCCTCTGTGAATTCTTGCTCTATGATCTGATGTCATGTTGTCATGCAGTTCATTTGTTACTATCGATAGGACGCATACTGGGTAAGTATTAAGTTGCGCAAAACTACATTGAGCTGACTGAAGTTCATTTGAGCGTTGTGGAGGTACATTGAGTTTACAGTGCTACATTGAGCGTAGGGAGGGCATATTAAAATTAATAGCACTCCTTACCCTTAAGTACAGCTGAACTGTAACGTTCACTGTGACACTCACTGTACAGGTGAATGGAAAACCGATCGCATCGCGATCTGAGCTGTGGGCAGAGTTTCTTCCTATCTTCATTCATGTGCGCAACGGAGCGGTGCCAAGTTCCGTGGCGTCTTGGCGACTCTCCCGGCCCTTTGACGGGAGAGCGGGTGGAAACGAACGCGTACACGTCTAGCGAAGGTACAAAGGTGTACAGAAACCATCACCACAACGCAATACGTGCGAAGCAGAATAGACGCAATCAAACACACCGAGAGAGCGCGCGATTCACAAGCTCAGCACAAACGCAAACCAATGGGGGACCCGTGGAGCGAAACACATGCACACACACCGGGTTTTCGGAAACCGGTTTCGCACCGATTGTTGCCAGGGAATCTCGCACACAACCGAGACCCAACTCCACGTGGAGTATCGCGCAACATCGAACTGGGTATGCTTGAGCAGCGATGCTGCCGCTGCTGCTGCTGCTGCCCGCAGCGGAAATCTGAGCCGTTTATTTTGCTCAGACTGAAGTGATCTTTACCTGTACTTTTTTTTCTTTTCTTTCGCTCGTTCACTGTTCACAACATCGGGCCAGCGAAGAAGGCTGCTATTTCACTTCTCTCGCATGCTCTCACCACCCCGCTGGCCGGACCTCACCCCGCCTGCCTGCCCTCGTCTGCCCTTCCACAACTTTCATTTATTTCGTTCCCTCCACAACGTTGCCCGGCTGCCAGAGAGACTCGTGACTTGAGCCTCATTTTACCGCGAACAATCTTCCTATTACCCAGAACGGGGTTGAGAGTGATCGAGTCCACATTACGAGGGTGTTGGAAATGGGAACACACAGAGCTGGAAAATTGGATGGTGATTGCTGAAGGGAGGAGAGAGAAAGAGATAAAGGGAACGGCTGCACTGCTGCAAGCCTGATCGTAATGGAACGGAAGTGGATCTGTTTTTTTTTCGGCCCAGTCCATGCCAATCTAAGGAGCGCGCGCGCGCGCCCACATTTTCGCGCTCATCAGTTGCCCGGTCCACTCACCCCCATCCCATGCTCACTCACATTGGTCCCACGGCAATTCCGACAATAATGATGATTTTGATGATGATGATGATAGTGATGATAAAGGTGAAGGTGGAGATGCGTTCGTTAACTTCTGGGAGATAACGAAACAAACCAAAACCAGTTAATCGCAGTTGCTCAAGGACCGAGTTGAAACTGCTGAAATGACTGAAATAGTCAAATAATTCGCTTTCGTTTTGTCGACTCAACCAACTTTAATGGTCGCGTTTAGCACACTGAACAAGAGACCGCACACCGATCAAAGAACGATCAGTGCCGCAACACAAAATGTATCCTTGGCGGATGACAAAGTTCTTAAAACATAACAACCTTGGCGTTGTATAACGAGATAAGATGTTGCGTGTATGTATCATAAATCCTTTTAAATAAATTTTCATCATCGCACAAATGTACGATGCACGCGTACGACGCTCTGTGCTGGGATTGCACAATCGTATACACTCCATTTCGCCCAAGCGTTACAGCGTTTACTTTCGGCCGCATCGATTGTACGTGGTGCACCCTCCTGCTTACCAAGGTAAACAACAGTTCCAGCGGAAAAGGATGTTGCTGCCGAACTGTGTGGAAGTGGGTGTGTGTGTCTGTGTGGGTGGAAGTGTAAATTATGCAAATGACATATCGTAAATCTACAAGCTCAAAAGCCCTCCGCAAATCGTGTACCGGAACGGTCGGAGTTCGCAAATGCATCGGGGACGCACTGTCGAACTTCGAAATGGATACCAACGGCTTGGCGACTTGGTTGCAGTTGTGCTGCCCACCCACAGCGCCGCTAGGTCGGGACGAAATGTCGGGTCGTATGTGTGGGTTGTTCCGCGAGCGATGGGGACCACCGTTTGTAAGATAAGCCGACGATCGTGAATCGCCTATTCCACGGACCAGACACGGGATACACTGTCAGGACGTTTTTGGTACAGAATGAAGTAAGACCCAATGACCAACTACCACCATTGAAATCTCTGAACTATTTTAACTTTACAGTAACAGGTATGCAATACTGTATATGAATCTACAAATTAAAAATCACTTCATACATAAAGAGTTTTCTTGGAAAAGTTAATCGGACGATGGCAACGTAGTATCCCTCCATTCTTGTATGGAGCAAAACACAAGCCGCTCCCCAACAGTATTTTGTTTGTTTTATGCTTCCCACACCATCAATACGTCAACCGCCGGCAGACCTAATCGAATTGAACCTCGCGATACGATTTCTGTAATTAGCTGCGATAAATCATTATTCATTCCTAGATTCTGGCAAGCTGGCGAGTGATCAGGTCATGGTTTTGGGACGATTTTGAATAAATTATTTTGATTTATACATTGGCCCCGCATCTGAAACCGATTCCACGCGGGCCTTGGTAGCCATTTTGAATTGACTCAGGGTGTGTGCAAAGAAAGTGAAACATATCCCAGAGGACGGTGGGGTCAAGTAAAACATAAATCTTTCACCAAGAAAACGAGGGGGATATGATCTGCGCCGGTCAACCAGTGGGGATTTCGTTCGTCGATACTTCGGTTGAGAGGTTGTTCAAATCAAGCAACGGAGCGTCCTAAAATCAAAATGAAACAGACGTATAAAAAAAAGTCCGAATATCGAAGGGTTCTGACATTTCTTTTGCTCTCTATAATCAAGATACTGACTTATCACGCTACCGTATTTCGAGCGAACCTTACCTAATTATTGGACTAAAATCGATTCATCTAAAGGTTTAAAAAAAAAATATGAGAAAAAACGTTGCTTCGTTCACGAAATTCCTACATTCTCCAACCTCCTTACTCTCCCCCTTTGACTAATCCTCCAAACACGTACTCAGTGTATCTTGTTTGGTTCGGTTCGCATCAAAATCGAATCTCATTTCCCGAGAGCTGGCCTATTATGGGGTGCTCTCCCTATCATCAACGCGCACGGGGATTTGGGCATCAATTCTTTCGCGGGCATAGTTTCTAAACTCGCAGACACGCTCGGTTGATTCACCAGCGCAGTGATAATTTTCCACGGTTACGACGGTATGCTACTGCCCGCAGGGTTACACAGGCTCGTCTCGTGCTTTCGAGTACAGCTCGAACCGATTTTTCGATCGCCGAATCACACACGTGAATGGCGCTTTGGGTTGCAATTTCGGGATCCCTATCATTAACCTGTCACACCGGTTTCTTCTTCAGCCGGTGAGTGTGTGTTTATGTGTATGTGTTGTTCCTAACGATTAGAACGAAGATGAAGAAGCGGGAAGGGAAAGAGTACGGATTATTCTTCTCGTTCCTGGGCGGATAGTCTCGTTTCGTTCTGAATTGGTAAAGTTCTTCCGTGCTCTGTTTACCACCGGCCCATACCTATTCCGATCGTAAACATACTGCAGGGGTAATTTCCCTAAAATCTCATTTCGAACGTGATTCTGGTGATATTCTTCATCCGTCCGTGCTTCTAATAGTTTCACTTCGCGTCCTCGCACTCCGTTTGGCTGCCATCGTTCGCTCAGAGTTAGCGCTAGGCTCTACGGTGATGATCTTCGATCCCGACAGAGAAACTACATCGTAATAATCGTCCTCTCTTTCCGGGCGAAGCAGCATTCGAAGGTGCGGCTGGTAATTTTAGCTTTCCTCGAACTTCTCCACCTACGGCAAGTGATTCTGGGGGCAGTAGGGAGGAACTCACACTCCCACCATTATGGAACCACCGGGTAGGTGTCCGAGAAGGCCAGTCCCCACCACTGTTCGGAATGAGGAGTTGTTTTGATTGATACGAAAATTGCTACATTCCCTGGTGTGGCGTCAACGAACCTCCCCTCCCTCCCGCGCATGGTGTAGCGCCGTGTCAAGCATTATCTCCATGGAAATTATCTCCCCGCCGTCGGCGTGCCCCAGCAGAGATGTAACGGCATCATCATCTTCCGAACGGTTGTGAGAATTTGGCAAATGATTGTGATTTGCTTCCCGATAACTCGATTGTGGCTGACCTTCCACGCCCATTTTCCTCCCAAGGGTGCAATTGAAAAAGAATTCGTTGAAGACAGAGGGGAACGCTTCCTGGACAGGGCAGTCTATGTGTGGCCAAGCGTTTAATTACAGCTACCAACTTTAGCTGCCTGGCAGTGTATCCTGTGGGAAACGTTCGTCAATGTTTCGTTGCCGATGTCACAATGCGTTTGATGGAGGTCCTTCCCATCGGACAATGGCTGCACCGGCGGTACCGGCGAACTCGATAACTTCATCGATCGTCTCTGGTCTGGAAAAAGGTTTCTTGTACAGTTCCCGACGGTACAAGAAGGGCAGCTCAAAAGGAAGCTCCACAGCAAACCGCGGCAACCATGGCGCACTTGCAATGACATTGATTTATGGTTCCATTGAAGAACCTCCAACCCAACATGAAAAGCGCATGCCAGCTCGAAGGGTTTTAAGGAAACAGAGGGAATGGGAGACCCATACACACAGGGTGGTGGCGGAGCTGTTTTTGCACAGCAACAGAAGGCACCCAAAAAAAGCGAAGCACATTTTTTCGTGGTAAGCAAAAGGCAAACCTTGTGTTCCACACTCAAAATCGCATCACATTTTTTATTTCAGTTTTTGAGTGGTCATTCATTTCCCTCTCTTATTCACTCTCTTATGAACCCATTGTTCGCACCGGCAGATGGTTATTATTTTTGTTAGCAAATATTTGCCAACATTTATTAGAGTGTAAAACAAATACAAAATAAGCGCACAGCTATTTATCTTGAATGAATACAACTTTCAAAAAACAGTATACCAACAGAAAGGAATCGCACTACGTAATGTTTAATAATATCGTATTGATGGTTATTTTTGCTGTTGTATTTTTTGAAGAGCAAATTATTGTCGCTGTATCGCATCAGAATAAACTAACTTAGTTTTGGCCGAGATAACATCATATCAAAGGTAAGGAGGTGCAACATCGATGCACAGCACTTTGGATCGGTTTAGATCCGTGTAGCTGCACGATGCTCGACATCTACCGACATAATCGTAACAACACTGACCATGAAGGTACACGTAAGGTAAAAAATGAGATTCGTTTATATCCGTTGATCCACCGATGAGTGTTAATCTTTGATAAGAAGGTCTCCGGTCGAGCAAACTTTTGAGAACACGGACAGTGATGGGTTTGCAGTGAATCGACATTTCGCGACGCATTTTGATTAATCACCATGTGCTCGCATCGCAGGGCCGATCTATCAATGTCGCGCACACAGCTAAAGGCCTTGCTATGAAAAGAAAATAATGAAAGGCAAAACGTACTATCAACAGTTTCTCGCCATTGGGAGAGTTACGCTCTCTCGATTCCTTTCTCGCCTCAAAGTGCTCTCACTATGCTCGTTCAATGCGCAAACCAGTGTGGCCAATCATAGCGTTGTAACAGATTACGAGGCGCCACCGTTTCTCCGCACCACCTCGCTGATGGTGCCAAAAATAGGCCTTCGCATGGTCAGCGTGGCGTTCGTGTGGGGACGCACAGCGCGCTTGAACCCGCGGTAGGGTGTAGGGGAAGGCGCGGAGTTTAATGTGCGTTGGTTCGTAATCTGATTTGAAACGAGAGTCCGACTCTCAACCGCGGCTCGTTGGTCTAGGGGTATGATTTTCGCTTCGGGTGCGAGAGGTCCCGGGTTCAATTCCCGGACGAGCCCGAGATGGACTGAAAATGTCTTTTTTGGCACAGATGATATTGCTCAATTTCGCATATTTGTTCAGGCATCGACGAAGCTGTACCACTTCATACGCTATTTTAAACAGCAATTTATTATTCGCATTGTTAAATCAAAGTTTCCATTCGATAACATTGGCACGAATTATTAAGTAAATGCTTCTTTAACCCGAAAGAAATATTGCATGCCAACGGCCAAACAACTTAAATAAAGCATGTGAAAACAAATGAAGGTTTCGCCACAAATTGCACGTGCACAGGGGAGTGTCTTTGCTTTCTAATTCCATACGTCCTCCAAAACACCAAACACCTTGAACATCTTCTTGCAAAAGAAAGATCAACAATCATCACGATCTACAGAAGGCGTGGTTTGTTAAGTGGAGCCCGTTCTGCGATGGTTGCAGAAATGATAAAAACGCGAATGAACCAATGGCAAGAGTTGTTCCTTGGCTGCTGAATCCTACTATTCTTCTCTTATCCTTGCAGCTGGTTTTTTGTTTTTGCTGCTTTACGTTATGCTACACACACGAAGTGTGTTGTTTTGCATCAAACACTCAGTTATGTACACGAGTTTTCTTTTTATGTATTTTTTTAGATTCGTTACATTTTCTACTGCTTTGAATAACACTTATTCAGCTTTGAATAACACTTATCCATTATATGCTTTATAACTTCGTTCATGGCCCTTCATCCAGCAAATAATGTTTTTGCAAAGATTTAGGAGTGCTCCTGCGGGGCCACTTCATTGATAACGCTATCAATTCTTAAGACATATTTCTTTTCAATCCAAATCGAATGGCTTGCCCGCACGTTAAACATATTGTGAGCAGAAGGCTTCAATCTTAGCCAGCTATAAAAAAGTGGTACCCAACAAAGGTAATTTCCAAAATTTCAAACACTTCAAGTGTCTAAGTTCCCCTTATCTTCATCTTCACGGAACGCACAGGAAACGGAATAAAAACAACTCACAAAATAACAATAAATTAGTATCGTAAATAAAGTTTTATGGACAAATTTGAATGCAAACAGCATTTACGTTTGCCAGGCACGCCCGGTATGCCTCTAATCGCCCTGGGGAGAGGTTTCCCCGTTCAAGAGGTGCACACGGGTACGCGCAATATTCGTCCTGTGGTCCACACCCCGTTCATATTCCTATCTAGCCTCTACCCCCTAACCCACAACCGATAGCGCACTCGTAAATGTCCGAAAAATTTATGCAAAGTATCTTCGGCAAAAGGAGGGATATCGAGACGGAATGGAATTGGAAAATGTTTGCGCTTTTGTAATGGTTTCGCATTGAAAAGCTTCAAATTGAACCAACTTTTAACTTCCATGAGCGCGTTTTCAACCTTGAACGGTTTTACTGCACCGCTTTTGAGGTAGGAAGAAGGAGGATGGGTGTATGCTTTACCAGCACTTTGAAAATGCTCACGGCGACGGAAGGTAAGGAATGATTTTATTTTCGACTTCTGCATGCCATCCTCGTAGAGCAAAAATCATCAGCACGGACAGTACCTTTGTGTTGCGAGCAGCATAGCAAGAAATGGCTATGTTTTTGGAAAATGTCTTGCCAAAGGCGAATCGCACTGCAGTTCTTTAAGCTTCCAAAGCGAAGGGTTTCTTGAAAGAATAATTTTTGTAACTTCATAGATAAAAATCTAACGGAAATGGATTCTAATGTTGTTATATTTTGCTATCCGTATTTAAATAACTCAGAGCAATAAATGTTATTACATCTATAACTAGAAAAGGTTAGACTAGAAAAGAATAATAAATCGATAAACGACGCCAAAGGGGAGTAACAAAAGCATGGAACGTTCATTTTCAAACGAATAAGCAATTTGAATAAATTTTAAAAGACATCTATATTTAATCTTTGATGTGACATTTCATTGTTATTTCATTTCAAAGTTAAGCAAAGATTTTGCACTAAAGGAATCATTTTTGGAAAAGCTTTAAGATAATTTTAAAGTCTTGTAACTATGGTTGAGAATGCCAGGTAATATTAAGTGCGTGAACGAATATCAAATTGAGTTTATGCATGTTTTTTTCTGTCCATTGAACAATTCGTTGATGGTCTATCGCCTTCTAGCAACAAAACTAGCTTTATGCCATGATTTTATCTTAAAGATCAAACACAAACTAACCAACCAACGGAACACGGGTTAAGAAAGTGCGCAGCATAGCAAAAGAGAGTGTTCAGAAATACCAACGGCAGTAGTAATAAACCGGAGCTCTGGTACTAAATCCAATCGCAACCCCTACCCAACCAATCGAATCTTTCAATCAACTCCTCTCCTGGATGCATTAGCTGGGGCTAAGACCGCGAGGCATCAAACGACGGTGAAATTGAGTTGAAGACGTCCTGTCTCCCGCGGGCGCTGCTCATCAAATATTCAATCTATGCTCGGGGAACGCACGCCCTCCTGTCCTTCTCCTCCCACTCCTTGATTGCATGCTATCAAAGTAAATGCGAAAAGCATAAAAGCATAACCCTGCGCACATAGAACCCGTTCCACCCCTTCGGTAACGCCCGTAATAAGCCTTTAAATTGGTCTTCGGTCGCAGCTCAAAACGAAAGTGCCGTTCAAAGAACACCCGGCCCCACCCGGCCCGTCTGTCTGTCAAGCATCCTGGGAGGAAATGTCGTCTTTCGTCTTCCGTTGGGATTCATTTCCGCTAGCAAGACTGGGCCGAATGCAGATGAATGTGCGTACAAGATGCCCGCGAATGTTCCGACTGATTGCTCCGGGTCGCACGTTGCGTACGCCACGAGTCACTAAATCCTATTGCAAACCGATCAAAATTCCAACCCAATTCCGGTCCTGTGGAGCAACGGGAAAGGGATTGAAAACACACGGGCGACTTCTATTCGAATTGCGGTTTATGTATCGCGCAACATATTGACGAGCAGCAATGCGTCTGGTAAATGCGGTGAAGCACAAACTACTCCGGAAACCGGATAGGCACAGGGTTCCGGCTGAGTGAAGCTGCACATTTGTGTAGAGTGAACTGGGGGAAAGAAGATGTTGGCTGCAAGCGCAAGGACAATCATCGTGTGACAAACGCTCACACGCAGATTGTTCGCGGTTCCGGGGACGCATCAAGCGGCCGATAATATGGCCAATATGTGGCGGAACCGTTTCCGCGCCCTGATTGGGTGCGATTTCATGACCGTTTCTTCGCAACACAGACACATTCTCGCCTCTTTGTGCACATATTCCTAGCGACCCGATGATCGGGGAAGATGCAATGAGAAAAAAGCGAGGCGATGTGTCCTTCCGTAGTGACGAAGCGCTCCCGCCCAAAGGTAGTACCTATTTGCCGTGAAAATAACAATTTACTGAAAATGGTTTTATTATGCTAATCAATTAGTGCCGAATGCTCTCCCGCACGCTCGCTTCCTGCAGTCGTCGAGAAGGCGCCAAATAAACGCGTTTTGCTCTAGTGTTAGAGCTGAGAGGGCTGGCAAATGGTGCAATTGGTTGCAAAAAGCTTTCAGCCCACCAGCCAATTGTAGAACAGAAATAAACAAAACTTCCCGACGAAGATGGGCGTGGGATGAGGAGAAGGGGGAGGCAGGCAAATTGTTAATCAAATCAACCCAAAACTGTGGAGCAGGAATGGAACGACAACCGGGGGATTGCTTTTCCTCGTAAAGCGCTGTCTCGACGGTGGCGCACAGAAGACACCCACTAGTCTAGGCACCAGCATGAAAATTATTTCAGCAAAGTACTTCGAAACGAGCATCTAAGCTGCTTTATTTACATGCCGTTGGGAAAGCATCCGGGAAATATGAGATAGAAGAAGAATAAAACACCTACACCGGGGTACAGTCAAACGACTTGATTGTAATGGATTGAGCGACGCTGACTGTGTGGAACCACCGTTGCCTTTATAGATAAACAAAATATTCACACATCAATTTAGTTCTTCGAAAAGGGTAGGGTGTTAAAAAATCTTCTAAATTGCAAAAGCAAATTGATAGGGTCGTGCATTTGCGCCTGCTAGACGTGTACGAAGGGCATGAGTGTTTAACTTTTCCCTGCTAGCCTAAAATCATCAGCAATCATGATAAGGCCATACACATTTGCAATTTGTAGATATTTGCTAGCATTGGAGTTAATTTGTTCCATATAGATAATTTCGATAAGCTGTTTATTGACAGCACTACTTAAAGTGAATATCTCAAGCGAGGAAAGTGTCCCATATGTGGGATAAAGCAACAAAAATGTATCAGTTTAAAATGGGGTTCTGTGCCTAGTATGGCACTGAAAATATAACAAAGATGTGACAATTTATCGGGCGTAGTGTTCACAATGCGTGTATGCTTCGGCAGCTGTTAATGGATGTGTCATGCTGTGCCTCCTGACGCGTACCGTCGCACAGTGCCATCAATCCACTTGACAACACACGCAAAGGAAACAATCATCCTGCGGAGGAAGATTTCCTGTGCGATTTCAATAAGGAATATATTGACGTTTTGTCGGAAGTTTACTTCATCTACGCGGTGATGGACGGCTACCGAGTCCTCGGTGCAAACACGCGGTTAAAATGCGTTCAATCGTTGCAATCAAAAACGCGAAAATTGGGGAGCCTCGGATCTACTAGTGACGCGCATGTCATGGGAATTGTGTTTTGTACATCTCCTGTGTGCCTCGAGAACTTTCATGCAAAGTGTATAAGCATTTGAATTATTTCACACTTTCACAATAACGACAAAAAGAAATAAGTAAAACATCGAACACCTTTTAAAAATGCGTTCACAAGTTGAACGCATTATCAGACTACACGAGAATCAGGTTTTTTTTGTATGTGATGCTTTCTCCGATATATCTGCCAACACGTTTGATGTTATTATTTTCATTGTCTTTTTTACCGACGCATCTTTCCGTAAACGTATTCCGCACGCATGCTGTTTACCGGCGACGGTTGCTTCACGAATGATCAGTCAATGTCAATTTCCGTTCCATTTTCCGTCCCCAGGTTGGATGCTTGCGGTCGGATGCTGGAATATATTGCCGCTCTACCGTGAAGCGAATGCACCAACATAAACGAATGGCCCCGAATGCATTTCGCGCTCCGCTCTCCACCCTCTTCTGCTGTCTTCTCATTATTTCCCCACTTCAATTTTGCCAATCGATGTGAACTGGCTCCAAATTGAATTTTTAATATTTCGCATCAAATGTGCATGAATATTTCAACCATTCGGCAGCAAATTGGCACCCGTTGGAGCAGGTCCGTGCGCTACCGACTGTCCGGGACACGCGCGCACTTCTCTGCAGCCCGGAGAAAGCCCCCGCCCTACACTACTGATGGCACACAGCGCCAGTAGTTGGGCTGGTAAATGTTTCATTCGTCCTGCCACCGCAGGCAACTTAATTGAACGTTTTGCGGTTTTTTATGCCTTCCAATTGGGTCGCCAGATGAATGCATAATGCGAATATGGATCGTCGGATTTTTATCATTTTTGGTTTTTCCTTTGTCACTCGTACATTAAAAAACTTTTCTATGAATTACAAACATTCTGCTCCTATAGCACACATACATCAACCTACCAACCTCAAATCAACCTACAGCAGGATTAAATAGCTTTTAGAGATTTAGAGAATTTTTTCGATACAATTGTACTGTAAGTTCTGCAAGCAGCTAACAATTTGGCCTAGAACATAGGGTAATTTGCCTTTACCTAATTTGTATTTGATATGTTTGAGATGGATGAAATTTCAATATTCTTGTTATGGGAGTCTTTTTACATCATTATTGTTTAAGCAATAGTATGTGTGTTTTATTTGAGGCAGAAAAATTATGAATAATGGCTAGAAACACTGATTTTTAAAACTATTCAAAAATCCAATTGTGGCACACTTACGAAAATTCAAAATTCTAATATTGCACACTAAAAACCCAATTATTGCACACTTTCCTATACACTGAAACCAACGAAAAAGATCCATAAACTGGATGTTTTTCTATCGAATAGTGTTAAGGACAATACGCAATGCTTTTACATTACTCGTTCGTCCTTGGTTCAAGCCAAAATTCCGCAAAAATAAGTAGCCAACTTGCAACTACAACTGCACGCCAATTGTTAACAAAACACTGTCAAAATGAAACCACGGTGAAAGAAGGAGGTTTTGGGCTGTGTAATAATTATGATTAAAGCACTCTCTTTATTCCAATTGTCAAACAATGTATAAAAATAAGTATATTAAAAATAAAACAGTGGCATATGCGTCAGAAATGCTAAATATTAAAGGAAAATGTTTCTTATCAAATTTTTATCAATATTTGGAAACAACTAATTGTAAGAAGTGTGGAATAATTAAGTGATGTGCAACAATTGGCAAATTACACTACAGTAGGTAGGTGACCGCTAACTGAGAGTTTAAATTTGTGAGAAAAATGCACATTTGCTATGAATTTCCCTTCCTAAAATTCCGGATGTTTCATATTTAGATTTTTTTGCCTGAGAATCACTCCACTTAACAAACTTCCACTTAAAAAACTCCAGTAAAACACATCCAGTTAGCAGTCACCTACTGTATTTCCTAATAAAACTCAATTGTTCAGATATTTCTGTATGCCAGACTATTCCAATTGATAAGCGTCCATTTATTTGCATCGTTTAGCTCACGTGACAAAATCTGTAATTTGTTGTTTTAGATTTAACATCTAGGTTTACTATTTTTAATAAAAAATCTTATTATAGAGTTGGGAATTTGTTTATTGAAATTGCCTGAACTTTTATATCGAACTAACTATACGCGTTGGGAAATGTCAAATCAATTTTTTCATATTAAAGTCTTGTTCTAAACATGCTGTGCTATTCCAATGCTTTAAGCATATTGTACTTGCTTATTCAAATTTTTCGAACTACGAGCCACACAAGTTACACGATCACACGACACAATGGGCATCCGTATTTGTTGTCCACATCGGCACGCCACCATCGATCATGGTGGAAACAGTTCGTCTAGGACATTTGCAGTTCGGAACACTAATTTGATGTTCTCGGAAAAAATATAGTTCGTGCTACACACAAGAAGTACCATTCATTATTAGGTCGAGAAGGGATAAAAATAAATAAAAACAACTACCCCCAACGAAGCATCGTGCATCGTGAATTCGCTGCCAACGTTTGAAACAGATGTGTCACCGATCACAAAAAACCCACTCCCCATTGCGTGTTGGAGACGACACGTGAGGTCGGGATATTTGAAACAAATAAGGCACACACACACACACTAGTGGTACAAAAAAGCTGGTGTCAAAAATAAACCATACAAAAAAAAGACCCACGTGCAGTACCCATCCTTTGTGAACAAAGCGAGCCAATCAAGCTGGCTTGCAGCATATCAAGGCAAAAATGTGCACGAAGAGGCAAAAACGCAATCATTGCATTAAAAAAAACGATGAGAATAAGTGATCGATGGATGCGAGCATCACGCCAAACAGGACACACTTGCTTTTTTCGCTCGTTTTTTTCCATGCCTATGATTAAGTTTCAGAGCTCGATCTTACACTATCATATTTCATTGTGGCTTTAATTAAACCGATCAATTTCAGTTTCACTTGTTCGTACGGGTGAGGCGTTTGGAAGTACGTCAGGTACTTTTGGGCCATTAATATTTTCCGTAATCTGTCATCAAATATGAATCAGCAACGTTGTTGCATTGCCTTTAGCATTTCTATACTTTGAATTTTTTTAATTTTTTATTTTGTAGAACCCACGCCGGAGGCTGGCCCATTTCTAACAAGGATCGAACCACGCGTACCATCGGACCGGAGAGCTAATTAAGCAACGTCGATCAAATTTCCCACAACTGCCAATAGTACGTGTGTGCATTAAAATCCCTTTTCCCGAGCCCGCAACGAGAAGTGGCGCATTTCATTACTTTGCAAAATGCATTTCGATCCCCGGTCACGGTCCCGGTTTGACCGGGCCGGCGCGCGTTTCAATTTCAGCCGTCAGTTGTCCAACAATGGCGCGTACCGACCGAGGCCTGGCAAACTTTTATCAACACATAGTTGCGCCGGCATGTTGTGCATGGCAAAAGATGCTAAACCAACCTCGAAACCCTGGGAAGGAATTATGCAAACCTGAGTGCCCGCGCGACGGCTGCAGAAAGCCGAGATGCGAAGCGTACGAAAGTGACGGGCACTCCAGTGCAGCGGGAAAACGTCAAATTCAATCAATCGTCCCAGCCAGACAGGAGAGACTGGCCACGTCCGGGTATGGGAGGGGGTGGGAAAGGGTCGAATGGAGTTTGAGAATTGGCACCGATGCGTTAAGTCCGATCCGCGCGCGTGTGTGTGTGTGTTCAGCCGAGGGCGAAGAATTGTTCCGAGATCGGAGGGCAGGATTTGGCTCGAGCGTATTTTTTTGCTGATGCTGTTGTTGTTGATGTTGTTGAAGCGGCGGAAAGAAAACCGCTCAACCCCACGCAAACCGTTCGCTCGGGCCACATGCTGTCCAGATTGCTAAACAACATTTGCAGCCGAGAACCGTCACTTGGTTTCGTTCCCGGGCGCAGGACCGGGAAATGCAAATGCGGCTAATCGAACTGGCTAGATGCAGCTCACCGAACCGACGATCGGTCAGCGATGCATACGGAAGTAACTGTTAATTTGCCACCATCGCCGACGGCCAATGGAAAGAAGCCATGCCTGTCGGTTGGCCACCGGTCAAGCCGGTGCCGACTGAAGCAGCGATTCCCGGGCCGGATTAAACAATTTCCCTTTGATACTGCTCTTTAAATAATATCCAATCCAGCGGTGCAGACACAACCATCGGCAGAACAGGCGAAACAACACACGTCGATACTAGCGGGTGTACGGTTGGAAGGATCAGTATTGGGGTTGGATAAAAAAGTATTCTACAAGTTCGTTTTCCGTTTCTTGCTTTAAATTTGAATTGCTTTTATATTGCAGAGCTTAAAAAAAAACCAACCATCGAGCCAATACATGCCCACACCGCGTCGGTGTCGGGGTACAAATGTATTGCAAATAATATGCCTTGACTTCATTACTTTCGGCGAAATGTATTCGCACTTCATTGGCACGCTGCCGCTGTTTGTGCAAAACATTTGCCTCGCGTGTCACGCACGGATGCAGTCGGTAAAGAGAGCGCACTGGTGCTGGATTAAATATTTGACGTTCGTTTGCTGTATTTTCCTTTCCGGTGCCCGTTGCCGATGCGCTACGTGCCGCTCCCCGCTCGAACGGGGGGACGGGGGCACTTTGACTTTGCAAAATTAATGACTATTTTGTCTATCGATTATTGATTGATTGATTCACTGTTGCGTTCAGCATATTGATTACATTTCGAGAAATGGCGATTCGTGCGCCAGTCAATCCCGCTTTAGGGAAGTTTTTTGTTAATGCAACGAGTGCTTATTGGTTGTCTGCTTTCAGGCGCTGGTTAGAGAGCGCGATACGCAAACGAGAACACTTTTTCCCTTAAATTATAACACAAAAGTAATATCCCAAAGATGCTCTAAACGTTCAGCTGAAATACAACATTTCAGCACATTTTTCGTAGGGATGGTAGTGTATCGTCCCAGCAAAAGCAAAATAAAAACATTACGGCGCATTTACACAGCGCGCGCGTCTTGTCGTTTTAGGTGGTGCGGATTTGCATTTCTGTTAGCATGTGCTTCTGTACCTTCCTCATTGCTTCGTACTTTCATTCAATATCGTTATCGGCTCGTGAATATTTCACACCCATCCACACCAACTCCAACCCACGGCAGCACCACCGGCAACTAGCACCGGAAACGCTCGGTGCGCACAAGCCGATACCGACAGGCACGTAAACGGCTTGACGGACCAAACAATCGGTACGCATGGGAATCAATTTCCGTACATATTTCGCGATCTTTGACAGCTGTACTCCTTCCCTTCCTCTCCTCCATAGTACTCGGCGTGAGTACGTGTGTGCAAGCTATCACAGAAGCCGGAACCCCGCAGGTCATGGGAGAGTCTCAGCGAAGCCCTCTCGAAACGAAGAGTGAAGACTACCAACGGCATAAACAAAAAAGTTCTGTGCGTATGTCTCATGTGCGAGGTTGCAAGGTTTCCAATTCGATAGTCGATAATTTCTCCAACATTGGACCGATGCTTGCAATGCAGCGCACGTGTCACGTTTCACATTCGTTGGGGCAGGAGGCAACACACCGTTAACAAAAGGGACGGTGGTGGTAATGGTAGGCGGTCAGGCCAGCCAGAGAGAGAGGTTAACACATTCGGCCAAGGCACGATCGTTCTTTTGCCCTTGTGCCCAAAATGAATGTTAATCAGATACGCAACGCAGAACTACAACAAGCGTTCCGAAAAGTGCGATAGAGTTTGGGGCTCGTTGTCTGGCGCGGGGGATAGTTCTGCCTGCGAGTGGACCACGGAGTAGGCCCCGATGAACGATCGAACAAGGTGCATTAATCAAACTTTTATCGACAGCATGCGAACGAAAGTATCAACGTAGAGTTTGGGGCGAGATGAGCAGTTAGCTCTGGATAGTTAGCTCGTTTGCTCGGGGTAGCTGTAGCGGCGGAAGGGTGCAAAAAGCACATAAAAAGTCACGGTTTTAAAGTGCGTACGAACTGTTGGGTGGTGCCTTCACAACTGTACGTCCTACTCGCACATCGCATACAATGAGTGACGTGCGAGGGAGTCGGTCGCTCACAAGAGGACTCGAATTGCTCATGGCGCGAACGCATTCAAAAATCCCGGAGTTCTCCACTCGAAAGAGACAAAGAGAGAGAGAGGGAGGAAGAGAGAGAGAGGAAGAGAAAGAGAGAGAGAGAGGGAGGGAGAGAGAGAGGAAGAGAGAGAGAGAGAAAGAATCAGTTGTGCTGCTGCGAGCGTCCGCCGAACACGGTCAATGTGTTCCAAAATGCATCCTTTTAATTAAACTTCTCACAGGACGCCAGGTCACGTTGCATTGCACTGCGCTGATGCAACACCGACGAGAACATGGAAGGTAACAGATGAGCCGGCAACCTGAAACTTGTGTTGTTGTGCTGGTGTTCTCGTGAGTGCATGATGCACGTTACGGAATGGAGAAGAACAAAATGAAACATTTTCTTATCTTGTCGTTGGCATGTTTTTAGGAGGCTATCCCCAACACTTCCCCACCGCAGTGCTTTCCCTGTTTGCGTTAAGCTTTACGCATTTGTTTCTACCGAACCGGATGTAAAAAGAGACCATCACAAAAGAAAACGAGTCCCAACTTTGAGGACCACACACATAACTCGAACGGTAACTTGTTTAACGACATGTCTCATCTCTCCCAGGATGACCACGGCTCAGTGTGGGAAGAGTTTATTTATTTGTGCATTTTTCACACCATACCCTTTTTTGTTGAATTGCAACGTTGTATGTGTGTGTAACATGCGTTTTCCAGCAAGCGTCCGTCTGGTTGACGCAGAACATTCCACCAGATGCACGCTTAACTAAAAAAATACATCTTGTTCTGTAGTGACGCTTTGTGAAAGGTGTAGGATAGGACATTTTCAACCGATAAGGTTCAGGGAGGAGGCATTCTGCCGTCAGAGTACGACATCTGTCAGTCGACAACGATGAAAGTATGAGAGTTATGACCATTTCCTAGTGGGAATACTCTCGACTGTCGTCAGTGTTTTAAACCAGTGTATCATAGTAAAAACATTTGTTATGAAAAAATACTGTCCAAACTACCCATTTTCAAAGTTGTTATCTTTGCCCAGTTATTGTTTTATCTGTTTGCTCTATACAGGGTTTCCCACGATTTTTTGGTCAGTTCCCATGATTTTTTGGTGAGTTCCCACGAACTTTTGGTCGTATCCCATGGATTTTTAGTTCGTTCCCATAATTTATTGGTATTTTCCGAATGGATATCAATACAATTGGACCAAAAAAATCTGGGAAACGGCCAAAAAATCGTGGGAACGCACTAAAAAAATATGGGAACCAACCAAAAATTGATGAGATCCAACCAATAAATCGTGGGAAACCCTGTAATACAACCACTTGCGGGAATTGAAATTTAAAAAAAGTTTTACGTCTATTAAACTTTGTTTAACACTGGAAAAATGGTGGATGCATATATCAATGTTTCTGATTGCAAAATAATCTATTTTTTAATATCATAATAAAACACCTGCTAATTCTGAATTGGTGAGATGAACAATCGTTCAAAACACGTCATTCCTGATTTTCATTAAAAATTATCATGGAAAATTCATATCTTTTACCACGGCCAGATTACTGTTTACATGCAAATTCCATCAAACAAGCACATCAAATATTCGAAGCATTATTCGTCGCCTTCGTAGCTCAAAGCTTCCGGGATGGAACACTGTCGGGCCTCGACAGTAGGAAGTTTCCAATCGGGCATTAATAAAATCATGCGGCCACGCGTATGGAAATGATGATTGATTGCATTTGATTTCATCCATCAGTCTCGGGAACAGCGTACTGCACTATTCATTTATTGTGCCTCATCGTCTATCATCGAAAGTCAGTCTAGCCGGACTGTTCGTTCGGACATTTTCCAACGGTCTAGCGGGTCCGTGACATCTACAGCGGTGTCGCTAATGTTCTGCTCGTGCTCAGAATTGAGCAGCGCAATCGAAATGCTTAATAAGTTCGTACCCGGTTTAGTTCGCATTAAAATACGTTTCAATGCTAATAAACTTTGAACGGACTGTACCGTCTAATATTTCCCAATTTTTAAACCATTGAAAAGGCGTTTCCCCGCTTTTGATCAACCTCATACAGTACGGGCTTTGGTGCGTTTGGTTTGGTGCGAGAAATCCGTCACTTCCGGCAACGGAAATGAGACTTCTTCACCGTAGACGCGTTCGCTAGCGTTCCTATTTGGCGGATCCTGTTCCGGTACAAGGAGGCAAAGCGAAGATGCCGATGTCAGCGTCGCAGTCGGATGCAGCGCACACGTACCGCTCATTAGGCCGTGGCAGTAGGAAGGGTCACACATTATATTGAACACAATGGGCATTTCGAAGGTGGGAGCTGCGTTCGAAATACGATGTATTCATTGCAAACGCTCATTTTGTAGGATGAATTTACGCGCTACATAAAGATTTGCCCACTCTAGCTAGCATCGGTTGCAAGCGTTGGGACACTCGTGATACGCAGATACGGCAAGCTAAACGCCGGCCCCTGTCGCAGTGTGAGTCTATGCCAAATGAGCATTGAGTACCGTGAATTATCTCATTGCAAACAGGGAAAAGAACCGACTCCGGTCAAAGGTACATCATATCACTCAGGGTGGCGTTGGCCGTTGGATGGTGACACATGATGCGTTCCGTGGGTTCCGGTAATCGGCATGATTGGTTCACCGCGGTACCCCGTACTCACGGCGCACAGATAGGCGAAGCAAGGCCACTCGGTCGGCGAGTATCCATCGGGGGTAACCGACTGTTCCGAGCACACCGAGTTCCGTCCGAGGCAGCGAGTGTGATGAGATCGAGTGCTCAAGGGGGGTGGGTGCTCGCGTGTTCCGGATGTTTGGACTACGGATTGTCCTACAATTTTTGCTGATCGCCTGGTAGTTTACGCACTCAGCAAAATGTATCTCGGCACTCTTTTGTTCTCACCCCGTGTCTCCCTACTTTATTTAATTGGAGTACCCACGGTAAGATGATAGCAGCTAAATAAAAAAAAATTGAAAATTTGCACAAAAGGGCAGCACACGCCCCCATTAAGGCTTTATGAGAGTACGATAGTATTAAAATGTATATAAAATAGCTACCCGCACAACATCGGATTGGGGCTCGTCCGGGATTTGAACCCGGGACCTCTCGCACCCGAAGCGAAAATCATACCCCTAGACCAACGAGCCACAGTTACTAAGACACTTCCAATAAAAACCGCATTGCAAAACCGTAGTTTGGTTTGTTATCAACTTAGCCAACGAAAAATAGTAGATAACAGAGGTGAAAGTACACTTTCGACTATCGGCACAAATTCTAACACTTTATAGCTTATGTAGTGTTGGAAATGTTCCAGCAAGCTGCTTTTTTGCTCATTTCGTTTGATGCTACTACAGCACTTGCCACGCGTTTCATTTATCATGTCGATTTATTGCTAAACAAGTTGTTACCGAAGTGAGAAACAACAACACCCTCACGTCACACATGCACATTGAGCACAAGACCTGCAAGTACACCGAGACGAACGGTGAGAGCACAGAGCCGAGGTGGCAACATTAAACAGAGCCGACATAATAAAATATGTCTTAACATCATTATCGATCACTTAGAACCGATTGCTTCGCTTTTCCGGTACAGCGTCTGGCCACCACAGGTGTAACCATTCTAACGCTATGATTGTACACCGCACCACAAAGCGCATGCCGGCGGCAGCGGTACATTCGTGTCCGACAGCTCGAATCGGCATAATATTGTCCATTCCTTCTGTCCGCCTTTGGGAGGCAAGGAACAAGGCAAAAGAAAATCTCTGCCACTACTCTTAACTACTCACAGCGAACCCGCTGTACCACCACCACCACCCGTGTTAATAGTGGAGGAAAATTTATGAAACTGTTTGCATGCTGGCCTGTTTTTGAACTCCCGGCCGGAATGGAACTCCCTGCCTTTCAAGACGGCCCCCAGGGCACGGGACGGCGTGTCAAGATTGCTCCCCGACAAAATGCAGGCTGAGAAGAGAAGAGAAGAGAAGAGAGAAGGGGAAACGTACGTAGCTCACAGAAGAAGGCAGAAGGCCCAGCAATAGCGAGCTGCAATTTGCTCCGAATTTATCGTCCAAATTGTCTCTCACTCTCTACCGAGCGCGTGGCCCTTTTCTTTTCCTCGAAAAACGGTAGATGAACAACTTTCGTTCAAATTATTTCCCTCCTCCTCTTTACGCCTTCTTCCCGTGCTCGTTTTAACATTCGCCATGGTTGTGCATAAATTTTCCGACTATTTTTACTGCCCATTTGAAGGCCAATAATGCAACAGCTTGGCGTTACTGAAAGGCGACTAGCGATTGCGGTAGTGATGTTGGTACGCTCCCGTCCCGAGGCTAGTTTTATTTCCCTCGCACAATTATCCTCCAAAAGTTGGCAGAAAAAAGCAGGGAAAATCGTGTTTTGGTGAAGACAGGAACGTGCAACTTTAACACCTCCCGGTAAGGGCACACAGCGCGCCTAGTGGTGGGATCTCAAGACGCCGACAAGACCACAGCGAGACCAACCAAAACGGCGAAAGTTTTTCCGCCAGTCTCGCTGTCATTGTCCTTCCGCTGCCTCGTTTGCATGCAGCACGAGCGGTAGTCTAATTAAATTTCGACCTGATGGAAAAACGATTTCCCTTTCGTTGCTTGCTGGAGCTATGAGTTGGACTTGCAGTTGATGAAAGTGAATGCGAGGACATGAAGGAAGGCGGAGCTAACGAGTTGAGTAATTTTGTGTTTCGTTTGTTTCGTTACTAGCAAGAAGTTATTTGCTTGACCTTTATAAAAAAGGATTTTTTCAGTAATTTTGTGTGGAAGTAAGCACGCAATGGAAACTTTCACCTAAGGCTGAGGTAAAACGATGCATTCGGTAAATCTTAAAAAACAATAAATTGTTCAGTGCAGACATGTTTCATGATTAAGTACTTCAATCAGTCTCCGCTACGAAGGACTAGAAAGTCACTAAAAGTCGTACCATAGGACCCGGGTACCCACCGACCTTGCTTACCATCCTCCTCCGAAACCGATGAAGCTATCCACTTCCGGATTGTGCAAACATCGAATCAATCTGGATCCCTCTAGCCACCGTTTCATGCGTGACCACGAAAGCATGACGGATAATAAACGAATGATTGTGTATTTCATCATCGCTCACGGATGTCTCCTTTCGCCAAGCTATCGTGTGCCGGGAGAATCGCTATTCGGAATCGTTTGTTATTGCTCCCATTTGGCCTCGCCTATGTGTTATCGGAATTGATTAATGAACCAAGCTGAACCACTCATAAATCATCCACCATTCGTCGCCCCCTCGTGGTCCCTCTATTGTTTTGGCACTGTTTTGTTTGGCGCTGTAAGACGAAGGGAATTTTCTCCAGCTAAATATCCCTTGCACGAAGGGAAGTGGAAACGACCCCGGGGATGGCAAGGTGGAGGCAAGTCATATTCAAATTCAGCGCCGTCAATATAAATGTTAACGAAACGTGTTTCCTTCACGTGTCGTCAAATGATGTATGAATATGGGCAGGAGTGGAACAGTTCACATTTAATGGAAGCACTCTGGCTGAATATGAGCTCATACATTTTCGGTACTTTACGAGACACGGTTCAGTGACAATGACGTGATAACCGCACAACCGTTATCTTGAAACAAGCAGTCAAAGTATGTGGAACATGTTTTTCTACTGAGTCAATTGAGGAAGACAAACAAAACGGTTAGGGTAAATGTACTTATAGTGGTGGTAGTACCAATAGTGGTGCTATTGCTCTAAAATGCGGTTCATATGGCAAGTTAAAAGTAATTAAGTTATTTACGTTAGTGTGAAATGTTCTTTAGCCTTTTACAAAGGGTTTAAAAGTTAAATGGGGCCATTCCGTTACATAGTGACCGAAATATCCATTATTTTGTGAAATGTGTCAACATTTTTCCAAAATCCTTAGGATTTCATAACGAAACTCATTTTTCTGTTAACGTTCTAAATGACCACATAACCACGCAATTACTAGTTTTTCAACATAACTGTTATGAAATGTTATTGTTTTACTAAAATTATTTGCCTTTTGACCATATTTATGCATTTTTGAGTGTTTTTTACCATATTGCCATTATAGGTACACAAAACAGGCATGTTCCTATAGTGGTTATAGTTATAAAATCAATGAAAACAGGTCGTTTTAGATTTTATCGAGGATATTTTTGACATGTCGTACTGTTTTCACTAAAATAAGCAACAGAAATAAGTTTTATGTAGGTAATTTACTAAAAACAGGCCAAAATTCGCTTATATGGCTGAATGAAAAATTGACTTTGAAGTCAAGCACACTCTTCCGAGTGTAGGTTGACGACAGGTGTGATGCAGTACTTTTGTCAATAGTTTCATTGATCAAATTTATACATTTTTTTACGATCAAATTACGCAAGAAACCTATATTATGGCAGTAATCTTTACTATTCATACGAAAACAGCTTCGAAACTATGTTTCATTGATATTATACACCGTTTTTGATGCATCTTTGTTTACCACCACTATAGGAACACAATACGACGACTATAGGAACCATACCACCATTATAGGTACAACGAAGCAGTCACAAAAATATGTATTTTTTCGTAAATTTGATGTATTTCATGATAAAAATGGTTGTGATTGCGTAGATAAAACATATTCCAATTGCTATGTGTTAAAATATTCAGAAATTATCCTTCCTCACACTTTAAATCCATTAAAACACATCGGTACCACTACAAATTGCACCACTATTGGTACATTTACCCTAGTTATTGTTACAAGCGTATTTGCCATACAATTGAAGTCAACATTGTCTATAAAAGACATATTTTGTGGATCCGTTCAGGTGACACTTTTCAAATTAGTATAATAATTTGGTTATTTGACCTGAGCTTGTCGCACACACTAGGTTTCACATTCGTTTCCATTATAATAGAGCTGATAATGTTTTATTGCTGAATAAGAAGGTTGTAGAATAATTATGAAACGTAATTTAGCTGTTTCTTCTTCAGTTGTTAATTTAATGTAACTGTTAACGCTACAATAAAAAAAAACCGACAACAGAACCCAAACAAATCTAAAGTATCGTTGCGATTCTACTCTCTGCTTTGCTTTCTGAAACCATAAATTTGATGAGCTTTATTTTACGCCTAATGCATTTTGAAGCAGTTTTTAATGGTGCAAAAATTTATCTCAAAATGATCCCTGCGTGGAGCATAAATTTCGCGGCTAAGAACTGCACCATCCTTCAATACCAAAGGTATGGCCTCTTCCAAAGCATAAACGTAAAGTACGAAAACGCGCGCTTGCTGGCAAATTTACCAGCGTTAGAGCGCCTGAGGATGGTGTCGAGGCACTGTGTCACTGGCGGTGGATGAGAAAATCCTTTCAGGGCAATTATGTTCTTTCTGACATCGATGGCGTATGCAAAACGCAGAAGATGTAACCAGGCGAGCAAGAAACAACAAAAAAAAACAGAGACAAAGTTCCGAACGCCAGTATGCCGCGGGGAACTGAAGTTTTGTGAATGCTTTGCAAACTATCATTTCCGCCAGTCGTGCCGGCGAGGCGTACCGAATGCACATAACATGCGAACATTGCAGAATGGTGATTTATCGAGGGATTAAGTGTGACATTCCGTCCGTTTACGACGTTCCGTAGATATGGAACTTGAAAATGGCTTCTAACTGGCTTTCGGCTGACCAACGATGGTGGTGGCAAACGGGACGATCCCGCTTTCGCACGATGCCTTGCCGATGGGCTTGCAAATTGATGGGAATTGATTTTTTGTTTGTCTGCTATACTGAAACGATGCTATGGCAGTAGTCGTTTTCAGCTTTGGAACAACGCTAGATCCCGGAAGATGCGCGCACCCCACCACTGAACAAAAGCTTCCACAATCGCCATCAATATTCGAGATGTGACATTTTATGTTGTACACATAAAGCTTTACAATGTCTTTTTTGCGAGACCAAGCATTGTTTTACTTCACAAAAGATACTGATTTTGTAGCAGTTAGTTTACGTGTTGGAATACTGATAATAGATGTTAATTCAAATGATGAATGTGACCAAGGCACTGTGACTGACTATGCTGAACTATTAACTTCTCATGATGTGTAAATAATTTAGGCATCCCAGCTACGTACGTGGCCACTCGTCGGGTTCTCTCCCGCATCACATTCGACGCATTACGCTTCGTCGGCCAAGAACAATGGCAAGAAACAGATCCTTCCGGCAAGACCGACATTACCGTTACAAGAGCGTCATTCGAAGCAGCTCATTCTGGTCCGTCCACAGAGCTATGCCCGAGCTATCAATGCTGACAGCTGTTCAACCATTCAAATAAAGGATAAGCTGATGTATGGCACTCGGAGCTGCCTTACACGGAACGTGCTAAATACCGCACCGAATTACTCCACGGTTCACAAAGATAAGGTCCACCGAGCGAGCGAAGCCGGGGAGAGGCATCCTACGCAAAGCAGCAGGAACCAAACGGTACGGACACTTTCTCCAAACTTGCACGACGATGATCGGGCCGAACCACTGGTGAAGTTCTCGAGCGCGTGTGGAGAAGCCAATGAGTGACTGAAGAAGAAAATAAATTTACTTTCCATTGTTCGGCGATGTCATCTTTATCTATGGCGCAAGACAGGCCTTGACAGGGCATGGTTGAGCAAAACAGGAAGAAATGGTATTTTCAGCCTTCCTCCTCGTGCCGAGGTTCACGGCGAGCCAAGAAGTTTTCCTTTTGTTATCGAATGGACAAGGAACAAGGCGAAACGACGAGTGACACAAGTGTATCCTTTCCCTGTTGGCGGACCCATCTCTTTCATGCAATCTCGTTTTTTTTAACACGTTATCCTTTTCTCTTTCTTTGCTTGGTATCTCCCATTACCCATTTCCATCGTCTTGCTCTACCCAATAGCGTTATTGATAAAGCCTCCCATCTTCGAACGTCGCACCCGTTCTTCCTAACATTACCGCCTTCTATTGCACGTAAGAAGAAGTACGAAAAAGCACATGGAAACGAAACAACTCGGCATTTTCCGAAGGCACTCAGTCTGAACCGACTGAGGAAGAAGTATTGTTCTCTGGAGCATCACATCCCCGACGCATTTTATACCTCTACATTTTCCCGCTCAACACACACACACACACATACACAAACACGCTCTGTAGTGAATGCGGAGTTGTTGCTTCGCTGCGACGTTGCTTCATCTTTCAGAAAATCCGCTGGGTGTAAGAATAATTTGACAGATTAATAGGAGCATCTCCGTCCCATCCCCAGGGGGCTTCCGGGCTGCCGACACGGTCCGTTTGTGAGTGCCTGAAGCATGGAGCTAACAAAATGGAAATCGTACCAACTGTAGTATGTTTTTTCCATATTTTGACACGTAACCGTACGTCCGTGAAGATTAGGAACGGTGAATGGATTAGTATGTTTAAGAAGACTGTGTTCTAGACAAAATTTAATAAATATCTACAAGGCATCTAAGCTTTATGAGCAATATCGAACGTATTTCCTGTGTATTTCTTATAAAATAAACAACTGAATGTATTGCTAAGTTTAAAATTTATAAAACTAGAAAATGTAAAGTTCTAATATTTCTAAAACAAAATACAAACTAAGAAACCAACATTACGAACAATTTTGTATGATCTACCAGTTGCTTACACCTTTCACAAACATGGAGTTAGACGACTTAACAATTTAATAAAAGTTGTAGACTAGTTTCCAAAATCAGATAACGTATGATACCCGTAGCCAATTGAGTGTTTGAAAGTCCCGTATTTGGTGAAGCTCAGTCGCTCAGGTAACCAAGATCTTGTCTGAAGATACGTCATTTCATACCATAGCTGAGAGTTGAGCAATTAATCAGATGAGAACCTCAAACACCCATTGCACGGAAGAATCGATGTAAACCTACTTTAAAGTAAATCGGATGGAAAAATGACATTTGTGTCGTATTCTTATTCGTATCTTCGTTGAAATAAATACTGAACAATTTATCACAAAAGTTAGTTATATAATTAGCCTAGCATTGAGCCCAGTAGTAGCCACTGTGATGATGTGACAAGTCTCTTTTTTCCATTGGAATGTTGTTCATGACGCACATTAAACAGTGATTCCCAAAATATGTAATACTGTAATACTTAAAAACTCATTAATACGAATGAGAACAATCATTATTGCATATCGAATTTAAATAACAAAAAAAGAATAAAAAAATCAAGCACAAACTCTAAGGATAAACCCTGTTTGATGTCTGCTGTGTATCCCTACTGACTTCTAAACCTTGTTTTATCATACGAAAAAGGTTTGCTGACACCTGCTTAACCGCTACGGTCCATCTTACTGCTAAATGTGGTTTAATTGAGTGCATATTACTTTCACCTTCACGAGTTTTTTTGCTCTCCTATCTTGGACAGCAATCAACTCGGGTCTTTAAAGGTTGAGCAGAGCGAAGTAAAAAATAAACAGAATCCTATTTCTGTTAGAACCTGCACTTTTATAATCTCTGTCTGTGTACGTTTCACAGTTCTGTCGACGTGCAAAATGAGTAGCGAATAGTCCGAACAGCTGCTAATCCTTTTCCTTCCCTCATTTAATTTGTTATTCCTTTGGCTCGAGGATATTTTGCGCGCATTGGTATCCTACCACCTTCTGGTATATAGCATGTTTTAACCTGAGCACGTCCTCGCGTTCGCTTAAGGCAAAAAGATATGCTTAAAAAGCTGTTACAGTAGCTGCTTGAAAAAAAAATCTTCCATTTATATGGCTACCCACAAAAGGAGTGTGAAACTGGTGATGGATAGGATATTTTTTTTATTTATTTAGCTTGAATTCCCCTAATTAAAGTGGTTTTGTGTCCAAGGATTCCATGATTTGAGCCACAATGCCTTTTACGTACCTAGACCGTTTACTGTGGCCTGTTGCTACGATTCAATTCGTGTGTGAAATGGGAGTGTTAATACCAATCCAGGATACCATAGAATGTGTTGAGATCATTGAAAGGGTGGGCTGACAAATCAGATTTATTGCTAGGGAAGTGGTCGCAGGCAACTTTGCTCGGTTGCCAAGAGAGCAACCTCCGGCATCGAATTGGAGCCGGCCCTTTCTCTAACACGTTGTCGGTATCGTAATGCTTCTGGCTATGTAGCAATCGAATATTGGAAGACAGATACTAACCTTCTTCTTCGTTGCATAAAGTAATGCCCTTCGGGCGCGAAATAGATTCATCACAAGATTCATTAATTATAAGCTACAATAGGGTCTTTTGCGTAGGAGAAACAACACAGTAAGTACTAGAAGCGAGGGAATGCCAAACTTCAAACATCCACTTCTGAAGTCGCTGTTTGTTTTATTTCGAGACTAGTTACTATAGATGCAGACCGTCTCGTGGTCCTCTTTGTTGAACAGGGAATAACGTTTGTGTATTAACACTAAGCTACTTCACAACTGGTGCAATTCAAACAATATTTTGTAAATATGATTTGATTTCTTTAGTAACCCACAAACATTATACTTTTCTATTTTTTACTTGGAATGAATTAAAAAATTACACAAAAAATGCATCCTCTTAAATTAGTATTAGCAGCTCACTCTGAATGAAAAGAAGCTCTAATGTTTCCAATAAATCATATTTTATCCAGAAGAGAAATCCTAACATCGTTGTTCAATCATGCAAATCTCATGCTTTTTAAAGCTGTAACGAATGACACATCCACACAATACATTATACTTTAGACTACCACCGCCTTCTTGTTTCATTAACCAATTAATCCTAGCCTTATGTCGACGATAAATCTCTTGCAGTAAAAGTTGGCAAATCGACCAGTGATCATACTACATAGGTGCATAGTATAACTTCAATCGTAGGATACATGATTCTGTTCATCTCTTGAGGAGAACAGAAATTGGATTGCACTTTTCCTTGGAACGAAGTACTAATTATTGAAGGCTTTAAATTAAATCCATCAGACAACACAATCTGCACTTGTGCTTACGGTCCCCGACGAAGACTGGTTTAAGTAAACGCAGACGAAGTAGACGTTGTTTCTCTTCGAGTTGGAACCAACACCGAAAAATGAAATGAAATATCAACAATGGAATCCTTGGGTATGAAAACTCCTGCAGACACGTTAGACTTGAAACCGAGAAATCTATCATAAATTCATATGTAAGAGCTCGTATTCACCACTCAACAGATCGTATTCTTGTGCATAACTCGAAGCATTGCTGACCGGACATGTTGGGTTTGCATTCGCTTATCTTTCGCATAAACTGTCAACCATCAGCAAGAACGACAGACGTAGTACCGTCGACAGAACAGTAAAGTTTGTTTGCGTTTTTATTTTGATTACTACCGTAAACATTGCATGCCATTGGCGGTGGCATCCACTCAAATGGTGGCAATCTTGCTAGAAAGGAGCTTTATTTTTCAATCTCAGTTCAGATCACGGCCTCGCTCTATGAAACTTTCCCAGTACCCAGTACTGTATGCTACAGGGATAGATTAGCCTACCATTTGAGGAAACTAACGAAAGCCATTCGAATTCCAGCTCCGTTGCCAATGGTGTCAGATGGGCTCCTCGGTTGGGAAATGAAACTAATACCTATGGCAAACAGAAATAATTCTACCAAACTGCACCCCGAACGAACGAGCAGTAACAGTTTAACCTACTGAAAGAGCCCTTCAGCCCACCTCCCACCAACCAGAACACCTCGCAAGGGAAGGCAAATGTTAGTGACACAAATGTCACAATGGAATCAGCTCGTTACCTCCTCTTCTGGGGTGAAATATTTTTCCAGACCATCTACAGCCCCACTTTTCCGCGTTTTAGGAAACGTTACCGTTACAGCTAGTTCATACTATCACGCCAATGCTTTACCTGTTGGAAAAGCCATTTCTCAGCTGGGAGGGGCGCATGAGCATGTTTTTGTGTGGCTAACGCGACTGCCAGAAGCGAGGGGTTCTGAATAAATGTTTTGGGCACAAATATTGATATTTTTCATTCTTATGCCGCAAGTTGATAAATAAAGTAGAAGCAGTAGCAGATAGTACGGCAACTTCCAATGACTCGCGGAGCTCCCAGGAAAATGGTACTGTTGACATTGCAACATTCGTGTTGGTAATCGTAGCATTAGGAAGCAGCGTTGTAGCGATGTGCAAGTCAATGGGTACACATACACACGCGCCCAGCAATGGTAACGCGTATAATAGTTCAAATAAAACTGTACCAAACAGGGAGAATGATAAATTGAAGTACAGTTTAAACAACAATTTCAACCAATTTGCAATCAAATGAAGAAACGTTAGCTAAATACAATTATTTTTCCCTCGTGCAATATTTATTGGTTAGCATATTAGTCCCTCTTACTATGATGGGTCTAGTCTATAAATTTAGAGTAAAGGTAGAAGATAAACCAAACAACTTGTTAAACTGTTAAGATAATCGATAACGATAACAATAAATTACCAATTATTAATATTATTTTTAGTTGAGTTCCGCATGGCAAAAAACATATTGCAGTTATTTTGTTTGTAAAAATACAATGTAATATAAACAACACGAATGACATTTCAAGTCATTTATGTCAAGGAATCAAGGAGTCAATCAGGCTTGTTATCCACAATAGTTGACCGAAGATGAGTCAATTATTTTTCCATTATTTTGTACCAGCTCGACAACAACAGACACGTATGTGAAGTCAAGAATGAAACACGAATAAAAACTAGTTTTTACCGATTTGTAACCTATTTATGTCCGTCTTAAGCCGTATCAATCTACTTTATGGGGACAAACAAGTCTCAAAACGATCCCCATATCCTGCATAAAAAATAAGAAATGGATATTATTTTTCTCTGTTTTATGTTTCGTTCCAAATAAACATGTTGCGACTTAAGCCTCACACCTCACTATATGGAATTTTCCATTGATAATCTACAGCTACCGAACTTTACTTGAATAATTTGATTCGCTAAGAGAACAGGAAAATATAGAGAAAATGCTGCACGTGAGAAGATTGCAGATGAATCAGATATCTGTAATTTGAATTTGATTGATGACTGCTTGTAAAAAAGTATGTGTTTGTTTTTACTTAAACTTAAACATAAACTTAACCATACAAGGTTAAGCTAAGCCTTAAAAATGTTTTAATTGCATCATGTGGATTGAATATTTTAACCGACATGCAACGCCTAACGTTCGAAGCAAAGTAGTTCTCAATTTTACCGCATTGCAAACCATCTCTTGTGTTCACTGCTTCTGCAAAGAGTAGCTGTCAGCATTGCTGAACGACTACAGCATTTATTCGACTAACTTTGCTCGCTGCGCAACACCGAGTCAAACCCCGCCGACCTCCGTGACGTGATGGTTTCACTGTTGTGTGAAACTTGCTACAAAGTGATCGCGACCGAAGATTCACACCAGACGAGCAAGAGTACCACCCGCACAAAAAGCACCAGGTCACTCCATGGGAAATGTACGCTAACCACATGCTGGCAAACTGCTGCGTTGTCGAGGAACCGAGCTGGAAAAATGAGTGTAATGTCGCTGATGGCCAGCGGTGAAAAGCACTTGCTAGGTCGGTCACACAGTACGAACAAAACAGACAACAATTTAGCCACAGGAATTAGGATTTGCGATGAACCTGTGCAAGAAGTGCGGTAAACACGGCAAGACAACCGTGTACGTGAGCATTAGCAAGGCTAAAGTGCGTCAGCGTTAATTGCGGAAAACGGTGTGCAGTAGAGAATGAAACCCGCTAAACGGATGTACATCGACGAGTGGTTGGTTCTGAGTGGTGTAAAAAAGTCCTCGAATATTTTATATTTTTCTTGCACGTTTAGCGTACTGGCTTGGGTATCTTGTTGCTAAGTCGTTAGCTATGAAAGCGCAGTTTAGAGAGCTTGCCTGTTTTGCACAGCAAATGAGGTACTTAGCAATAACGACCTATCAGTAATTAGCGGTGTCGAATATGTGCTATAGTAACACTATTGATTACCTGATTAAAAACGGCCAATTTATTAATCATTCGCCAATTTAATGTTTTAAGCATAATTATTAAATAAAGATAACTGCTTCTCCAAATTACGTTTTAAAATAAAAAATAAAAATGAAACCGTTATAATATTATCATATTCTTCTGTTATCATATTCAAACTAATGTTATGTTATCGCCGCATGATAAATTTTATACATTTTAAGGATATATCGAGACTTACAATGTATTCAAGCGCCTTCGTGTGATGTGAATCAATCCTGCCTTTCGGCCATACGCACAATGTTACAGCGCTTTCGACGAGTGTGATCACCAATATCGCCGACGCAGACAAATCAAATTTCATTTCACATCCGCACAGTTCAAATCCTGCCGTAGCACAGAGAGAAGCGATGGCCTCCCGATGTGGTCCCAAAAACACACGCTGATCCTGGTAACGATGGACATCGATTGGCATGATGGAATAATCTCTCCTCTCTCGGCCCCCACCCCTAGTTTCCTAGTTTCGTTGCGTAACACATTCAGCCCGTCGTGCAGAGAACATGTACGGATAATGTTGTTCTTTAATTTCACGCTCCGACCCTAAGCAACCGTGTCGGTCGTTATAGACCAGAGCCAAAGCGCACCACATCCAACCCAAGCGCCAACAATGTCCTGGAGCAAAATGTCCACAAATCGAACCAGTCGGCTTTGCTGGTACATACGCTGGTAGGATAATCTATTCCCGTCTGCAGGGTTACCTTGATCGTTGCGATGGTGAACAGAGCTCATGTCTCTCTTTGATGATGTTTTTGATGCTGGTAGTGTACCTTACCTTATTATTCGATGCACCGATATACGATGAAACGGTAGTGTACTCGAGATGGCTAGGTACACTGGAGATGTGGTCCACTGGCTGGGCTCTATGGAAAAAGTGCTTAATTTTTTCACGATTTAGCCAGTCCGAGGAACATGTCTGTTATGAACGAGTTAAAGAGCGATGTAATAGTGCGAAATGAACTTGTGCAAAAAATACAATCAAACTGCACGTATGAATAAAAACTAAGTGAACTAAAAATAATCGAATTTACCATGTCCAACAGTACGAAGAAATTATGCTTGCTTTAGAAAGTCTGAGATCGAAACATAACCGCATCTTGGTTGTCGTTTGTTTTTTTTTACCTGGCCTACCGTAAAAGGAAACAATTCTTTTGTAGTAACATTACGTTTTGGGACATTGCGAGGGGTTCACCCTCTCCATGGACCCACGAGTAGTTGTTTTCATTTGTGCAATTAAAGAAGAGACAGAATAAGATATAAACATACAACATTCCTCTGGTGAAACATCTAAAGCAAAGATAATTAAGAGTACCATTAAGATCAGATTGAAAAAGACTGATTGCATCACCTAAAATTAAGAAGAAATAAGAACCTAACATTTTCGCAAAGATGGAAAACAAAATGTCCTTCGTTTTATGGGAGGTTCCACTATTACGACGTAATATTACCGTTTTGATTGAAACACATTTCACAATACCATCGTAAGATTCCTTCATGGAATAATGCTTCCCAATAATGCAAGAACAAATATTATTGTGCTTTTGCACCATATCCATTTGTTCTATGAATGCCTCTGTCAAGCGTAAACCACTAAGAACCACTCTCGACGATAATATGAAATCGTTTTGTTCTGCTGGCTGTCAATTAAAAGCTTACTACGAACGTGATGCTCTTGATGTCGATAAAAGTGAATTATTACCATGAAGCAATTCCAGCACAGTATTTTTTCTAAACAATTTCGGGAAATGATTTATGAACTCGCACTAATTTCATTTCACCGATTCGGCAAAAGCAACAAGAGAACGTAAATGAATATTTCTCGGCGTATGATTGCTACGTTGTTAGCAACATGAGCGTCGGATGTGAAGATGCTATCCAAACAAAATATGTTTTATTACTATCGAGTTATTTATTGCTGTCCAGCGCCTGTGGCACGTGCTTATCATGATGGCAAAAATATGAAGAGAACTTACGACATCTATCGAGTCTGATCTATTCCATACACACTTTGCAATTTTTGTTGTATCAAGCGATTACAAAATTTTTAAATTAAAAAAAAATAATTAAACCGTCTTATATTTTAAATTTGAAATACAGATATTTATGGATTTTAAGAAAATGTAAATGTTAATTCGAGATCCTGTACTACAGTGGCCAACTCGGACGACTCTGTAACATGCCCGTCGTGGGTTCAAATTTAGAATAGACCATCGCCCGTATCATTATCTGACCATCCGTTTGCGTGATACTGTATAAGTCTCGAGAGCCTGTATGAACGGCATGTCCACGTAGAACGTTATGCCAAGTAGAACGAAAAATAAGTAAATGTTCGATCGAGTGGGATAGTCCGGTGAGCAGCAACGAGATGTCAAAACTAAAGACTAAATGCCAATTGGACAAGACATTAACTATGGTGTAAATTATAATTAAGCAAACTTAGTAAGATAATGGTTCTGAGCACGTTGGGACGATATGTTTTCTTACAACAATGAATGGTGTTTTTTCTAACCTACAGTACAGTATTCTAAGAGCAGTTTGTGCATCAGTTCACACAGCCCTGCCCATGCTCGAAATAAATCAAATAGCTACAGCTCCAAAACCTTTTTATCACGCGCATATGTTATTTTCTCCTGCCAAAAATTAAGTAGGATAAACATATTGCCAACTATGATAAGAGGACATAAGTGTCTCGTCGAACGGATTTCCGTCGTTCGCCACAACGGGCTGATGACCAGTACCTCTTGTAAATAAACTTGTATAAACACAGAACGCAATGTAACTCAACTTTGGGTTGTATTATACACTGAAAGAAAATCGAATACGCTGGAGTCGTACGTACAGATAAATCACATTTCTCACGCAGGGAACAACTTATGTAACTAAATTTTAGACATAAAATATAGGGTTCTTCCCATTTCCACCAGTTTTGCTTCCTTCACAATCTCGACGTCTTAATTTTGATGGTTAACAACCCACATGTATATATTCCTATTATGTACAATAACATATTTATTCAAGCCATCTTTTACGTTCATAATTGTACAAAAGCATGCAAAACTTCACCCTTCTGGGTGTTAAGCATCACTATAGAACCTTAGTTGTACGCCTCACGACTTGCCATTTACTAAGGATACATAATATAATAGATTCATTTCCTACATCAAGGGAACCAAAGCAGCTGGCCGAAGGCAAATGCTTAGAACCACCGCCACGGTCAGCGATGCGAGGAGAATTTTGTTTTTGTTCTCATCCCGCAGTAAAAATATTTTCCACCTTTCACCCCAATCTGTCGCCAAGTGCTGCTACTTTCTCCGTGTTTGTTTTCATTAATTCCACTTTGATTTATTTCAGCATTCACTCTTATGAAAACATGGCTATTTTGTAATTCAACGAAAACAAAGATCTTTATTAAAACAACCGCCTACCTTTGGCTGTTCCCAGCGGTTCAACAGTCCACCGTAAGGACTCGCCTGTCCTTTCACAGTTTTGATTCAAAGGGAAGTTTCTTATCAGCTTTATTAAACGGGAAAATCAGACTACATCTGCACAAAAGACCAGTGAACGACTACGGGGTACATATTGAAGCACACCACTACGCCAGACGCTTTGAGCGCACTTTCAAAAGGACAGATTAGGCTTTGTCCTGAACGTTGTGCAGCTATGGCCGATATGCCGTCCATCATGTCCCGAATCTAACCGACCACGTTTAGGATATCACGTTTCTTTGCCGTGTACGCTGCTGCAGCCCAGAGAATATCCAAACGTTTACATGTTACCCAGGTGGAGACAAAACGGGTTGCCCCCGAACGGATCATGGTTCCGGATCTTCTCATCAAAATAACCATCACCCATCACCCCCTGCCTGTTGGTGGTCGTCGAATAGCGTTGCTACTTTGTTGACCGAGTGCTGGCTTTAAAAGCACGTCCGCAACGATCCTTCAAACAGTGCCTGGTAAGACATCATGTAAGGGCCACCCGCCCGCATTACAAGGACGTGTTCAAACTTTAATAACCCGAGCGATTGCGATACGACGACGAGAGGCACGGGAACTTTTCAAGGTTGTCAACGCTTCTTCGCAGTTCACCGATTTTCTATCCCCGGTGCGCAAGATGAATGTTTGGCAAGGAAATATGTGCACAAACGGGTACGTGAACAGTGTCGTCCTACCGATCCGACAACGTATGATACAATGTATGGTAAAGTTGTCAACGGCGCTCCACCCGGTGCACTGGATGACTTGCTATTCTAGCGACGTTAAATGGCCCGTAAAACTATGAACCAACGTTCCATGTACCCAGGGGCAAGAGATTCTTGAAAGTGATGAAGTATTTTAGGGAAATTTGAGATGCCAAGCGTGCGGTTTGTTACGCCACATTTATTAAACATTTATTTGTCGAAAATCTATCCAATCGAACGTCTAAACTTTATGCGAAAATTTAATAATTTTACGCTTTTCACATCGTTCGAAGGTGCTAATGTCTAAAATTCAAGCCAGATAGATATCGCTCCTCTCACTAAACTCCCAACAGAATTGACAATCCTTAAGTAATGGCCGTCGCCGGTTGATTACAAAGCTAAAATCACTCGCAAATTACACAGCGGACCGTCGGCCACTAATTCGTTTTGAGTTTTAAGCAATTGGCTATGATTGCTGCGATAGAAACGGGGGCTAGCTTGTGGCAGCTTAGTGTATGTTCATTCTGCCAAGACCTGCAGGGACAAATCCCGGGTCAACCTTCAAACAGGAGCCACATTAGCACCGGCAGCAAATGAAAAGGCTAACGATGTGATTGAAGTCTCCTGTAAACTCTCGCAATGCACCACTGTCCTCTGTCCTTCGCTGAAAATCCCTACAGAACCGTGCCTTCGTTCTGTTGACCATAGTGCCGGTTTCTGTTGTATCAATTTTGCAAATGAATCCTGGAGCAACATTGAACCCGGGCCCAGAAACTTGACAGAACCGCAGACAGGCGCTTGTACCACGTCACGTACAATTTGATCCGCTTTTGTAACGACTCTTACGTATTCGATGCGCTTCCTTTCTCCGGCCCGGATCATGAACTGCATTCTTGAGCTACGAAAGCAAGCCTGCCCGTCAGCTATGGACGAGATTTTCTTGTTGTGGTGCTGTTGTTGGCTCTGCTCCTAAACCAAGCGCAGCACAGGCACAGAAAGGATTCCTATTACTATTAAGCCTTACAGCAGAGTGGCTGACCGGGATTTTGTGATGAAGGTACGTGTGTGTATGTGTGTGTGTTCCAAATCTCTACTGGATGGAATTGGAAATCCGAATGAAAACGGCATTTTCATCGGATCGTCCATTATTATTTTCTCTCATTTTAGCCTTGTAACCTACCATTATCGCTTCGAGCTCGCAGAATACCCGTGAGGCCAGTCATCGTAACCAAAAGCGGTACGACGAGAATAATTCGCCAGTAAAATGAACCACAATCGTGGGTCTCAAATTTCCAATTCATAAACGTTGGTTTTATGAAACGGCTCGTTCGAGCTCGATGCTGGCCAAACATTAAGTTTCGGTCACCTTACCCTTTGATTATCCTTCATGATCTACCTTTGTTGTAGGTTTGCTCATTGTTCTTTCGTAGTGTATGATAACAGTGGAAAAAGATTAAGCTGCTGGGATCAAATGGCACAAAACGAGGTACTGACCTCGGGTTCTCTGGTACTGACGATTCTAAGGTTTGTTTTTCATTTCCAAATCTACCTAAGAATATTTTAGTAAATGTTCCTATGTATTTAAATTACCTATTAATACATGCAGAATAAATTCTTGTCTACATATTTTTCAATAATTTAAGTATTCAAATGTATGATGTAAAAGGGGCAACACAATTTTTTTAGATGTATATCATGCAAAATTAACGCGATTACATAATCCCTGCGGAGGATTGGACATTTGCCTAGCTTTTTTTCCAAAGGTTTTATTTATCTAGGGTTGTATACTATTTTGTTGGGCATCCCTCACACAAATCTAATTTGTTTTTTCATTAGTTCGCTAACCGCAAACCGGCAATGGGTTTCAATCACTACTGTTCCCTCTGAATTGCCACACTCATCCCTCCCGCCCCGGTAGGGAAATATTTTACTATTTCAATCCTTGGTCATTCAAGCCAAGATGGAAAATTTTGAGTGGAAAGGAACCATGACGGCAACATGCCTTTGGCATCGTTCAGCAATAACTCCCTAACATGTTTCCAAATTCATACACCCTCTTTGGAAATGAACTGAAAAATGGGTCAATTAACATTCGGACCAAGGAAAAAGGGATCAGAACTAGCCAACTAGTTGCAAAAAAGGGAGGGCTATGCTGTGCGCTATCCATGAGGCGTTACTGTACTTTCAAATGGCGGAAACGAACATTGACAGCAATTGACAGTTGATTAATTCGAAATTGATTTAAATCGCATCGATTCCAAACCGTTGCGATGGGGGCAGCTAAATAACATAAAAATCATGCCCTCGCGCCAGTTTGGGATACATAAATGAGATGTCGGAAACGGACGTCAACACTATCCAATTCTGCGAATGTACACGATTGAAGTTAATTTAATTTGAAGCACATTAACAGACTGCAATCGTAACTGCAGTCATGTTAACGTCGACATTTCACTAGTCACCAGATGAGTTAAACTTCAGTGCTGCTCTTGAAATCGATTCATGTTGACGGCACTGGCGTACATTGTTGCTGAAATGTGGAATGCAGTGGCCAGTGGAGGTTGGGGCGTAATCCGATGGATAATGATGATAGTCAATAAAGGATACACTGTTTTTAAATAAATACGTATTAACTCTACGAAACCGCAAGCATGTGAAGTGCAAACGAATTTACAACGAGTGTCCATTTAGCTTGTAATCCTTCCGTAGTACGGATGGAAACAAAATCGAACGCGTTGTAAAGGTGTTAAACATTGTTGATGTTGTTTTTTTTTAAAATAAAAGCAGAAACTCTAACGTGATTACGCGTTTTTTCAGTATTTTTGAGGTAAAAATTTATTACATATAACTGCAATTAAACCTTATAAATACGGCCGAATTGCACGATAAATAAATAAAATTTAAAATCTGCATATGAACGAACGTTTCAGCGCTTGGAAATAAACCAACGAGGAAAATGTTCATACCATCAGAACTTAGTACACAGTGAATCGATGTTGTGAAACATACATATTGCAAAGTATTACTAATAGACATGGCAAAGTTTTTCATCAAAGGAACATTATTTTTACGAGACTATTCTTGCCACAAAGGTTGCGTGGTTGCACGCGACATCCAAAGCAATTTTGAATTGAAAATATTTCGCGATAGCAACGAAACTTCAAAGCAAACGTACGCGATATCAGCAATGGCAACGTATCGAAAGTAGGAGAGAAGATTCCGTTTGGATTACAAATTGGATTAAAATTTCGCATGCATATAATGCAACAGATAATCAACAGAGTAAAGCTTTGAAGCTCAGACCGTTTGAGTCCTTGAGTTTGAGAATTTTTATTAATAAAAACTGAAATTATTTGAAATTTGCATAATAATAAACGCCAAGTCGCACAGGCAACATTAATAGCAAATATATTAAACAATGAGATTGACGCACCAGAGATATTAGTTGACTTGAACATACCTAAACGTAATCTTAGAGCGAGGGACACCCTACGGCCTCTTAATTCATTGTATGCGAATATCCTATATCAGCTATGAGCAAGACTTTCAACAAATAGAGCTCTATTTTTTCAAAGCGTTCAAAAACAACATATTATTAGGATCGAAGAAGACAAGAATATGTAGGTTAGGATAGCTTAAATTATGTTATGTTCATTTAGACGTTTGTCCGTTGAACTTAAATAAATAAATAAAAAAGTAATTTGAAGTAATTTGAAAAAATAACATGATTTTATTCTCCAAATAAAAAGTGGAAAAGAGAGTAGCGAGAGTTGCTATGTTGCGTGAGAAGAATTTTGAATGTAAAATAGTCCGTATCACTTTCTAAAATACCTTTCTACAATATCTTTTGACAACATATCTTCCAAAATTTCGACAGCTACTACGACTAAACTTATAGAATATGATCAGACCGGTCTCGTGCTACATTCGTCAACTTGTACGACTTAACAACATGTCCGTCAAGAGCATCAAGCCCCGAAAGGACCGTGCCACCATACGTAGCGCTGACTATCCTGCTACGAGTAATCCATAAGTCACTGAAAGCCAAGCCCACTAGTGCAACAGGCAGGCCATCACCAACAACGGTTGTTGAAACAAAGCAGAAGAAGAAGAAATAATAATATCGATAAAAAACATTTTTTTGAAACTTTACTATTTACGTAAGACCCTACTATTAGGCATCTTTTTAAAATGACATACACACGACAATTACCTTGTTACAATTACCGAATCAATACCCGTAAGTCTTTATTCCACTATTAGAGATGTACAAAAGAACCTCATTACATTACTTATAGTGTCCTTCATTCCTGGCCGATGGCATAGTATTTACACAAAAAACAACAAATCCTTCTACTATACATAGTGACTTATTCATGGACCATTTTTTTTTTTCATTTCGTCGCTAAAGCTTGGCAAAAGTTACAAAAACCCGATGAAATAACATTAAGAACGTGCAATGACTTACTTACTTGTCTTTGCTCAGTATTACTCCACGGTTTACATTACCAAAAACATCGTATATACATCCAGCGCACGTGCCACAGTGCTAATACAAATCAACCTGTTCTTTTCTCAGATTCCTTGTTTTTTTGTTCTTGTGCGATATTTTCTCAATAACAATAATCGTAAAATTTTATGGACGTACAAACACCGAACCAAACCTCAACTGATTCCTAGAAAACAAAGCCATTCAGCACGTAGTCAGTGCAATGTTTGCTGCAAGATGCTTTCCAAAGCTAGATGTCCCACTGTCTCAGTTTATCTGCCACGCATTGCTCTATAAACACTATGAGCATCAAATCCAACATCCTTGTGAGCTTATATGCAAAGCAAACGTGTTCACTTTACGCATAAAGAAAATCGAATGTTTCCCCTGACCAGTGCCGCTGGATTTCACTCTTTTACGAAAAAGGACTTTGATCGGTTGCCACGAGAGGATAAAGTTAGCAACAATATTACTTGGGCGAAGGCTCATGTTTTCGCCTTTACAGAATAGAGAATTCTGTCCTTTACAGGTTTGATAGAGAATATATCAGGGAGAAGGGTGGTTTTTTTATATCTCCTAAATCTCCTACCAATGCTGCGGTTTCCAGTTTGCAGACACTATAGAGCATAAATAAGTTAAACCGGTGACGGTGAGAGTGCTACAGATGTCTCGATTTTCGTTGTTTTTTTTTACATATATGTCGCTAACGCTGTACTGCCCTCCAATAGAACAAACCTCTTAACATGGCTTACACAGCAGTCGGGTTTCATTTCATGGTATTGGTAAATATAGCACCAAAGTTTTGCAATAAAAATCATGATGCCGATGGTGTTTTGGCCGTTTGATTTCGTCCTAGCCTTCGATTGAGCACGTCCTGTCGATCTATGGCAGCCGAATTGAGGGATAATAGTGTAATCGTATAGCATTTTGACCATCATGTGAGCATATAACGCATTGTAAAAGAGCACCTGATATCTTCTTTTTAAGCACAACAACCGTTGTCGGTCAAGGCATGCTTGTACCAGTAGTGGGCTTGACTTTCAGTGACTCATTGATTACCCATAGCATGATAGTCAAGTCCTACGTATGGAGGCACGGTCCATTTGGGGCTTGAACCCATGACGGACCGATTGTTAAAGTCGTACCAATCGAAGACTGTTCCACGAGATCGGCGCAAACTGGTATATCGGTGTATCGGTGTAAAGACAACAATATAGGTATTCAAGCAATACGTTTGATTAGTCGTATAGGCGTGCTGTGTCTCTATGCGTTTCAAATAATATTCGTCTACTTCTATTTGGCGTAACGTCCTACGCCGACATGACAGCCTATACAGGCTTTTGATACTTATTCAGTACCCCGCTGCCGGATAGTCAGTTCTTGCCATGGGACGGTCCATATGACATTTGAACTCATGACGGGCATGTTATAAAGTCGTCCGAATTGACGGCACAACAATAAATTTTGTCTGGTAGACTGTCTAGTAGTGATCCAGTTTTTGAAGTATTTTTAATCTTGTTTTAAGATATACTGTATGGTATTCAAACTTTTTTTTTGTTAACATACAATTTAAAAATGGTTTGAAAAAAATAACATTGTTTTGTATTGTCGCAAGACTTATTAAGGCCGGGGGACACTGTCCGTACTCGCTAGTGTAATTTTTATTTTCACTAGCGCATCTGGCGGCGGCTGGTGGAAGTTTTTTTTGTCATCGAGGGAGTAGTTTAAAATAAGTAGCTATTTCAAATTAAGTAGTTTTTAAATAGCTTTTTGTCATAAAAATGGAAGCAATGTGTGCAAAACATGTGCATCTACCTTTTACAAAACTTTTCTCCTCCGATTTAAGTAAAAAAACATGTTAAAATAACATATTTTCTGAAGCGGCTTCAAATTGTTTACCAAGTCCGACAGCCGCCGCCAGATGTGCTAGTGAAAATGAAATTACGCTTCGGAGTACGATCAATGTAGCCCGGCCTTTACACACACAACAAAGCGAAAACATCATAGACTCGCCGGAAGCACCCAACTAGACAACTAGAGGCAATTTGATTCTTTTCAGTGAACGTGCGGTGTTGTTCGTTCAGTACGATGAACTGTACGCGTGCGAAAGGTCAGTCGCACAATTGGAGCTAACTACATTTTTTTAAATATCATATTTATTTTTATCTGGATTTTAATGCAAAAACTGAACTGAACTGCTTTTAAGGCTGCATTTTTATTTACCTATGCGTTCACGTTTTCGCGTGCGACGGTCAACCGCACATTTTAGTGAACTGGGTATGCGGCATAGGTCTCGCACAATTGTCCCATGCCTACACCCAACCAGCCACAACAGAGTATAGAAACCATTTATACCTTATCGCTATAAATTAATCAACCGTCTGCTCATCGCAGCGCGTTCCTGTCCAGTTCGTGTTTCATTTGCGCTTTATTTTCGACTACTTAAACGGAAATGAATGAAATTTTGGCTGGCAGACGGACGAACGTCGACCGGAAGCGGAACCATCGAGACAATAAGCAATCGTGTTGTATTTATGAAAGCTGTTCTTTTTTACTGCTCGACCCACCTAGAGAGACCGTCGATTTTCTGTCGTCATCGGTCGTGTCGGGTGCTGTATATTGTATGGGCACGCTTGGTCGTTCGGGTTATCGAAAATCACCAAAAACCACGCGATATGTTTATTGGCAGCTAAATTAGATCTTTATCAGCTCATTCCCATCGTACAAAAGAGTCCGTCGCCTAGAACTGGCGAACGATGGAACGAAACACGACGCGTCAATGCTAAATAAAACTCAAGAGAATCTAATTTTGAATGCACCCTCAACTAGCTATGGAGCTGAACATGTTGAAAAAACAACAAAAATACATAAAAAAACAACTCATTGGTTGGTTCTAAAAGTCATCACCAGTCATCCGTAAACAGCAAACATCGAAACATATCGGACGTTCAGGAGCGAGTTGTGGTTGACAAAAATATAACGACAAATGAACGACCAAAAGGTCGTGGTTTCATTTGCGCCAGAATGAACTCAACCAAATCAGGCAATAGAAAAGGTTGGAAGAGCTGGACTCTAAATAGTCAGCTCATTTAATGTCGGACAATAAGGGACGACGGCTTTTTCATTGCATTCTTATTTCAGTAAATAATTTAATGAAAGATGGTGTGATTTCTTTTGCGCCGTTCGCATTGCTCACCATCCGGATGTGTTTTGTGCAACCTTTTGTCTTTTGTTTGAGATCAGTTAACCGCTAATGCAGGAAATGGGTTTAAAATGGCGTAAATTATTACAAGCACCAGTAGAACCAAATCTGGAGTTCTAGCCACATCTGGTTGATTAATTTTTTTAGAGTTGATTAAACAGAGGACTACCACAAATTGCCATAACGTGTATTTTCTTGCTTTACCAACCATTTATTGTTTGTGTAAGTTTACCATTCACCCTAAAACTGTTTAGTCCAATATATATACATGTTTCTCATATATCCTAAATGAAACTACTTGAAAAATGCAAAACTCTAGAACCACCCGATTGAAAAACTCGGTAGTTTGCTTTTGAAAATTAATCGTATGGGGGTTGCTTTACGTTAAGAATGCCAAGTTCCTTCCGAGTTTCGAGTTTATTTAGACTGAGCTTCTCACAACTCATCTAAAACGTTTGATATGAAAGAAATTTCGCCGAAGGTCATGTGTCGCCGAAGGAGTTAAAGCATCAGGTTTATCTCCAATTGTGTCATCCCTCAGTCACAAATTCTACAATAAAGTATGCTAGAGGGTTTGTATACTTCTACAATATTATTATTATCGAGACTCTGGAAGACAAAATCTGTTCTTGACAGTTTAACAAGTCAACTCGAATATTCGAGATGGGACCTTGTCATGTCTGTGACATAAACAGATAAAAGAAATTTATTAAATGGTTACACGTATGATGCGGGGAATGAACTGTAGAGACCTTGGCTTGGCCGCAACGATTTCGGCTTTAATGCGGCGGCTACGAATACGGCGGCCGATGATAAGGAGGCGGACAACGACAACGAGAGCGACCGATCGGATAAACGAAGCCTAAGATGACGAAGAGGAGAATATATCGGGGTGATCAACGAGCTGGAGAGAAACTGCAGCGCTCTTAACTGGTGACGGTCTTGGTGTGCGGATCGAATGATTAATTAAATAAACCATAGATTCTAACTTAAACTAATAATTGGTCTTTTCAGAACAAACGACAGGAAAATTAGGTTCAGTATGATTAAGCTTATCCCCCCTTTATATTTACTCATACTAAACATACCATGCTCGTATATATTGAATAGTATATGATTAGTACCTTGAACTGGCAAACTATGTTGATGTTGTGGAATTTGCACATACTTTTTTCTAGAGCTTTCCAACAAATCTGAAATACAAAAGTAATCTACTACATCTACAATTTACACAGTGCATTAATGCTGCAGTGAACCGTTCTATGTTTTGAGTGTAGTTCATGCGTGTTTATTGTAGATTTTTAACCTTTATTTTCCTTCCATTACCTGTCGCAAAGAAGAAAATGAGTACAGAGTAAACGCTCTTTGCCTACAAAATGTAGAATTTCTACAAACCTAACGACCAGTCCAACAAAGCAGTTATTCAACATAATCGCTTTGTGGTCGGGAAAATTTTGCTCAAGTGATGCTTGAGAAATCATCTGTCAAAAACCGCTAGTCGCGTGAATTCGCGAATGTACAACAGAGCAAGGCTAATTAATTTTGAAGAAGGATTTTATATGGATGGCAACTGCAGCAGCGCTGGTACAAAACAGTTCATAAGCTGCTTTTCTAAAGTATTTGCCACAACAACAAATCCATTACCAATCGTTGCACTTGTGCGCTTTCCTTTACCTTGATAGGTTTTGGTATGGAAACGTTCTGGGTAAGGTAGTTTAAGCAAACTATTGTGAAATTATGAACAAACATCTTTTCAGACATCTTTTCACTTCGAGCTAAGGCTGAGATCCTTTTAGAAACCTGTTATAAATGGCAAATTATTCAATTTAAATTACAATGACGAGATGATGAGCCATGTATGACACAGTCTATACCAGGTTCATCCGTAACAACCAGTAAACAAAACAAAAGCGTCTCCCAAACGCAAGTAACCGAATGATTTAGAACGGCAAAGAAGCTCCGGAATCTTTATTTAAAATCATTGCATGTTCGACGCATGTCATCCATTACGAAGGAGTATTAAATTCTATTATATGTAATATTATTTTTCATTATCCTGATTTTCATCCACAACCCATCAGTTCACATGGGTTCTCGTTAAAGAGTCTTATCGTTTATGTCTATCTCATCAGTATTACTCAGCATGCCTTACCGAATGCGAGTGTATTCCTCTTCACTCTGCGAGCTATGGCTACATAGTACTCCCATACCCTGCTTTCATACAAGGATTCCATCTTTGTCTTTTGGTTTGTGAAAGTCGTGCAAAAGAAATATCCTATTAATACAGATGTCTCTCTGAGGAACATAGAATGGAAAGAGAGAGTATTTCATCCTCTTCGTCAAACACCGAGTGATGAATTTCTCAACACCAAAGGTTTATCTGTAAGACGTCTTCGGCAAGAAACGCTTCAAGAGCTTCAAGTAATTCTGAACTGGTCTTGCTTGTTAAGCACAGAGTAGTGTGTAGGTTTCCCTGTACGTAATCCAAAAAGAAAAACTGTCTTTCGATTTGGTGCGATACATCTGAGTCGGAATCAGTAATACAATACCGTTTTTGAAAACGTACATCGGATTACCTCTAGCTGTACACACTAATGCTCTAACAATCTTGTTCGTTGCATTTGGAATACGGCTCTAGAACCACTTTAAAAAAAATCAGCATGATAAACCAACATCGAGAGCACGGATGTTCGATATTTTAACTTTTTTCTAATACTTCTTCCATTTACATTCCAAACACACGATTCACATACGACACCATAGGCACGATCTGCTTATAGAACACCCTCTAAAAAAATCTTCGCTACTGGCGAAAAGTGCATGGCAGATATACGGAAACAAATTTTTCGATCTAGTCAGCCGTAAACATGCCTACGGCTGGGAACTTTTTTTTCGTTTTTGGTCCACGGTCTCAATTTTCCTGCACAGAAAATGAGACTGCAAAGAAAAGCAAGTCAACCTATACCTTCCCTCACCAGAACGCAAGCCTATGATTGAGTGCAAAAATCATCCATCCCGGTCGAACACGCGTCAGTTGGCTTTCGGCACAATAAAGCCGATTGTAGCAAGCGCGCAGGCATGGGACTGCCGAAAGATCCAACAAATGTCCAAAAAGAAGAGAAAAATACAGAAAAAAATGTCAGCACAAAACGGCTACCAGAGGTTTGGCGCATCTCGCGGCATAAAAACCATACATATTCATTGTCAATCATCGTTCAAATCGGCGATGGTGCTGGCAGCAACCTTATCAAGGGACAGATAGCCGACTGCGGGGATAGCTGGTGGCAAGATTCTTGCTGATTGGATCATACCACCCCTTAAACTCCCTTTTCTCACACACAAACCAGATGAAGAAGCCAAGAATTTCGGTTCAGAGGGTTTAACATGTGCTTGCCGGTTGTCCCTCGTATTTGTAAACAGGAGTATTTTTTACCGTATTCTGGTACACGAACCAAATTGAAAATCTGACAATCCGGGCAAGTTGTTCAGTACATAACAAGCTCACCTTTGCGAAATAGCCAATATTCCTAACCAAAAAGAATAATTGAAACGTCACATGTACTGCGAACTCTGCATATCATAATTATAACTAAATCTATTATATTTAAAGAGGCTATTTTCCAATCCAGATATAGATTTGCTTGGTAGCAATGGAAGCGACCAAGAGGCAGCTGCGAACAGACTACCTTATTTCGTGGCATACTCGGATCAGGTTATATGTTTGTATACATGTTTAGGCTGTATACTACATTCATTAAAAATCTCCTGACAAAATAGAAACAAACTTGGATCCTTATATCACATGTTGTAATACATTTCACTAACACATTATGGTAGATAAAAGTACGTCTGAACAAAACACATATAAATGCCTCACCATCATATATCAACGAATCTGCTAACACGCGTGCAAGGGTAGCGAAAAACAAGCGCAGAGCTATTCATACCCAGGCATGCTAATAGCTTCCGTCGTCATCAACAATGCTCCTCTCAAACGGGTAACATTCCAACCCAACAGATGCTGTGGGTAAATTACGAATTTCGGTACCATCTGACCCGTCACTACAACCGATTACAGTGGAACTTACAAGCTGCTTGCCTCGCTACTTATTCGCCAGCCGGCTCAAGGGGAGGTTTGCGTGGAGGCATCTTAATTGCAAACCGAAGAAACCACAACATGAATCCCATAAATCGGTACCGGAACCGAAAGTCACCCCGGTGTTCTCCGGATGGATGTCGACGGGTATATCAACCGTACGTGTATATGTATGTGTGTTTGTGTGAAAACGACAGCTTTTCCCGTCGTCCTCACCAAGATGGTACGAAAGAGTTTTAATGGATACGGACCAGCAGCCTCACTGGTGGAGACCTGTGCAGCCATCGTCGTCTTCTCGTCCTTTTCAGCGCTTTACCCGAATCGATCTTTGCCTAATGATGTCCCCACACGTGTCGAACGTGTGCCAAAAAGTGCACTTACAAGTCTTCAATCCCGTCGCCACAACTATAGAAAGGGTATCACACGTAAAAGGATACCCCCATGGTCGATTGATCCAGAGAGCATGGTTCGCAAACTTAACAAACACGCTGCTAGTAGCGTCAACACATCAGGCAACCCTTTTCAATCGCTACTGTTGTATCTTAAAAGAACTCACGAACCTTTTACTCCTTCTTTCCACTGGACGGCATCCGTCGGTCTGACGACCCAGTCCGATTTCATTGGTCTAATTGATAAATTGTGTTTTGAGCAATAAAATTTGATTGCTGTTTTGCTGTGGACAATTTGCCGGCACCAAGATTCCGTATACATATTGGACGAGGAAGGGAAGGACGAGGAGTGAGCGAATAACGTTGTGATCGGTACGGTTTCTGTTTAAATACACTCCGAAAAGTTGGAATCAACGTCCGCAATCGATGTGTCTGAGGACGGTGGTTGTTAAAGTGGCATGACGGAGAAAAGAAAACTTGTGGTTGATTTGATGAGACTTCGTTTTTACAAGGACACGCTTGGGTTCAATCCTCATCAGCAGCTTGGCATGGTTTGCAAAACAGAATGAGAAGTTGCTGCTACCAGCTTAAGCTATTAGAAAACATGAATTACAACTTAGGAGTTCACGACAGTTGTATACAGCTGAATTATGGGGACTGTTTTCTAAATGCCGCAGAGAGGGGGAAGACTTATTATACGCTGTCTCTTTAATCATTCAAAGGGGTCCATTTTAAGATGATTATCACAACGATGTTTCCGTAGACCACTTTGTACATTTACGAAACCGGTTTACGATTGCCTGATTACTTCATATATAGATATAGCTATCGATTCTCAAAAGATATTAGAATCAATTATATTCAAAGGTATTCAAAAGATGTTTGATCTTCACAACAGAGCCTGGAGGAACCAAACAAGCTGAATAATCTCTTATTAAATATCAGATCAGTATAACGTAGCTTGTCTGCAACATAAAAGATTGATGATTGAATGAAAAAAGGCAAAACTGTAATATGGTTATGATTTTTAGTTCACTTAACCATTTAGTTACTACAATTCTCGATAAACTGTATCGAAAAAGGAAAAGCACTGTTGTTTACTACATCAACCTTGTTCACTACGATGTGACAACGCTCACCTTTTCAAAGCCCGAATCCTTCGCATAATGTAATAAAATTCACCGCTCTAAATGAATCCAGTTTAGATGAAAATTGAGCGTTCAAATTTGGTTTTCTTCACGGTTGAATTAGGAAGACCTTTTCCACCATGTGCAACCCCTTTCACTTTTAAAGGAATGGAAGCATGTTCCGCACACACCGACAGCGGCCATATATGTGTAGAACACGCAGTCACACAAGACAAAAAAGCCTACACAACATTTACATCTCCCGGTCGCGTTTCTCCCTCCACGCTCGTACGCGATAAACGCGTGTAGGTTTAATATTTTCCCAAACGACACTCAAACTCCAGACTTCGCCCAGCCATTCCGGATTCCTGTGTAGCTGATGCCCTGCGGTGGTTTTGATAGAACCTCGGAACACGTGCAGTAGAACTGATAAAGTTCCAAACAACCTCATTCCCCACTCACGTGTGCGTCCTGTACACCTTTGTCCCTTTCTCCTTTGCCCTCTTCCGTAAAACGATGGTAAAGGATTCGGTCCACGGTTGGCAAAACGCCGTGTTTACAAACGTAGTCACCGCGAAAGCGATTACGACTGCCGGTAAATCGGCAACACTCGATGGAATGAGCGCGCCCGGCTAAGCTATTGGGGACGGTGATGATGAGTTGGTTGAAGATGGATGATGAGCTTCGCGTGGGTTTTCACGGTTGCAACGCCTTTAAACGCACGCTTCGGGGGATTTCCCTTTGATGTTTAAATCCTACATCACATAGTTCAGCGCGCGTCGGTTCTACCTCCTAAGCTTTCCCCGTTTCCGCCATTTTACAAGCTGTTCACCAAGCGCCGACAATCAGACAGATAACGCATTAGCAACCATTTGAAAAGCCCTACATTAAAAGAGACGACAAACAGGAGAACTTGCAAAAACTGCCAGCACCCACTTGAAGAGGTGCAAAGAGGAAAAAAGTATACAGCAGCCTTGTACACTCGTGGTAAGCAATTTTACAAAGATTATTCAAATGCAATGCTACGATTTAATGATGGCGCCGCAGAATAGTATCTATGAGGTGCGAAACATTTAACCGGTGGATTATGGTGAAAACATCATTTGAACTACACGTACAAGCTTGAATAAAATAATACGGCACATGATCGCTTGGTTGTTTGTAGGGGAACCTTCAAATTATTTCATATTATTTTTATATCATTTTCGCCTACCCAAATATTTTTTCACGCTCCCAAAATATAAACGCTTTAGACCTTGTGTAAAAAATAACGTAATTTTTATTTTTTGCTATATTCAATTTCCCAACTATCTGACTATTTTTTTAAATTAATATATTGAATGCATTTATTCACGGTGAAAATACACCTGTTTCCATCTACGTTCGAATCTCGTGCCATTTGCATCAAATCGCAAACCGCCTGCTTCGGATCGCATGCCACTACGATCGAATGCGTGCAACCATGGTTGAATCGCGTGCCAGTACGGTCGAATCGCGTTCCACTATGGTTGAATCATATGCCACTACGATCGAATCGTGTGCCGCAACCATTGGATTTCTGAAAGCAAGAGCATAGTAAACGGTTTGTTTACGTTTGAAAGCTGTTTCTATCTTCACCGACGGTATTTAGCTAGTAAAATACTAATAAAAGGGAATTCTCTGATTACAGATAAATCACGAATATTGGTTTAAACCAGGGGCCTCCAAACTTTTCAGCCCGCGGGCCGCATTGCTTCAAAAATCACCATGTTGAGGGCCATTTGATGTTACCTATAATTGATGAGTGAACGTTTAAATCTCATTTTTATAACAAAATACTAACGATACTTGAACAGATTCGTGTTACTAAAGCTTGATTTTTGTCTAAGAAATGTAAAAAAAATACAATTTCTTTTGAAAAAGTCAAAATAACCTAATATTTATTCTAAATCTGGCAAAGTCATCGGGGCCGCATTTTAAGCACTTGAGGGCCGCATGCGGCCCGCGGGCCGTAGTTTGGAGACCCCTGGTTTAAACCATGGATTTTACCATCAACAAAGGACCATGGTTTGAACCAATATTCGTGATTTACCTATAATCAGAGAATTCCCTTTTATTAGTATTTTACTAGCTAAATACCGTCGGTGAAGATAGAAACAGCTTTCAAACGTAAACAAACAGTTTACTATGCTCTTGCTTTCAGAAATCCAATCGTAGCGGCACACGATTCGATCGTAGTGGCATATGATTCAACCATAGTGGAACGCGATTCGACTGTACTGGCACGTGATTCAACCATGGTTGCACGCATTCGATCGTAGTGGCATGCGATCCGAAGCAGGCGGTTTGCGATTCGATGCAAATGGCACGAGATTCGAACGTAGATGGAAACAGGTGTATAATGGTCAGCGGGAAATCACAAGAAAATGTATTTAATTATTTTAACATGTTTTACAGATTAAATAGTTCGGGAATTGAATATCCTTTCTTTTGGTGTACGATAAGCCAAATTATGATATACATTTATTGAAAAATAGCCGAAAATACCAAAATTTCAATTTCATTTCACTAGGGCTCTAACGCGGGATTAACGCGGGCCTTACATGAAAATATTCGCCGTGAAATGGATTGTTTTTTCTATGGACTCCTAATCAAATATCATCGATTTTGGCTTCAGTCGAAATCAGTCGAAATATTTTAATTTGTATTTAAAAAAAATCGAAATAGTGTTCGTTTAAAAATAATAAAATGGTACAATATGCGGATGACATGCTTAATATAAAAGGAAAAAAATGCTAGCTTTCATTAATGTTTCATAAATATTTGGATAAAGAACAATATATACGCAGTGTGCAATAATTGTGTGGTGTGCAACAATTGGCAAATTACCCTAATCAAACCTAAATCAATTTTCCAACCAAACACATTATCTCTAAACGAATATAAACGATTTAAATCGCCGATTGGTAATTTTTATCTCTTACACTTAAAACATGTCCTAAATAAAGAATTCTGTATTGAAGTTATCCAATCGGAATTTATATTTAATGGAACGTTAAATTCAAAATTGTTAAAGAGTTAATAATTAGTGAAAAACAACAAAACTCAAGTAAGACATTTGATTGGTATAACTACTATTATATGAAAAAACAGAAACAAACATCAATACTTAAAAAAACAAGAATGGTGGCCTTTTTTAATAACATAATTAACTCATTGTACTTAAAACTCCTATTCATGTTTTATTCACGGTATGGCATACAGACTAAAATAGAAAAAAATAATGAATAACTAAGAGTTCATTAGTTATCAACTGTAAGAAAATTAAGTTTTTCAAATATTTCTGTTAATTGTCAATAGACCGTTATCAACGTAGCCTGTTGCAAAATAACGACAAAATCTTTTCTGTCTTGCCACTTGTTGGCTAGCGGGTGATATCTACTCCGGGTTTTGATCAATGGAAAAACTGCACTTTAAGGCCAACCGGAAGTAACGATTCGTAAGAAGATTGTGGTTTGGAATCATCTATTCAGGCGCAATGTCACTCATTCTGTCAACTACCACCCTCCAAAACCAGCAGCTGCACAATCGCGCCGTCGTTCACAAGACACCATTGAAGCTAGCTTTTAAGAACGCAAAACTTTAGTCGACAGAAACACCAAACACGAAAAAAAACCCTGCCAAAAAAGTGGTAAGACTTCATCGAGCGTTCGCTGATAGACTGCGCATAACGTTTGCCAGTGACAGGTCCGGATCCGAACGGCATTAAATGATAATTTCATTCGCCAGCTGAACGGAACGTCCTTGTACGCTCGGTACGCGCGATACGGCTCTGCCCAACTGTCAGTCAATCTGAGCAGACAATCATTTAGTCGGTGTGACTGCCAACCTGACAGAGCGGGATTGCGCCATCACGCGGCGGAAAAGAGTTCCGCGCGAATCAACACGGTGTGAATTTGTACCCGCGGTACATAAGTCATTGTCACCCGCAGGATGGTCCCGGTAAAGTTTTTCTTTGCAATTTTTCGTCGGAGCTTAGTTGGCACAAATCGCACAACAATGAGTAACTGTTCAACTGCAATTTATTCAAGGGGAAAAATATTCATAACTTCATCTTTCTGTGCATTACTGCAAGTTGAACAAATGAAATGATAAAAAAAACTATCTAAATCACACTTTTATAGCACAGGTTTTTGTTTGCAACTACCAAGACAATGGGCAATATGTTCCAAATCTTTTCGTTCATTCAAAGCCTCCGGGAACTGGAACAATTTAATATTTAGTAAGTTATTGCTAGAATTACATTTTTTTGTCGTGGCTGAAGCGAACATAATGGTTCGGAAGAAAGAACTATTCCTGCTCCGAGCAACAGCAACTTTTTAGTTCCAACTAAATATTTCTCCCGTCCTCGAACATTCGCAGGAGTTTCGCACACTTTTGCTCAGGGAGAGTTTTTCTAACGTGTTTTGCTGTCTTGTGTGCGAATTGGTGGATTGAAGTTTAAATCCCATTTCACATTTTTACCCTGTCCCAAAGATTATCATCGGTTGGGCAAAATGTCATTTACTTGGGAATTTAAACAAAGCCCCCACACCTCAGACAAAGGGGAGGGCATTAAGAAGAGTGAAATGAAAAATGCTCCAAGGACGATGCGATGTCATTGCTTCCCATAATTTTGTAAAATATGGTAGTTTACTTTTCTTGTTTCCTTAAACCCATCTACCCGCCAACACTTCCAATCCACCGGAGACCTCGCCTATTCCCTCCCTTGACCGAAATCGCCATTCTCGTAGCATGACATTTTGAGCAATCCGTGCCGTACTGCTTGGCTGATGATGTATAGCAAATCGTTTCTAGAATATTGCCCTCGTCTTCCAAGACATTGTTTTTTTCTCTTTAACATGTTTTCGTCTTCCCCATGGCGCGATGTTTGCAAACGCGTGCAGCACACACGGTAAGTCGACTCGTGAATGAAAATGTCCCTTTGCCACGCCTTAGCGAATGGGCAAAGGTACAAATCCTGGGGACGCACGTCTAATGCGCTCCGCGTGCTACTCATGCAGGAATGAAATATGATGCCTCTGCTCCGAGCAGGCTTTATGCGAATGTTGTTTGGCACCAACACCCCGCACTACACCCCCCTTCCCACCTATTTACATCGTGAGCACCGAGATAGGTCTAGGCCTGTTACCGCGCTCCAATCGCACTTGCATGCGGCCACCGCCGATGGTAATTAAGGTTATTTATGGCGGTAATCGAGAATTTTTGCGAGAAACGATCTCGACGAGTACAGAGTTTGGTAGCGTGCTTTTCGAGTGGCGACCTCATGCACCGACCATGGCAGTGTCGGCATTTGAGTAGTAACGTCTTCAGGAGCGTTAGTCACGTCACACAAAGGCAACGCAACGGCAACGGAGAATCAACTATATTAAAGACAACGACGACAATAAAACCCTCAGCATGCAGAGAAGGTATAGCATATTCGCGAGAATGACCGAGTTTGAAGTAATAAAAATAGATCATAGGCTATAGGAGTAAGCTGCAATCTACCAAAATTTAAATAATTACTAATTATACTAGCTATATTTGAGCATTTGACTCAAAAATGAAACATAACAATATGGCCACTGTGGGCCCAATGGTGTATGAACGCTGCAAAATAAAACCCGGATAAATAATTTTCCTTAGAAATGCAGAAATTTCGGCCTTATAACTTGTATCATTTCCATTTTTAGAAACAATATGTCAAGGAAACAGTTCCATACCAGCTTAAGAAGTTTGAAGCAACTTTTGTAAAACTTTAGAACCAAAATTTAAACCAGTATTTTTTTTTCATTCATAGGAATCATTAGATTTAACTGTTATATTTAACGAAAGGAACTCTTTGCTCTTGAATTGAGAATTTAAAGAATAATAAGGCATAATCATAAAAAATTCATGCATCATAGATGCAGGAATTTTTACCATAGGAGTTATTTTGGCCGCATGATTGCTAATAAAGTAGATGTCACGACATTCCAGGCGGACCCGAAACCAATGCGTAGCTTCACAGTGCACACCGGGAATCAGGATGAAGGCGTTTTAGGGAAGCCATAAGGATAGGCAGAGCAGAGAGCATCTAATAACGCCTGTCAAAGTACGCACATACATGGACCACGCCAGGTCACTATTGCACGACCGTACATGTCGTAAAAGGATCAAATTTCCTTTTTGGGCTCCTATTACACTTGGGGCTTACCTTACACAAGCCCCATGATAGGCCCAATGACTGTATCGCTGCAAATCACGTACAAAACCTGATGCCAGTGGCTGATAATGAAAAACACCACCGCCTCGGGAAAACAATGCCCCTTTATACACGAGTTGCTGCTGCTCCGAAAACGTGGTGTACCGGGGTGTACGAGAGCCTTTGGGGATAAGGCGAAACGACCTGTTGCCCGGTGTTACTTCCGGCAGTCGCCACGAGGGACCGAAGGGTATACGGCGCGCACGAGGGAGAAGGCAGTCATTCCTAATTAGACTTTAACGCTACTGGCTCAGGGCGAACTGCACAAGTTGCACTTCTTCCGCAGAAAGTAAGGGCCTCCGGTGGTGGCGGCTATGGTGGAAGTCGTTTCCTGATGTACGGTTTCATTACGTACCTTCGGAAAAGATTCACTCGCAACACGCACACACGCACACAGTCTGGGTGTGTTGGAAGAAATAATTTATTCCCTCGATGTGAGCCAAACTTTGCTTCCCTTCTTGGACTCGCACACTCTAGAAGAGTGTCGGTCGGGACGACAGGGACCGGAAGACTTCCGGCCTATGCCGTGTAGGGGTAGTATAGGTAGTAACCGGGTACTATCGGCCGACCGAGCACCGTGCTCATTATAATGAAGTCTCGAACGCAACGAGGAATAATTGCTGTAACATAAAACTCACCACCATCAATCCTAGGAGGCCCCCTTTGGCTGAAAGGACTAAACCCCGAGCGCAATCGTTTGATCTACGCTTTACGATATTTATGAGAAGGATGATGACGATGATGATAAGAAACTAAACGAGTCCGAGGGTGGTTTCGATTTGCATGTGCTAGACATATACCACAGTTTGCTGCAGTCTCTGCCCGCAAGGAGCACGCTCCGGCCAGATCAAAAAGGTTAACTTTCTGGTCGGGACTCATTGCTGCGGCAAACGGGCCGCTTTTGTTGGGGGTAGAGTGGTTTTGGGGGCCAAATTCAATTATAAGCTGATTGTAAGTCACAGTGTGTATAGACCTATGTGTGTGTGGTAGACCTATCAGCAATGCAGTAAATCCTGTCGGATTCTTTTGAAAATTGAAAAAGCTAATCTGCTCGTAGAAAAGACGCACCACCACAGAAATGAATCCAATATGTTTCTTGTACCACACAGCCATTAAACAAACCTCAAAAAAACTATATTTTTTTCAAACTGCTGTTGAATACACCTTACCAATCCGCTTCGCCGTTATTCCTTTTTGGATCGAAAAATAAGAACCATAGAATGGACTCCACTATTTACCCTAAAGCTGAATTGCAGTTTCACATACGATTCTTGCATTCAATTTGGTGTGCTTATGCAAAGGATTTCTCATTTCAATCCACTTATCCACTTGGCTTCAGAAAATTGACGAATGTCTCCCTTTCCACTCACGTTCAATTAAACCTACCTAAAATGTGAGCTCAGAAGACTGACAGCATTTGCTAAATTTGCCAACTCTGCGAACGTCCACACCACTGCTTAAAATGTGCGGGAGGCGTTGTATTGTGACAACATACCCAACCGTCCAGCCAACCCATCGAACCTCAGTGCCAATTGCAGGCAATCGGAAACACCGGACCAAGCAAAAATGTTTCCCCATTCGAGTGCGAAAGCAGCTCCGGAAAAGTGCCGTTTTTCCGGTGCGTTGAAACTGAACCGACCACTCTAGCGTGTGCCCTAACGAGCAAGAGCAAACCGACACACGATGAGTCACATTATTTCGATACCGTTTTTCCGGTTAAATGTTCAATCCTGCACCTCACACTACCACCACCACACGCTCTCACATCCTTAGAGCCGTACAGCGTGTAGTGTTTTGCAAGTTGATGACAGATTTGTCGAAAATAACAGGTGGAAAAGGGCTACAGCGGGAATCGAGAGAGAGCAATGAGTTGAATTTCCAAATAAACCTCATCTAAAGGACAGCATCGGTACGATGATGACCGACACAATAAGCTCTTGGTAGCTATCTCGCATTTGGGAAAAGGCAGAACAATCGAGGGAAAAAAACACATCGGGCCCATTCTTAAACACTATTAAATCAATCGGAATGCTTCTTCGATATCACTCGATCGTTTGGCGCTAGAGGGTAATCATTCTGGTTAAGTGAATGAAGAGAGAAGAAAACAGGGGAGTGTGAGTGGGGTTGCTTTTCATGCGAACTCAATTGAACCGGGTTGCTAAAGGGGAATATAGGTTCCTCCAAGTCTCTGGTCACTCTCTATCCGTACGTAGTCGACGACCATCAACAACTACCGGTTTGAGAATTTGAAATTTTACGACTATTGTCTTTCACGTAGAGCAGTGATGAGGCTACCGTCGGAAACAATACCCAGTGAACAAACATTTTGGAAAATTTAGTTTCCAATCATAGCGAGTACGTGTAGAATGCATGACATGGAAAAACTCATCCCCACCAACGACAGTGCCATCGACCCGTCCTGCTGCTACACGATGTGTTCGTAGTAAGCATCTCGGCCCGTGTTTCGAATCGAAGCGAAATAAGGGATGGTGAACCCAAAATCTCGACATTATCGAATTTGTTAAATTTCATAGACTGACACGCTCGGTGGTCTATATCGCCTATAGCTCTGGGTGTAGAAAAAAAAGTACAATCCTTCAATAAGGAACAGAAGCGTTGGACTACGAACAGGCAAACAGTTACTAGACACAACGGCTACCAGCTACGACATGGCCAATCGGTAAAGCGGCGATGGCTATCAATCATGCTGTAAAAACGGAATCTCCGGAAGGGTTCCGCTACTCACTTGTTAGATTTTAGCAGATGGCCTGCGCGGGTGTGTTTTAATGTTTTCTCTCATCCGAGAGGCTTACATAAATAGCTGAATCGATGTTTTCCACACACGCACACGCTGAGGATGCTAATGTTCAGAAGGCTTAAAATCACCATCACCAGCACCCTTCACACTCTCCCGCCAACAACACGTTGGCACGAACCGAACCTGCTGGTTGACAATGGCTAACGCTAATCAGTCCGTTGTTTAGAAAGTTCAACCGCAAAAGCTAATGGATCGTTCTTGTGTGAGCGTAGTTTAACTGTGTGCCACTACCGGTGGCATCCGAATGTGAAGGGGGTTTGCAACCATTTGAAACAGATTCTAAACCATTAATCTTCAGATAAACCCATACATCAAGGGGGAAAGCATCAGGGGAAGCTGCTACGAGAGATAGGTGATTACGGCCTCGAATCATTTGACTTTTACTAAAACATTAATTACTACTATACACGGGTTTGTTCTTCAACTCCCTTGCTACACGCTCGGTACTGTTTAAAGCCTTCAATAAAACAATCGAATTAAACGTTATTAATGATCTAGATCAGCTAAATGTGATAATGATGAGGTTCAGCGTGTGGGATGGAATCGTATCGGATGTGGCGTGACTGACCAGGGACAAAACATAACATAATAATTCATACTCAGAGAGATAGAGTAGAAAAAATGCAATATCGTATCGCATTAGCATGTTTTAATTTCATTTGTATATTATAATTTTTATTCTTTATTTACCTTATTCCAATCAGAGAATCAAAAAATTGGATGTGTGATGCGAATTGGTGCTTTGAACAATGATGGAACGGGGTTTGATAAAAAAAAAAAAAACCTAATTAGCTAGATCAATTGTAATTTCCCGTTCTATCTCTATTAGCATGGCATGAATTATGGTTACAGATATTGTTGTACACATTTTTATTATTTACCAAACAGCTCCGATAACTACACTAGGCTACAAAACAAAAACTCCCCTCTACTAGCAAAACTCCAAAACAAACTCCACTGCCAATCATCAAACTAAACACATTTCCATAATCGATCGATTCTGTTGCCCATCCGACGTTTGGCTGCGCATGAACTTTTCAACCACAAATTAAATTATCTTCCTCCTGCGAACCAAGCACGTGAGCCCACCACAAACAAAACGGCAAGCACAGGTCCCGCCGAGAGGTGTGGCACAGATGGTCTTAATAAAGCATGAAATTTCGATCCCCCTAGCCTTTACGGAACACGATAACCGTTTGCTACGGCACGGAGGTGGAAAAATAGAACAGTTCCCACAAATCTAAAAGTCGCTAAAGAAATCAAATCAAAGGCTTACACAACCAACGGAGGTGTCGTCCGTTCGCTCGAAAACCACACATTCGAGGACCTAAGACAGCAAAGCACTTTGTTTCGCTTCAATCTCACCCAGGCATGAGAATTCGTTGCTTTTTGTTACGCAAAAGAACTCTTCTCCATCCAGCAATCTTGAAGAAGGTATTCACCCCGTTGATTTCGGCAAACCATCGCAAACCCTTGCACAGACGTCGCTACTGCCTCCGTTTAAACGGTACACAAACGCACTCAGGCACCATATAATGTACCACTCCGTGTATGAAAGTAAAGATTTCCTCACAAAAGGCAAAGGAATTTATAACTTTGCTCCGCGTTAAACCAATCTTTAGCTCACAAATCACAAACCTCACACCCGTTGCGTTGCCAATAAATCTAACCACGTCGGATCGCAGGGTGCCCAGCGTCCCGGAAGCGCCCAAAGAACCGTCACTTCCCAGCGTAGGTGTTATCTGTGTCACTAAGCGAGAAAACGCCATGGCACGCTCCTAACAACTAACCCACAAGAAGAACAACAACCCCGTACAGGGATCAATCCACTTGACCATGGAACTACACCGCAATGCGGGACACAAAACACATGCCCGCAAGGAACGGGCGTCTTCACCGGCTCACAGAACCCAGTCTGTTTGTTGGGTTTTGGAACCGTTCCTAAACCGCAGTGTAGCAACAAACCGATCGAAGAAAGTGTAAATTTGAAAATAGTTTAGAAACAAACGCACACACCCGCCACACTACGCATACCCCATGTGCCGAGGGTTTGGAGCTACGGCGTCCTTCCCAGTGTTGTCGCTCCAACATGTTTCGAGCGACCGGAAGAGCAACCGGAGCATTCGAAGTTCTTCAAGCATGTCGAAGAAGCTACTGAATTTCTCACACCTAACGAGTGTCCTTGCCGTACAGTCGTCGTTTGCCCGCCCCGGACGGTATGCTGAGACGTCTTAAGCACATTCCCAAAACCTGCCCGAGCCGGTACGCTTCCTTCTCCCTTCCCACACGCTGAGTGAACAAACATCATCACCGAGACTACGGGGCCAACCGCGACGCAAACCTGAAGAAGGGCACTCCTACGAAGAGCATTAAAATCTTAAATTGAACCAATTAATATTCATTTCAGAAGTGGGATCGTTCCTGCCTGCGGTGTGCTTTTGCATATACGGGTGATGGAAAATTTATAGGATTGTTATCCGCCACGCTCTCGTTTCCGGCATGTTCCGTCGGGATGGTCGCTAGTGCGTCCCGCTGTTCCGAAGCCGGAAAATAGGGAGCGCTAGTAAGTGAAAGGATCTTACCATTTGCAAGACAATTTCGCAAATTCGCCTGTCGCCAGCAACGAAATCGACTTCGCAGCTGTCATAAAAACTGATACCTACAACACTCACATTTTGTGGAACGCCGTTTTTCCTATTCATTTCTTTCTTTGCATATTAAGATAAGGACGTTGAGTACGATATTTATTTTTCTAGAATATTCCTTGAATCTTCAGGCTCATTGTATTCCTTCTTTACCATTTCACCGCCGTTGCTTAATGATCGGAAGATGGTGAACGAGAAATAATTATACCATTCTTTAAATTCAGAAAAAAAACACCAGCAAAACAAAATCTACCATCAGGTCGTTTTTCGCCTTCTTAGGTCGTTCACAGTTAAAGCGATTAATTTGCAGGAACATCTTTCAGGGACGCAAGGATTGTGTGTGGCTTGTGCCTAGCGAACCGGATGGTAGTGATAGCATAAAACTCTCCATGACTTCTTCACACACTCCTTCCGACCAGGATGAACGGATCTCCAGGATCCTCTCCTAGGCGGACGGAGATATCGTCCACCGTCCGGCAAAGCGTCGTTCATTTGATGATGATGAGGTTCTGGGATTTTTTTTATGTTTATGCAATTTACAAATTAACAGGATCATCATTACAGGCTCGGGAACTGTGAGCTCAACCGTCATTAAGCTTGGATTCCCGTGCGAAGAACGCATACGAAGCTACGCGTAGAATAAAACATCCAGCAATAATAGAATGATACTTTATGCACGGAATGATGTGTTAAGAAGCAGACAAGTTATATTGTGGGCGCTCCGGTTTTAATTATCTCTTAATTACATCCATATCGCAGATGGATTGGAAGGAATCCTGAGATTTGGGAACTAGCTCGATTGCACACTGTTTATAGGAATCAACAATATCAATTGTGCATAGCGTTCAAGATTCGCGTTTACACAGGAAAACATTTAATATTTCTAATCACAAAAATTTCTTTACTTTATTGATGCTGAAAGCATACGCACATTCTTTACAAATTCCTCTTGCAGCATTCCTTTCGTAGGCGTTCCCTTGTGTGCAAAGAGCCCAATTTTCATCTTATGTTATTGCCCACCTTTCCTCTCAGTCAGTACAAACACTGCACTTAGGTGCTGTAAACCTCGACCCAAGTCAAATTTGTCTTGAACGGACCACTTCACATTACACCGAGTTAGTGGATTGGAATTCCTATCACCCACGCATACTCTTCATACTGCCTTGAACGCATACACGCATACTCCTACTATACTTTCCCTAACCCGGCCACTAACGCGGAATGCTCCTGGCGGCAGTAACGACACTCGGAAGACATTTATCATACGCAGTGCCAATAACTCTTAACCCCCTCGCCCTTCCTCTTCAACACATACGAGGATTGTTGTCGTAAGCAAAAGACGCATCTTGGACGTGCGCTATTCTTTTTCGTACGCTTGGGCGCATTGTGTAAGGCAGCAAGATAGGGCGAAGGACACACAACATGGCTGAAAAGTATTATTGCGAAATTGCGAATCTTCGCCAAAAACCTTATCCAATCCCACCCCCGCCGCCCGACATTCTTACGGAATATGGGTGGAATCCGATACGAGAAGAAGTATTTTGTTGGCACGTAATTTATTTCGAAAGCCTTTCTATCTATCTCCCTATGCATTCCAGTCCACCCACAGGAAAACATTGCGAAGAAAGTTTAGTCTCTCCTCGAGCCGCCATCTTAAACCCTTGCACTAACGCATCTCACCACCAGTGTGGGTATCCTCTCTCGCGTATGGAGTCGATTGGAAAGGTTCGGCGTAAGAAAGGTAAGAAAAATAAATTCTAAAACCCCAACGTTAAACCAATCACATTCGTTCTGTCTCTATGCTTGGTGCGACAATACTGTCATAGCGTTTGTTCTTTTTAAAATTGCATTCTTCTTCTTCTTTTTGGCTCAACAACCGTTGTTGGTCAAGGCCTGCCTGTACCACTACTTGTGGGCTTGGCTTTCAGTGACTAATTGATTTCCCCCCATAGCAGGATAGTCAGTCCTACGTACGGCGGCACGGTCCATTTGGGGCTTGAACCCATGACGGACATGTTGTTAAGTCGTACGAGTTGCCGAATGTAGCACGAGACCGGCTCGACCGATTGCATTATGCAGTCTTAAATCACTGGACCTTATGGTAAAAATATAATATTACTTTGGCGGGTGTGCGTTTGAAAAAAATGAACCATATTCTTGCTCATAACGGAGTTAAAACATTCAAAACCAACTCAATGGCTCTTAATTAGCCATCCCTAAACATATCACGATTGGAAAACGTGCCTCGACTACTGTTACTTGCCTAAAAAGCAAAGAAAACTTTCATGTCAGGTATACCGTAAATGTCGGTGCTGGAAAAATATTCATCAAAGTTCAATTACCTTAGACGTTGATCCCAAATTGGATTTAATATGTTCGTAAAATGTGGTAGTGATTTTTCTGGAACACAATCCCTAGACAACACATTGTAAACGATGAAAACGTGCCACAATGCTGGGTAATTTTCTTCCCCCAAAATGTTATTGATTTTTCGAGAAGAATAAATCGAGAAACGGACGGATGGAATAAATTATACGAAACAATACGGTGCTATAGAATATAAAAATACGTAAATGGTTAACATATTCAATTCACTAGCCCTTCATATTATCACACACATGATATACATAAGCACAGTTTTACAACATATTTAAACACTAAAAAACAGTTCCATATAAAACATCCCTCGAGACGACTTAATGGTCAGTAAAGAAACGTTATTGATTTACGTCAAACAATCCTCCAGACTATCATTAATTTTTCCATCCTTTGCGATGAATGGCACAATCCTTTGCGGAAGATAACGACAAACAAACGAAACAAGCCTTTTCTTGCTCTTGTCAAACCGTTGTTATTCTTCCATCCGTGCCTATCCTTTCACCAGCTTGGCCCGACACCAGCGATACCCAATTTAGCTAACTAACTAGCTATACCCTTGATATCCCTTTTCCTATACACCGCCCCCGCTAGCCTTACTTACACACGAGAGAAATGTACGCCCCCCATGGCCAGTTGTATCTCCCGTTCACTAATCTGTCGATTCTCAATGTACATGTGCTTCCTGTGTGATGTTTCCAAAAAGTGGCATTATTCAAAAAACAGCCCCACGATGACGAGGGTGAAAAATATATCCAAAAACCGTGTACCCCTATAGTGCGGGCGGAGGAAAAGTAAGCGAACCACCACCGGAACAGTCCGGGAGCCTCTCTCACCTGAAACAACAACGTAACGCGTGCTTATCGAGCGAAACAAATTTTCTCATATAAATTTCGGCATTAACCTTCTGCTTGCCCACACTTTGCCCAACATTGGGCCTGGCGGTCGTACAAGCTGGGCCGTGAAAAGAAATAAACGGGATCCTCCTGCCCCAGCAGCTCAAACTCAACCAGTTCGGGCCACGGAATCCCACGGGATAGCTGCCCGGGACGTCCGGGTAGGCTTTTGTCTAACGAACGAGAAATGGATGATTTTTCCAGCGAATTTCCCTTAAAATCCTCCATCCCATCACCGACGCGCCTATTCCGAGGGCAGGTTCGGGGATAAAAAAAGGATTTTCGGTACCGTGTTTTCATTGAACACGCTTTGTTTCACTAACGAGATGTTTTGTGCAGGAGCGCTGATGTCCGAAATAATAACGTGGAGACGGGAGAGAGAGCAAAAAAAAAAGATGATAACGAAACACCTTTCCTCTCCTGGACGGCCTATAATTTTGACAAACCCACACACATACACACTATACAATACCCCCAAACAGGCTAGAGATACGCAGACCATCACAGGCACACTCAATGAAAGTTTCCCTCACCAATGGTCCCAAAGGAGTTTTTCCTCCCATTAGCGTGCACATCCGTTTTTCGTGCCGGCGAGCCCATCGCTGGAGCTCAGGCGACTGGACATCATCTATCCTGTTTATATTACTCAGTTCTATTTTTTTTATTAAACCTTCCCTCTCTTTTGTAGCACATCTCTCTTGGCAGGACAGTGTGCAGGGCATGTAAATGCTCGTCTGTCCACACTATCACGCCGGTCCCCATCGCTGTGGCCAATTTTGCGAAACAAGCCGTACCAGAGTTGGCCCCCATATTTACATCCTTATCAACCCTGCCCGGATGGTGGCCGAAAAGGGAAATAAAAAGAATCCTTCTCGCGAACAGCGTTCCTGCCCGGTGACAGGATTGGTGCCAATGGCGCGTATTGATGGAGCGCGCCCGGCTCGGTTGATACCGATGCGTACCATTATTTTGCTTTTAGGTGATGAAGTTTATACTTTTTTATGGTTCTGCTCCTTCGCAGGGGCGGCACATAGTCGATTTGCGCTGAATAATACAATGTTTAGCTGAACATAACACACTGAGCGCGCATTGATTCCTTTTTGTCGTTGCTGTTTAAAAATGAAGCAAGTGTCCGTGTAAATTTCGGGTTGTCTACTCGTGTTGATTAAAGCTTAGCAACGGATTACGTGCTTCAATGAGCAAACATTGTTCAGCTGATGGATTCTGTTTTTGGAATGTTCTTAGTGTACCCGCCAATTTTCAAAGTTTAGGATAGTTATTGAAAGAAAAATGGTAGCAATAATAAATTAAGTTTAATAACATAGAGTGATTTTCCTGGTTCCTGGCATTTTCAAGTTTTCCGAATATTATGATTTTTTAAATCATTAAATGCCCCGGCAACCGTTTTTTATTTAAAAAACCAACGATGATGTACGATTTCAAGTTGTGGAAAATATAAAAAAAATGTTAGCACACGTGATCAATTTCCGTACGTACGCTTCACAACACAGCAGCGTCATATGTATTCGAGATTTCATACCCGAGATTTTTTGTGTGACATGAATTTCGCATCCCGTGCGTCAAAAAGAAGGACCACATTCGAATTCGTGTTCCTTTTGTTAAAAAAAATGAAACGCACTCTCTCGTTATCATTATACTTTTCGGTGGCCACGTTTGGCTGGTATGTATGGAGCAAAAAATGGATCACTTTCACCAGATCTCTTAATCTCATTATCCTTCTGAGTTCTGTTTTTCAAATAGACGATGTTGCGTACGCAATTCTTTTTCCCCATTTATTTCGTCACACCAACCCAATGCAATTAGCAAAAAGGCAATGACACCGTTCGATCATTTAACGCATAACGTAATCGACCTGTTTTTGGTGCAGTTTGCAATATGTCAGTTATTATAGCTCAACACGTACATTGAACGATGTCAAGAATATATATTACATGCCCAATAAAAAGTGAATAGCTTACAACGAATAAGCAAACCCAATAGTACAGTTCAACATTTCTTATTTTAAGCCACAGGTAAACATTGTAATCAACAAAATGTAGGTTATAATAATGCCGTTCAGAGAGCATATTTTCATTACTGCCAATTTTACCGTCAGGATGTTCCATACAAAATCATACCGTCGTGGTCTGAGTGTTGGCTAGTCAAAACACAAAAACAAACCCAACAAAAATGAGCATATTGTTCGATGCATTCATTTCCCTCGCCTTACCATGTCTTATCGAAGGAAGTACTATTTGCGAGACAAACGCTTCCGGTGCTGTCAGTAAAATGGGCTGTGGCGCTGTAGTTGACCCGTGATAAAAGTTTTCAATTCAATTTCCACTCACGCTGCCTGAAGCTGCCCACCCACACGGGCGCCACAGGATGCACACATTCTCGGGCCAATTTATCTCTTCCTTTCCGTTTCCTCCATCACCCTGTACCCATTTGAAACGGAGAGTATTACCAGCAGTGAACGCAGACAAAAACGGCACGCAGAACAAATGTGAATATTCTGAGAGCTGCCATTCGCAGCCATTCGGAGGAAGCGCACTCAACTTCAAACACTCGCACATGTGGTTATTTCTATCCTTTATTGGTTTCATATCCTACCCTTCGTTGCCAGCTGAGCACACAGCGTACCGTATATTACACGGTTAGTCAGTGTACATGGTATTAAAGGGTTCAATTAAGATATGAAATCCCGATAAGCTAAATTACGTTGATTGCTTTTTCGCAGACAATATATTCGAAACATTAAGCGTTACCTGGCTACCCGAGCTCATCGACAAGCAATGAGCCGAATAACTTTCGACGAATGATCATCAAACGTTTCAATGGAGCCAGAATTGTTGACATTTTGTTCTTTAACCGTTTCCCTACTTCTAGCTTTACTATTAATTCACGCAACAACTTTTACACAACAAAAACCAAGCTTTATCAAACATAGTGTTCAACCGTGACACTACGTTTAATCGGTATAACCAACACTGATACAAATTTAAACTTTAAAGTTTCACAATGGTTCTCCCCTAACCGCTGTTAAAAATCATCGATCAAGCTCGCTGTCCATGAAATTGCCATTTTCCACAAGAGTGCCTTCAAAATTGTCTTCAAAAACTAAATTCATCTAAAAAAAACCAACGAAGTAAAAATGCCACACGTTTCTCTGGGGAAAAATTGAGAAAAACGGTTGGCGTTATTGCGCTACCAAACGATGATACTATATTATCCCTCTCTAAGGTGCAGCCCTTTGATAAAAATTCAGAGCACAAGTGGCCAGCAGGAACCCTTTGGCTTCGGTTGCAAAAAAAAAAACAAACGTGGCTTCCCATACAGATATCTGGGCAAGAGGGAGTGTGTATGCATGGGCGAGGGTTATTTATTTTTGCACATATGCTGCGGAATAATTTGAAGCATAAAACAAAATCCTTTTTTGTTCTGTCAACTCATCCCCGTCACATACACCTAGAACCCCGGCGGCAAGAAATTCTTTTACTTTCCATTTCTCAATGGATTTCGCACCAATCCTGTGACCGTGTCCAAATGTTGCCCCGAGCTTAGTCCGCTGGAGAATTCGTTCATTCTAACATTCAACAAACAACACCATCAAGACCCGCCGGAAGCAGCAGGACTACATTTTAAAAATATGGAATTAATCAACAAGCAAACATTCGGGACTACTCCGTTCCAGCTCTTTGCCGTAAGTGAAAGCTTCTACCAGGAAATATTTGCACTAGGCACTGGTCATAAGGTTCAACACGTCGCTCGCTGAGCTGGATGACCAGTCGCGGGTTGGTGGAAATCATTTCGAACCGACCGTGCCGTGGGGCACGGCAGAAAAGGTCAAAAACAGGCGTTTTGGTAACATTACGAAGCGCCGCTAAGGAGGGTTTTTAATTTGAGCAGTTAGCTGTTTATGTTATGCTCATGCATGTTTAATTGAGCTATCCGCTAGCATGTTGCGCGCCCATTTTGCTCAGCAGGCGATGAACCAGAATGTATTTTCCATCCTTTAGTCGGGGGGTTCGTTTGGAAACTCGTTGTATTATGCCTGGGAAAGGGGCTATCCCCAGTCAAATCCAATTCGTGGGTAGTATTGTGAGTGGTCGTTATGTGCATCGGGCAAATGAAATGAGCTGATTGGCACGCGTCCCGAAGGAACCCGAAGGCGGGTTAAATCAATTTGAGCAAACATTTAGAAATTAATGATCCATTAACAAAATCCATTCACACATGCGGATCGTTTAGCATAACGTACAAGTGACTCTGAGGATAAGTTCCAGCACAGTAAACGAATGGAATATTGCATGTTACACGTAGTATGATGAAATATGTCATCATTTACAACATTTTCATTTTAGATTATTTATTCAAGCATCTTGAACATATGCAACGAACAAAGGTTCATATTAACGTACGTAATACGCTTGGTTTATTCGAAAAGTTGTTAATTTGCACTGGGACTATTATCAGCAACTATCTTGATTACTTTCTCCTAATAAGCAATCCCTGTAGTAATACAGTATTTTCCCCGGCATGACGATTCACCATTGGATAACTTTAAATTAGAACAGAAAAAATGATTCATTATTAGGACGCTCTTTCCCAGATTCCTTTTACCCATTTTCAGTATTATTCGATGAACCTTTAAAATATTCACTTTGATCTGAAAAAGTTTTCTAGCTCAGCAAGGAAAACCAGTAACCCCAAGGAATCGGTATGAATTTCTCATTGGTATTAAAACTTATTTCTCTTCGAAACTACAATTATCTTCTGCCTTGCAAGAGAAAGGTACAGTTCATCGAAAGCATAAAAGGCCATAATGACCATGCCAACCCATGGGAAGTCTCACAGGTGGTCCTAATGCCCTCGTCTGCCACATCGTAGACGCTCGTAATATGAATGCATGGCAAAACATTATTAACTTCATAATTCTAATCTTTATCCTTTTGATGTTCCACTACCGCAACATGTTACTGTGCGAAGCAATCACCTCTTCCCCCAAAACAGGGCAAGTGCTGCAAGCGCGACGAAGGATAATGCTACACCCAAACACGCATGTCGGATGCAGGATAATCTGTTTTATACATACCTACAACCACACAAGAACTTTCAAATCTTTCGATTGTCACAAAAGGCATAACCGTAAGAAAGTGTAAGTAAACAAACATGTTTGGCAATAATATTGTAAATAAAAATTAGCGCTTTTGCGTGTTTTATGTAAAAAGACCGTGTAGATTATTTTAACATCTATATTAGATGCCCAAAATGGTATATAGCAGTTTTTGATAACGAAAAGGTAATTATGAAGGCTATAATTGATTATGTAACTTTCATTCTGATTCATTGAGTTTGTTGTAAACGTATATGCCAACTGCTAGCAAACAAAATGAAGAAAATACTATCCTTGCTCTCGGCAACGCTCTGTTATTTTTATGGGGTAGGTATCTTAGGAACAGAGTTCACATACAAGTTCAAGTTATAAGATAAAAAAATACCGAAAAAGCAACCGAAACGATAGCAAGCTAACCTATAACCTGCAAAACTTCCCTCCATAAACAAAACTGCAACATATGGAACACGTTTCAGCAATGCCCGCACCGTACACTACACCGTAACACAAAAGGGGAGAGGGTAAGCGGGGAGGGAATTATTTTTCCGTAATAAACTATTTACGATGGGATATTAAATAGCATACGAGACCCCTCGATGAATGCCTACTGCTGGTGACGTCTTGCCAACAATCTCCCCATCACTGCCGCTGCCTATTCAACGCAAACAACAAAATCATCTCTCCCAACCAAAACAATCTCTATCCACGCACATCCTCCCACCAGCATCATCACGATCGTAACTGCAAACATGATTTGACCACAGTTCATACGAGCACCTAATATTTATGTTTTACTTATCGCTTGTCGCGTCCGAACGAAGTAACAAATTGCGAAAGAAACAGATGTGAGATTTTTTTTATCGATTTTCTTTCTCTGAGTTACAAATATTCCTCAAGCTTATTTTTATTGGATTTAGGTGTTTCAATATTCTATTTATAAGTCTTTTTTACCAATTTTTCAGTACTCAATTCAACAAAACATTAAATTATCTCCAGGTTGTTGCAAGATTAATTATAAGCTGCGGTTATATTCAAATATCTGTAACCCTCCTTCGTTTTCATCTGATGGAACATGATGGACGTCTTTGGGTATTGCAGTCGGTCCCCTTTCCGAACTGATAATCTCATTTACCTTCCAATTGGCTAATGCAATAAAGGGTTAACAATGCAAAATCAAACAGAGCAAACGTTTCACTAGCAACAAAAGTCCACCTTAAACAGGCTGGTGATTTTAAATCTTTGTTCTCCAAATTAGATAAATAACGCGATAAATGCAATTTGCAACCGCTCTTCGATGGTTACTGTTCCCGGGTAAAGAGCATCCCCTCGGGTGAACCGTTCTAGACCGAGGGGAAAAGCACCATGCTTCATACTTCAAACAAACATTCAATTTTCTTTTCATTGTTTGTCGAAACATGTTTTACTTTTACCAATTTTCGTTTGCTTCGTCTGGTCTGTTTGTTACTACACACCGACAGCAGGGGTTGTTTTCCCCACTCTTCTGTCTTCTCCGAATCCGTCTACCGAGCATGTTGAGATAAAGGTACGATTGGACATTGTTTGTCATCAACATCATCATCGTGGTTCTCCCGACAACAATGAACTCTCTCCCTGCCAGTTTCGCCGGTTGAGACTATTTTTTGTTCGCCACACATCCTTTGGGGTGGCAACAACCCTCCCACACGCGAAGGACAAACTTCACATTGTCCAACATACTCGATATTCATGCAAGCTTCAGACGACAGCCACTGGCCCTCGCATGTGCAGAAAGGATGCTTTAAAAATACACCTTTAAAAATTCCATTTTTCAGTACCAATAGAATAATACCAATCTGTTTTTTTACTGTCTCTCTCTCTATTACTGTGGACGTGTGTACTCACATTATTCTCGTCTTCTATTTTTTTTAAAATGGTTCTCGGTAAAGAAAAATGACCCACACGAATAAAAACAGGCCCGCCCTAGCACGCGAAGGAAAATCGATTTCAATAAACATTCGATAAACTGTCGCTTCCTTCCTTTCCTCTCCCATCCCACACTTAGTCGATCAGCTCTTCGAAGCGATTGCTTTCTCCACACTCCTTTATCTATCTTTGATGATTCCTTTTCACTGCCGGATCCAATTGCGAATCCGCCCCAGAGAGCACAGGAAAACCGGAAAATTCAATCATTCCCATCCGTAAGCGTCACTCCAGTCCAGTTCAACTCCTACTCCATCACCCAAACGAGAGACACAGAGTGTGCTTGTCTACCACCTACCCGCATCACCTCCGGCGGAGGGCACCGAGTGACACACGCGACGGCCAGTGACGGGACGCGTTCTATGTGTTGCCACGTTGCCACGAAGGGACAGTAGTCGCAAGGCTTGGACAACGCAAAGCGGCCCGCGAGACACACATCACACAACATCGTTCATAGTTATTTCATTTTCTTTCTCGTTTTTCTCTGTCTCCTCTCGTTATCGTTGCTCCCCTTCCCTTACACCAGACGCGCTATCACGAAACGCTCGTAGCCTTACGACCACCACACCACATGCGAAATAATGCTGTCACACACTGTACACCCTCAGGCGTCCTCTTACGTTGTTGCACGAGCTAGCTAGCTGCTGGGAGGACTATCCAAAAATGCAGCAAAAAAGAATCCCTCGCACATTCGCAGCCGCCCAGCCGCGCGGTACGCGGGCATGAAATAGTGAGAGCTGCCACAGTTCTCGTTGGGCATGGGGAGGTAATTTGAATCGAGTGGAAAAACAAATAGGTAAGAACCTGTTTCCAAACAGCATCGTCCGCAGCCGGAAAACAGCAGAAGGTGCACACAGCGGGAAATATATATAAAAAAAACGATCTAGTAACGGCAACACACGATTTTCGCGCACGGTGAAGCATTTTTCCGTCACAAACGTGCTGGAAGGAAAGCCGTGTGTGAGAGCTTGATGTCTCGGTTGTGGTAAAATACATATCTCCAAACAGTCACAAAAAAACCCGGCACGACAAAAGCTCGCCTGGCCGGTCAGTGTCATATCACGTTGTAGAAATTGTACACCATCAGTCCTGCACTGCAGCAGCAGCAGCATCGATCGCTGACGGAGCACGTCAGGCGACAATTCTCCAGAGGCCCCTCGGGAAGTGACAAAAACTGAGAAACACTATCATCGATGGGACAAAAAATGCCATTCTTAAGCAGCACGTAGTTCTCGGCACTTCCGGCAAACTCTCTTTGCGCTCATAAGCATAAAGTTTGCAGTCATGATCGCGCAGCGTGACCGGGATAACTGCCATTGCAACTCTTTATGTCGAACAAAAAAAAATGGGATGGTTGCAAAAGACAACATCATTTGTTCAAGAAACTGTGAAAAGTACAGTATGTAACAACCGTATTTTCGTCCTGCAAGTTGTTAACGATTTTACGAAGGCAAAATATAGTTGAATGTGTGAACCTCGTACACATTTGCATGGTTTAATGGTGGCGGTAGATTTAAGGAATAAATATGTCTGGCTCATCAGAATGAACGATCGGTTATGGCATGGGGTAAACAAAATCCCAAAAAAAAATCGTTGTTTTTTTTACATAATAAATTAGTTTTTACTTTCTTAGCTTAACAATGTATTATTTTCTTTATCAGAAATTTCAATCTCAAATATTAAGCTATTGAAGGAAAGCAGTGCTCTCCAAACTTTTTAACATCACGAACCATTTGCCTTGGAACATAAAATTGCCGCAGCCCATATGCATTGAGGGCCTCAGTATATATTGTAGTATTAGTTGAAAGCTTTTTTATCAACATATATTTCAATCTAATTCTAAACATGACTGTTGAAATTCAACAAAATTTAACGATATGTATTTTAATAAGCTTTTCGATTTCTATACCATCTAAATCCTAAATCTAAACCTAAAATCATTTCATATCGTGAATGAAAAATGTACACCTTGAGAAACACCATCACGAACTAAGCACATTGAATGAGGGAACACTGTATAACTTGTATGTCTTATGCTTTTGCTGTATATATTAAGCATTAAGTATGGACAAGATTGGATACTGTAAGTTAATTGACTTGTGTAATTACTTCAAAAATAATTACCGTAATACATACATGCTTCGTTTATTTAAAGGATAATTCATTAAGTTGGAAAACAATTTTAATACTGACAGACAATGAGCATGAAGCAATTCCGCTGCGCAGAACATGATTTAATATCCTTTATGACTCTGATGACAAACCAACATTAAACAAATGAGAAAGTAGCTGGTGCGCTGTAAATTACATCCGAAGTTAAAACTACTTCTAATTCATGCGGTAAGAAAATCGCATTCGAAAAGCCATCAATATGCTGTCCAATTAAAACGTCTTCAGCAAACACAACACGAACACATTTAAAACAAAAATACATACATGGCACATGCACAACGCAACTCGCTTTTACTGCGCGTACGACCGCATGTGCTGGCATAGAACATTTGAGCAGATTTTCTCATTCTGTCGAAAGCGTAATTAAGGTACTATTTTTATTTCACAACAAACCACATGACGGTAACACCGGCGGTACTGCATATTGCTCGGTGGGCAAACACGTACACCGCACCAAAACGGCCGCGCGTTGCATTGCGCGCTTCATCGTTGCGTGCCCCCACAGCAAAACCTGAACTGATTCAATTAGAACGACTCCTATAATTAATGTCTTTCCCGACGCCCGAAACGCACGCACGAGGCCAGGATAGGCCAGTGGACCGGGAAACGCCGGTAATCATTACTATGTAGAGCATTTGAAGAGCTACATAAAGTAAAATTACGTCTTGCTACGAACTAAAAAAAAACAGGCTATCTGTCTGTATTAATGAGCATTATGTGGGGTGGCGCATCAAGACTCGACGAAATTCTTTCCACATGGTCATCGAAACAGACCTTGTGTCCTATTTCTTCCTCTGCTGGTGCGTCGCGTACCGTGGCATGATTAATTCTGGTCATCAGCAAAAGACCGGGGAGAATTACAGTTAATGGCCACTATGTGCCCCACCATAGCTCGAACAGCAACCAACGGTCATCACCAACACCATGATCATCAACATCCTCCTCATCACTACTATACCCATGATTGAAACGGTGCGCAGAGCAACGATCAGAGCTGCGTTGCACGCAACCAATGCAGATTTAATACTGTCATTAGAAATTAGGAACAACCAGGCTAGGATAAAATAAAACATATCTTTCAAATCCTCTGGTTCCTTACCCAACAACCCCATTCTCCTATCATCCCGGACGTTGCAGTGCCATCACGGTGCATTTTGCAATAAATTTCACTTTCGCAAAATATACTACTGCTCCAATCTCCCTCCCCTCCCCCCTTTTCCATCACACTTTTCACTCCACCAGCGACTGTTGCGCTACGGGAATGAAAACAGATGAGACAGTTTTATGACCTCCGCCGGAACCGTTGCGTGACGAGCGTGGAATAAGAAGTTTTGCTCCCGAAGACTTCTCTACTTCCTTCACAGGCGGCCACGCTCACCCCATCCTGGATGATGATGATGATGATGACTGCTGTTGAAAGGAAGGAAAGTTTTATTAGTTGCAATAAAACCGTCAACTACGCGCGGTTGTTATTCTCGACGCAATCGGGCACAGGGATACGCTAAGAGGAAACCGTTCAGTGCCGCGAAGCAGGTTAATGAATTTGGATTTTTGTCGGACTTTCACTGTCCCTCAAACATGTTCATGTTCAAACATGTAAAACATGTTCCGCACACAAATCGTAAATTTATACATGCGCTACGATAATGGGTAGGCGTGTACGACTCCCTAGCGAGCGTTTCGTCATCCAGGACAAAACAAGGAATTGTATTCTATCCTTACGCTTAATGTTGCTGTGTAGTTGAATCTTATCATTTACCTGTACTGAGCCACACACACACATCCAACCAGTACATGCATTTCGTTCCACGAGAAACGAACATTGTCAAATCGTAACCGCACTGTGCTCTCCTCACATTAATCGCCAATGTGTTTGAATAATTTATGAGAAACGCCATAAACGGAGGACTTTATGATTATAGCTTCGGTGGAAATTGTTTAACAGTCAACGGTTGAGGAAACCAGGAAATAATGTTATGACAATATTACGACACGGCGCTATTATACCACAGTTGCGATATAATGAGCGGTCTTTCAGCGCGTTTATATACAAGCTACTGTATTGCTGCAGTGAAATGTATTACTTGTAGCTTACTATAACACATTTTTGTAATCCCTTGTCACGCCAAGTAAAGAAAGGTTTTTACGTTTTCAGCTTGTATAATAATCCCGTCTTATGAGATTGTACCAAATTCCCTCCTCTTCACTGCTATTCGACATTTTGCAGAAACTTACTGCAATGAGGAAAATTTGAGCCACGACTGCAGAAATGTCACGCCCTCCGGATGTTCGCCGCACCAATTTCCCGAATGTCACGTCAATCACGTTCCAAGTTTGGGGAGAGATTCTTGAACTTGATTCTTTTTGCTTCTGCGGATGATACTCTCAGCTAGAATTATACTGCGTATACATGCGCAACTGGTCTCAGATCTTCATGCACAATCGAACAACCTGAACACACGTGTCACCAGAGAAAGGGTAAACTGGAAACAACAACAGAACGTTCCCAAAAAACACCAACCATCAACAACAAAAAACGGCCTTTCAATTGATCATACCGATGCTCAACCAGCACACCCAAAGCAACGTATAAAACACTCACTCGCATATAATTTATTTTCCCATAACGAAACCTGTCACGGACAATGTGTTTCATGGCAAACACTTTTTCCTCCCGAATGTTTATGCCACAACAAAAAAAAAACGAACTCATCTCACCATCAAAGCACAGGCCAAATCAAAGAAATGACAAACAAACAAACAAAATCCGTCAAAAGAAAGTACGTAAAAAAAGTATATTGCGCTCCGTGAGCCCAAAACTCCAAATCAAAGAGCATCAAACACGAGTCGGAAAACTGTGGACAGTAAATTGACAAAACATGCAACCAACCGGAACCTAAATGGTGCGGACCATTTTTTAAAGCCACCACCAGATCCAGTTCGCTTTTGATCGATTGAGGCACACGGTGGAGGGACTTTCTTTTCTTTAAACTCAATCTACTTAAAAATGGTGCAAGCTTCGGGGCAGGGAAAAAGGTGTTAATAATGATGACGTAAGACAAAAAAAAACTGCTTGGGTATGGAAATTTATAACACTTGCCGTTTGAAGAAGGGCCTGTCTTTGAGTGGGGCACGCTTCCATTACTCGGTTTTCGTTGATTGATTTTTTGTCATCAACATTTTTCTTTGGTGTTGGTATTATTACTTTTTGTTGTTGTTTGTCCATCAAGTGTTCTTGAACAGCGTCATAATTATTTCAAAATACAGCGAGAAATTAATTCTTGGACACGAACCTATGCTGCGTTTTTTTTTTCGTAATCGCTCAGACAAAAACAAATGCTAATTTGAGCAAGATGTTTTCACTACTCCCTCAATTTAAACATTCAACATTCGAGAGTTGCATTATTGAATGTATGATTTAGCCCACGGTTTTTATTGAAATTTATACAAAAAAAGTAAATATACTATGCACATTTATCAACGAAAAAATAACGAGGGATTGTTTACCTAACTTTGCTAACATTTATTGCTAGATTTTACAACCCACAATATATCGCCATAGATTTCATTAGAATAATTAAATAAGCGAAACGACGAAAAAGTTATTCTTCCAACTATCCATGAAATAACGTTGACACAACTCTCCGCTGTCACCACAATGAAGTCCTACGCCCGAAATTATGACCACAGCTACAGCATTAAACAGCTCTAATAATTACTTTGCAAATTAAGTTTTTACTTGCGCTTAAAAACGCTGGACACGCGATGATACTAGCGAAAGCAACCATGAGCTTCAGGATGATCCATGCCTTGTAGTGCAACCGAAAGTTGGAAAGCAGCACTTTTGGTTTCATTACCCCCTACAGTTCAAAGGTCACTCCGGCTATTCCCGTTCTCCTTCTGTACATTTTTATACATTCACCGGAAAATTGCACGAAACAAAAACAAAATCACAGCCCATTTTAAAATGTCTACAAATACACTGCCAAACAACAATGGTCAATCCCGCCAACTGTGAACTCCGACTTGGTGGAGCTGATTTCCACACTGAGGGACATAATTATTTAATTAATTCCATCCGAAACCGAAACCGAGTTGAAAACTGGCTGGACTTGCCAACTTGCTGGCTGGTCGCGGCATGTCGCGAAGGATTTGTCCCCCGGTTTGACCACCCCGAAGGACTTACGACGACATTGTGCTGCCACAGGTTTAGCGTGGCGGAACGCTCGGCATAGAGAAACTTTCAGCCTGATTTTTTTTGATTGCGTTGTTTAACTGCATTACAATCCTTCCTCCGAGTATTCTCCCGCGAGACCGAAACAGGATTGTTGGATACGGACCGATGCGTACAACCGGTTATGCTACCGGAGCCAGCCACCCGTGTGGTTAGTGCTAATTTCGTAAAAATTGATTTAAAATTCATTAAAAACAAATTTTACTTAATGTGCCATCAGTACTCCTCTTCCATCCGTGGACACGAGCCTGACGCTCAAATATGTGTGTTGGATTCTTTTGGGAGGGATAGCTGTGCAAGTGTATTTTGCGCAACCATTATTCATTCTCTTTGCGATGATGTTTAAAAATAAATGGATTGTTTTCTTTAATTTGGTACCATGCCACGGTGCTTTCACTGCATACGCGTGTGCAAATGCATAAAGCAGGTCAAAATTTTTTTTGATAATATCATCTGCTTTTTTTATTTTATTATGTATCCCTTTTGCGCCTATTGCTACCACGATGGCGGAATGTATCGTTAAGTAATGCATTGAGAATCCGCAATGGCTGGGACAACGATATTATAATGAATCATAAGTGCAAAAACCACACCTAAGAGTAATGAAATTCTATCAATAAGAGAATCGCTTCTATCCATTTACAGACTACGAGTTTCTACAGTGTTTTTATAATTAAAATACCATATCTAACCTACCTACCTACACCAAAAAATAGTTGACTAAAAATAATAGAAACAATGCTCCAACGAGAGGTAATTCTCAGGAAAACCTCGGAAATGAAATCCTAAGCCTTCAAAACAACAATGTTTTACTTGCTTCTTGCTTTGTTTTCATTTTGACAAGCTTGTCCTACTACTACTGATTATCCAATCCATCTTTGACTAATCGCTATGCGTTAGTTTCGTTCATCCTTTGAGGATGAATCATCATTCTAGATTTAAAACATAAAGAAACAAGGCAATAGGCAATTTATCTACATCCTTTGATGGAATAAAATCAAATAGTTCATCAAAACACTGTGTGGATATTCAATCGTATCTGTACACAAGTTGCAAATAAACAACCAACCATCAAATTGATTCATTCCGGTTTCACTTTGTTTCACCTTGCATGTAACGCAAATTCCAACATGCTACCATCCTTTCGCGTGCCAAATGAGAAAATAGATTCTGAATGGTAACGTTTGACTGCAAGAACCATCCAAACGGAGACTCACTATAGCTCTGTGGTACGACTTCGAAACAGAAAGCAATTTCAATACACTCTTCGTTTTTCATTCTGCACCTCCCATTCACATAGGTCTAGCCACAATTCAAATCACACGATCTCTTAATCATACACGACCTTTCCGTCGCCTTCTTCTCACCGACCGATTAATGCTATCTATCATTCCACTGAACAGTAATAGAAGGTGAAGACAGCAGGAAAGGATCGTACCGAGCGGGCACATGCGAAGCAACAACAAAAAACCGAATCCTTTTTGCTGTTTTATTTCAACAGAACGCGCGTCAAATGGAATTTTCGCGGATTTTCCATTTTCTCATCAGACAAACGTAAACATCGGCTCTGTCTATCGGCGATAATCTACCGGTGCTCCTATTCTGTCGACTTTCGGTGCAAATTGGCCGGGAAAATCGTCCTCCAGCACATGACAGTCGACTCATTCAATAACAAAAATCATCACATTTCCTTTTTTACTTTAATCTATCATCAGCGACGGCGGTAGTACACACACAGTGGGAAGCTCTAATCACATTTTTTGACCATAAGTGTTAAAAGGTTCCTTTTTTAACTAATCTTATACACAAATTATATATAAAAAAAACGATGAGATAGAAGAATAGAGCAACATATTCCTTACTAAAACGGGAAATTATAAAACATTCTCATTTCTGTCGTTTTGCTACAATATTTCGATATATTTTTACACTTCTTTGCTTAATGTTCCAGCATTGCACCACCAGCGGATGAAAAATGTAATCTATTTCTGATTTGCACAATTTTCCAAAGGTGTCTGCGTAACAAACATAATTCGCTAGCCACACATTTCCTCTTACATTACCGGTTGGATCATTGAACCAATCTAAAATCCTACCCATTATCTTTGAGGAGCACAGACTCTGTCCTGCGGACAAATCCAACCCGAATCAACTCGTTCGATGATGGCCACAGCGGTTAACTCTTTCCGGTGCCGATTTGTTGAATTTTTAATCGTTTGAATTAACTTTTTTTGCTTGCAAAAAACAACCAGCAGTTTTAATTCAAAGCAGAGCGGAAACAAAACGCTACTCTACCCACCAAATGATATTATTCATTGCATTTTACGTAACAAAAACGACACAATCCACCCATACAGCATCCTTTCGACGGCGCCAGAGCAAATATTTCGCGATCGAGAGATAGTATTCGCACCGCGTGTTAGGTTGGTGTTGCCAAGAAAATATTTAACCAAAAACACGCTCTTCGCACAAATACAATTTAACCAGTTTCGAGCAGGCGACGAAATTCGATTCATATCTTTGGCGCGCTATTTTGTCCTGCTTTATCTCCAATCTGCAATACAGTAATCTTAAGTAAAAGCCTTCTCATCCGGTCGACCGCTGAAAAGATTGCTACAGCATCATTGGTAGCTACATTACCATCACCCACCCATTGTACGAGAAGGAGAAAAGCTTTTTTTTTTGGTGCCCTAAAATAAAGATTAGGCAAGATGCGTGCAAACAAACCAAAACGCAAACAAAGCACACGAAAAAGGGACTGCATTACGATAATTACTTGCTAGGAACACATTCTCCATAGCAGCGACGTAATACTTTCAATAGACAAAATACACCACGGCTACCGATCTCTCTTGACAAACCGTTCCACCTCACGACGACGGTATTACGATACAAAATTTTGAAGAAATTAAAAAAACTGCGCTGTAAACCAGCAAGGCGTTCCCATCTATCATGCCACCCCCAGGGCTGGCATGCCTATAGGGGGAAAGCAACTGGTCGGGTAAATTTCCGTCTTACAGGACCTGCTTTTAGCAACCAAAAAAAAAAACACACACACACACACACACAAATACATCCCCCAACATAGATCGGCATCTGAAGGGTATTACTAGTAGGCTTTTATGAAAATTCTTTCAATTTCTCTCCAGGAGCGGTGGCGAACAAAAAAACGATGCACATCTAGTTGAGATGGGATGTGTTCACGAAATAAAAACGCCGTTAAAAACCTTCACAAACTGCTCCGAAACGCGCCTGGGACATCTTCTTTTCGCCCGGCAAATATTGACGAATGTTCGCGCGAGCGATGGTTTTTGTGTTTCGGAGCAAATATTTACTGACCCGTAATCCTCGTACTTGGGATATTCTTTCATATTTTTGCGACATTTTTCAGTGCAATGGGGGGGGGGGGGGGGGGAGGGCGGGGAGGTTTTTTTTGGGTTGCATAAACTTTGTACATTGGCTCATCCTAACATATGAGTGTGGAGGCCGACCCTCTACAGTATACGATGTAATTTTGATGTTTCAGTATATTGTTGGGGCTGCGCTGTAGATTGGCTCGAGAAAAGGTTGAACAAGAGAGTTTGGGTTTCATCAGAAAATTGGAAAGCAGACATCATTTTGCTTCAAAAATCAACATAATGTGGCGGGTAAAAGCAACCATATTTGCAAGCACTTAGTGCTCACGATGCTCATTCTATCTGCAAAATATTCCTAACTTTAAGGATTTGGCGTTAAAGAATTTGGCAAGGCAACCACGTTCGAAGATATTCTTACACCCCTAGATCCCCCAGCGGTGTGTTGAAGAATCGTACCCCCTTTTCCAAAGATCGTCGGTAGTGGTGGTGCTGCTGCTACTGCTTTCAAACACAAAATAAGCTGACTCGCCCGAAAACGTCGCTGACAAACGATGCCAATGTTTGTTCATTAGATAGAGTTGGAGCATTTTCTTTTAAAGAGGCATTGATGAGAAAATATTATTTGCTGACACAGGGCCTGCTGCCTGCATCGACCGGCCCCTGCCAACACACTGGGGGCGGATGATGATGGCGGGTGTCTTCATTATACTCCGAGAAGCGCTGCGTCGATCCGAAGGGAGCGCTCGGTCGGGCGCTACATGGCGGAAGAGTTTCGTCGTTAGTGCAAATATTTTGCCTTTTCCCACCGGGGAGTAATGAAACCCGCAATGTACCGGGACAAGCTAGCCGGGGCTGGCCAGAAACCACTCCACAGAACTTGTTTTCTCTCGGTGTCTGTCTTTTCTTCGGCCGACCGAAACGAAATTGCTGTTTGCCAATGCCGAACGGTACGAATATGTTGCGAGATTTGAAACTGAGAGGGTGAAAAGCATTTGCGTTGCAGCCGGGCAGGAAGGAGGGCTGAAGATTTTTGCAGCCACCATCAATCAGCGAAAGCGCTTGTGCGATGGCAGTTAAGCGTATTGGTGTACGGCGCGCGCACGCGGCAAAACGGAGACGTGCCGAAGCACCGAAAAGTTTGGCACTGCGAAATGGCGATAGGCAAACATACTTGTTGGCAGCAAGATATACAACCCATTCGGACGCTCCGGCCCAACGTGGCTTGGGGGGGTTGTTTACGAAAAAGGAAGACTGAACCTTTTGACAAAACATACAAATAACGTGAAAAGATTGGCTCGCAGGCTTTTTGTTTTATGAGCAATTAAGAAACTTCATCAGAGGGAGAACCAGTTTCAGACTACAAACACCTGCAAAAGGCTCGCACATCATTGCTCGAGAAAGCAGGATGCATTGTATCACATTTTTAATTTCCAAAACCATCGAGATCGTAAACGCATTTAATATCCAGCGAGCACTGCCAAAGAAACGAACCACGGATTATGCTTCGCAAAACCATTACAAACCAAAAACAAAGCCTAGGTAATGTTTTGCATTCCAGCTGAAGCGAAATTCCGCAGCAAAACCGGGCACGGCCGTATCAATCTCAGACAAGGACGAGCCACCAGTGCTGACCTGCTGCAACCACATCCAGTGTGGCATGCACTGCAAACAATACAACAGGCCAACCCTCATAATTCGACTACTTTATCATTCCACCCGCACCGTGCTCATTACACAGTCCTTCAATTAAACTTGCGGTCTACCACATAAATAAATCCTTTATGGAGCAATTATTTCCGCCATGTCGCTCTCCCGGACACGGCAACCCTCATCAACATCATCATCGTCGAGAGAGCGTCAGGTTGAAAAATAAAATTCCTACCCCGAACAGCACGTTGGTGCCGGCGCCACAGTACTCACCACCGGTGGAAAAACAAACATTCGCACAAACACCGGCCCCCCCCACACACGCAGAATGGCGATACGAGAATGGACTTTACATTATCGCAATCGCAAACAAGCAAATGGGAAGCATTTTTTTTTTCAACTGCGCTCATCTCCATACCGTAATCCACCAACATCTGCACTTTCCCGGTAACGATTCAACTTCGACAACGGCCAACTGCGGAGATTGTACGGAACCGTCGCTCTGTGCTGGCCGGCCTTGCAAAGCTCATTACATAATCGTGCCGTTTCATTACGATCCGGGGTACGGTCAATGGCATGAGGCGAATATGTATGAAAAGTGTGCTCAGCAGCACAACATCGGTGGTAGTTTGGTAGAATTTTGCGATAGAAGTTATGTTAATTATGGAAATATTTCTTCCCGCAGCATACCGAATAGCATTGCAGCAAGCGGGAGAAATGCGAAAGGATGTCCCGAATGTACGCTTTACCGCTTCAAATATGATTAACGTATTTCAATAATAAGTGAAATGCCGCTCGAAATTGTTTGGTTTTGTTTGTGTTTGGCTGTTTCTTGCCGCTTTGGTTCTCGACACGGTGTTATGGTTAAAGTAGCGGATCGTTTAATCCGAAAATTCATCAACTTGTCATTGCATAAAACTTTCTGAAATGTTTTGCTTTCACTGCGTACCGTCCGATGGCCAGTCTTCGATTTAATCTAAAAGTTTGAATTTACTTATGGTAGAGTTCTGAACAAATTCCGAACAAATCATAATTATGATGCACGCTTTGTCCCTAGACTTCTGAAGAAAACATGAAAAGTAGTTCGCATAATATTCTAACAAACGAAATGGAAGTATCGTCAAGATCAAAACTTTAACGCTTCTTTAGATTCTGAATTATGAATAAGATATCAAGAAGATTCATTTTTAAAAACAAATACTTAATCAAGAATATACCAGTAGGTCGTATATTTCAAGGTAAGAAAGGATGATCAAAACAAAAGCACCCATGTAATATCCATTCAAACTCAACTACTAACAGACAGAAAAACTCATATCCTTACTTTAACGCATCACCCTGGGCAATCCTGACGACTCATCATCCCACCCGAAGCCTACCGTTCTCTGGGGAAATTCAAGCAAAAGCGTTTGCACAATCTTACAACGGGTCCGCTAAAAACGAAAACCTCTTCCCCCACCGGCCTAACCACTGTTCTGAGTAAACAACAACAAACTATTTGCCCTGCTAGGCTCAAGTGTTTTGAACCGCAATACGTTGGACTGACATAAAATCGATTCGTCAGTCAAATTACAACAACGGCTACACGATTGTACTAAAAGAATTGTAACCCCCAAAACGAGGGCCATCGAGGGCTAGTGTACCGACCGGTTGGCCAGCCCTGATGCTCCAGGGGCAACAATGATGCCTGTCAAACTTCTCGTGCGTGTAGTGGGGCAAAGAAAGATAGAACCGTCAGCGGCAGAACGTAATCCAATTTCGGTGTGCCTATGTGCAGGATAAAATATTCATAACTAATTCATTTTACGGACGTCTGCACGAACGGATGACTTGCAGACCTTCACTAGGCCTTTAATGTTTCATAGTTTGGATAGAAAACTTACTTTTTCTGGAAGGAAACCCCTACCGTGGTAGAAGGAGACACTTGATAACGGAGATAATCGATTGCAGTAAATGTAGCATAATTTTTTTTGAAGTCAGATACAGCGATTATTTCAAAAAATCTACGCAAAGCATTCAACAACCCGCTTCCCTACAAACATGTCTCATGAACATGAAATATTATGCACAGCACTTTGAACATGAGACATCGGGATTTCACGGCGATGAGCTCGAGTTCCGCATTTTGTTTTATTCCTTCGTTGCTTATGAATCGCAGGGCTTCATAACTTAGTCATTCATCCGCAGACAGGTCGTGTCTGTTAGCCTTCTGGCATAATCCGTTCCGGGGCTGAACATATCCACTAACATTGTGGTAACTTTTGCGCTCACTCCACTGTCGCCACAGTTTGACCCATACTCCGGATCAAGAAACTAGCACACCAACTCATAATATTCAGGGCTTTCCGTAGCCAAAACAGCAGCGCACGTTTACCATGCGAAAGAACGGCCGCACGCGACAAAACCGAAAAAAAAGACCTCACACCAACGGACGTGCTCCATTTCGTTACAATCTAGCACACAGCAGCGTGTTGCACCGAAGTGGGATGCAACAGCTGTGCATTGGTCACGTAACCCGGCTGCCTGTCTTGCCCTCTCTTACGCAACCACCCGGTCAACGAGCCCGACCGGGCGACGGCTGTCGGCCATTCGCTTTAAAAGCCCCCACCGCGTACAGCCACGCGACAGTTCAACGAATAATGGCTACCAACGGTACCGTCTTGCGGTTCCGTGCACTCTACGCACCGGCCATGCTGTGGCTGCTAGGGATAAGCTTTCTGATCCACCTGCCCGGCTCATCATCCGTCGCAAGCTCGACCAAGCCTAGCAAATCGGGCAAGGATTCGTCCGCCTACCGCTCCTATCATTTCGTATTGCTGGTCAAATCCAAAGGCTCCAATAAAACAGACGTCACGGCAGGCAATGTAAGCGAGGAGCTGGTGATAATGCCCGCCGATGCAGGGTTGCTCGAACGGTCGAACGCGAGTGGCGGGATCGAACTGAAACCGCAGCCCTTGCCGGGGCACATCACATCGACGCTGGTGAAAAAGTACCACTCAAACAGGATCGCCAGAAAGCAGGCCCAACTCGTGGCTGCTACCGCTCTCTCGAAACGCTCCAAAAATTCCAACACGGTCGCTTCCACGACCGCATCTTCGAATCTGTTGCACGGCACTTCCCCTGGGACCAGCAAAAAGCAGCGCTACCCCAAGAAGGCAACGCCAGCAATGGTCAAAACAAAGCTACCCAAGGACAAAGTGACCATCCACCGATTGAATTCCAAACTGGCAACAAACCTTCGCCAGCTGTCGCTCCCCGATGCGGATCTGGCACCGTACGAGCTGGTGGCCACCTCGAAAAATCTGCACGGACAGCCGCGAACAGTGCGCAAAACGTCCCAGAAACCTACGGCGGACAACAAGCAGCAGCCGAAACCGCGGTACGAAGTGATTGGAACGTTCCGGGATGCGCACGTGCCGCAAGTGAGGACACGGCGACAGTCAACCACGATGCCGAAGCACAACAGCGGCTCGTCGTCCTAGCACGGTATGGTAACTTGAAGTAATAGTTGTATTAATTAGATGTACACATTGAACGGAATAGCTAATCTGGCAACCGGACAAACCCGGCCAGAATGTCGGGCGCCCCACGGCGTAATGGATTCATTTGGCCGGCTAATTGTAATGCAGGTTCGACATTTGCTAACTAGCGGTTGTCTGACGGCGGTTTCCGGTAAATTGAAAGTTATGTAAAAGAGCTACAAAAAGGCGGTCACAGCTAGAATTTTAGATTTTTTAGGCTTGATCATTTAATTTATATCATGTTTCATACAATGGAAGTCAGCAAAGACACAAATAAAGTCTAAATGATGCACTGCTTCCAAGCACTCCACTACCACACCACATCGGTTCGATTCAATTGTTTCATTTTCTTTCTAATTTATTTTCCTAATCTTTACCTAGCACTACATCCAAAGTGAAATGAATAGCTTACCACTCGAACATAATAGCTTCATAGTGTTATTTATCTAGAAAAATACACTTAAATTCAATCACATCAAACACGTCTTGCTGCATGAGATGAAGTCAGCCCTGATTTCATTTGTAATTTCCAAGTCCATGGTGATCTGCTAGTTCAGTTGGAAAAAGCAATCCCTTACAGCAATGTTCACACCCTTCACCCAACTCCTCATATGATTGCAAACAGTGTTGCTGGTTTTCTGGCATTAAATTTATGAGAGCCCAACAATTCTACAATTGCTACTACTTCTAACGAGCGTAGAGATGTGCACATACTATGAACAAAACTGAGGGCGAGGTAAAAGCGAAAAAGGTAAGCTAACATTATACTACAATATTTTGCCTGGAACAGTAACACACCGGGAGCAATTGGGTAGGGTGTGATTCGAATGGATTGCCCGGGCACACTCCAAACTCCAATCAGGCCCTTGAGCAAACAAGTCAAAAATAATATAATTCCCCCATGCAGATGGACAACCGATGAGTATCGGACATGCCGGGGATGTGTGCGGGATCTGCGTGCAACGCCACGTTCACGCTACAAAAACGAACGACGCAAAAATCCGATTATGGGCAACAGATTAATCATGTAATAATCAGCACCCAGCATGCTCAAAACGAGGCACCCCCAGTATGCAGCCGACAAACGGTGGAAACGGTTGATTTGATTCGACATCAAATACACCCACCACCACTCGTGGACATCACTCCTCTGGTTTTGAGCTTACCACCCTTGCGTCAGCATCGTTAAACCTGCCACCGAACTCCCGTGGGTTTGGCATAAAGACCAAAATTAGTACTGCTCATCGGACGGCTCCTAGTTGCAACAATGCATCGTACCATTTTGAGCTCACAAATGCGCTAGCGCCATTACCCATTACCCTGATAATGCTTTGCTACAGCCCTTTTTCATTATATACTGTCCCCGCCTAACACCGCTCTACTGCAATTCTTCACATTCCCCCAATTTGCCTGTGATGATTATGACGATAGCAGGGTGGCCTAACAAGGTGCAACGAGAGCGCTCGTTTCAAACGGGAACGGATATCATAGTAGGTTTTTTGCATTGGCACACTGCAGCGATGCGTAAATGCTAATATTCGAACACACGTCGACCTGTCAGAAAGTTTAAGAATTTGGAATTTTAATATTCAGAGAAAATTATCAGATTTAAGTCAATATTCACTTTTCATGAATTTTCAAAACAACCATTTAGATAGAAAATAAGAAAAAAAAAACTTTATAACACAGTAAAATTTACAGCTTGTAGCATTACAACTGAATAGCCGCATTACATAATTTTACATTTTGCTAAGAAAAAATGATTTAGTTTTCAATCCAGGTACCTTCCTTTCTAAAAATATTTTCGCTGTTTCCATAGAAACGTGTCGAGTTGATCTTTAGACATGAACTAATGTTCATGTGTTTGTGTTATGTCCATTAGGGAATCGATTGAAGCTACTCGACAACCCCTAACGGGAAATGGACAAGGAACGATGTTTCAAAAATCTCAAAGTAATTTTTTTCAATTTACAACAATGAAAACATGTTTTCTAATACGCTTAAAGTTAATTAAACAAAATCATGAAAAAGCCATGAAACTCATTTCAACTGACTCAACATACATTTTAAAGAATTGTTATGGCGATCTGACGCTAACTGCGATTTGCTATGGATTTTCTCTACTACAATTTAAAGACAAAATACAACTTACAAAGAGCAATCGAGTCGAATCTCTCGAATATGATAAGCCTGATGGTTTCCTAGCTATAATTCAAAAAGCATCTTAGCATCACACATATCATGCTTAGAATAGTTGTTCCAGATTTTGGCATGTTTTAAATGATGCTTCCTATGCAATCATTGCCTTGCCCGATGATCTCAAAATCCCTAAGATGAACGATAGGGCTACCATATTTATAACCTTAAATAAAACGTTTCATTTCCACGACCAGTGATAGCGACGCAGCGTGTGTTTCATTCATTCTGGTAAAAGTCCCAAAGATGGTTAGCTTCTTCGTCTCATAAATAAATAAACAATCGAGAGCAGAAGGTGCCTCGGGCAAAAATATGACAATCTGTTTCCATTTCGGGCCGTTACGATCCACAGTTTATGGGAAACTCTACGAAAGGACGAACTCGACGGACGTTATGGCTCTTTAACCTGTTGAGCGTAGACAAGGGGGTTTCCGTTGGTGTGAGGTTTTCGCACGCCCGAAAAGAAACTGGACCGCAAAACGTTACCTGCCCGATCCTGAAACTTATTCGCAACATCCGTCGCAGCTTTAACCCACCCGCTCAATCCAGTGAAACAGCGCGCCATAGCAGCCAATGATCCTAATCAATCACTGAACCCCGGTTCCCCCACCTGGAATGTAGACGAGTGCCAGGCGGAAGGTTAAACGGTACGAGACACCGGATTCGACCATAACCAAAAACACACAAAAAACCCGCATACACACACACACAATTACAGACACAGATAAAAGCAGCAGCCGCTGGCTGGTTCGACCCACTGGAGACCAGCAATGGGAGGGATTGAATGTTCGCGAATTGCCACACTAACATTCCCATGGAATGCGCCATAAATTGTCTGCGATGCTGACAGTTGTGTCCGCTAGCGTGACGATTGTTCCCTGCAAGTCAAGAGCATATCACGCGGGGTCCAGAATGCTCATTGCCACAGCGAAGGGGAAACAGGACAAAGCAGCAGGCTGTGAAGAATGGCGTTGGTGGGTGCTTGACAGTGCAAAACGGTCTAGCGGAAGAAAATGATGATGGAACGATCCGACGACGTCCGTCCTTCGCTCCTGTCTTCCACAAAACTGTGTCCAGATTTCGTATGTACCACCTCCTGCCATCTTCTTTTCCCTTGCGATTTACACTATGTACCGTCGGTAGCTTACACAAGGGAACCCTGTGCAAGTGATAGTCCACTTGCCACTAATTTGCTTTGACTTGGAATAGCCCAACGACCACAAATATTTGACAGACTACACGGTCGTCAGAAGAGAAAAGTTCTTTTAAATGAACAGATCTCGTTGAATATTACGAATAATTTTACAAACGGTGAAAAAAGCCACTTACCTTCTACCGCACTCCGGAGTACATGGTTTCCCGTACATTCTAGTTCAACACTTCAGGCTTACTGCGCAATTGTTCCATTCATTGTGCGTGCAGCCGTATATCGATCACTTTAAATGTTAGGAAAATTAAGTTGGAGAATTTGTTCACTTCTGCATATTAATAAACTTACCAACTTACGTGTTACTTTGAATGTTGTAACTGCCTTCGGTTCGATTCAATTTACACACACTGTACTTCTGTGATTCGATGTTTCGTTCGATTTTTCCACGGCGCCATTACACAAAGTAACTGATTCGAAAGTTTTTCAAGGATTTCAGATATTCTGTCCAGCTCCGGTGGTGGTTGTTGCACAATTGACTAAATTTTCACAGCTCCTGTTGCAGTTCTCAATTGCCAATGGTTGCTGTGATCGTGTGGAAGGACAAGCACGAGAATTCTTGATCATGGCACACTCTAGAGAAGGAGACCATCGGATGATGGCCTATTCAAGTTCTTCTGCTCTTTCTTCAATGTATTTTCACTTGTACTTATATTTTATACCTTTTTGAAGTCGATCAATTCCTACACCGGGTCACGGCATGAGTAATTTGCAGTAGATGACACAATCGCGGCTAATTTTACTTTTAGCTTGGGTATCCATTGGTAAACAATCACAGGGTGTAGCTGTCAAAGCTTAATTATCGGATAATCCGTCTAGTTACCCGGATAATCGAATCGATCGCGAATTAAAAGAGAGAAAGAGAAAGAAAATAAGAATGATACAATGTCGGTGCTAGCTCGCACAAGCCAAAGAAAAACAATAAATTTAAATGCATGCGCTTGTGACTGATATTGTAATGTTTATAGCAGCTTAATTTTTTTTCAATGGACTGTGATGCTACCCCTTATCTTCGGCACAGCAACCGTTGTCGCATACGCAGCATAGTCAATCAGCATACCATAGCAATATAGTCAATCCCACGTATTGGAGACACGCTCCATACGGGACTTGAACCCATGATGGGCATGTTTGTAAAGTAAAGTTCATCCCCTACAAAAAAAGGGATATAGTATGAGATTTTTCGTATAATAAGACGATTTATTTTATGTTACATCATTTCAATTGTTCGAATATGATTTGCTCTTTTTGAAAATCCTATCCATATATGTATTTCATGAATAAGATACACATAAGCTCAGATCAGATAACACAGCTTTCAAATATACAAATGACGGCCAATGTACTTAAATTTGATTTATTCCAGTGAAAGTCTACCGCTTTTATTTTCCAATTGCTTTAGGAAGGAAAGCAAGAGTAATTCGAACTGTAGTATTGAGATCGTATTGTGATTTCTAATATTTACTTCACTTCACAGTCGAAAGCATTTCCTTGCCGATACCGATTTCACTGCCCGTGATAAAGGACTGCAACTTCAACAAGAAAAGTTTAGCCAAACTCGCAAAGGTACAAAAGCAAGTAAATATTTAGATTTATCGAAACCACTCCAGCTGCAATGGAAATTGCATTTCGATATATCCTTTGCTGCACACTTATCGCAACGCTTTATCGAACAGCAAACCTGAAACCATTGCTCCTAGAACTCTCCTGGGTCCTGCGTAAACAGAATCGTTCAAACGTACAATCCGAATCGATAGATACGTTTTTATACGATCGCTTCCCCTTAGCGCTCGTCCACCGTTGATGTTTGTTTAATTTCACATCCCATTGGTTCCACATTGAAGCTGGTCGATTTTTCTGTGTACTGTATGTAGTTTGGGAACGCTCCATTCACATGATTCCTTTTTGAAACCCCGCAAAACAGCTCTCTGAAGCCGGTAGGATTTCACTTTTTTATATTTCAGAACATGCTTTCCAACATCAAACAGGGATCTATGCCAGAAGGAACCTGTACTCAGCATTGCTTCTACAGGAAACAATGCATTTTCCTGTCATTTCAATTAAACAATCGTTTGTTCTAACTGTTGGAACATATTAAGAATGGTTGGCATAGGGCCCGAAGACAAATAATCGGTCAATAAACAATTTATGGTTTTTATGACAACATTAGATTAGTCGTAAAATGGTTTTTAATTAAAACAACGTCTCTTACCAACAAAATTCGAATCTATATCAAACACTAAACAAATAATCAACTATTTTTAAACAACGGTCATTATCATGTAGAATAGAAAACGGTTATTAATTCCCAACTGATGGCATGCAGTGTTTGTCACGATTGGTTCGTCTTCAAGTTTGATGAAATTATGAAATCAAAACTAATCGACAAACTCAACTAACGCTTTGTTGCAAGCCAGCTTATACAAACGTTGTGCAATGATTCAAGGTACCCCAACGCCAGCAGCGAAAATAACCGCCTCTCTATCATCCTGTTTATTGATCTCAAACAACCGTTTTAATTTCACTCCTACCGTCCTTGTGTGGTTTTTCTACGAAATGCCACCACTGCAAAACCTGCACAAAGTAGCTGTAGTAGTTTTTCACCGCCCCAGGACAACTCACATGCAACATGCAGCATTCGATAGCAATTTCCTTTCCGTTTTTGTTTTTGTTTTTGTAATTGCATCCAAACGCAGGCCGGATTAGCTGCCATCGCCAACGGAACATTCACTCCGGGTCGGTAATTTAAAAGCTGCCCGTCTGATGAAGGACTGGCAACTGTGGCCGAAACCATCCAGCAGAAATGCTTTCCAAAAGATTCCTGCCAAAACCAGCCGGTGCCTTTCTTCCGATGAAACGATCATCCGAAACCGAAACATGGGCGCAAAACAGGCTGCAGTATAATATATTCAAGTCCGGTAGCACTTCGAATGATGCCCCGAAGTGCATTTCTTCTTTCGCAGCCCGTTCGCTCCCCAAGTCTGCGAATCGAGCTAACGGTATCGATTTGGTTGCCAATTGGTCAGGAATTTACTGAATCAACGTAGGGACGTATGAACGGCAGCTCTCGTCAAGAATGTTTCTTCTCTAACCTTGAAAGTGCATCAGTGGTCTGCCCGAAGTCATCGTCTAACATTCAACGGCGTCGGTCCACATTCAAACCGTCCCATCTGCCCAAAAACGAAAACCGCAGCCCTGGCATACGTGGTGTAGCAGGCTATCCAGCATGTTTCCTTATTCTATTCCATCGAATTCATCGGTTCAGCGTGCCTTTCGTTCGCAGCTACTGTCCTCGTTCAAAACAATTTTTTTCGAACAGGACAGAGCTGCTCATTGATTTTGGTGCTTTTTGTTGGTAAAATTGCAAAGTTATTTTTAGTGGTTGGAAATGGACTAACTTTTTAGTCAAAAATGATAACAATATCATTTTTATGAGTATGTTGCAGCTAATTTTCGCAAGATGCAATAACTCAGCTATTATTATTAATTCTTCTTCTTTGGCACAACAACCGTTGCGGTCAAGGCCTGCCTGGCCTGTACCCACTAGTGAAGTTTGCTTGACTTTTTGTTACCATATCAGTATATTGAGTCCTACGTATGGGGACATGGTCCATATTATTATTTTATTTTATTTTTACTTTTATTTATTATTCACTTAAACCAATGCTCTGTACATGTAAAATTATTATTTATCTAACCGTCTTACATTAGTCCAGAATGAACTATACCTGATGAAAATCGACAGTATGACATTGTACACGGTGCCTAATTTCGTAATTGTAACCTCTTCTTCTTCTATTTACCGTAACGTCCTACGCGGAAATGCCGCCTACACAGGCTTTTGAGCCTTTTCAGTACCACGCGGCTGGATAGTTAGTCCTTGCTAGGGGGGGGGGGGACTCCATATGAGACTTGAACACACGTCTGGCATGATGTTAGGTCGTCCGAGTTGACGACTGTATCACGAGACCGGTCCAATCGTATCATCATAAACACTATCTGTCAAATGAGAATGTGTGTAGGAGTGTTCCACAATCGATGTTTTATGTTAATGAAATTTTGTTTACTCTACAGATACCGGAAAGCATTCAAGTTGTACGTTGAACTGAAATCAGCTTGTTGATGGATTTACCCTCTGACCAAAACTGTACCCAACCACACTGATGATACATTGCTTTGCCAATCAGTAAAAGCAATCAGCAGGGATTGCTTCATGTATACATTTTTAATGACCATTTATTGTTCAATCCATCCCATTTCCTGTCCAACATTTCGATGCCCCTTCGTGCAGAGTTAAGCAATGGAGTACGTTACAATGGTTCGAAATGTGCATGAGCACGTTTTGTCAATCTGTAGTAATAGTTAGAATGTACAGAATGAACAGATAATGAGAACGGATAAATGTGTTTCAATTATCATTACTATCTTTAAAACCACGAAGTTAGAAGAATTTGCCTTAGCTTGTTTTTAAAGCACAATGTACTGGGTTCATTTTATTGTGAACCATCGTGCAGCCATTATGCTAATTTACAGTCCTTCTACTTCCCTTCTGATTTTCTATTTAATTTACTGCGACGCTTTATAAACACGTTAAAAGTTTGTCTTTCAAGTTTGTAAATATTTCTACATCACTGTAACGCCATTAACCCGTCAAAGAAGTGTATCAGCGAATAGCCTCAATAAAGCAAAACAATTTTTACCGTTTGTCCTTTTCGTTTTTCTTCGTTTCTGCTTGTGGCTTAGAAATGGCCCCATGAAACATCCGATCAAGAGTCACTGTTGGCGACGCCAAAAGACGGTCAATATTTGCAGAGGATTAATTAGCCCTTAAGGCAAGCTGGGTCCTCTTTCAAAAGTGTGTGAGTGCCAAGCTGAAGTTTGCGTCGTGATGTGACACATTGTCCACGGTCAGCAATCCTCCCAGTCTCCTACCGAACGCCATTTACGCCAAAAGATGTGCGAGTGGAACGTTCGGAGGATAATTTTAATTACGCCCCAGGAGGGAAATGTCCCGGTGGCCCTAATCTACTAATTTAAATGTTAGCAACGGCCTCAAATGCAGTAAAACCGTGCATGCTTCAGAGCGAAGGGAGTCTGCTCCATGGGTATCCCGACAGAAAGGCCGTGCAGCAACATCTTTGCTTCCCATTTCCTTTCGTACAGCTGACCTCCAGGCGGGGTGAAGAAACTGTCGTCTTAAAGACTAAAGATTACCGGAAGAAACCTTTTCAAAACTCTACTCATCTTCGAGCATCATTGTCCGCATCCTTTCCAGGCGCCGTACCCTTCGTACCTAGCCTGCGCCCAAACATAACCCCCCGTTCCTCGGCTACGATGGGCTCGTTTCGGCGGAGAGTTTTAAGAACAATAATTAAAATGAGACCAAATTGCAATCTGATTCAATTACCAGATCTGAAGATGTCCCGTATCCCTGCACGCAGACGAACGCATTGGCCGCCCTACCGCATTGTCCGCTTGAATGCTTTCGGGGACGAAATGGGCTAAAGTTTCATCTTCAAGTTGCTTTGGCATTTTAATTGATTTATGAATTCCTTCCCAGCTTTATCACTCACGTCGACGTCCCGCCAGTGACGCAATGTCCCAAGAATGGCCATTAAGCTTTTAATCTAGCTTCAACTTGGCCGAGCGATCGATCTCTGGAATGCTTCTGGAATGCTGAGCCTACATCACAGTGAGGTGACATCAACGGCAACCGCAGTAAGGCAACACATAAATGACATTGGCAATTTGTCCGATAAGCATCGCGATTCTATCGCAGTTTTAGTGATGGAAAAACGCAACAGCAAACTCTACGTAGGTGGTATTGGGGTTCATTTTTAGCACAACTATAATGTTGCTAAAAACCCTTTACCCCGATTCCAAATATACGTTTCCTGCATACATGTTTTGTTATCTTTCTGTTTCGTCTCGTGTCCTTTACCGTCTACATTTCACGTCGCTTTTGGCTTGTACTCCTACGTATGCATATTTTACATGTTCTTTTTTCGATGTTTTACATTTTTAACTTCCCACCACATCATGCAAAAAAAAAATACCCACAATTTTCACTCTGCTACCCGTACCATTATTAAAGTTAATGGAACATGTGTTTTTAACGATTGTTTGCCCATCCATCGCTCACGAAGCTCGTGCTCGAGCTGGACTGCATTTGATTCGGTTTGAATTATTATCACACAAGGCTCCATCGTTTGACACACTGCATCGGAGCAAACAGTAAAAAGTGAAGCGCGGGACCACCTACGTGTAATCTTCTCCACGCTGGCCGTTAATCAAGTGAAGCCCAGTGATACGGACAGGGACATGATTTTAACCGCCAGTCAAATCAGTTCCACTGTCAATCGCCAAGAAGTCAGCTGTGAATGACAACGTTTAAGTGGTGTTACCTTTTTTTTTTCGTCTGAACTGCCGAAAGCTTTATCTGCTATTTTATCCTTTTTGTTCATGCTGCACCATATTTCACTATTATCAAGGGGCAAGGTAGATGGGTACAAAGGGGAATGCACTTCAAAAACACTGATAACGTTCAAACACAAACTGGAATATTCAAACAAAACCCATTCCCGCCGTTTTTCCTTCTGTCCCGTCACAAACACCAAAAATTTCAGCAATGGCACTCCCGGCGGCACCTCATTGGCTGCAGCGAATTATTTAAAAACTCATAAATTTTGCACTCATCCGTTGGCATTATCTTTTTGACAGTTTCTCGCCCTTGCCGGAAGCCTGGTGGGCCCGCTGGTGTATTGATGAAATTGGGTGTCCCCTTTTTGCCTGCCGTCGGATTCCACTGCGCAGTGCCCGATCTATGGCCGAATCTGTACGCACCTGTTTAAATTAATTAAACCTCCAACAGGCTACTGCCTCTCAATCACTTTCTCGTTAAAATCCATTGATGCGTGTGTTTGCGTTTGTGCGTGTGAGGGCCTGAGGGTGGAATTTGCTCTTTTTTGTTTTCTACTCCTACGGACATCATTTTTATTCCATTTTTGTTTTTGGATACCGAAACCACCGATTCACAGTTGAAAAACAGTTGATAATATATTGCAAAAATATTGACACCCCCCACCCAGTATACTGCCCAAAATGCATTTCATTGTTGTTCTTATCGAAGCGTTTAATAAAATGCATTACCTGGAGTCCTTCACCCTGTACCGCCCGGGATAAGCCGTTCCTCACAGTTGTCGATTGATTTATGGCTATAAAACGGTCATATTCAAGTGTAGCTGCGCGTGATATTGATATTTCGATTGCAACAAAAAAGGTGGGCTTTACTGTAACACAACAACACTCTTGCGGTTTCTTAACACCGTATTGCTTTATTAATATTCATTGGCGTTTTCTGTTGCTAAAGCGTAAATTATATTTCCCTACAATTTTGCGACCGGTCTGACGAACAATCTGCATGATACGTATTCGAATCGCTTCAGAGCAATTATAACGATTCACCGCATAATATATAATTTCAACATTATCACGGAACTATCCACCTCACCAAAACGACCATCATCACATTCAAATCATGAATTTACAACTATTAGCTTTGAAACAAAACGCCTGCAATTGGAACTAAACTTGCTATCACCACAAAATGAATGCGCAAAGCCCGTTAGCTCAATGACAGTTTAGGGCTGTTTTCCGGCGTGAAAACTAATTCCAGCCGCATCCACACCTGCCAGTGGATTATAAACCACTTAATGAGATCATTCACACCCCTAACTGCACTTATTGTTGGAATTCGGAGAATTACCGATTAGAGTCCCTTTCGAAAGTATCCCTTGCGACGGTTGCCACAAGTGGCTAGGATTTTGGAGAACATTTCGATACCTGTTTGCGCAGTACCCTCCACACAGATTTAAACACAGAATTACAAGTGCCATTAGGCACTGTAGTTTTGTGAACAGCTAAGGTTCATTGTGCGTTCGTTTGGAGGAGTTTGCAGTCTAATTATAAAATCTTGAAATGTTAGAAACAAGGAAAATATGAAATTAAAAAAAAAACATAAATCATTATCACAATCAAAAACTACAAAATCTTAGTTTACCTTTTCCTTGTTTTTTCTTCTAGAATTCCAGTTACTAGTATTATTTACTCAATCTTTAGTAAACAATCAGTTCATCATTCAAATCACGTCCAAAACTAAAAAGGTGAGAAACCTTCGTAACTCGTCCTATCAGAACGAAGGTTTGATCAACCGACCTAACAAACAACAACACACCGTGATTAATTTAAACTGACTAGCGAAACCCTCGTAAACAATTTGTGTGAAGGCTTTTTAAATAGAGTAGTGTCATTTTAAAACGCTCATGCATGTACTTCAAACAAAAAACGTAATTTTTACAAAAAATCCTTTTAAAATTGAATGCGGTAATGTATAAAGGGGCGATCCCGTGGTACAGTCGTCAACTCGTACTGAACAGAACTGAACTCGGAACTATACGAAACTGAAGTAAGTCTATATAGGCCCGGCATGCCCGCGTAGGACGTTACGCCAAATAAAAGAAAAATGTATAAAATATATAAATTTCCAGCAATATACTAAATAACGAACAACATTGCATCCTGTAAAGTATTCTATGTTGTTTATTTTGTTCAGTTTAATCAATTTGTTGGCACGATATCGACCTCGTGCGAGATCTGTGCGGCGAAAACCTTATACGCGAGAGCCAGTTGCAAGAAAGTCTACAAAGCTACAAAAATAAACGGATTGTTACCAGGCGTAACTACATTCAAAAAATACGTGCGAATATTTCTTTCGAAAACTACAATTCGTGCAAATAGTTATCGCGATGAATCAACGCAAGTTTAATTGTGGTGGCTGCGAGCGGCATATTACTGTGAATGATATGGTGCTGTGCAATAAGTGCAAAATGAGGTACAACCACGGATGTGTCGGCGTCACCACAGTGACAAAATACCGGGCGTTGTGTTGCGATTCGTGTATGATAAAGGTGTCAAAGTGCAAAGCTAAGGAGACGGGTTACACAATGACCTCCGAGGAAGCCAACGCGAAGACGAGGAAGCCTGCAGATAGTTGCGACGGTGATAATAAGGCCAAAGAAGCAGTATCTAGCGAGGGCGAAACCTCGGCGAACAAGCTGTCCACAGGAGAAGAAGTGCCCATGATGATCCACGCTGCAAGGATGACATCTACCACGAACGCATCAAAAAGGGCGTCAACTAAAAGCATAATACAAGCTGCACTTACACGACTTGTAAAAGTGCAGCATCTAGAACGAGAAATGGCCTTGAAGAAGTTCGAACTCAAAATGGCCAATCTGAAGTTCGAGCAAGAAAAGATTCGGCTTCAATTCGAGTACGAACGAGAATCGATTCGATCTTCCATGAAGAAAACATTCACAAAACAGACGAATTGCAAGCAGCTGCAGCAGCAGCAACAGCAACATCAACCGCAGCAGGCGTAACCAACACAATTATTTCTGATAAATAAGCTATCCTATCCTTTTGATAAAAAAGAGCTTAGCGTTTTCAACAAAGATAAACAAATCCGATGGGGCGTTTTTGCTGACTTAGAAGTGAAAACAAGTTTCCTTTTTTTAATTATATTTAGAAGTCTACATTACAAAACAATTAGAACAAAAAATACTTGAATTGCGATCAAAATATAAATTTTACAACCAATTTTAAAATACTTTGAGAACAGTCTTTCCTCGAATTAGGCAACACTCGAGCTACGCGAGTTCGAGTTGCGCGAATTTTTAATTATGCAAATGACAAATGCTAAATAAATTGAATAATTACGTTAAAGTTTCAAATTGTTAAAAAGGCTGAACAATCTTTTTTTTTTACAAATCTATTAAAAAAGTAATAAAGTTTTGTTTCAGTTGCTCCTGTCAACTTTTATTGTTTTTTTTCGACAGGTTAATGTTTTTTTATTTCTTATTTTGCTCATATTTCCTAATAAATGCCACAGTTCCTAATAAATGCCAGACAGTACACCTTCTAAAGGAGGATAAAAAGGTATTATTTACGATAAGGATGTAACCAATAAAAACACAGTAACTAAACCACAAAACAGACCCAAACATGAAGTAAAACACTTTGTCAATTGCCAGGAATAAATAAAGCCATATCGAAAGGATATGAGCCTGCTGCTGCTCGCTGGAGGACCAACGTCCTGTGGTTAATTAGCTTACCATAGCATCAGACCGGAAGGACACATCTATTCCGAAAAAGAAACGCCTTTCAACGAGTGGCCACTGATTTAAGGCCGTACTGGCATGTTGCAGTTCAACAAAATATAAATCTATACGTACTCCCTCCCGTTACTCCTACGGTTTAGGTTGCTTTTTAAAAGACAATAAAGAAACGACAGAATTACCCACCAAGTGCTATAAGTGCACCTTCCGGGCGTGCACGAAGACGCAAACCGTTGCAAAAATTAGCTGTCGTTCTTTGAAAGGAAACACATAAATTATTACGCGACCACAGCAAGGCCATCGTTACTGCTTGGCCGAAAGCACCTTGGTGAAGAAAAATGGCAAACAGGCACTCCCGCCCCGATAGCCCGAACCCTTCGAGCGCAAATATTTTGGCCATCTTTAGCTCACGCTGCACCTCGCCAAAGTATGACCAAACAAGAGAAACAAAAACACGGCCTGGTGAAAAGTCTGCTGGTGAGTCTGCAAACTACCTTTTGCCTCCTTTTTTGCGTTACTGTTCTTTCCTTCTCTCTTGTTCGCGCTTGTTCTCGCTCCTCGCTGCTGTTGCCATCGCGATTCGCTGTTTACCGCAACCTTCTCAAGCTGACTTTCTCCCCGGTTCCTTCCGAGGTTCCACCAACGGTACCATCGTTGGGTCTTCAAGTCGCCTCCGATGGCAGGTTGAAATGAAATATGAGATCGGAAAGACACTCCAACGGGAGCCAGCGCCGCTTTCAGACACTTTCCACCCATCAAGCGCCTGTCGTTCGGGATTTCTTACATGTCGCCACCGTTCAGTGTCAGGCCACTGCCGCCGTACGTTCGAGAGCCACATTCTTCCTGCTTGCCGTTCCGCCAGATTCTTCACACAAACCGACCCCACCGCGGGTCCACGATCTGCTGGCGTGATGGAGTTTTGATGTGTTTCCCGCGGTCTTATCGTAATTAAAAATCTGGTTTTTAATTTCGTTTAGCGTGCACTGCTTCCTTGCGGGCTGAAAGACATGTTTGGTCGATAAATTGACTAATAAAAAAATATATTCCCCCATCAAACCATCCCGCTGCTCTGGCAAGGAAAAGGATTGGCACCGACACATTGTACCTTGCCGCTAGAGAGGGGTGGTAGTGTAGTGGTAGCATAGCAACAGAAAATTCCAGCCCATCGTTTGCTTAGATCTGGGAAATATGAAGGTACCGGGCAATGGGCTAAAGCCAATGATCGGCACCACGAGCGAAGCAAAGGGTGGGAGAAGTGTCATGGTGAAAAACACCTACATTCAGCCGGGCGTATTTAAACTATTCGATGTCATTTATTAAAGGAGAATGTTTGATAAAATTAAACAATATTCCATCGGTTAGCGCAAAACATATTAATAGTCATTTTGATGTGAGGCCAAACTTGTTTGATGTTTGTTGTGGAATTTTCAATCCTCACTTCGTGCCAATCATCTATCAAATCGTTCGCATACCAAAAAACCAAAACATAACGGACCGAGCACATATGAAGTAACCGCTGCAGAACGCCCCTGCACTGACGATTGATGTGTGCGACAAGTGTTTGGGCAAGTGATCGGCACAAATAGGCATGCCGGGCTGAAGAACAATAAATCAAGCGGAGCCACATTTCGAAAGTAACAATTAAGAAAAATTGCCCACAAATTATAGGCTCTTGGGCCGAACCTCGCAATTGGGCTGCGATCGTAACCAAGCCAACGAACGGTTTGGGCCACTGTTTCATCCAAGCTGACTGCCATTCGCAAAGGATGGACTGCTCGTAAATTACCCTTCACACGTCAAATAGATTCGTTACTCGCTTGAAAGAAAATTGATTAAAATAATGCCAAGTTCCATTAAAGTACAATGTGATGGCAATTTCCATCAACATCGTTAAGCATTCTAACATTTTCTTTTAATCATTCACATGGCGTCTATCCTATTCTGCTACAGTGTTCATCTAAGCGCTTTAGCTAATGCAATTTAAAGGAAAATTCAGCGATACCAACGTTTGTTTTTCCTACTCACTGTCACCGTTTTTTTCAGCTATATTCATTTGACTATGCCACTGAAAAATCAAACTAGATTCTAACGTTCTACAACGGTTTTTTTTATTTTATCTCTCACTCTCTCTCTCTCTCTCTCTCTCTCTGTCTATCTCTCTCTGCATACACTTTTTTAGCACACAGCTATATGCTGGCTGACTGTGAACGAGCTGCAGCTCACGTGGAAAGCAAAACAGAACGCGCTTCGAAAGCAAAGCAGTGCTCAAACCCATCGGCAAATGGAACGATCGGACGCGGTAATGCAATTCGGATTCGACCATACGATAAACAACAAAACAAACAGACAACATATATAAAAAAATACAATTCCCCTTCAACATACAGCAAAGCATGTTTGAAAGAAAACTATTTCCAATAAGACCATTTTGTGAGCGGGCGAGCGTTAGGAAAAACGAACAACAACAACAATATTTCCAGCTTTACGGCAAAATAACACAACCATTCCGCATGTGCGCGTGGTAGATTGCGTTTTTTGCCCATGTACATGGCGCTCGCACTATCATAGCGAGAAAATTTTAAATTAAATTGCACGATTGAAATCCACGCTGGATATCGGAGCGATTGCTTTTAGATTTTTATTAAATGCAATTTAGCGCGCTAATCGGCTTAGTGTAGATCGACATGAAATATTGATTCTTTTTAAAATTAATTTCAAAAAACGAATTTTTCTACCCTTCACATTTTTCTCAAGTATTTGTTGTTGCTTGAATGGTACACTCACGCCGGCTTTGAGCGTAGTTTGCACAACAACATTATGCTAACCAAAACAAAACATGCAATACCGTTCAGGCCCTGCAGGCCTTACTGTTGTGTTGGCTCGCCAAAAAAAAACACACACACATTCCCAGGCCGGTCACTTCCGCGTGTTGATATGGTTTCTGATTTGTTGACCCACCGAGCAAAGGAGTCAAACGCTTCAACTTTCCTCGTTGCGGTCGCCCAAACTAACCCAAAAGGGAAACCCATACAAAATATAGCAAGCGATAGAACGAAAAAATAAACACTGATCGAACAACAATAACAAAACGCAAAAAAAAACGAAACGGAACGCAGAACCCTCGCCAGTACCAATCATGCCGACATCAAAAACTAACTAATCCAACAGCGACCCTCAGATGTCACCCTAAGGGCACACTACCGGTTGCAGAGCCCAGTTGGCCGTACAATGGCCACCGCCACCGGCGCACCGGTGAATTGTATGTGGGGTACGGCGGGACTCACAATGACAATAATGGTAAGAAGGAGCGGCAAACACACACAAAAAAATCAGAGTTCAACCTTTGCCGGGGCAGGTTCATAAAAGGCAGGATCATATGCACCCTGCGGTTAGATGCCCGGGATGTCTGCCCCCGCAACTGGCCTGGCTGGCGAGGGACAAGTTCATCAAGCCGTCCATTCTAGCGCAATTAGTATCGAATGTTGTTGTATGTGTGTGTTTGTATGTGTGTGTTTGCGTTCCGATTGTTGGCAGGCCTAACCAGATCACACCCGATTGTGTAGATACCATTCCCTTCGGCTTTGTGATTGCGAATTGTTGGTACAGTTCGTGGTGGCTGCATTTTCCTGTCTGATGAATATGATTTGATGAGAAATTCGATACCAATTTTCTACATTTCGTGTTTCATAAATCGGCCCACCCACCGCCCTAGTCGGAGTTTTTTACGCCCATGTGGGCGGACAATCACAGATGAATTTTGCAGTAAAGTAAGATGAAAAGGTTTGTGCTGTTGATTATTTAATGCTGCAAGAACTTTAAAGTTGTGCACTACGAAAGGTAAAGTTTTCCCTAACGCGCGATTCAGCAAATCCTGCCCGTACGCTCCGGAGGAAGAGCCTCCAAAGACAAAGACAACACCCGAAACGCAAACGCAAATGTATTGTTTGCCGCAGAACAATAGACAAACGAGCGAAACTCCATCTTGAGGTACCATGTTTTGCTGCTTCCCGGAATGCAACGAATGCAGGCAAATTTGCGTCCCACACGGGAGGTGCGATTGAATCAGGCGAATCGCTGCCAACTCTACCAAACCGACGGTTCCATCTCTTCCACCGTTTGCCTGTAGCTACACACAAACACCGAGATATGTGGCACGGTTTATCTCTTCTGCATACAGCGAACGCGCCGAACGAGTCTGCATGCTCTGTCGCTTAAAGAATGTTCTGATATTCTTCCACGAGCGGCAGCAGCAGCAGCAGCACGAGGGCCAAGTTTAAAAACCACGTACCACGGGTTAAGTTGATCGGCGTTCCAGCTTCCATCCAACGGCGACGACCCAAGCAAGCACAACAGGTTCCGCCGCGTTCCATCCTGCAAACCCGAGGGGTAGCGTGGGTAGCGGCCGCGGGGCGGCAGCTTATCGATGCATGGTTGCCTTGACTGCCATGGAAACGGATCGGCGAAACGCGAAACTCACAGCAGGGCTGCGGAAGATAAAACGATAAGCAGGCTTGCGATACGATCCCCGTCCACCGAATGGAGGAGATTGGCCCAGTTGGATGGGTGTTTGGGCGAGAGGGTTGGTGGTTGGTGCGAGGAAATGTGACGCTGAGCAAGGGGAAGGTCATACCGCAAACCCTTCGGAGGGAAAAGATTTCACTAGGAACAAAAGACATCTCGGTGGAGGGGCAAAACGCGGGACATCGTGAAGCTGGGCAGCATGAATAATATATGGACGTTGTTTGCTTAAAATGTCACCCTCGTCAAGTTGTTTTTATTTTGTGCTGGTTTATTAAAGAAAATGTATGCCGGCAGAAAATCTTTCCTTTTCTCCAACCTTTCGGTAATAATCATGCTTTAAAATAATGTACGAGACGCTGGAAACGAGCATCTCACTGCGAGTCGTGCGAAGGCGGAATGTGAGACACCAGTGAGGATCGCTGGAGGACATTGTTCGCTGGTTAAAGGTAAGTAGACATTTTTACCACACTTTAACTAGCTTCGATTCGATTACATCAATCATTATAGCTGCCTTTTAATAAACACTGCTTTCTGTAGCACCAAATAAACTCATCTGTACCTCACAGTCTCGTTTACTCATCGTGTTACCTTCTGGAATCCATCGTCCCAGTCAGTCCAGGAGTTGCAACCTGTTATTCTGACCCCCGGACCATTCCTAACCAATATTAATTCATTTGTGCCGGGCTACCGAACATCCCTCTGGGTCCGAAAATACTTTTGCGCCATAAAATCTGATTTATTTCGCTTTTTATTTAATGTCCCGGATCCCGAAACCAGCACCATGGGACGAAACCATCCCAGTGGGAAGATGAATGGCGACAAATCTAAGGTGCCTTCTTGTTAAGATTGTTTGGTTGCTTCATTCATCCAGCTCGCCCGCTCTTCCCCACACGGGTAAGTTTTTTTTTCTTCTCCCATCTATTCTCTATTCCCAGCCTGATGCGCAGCCTTACGGAACAGGTCGTGATTGCCGAAATAAAGCCATAAAACCATATCCATTCGTTAGCACGCAGTCGAATAGCGATCGAAATTCATTATTTTCCCAAATGCCCGCAAGACGCGCCCGGTAACGTTCGCGTCATAAATCTAGCCGGTCCAGCAAAAACAGCCATTGAAGTAGTTGCCATAAACCATTTCCCTTGCATCCCCGGCCGAGCCCCTGCCGATAAGCTACGGACAGCTTTTATCATGTAATCTGATCTAAATTTTCCCGAGCTCTCCCGGTCTTTTCATTTTCCTCCTGCATTCGACGACGAGCTTAGGTTGGCTGTACTGATGTGCTGGCAATCGCACCGAGAGGCCTTTTTCTTTTTCGATGAATTTTTCCCGACGAACAAGAAATTTATGAGAAAAACAATCAAACTCGCTGTCTCGCTGAGTGAGTGCGGATAAGTGCAAATGGAATCCGAGAACCATCTTTCCGAGGGCTGTCGTGAAGTAATGATCGAATAGTTGCTTGTTACCATACGACGCGCATGTGTACCAGCAAAGGAACACCTCAACAAATGGGAAAACGAATTGCTTTACATTTTTCGGAAATAATCATCAATCATGCATCCATGCCATTGCATCGTTGATGGATGTTTGGAGGTGTCTAGCGCTTTTTTTTCTCTCTCTGTGCAACAAAAACCAATCGTTACATTCTGTAGATCGTATGCATAGTTGTACCTTCCGCCAGTAAACGCTGGGTGGCGACCAATTTATCATACATTCCTTGCTTACCGGTAGCTTCAGATGGAGAGCAGACAACAGCTCACTTACAGTAATTGCATCAATAAAAATACATCAGATCTTCAGCATTTTGGAAGCCCCATTGCTAAATCCTTCAAAGAGAACGCTTTAACTTGTTTAAATGCATCATTTTTCGTTCGGGCTTATCAGAGCGCTGGCCGTGCCACAATGCTACGCCCCTCGGAGCAGTAATTTGGAAAACCCCAACCGCTTGTACTAACCGCACATTAGTGCTTCCCTTTCCACCCCGAACCCACACCACCCTAGCGTCCTCCATGATATGTATAAATATGTATATGGAAAACTCAGATCGACCCGACCAAGCAGCAAACAAAAAAAAATAGAATATCATCAACATTCCCGAGAACCTGCAGCAGCCGCATAATAACCGCGGTAATAAAATTCAATTACGACCCGATCGGTTTACGGGCGTGAGGCCCGAAAATAACAACAACGACAAGGGGAAGGCATGCCGGCATGGACGAAGCGAAAAACAGGTGGAGGGGGTAGGAGGGTTTTTTCTGCCATTCCAATCCACCAGGCTGATGTGTCCTACGGATTGCGAGGTACCATTCGATCCCGCGACCAGCGTGAGGTCCAGAGCTGCCGGGAAAGGAAATCCATAACCGTTTTCAAGCACCAAGAAGCTTGTTAGTGGAGGGTAAAAATTTCCATTTCTTCAAGCACACTCTCGCAAGCGTAAGCCTGTGAGTCGGGGCAGATGGGTGGCGTTGCCCCGTTCCGCGCTGTGTGTTCTTCTACCGTAGAATTCAAATTTCCAAACGCGCAACAAGAACGCTGCGGCACCACCGGTAGGGCGGCTTTGCTAGGTTTTCTGTTTTTGAAAGTAAAAATAAAAAAGACTCCCCCTCTATCCATCTTCGTGCCGTGCCGGTGTATCGGGTGCAGCGTGGAGGGAGAAAAAACAATCCCACCATTGGAAAAAAAGCCCGTTTTCCCGTAAACATATTGAATTCGAAGCGCAACCGGCAAGCGTTTCATCCATATTCTAATGTGCGCCCCCCGATTATCATATATGCTTGCCTGCCTAGCTCTGCTCCAGGCACCAGAGGTGACTGACTGCCCCCCGTACTGTACGTTTTTTTCTCGGTTCGATAGATTTTGGGCTACGAAAAAAAAAACAGCACGTGCCACACGTTCCCGCACGGGTATACGCGACACGTAGAAATTGAATATTGTGCCAGCTTTAAGTAGAAAAACAAAAGCAGATGAAACAATCCCGAATCTTCCCTCCAGGCTCGCGGAAAACAGTTACGGAGGAATTGAAGCAGCGCGCGTTTGGGAGTAAAAGACACCCTGTCTGTCATGAATTGCATTATGGTGACGTTAAAGCCTGCGCATGTGGATAGACCATGTTGATGGAACAGTGAGTTCCAATAACTAGCTGGATGTAGCTGTGCATCACATTTTCTTATCCCACCGTATCGCTTTCCCACCATAGCTGACCTGCAGAGTCCTGCTAACCTACAGGGACTTATCGGTCATCATCGCCGTCGGTACAGCCGTCAAAACCCATCAAAGCAAAACCTCGGCACCAACACGGATGACTGCAAGGGCGAAAGCGAAAGCGGCTGTGAACCAACGCGATTGCCATTAATCAAACAATTGTTAACCCCCGAGCACGACATTTACAACTGGTATCCTTTTGGCACACAGTCACACATACAGAGGACGCAACATCAAGGAAGGGGAAGTTGCACCGAGATGACTCGTCTTTCCTATCCCTGCCTATCTGCAATGACTTGCCGATGGTTAAATGGATTTATTTTTTATTCAAAAATTCCCAACGGACACACGACTAGCGCATTCCGTTTTGGCGCACGTTACCCGGATCTTTCGGGAAAAATTGGGACTCACGAAAGATCTCGCGGTCCCGATATCCTATTAGCGATCCTCTTGACAGCCAGCTCTAATAAGCAATTAGCCATTAGGGCGACCATTTATAGTCGCCTCAGCCGAACAATTCCGTATTCCGGCTCATAATTGAGACATTCGGTCGCTTTCTTTTTCACTTTATTGAAATCTACCCCGTGGCACTGGAGGGAGGGAGCGAATCGCCCCGGCATTCCCTTTTCTTTCCAGGCACGTGTCGGACACGTTTGAGCAAATATCAACCAGCAGCGGGTGTACCGGTTCGCTTCCATTCCCTTGGGGGAGAGACTAGCGGTGGGGTAGGAAGGGAAGGGGACAGGAGAGGGAAGAAAGGGGGAACCGACCGGTAACCGCACCAGACGGCTTAATTTTATCGCCCAAAACTGCACGAAACCACGCACATTCTGTGCCGGCACAGAATGCCCGGGTTAAATACTCATTAGCAGTGCGCTGCCTGGTGCTACGAAACCGTGCCCAACTTTTCCCACCACATGCACCAGCGGCAGTGAAATGCTAAAACGTTTCAAGAAAATGCTTTTACTTTTAATGAACGAAATGTGTGACCATAATTCTAGCCGACACCAAGGGCTACGCAGGAAGTGTCGCTCATCACAAAATGCAACATGCTGGAAGATGTACGCCCGAGCCATAAAATCCTACTGCCCTGTCCTACTGCTCACCAACATCAGCAAACAGTGTTGTTGTTGTTGTTTTTGTTTTTTTTTGTGACGTTCTCCAACAAGGACACTTTTTCGCCCATTAGTTGGTCGTTTGGGCGAACACATTTAGAACTCATAAATGCCGTCATGGCTCCGTCAGCCGTCGCCCCTTTCTGCGAAGATAAATGACACTTTCGGTGTAGCGTGTTTTTTGCCGAGCGAAGAAGAGCGCTTCCCTGTCATTGATCATATTCTGCTTCCGCGCGGCGACAACTAGCGAGAGTGATGGTGTTAACAAAACACAGCGAAAAAGGAAACAAACTTACGTCAAACTTTTCCTTTTCCCTTTTGCAATTGTTAAATCGTTTGGAATTGATTCGGCAAATCTCACACTCGAACCATTAAATGCGGACTCTTCAAATTAATGACAGTTAAAAGTTCCCCCCCCCCCCCCCCCCCAGCAAGCGATGCGCGAAACATGCGTTCGGACAGGCTTAAGCGAACTTTTCGAAACCCAAGAAAGCTGGCCAGTAAGTGTAGAGTGCGATTTATAATGTTTGCTTTTTGGAGCAGTTACTCGGAAGGCTCGGAACATGTTTGAGTTTTGGGGTGGGAATACAGGAGAGGAGAAAAATTACGATTCGTTCACAATTTTCCTGCTAATGTGAAACATTGTACCAGCTGGTTCGTCACACCGTTCGAGTGATTCTGCTCCACGTTGTATCACTTGCTACAAGGCATCGCTCTACGTTGATTAAGGTGTAGCCATAGGCTTCTCGAGAGCACAAAATTACATAATTGTAGAGCTACTTGCGCATGAAACCCCTTTTCTGTTGGCATGTTCTATCGTTGTTCGCTACTTTCTTCCTACCAGCTCGCTAGCATAAAGATTGATGAAATCTTAAACATTCCACAAAGTTGCGTAGAGCGACAACACGCACGAGCACGATCCATAGGAAGGCGCACCGCGAGATGAGGGCATAAATCAACGGCAAAGATAAATGTGATCTACTTACATCTGCACCGCCGCTACCCCACGCGCTCCGGAACGAGTTGCTTGCCCCGGCGAAACCCCACCACATCCCCACCCCGACCGGTCCCCGTCCTAGAGTCAGAAAGATTGTCGTGTTTTTAATTTTATTCACATTTAATTGCTCACCATGCCGTACCATGCCCACCTGCACGGGTGCCCGCGTACCAGCCCGCAATGTGCGATCGGCCGCAGCGAATGCTGCTGCTGCTGCGATGAGCTAATAAATGTTTAATTACTTTCGCAAGCGAGCGAGGAAAAACTTTCCACCACCAGCCGGCATGCAGCTGGATGAAATATCGTCTGGCAAAAACCTGGCAAAGAACGATGCTTCCCCTGCTCGCTAATGGTGGCAGTGCTAACGACAAAGCTCTTAAACAAAACACTCATAAAAATTGGCAAACTTTTAACCGTATTTGCGTATGAAAATAAACAGCCAGTTAATTACCCCCGCGCCAATGCGCGAGCGGATTGCGAAGAGTAATGTGATAGATGAGTTCAATCTATTTGCTCACAGCGGCAAGAAAAGCTAATCTTCTCCATGCGGATGACGCCGCAGCCGCTGTCGCCGCCGCTGCTGCCGAAGCAGAACAAACCTTAAAGTACATAAATTATTCATACCAATTCCATCGGCGGGAACCTATCCAAGCTCAAAAGTGAAATCGAATCCGAATTAAAGTCACCGATAGACATTAATCTCCAGCAGAACCTCGAAAGCCACTTGCCGAAGCATCTCGGATTCCGGAAGGCTGGTACACGATGTCACGCTGGAAAAAACGCGTTGAGCGGGCCGGTGTGCCGAGCCTCCCGCGCCTTATCATTCTTACTCGCCGGGCCGACTCGCCGAAGCTAATTGAGACCGTGCGCCCAACCCTTGGCAACCCGAATGCCCAGCCCAGTGTGCTGCACGGTCATGGGAATTGTTCCACTGGTGGTGGACTTCCTTTACGGGCTTTTTTTTGCCAACCAATTCAGTAACTAACGCTCTTTGATTTATTTACTTTTTTTGCCAACTTGTTTTGTATGTGCTTTTTTCTGCTCCTTGCCCACCACCAACGTTTGTGTATCGGTGTGTGTTCCACCGCTACCTTTGTCCGCTTATCGCTTGCGCCTTTGTTGTTGCGGTACTTTCGTTTGACAAGCGTTTAATTTATGGATTCATTCCAAAGCCAATATGTTCGCGGTCGGTGTACCGGGGCCTTGATTTTGGGATGTTTTAGCAGGCACAACTGCGCGCTGCTACCCGGTGCGTGAGTGTTTGTGTGTGTATGTGTGTGTCCGTGTGCCCCGGAGAGGGGGTAGGTTTGTTTTGCGTGGTCCCACGCGCAGACTTTAAAGGCCGGGCTACATTGATCGTACTCTCTGGTGTAATTTTAATTTTCACTAGCGCACCTGGCGGCGGCTGACCGAAGCATTTTTCCAAACAATTTGGAGCCGCTTCAGAAAATATGTATTTTTTCCTTGTTTTTAACTTAATTTGGACGAGAAAAGTTTTGTAAAAGGTAGATGCACTTGTCTTGCACGCATGGCATCCATTTTCATGGCAAAAAACGATGGAAAAACTACTTAATTTTGAGATCCGGCACGACCATTCCCTCGATGACCAAAAAAAGCTTTCACCAGCCGCCGCCAGATGAGCTAGTGAAAATCAAAATTACACCAGAGAGTACGATCAATGTAGCCCGGCCTTAATGTCCTTCTCATCCCCACAGTATGCTGGATCCCCACTTTAAGGCACCACGCGGCAAGCAGAGGCGGCCAATTTTGCACACTGACGTTCGCTCCAACGTCTCCCTCCCCTAAATGGCCCACACAAACAGACAAATGAGCTCCTTCAATTGCAATAACCATGACATTCGTGCTGCGATTTTGCAATGTGCATGACAGGTTCGGAATATGTTTTTGGTGGGTGCCCCTGTCTGCTCGGCGTTGAGAGCGAAGTTTACTTTTTCCAGCAAACCTATACGTTCGCTTTTGTTCGTTGCGTTCCCAGCTAGGCTAGAAGGAATTTGCTTGATTCATTCGGCACTGTCGGCTAATCCACCGGCCCTCCCCAAACCCTCGCTAGGCATTCTGGCGCGGTTCAACTATCGTTGGAGCTCGCCGCACCGTAGCGTCCGGGAGGGCTCTGCAGGGGTGGAGTTGACATCCCTGGTATGCCGTGCTGTTGCTGTGTTGTGTTTCGGATTTTGACCGGTGCATTGCTTTGAAGAAAGGATCAAAGGACAGTTGAATCACCATCGCCAGGAACGACAATGCGCACTTGGAATCGGGAACGACACGCACGCCGGTCGAGTGGTGGAAAATTTCAATCGAATGCTCCGGCTCCAGCATGATTGCACTAAACTTTTTCGCAAAAATCTCACTCACAGGCGTATGCTAACCATGTGAGAGATGTTTAAAACACCATTCAAAGTCAATTAAGCAAAGTTGGAGGTTATGCTTTCGCCGCTGGAACAGGATGATAATAATAATGTAGCAGTTTGTACGGCGCCGCAAAGCACACAAATCAAATGTTAAAAAAGTTACAGAATAAATGTAGCAATAGTTCACTTGTGAGGAATTTAACTTTGTTTTCTGCTCGGGACGCTACAAAAAAAGAGTCCCCGAACCCACCGGGAGAAAAATGTCTCATAAAGTTTTCCCCGTTTTTCTTGCCGTCGGTTGCTTCAGTTGCTAAAACTTGGTCTGCCGTGTGCCGGATCTCGAATTTCCTTTTCTGCAGGGTTCTTGGGTACGGATGGGATGCTTTTTTCCTTATTTCTTGCTTATCCTAGTTTTCCTTGCAAAACCTTTCGTTCGGTACAGTTACGTAACATACATTCGCGTGGGCGCATTCAAAGCACTCATACACACACACACACACACATACATAGGCCGTACGCTAGGCCCACGGACGGACGGGTGGTATGAAAAATTAATCCAATCAAAATTGCTTCATCCCTGCATCGGAAAAAGGTCCGTTCGGTAAGCGTGGTCGGTCCGTGGATCGTCCCTAGCCCGGGATGGACGACATTTTCGCATCGCAACAACACTTGCATGAGAGTGTACATCAGCGGAAGGATAGCCAAAACCGCAAGGCAAATGACGGCAGGCGGGGAAATCACCTCCCCTACACCGCTCCTCTCTTGGCGGGCTGTGCGAGAAGCAACATCAAACGGGCGGGCGAGAGTGAGATGCTCTGCAGAAAAATAAAGCAAGAAAATCCAACGTCGAAACGAAAGGCAGCTAGGTCGATGGAAGTAGCATCGACAGCAGCATAATTCCATGATCCCAACAGCTCGGGCACACACACAAACACGCACACAAAAACACCCCACTGCACGTAAACACCGTGGCACGCTAGGTTCCGAAGGGAAACCGAAAAATGTGAACCAGGGGCGCTGAGGCAGCCCGAACCGCCGACCTCTGGCAGTCGGCCGGCCGCCTCGACAGCTCACGACAGTGCGAGCGAGAGAGGGTGTGTGTGTGTGTGTGTGTGCCGGCGCATTCGTGCTTGCAAGTACGGGGAAAAGGAGCGTTACCCCTCGGCAAAAGGATCCGGTTCACCTCGGCGGGCCGGGGCACTATATGCGACCGGGAGGGTGCAAAATGGGGTGGCTTTCTAGTGACGGAGGGTTTGAAATCGGCCGAGGCCAAGGGTTATGCGCGCGACAGGCGAGCGAGTGAGTGAGACAGTGAGTCACTGGCAGAGGGTGCGAAAGCGAGAGAAAATACATGCTTGCACGGTTATTACCAAGAATCTCATCAATAAAAAATGCCAGCGGCAATTATAAACACAATCAACGGGTGCGGGCGACGGGCAGGCACGGGGTGCGGTGGATGGCACTAGGGTGCGCCCGTCAGGGTGCCATCCGTCCGAGCCGCGCGCGTCCCTCCTCCCCCCGCTTACCCCTTACGGCCACGACCGTTCCGCACGAACGGGCGCGTACGTCCACTTCGGAAACGAACGACACGACGCGCGAACGGAACCGACAGGTTGGATCGATGAAATTGTGAACCAAAGCGACACTAACGACCCGACATGCTGGGTTGTGGATTTTAGTGTACATGAACGTCGGTTTTAGTAGGTTGCCGCAAGCGATACTAGGTAGATTAAGTAAATAGCTAAGTTTAAACTGACAGGTTATGCAAATGTATATCGTCTCTCTCATTTTTCAGTGAGTTTGAGTTTTTTTAACATTATTTTGAGTCAAAATAAGATTTATTTATATATTTTTCTGCACTTAAACTAATATAATATTTACTCGTGGAATAGCCTCAGTGTTCAAATAAAAGTTGCTGTAACGTATACATGGCTTGTTTCTCATCTGGAAATACCGACTAACTTTATCCGGTTGCGTGGTAAAATAAGTCCTGAATAATACCGACATGACCGCAAGACTCATGTCCACAAAAACACCACAAACAGAAAATATTCACCCCAGGTTTGTAGGGTACTAAGACCCTTTATAGAAACTTAACCATACAACTCAAGTGAAGAAATGTGTACAATACAAAAGAGAAAATAAAAACAAACCGCATCAAACAAATACAATTACGACGGCAAATAAGCAACAGAGTGGCGAGGCGAATGCTTTTGAAATAAGGTTTACACTTCTGATCTGGTTTATGATTACTTCAACAATATTGTTTTGCCTTTTGTGAGTTTGTTCGCTGCTTTTTGCTTGTGTAACGCTGAAAAGTTGCATATTTACTCGATTTACTTTAAACTCTTTTCATTCCGAATCTTTCATTTGACTTTCTTTTTTAGTAAATAGTATGTAGTACGTTATTTCGTTACGTTTGTGTTGCATTATTTTCCCATTTCAGCTCATGCTCTCATAGAGCAAGCTCATTTCAGCTCAGCAATGTTTAGAATAATTTGTGAATGTGTACATATAGATATGGTGCGGATATGCTAATGAAAATATAAAATACCAAAATGTATGATAAAATAATCCTGTTACGGTAAGTTTTAAAGATTCTGTATTTCATTGCTTCGGTTTTTGTTTTTATATTTTGACGATCAAGTTAAATGACACGTTGCATCCCACAACCTTTCTAATTTTTCAAAATGCTGTAAAGCAAAATGATAGAATATTCTTAAATTTAAGTATTTTGGAGGAATTAATTTCGTTACAAATTATACGTTTGTACTAACATTTCAATAAGCATTCAGTATCTTCACCCACTTTCCTCGTGCGTTGATTGTTTGCGATTTTTATTTTTTTCTCTCTCTTCAGTTCTTTGTAGTTTTTTACTTGAAGATTTTGCAAAACTTATCAAGATTAGAGTTAGCAAGTTAAAATTTCAGCTTGCCTGTAGTACAGTATGCATTATCCAGCTTGTATTTTTCATACCCAATAGACATTTGCATTTCATAATGTTGGATTTTAACTATTATGTACAAACACAGATACATATCAAAATCGTATTGTTTTCCATTTGAATGATAATCCATAATTAATAACACTATTAGCAGATTTTTCATTTCAAACTGATGCAAACCTTATTTGATAACATATTTTTGCTTCATTTGCATTTGCTTCACTTATTCTGAGACGTTTGTTGACATTTTTGTGTGGCTGAAATAATTTAGGCCGAAAATCTTATCAGCTGAAACTATGTCTGATAATCTGAGATAATTTTACATAATTTTAGCTGCCAAGAGTGAAACTTCATATAAAACAAAAACTGGTTAGTTTCATGGAAGCTGCCACTACTATTTGGCTTCTCTTTATTTATCAGTAAAATCTAGAGTTTCGTATGTTAGAATCCGATTAATGTTTTAGTTTTATTGAACAAAGTATCGAGACTAAAGTAAGTTCACTGGATTATGCGAATTAAACGAAATATATAATCAATATGAGATACATAAACATAAACGACATTAATATTTAACAGTTACAAAACTAGAGCAACAATAACGATGATAAAACGTCAATGAACATGAATTTAAAACAAACAAATTATATCAACATTACTAGTTCTAATAACAATTCTACATAATTTTGTTATAACATTAGGGAACACAGAAATACTACACACCTAATCGCTAGACATTGTGCACCACTAAACAACTCCAATAACATGTCTTTGCACGCACGCATTTTAGCTCAGCTGTTACGTGTGGACGCTTTGTTCACCGATGTTTTACAACATGTGTCATCCCACTCTTTATCCCCAGGCCACCCTGGCATCTGCCTTCACTCTTCCAGCCCAACCCTATCGCGTCGCAATGAATTCTAATGCCGCATGTTATGCGTCTAAAAACAGCAAAGTTTTAGAATTATTGTGTACTTCAAAACGGCGACGCTTTTAGGTCGCACCGTTTTACCGGATAACTTTCGCTTCCCGAGGACCCCGTCAGCTCCACGCTGGGCATGCACTTGAGAGATTTGACGATTTCTGGAGACGGTTTAATGAAGATGGGCGCGCATCTGTGAGTGGAAAACATAGTAGTGCGCACTCAAAAAAACAAAAAAAAGCAAACAAACAAACTCTTGAAACTCTGCCATCCACGAACGAGAGCGGCTTTTTGAGTGAGCGAAAAGTTTTCCGTTTTTCTACTCCGCTCCCTCCCCGCAACCCTTCGCCACAAACGGTATGCCAACTTCCCTGCTGGCCTCCTATTTGTAGGCCTGTTGGCAAAAGCAACAACGACTGCGATTGATGCACTGAAGCTGAAGCGGAATCACGCACCGTATGTACGTTGTCGCACGGATATGGTCGGGTTGGAAAACTCCTCCGTTCGGCCTTCCTGCCCCGGAAAACCCGCACACCCGTTGCGGAACAGTCGCCTGTCAGGAGATACGGATTTAGGATCGCGCTAACCACCGTCCCCTCGCATTCTCACACTACCTCGCACGGCCTATCGTAAACCGCATCGATCCGTGGATAATTTTGAAACAAATTCACCCATACGCCGGATTGACGCTCCTTTAATTCCATCCGCCTTTCGTCTTTGCACAAGTGCCTCTGTTGATGTTGGTGGTTGGCGCTAAAGTTAATATGCTGCTGCCTCTACCACACCCTTGCACGCTCCGTCTTGTGATTTTATCCTCATCTCCCATCTCCCGTGCCCTTTCCTTCATCGCCCTCCATCAAAAGACAACGGCGGCCGAGCGCGACAACGGTGGAAAAGCCAACCCGATACACACCCGCCCGTACGCCTGGCACCGCAGTCACGTTGCGTAATACACGGCCACAAGGCAAACCCTTTTTGCACTTTTGCCACTTTTCATTGCGAAACCAACGGGAAGCGGCGAAACGCCAAATGCGGAAGGACCGACGGGGAAATGGGGAGCGATGTTTAAGGTGCTGTTTAATGAGGTTGAATTTATGAGCAAACTTTCTGCGCGTGTCGCTGTCTTGGTGTCGGCGGTCGGTTCAATCGATGCCCCAACCGTCAGCCCTGGGAGGACGGAGATAAACGGAAGCCTCCCAGTCGGTCCGATTGGTGGCCTACTGGCAGGCTGCAGAGCTGCACGGCTCCCGACAGGAGTAATGTACATTTTACGGCACTCTAATGAAACCCTTTTTTCGCAACGTAGGGGTCTCTCGCTGGAAGTTCAAATTGCTATCATACTGCACGTATGAAAATGAGGGGCAAAAACACAGTTTTTAAAAGTAGCTTTTAAACAGATATACCTCTGCGAAAGTGTAAACATGAATATGCATAATGTACATTTAGAGCTATAATATGTAGAAATATGGGATAAAGTGCAATAACGATTAGAACAATATTTCTATGTCCATTTTTATATCGACAGGTGTAATGTTTGAGCAATTAATCTGTGTTTAAATTTAAAACTAGAACTAAGTATACTACTCAACTAGCCGAAATTAATGTCTTTGAAACAGAACAGACTTTGCACGATTGAACTACGATTTCAGTCAAACATCTGAACTGTGCTAAAAGAAGTGTTTTCGATTTATCGCTCATCCTACTAAAGCAACAGAAAATCACGTTTACCTCGCAATGGTGCATGAATTTTCAATCGCTTTCCAAAAGCTGCAACTCTTCAACAAACTCATAAAGCGGTACAAAAAAAATCAATAGCCTCAGTATACAATGCTCCATTTAAGCTTCGGCCGGGATGGTCCAACAGTGAAAAGTTGTGAAATACGGGTTGGCCAATAAAAAACGGCACGAGGACAAGCGAAACGAAGGGATAAAACCGGGAAGCGGTCAAATGTTTCGTATCGGATGTTCGATTGACCCACTTACAGGGGGGGGGGCGAGGCCCACAAGCCGGATTATTTTGTTGCGATTCGATTTATTTTACAGCCTTCCGCTGGTCCGCTCCAGCCCGCGGTCCTGCTTTCCACATTCGTGCCACGTCCACAGTTGCCATGGTTGCGAATGCTGCAGCCATCGAAGCGATTCGAAAAAGGACACTGCAGCGCACCGAGTGCACCAAAAAGCAATTTTGTTTGCCAATTGGTTTAAGCGGCACAGCTGAAACCGAGGGTGGAAATGTGTGTTGAATGGAAAACGGGTTACGTGCTTCTTTTTTTTTTTTTGTTGCTGCAATTGAATTACATTTTAAAGATCTGCATGGCCGCTGAAACCTGCAGATGTTACAGTTTTGATGAGAATATTTTATATCACATGCAATATCGCGCTTTCGCTGCATGGTTCAGCATTAATTTGAACCACTGTAAAGAAAATCAATTCAACACAAACCAATCGACCCTCCGACACTAATCGGCTAACCTTTGGCTGAATTAATTACGGATGAAAACCGTGCTCAGAATTATCGTTAATTTAATACACAATTAAAGAGGATAATCGGCGCTGTTTCGCATTCAAATAAACATGCACAAATTATTTCTCTCCCACTGCGCCCACAAAACCACCCCCTCCGGTGGAGCTTTTCCGGGCCGACCTGAAGCGCATCGGTCGTTTCCGGACAGTGTCATCAGCAGGGCCATTTTGCGCAAACAGTCACACACCGCACGCTCACCGGACCACCGCACACGCATCGGGGCGCACTTTATGGCTCATCATGCAATCAATATCTCAAAACGGTCACCTGGTGCCATTGCCATCCCCTGCATCGCCCTACGCATGACAACGACGCAACAAAAGCCATCCGACATCCGACTGGTGGTGTGAGCAAGACAGCACCATATTAACACCTTCCCGTACAGAGATGAACGTTGGGGGAATACGGCACGGAATTACACGCATAAACCCCACAACCTCCATTCCTGCATCCTTCACACGCCGAACCAAACGACCGTCTTCGAGACACCCAGCAAGACAGACAGTCAGACAGACCTACAGACAGTCAGAGCCCGGAAAATCCCGCTCGCGTGGCACAACGATTCCGACCGAGCGCAATCTTCGCTTGAGACATTTTCACCGCATCCCCCCCTCCCCTTCCACCCAATCGATCGGACGGCACACCTGCCAGGCCCTCAACAGGTGAGGCAAATGGTGCCGGGCAAAGGCGTTCACCTGTCCGTCGGCAGTCGATTACCTCACAAGAAAGCAAAACGCCAAACGCGCTCCCTCCGCACAAGCAATCGCTCTATCTTGCTCGCACTCTCCACACTTAAAGCTACATTTTGCTCAAAAACACTCGCACCCACGCACCAGCAAGCCAAGGCACGCTTCCAGTCCGGTCCTAAATCGGTGGTGCGGCTTTAATGTGAATTTTCCCGCCCTTGGGGTGACATCGACGTTTCGGGGCGCAACGCTGGCAGGGCTGTTCGTTCATTTTGCTTGCGTTCGCCTCAGCCGTGGGAGCGTAAAAAGGTCGGAAAACGACCGTTCGAAACGTGGACAGGACGAACTCGGGACGGGTCGATGAACGCGCTTCCTCGCTGTGGCAAGAGCATTCATCCTGCATCGTTCGGGGCGTGAGAAAGCGAACGGCTTGCACTGAACTTTCTCACCAACGAGCAGCTTGCGTACAAGTTCTTGCGTTCCGAGTGCTGCTTGTGTACAAAATGCGCAAGAAATCGAATTCAATACGGCGTCATCTTCGCCGTGAGAAAGTAAAGTTCAAGGTCATCGGCAAGGAAAACCCCTACCACCGCCGGCTTTCAACGTGTCTTACACCCACCGGACTTGTTGTACATGAACATCAACACTGCTTGTGAACGTTATGAAGAGCCTGCAATCTTGGGGCGAAAGTTTATGCATAGTAGACGCAATTTTCTCTATTTTTTCATGAGGCTATTTTTATGTACAGTTGTCGTGGGCAGAAATCAAATTACATCAACGCGTTCTATTTCCAGCCACACGCACGTTTCACCCAAAAGATAAACATACTCTCGTGGTTTTGGTTCAATCTCTCGCTCTCTCCCTCTCTCGTACAGCTTCATTCTCACAGAATTGCTCAAAGTTTTCCAGCTCAAAGGACACAGGTATTGCGTTCCATTCAGGAAAAACGAACGAAAACGACAAAGCACGTGAATTCCCGGAGAACGCGTTTGCTGTACCAGGGTTGAACGGGCTTCGAGAAAGTTCCATTGAACTGCTGGCTGATGGCCATTTATTTTACGGCTGACGAAAAGCGCAATTCTTGGGCTTACCTATTTGGCGATAGTTTTTGTTACACCTTCGTCACTTTCAATTAGTCACACACATTCATTCAGTTTACCTTTCGCCACTTGCCTTTAAAATACTGTAGTGCGCACAAGTTTTATGTTTTTCAAAGCTTTATTTGTAATCTGTAAATGGAGTCGATGAAGCTTTCACAATGCAACAATGAATTCAATAATATGTAATGACTGCAGGTCACACACTCTACAGATGAATGCCCACATGTATCACTGTTTGCAGCACAATTGCTCGCAGTTAATTCCACTGAAATCGTTTACAAACATAAGCCCAAACACACAGTCGCGCGTAAAATAGTCAAATCGTTCGCAAAATAGTCTCTCCATCGTACTGGTGCGTCCTTGCACGTCCGAAACAAAACGCTGGCCACAACATTCGCTCGGTTGCTTTGCCCGTTCCACGAAGCTCCTCACAAAGGATGCACGGTCACGGATGGTTGTAGTTGTACTATTGAATAGCGTGCTTGTAGTAGAGTGAAAGGATGTTCCCACCAAAACGCACCCAGCAGCCAACAGGACCAAGCGAATGAACGAGTGAAATGGTTCCAACGACCACCAAGCGTGCGCTTGGCAGGATGCGCGAACACACACAGCACCGATGGCTCTCGGTGGCGCCGGAGTTCAGAGGTCGGTGCATCAGGTGCAATTGTGCGGGGTTGCATCATCAACGGCATGGTTGCACGCACGCACCTACGTCATCGCCAGTCAAAACAACGACGATTTCCCTGCAACACAGCCGGTTTTCGGAGAGAGAGAAAGAGAAACGGAGAGAGAGACAGCGCAGCACACAGCGTGAGCGTGAGAAAATGTTCCATCTCACGCATCGCACTTTGTTTCGCGAAAGGTATGCGATTGAACGAGATTCCTCGATGGTGGTTAGGCGAAGAGGGCCATTTTCCTCCACCCGAGTGAATCTTGCTCGCAGAGAGCATAATTTTCCTGCATGCAATGAAACATTTGCCTGCTCAGTCAGCTTGCATGGTTTTCCTTTTGGTACGCAAATTTTGGGGAAAAACTTCGGCAAGGTGCCTTTCAACAAAACGTTGAACTCGTAGTAGAATCAGTAAAAAAACAATCAACATTGTCATTTTAAGTTTTCTTTTTATTTTCGCAATCTGATTGATATTACTTATGAATGGTCGGAATGAATTTCATATCGAAGATGAGCTTAATTTAAAGTAATGTAATAAATTTAACAAACTGAGTGCTCTTAATTTTCATCTACCCATGGTTTGATGTTATTTCCTAGAACCTCATTGTTCTGTTTAAAGCTTTAACAGGACAAAACAGTGCAAACATCATGCCGCTGTTAATTCGCCATTGTTTCCGTCAGCTCCAAAATCCTGAAAAGAGAAATTTGCACCACCGTCGTCAACAACAGGTACGTGACTGAAGGTAAAAACGCAACCAATTCTGCCCGATAACATAAAGCATGATTTAAGGATCCTGGCAGCTACATGTGCGTAGCCGCCCCGCGTCTACAGCATGTCAACTGCCGAGCGTGCTTATGGCGATGAAATGATCAATGAAAAGTCAGCGAATAACACCGGAAGAGATTTCAATGCTACTTCCCGTTGTAGTACGTTGTACGACAAATCACTGCATTCGTTAAGGTGATTCGCGTATTATTCGCCATCATTGCTGTCGCGTTCATACGCGTAGGCTCTTTCGGTATGCAACGCACGTAGCAATGATTGCTTTCGCCGGCGCAACGAACGACGAGCGAGCATAAAATGATACGGGCGAGAATGTTCGGTGCAGCTTTTTTGTCCTAAAAGGACGAATGGTTGTACCACATATTTAAAATTATGTTTCAAAACACAGGCATTAGCCTGCAGGTGCATGTTTACCTTTACGTTTCGTATTATCATGAAATATAGCAACTTTTAATTTTTTGCATATAGGCATAACTGTTTCATCTCATATGTGGAAATATTTGCATGTACATTTTTGGTTCTAACTGGTTTTTCTTTACACAGTTGCGGATGCCTATTAAATATATTTCCGATAATTAAATTAAGTTAATTTATTTAGTCAAATTGGTAACATTCTGTTCTATTGGATAAATTTCTGGCTTTTGTATTACAATGCTTCTGCACCGTCACCCTGGTACATAGTACACGAACGAAATCTCGGAATCGAGAAATTGATTTTTGTCAAGCTACCATTATTAAAGTTGATAGTATATTCTTGTAATTGGCTATAACAGTCAATAATTATAAATTGAACCACATTAATCAACAAAAAGCTCTATATAACAATATTTGTATAAAAAACATTGCCAATATCTTTATTTCTATTACGGTCACCTCCTACTTGTGAGCATTGGAAGATTTATAGTTTTGTCTGAACTTTTTAAACGAAGGAGTGTGCATTAAAGTGTGTCCATCAGACTAAAATGTCAAGCAGCAAGAATTAGAATTATGATCATTGCGAAATAAGTGAATCTTTTAACCAAAAGAATTTTATTATTATCTTTGACAGCAAAAACCTCGAGGTGGTAGATGAGGTATGCTGTTTTGAACATTTTTAACTTCGGACAACGTATTCATAAGAGGAAATTAGGGTATCATATGAACATGTGGGAATCGTTTTCCAATTAAGAGGTGTTCCAACGCGACCCTCAGTTGCAACAGAACTCAGCGAAACAGTAACGCAGCTTCAGCAGTCGGGTCGGCCTTTACAGGCTTTCAAGACTTCTTAGCTACCACCCAGCAGGATAGTCTATCCTTCCTATGATGACCGAAGGCTCCATACGACGCTTGAGCACACGACGGATATGTTGAGAAGACGTGAAGAGAGGATGACTGTGTGACTGTATTAATTTGAGAAGAAGCGAGAAATTATATTCGTTTAAAAACATCGTAATCAGCTTGAAATATTTCATACTCACTTGAAATATATCAAACATATTTCTAACGTAGCTACTAGCCGCTAGAGGACGCTCACATCATTTCAAAATGTCTGTTACTGTAACTTCCACGAAACGCTCTGCGCAATACGTACGTTGGAAATGTCATCGATATTTCAATACGAAGTCAAACGTTAACATATTCTAAAAGTAATAATGTTTATTGTTCTAGCCTAGGTCTTAAAGACAACCGAATACCTCCCTTTCACAATTATTACTTTGGCAAATGTGTTTGTTGAACGTCCAAACTATCTTTCCATTCTGAGTCGGTTACTTCCCATCTCGTTGTTGTAGTTTTTTAACCTTTTAATGGCAAACACCCGATTCGTTCAACTATGCTTGAGTTTAACAAAAATCAAGCAGCTTGCCATTTCGTATGGACAGTTTTGCCAATCATACAATTTTTCCCACTTCCTATGGCCAACAACAATCTACCAAATCTTTTTTTTTTCATATTTTTTGTTACATAATTTGACAAAGTAAGCGTCTTTTGTTGTGCTCTGTGAGAACAAGCTAGCTAAATGATTTTCTACATTAATGTAAAGTTTCTGTCACGGAGCTTTTGTTCATATAATGTATCGACCATCCTACTCCCCGTTAGCGATCTTCTTTGGCCCAGGCAGTCAGCTACAAGGCAAAGGAGACGGTATATGCACTGTTACTCGATTCCCTACACACTTCGAGGAAGACATTTGACTTAAAGTTTTGTGTTCGTTTTTTCGCCTTCGTTCGTCTTAATTGAGTTTTCAAGCAGCTGCGGCAGGGTGGCGTGCTCTAATTGAAACTAGGGTCAACGTATCGTCTTTTGAAAAGTTTTCCTTTTCCTCGATGGTTCCGTTATCTGTACACGTGTACAAAATGTTCCATTGTATTGCTTTTGATATTTCTCTTCTCACCTACGCCACCGTTTCGATCGTTGGGAGAAATCTTAGCTTAGTTGTCTTTTTTTTACAATTGTTGAAGTTACTTCCGATGCAAGGGTGGAGCTCAATGTACCTTCTCTAGTCCGATCAACTTCTCGAAAAACATGCAGTAATTGCGATCATTGTTGTAGTAGAACGGATCCTCCAAGATATCCCGAGCATGGCTCAGTGTTGCAGCAGCCAGTTCACCCACGGTCCACTTGCGGTCCTTCAGCACCCGGCAAATCGTATCGAGCTGCAAACGAACAAGAATGCCATTAGTTTTATTACCGCACTGTTAAGCACATGCTAATCGAGCAAACCTTCGATAGTTTCTCGTTGCCCGCAGTGTAATAGCTAAGGTAAGGCAAACCAGCGACACTAGCGGCCATCCACTGGATCACCATTTTGAGCTGCACGTCTCCCCTTTTGCTTGCGCCACAGCCCCAGTTCCCGGTGGCAACAGGTCGTAAGTTCACATTTAGCGTGCGTTTTTGAGCAAGTTGTGATATCTGTTGTGAATGAGAAAGGATAAATAGAAAAAAAGAACAAAGGTTCAGTGACTTCTTTGCAATCAGTTTCTCTGCCACTGTAAGCATACCCAACGGGACACGGATATCGAGAAAATGAAGAAGAAGTAGATAGACACAAAGAAAGTGAAGGGAAGAGATAGCACAGGTAGATATGAGAAGTGAGCACATTAGAGATAAAATATTACCTTTGCTAGTGCACGATTCGCACAAGTAGCACAACGAGCACACAGATCCTAGTAAAACTCTCGCATGCGAAACGTAAAACAAACACACACACAAAACAGACGAACAAGCTCCACATACAAACGCTAGTCATAGCTACCTTCAGCACCACATCATCACACTTGATATCCTGCGTGTAGGAAACGGACCAGTTCGGTTTGTACTGCAGCAGTTTCGTTTTCAGCGACGACTGTCGCTCTAGCTTGGGCGGTGCAACCTTGGCCGGCACGGTCACTTCCGTTACCGAGCAGCCAGAGCCGCTCTGGGTCGAGCGCAACTTGTGCAGGAGCTTCCGGTGGTCGGTTCGGGTGAGCTGTATGTTGGGACACTTGAATAGCTTTGCCGGTTCCAGTGCAAGATAATCATGACACTGCATCACCCAATCAATCCGCTCGATCGATGGGATGACCCAGCAAGGAGGGGGGAGGGCATTTAGTGTGATCGTTTCATTTGTGATGTAAGATGTACGCATTTGTCAGATGACGGGATAGGCAACGCAAAACACAAACGCACAACGCATCCAAAAGCATGTGTGACCGAATGGAAGGGTATGTGGATGAGAAGAAACGGGCACGGGCGACCCCAGGAACAACAGGACCCAGCAGGGTGGGAAGGTAAACAAAATCGGTGTGATGGAAAAAAGAGAAAACAAATCGATTTAGATGGATGGTAGAACATAAGCGGATGATAGTTTTAAGCAAAATAAAGTGTCGTTGTGCGTCTAACTAATAAAGGAACTCATGGAAATCATCCACAGCCATGGCATTCAACACGGCGTATGTACAAAAGAAACAGGCAGATATCTTCGAAGCAATCAAACAAAATGCGCAAAACGGTACTGCAGAAATCATTAAGTCCTCGATACTCCAAATGCTTACACGCCTCAACTAAGCCTTACGCACTACACTATAGACTCACTACGAAGCGCATCAAATCATTAATCATTGAAGAAGAAAAACTTGTTCCATAAATACAATACTAACTCTAGTGTCTCACTAAAAAACGCTAAGCTAGGTTCTTCTCAACTGGCAAATGAAAACATTGTCCTCTGTACCAACCGACCAAACTTACCAGCTGTGCTGCCAGTTTGTGCTTGTGCTTGGCCAGCTCCAGCGAAAGTGATCGCACGTGCAACAGAATCTTTTCCTTCTGGCCCAGCGATCCGGTCCCTCCACTTCCGGCAGCGTTGTGTGAACCGGTCGAATTGGTACCGGATGCGTTCCCGCTCGTCAGGCACTCCTCGGTGAACGGAATGCCCACGAAGCTCTCGCTGAGCGTGCGCTTGAGCAATGAGTTGGCAAACTTCAGCACAGCCTCGTCCCGGGCATCCAGCTTTTTTGGCTTGTCGGTACTTATTGGTTCTTCAAGCCACCTGAAAGGGGGAAGAGCATGCGTCAGATTAGGAAGCAATATCGGAAACATCATTTGACACAGTGTCCAAACGTACTTGGCAAACTTTTCATACACCTCCTCCAGCTCCGAGCCGAGATCCGAATCAAAACTGTACTTGGACGACTCATTGGTTCCCTTCCGTTCTAGCGTCCCGTTCTGCTGTGGTCCACCAGCTGTCTTTTCCTGTGACTGCCCATTCCATTCCAGCTCATCGTAGTTGCTATCCATCGAGCCGTCCAGCACGAAGCCGCAGGATCCGCCGCGCCTGACGCGGATGTCCTGATCACGGATCTGCGATCCCGCCACGCTGATCCCGACCGCATAGCTGCTATCGTCCGTGCTCCCCGACAGTCCGTTCGTTCGGTCATGCTCTAAAGCCGCCCGCAGCTTCTGTGCAAACTCGTACCGTCGCTCGGGCGTATCCAGCTCCGACGTGTACGCGTGCGCCCGCAGTCCATCCTCGTCGTCCTCGTCGAAGCTGTCCTTCGCGCTGTGGAACTCGTCCTGGCTCGAACCACAGCTCGATAGTGTGTCGGGCCGCGTCAACCCCTGCTGCTGCTGATAGCTGTCCGGGATGCGTAGCGGATGTCGGTTCACTGGCAGACACTCGCCGGACGAACCGAGAATGATAAACTTCCCCCGACGGTTCGAACCAGTGCCGGAGCATACGGACGGTGCGTTTGGTCGTTCCGGCGATAGCCACGATCGCCGCTTGTTTATGTCCTTCTCTAGTTTGTTCGAGTCACTGCTCGAGCGCTTCGAGTTCGGTGTTGCCTGCCGAATGAAGATCGTCGTATAGACGTCTGGCGAGCCCGGCGTCGACCCTTCCCGATCCCGCTCTCCGATCGGTGACAGACGCCCTTTGCTAGACACTGTTTCTAGCTGATCAAGCTTCAGCCCTGCCCCAGTCCGCTTGTCTCCCGCTTTTGCCGCTGGAACCGTCGGCGGCTCACCCAGCGCCACTGGGCAGGATGTGTTCTGGCGGAACGCCAACAGGCACTTGTTCAACTCCCGCAGTATGTCGTCCTCCTCGAACTGCTGCGACGGCAACGCCCGGTAGTTCTCTGCGTCGATACAGCACAGGCTCGTCGCTTTCGGTTCCGCGATTCGCTCCAACAGTGGTCCCTTCTGCCGGGGATCGACGATCCGCGCCACGTGATGCACATTCTCGATCTGGAGCGACTCATTGTCCTCGAGCGACTCCACGTACAGCAGTACCGCGAGTAGCTCGGGAAAGGTACAGAACTGGATCGACTCTTGCGTGTCGCCGTCGGCCAGCACATCGCCACCAAGCCGCGCACTAGCGAACACCGTTTGCAGCATTTCCGGATCGGCCTTGTCCAGCTTGCCCTCGTGGCGTATCTCGACGTCGCACAGGGGCAGCTCGCACTCCAGCCAATCCTCGATCGTGAGCCACTGCTTGCCCGTCATCACCTTGCGGGACACTCGCAGCGAACCGTCCAGTGCCGTCCCGCTGCGCTCCAGCCAATCGAAGTAGTACAGGAAGCTGCGGAACTTTGCCCTCTGCACGGCATTGCTGTCGAATGGGGTAGGGACATGTATCGCGAAGTGCCCGTTGAAAGGAAAGGTGCAAAAAAACAAACAAACAAAACAACAATACCATTAGTCCTACACCAGATCCAACCTCGTCCAGTAGCGAATGCGGTGGATCAACCTACTCTACTAAACCTCTAAAAAAGTGTGTAAAGTTAAAGTCTTGTAACGTGGGGTGTGTTTTTTCAGTACGTTTTGGAAATGTCGAAAAGAACGCGTTGGCCAGCAGGGACGCGACCAGCCGATAGCTCAGCTCGTAACTGTCCGCCTGCTGCTGCAAACTGAAGCTGAGACCCCGCGGCGGCCGATACTGCTTAAGGTTGCGGGCATGCCGTGCCAGCGCTTTGATCGTGTGCCCGAGGAAGTGGTCCCGCTCCGAGGCGTCCATCGTGCGCTCGACAAAGTGGCGCAATCCATCGAACACCGACGTATCCTTGCCATCCTCGTCCGGGTCCAGGCTGACACTGTAATGAAGTGGTAAATGCATAACAGGACATGAGGCTCGTTTTAACAGAGATGCAGCTTCAGCGGAGCTACCCACTTGCATAGTTCATGCAGCTTCTGCATCACATCTATCACCACGTCCAGGCAGCTGGATTCTTCGATTTGGGCCAGCTTCTTCTGCACGTTGGACCACCAGGGTAGATCGCACGGAAGCATAACGAGCGCCATGTTGACATTGATTGTTCCGGACGCGTAACAGATGCTAGGTGTGATGCTGCGAACGAATCCACTATTTGTACTCACTAGCTGGCACCGTTACCCGCGATATTGAGGTAGTGGTTACAAGCGAAAGTGAAATCGCACTGCTGATTTTGGTTGAATGTAAGCAACGCAATTACTGGTAGTTTTATTCCGGGCACAAATCCAACAACTACTACAGCAAATTTATATCCGTTCAGCGTTTCCTTTTCTTATTCCGTACGATATTTGCCGACTAGTAATGCTTCTCCTTTTTGATGTCTGGTGGCGTTGTCTTTGTGCGTTAAGAATTCTGAAAAGATGGAGAGAATAATGGAGAGCTTAATGATGTGTTTCTCGGTAAGATAAGGCAAATGTTTGATCGGCTAAATATGTATTAGCTCTAACCACAAGGGAGGTCCCTTGTGGTTTGGTTTGAGATTACTACTGTACGAAGCAAGAATAACAAAGGATCAGTTTAGTGAAAAGATTAAGTATGAGATCGTGGTATGTTAACTTTGTTACAATCATTTAATTTACTACTGAAGTTATGTTTTTATGTTCAATAATGCATCTATTGTAATAATGTATTCTGGATAATTTATGTAAATCAGTGTATAGGTATACTATAATAAACTATGATTATTGTTTTATATGTTTATGTTGAATTTATTTCTACTGTTTAAATTTGAATTTTGAAACTAATAAGTATATGTTTTATTTATCAAAATTAGACTACTGGTGTTAGAATGTATGTCATTATATAGTTTATGTTTTTAAAAAAAAGTAGAATAAACATAATTATTCTACTTTTTATTGAAATCATCCTGCTAAAAGTTATTTTTAACTCCGCTTCAAGGTTCAATGCACCATAGAAACTTCTTTAAGAAGAAGTTTTTCAGTTTGAGCGGATAGTTGCAATTTTTTTTTTCATATTATTTCTGTATAACATGCTCAGTTCTTGTACATGATGCCGTGTATCATTAAAACATATTCAACGAGCGAAATATCTAACTAGTTCGATCTAGAGAAAAAATGTTTATTTTGAAAAATATTTCAATACAGTGAACCCTCTCTTATTTGAGAGGCGATGGGACTGTCGAATAAGAGGGGTTTTCAAATTACAGAGGTGGAAAGTGAATGAAAGGTCCATCCAAACAAGAAAGAGACAGAACATTTAGTATGCAGCCTTAACTGTTGCTATTGGAAACTGCGAACAGGATTGCCAATTTGAGCATACATCATTCTATAACCATGGCAACACCATACACAAATAAAAGGGACACAGATTTCAGAGGTTTTCCAAATTAGAGGAACAAAAATGTACTGGAAATCAAGGGACTGTGCAAAATGTTCAAATAAGAGAGGTTTTTCAAATTGGAGAGGTGTCAAATAAGAGAGGGTTCACTGTACTTTCAATTGAACGTTTCAATTGAACTTTAACATGGAAAGGAGTATTTTGCACAATCAGTGGATAGAAAACTATGAAAAAACATGTATTTATAAGTCATCCCAAAAAGCTACGTTTGAGAAACTTTTTAAACAATATTCGATTAGTGTGCTTAATTTTTCCATGCCCACTTGTGTTCGTTTCATCCTAGCTCGTCTCTGTGCCAGTAACCGAAAGGAACGATCCAACAAGTTGCTACGAAAACAACCGAGGTTTCGCCGTGGTGCTACATAAACCGAAGTAAGTGAAAACAAGTTGCGCCCCGGTGCTGCGGCGTGAGAACATTTCACCGTGGTCCTAATTTTATCCCAGGAAAATCCCAAACCCCTGCGCCAGCCAGCGCGAACCACTTATCACTGTCGCGGCTGCATCCTGCATCAAAATATTCACCAGGGCACACACCGCTATATTTAAAACGACCTCCCCCCTGCAGTAAACCCAAATTCTCACGTTCTCGTGCTGTATGTTCGAGCACGAGTGTGTGTGAGTGTGTGTGATTTCGTCGCCGTTTCTGCTGCTATTAGTGCTGCATGGCCGGCCGGTCCTATCGACAATCTAATCAAATTTACGCTCTACCAGACACCTTGTGACGCGTACGCGCAAAGGAATCACGGTCGGGTAAACGGTACGGTAAACGCCCCTCCAACCTCCTTCGCCCCCTCCCCCCCACTCTCTCTCTCTTTCTCTCTCTCCCTCTCTCTCTCTCTCTCTCTCCTTCTCTCTCTCGCTCCTCCTCTCTCTCGCTCTCTCTTCCATACGCTATCTCAATGGCACCGTCTTCGTAGTGGCGTCGTAAGCGACTACTAATGAAGTAATTCACCTCCGCACGCTTCTGCACTCAGTGGAAAATGTAAACATCCCCCGGTAGTGGCGCCCGGCTCGGTACGAACCCACTCGCCGCAGTACGGGACGGCGTATTTTGGGTGGGAAAAATACGCGCTAATGGAAAGCTGACAGTCAAACAACGGACCTGGCGGAACCAACAACCACACCACACGGCAGCAGCAGGAGCGCTGGTGCCACTATCGCGTCCCATCGTCAGCGTGACAGTTGGAAAAGCGCAAACACCGATCTGCGATGCCCGTTCCGCCCCCAATGTGCTCTTCTGTTCACCGTCGCGCAAACGACTGTTGTGCTTGACGTCATCGGCAGACGATAAATGCAACACTGTTTACTCATTCGTTGATCGTTGAGGAAGGATGGGCTGATCGTGTTGAGCATTACATCTGATTAGAACAATGAACAAGCGATTTAGCGTGAATACTACACACTTTTCTGATTGTTTAATAACATTTGTTGACGCACTCCTTTTTAATATCTTATTTTAGCCAGTATCGTATCTCACATCACGAATCATTTATTCGCGACATAAAGTATTTACACAGAGAGAAGTAAAGGTCAAAGGACATACTGGTATAGATTAAAACTGTGCTGTATGTTTTCAATATGGTTATGTAAATTTGGATCTAATCTTTGCATTTTCTAATATCCTATCATACGCTAATTTGATGATTAAATTGAAGCAATTGACTACGCATTTCAGAGCGAAAAGGTAAGGTCATAATCATATTTGCAATTTTCCACCCTGTCATACTTTTTCCATCTGCCATGTTTGCTTTATTTTAAGCATACTCTTCAATCTCGCAGCACAACCACACAACCGTATGGCGTCCATTCGATGATTAATGGTTGTCCCCTTCACCGCAAGCAGCTGACGTGAGCGGTGAACGCCAACACCATGGGTAATGAGGCGTAACGTAAAGTGAATTCAAGTGTTGCACCATTGCACAGGGACCGAAGGTAACGCAATTTTACGCATTAAAGAGCCGACGCTTTACCCTAAAGTGTGGAATATGATCCCACTCTGATCAAATATTCTTATAGTATTTTTTATGAAAGAACTCATGTTAGACTTAAATTGTCCGATAATTAAGTGCGTTGTACCCTATGTCTAGAGTCTTTGCATGTTGTTCAATCAGCGTAGATATTAAGGACATCCTGCCAAAAGAGCTCAATGATAATTATGGACCTAACCAGGAAAACGCTCAATGGAGACGCCTGGTATGTTTCAGATATGGGAAACAACATCCAATCATTCGGAAATACACTGTTTCCCTCGAATCTATTTCCTCCGCAATCCCTATGTATAGTAGATTGAGTTTCTGGTAGCTCTAATTAATTAATCTGTTTCCTTTTATTTGTATGCCAGCTCGTGTATTGATCGGTCTCAGCTTGCCATTTTCTTCAAGATAAATCCATTCCGAAACTCAGACATCGAATAGCAAATGCTTGCCAAAGCGCACCCTTTCTGTCTGTTTAGCGTGGAACGTTGGTTTTATTGTCATTTTGACATTTAACTTTGCAATCATTTTCGACCACGAAAACAAAACTACACACACACACACACCCTGCACCACCATTCCAAAAACATCCTTTGGTTAAGGGATTTATTATTGTCTGCTGATGTCGGCTACATCGCTCGACGAAGCTCCGAAGCTTGCGTGTGCCAGAATCGGAAACATTTATTTTTATTGAATATGTAGTTTATGTTCTTCGCGCAACCTTTGCCATTAATTTTGCCGGACGGCTCTCCCATGTTTTGCATCGCATTTGCACTGCCCAAACTAATGGGTTGGGCTCTGCTTAGGTCGGAGGATGGGAGCGCGCTGTCTGGCATGAGACTCGTCCTTGCTTGGCGAGCGGGTGACTGCGTAATTGTTCGCGAATAGCACATGCAACACACACACACACACGCCACACGATCAATATCATTAAAATTGCGGCCTTACAGATCGTGAGCGAATTTGCGTGTCACGATTTGCTAGCTTGCACATAATCATGGGAAAAAATAGATGCAACACAGCGCACAGACTGAGTACACACCGAACCCCGCGCATACAGCTCTCCACCCAATCGTGAATGAGCTAACAAGCAAAAGCCGCTTTGGACAACAACGACGGCTGCACTAACATTGCACCACCATCCTGGAGAGCCTTGTTTTCCCGCGACCATGCAGATTTATGGTATCGAGTGCTATGGGAGATGTATGGCAAAGGCCATGTTGCTGTTGGTATTTTGCTTTTATCTGCTACAATACAGCTTTACCCCACAACAGAACGTGCGGGCGAGTTCGATCAATAATCAAGTGAGATAAATATCTCAAGGACAATCACGATCAATGGTGGAAAGAGGATGCAATATTATTTCATATTAAAAAACTGTATATTTTTAATAACATTTATGAATTGGTTTACTTCAACATTAATTTAAATAAACTGATAAAAGCAAAAACTGTCAGCAGGTGCAATATATCCCAGGTACAATAAAAAGATGTTTTTCTTCGCATTATTAACAAAGCAGAAGTAAAACACACCAGCAACATATCACATTTACTTTTATATATTTTTTTTACTTATAGAAACCAGTTAATTACTAAAACCAGAAATCAGTAAATTATTTCAACTTAATTGGAATGACTAGTTTAAACTTAAACTTAAGCCGGTCTCGTAGTACAGTCGTCAACTCGTACGACTTAACAACATGCCCGTCATTGGTTCAATCCCCAAATAGACCGCGCCGCCATACGTAGGACTGACTATTCTGCTATGGGGGGAATCAATTAGTCACTGAAAGCTAAGCCCGCAAATGGGTACAGGCAGGCCTTAACCGACATCGGTTGTTGAGCCAAAGAAGAAGAAGAAGTTTAAACTAAAATATTTAAACTAAAATATTGTAATATGTCTCTTTTTTATACAATGTTCTAATAACTTTTTTTTCTCGTTTTATTCTTACTCTGTTTTTCCTTTTCAATTCAACAGAAACGCTTTTGCTTTAAATTCATTAATTTATACATCTCTAAACAACTAAAAATTTGTTATTTTCTAACTTTCTGGCGGCTCGAAATAGGTAGCTAATGATTTAAATTATTAGATGGAAATAAAATATTAATATCATTATTATTATTCGTTGGAGTTTCGATTCCTTTTCGATTCCTTTTCGTTCCTCTTCGATTGCGTTTGAAAAAGTAGCTGCCAAGTTTTCGGGAAGGTAAATAATTGCGATAGGAACAAATTATCATCACTTCACCCAGTGTTGTAGCAATTTTACTTCGTCTGCTCGACTACTGCCCGTCCATCAATATTCCACCGGTCGACTACTTTATTTGAAAAAAGGTACATCAAACTGACCGCAGAGCTTCAAAACCAACCATATAAATCCACCTGCCATGATCTCTTACTTCACATCACACAGCACCACACTTCGCAACACGAATGGCATACAAATGGCGATAAAATACTACCCACAAAAACATGTACGTCCAGCATGAAGGAGAAAGCTTCACCCATGGCTCGATAGAACAGCGAACCCATTCTATCTACCATTGGCGTTCGCTTCCGGCACGGAGCGTGATAGTTAGTCGTTTAAGCGTCCGAAAAAGACCGACCTTTTGCTGCCAGCTGGTGCACTTGAAAACCAGCAGCCGGAAGAGATACCGACCCACTTGGTGGTAAAAAGATAGCCACCAAAGACCCACTTTAGCTCGTCGCTTTTATGCCAGCACAAAAAAAAAACACCAAGCCTGAACGAGAAGGAAAATGAAAACAAAGCCAAATATCTTACATTTTTCTCTGCGGAATGTATTTTGTCTTCCCCATGTTCACATCCACCAATACTATGAGTCTTTTTCCAATGGACAAACTTTCCCAAAAACCACTCGAATGCTTTGAACACACACACACGCACGAGGAATAGCCGTAGCGAGCGGGCGTTCTTTGGGTGCGTTTCGCACCACGTTTTCACGCGTAAATTGCCACACGTAATAGATTGGGAGAGTTGGTGGAGTTTTCTGTTTGAATTTATTTAAGAATGTCCTCCACAGCTTCGGAGTCTTTTATTGCGTCGGTTGACTTGAGTCAGGTCAACTAAGCCGAACCTTTATCAAGTCAAGAAAGTTGTTTTTTATATTTTTCCATCTCCTTCCCTCTTTACTGCAAATATTGATGGAAGCTACCCACTTCCGTTTTCGATTTGCACCCACTTATGGAGCAAGCTACGACGCGTTCTCTCGAAGTCAGGACCGGACGCACTCCTACATCCGCGTCATCGATCGATCCCTTTTCTGCAACAGCGATGATTCTGAAAAATGGGAAAAAGATTTCGCTCAAGCAAAAGGAAGAAGCAAAACAATTAACATACGGTAAATGTTGGTTCAACTTTCTGGCTTGTGTAAGTTTGCCGATCAACGTGCAAGAAGCCAACACAGTAGCTATCGCAACGGAAAAGTTCATGGAAGGCGGGAAGTTATTAGCTTGCGCTTTCTATTCGAAGAAAGCTCTCGCACCACTGCACCACACTGTTGCGTTGACTGTGTATCACGCGGGAAACTCCCGGAAGTGGCTTGCCATCTTTACAGTTGCCCGATCTTCCCTCCCCCTTTACCACTCATATGTTGTCGAAGTTTTCGTAACTTCCGCTGAAAACAGGCAACCGACACTGAATGTCATGATGCAAGCAACCTTAATTGACGTCAGCCGAAAGGACTTTGTCGACTTTTAAGCACAACAAGATTACGTGCTCCTCGTGCCTGGAAACCGTGTAACTGTTTTCATCTCGAAAACAAATGTCATAAAGCCTTTGCAAATCCAGCTGCAATGTTATTTGCGTGCGAAAGGTTACAGGCCTAACTTGGTACGGGAATGCTGGGCGTGTTGATTTTGCCTACGAAACGCCTATGGTATGCGATAGGCAAGTACGTCTGGGAACTACCACGCAAATACAGCCCGTGGGTGTACTTTCAAATAAATGAACTCTTGCATAAACATTGTTGCATAAATCAAACGTTAATGGTCGGAGTTCTTCAATCACTTTCAATTATTGATTTTGATTGATGAATGTCAAACAAAAATACGGATTGGCAACGCGCATTTTCAGATCCTTGATTGTCTGTTTGTCTGCATTAAATCATAGCTTAGATTTTACAATAGACTAATTAATGATGGTTTATTAAAGCACTGAAAGGTTCCCTATGTACATTAAATTGTATCAAATTACGAGCAACGGTTAGCAATTATTAATATGAACACTTTCATACTGTATTACTTCATTACCGTCAGTTAATTTTAGAGAGTCACATTTCATCTCAGAGAGTCACATCAGAATCTCTAAATGAAAAATCTTGCACAGCAAACTTATTTTGTTCTTTGGCGCAACTTACCTTGCAGTCTAATATTCAAAGTACTTAGGTGCAAGCAAGCTAGATGATCTCAAATCCTTACAAGGACGTGTGCACATTGACATGATCGAAGCCTTTGTGTAAACAGTTTGAACGTCTTGTACGGAACCCTAAGTACATTGACCCTTTTTTGTTTTATATCAAAATGAGCTACGCGCTCAGACTGGACTGAACAAAAATCACTGGACTTAACTTTAGGTAAGCTGAAATTAATATCGAAATTAACAAGACATGCCGATGACATGTTGATTGACTGCTTGCATTAATTTTGTCCATATAAGATTTTGTTTTGTATTTATGACTCTAAGAATCTATATTAATTGTTTTCAATGGAGTAAGTTGAAACACAAGGACAGAGGAGGCGTGGTAGGCCCAAATTGAGGTGGCAAGATGGCGTGGAGGCGTCCGCCATTAAGGCCGGGATAACGGACTGGCAGACGAAGCGCGAGACCGTGAGCGGTTTTGGACACTCCTGAGGCAGGCCAAGACCGCAAAGCGGTTGTAGCGCCGGATAAGTGAAGAAGTGAAGTTGAAAAACATAAAAACGTTCTCTCATAGATAGATGTAAATTTTAAGAACGCATCTACACTGATGGTTCTCACAATATCGGAAGCGTGGGGATCAGGTTGTGCCTGCGGTAAAACTGATTACCGCTGCGCCATCAGGACATTAATGTATATGTAGACTCAAGTATAAATAATATGTAAAATATTCATTTAATAAAAGAAACAGTGTGTATAATTTACAACGGTTGCGCAGATAGTCATATAAATAAAAAGGCCTATCTACACAGAATCCATCGATACATCTTACATCATTTATTTCATCCATCTTCATGCTTCAAGCATTGATGAATCCTGTTATCTACGTCATCGTCGTCATGCTCATTAGCCTCGCTTATCGCCAGCAATTGCTAGCAAGTAATCCGACACCTAACAGCGTGTTCGCATGCTTAATCTATAGCTTACAATGCGCTACTCGGAAATCCCTACCGCGCAACGTCACATGCCGCACCAGCAAACCCTTTCCCTCGTCACAGCAGATCAATGTTGCTTTCCTTGCCAATCTGTTTCTGTAAATTTGGCCCGACACATTCGCATAGCGACGCTATCTAAACCTCCCAAGAAACCAATCTCCAGTGTCAGATTTGATTCATTCTAGCAGCGTTGAAGAAGGCTCAACGAGCGAATGGTTAAAAAAGGCGCACGGCATGGAAACAATTTCCAGCCAAATCCATTCTCTCTTTACGGTTCCCTCCCACGCAATCAAGTCTTCTTGAGTCGAGTGTCTGGAGCGGGTAGTGGAAAAAAGACTTCCTTTTTATTGCAGACTTTCCGCTCCCTTTGTGCGATGCCGGCAAGTCTGGAAAGCTTTTTGGGTTTCACTAAACCAAAATAATAATAAAAAACCAAACCATCCCCAAAAGGATTGCCACAAATGGTTTCCAAAGGCCATTGGCCGACTATCACCACCAGCAAGTGCTGGTCTTTCGTCCTGATGAATGAGCGTTTTTCGTTCTAACTTTCATCAACCGCTTGTTTTCCCTTCCACATCCTCATCTCTCGCGTGTTCGCTTTCTCCTAAACATGCTATTTTCTCACTAACGCTCTAACCCGTCAGCGCTCGGTACGGCTGCAAAGTTCGGTCGACGATTGCTATTTTTAACTTCCCCATCCGGTGCGATTACACCACACACCTTCCAATGTTGCCCTTCGCGGGTGTTTCTTTTCGCACCCCTGAACCAAACCGGGCGTTCAAAGAATTTGGAGCTCATCTTCCCTTGCCGCCAGATTCGCGACATCTTCTGGATGGTGAGATTAGATTCCTTTTTCACGCCTTGATCCACTCGGGCACCAGGCTCAGTCAGTTTGTGGACCAATATCAAGCAGTTGGAGAACTGAAGCAAGACAATAAGAGAAAAAAACCCCACTAATGCAACAAAAGGATAATCCACTCGAAACACCTGACGCTTCAGGTTATGCTCAAGCACGCCAGATAAGCACGCCGGTTGGCCTTCGCCTTTTTCTGCGAAAGATGTCACCACCCAACCGACGCGCCTAGGATAACATCGATTGAGCACGTCAGTCCCTCGACGCTGGCCAATGTCTTTGAACGAGCAAAGGGCAACAGAACCATTTTGTTTTTCTTTCCTTTTTTTATTTGTGTTAGCTTTTGTTTCTCTCTTCGGATCAAGTTTCCATCACACGTTCTAGCAATATTGAACAAAAGCTCCCCAAAGACACCTGCCATTTATGTAGGTCTAAATTTTGGGGACACATTCTCATCCACCTCATCGCTCTATCGCTCTATCTCACGGCAAGGTGGAGCGGCGTGTTTGCTTCACGGTACGATGTCACTGCTGCTCGAACCGAACGCCCGATACCAACCGCTAGCGAAGGGTGTATATTTGCTTAAGGTAATAAATTTGTGTCCCATTAGTAAATATCTCATTTTTCATCTCTTCATCAAATGGTCGATAGGACGGTTTCGGGCTGCGATGAGAATTTTATTACGTGCGCTTCTGGGCTGTAGTGCCATACTGTTTATTGCCACTCGGCACTGCCGGAAAACAGGACAAAAAACACCAATCTTCTAATGGGAACCCGGCGCAGGATATATTACAGTTCATCCGTTCGGCGCGGATGCCGTGCGGAAGCTTCCCGAACAAACAGCATTATGCGTGTTTGCTTTGACTCTCGTCTACGTGGAACGATTTATTTCCGACGGACAGCTATTTACTTTGCCGCTTTCATCGACAATGAAGCTTACATTAAATGGAAGGATCATTTCACAATGTGTTCGCTACTGGGAGGCATTTCAAATAAACTGAAAATTGTGTCAGCCCTGACCGACAAGGCCTAAAATCTATTCCATGCCGATTGTACCTAAACGACTATTTAAACAGAAACTCCAGTACTGTAGCTTCATGCACACATAATGTATTTGATATTTTTCATTCCTAATCACGAATGAAAATGGCGTTCCAATAATAAAACAACAAACTCTACAGTCACCGCACGTGTAAAAGACCATCAAAAATGTCACCGAAATAAGGGAAGGAAGAGGTAGCGGACCTCTTCCTCTTCTCTTCCCACCTGCACATGCAATTTGATATTAAACCTCCGCTCGTGCATATGCGCGGCTATTAATCATGTTTCTTTTTTGTTTCACATCCCTTGGTGTGCTCCCAGACTTCGGTCCTGCTCTTCGGATGACTCAAGCCTGCACCAATCCAATTCTAGAGGCAATAAGCAGCGAAATCATAACCACATCAAAGGGCGAACTCGTAAATATTCTTCCCACTGGGCGTCAAGCGCGGGGATTTGCAACGCGCAGAACCTTTCGGTCGATCTTTCAACCAGTTCATCAGTGAGTAACTGCCTTCGATTTATGCGGCCCCCCGTCCGCTAACCCGTGGTAAGCGGGATGGGGAGGAGGGGGGGAAACCACTCCCTCGCGGGCCATCTTGCGGGCCAGATGAGATGCAGCGCGTCTGCCGGATCGCAAGAAACGGAATGTTTTCAACCCACACGACAGACACGACAACGTTTCCCACCCGAAAGGGCGCATAAGACGTGTTTCCCACAGCTGCACCCGAATAGCATCCCGATGATGCATCATCATACCGCTCGTGCATCACGAAAATGAGAGAAGCACGAACACTGCACTGCGGTGGAAACGCTGTGGAAACCATCTCGACGTGCAACGATGCAATGAAAGGAGTGGGGGAGGAAGCTGACGGAGGGGATAGAAAAGCCGACTACCGTGCTCTGAACCAGGAAGAGGAAAATAGCTGGCCACACACCCACTCACGTACACACACAGAGACGTTCACGCTGAACGTCATCGTTGAGCTGCGCGGGATGCAGCGCGAACGGGATTGCGGCAGTGAAAGGGGATGCTGGGGATGCTGGGACCAGTACGCCCGCAGCAGCATTCGCTTGCTACGTTGGTGGTAGTAGTGTAAGGGCGACGATTTTCCTGCCACACTGGCATCGTCCGATGTGTCAGGTTGCATTCTAAAATTGAAATCGAACGAATGGCTTGCGGAGTTGAGAATAAGTTTACGGTCACAAAGTCTGAAACGCCGCTAAAAGATTGCTTTAAATTAGATCTTAACTTATAGAATACATTATACATTTTAAACTATAAAACAATTTGTTTCCTAACGAATCATAAATGCACAAATGAATTCACAGCATCTTGAATAACACAAACAACATGGCCCACAACTAACCAGTCGCCTTCTGCTTCAAGTGTTGATGAAATATGACCATTTTTTCTCATCATACCTTGTGCCTTGTTGAACGTCTCCTCTGTATTGGTGGAACCGGTCAGAGCCAATCCTTCGACTGCTTCACCCCTGTCACTGTCTCTCCACGTCGCACATCTGTAGACGATTTTTCTTCGATTTTCCCTCCCGCTACTGTGGGTGTGGGTGCTGCTTAAAAATCAATTTGCTTCCGCAACGTAGTTTTCGCACATGATTTCCATTTCCATGATTTATGCTTTCACTTCTGCTCGGTTTTGCCGGCACCCGGCACGAATTGCTTCTCAAACCGACAAGCTGCTTAGCATTTTTTTTAGCGAACTATACACTATCTCTCTTCGTAGGTCCACTTCACGTAGATAAGATTGAATAATCAAACACTGAAGATATTTTTTTTCCTTCGCTCGGCAATTTACCACAAAATATATACAGGCAAACACTCGCACACACACCAGCATACGTACGGCGACCACTCGCTAGGAGATGTTGCAGGAAATGCCGACTTTAAACTTAGCTCGAGCGGCTCGTTTTAGAACGTTCAGCGCAAATGGCACGATTATCGGTACACTCGCAAACCTAGCACAAACCAAGCGACACTCGAACGATTTCACCAAGAGCGGGCGAAATCGACAAAGAACGAACGGCACAGCATATTATTCATCTCTTTGCCTCCGCGGGCAGCATCTTGGGGCAGTTGGGCGCGCCAAAGCATACCGCCGGAATTAACTCGGCCCGTTGCCGGTCCGTAGATAATAATGCCACTCGTTTGCGGCTACCCCGAGCACTGCTCCCGTACCACGCACACACACACACGCTCCCTCACACAACAACAGTGGTACAGCGATTGGTTAAGAACGGTTCACAGCTAGACACGGAAAAATCAACGTTTCCTCCGGCGTTTCGAATGAGATCAGACAGCTCGAATCATCAACATACACACAGGCACACACACACACACAGCTACAACATTCTCCACCAGTTGGTTAAATTTACTGACAGCGGTAGAGATAGGATGCAAGAAAGTGTATCGGTAGAAGAGGAAGAAGAACGAAAAAGAAAAACACACACTCACACACGGGCCCTCGAGCGAGGCGAATAAGCGAAGAAAAATCCAATCCGTACCGTACCGTGGTCGAGGTGAAACTGAGGAGGAAAACTCTCGCCGGCTTTGAACGTACGTTCGCGGTTTACGGATGATACTGCGCATAACCGCCCTTCCTACTACCCTTTGCACCTATCCACGAGAGCAGTTTTCCGACTACACCGAACAGCAGAAGCAGTGCGAGTGTGAGAGAGAGAGAGAGAGAGGTTTTCCTTCAAGCGTTACAGGCGTTACCGACACTGAATGCCAATGGTTACTATGGTTGCCCCGAAGAGAGCGACCGAGTCTGACCGGTGACGTCACGGTTACAGATGCGCAGCCCTGCCTGGCCATGGCGGTGCTAGTGGATGACGATTTACCAGTTTTCACCGTTCTTGTTCTATTTTGACGATGAGAGAAAAACAACCCCATGATAAACACACCCGTTTGTCGTACCCGTATGTGTGTGTGTGTGCTGCTCGTGTCGCAACCGTGTGCGTGTTTTGCTACCGACGAATCTCGCCAACGGTTGAGCAGATTTTCCTCACCTCCCTCCGCGGAACGGCGTGTGAGTGTGATCGATGCAAGCGAAAGTGAAACCCCTCGCTTACCTCTTCCTGTCTTGGCGAGAATTTCCACACCAGCCCGCAAAGAACGGTTTGCTATTTTTGCTCTGACGTCATCGGGAAAATGATACGTCTTCGCGTGCACAGGCTAGCGGACGTTGCCATTTCTGCACTGCCGAGTGTCGAGCATATTCTTTGCTGGCAGGGGCCCGAAGTAAAGAGAGCGGACTGGTGCAGGGTGGAGCGGTTGAAAGCGTGTTTAATTTCGCGTTGTTGATGCGCTGTTTCATTTTTGCGTGTTATTGGCAAACGGTAAGCAAAATCTATGCGACACACACGGTACTGTGACGTTATTGTTTTGACTTCACTCTCTATCGTGACGTGTCATTGCTTTGAACAGCACCTTTCGTTGTAACGTCAAGGACAGCATGGTAACGGCGCACGTTTTTTTTGGGGCGTAAATTTCACTCAGCTTAGCCAGGTGTAAGCCTTATGATAAAATCATCTAGATGAACATGGGCGTATTATTGCCGTAAGGGAAGGTATACATTCAACATCCCCATATTTATGCTTATGGAAAAATATATTTTTCTGTTTAAGGTTGTTTGCTTTACCTTAATGTAGCTGGCTTCCTCGAGTCTTTATAAAACAGTTCTTAAAGCTGTTTTGTTATGCCATTTTACGATTACACGCTACAATAATTCGAGACAGGATGTCTTTGTTGCGGAAATAATATGGGAAACCCTACAAGGCAAGTTGGGGAAAAGCACCGTGCTAGAAGAAAAACAGCTAGCCAGTTGATGTTATAATATAAAATGTTACAGTTGTATGTATTTCTCATGTTCTTTATGATGGTACCTAAACCTTATATGAGTAGCCTTGGGATAAGTTTGGCTATTGGAGACTAGTTTTATTTACCTATGACAAGATAGTAAGTTGGGCGCTTGTGTCTATAAGGAGCTAAAACCTATGATGGGTTTCTTATTAAGTTGAACTACTTGATGGCTGCACCACGAGTATAGCCAAATAATAATTTAATTAGTTTCTCAATATTCAATTCTATTTATCCTCATGTTTTTCTCATATCTAAATATTTGATAGGGATAATCATCTTACCTCTTTTTTATTTGAAAACAGTTATGTTCGTTCCGTACGTACCTTCTGAATAAAAAAAGCTTGTTTCAAGCCTTACCTATTTAAACGTCATTTAAATATTAATTACTGTCTAGCACAAGATTTGTTTTGAATTATTTTGTTGTAGTAAACAATACTTCTTCTATTGGGTGTAATGCCTTACGTGGACATGCCGGCCTATAAGGCTTTCCCGCCCTGGCAGCAAACAATACTGCTTTACTTTTAAATAACAACATTTTACAACGGCACAGATTGATATTTGTAACCGTTCATGTCGAATTTTCTTCATCCACAAACGTAATGGATTTTCAGTCGCAACGTTGGTGGTCTCATTGGTTGATTGGTTCGAAAACGAATGGTACAGGAAGAATAGTTCAAACACGATGATGCAAGAAGAACAACCTCTTCTTCAACGTATCCCAGCTGGCACGAGGCCAGTCTTGATTGTGACAATAGTATCCGCTTTTGAAGGACAGCTATTTTAAGCGATGCTCCTATGGTCAATACAATTTCTCTAACACAAACGGTGACGTCGATAGTGTGTCCAGGCGGAGATTGAAATTGCATTCGTAGGGATGACTGCAAAGGTTGCCCTCTCGTAAACAGTCAATATCAGCATGCTGATGCGAATGCTTTCAGCTAGATAAATTTGTTCTATTGTAGTCACATTACCATTGCCTTTATTTACGATTTGCTTGTCCATCAAACAATATCAACTGTACCACTTGGGTAGATGCATTTTGCCTGATATCTTATTGCTACTGCAGCTAACCCTTTAAGAGCGAGCGGTTTATGTATTCTGTGAGATAAAATAACATTAATAAAATTTACATGAATTTTAAACAAATCTGTCATCTCTGCTCGGTCCTGAGAAAACAATTTTTCAGTACTCTTACCGAAGAGCACTCCCAGAATGATCTATGCATAGATCCATAACATACGCAAATAATTTTATTAACAATATCTCTGACGCATTTGATGCTCTTCAACTGGATGATAATGCTTGTCTATTGATTGAGTCGCCTTTCCCGAATGCATAAAAGAGAGTTGAAGCAGCTTCTCATTCACAAATTGCTATTGCAGCTGCATAGTTGTGGTTCTATCGTGCATTGTAGACCTCTTCATCCCTGCTAAAAGCATGTGTGGTATTCTTTGTATATTTACGCAATATACATCAACAGACACAAGCCCACACAACCGCACAAGTTGCAATGGAGAGTCCTCACAGTGTAGTAGTCTTTCGTGTGATTCCTTACGGGAAATGGCCTTTCGGCAATCGAGTAAACAGCGGCACCGAGGTCCCGATCAAACTGGCCTGTGCGTTAATGACGAGTATGGATTCGTGCTGGTACAGGAGCGCCTTTCGATTGTTGGAGTGAAAACTGGACGGCAGCCCCTAACTTCAACCAACGACATGACGCATCTGGTAGCTAACGGAGAGATTTACAACTTTCTTCATATGGCGTCTCTTATTAACGATGCGCTGAAATTTGAATACTACACACCGCGCAGTGATTGTGACGTTCTGGTAGCTTTCTACGAGCTGTTTGGAGCAGATCGATTATTGCAAATTGTTCGCGGCATGTTCGCTTTCGTGCTGTACGACTGCAGCACCCATCGGCTGCTGGTAGCTCGTGATCCGGTCGGCATAGTGCCACTTTACTATGGTTGGGATGACGCAGGGAGTTTGTGGTTTGCCAGTGAGTTAAAGTGTCTAGTGAGTTGCTGTGCTGAAGTAAATGTGTTCCCTCCCGGCCATTCATACTTTGGGCCAAGGGAGAGTTTTGTCCCGAAACCTTACTTTCAAGCACTATGGATGACGGAAATTTCTACCGCTAGAGTCGACCTGGAACTGTTGAAACACCACCTGGAAAGCGCCGTTGAGTCACATTTGCAGAGTGAGGTGCCGTTCGGTGCTCTGCTTAGTGGTGGACTCGACTCTAGCCTGATTGCCTCCATCGCCACACGCATACTTCGCGCACGCACAGATAATTCAACCTTTCGACTAAAGACATACAGCATTGGGCTGGAGGGAGAAAGTCCTGATCTAACGTATGCACGCATGGTGGCTGACCACATCGGCAGTGATCACACCGAGGTACGTTTTACCATCCCGGAGGGCATAGACCTCGTACGGGACGCTGTGTACTATGCCGAGACTTACGACGTCACTACGATCCGCTGCATCGTAGCGGTAATGCTGCTGGCAAGGGCCATCCGCAGCGAAGGCATTAAGGTGGTGCTCTCGGGCGAGGGGGCCGATGAGCTATTCGGCGGCTATCTTTATTTTCATCGTGCCCCGAGTGCGGCCGAGTTTCATCGTGAAACGGTGCGCCGCGTACGAGGACTTCATCTGTCCGATTGTTTGCGTGCGAACAAAGGCTGTGCGGCCTGGGGACTGGAGTTAAGGGTTCCGTTTCTCGATACCGATTTCTTGCAGCACGTAATGTCCATCAGGCCGGAGGATAGGGCGCCCGGCATTCCGTCGCACGATGATCACAGTGCGCTGGAAAAACGCATTCTTCGACAAGCGTTCGCCAATGGTAATTACCTTCCGCCGGAAGTGCTCTGGAGGCAGAAGGAGCAGTTTTCCGATGGAGTTGGGTATGCCTGGATCGATGCCATTGCCCAGTGGGCTTCGAAGCGTGTCACTCAGACGGAATATGCAGCTGCCGCCGATAGATTCCCCTTCAACACGCCGACAACGAAAGAAGCGTTCTACTATCGGAAGCTATTCGAGCAAATGTTCCCGGGGGAAAGCTTTGCACGTACGGTGCAACGGTGGATTCCACGCACGGATTGGGGTTGCTCGGAAGATCCGTCCGGTAGAAAGCAAGACGTTCACCGAGGTCATAATAGGCGAGAACAGTAATAGAATGAGAAAGATACAGTGAGATGGTATTTTGCTTTTCATTTCTGTATTTTCGGAGAATGGTTGTAGGGGCTTCTTTTGCTTTTTTATAGTTAATGTGCATTAATGCTTTTCATATTCTATGTACATTCTTGTAATCGGAGTATTGATAGTGAAAAGTGATAGTTGTACCGAACATTAAATTGAAAATAAATTATGACACTGTTCAATGAGCGCACTATTTAAATTCACTCATTGAATATTCAAACATTAAACCTTTAGTAGTTGTTTGTTATGTATCAATAAATCTGCATCGATAAATGCTTCTGTGTGTCTTTTTGTCGATGCAGGAGCACAGTTACTGGTACCTACTTCATAGACGGCACTGCAGTTAATCGACAAAATCATGCCAAAGACTTGGGCGTTCTTCTTGATTCAATTTTGAACTTTAAACAGCATATCGATGACGTTGTAGCCAGAGGAAACCAACTACTTGGCGTGGTTATCCAGACAACTAATGAATTCTGCAATCTCATGTGCATCAAAGCTGTCTACAATAGTATCGTTCGTTCGGTTCTGGAATATTCGTGCGTCGTCTGGAACCCAACTACTGCTTCTTCAATTGCTCGACTTGAACCGATTCAACATAAGCTCTCGTGATATGCCCTATGCCTACTTCCCTGGCAGAATCGCAATAATCTTCTTCCGTATGCTGCGCGGTGCCGTCTTCTAGGCCTTGAACCTCTTTCGGCTACAAGACGCAATGCACAGTGCTCTTTCATCGCTGGTTTGTTAAATGGCTCTATCGACTCATCGCCTTTGTTGCATCGAGTCGATATCTATGCACCATCACGAACACTTAGGTCTAGAGAAACTCTACGGCTCGCTCAACCCCGTTCCAGTGCTGGTCGGTCTGACCCTATGTTCCGCATGTCGGCTATTTTCAACACTGTTTCGGATTGCTTCAACTTCAACATCTCAACTCAGTGCTTCAAGGAACGTCTCTGGCTTCTGCCGTAGCCGCAGTGAATTGCGATACAAATCTTGATTTTGCTATGTATTTTTTTGTGTACTGTTAGTCATCTTAATTAGGCCATTGAAGATTAAACAATAAATAATAATAATAATAATAATCAATTGCCCAATCTATGAAATCATTATTTCAATGTTTGATTAGAAGACCATGGGGATTGATCTTGGAACACTGATCTTTTTCAACATGATATCACTTTTCCTATGTATTTGGTTTATGAATTAACGCTCGTTTAACAACACTCACCCAGCAATTTAAAGATCTCCGGTTGGTCTTCGTTTCTTTCAAGGGTCATTTGGGTCATACCAAATGAAATGTCAGATAATTATTGTGCTCACTACACCACTTTTAACGCCTCCAACAATCAACACCCCTTTTGTAAACACTCCTTCGAATGGAGTACAGTCCTTTCTTTAGTTTCTCTCACCAAATTACCCGTATCGCGTTCAATTAAAAAAGTACATGCTTATACCATCGCCTCATCTATCAAATCAAACATCGAAAGTTTGAAAGAAACATGTTTTTCTTATACCCTTCCCCTCGTTGGGTGGGTGGTTGACGCACCCGGGTCATCACCTTTCCGACCTAGCCAGTCTGTGTTAACAAGAACATCAAACACTTGTCCTGGCCGGCATGCACCATTAACCACGTTACAAGCCGGGCAGCAAGCAAGCTGGGCCCAATTAGAGGAGGCGGCCCGCGGGAGCTAATTTGATTACAAATTTGTTAATTAAACTATCGCAACATTCACCCACTGTGAGTAACATTGTCCAGTCGGTGGCTTGATTGGTTGGATCGAGCTCCGGGTTAGTTTGGGGTTCGCTCGGAAGATGACACAATCATCAGGACAGTGCGGCGACAACGAGTAATGAACGCTTCTCCGGAGCAAACAGCGCATCGAGAAGCAGCGATGGAGCTGATTGAGCATAATTAATTACACCCACTGTGTGTGCATAGTGTCTTAAAAGGTTGCCGTTTGTAGTTTTTTTTTTCTCTCCAATTATGTACGTATCCTGTTAGAGTCCAGAGTAACTAATACCATTTATTATTGTCTTTCATTTTAAAAAATCCACAAGCTTTTCGTTACTCGTTATGCAAACGGTATATTTTATTTCTTTCTGTAAGGCTTGCGAAGGCAATCGTTGAATTCCACACACATGAGACTTAAATGAAAGATGAACTTTGGAATGGAATAAAGACACGTGAGCACAACACAAACATCTCGATCGTAGATGAAGGAAGATGGCACTGACAAAAACTGCTGCTGCTATTAAGATGGCAATTTAAAACATTCAGTGCAACCGTTTGACTAGGGCAGTTACGACGGCCAGAGCCGCGATGGCGAACATCGAAAAGTCACCGCGTGAGGCACCACTCTGGCAGACCTTGCGCACCGAAGTTGTCGACAGACCGCGACGCCGCAACAGATTGCGGATGCTTTGAATATCCTGCGATAAGGACATTACACAGTCATTATTACCGACGTTCACAAGTTTCAGCAGTTTCCCACTTTGTCAACTCACCTCCGGTCCCAAGCTCATCGGCACACGCGACAGCACGATCGTAAACAGCTGACCCCCCGGCAGACTCTGGCAGAAGTTGAGCACGAGCTGATTGTTGACCGCCTTCAGCACCTGCACCGTGCCGGTAAACTGAACGTACTGCAGCTGTATCATCGAGCCGGACTGCGGAGAGGCCGAGATCCAGAACCCGGGCATCGATGTGTTGTAACGCAGCGTGTACTCCAGCGTGTGCTCCGACTCGTCCCAAATCAGGCGTAGGTTGCGCATCGTGCGCGGTTCATGCTGCAAATACTGATGGTTGCCCTGCTGACGGCGCTGCTGATTTTGCTGCTCGTACGAGCTGCTCGGGCTCCGACCGCCGTAGCCGTACGACGTCGCAAAACGGTCATAGTTCGTACCGGACGGGTTAGTGCGGCCACCGTATCCCGTCGATTGATCGTATACGGAGGTTGTCTGGGTTGGTGGAAGAATCGATTAGCATTTAATGCCGACGGTACGGCGATTATCCGTGGCTTATTGTAACACCTACCGCGTTCGTCACGTCTGCCAGGTGGATTACAACGCAGGTTTTGTATACCGATTCGCCCTCCTCGCGACTGTCGTGCGTGATCACTTCGCTCCCATACCAGATGCCCATAATCTGTGGGAATAGGAGAAAGGGTTGTGAAGTCCGATAACAGTAATATTTAGCTAGACACTAAGGACGGACAACGCATGTAGATGTGAGCGTTACTGATACTGAAATGTTTCTTTTTTCTATTTACTTTAGAGAAAATTAAAGTAATGCAACGAGTTCAGATATCGAATAATTAATAAGTAAATTGAATATTGTAAAAATATTCAATGTAATACAGGCGTCCCCCGAGTTACGACCCCCTCGAGTTACGAAGATTCGCAGGTACGACGATTTTGACTTTGACAGTTAAAAATGTCATTGAGAAGAAATGTATGCATTTTTTTTGAATTTCTGAGCTCATAACCGTTACAAATACATTTCCATAGATTCCACAACTTCCTGATCTTGAATATCTATATCGTTTAAACGGCTTCTGGAGGAAAATTAATACATTACCTTATAATATTTTAAATTAAATACACGATTTCATAGATTTCGACTCTTCAATTTTGGTTATAGACTTTATATTCACAGATATTCGACATACGACTATTTCGACTTACGCCTTGCTTTAGGACATTTTTTCGATCCTAAATGCAGTCGTATAAGATAATGCATGCCACGAACATATTTTTTTAAACAAAATTAAACAATTTAAGCAATGCTGATTAATGTTAAAAACAAACAACCTTCACTTGACTACTAAATGGACCTAAATTGTTAAATAGGCACAGATCAATAAATTATTAATCTACGTTTGGCTAATGTGTGTTTTAAATAGGATTTTAACGTTTTCATATTGATGAAGTAGTTTTTCACTTGGAGTTGATTTTATTAAATTATTATTATTTATTATCCGGCGCTACAGCCGTTTTGCGGTCTTGGCCTGCGTCAGGAATGATCGAAAATTCAATCAAATAATTTATTTTAATACAGGAGCCAAATATTCGTTCATCTGCTCATTTTCTTGCTCATTTAATTTGCTTCACGTTAATTTCCTATACGTTTTTAAACATCTTTATTTCAACAAATATTCGTTCAAACCATGTTAAAATAATTTTGTTATACATTAGTTAAAACGGACCAATAAAATGTAAAATGTATAAGTCTGTGTGTTCGATTCAATGAGCTATGTGGAAAAAAGTGTTCCAAACACATCCCAGACAAACAATATCTGCTAAACGCCGCACTGTAAGCTACCTTCTCCCCATCAATGAATGTTCTCAGCCAGTGATCGTTTTCTGCCATAAGGTTAATTGAATCGACCAAAAGGGCCAGCCGGGCACGGATGAAGCATGAGTGTCATAGACGACTACGGGTGTTGACGGTTATGATGCAGCGATAATCGTGCACGGAACGCCCATCGTGTCATAATTGCTGTCACTGGTTTACAAAAAAAAGACGATGACTCTATTATTACGATCGTTCTAAAACACTTGAAATGAAAGCATTATCGCTGCGCTTTACAATGATCTTACGTGATAAGGCCGACTAAATACAAAAACACACTCGTTAGTTTGTATTTAACACACTCACACCTTTACACAAACCTGCTAACAACAACTATTGGTATTGCATTACATTACTGCACCATGAGATCATCCGAAACATACATTCACATACACAACGGTACTTTATGAATTTGCATTGATCATTCACATTGGCCCAAGGCTGACGCGCATTAACACACTTTTTTGCATCCATTCAATGTCCATGAGCCGACAAAACCGAACGCCTTCATTAAAGCATGCACTATTCGCTGGGAAATGCAACCAAAACCACCAACTTGCTCCATGAAAGCGAAATCAAATGCAAACCGCTCCATCAAACGGCAAGGGCGATCAACTGCAGTGCGTGTGATGCTCCCCCGATGCACCCTAGCGAGAGAATACCGGGGCGAAAAAACGTCAAAACCGTTCGCCCAGTGTAGCTGTACTGGACGACGATTGGGTTAATTTAACGTCCGCATGAAATCATGTGTGAACATTGTCAGCTATTGTCGAACGATCGTCGAAACACGGCATAGAGAAGCAGCAACTTCCACCCAGACCTACCTGGTCAATGTCGAGGCCATGCTGGGGATTGAAATCCGTACAGTGCTGCGAGGGAGCAGTGCCACGGTTTTCTGCCGAGCTGGATCCGTACCCTTGCGGGACACTTCCTGCAGACGCGTGCTCCAGCACAAAACCACAAAAGACGGCCAACAGCGAATGGAGGATCATTTTGCTGTGCACTTTCGTCACTTGTTGTTGTTTAATTTATTCTCGTTTTAGTCGATACACTTATTCGTTGCTTATTCCTACGCGAACGTTCACAATCTGATCACGGGGAAGGCCTTGAAACTGTTAATCACTTTGCTCGCTACTACTTCCCAACATAACGCAGCTTAACCCACACACTTCACTATGGTTGGCAGAAGCTTCAACACATCAACGATCGAAACACAAGCGAGAACCGAAACCGAACCGACGCCGCAAGAGATGACATCTGACTGAACGCGCGGCCCGCTGAAAACGCCGTTTTTGTACCGTGCGCGGTACCACCGTCCTGCTGCTAGCTAATCGCAATCGAAAGGGAGCACACAATGGGTGCGCTGGAACAAGCGTGAGCAAAAGCATGTTAGAGAGAGCGGGTGAGAGATAGAGAGAGAAAGTAATGTTTGTACTCACCCCCAATGTTCCCTTTTTAAAACGATTCTCCCCTTTGCTATCCCCTTGGACACGATGGTGCTCTGGTGCAGCGGCCAAAGAAGCGGCCGGCTGTATGAGTGTGTGTGTGTGTGTGTGTATGTTTACGGCCAGGAATCGCACCCGAATTAGTCAAGGTTTAGGTTTGGGGTCAATGAGGGAAGCCAACCGAACAAAACAACATTTAGCCCGCCGATACAGAAAGTGAAACCATTTCCCTCCCTATAGGGCGTCCTTTTTGGTTCAGAAGTGGTCCCATGGGAGGAGGAGTATGGGGCGCAATGTGTGCAATGGGGCGTCAATGACGCCCGGAGGGACGGAGGCGCTCGTGTCGCCCGTTTGGCGGGAAAAGTTCTACGCACGGCGTAGTAGTTATTGTTTCTGCGATGCAGACGAGGAAGGCCCGATTTCCCCCCGAAGCACAAGCGGTGGAGATGTTTGCAAAGGAGAGAGCTGGTGGAAGATGAATCGGTTCCGGATAGTGCAAATAGGGCCTGTTTTACTTTTATGGTGGTATGATTTTGGCAATTGGCTTCAGACACGTCGCGCAAATGGCGAAAAGGGACAGCCGTGTGCTGAATTTTGGCTTGCTGCTTTCGGAGATTTGGGTGAATTTGCTCACGCTGCGAGTTGTTTTCTATGGCTAGTAACTTGATGCGCATGCTGGATGTAAGGACGGTAACCTAGTTTTTCTCTTCAACATTATCAGACAGATTTTAGATAAGAATAGAGCGCTATTCGTTGAACAAAATCTTTGTTTTTTATTTGTGAAGTTTCATTTCGTTTTCAGCAAATGTTGATAAACATCATTCCATTTTAAATATGATTTTAATACTCTGTTCGTTTAGGGAGTGTATTTGCCCTTGTTGTCTTGGTCATTAGAACCCTTAGAATCCTTTCAATGACACAATAACTATCTCGCAAACACGCAAGGGATGGATTCTTGGACATAAGAACTTATTATTGGTTCACACACTCTTAGTGCGAAGATAGTTGAGTTGTATCATTGATGCTCGTAAGCCAAGGTCTTCGATTAACGTAAGCATTTAAAATGCCTATCTCAGAAACACGCAAACCACACCACGCAGCAAGTAAAGCTCATCGAAAATAATGTATTCACTCGATCAAACGATCTAACGTGCATACGCAAATTAGATTACTTCTGACCGGCCAACCTCCCGACTGCTGGAAAGCCGATGCAGTTGCTCTACCATGCAGTTGCTGGAAGTCATCGTCTTGGTTACCTCACGCTCGCAACACGCGTGACTCACTGCCATCGCTCCAGCGCTCGTTGCGCTTTCTGCCACTTGCGGGGAATAGCGTTCTGATCGCATCAAGAACATCTTCTCCTCCACCCGCTCGTCGTTTAAATGATGAACACGTTGATGTGTTTTGGTCGACCACCGCAGTCACCGTCGCCACCACCATTGTATGCCTTGTATGGGTGAAATTTAATTTAATAAACTGGACAATTAAACAACACTCCAACCCCTTTGGCCCCCTTTTAGCTGCGGAGTTTGTTTGGAAACCGAAACGATTATCACACTGTGGATGTCTGGAAGGAATGTGTCTCAAAGGAGATGTTTAACTACCCTGTGAGAGAAACACAGGAGGATAGGCCTTTTTGCAAACTATCTTCTCATTTTATTCTTTGTGTTGTAACTTCAAGATTTCAAAGGCTCGCAGTAAAAATTATGGCCATTAGGGTGCGAAGGCGTGCGAGAGAGAATCCAGAAAAATAGGCTACTACTAGGTAATAAGCTTTCCCCATCCAACTGCGACGAGGTGGCCGAGTGGTTAAGGCGTTGGACTGCTAATCCAATGTGCTCTGCACGCGTGGGTTCGAATCCCATCCTCGTCGGGCATTACGAAACATTTTTATAGTGTAATATTAATTAATGCAACGTTAATATTTAATCGGTCGTATCTGGAACGGGGACGGGACTGGTAAAGTTGATGAAAAAATAGTGGTTATAAATTAAATTAAAAAAATTACGTTTAACCGTTGTTTGTTTGTGATCTGCCCCCGTAAAGTGCAGGATAAGACAGAGGGAAAACTTTACCCCTTTTACCCCTACCCCTACTACCGTAATTGTGTAATCTTCTTATAGTCTAAGACATCTAGCATCATGAGTTTCGAACTTTCTCCGGTGCTTTGTGAGAATGCTTCAAAGCCTTCAAATAACTCATCCCACTATTGGATGGTTTTCTTCATATCGTCAAGGCTCTTTGGCACTTCCCCCTGTCCTTCCGTTACTGTTGATTAATGTGTCAGTCAAATTCTCATTGTTTGGAAGGAAAAACAAATTTTCCTTCCAAGTTTTTGAAGTTCAATATTTGATCTGTACGCAAAATACATTCAATGCCTTCCAATAGCAAATAGTTGCTATATAGATAGGGGTTGGTTTGGGCTAGTTGTTTGTACGAAGCAATGTTTACGTGTTTTTCGTTTACTCACGATGAAGTGGAAATTCGGAACATATAACTTCGCAACTAGTGGGGCATTTTTTTCGTTAATTTGTTTGTTACTCTTGGCTGCAAATAATGACGAAAGAACGGGTATCGTTGTCTAAGCTGTCAAGAACGGCGTTCCTTTTCTTGAGCGTATTGACCTGTTGTTTAATTGTTTTAGGCTCCACCAGACATTTGTTGATCAGTTACCATGACAAACGCGAGTTACTCAATGTAAATTTAATATTATTGATAAATAGTTTTGCTATCGATAATAACAACGATACAATTGTTCCTCACTAATGTTTTATTGCACCTTGCCGCGATGCATTCCGTTTCTACCGCTGTTTCACTCTCGTCTGCCCCATACGTGCATCGAAACGTGCGCCCATTGCCCATTGCCCAAAACCCTCTTATCATGTTTGGCGTGACGAGTTCCGCCGCGGCTGGATGCACGCGGCTAGGGCCAACTGGGAGCTTTATCAGGTACCGAATGAGGAAGGAGAGTGAGACAGAGAGCAAAAAATCAAATACTTTACACATTAATCGGCGTGCTTAACACGAGAGAGAGAAAGAGAGTAATCACATTATACGCGGCTCCGTGTTCTAATCTAATCATGTCCGACGGGGGAATGCTATATTTGTTTACACCGTACTGCACCTTTGTTCGATTCGCCAGTTCTGTTCTCTCGCAGGCGCCAGACGCTACCGAACTGGCTGGCATCCGGAATCGCCCGCAATCAGGTCCGCGGTATTGATCAAAGTGCAAATACGGTGGGCATGTAATTGGCGTTGGTTCCTGTTGCCGTTTTAGAAAGCCGTTCCTCAAACCCCAACCCACTCCGACGACACATTGCACGCGAGCAAGGATACGATGGAACGTCACACACTGTACCCTGAGGGCAGCTCGCTTGTGGCCACTGCCAAGCAGCGTGCCGAATCGTTCGATTTGCTCGACGAGCTGGAACTGTTGCTGCAACGGAAAGGACGTTGGCCGGTGTTCCTCGTGACCTTGATTGCGCTGGCATTGTGTTTCCTCGTGGTCGGTTTACTGATGGCCACCGGGATCATGTTGGTGACGTTCCTGCTGTTCATCTTCAACCACGAACCGCCAAACGAGACAACCAGTTCCCTAAATTGGCGGGGGGATTTTTAAAATGTACCGCTCATTGTTGCAATACAATAAATCTGCTAAACCCTAGAGCGATGGGCTTGTGCTGGTTTACTACGGGACGATCCTTGCCATCTCTCTAGCGACGCTTTACTAAGTCGACTTGTGTCAATCATCAACTGCGGTCGAGTGCTTAGCGTGAGGAGATTAGATCCAATTGTATTTTCGTGATGCAACGACGGAAATTGAATTTAATCGACCGGTTCCCATTGCCGGCTCTTTATGGGACGGTTTTAATCGTCCCGGGCGACCAGACGCTACCAGATACCACCTACGCGTCTACGGAAACCGGGTCAAAAAAAGCGCAAACCAAAACTTCACCAAGCCAAACCGGGCCACCGAGTGATGGGGGGGGCACACTTTGATGGGGGGAAAACACCCGACAGCACGAGCGCGACACAACGGTTCAGTGAGTATTAATTAAAATAAGCGTGGGCACTGACTAGCCCTTCCAGCGGCTGATGATGAGTCGAGGATGTCGTCTTTTGTAATCCGAAAAATCCAATAGAAGAGCTGGACGATGAAACAAACCATAGCGCTTGGTTCTCCGTGCGGTAAGGTTGAACCCTTGAATACTCTTTGACCTGCAGCAGAAGGAGTCTCGTTAATAGTTAGATCAAAAACAATAAAAACATTCCCTCTGTTAGAGAAATACAACCCAAACTAAATAGAAAAAAGAAAGAAAATTAAATTCAATCATGCCCAATTTAATAACGCAACCCAAACCATCACCATAAAACACATTAAACTGTGATACTTTTGCTTGAACTGTACAACGTTCAATGAAAGTAATTATTATATTTGCATCCATTCCGTATCGCGTGTATCGATCATATGGTTCCTATCCTACCGTACCAACTATGCAATCACGCCCTGTACCAGTCAACAAATGCAACAATCCTGTAAATTGTTCTAAACATCATAAATGCTCTTAGTCGATAGGGCTTAATGGTTCAGGTTACCCGATACTATAACACAGACCTAAGCGTTTGGTAATCAATTAAATTCTCTCCAGCTGAGTTTCGAAGCCGGGGCAAATCTGCCACTACAAAAAGGCTCCACATCGGTATACCGATAAAGTAACTCCCCCTTCGCTAAGCTTTTGGTATGAAAACACGAGCGAATCGCGACAAATGCCGTCGGAAGTACCCGCCCCAGGACTCGGGCGAGCTGCGTGCCACTCGGCGCTGCTCAGCTACCCGTTTCTCGCTCAAATAACGGTTCCATTCAACGTTCATTCGTCCGATGGACGTCTCTAAGTTCACCAGCTGCTTCTCCATGCCGGCCAGCTTCCGATTGTTTTCCTCGGCCGCTTTCCGTATCGTTTCGAACTGGGTGTTACGGAAGTAATAGTTTATCGAGGTGGCCACAATGCCCAACAGTGCCCCTACGCCGGACGCAATGATGGACCAGTACTTTACGTTGTTCGCCTGCGTGCGTTCCTTCTCGTGGGACGTCTTGACCGCTGCCGTCAGGTGCGAGAACAGTTCCCGCTCCTCCTGGTCGATGATTTGAAAGATTTGGTTCTTCTCCTTCTCCCGTGCGAGCACCTGGAAGCGATTACGAAACCGAACGGATATGTTGAGAATGCATGGAATGGCCGTGTATGAAGTATCAAATGGTAAAGCATTTCACCTACATCAAACTCCTGCTTGATCAGCTCCACGTAACGATGCTCCCCCCGCGTTGCCTTCTGCAGCTCGATGTGAATGTCCTGCAGCTGTTTGCGCACCAACGTCAGCTCCAGCAGGATGTGCCGTCGACGTTCCTGGACGAGCTGCAGCTGGTCCTGAATTTCGATCACCTTGTTCTGCGCTACTTTCACCTCGTTCATACCGCTAAACTCGTCGTAGAATGATTGTGCCTCGTACAGCTTGCTTTTGGCCAGATCGACCAAGCTGATACGGCGCAGGGCCACATCCGTGCCATGCTTTGGACTTGGCCCTTTTGTCACCTGCTCCGATGCGATGGTGTAGTACTGGAAGGACTCTTTTTCCTGCGCACCCGAATCGACTGCCTTGGCCCGGTCCGCTAAACAACGGAATGAAATTATGTAATTTGTACGAAAGCATGACTGGTTTAGTCCATGCATGCTGCAGCAGACAGTAACTCGTGACGTGAGCATCGTTTCAGCAGTCTTTTACGCTTAATTCCGACACAAAATGCACCCTTTTTTCGTCGATGAAGAATGTAGTTTTACATTGTATGTTGTTTTGAAATACGTTTGCCACAGCGCTGTCAAATGCCGGTACATTCAACAGGGATCGTACACCATAGTTCGACTCTACAATTACTTTTTTAATTTATGATTTCACAATCTACCAACGATAATATTATGCAAATTCAGAAATTACCATGCAACAAATAATATTTGAAGAATGTCTCGTATAAATGTCTGATTAAAATAAATAATCCTGTTTCGTACCTTCTATCCAACGGTTTAAAACCCCTGCAATAACAAACCATTGTCCAGTGAAAAAATGATCTCAGTGGTTTGCAAAAATGTCCGTTTAACCTTCGTTTCTATGACCAAAAATACACCCTCATCTTTATGACCACCTACCCGGGTAAGTAATACATTTTATAAGGGAATTTGTATTTTTATTGGTCAAAAAATGTCTTATTCAATTTATTCTATGCAGCTATAATATAAATATTTCTTTTTATTTTATAAATTTATGAAGTATGGCTTTTAGTTACATAAATTGAATGCATAGCAATTAGTTCAACTGACACTAATACACCGCCATTTCTTCCCGACTGTCGGTGCAATTATTTCAATCTATGTGACTTTAGAAGAATATTAAGAGCTAGAAAACTTTTGGAATAGATTCTATAAATATAACTACATGCATTGCTATACATATCATTACAAAGTTAGCGACTAATCGAAACCAAAATCCTTTATTGTATGTGTTACCTACCCGGGTAGGTGGTTATAGAAGTAGGGGTAAAAGTTGATTTTATTTTTTAAAGCACATTTAAAAAAAATTAAAAATTCTGAATTTTTTGCCACTGTTGTAAAACATGTTTCTCTAAGCATTCTAATTTTTTTGGATCGATTCGATAATCCTATAAAAAGTTATCATAAAAAGTATAAGTAAAACATACCCGGGTAGGTGGTTATAGAAATGAAGGTTAAACAATTGTTAGGAGGTTTTGGGTTAACTTTGTATTACATTATAATACAATTCTTGATTTATAAACAGAAATATCATTATGATTATATTCTTCCAAAATACATGGTAAATCCTCGATTACAAATGTGCTTCGAAAATTGGCATAACCTCTGCCGTTGTAAAACTATGAAATGAAATGTCGCCAATGAATTGTATACACCTAATCCGAACTGTTATGGATTTTTAGGAAACATGTACCGATAAAGCCGAACAGGTTGACGATATAGGCTGCTTCCCCATGACTCGGTGGACTGTTTCGGCAGCAGGTATCCGTACAGCCGGCCCGGCTGGCGATACAAATAGCTTCCCCAGGATTCAGTCGAAGCTGTCGCTTTGCGTGATTTCTCCTCCTCCACATACTCCAACACCGTCTGAAGCATCGTGCTTTGCTGCATCATGTGGTTCTGCACCTTGGCGTCCTTGTAGTGATTGTACCCGGCGTTTCCTGCGAATCCAATCACGGCCACCAGTGTGGTGAGGAATACCTTCACCAATCGAAGCGTGTTTGCTTCATGGCGCTCCTTCGCATGGACCTCGTTGAGGGCGTGTGTTAGCTGCATCAGCAGCAGTTGGTGTTCGTAGTTCAGTAGCCCTATCAGTCCATCCAGGCGCTGCTTCTCGGATAAAAGCTGCAATAGAGGAGGCGTGTAATGTGTAAATATTCCAGAATGTAAAGCGGTAACCCTGCTGCGTGGGTGACAAGTACGTACCTTGAATTCTTTTTTCAAAAAGTCTAAGTATTCGATGTCCTGATCCGTTACATTTTGCTGTGAGCTGTTCAGTTCCGCAAGTTGCTTCGTCAATTCTATGAGCTCCAGCTCGCTAGTGTTCCGTTTGTCCATTACGATGTCCAACTTGTGCTGCAAATCGTTCACTTTGCTTTGTGCTTCCTTCACCTCGCTGTTGCCCGTAAAGTCCTCGTAAAAATGCTTAATGTTGTAAATCATAAGCTTTCCTTGCTCGGTGAAACGTAGCTTGAGGGAACTCTGACCGTGCGTTACAAAAGGATGAGCAAATCCTTCAGGGAGGCTATCGTATGATGATGATTGACCACTGCCCTTTGAAAGGTTTCCTTGCTGTGTAGCGATGCATCGGTTGGAGTTCACCGGCAGTGGATTGATTATTAACAATTGGGAGTACATACGAACAGCATCTTTGCATATCATTTCTCGCAAAGCCATGATGCGTTTCGTGTTGTGCTAATGGAAAGTTCTCTAAGCAAGCAAAACTTTGCAGAAAGGAAAGCCGGCTATCGATATTTGCCCTACATGTTATTTAAAAACTGATAAACAATGCAATGACGTTTCCATCGAAATCCGGCAACAAACAACCCGATGAAAAACTTATTGGTTAAGATCAGGAACAACTCTTTGCTAGGGTCAATCTACACGATAGCGTTTTGAAAGTTTTAATTGAATTACAGGCGGTCCCCGAGGTACACGATTAATGGGGACCAAAAACGGCTCCAAAATACCGCGTAACCGTGCAACCAGACATATACACGCCGTGATGCATAAAAAATAGCCAAAATCAACATGACTGAAACAATTCACGCCTAAATACAAAGTCGGTATAATGTACAGGTTGGCCGAACGATTTGGCAACTACCCAAGCGCCAGAGATCAAGGTGTATGGATATAAGAAGGTGAAGTGCTTCAGAGCAAATTGACATTTCACGACTTGACATAACAATACTGGGGGCTCCGGTATTAAAATCGGGGAGGGCAGGAGAGGGGTATAGAAAATTGTATGCGATTTGACATAACAATACTCAATGATGGCGCCCGGAAAACGCGCTAACAATTCACCTCCTTAATAAACACACCTTGCCAGAGATTAAGTTTAACACTTTGACCGCCGGCCTGACGTCACAGTTTTTGAGTGAGCACGTAGCGCATGGCAAGAGAGCGATGAGAGCGACAGTTTCTCGTGCCATTGTTATCACTCTTTTGTTTCATTGCGATAAGCGGCGTAGCACATGTCGTTCTCGTTCTCTCTTTCCTACCTCATTCGTTCTTAAGAGAATCACTGAGCGCCAGATGCAAAGCTGAACGGTGAGCAAAACCGTCATGCGAATTTATATGACACGGCGCTTAAAGTGTTAAACGAGTGAAAAATCAAATACCTATAGAAAAAAACGGAAGCTCCATAGCTTAATTGGTTTGCTCAATAGATGGCGTATTGCAACACATCATTATATTGCTGCCCTTTTCTTGCAATGTGTTACATGTGCTTCATCTAATCATGGCCTATATACCCTTATGACAATTGCGACAATTCGCGCGTTCAACGAAATCAGCTCATTTCCAAATTTATGAAAAAAAAATCAGGCAGTTCGTGGTGCTCGCGCACGCTGCATGTGTGAACGCAACACGAATTTTGTCGGTTACGCGTTCAAAACAAAAATAAAAAACTTTGTAAAAAAGGTATTTTTAAACAGTTTCGGTCAATGAAAATGTTTTCAACACTAGTAAACAATTGTATTTCACACATTTTAACATTTTTTGTAAGGCCACAAGTCGTTTGAACTTTCAATTGCGCGAGTGCGTCGAGAGTTCGAGCCTATTTCGGTAAATTGAGCTGCAACCGGACTGAGCTACGTTCGTTGAGGTAGCGGTAATCGCTACTGCGGGCGTGCGGGCGTGCGTGCGGAAAAATCAAAATTATTTGATTCTGACGCATGCGGCTGCAAACTATCACCCGCAGCGGGTGTCAAATTCCATACATTTTCAGAAAACGCACGCACGCCAGCATCAACAATTACCGCTGCCTGAACGCTTGAATTGTCACATTGCGTGAAATAACTCTGAAAGTATTTGCTTGAAGATTGTTGAGCACCCTGCATTTGCGTCGATTTGTGTAATTGTAAACTACTGAATATCGTGTTCTATAAGGCCCGGATTAAGCGCCACAGATTACGCTTAAACTACTGGAAAATCAAATATCCATAGAAAAAAAAAACGAAAGCTTCACTGGTTTGCTAAATAGATGGCGTTTAATAAGACATTATTATATTGCTATCCTTATCTTGCAATGTATTTTCCTTAGCTTTAAATAATCATGGCCTATATACCCTTCTAATTTTCCGAGCAAAAATCAATAAGAATGGTCGGTCGTGTGGTCGTTCAGTGGATTTGTGGCACTTGGGTAGTTTTCATAGTTACTTTTTCCGGACGTGTTTGCATGAGAAAACGGACAAAACATAATATAAATTGAATTATGAAATGTTTTCGTGAGCAAACGTGCACAGTTTTGAAAATAAATAGACATAAATGGATTGTACATAGGTCCAAGTTTACAGACCCAGGCCAAACTGTCCTGAACTGATTTTGATGCTAGAAGAAGGTAAAAACTTGATTTAAATCGTCGCTCGCAGATGGCGTGTTGTTGTGTTGGTGAAACGGTTCAAATAAACGTAGAGCTGGTTTTCAATGAGTTGCGTTTATAAATTTCACACCGCATAGATCATTTGACCCAATCAACCTACTTGTTTTTTTTTCAAAACATTAAAAATAATTTGAAATGTGTTCAAATTTTTTTGAGTTTGGCATTAATCTGGCTCGTAAATAAACTGGGCATTGTGACTGTTTCTTATGAAGCAGAAGTATCACGCGAGACTAGTAGCTCTGTTTGTAAAATTGAGCTACTTTTTGTCGCGCGAGACGCTGCCGCTCTATGTCTATTTGAACGGTTAGATTTGCTATTGTACTTAGTAAAATAAATGCATGAAGTGCATACCTATGTTCGGAATGAAAATAATGTATATAAACCGATACTTGTGATGACTTTTTTTATTTTTTGTATGACATATTGTTCTGTGTTTTGTATGATACTAAAATATTTTTCACATTTCCAGTCACCATTTCTTGCTTGACCGAGAATTAGAATCATTTCACCTGATAAAGCAATATACTACCAATGGGAAGTTTCTTTTAATGACTGGTGGTTTATAGTCTTCTACGCGTGATGTATAAATTGAATAATCCTTTTCGCTATATTTTGATTCACTTATGTAACATTTATACTCTATTTTACCATGTATGGGCGTTTTCAATCACGTCATTGTAAACATTCTCTATTCCTCAACAACGCCACCAGTTCCGTTATCACTTTGTTTCGTTACACCTTTTTCGCTAGATCTTGTTTATTTATGGTAGGTCATCCCGTATCTCGTACTTCTAACGATATAGCTGCTTGTTATGTAATGAAGTTCTCATTATTGTTTCTCCACAAAATGTACATAAAAACACGGTGCCAATATAAACTACAGCAAGCGCGCAGCAGCATGTCGCCCAACCGAACACAGCACACGTGGTCGGGGGTTTTAGCTGATGAACGAATGACCACACGGCAACATTCACCATTCAGCAGTTAGCAATATTTAGATTCGTCCTACGATACTCGTTATCTAAAAAGCCTGCTTCTGTAGTTGCACCAACTAAGGCAGTCGTGTGGTTGGTGATCGTCAAAAACGTAAACCAAAACTATGTCCACCTCATGTTAGCACCGACCGTCACACCTTTATCCGGAGCTGGAGAAACAGCGGCAACATGTGTGTCGGGTTCAAACACTCCTGGCAGTACTGAAACTCTCTAATATCTCTTTTATGCTAGTCTAGTATGTGATACGGGTAAGGGGCCGGGCTAGCCCACTGCTTGCATGTGTTACTCACTGAACCATTCACAGGGGGGTCGTCGTCTAACTCATGTGCTTAGCTCGCTTCCTATTTTCTTGACGCGTACAACCAACCATCATCTCAGCATATGTCCTTGGCGGGAAGCATGATGCACTGTATATGGCATTACTATTATGTGAGGTTTCGTTTATTGAGGAATTTGCTTAAAACACGAGATCTATTATGAACTAAAAGCAGACAAAAAAGCAGAACCAAAGATAATATGTTTGCTCTCTCGCCAAAACGCATCTCTCACGAACCGTTTTTACGATTTTGCACTTCAATACCTCTCTGGCCGTCCTTCTCTCGTCGCTATCACACGGTTTTGAATCATTATTAACAGAAAGCTTCTTGCAGTGGGATGAGAGGATCTACGGCAACCACTGTCCGTTCGCTGGCACCCTTGCTTGTACTCTATGAACGCTCCATCATAAAGCCTTCCCACCGCACGAATTCTCTTTACTCTCCAACCCACTATCTACTCATCGTCTTCTTAAACATTAAAACCACCTCTTCTGGCAAATCTCACATAATTCAACTTTTCATGTACCTTTCTTGCATACTCTATGTTTGCCTTTTTTCATCGGACACAGTGTGCACCGTAAATACTAAACTTGAAATTTCATAATTGATCTAACATAACGATAGCGCTTTGACAAGTTAATGAAAGTATCTTTTTCTGGACGAATTTCTGCAACATTTTCGGGGAAGTATTTAAAAAAAATTGGCTGAGTCCTAACAACGCTTTGAATCAATCAGTAAAGAAGTAAAAAAATACCCAAAAAAGCCAAAACAAATCTACAAAAAGCTGTCGTTGGCAAACATTTACCTCAATTTGGTGTTACGTTTGTTTGCCGAATTTCTGGTTCAAATAAAACTGCTCCAGCACCAATCTACCAACGGAAAAAACGTATTACGAAACAAACATATCGATCTGCATACGATGGTCACTGTGCTCGAAAGCGTTACATTTCAACATTGTGCAGCACACATGATCACCGTTAGCGGGACGATCTTCGAGGAAAACGGTTCAACTTTCTGCCCACCTTAGCGCAGCAGCTGCACCGAAATGATACATGAAAGGAAAGCCCTGTTGCATCGTCGATGTCACCAGATCACTCCAAAGCCGTTTTGATGCATGCTCAAATCGTTGGCTGATCATCGGACTGCCGAAACTCATCTCACATCGTAGAGTCGTTGCGCAGACTGGACCGTACTGCTTTTTGTTTCGGATGTGTCCGTTCAAATGAATTTTTTGGCCGCGGCCGTTAGCTCGGACAGCCAACCTCACGTAACGCTTCTGCACTCTCTATCCCTCTCTCACTCCCGTACGCGATCCCTACAATCGCTTTTGATCACACTAATGGCAGCGAATGATGATTTGCACCGAAACGTCTCGCTCCTCATGGGCATTCTCGTATTACCCCCTCCCGTTTGCTGCAGTATCATCCCAAACGTCCCAAAACCACCTTTGGGGATTGTGGTAGCGACGGTTCCAACCCTTTCTAGCGAATGGTTGTAGCTTTGAAATTCACTTTGCATAGCCTATCTATTTCTACTCGCCACTGCACGCCACTGCTCAGTCGATCATGCGGCTGTAAAGCTATGACCCCCCTCCCGTCGACCCGACGCGTCAGGGGTCGAGCCTGTGGTAACCCGGAACGGCATGAACGAAGCGTTAGTGCGAGTCAACGAACGCGTGCAAGCACTTGGGAATCTCTTCCTGACAGTTGATTGCGTAACGCCTAATAGCACGGGCCGCCAGGCAGGATAGCCGGGTGTACTTGATTGGGTTGACCAGCTCGTGCAGCTGCTGGTTCTGCAACAGTGACTCGAAACAATCGCCGTCCACATTTCGCGTATCCTGCGATGAGGGAGAAAACGAAACCGTACGATTAGCGACGAACTTCTTCATACTGCATGTGTCCGGTGTTCACACAAACACCTACCAAATGGGCACCATGCTCTAGCAAAATTTGTGCCAGCTCTGGCGGACAGGGTCGGCTCAGGGCAGCCAGATGCAGCGGCGTGTTACCGTCATCGTCCTGTGCGTTCGGATCGGCTCCTACCTGCAGCAGAGCCTTGGCGAGTCGGGCCGACGGTAGCTGACACACGGGATATCGTCCGACCAGGGCCGCATCCTTGTAGCAGGCCAGATGCAAAGCTGTTCTACCCGTTTGCGATACAAACTGTGGGGAAGGAAAGCGAAACCGGTCAGAACATGCTGTTCCTAGCAGCAGCTTGCCGATGGTCCAGCTTTTTTACATACCTTCAAGCTCACCAAATCGTACAGTGCCTGTAGGATCTGATGCTTCATCTCTGCGCTGCACAGCTCCTCCTCCTCGTCCAGCAACCGCACCAGCAGACAGGCCAGATGCAGCGCGATCACCAGCGCCCGGCTGAGCGCACCATGGTCCCGCTCGTGGTATGCCAGCTTTTCGAACATCTGCTGGCCGAGCTGCACCTCCCGGACCGACTTCTTGAACACGACCAGCATGTCGGAGGTTTCGATCGGCGGTACAATGCGGCCGCGCGTAATCGGCCGACCGACCTCGCCCAGCATGTAGCTAAACAGCTCGGCGAACGACAGCAGGGACGACTGGGTCATCGGGTTGAGCGGTTCCAGGATGCTCTGCTGCATCGACAGTGCGTACGTCCACAGCTCGATGCACCGGTCGAACCGGCCCGAATCGGCGTACACCGCACCGCGGAACCGTATGTAGTAGCTCGTGTCCGGATGCACCGGGCCCAGTATTCGCTCGCGGATCAGCAGCGCCTGCATGCGCATCTCGTCCGGGTCCATCACCAGCTCCTCGAGCATGCTGAGATTGTTCACCTCCTGCACGTAATCGTACGGGGACAGTGGTTCGCGCGTCGGTTTCGGCAGCACGGGACTGTTGTTGTAGCTGCAGTGGAAAGCAAACATGTGGGTTTTGTGTTAATCCGTGGCCGCGACATGGTCGAACCGCCCGCTTACCGATCCTCCATAGCACGCTTCCAGAACGAAAGTGCTCCAAGCATATCGCGCTTCTTGTCGACATACGTAGCACCAAGCAGTTCCAGGGCGGCGATCCTATCCTCACGCGACACGAACGGTAGCTTGATCAAGTGTTCCACGATCGGCAGATGTCCGGTAACGCTCGCTGCCAGCAGGGGGGTCATTCCTGAATGCGATACATGGGAGGACGGATCATAATTAGCAAACATGTTCGCTATTGGCAAAGAGTGTGGTGAATATACGCTTACCGTAAGAATCGACATCCATCGTAGCACCGTGCTGCAGCAGCAGCTGCAATATCTCCAGCGAACCTGACTCGGCGCAATCGTGCAGGGCCGTGTTGCCTTTCACGCTACGCCGGTTCACATCCGTTTTGAGCGAGAGCAAGTATTGTGCGATTTTGAAGTGTCCCTTGTAGCAGGCGATCATCAGACAGGTGTGTCCGTGCCGATTTGCGACCTCAATGTCTGCCAAAAAGAAAAGACAAAGAAACACACAACAAACAAACAAACATTACATTAGAATACGTTCGCCGAAGTGAAGGTCGCCGATAACCTACCTGCACCTTGCGATACGAGATACTTCACGATTTCGTAGTGCCCATCAAAACAGGCCGCCCGGAGCGGGGTACTGTTCGTTTTGGTCGTACTGTTCACTTTGGCACCGTTTTGGACTAACAGCTTCACGATGTTCGTGTGACCGGCGGCCGACGCGCACCACAGCGGCGGTGCGCCCTCGATCTTTTCCCCGTCGAATATGACGGAACCGGCCTGCTCGACGTCGGCGTGGCAGCGCTTGATCAGGTACTGCACCACGTCAAAGTGGCCATTGCGGCACGCAATTAGCAGCGGTGTGACGCCGTTTGTTTTCATCGTCACCAGCGTCTTGAGGTCGTTCGGCATCAACCTGGAGGTCCATTTCTGCAACGAAGATTCGAAAAGAGGCGACCCGTTTAGTAACTGTGCGCTCACGTGATAATTTAATTTGCTCTAAGCCTAAAACAGTGAATACAGAACCGATGAGCCTGAAGTGACTGCTTGTTTGCATTTGCGAGAACCGGAAGAGGCAACGGCCACGGTACCGTGAAGGACTTTAGCACCACAAAATCAACACTATTAACCCTCACGCGCCCAAGTTCTCCAGTCTTGCTCTTCGCTCTTCGGGCAAACAGCAGCACACACGCGCGTACACGAGCGTTTCAGATCAGATCACCGTCACGCTGTCCGAAAGGACCCAACACACAACCGGTCAGTCGATTCAAGCGCAGCAATCGTTTGAGTAAATATTGTGAACCCACCATCCGGGGGAAAAGTTATCAGCAGGGCGGCGCGGTTGCACATTCTATCTGCTGATACAACCTTTACCGAAGGGCCGACTTCGCCTGGGGAGCTGCATACTGATGATGTACGGGCGCACTGGCCGCCTTAATCATTCAGCAGCTATCGCCCCCTGTGCTCCCGCAGTGCAGTTGGTGCATCATCGTAGTAGAAATATTTAGTTTTTGTTTTCATGCAAATATAAACACAACAAAAGCCGTCCGAAGTAAAAAAAAATGCTTCGATTTGCAACGTGTTGGGACGTTCCAATCGTTGTTAGATTATCCGTTACTGCCGCATTGTGCGCGAAGTGTTAAAGATTGATCTATTCGATGATTTTTCTTTGTGTTTTAACAGCTCCCACCCACACACACACACACATTGGGTCTGAGACTCTCGCGTTGCGCAAAACACCGATCACGCTCAGAAGCACGGGAATGAATTTTCCACGTGTTTTTGTTTTTTTGTTTTTCTCTCACACGCAAGCAAAGCAAAGGTGCCCTTGTGCACTCCTCAGCACGCATGTGCTGTCCCTTACCATAATGTCTTCTTCCTGCTGCAGGAACTCTTCTTCGCCCACGATTCGGAACCGATGCTGCATTTGTCGCCGACGCCTGTTAGCGCCCTGCTCCGGTGGGACATTTGCAGGAATGGCGGCTACGGCCGCAGGTGGCGCCGCCGCCGCCTCCACCGGTGGTACGACCCTCGGCGCTGGTCCATCGACCTCGCGCACCGGATACGCCAGGTAGCGTTGATAGTGGCCGAATCGGCGGAAGTTCACCATTCTGAGGAACGCTCGCAGCAGCGTACATTTGGTGCGTCGTCGTCGGCGTTTCAGTGTGTGCACGATAAATGCCCTCAGTATCGCATTGATTAGCATAATGCACTGTACACTTTATGAACGATGGGGGGAGGGCACGATATAGCAGAAGGTAATGTTTTGCGCTTGTCACGATTTTCACAACTGCCCTACGGCTGCTGTCCTAGGCACATACGGGCGCACGGCAAATACCTTCATTTCACACAGGTTTCAACCTAATCCAAAAAGCTCATCGCGACACTATCACACACTGCAAGGAACAGCAAAGGTGTTAATAGCTTGGGCACAGAATAACACAACGAAAAAAAAACTGGATAAACATGCGCAGTTCTCGAACTGGAATGAAAAGCAAAAACGTTCGTCAGGACCAATTTCAAAGAAGCTGCGCGCTGCTGGAATTTCTCTCTCGGCACTGGAATGACGCATTCACACTGATCTCACACTGCCCTATTCTCGCGATGAAGTGGGGTTTTACCGCGATGAGTCCTTCCGTCGCATATCAAAATGCGAGGTGGATCTATTACTCATGTATTCCAAAATGGAGCGACTTTCTATCCATCTGAAAATAGCGACTTTCATGCGTGTTGCGCGCAACTACTAAACGGCCACGCTGGGACGCCTGTAGAAGCTTCACATCCAAAAGCAGCGGATGTTGTGGTGCAAGGTCACTCCCTCCGATCACTCTCTTGTTACTGCTTGCGGGGACCGACCAGCTAGCTGTGTGGGACAGGTTTTGTATTGTCCACCAACACCAACCCTCCTAAAAGGTGCAAGGTCATCGCACGAATGCGACTGCAACCTTCGAAATTAGGAACTTCTTAAAACTGTAAACCGCCACATTTGAGAGGAATTCGGTAAAGGAGAGAATATTCGGTTGCTCCGGAGTGTTATTCCAGCCAGTAAAGGCGGAAAGATTTCATATCGATCCCTGGGCTCAACTTGTCAGAGCGTGTTTTCGAACGAACCGGTTCTCTTTGGGACAATCTTCATTCGTGCGACAGGAACAAAGAGAACCAGCCAAACCTGATGTTTTAGGTTCTGCTTTGGTATGATCTTTCACACACTATTTCCGGAACATTGATAACAAACACAACGGGGCAGCAAAATTGTGACGAGCCAGGCACAAAGAATATCAGTTCTTCAAACATTTGCGCAGACGACTCAGAAATCGAAAAAAGGTCGTGAAACACAAAACTAGTTCCAGGTTAGGCAAATGAAGCAAAACACAAACACAACTTCTCCTATTAGCACTTCCCGCACAGGCCTGAGTGTTTTCTGTATGAGGATATTACGACCGTCAACAACATGTGACACACATGAGAGGTTCGGCTTTTACACCTCTGCTAAGTCGTTTCCTTTTATCGCAACATACACTGTTCGCCTTCACCTTGGCTAACAGTCATGATAAATGTACAACCATCCATATCGCCTAAACTGGCGATGACGGGGATGGATATCGCCGTCGATGCCACTAATAATCTATTGCCTATCTATCCACTCATTAATGGTTAACGAAAATCCACACGTCATAGCGCTAATTAGCAGAAGCTACACACTGTCTATTGCCGCGAAACCCCAGGATGGTAATTTTCCAACCTCGTCTACCGGCTCATCATACACACAGACACTGCTATTTTACAACTCCTCTGCACACTCTACATGTCCACTTTGACGATCTAATGCAAGCATGGTTTGATGCACTCGAGTGCGTTTAAATTTCATTAGATGACAATGTGATTTGTTTTGTATCTCTTTCGCTCTCTATCTCGATGCAGTACGGATTAGCCAGGCTAAAACCCCTCGAGAAATATCTCAATTTCCAATTTTTTGTCACGAGTCAAACAAAAGCACTGTTCGTACACTGTTTTTCACTGTTTGCGCGAAAACATCCTGAAACGGGGACCTACTTCTATCTTGAACAATTCCCTACTCCAACCGAATTGTGTTTGTTTGATATTTGCTCACGGTGGCACTTCTCTTCGGGCTCTCCAGATTACCGGGAGAGACGAACCATTCACTTCGTCCAGCGCAAACAGAAACGAACGAATGCTGTTGCTGTCACAGTAGACACGCAAAACCAACCCGCAACACACCACTCGCGAACAAGATCAACATTGCGCAGCAACCGAAAACTTTTACTAAAACCCACCACACCACGCGGCTGTTGAGTATCGTCGTAACCGGGTATAATAGATCGAAGTGAACGGAAACAGAAGGTCAGTTGGCTTGTCCCGCGAGGAAGGAACGCGATGATCAGCTCTCGCCCGGGCGGCAGCTAACGCAAGACTGGCGCGTTCGTAACTGGGCAGCGCTGGACGCTTCGAAGCTGCCTCCGCTACGTACGTGCACCCGGGAAAAATCAACAACCGATCGTTCGACTTGTTGCCTCTCTCGCATGCCACCCCCCAAACGCGTGCATTCTCTCTGCCGCGCGTAAACACTGCTGAGATAGGCGACCGCCGAGGGGACTAGAGAAGTTATCGGTCATGTTTACTACGATCAGTGATCATGAATGCTTCTCCCGCGCAACGGCAGCAGTGCAGCACACACTGATGATGCCACTGAGAAGTGGTGCGATCATCGATCTTGGTACTGGAACGGAAATTCACCAGTTGATCAATCGTAATCGAGCCGCATCGCGCGTCTAACGCGAGGCACAGAGTTCAGCCGCAAGGTGACAGTAGCTATTGCTGCCCATCTAGGCAACCGGCCGTTTAACCGAGTGCACGTATTTACATCCGGTCCGGCAGGAGGTACACACTCGTGAGCGCAGGTTAACTAACACCACACGAGTGATCGAGAGAACACAGCGAACTTACCGAAAAGGGAAGGTATAAAAGCGCGTTGATAACGAGGTGACCAATCGCTGCACGAAAACAGCTGATACAGCGAGCACTTGGGCCAGCAGCATCGGAAAAACACGCAAACGTTCACGAACTTCTGCAAAATACTGTTTGCAATATTTTGATAGAAGAGTAAATATTTTTTGTCACGGTTGTGGAACCTTTACACGTGGCTTCACTAGGACTAAAATCGTAAATATTTCTACGATTCTGTTTCGGCCAATTATTGCAGCACACACTATCGCACACGAATGATGTAAACTTCTTGCCACACTCATATTACAACTCTGCGCCAAAGAACGACGATGACGGAAATGTTCGGCTCGACTGGTTCCGTCTTGTTGACAAACTGTTTGCTTGCCACTGCCTCCCTTGGCCAGAACTTCTCATTTCCATACCCGTTCATCCATATGCATCCGAGCATCAGCGCTGCCGGCCATGCGTTCATGCGTTTCCAGCTGTGGAGGCTTCCAGTGATCGAACAAAAAACAAATCAACAACCGCGTTCGTATGCAGAAATAGGAAGTAGGAAGAGATTTACTGGCAACAATTTTACCAGCGTCGACAAATCGTCCACATCCATTTACAGATCAGACGACAGTTTTCAAAAGCTTCCGTTATATGCACGTGTGCGATGTGTGTGTAAATTGTTATTCTGTTGATGATATCACATCAACCCGAGATAATTGCAAATGACGAAAGGTCAATTGCCAAAAGCGCTATTAAGAAATGCATTTCGACGAGTGCAAGTGTTTCGGGTGAGTTCCATAACACAAACGTTGTGCGTTATGTGACATTCGTACCCGAGCTTGGTACATTGTTTGTGCATTTATGGGAAACAATAAATGTAGCTAAAGAAGGCAGCAAATATATTTAATTTCTTATAAAAGGAATCATAAAAGTACCAGTTCATTGTCTACTATTGATAGCTACAACAAATACTCAGCCCGTTGCTAATGTTGAGTTCAGTTCGAAACATGCGTAATGCTACAGTCCTGGTGTCACTATAAACGAGGCCATGAACATCCATGCTGATTGTTGTTAGGAGGTGAACCGGATGAAAGCGAAGATCGTTTACAGCGGACCAAATCAAAATCTAAAGTTTCATTCACGACTTTACGCCGTCGGTTTCACATTTTGATAGCATTCGTTTCAAGCGGTTATGTCGAAATTCGAAGGTGGAAGCTGTGTAGTAAATACAAAGCCTTGAACGAAGTTCACCTTACGATGGGCTGTTTCTCAAGCGTCTTTTTTCTTTTTTAAAATTCAATCAACGCATTAATATGTCTTCTGAAACGTTTCCCATTGATGGGCCCTGATATACAACACTGCCGACCACCGTAGATCATAATACGTTTAGCGAACCATTCTTATGAAAACACATTTCTTATTTTTCGGTCGTTACTAGTGGATTGGTATACAAAATTTCTTTCTATATATAAAGCGGCACGAGTGAAAAAACGGCGATACATCATAATATACGCCCCACACACATAAACTTGAATTGTGTATTATAAAATAATAAAACATGTCTCAATACACCATTAACTACTAAAAACTAATAGCAATTGAAGCGTGACGGCTCCTACTCACATAGCATGATTCATCGATCGTCAACTCAAGTCGATTATACTACTGTGTAGTATGCTTGCTTCATTCCTGCATGTATGAATAGAAAGATTCATTAGGACGTGACTGAAATCACGAAATATTCCCGGAAATATTATCTCACCCCAGCACCTACACTTCGCCCCAGAACGGCTGAAACAATAATGTACCTTCTTTCAAATACAAACGCATTAAACGTTGTTGCATGCTCTGCCATGTTTATACACTCTCACACAATCTTCTAAATCAACTTGACCAACATCAATCTGTGACAATACATCATGTTTCCAACATCAGAAGACCTAATTTGTAGTTCTCGGAACAGCATCATTCCATCGAAACACGGTTACTATCATTCCGGCGTTAACAGATGATTCAGTTTTACTCCTAAATGTAGGCAATCGTGCGACATACAGTCAGGTGTAAGAGCACATGTGAAGACTCAAGCTCAGCATCGTATAACACCTGCCGTAACACGCTTTCGAACATAATTTTTTGGACGCGCGGGTCATTTTCGCACGGCCCAATGTGAATCTCAGCTGCAATCGTTACATCGCTTCATTGTTTCCTCTCACTGATCCATGTTAATTGATCAAAGGTAAGCACACACAAAAAAGAACAAGTTCGGAAAACTTCAGTTACCCATGCACAGGCCGGTCGGTCGCGTCCAGTTCCGTTCGCAATGGTGTCGAAAGACTCAAGCTCACATTTTTACTCGCCAAGCGACACAGGCCATCCCGAGCTATCCGCAATTTAATGCCCTTAGGCCCGCTCTAAGTAAACCGTCATGCGAGCGCACGACTGTGTTGAGACGGCGGTGAATGAAGTAATAGAAACACCTGGAACTAGCCGCCTTTCTAGCAACCGGTCGTAGCCGTCGTAGGATATCGAGCATGTGTTACATTCCGTAGTAATTTTCACTTCTCGTCCGCTGTATCCAGCCAACACGCCAGGGAGAAGGGGAAGGAATCTATTAGACAGTGACATTTTGCGTTAAAAAACAAAACTTCCGCGAGCCACACCTCCTGTCGATTTTACTTTGCTGTACGTGCTTTACATAAGCCGTATTCCAATACCTGTTCGTTGTATAGTTTCATACGACATGCTCATAGTTGAAACGAAGTTTACCGATAAAAAACCAAAAACTATTTCAAAACAGCTGTAAGCATACAATATTTCACTCAGAATAGTGTTACATCGCACCAGACGCCTAATTTTATTTGACATCGTGATTTAAAACTTGTATAGACATTGGTACAAAAATACAGCTATCAAAGCAGCAACATCTAGGGAATTTGACAGCGACAGGTATTTCAATCAGGTAAACAGACTTGTTCAGGCACTATTGAAGCTCGTCGAGTTTATTTCGTTATTTCTTCAGCGACACCAAAGGCATCGTATAAATGGCATCACATCACGCACATAGTGCATCTCCACCCCCCAACGCTAAGTGAAAATTTCAAGTTTAAATGGCGTGAAATTAGTTGCTCGACACAATCAGCATGAGCTATCAATGAAGTAACAATGGCATGATAAGCAATAGCAAAGAGAACGAAAAAACGATTTGTTCAACGATTATGCGCTTAAGTGCATATGACATACTGAAAGAGTTGGATACGTTTTGTTTTACAAAATAGTTGGTATCTTTTTTCTTTTTTTCTATACACATAAACAACACTTCCTATTAAAAAATAATCACTTCTTTAAAAACCATTTTTTAAAATTCTGACAAAAGCTAATCAATTGCATCCCATTTTGCGATGAACGAATAACAAGAGCTGATAAGTCAAGTGAACAATCAAGAATATTTTATATGCTGTTCAGAGGTCAACTACGTCTATTTGTCGCGAATAGCAGCGTTAATCATACGCCCAAGACTGAAAAAAAAACCTCTTATCTCCAAGAGAAGAAAAAAACAATCTGGTGGGCACACCGGTTAAAGGTATTATACAAAACATAGACATATGCTTCTTACAACAGTGTTACAACTAAATTTATTGAAACTATTATTAGATTCTTCACGTTCCAGCGCTATAAAGATTTTCTTAGTTACGCACTCGCAATCACAAGCTGTCAAAAGTTGTACTTGTCACCTTCACCCTAGCACACCAAAGAGTTAGATCATACAGCCATGGTGCATTCTTTGTGTTCCTGTTTATTTCCATCGTTTCGCTCACTCGGTTGTGCTTGGTTACGATTGTTTTGTTGTTGTTTTTTTCATCTACCCAACAACAACGATTCGCGTAATCTTACGACTGATGATTGCCTGCACTTTAGCAGCAGCAGCAGCAGCAGCAGCAGAGCTTGTTTGCACCACACTGAAGGGCTTCAGCAGTTCAAGTGGAGCAATTTACGACCGTTGCGACGGTGAAGATGAACTACCCAGGCAGTGCAGCGCAGTGCAAACAAAGCCATGAGCCAACCAGGCTTCGCCACCAGTAAGGAAGATGTCAATGCAATTAACTGCATTGAAATGAAGCATTGCTGCCATCGCCTACTACTTCGTTTGTCATAACTGGTTGCACATGCATCTATGCATACACGCACAGACACTCACTCGATGTGCAACGGATGGAACGGACAACTTCAACAACGCACAAATCTTCGTCTGAGAGCCTCCACATATTTGTGCAGCAACGTACCTCTGGGTCCGATAGCTTGCCAATTTGGTACACAGCTATTACCAGGGATGAATCATACTGGTTCTCCACAATTTGTAGGAAAACGTAAAACATGAAATACAACAAAAAACAAGAATTTTGCGTGGTTCTGAATTTCCTTTGTCCCAGCACACATCGTATGTGTTTACGTCCTCCACTGCTGTACGATGACATTTCCATGAGTGTAAATACCAGCGCGCAAAATGTGGTACTCTTTGGAGGGTTGTTGTTGTGTTCCACGCGACCAGCGAGAGAATTCATTGAACTCAACAGTCTGTCCCCCTCCTATCAGGGTGTCGCTCTTCCAGACGGAAATTCTTGCAGCGTCACAGTTGATGACGTTCTTTACACCACGATTGCAACACAAAGCGGAAAGTCCTCTTACTGCGCTTTCAGCATGGGTAAGTAAGTCTGTCTGTGAGACAGCCATGAGATCGTAGGGAATATTCAATTGCGCCTTAAGATAGGCAAGGATAACATATCCTAGAAAACCAGGATATTATCGGCACTGAAAATATTTCATGAACCTCTTCAATTTATGTAGAATGAAATTAAATAATACATAATGCATATGCGTCCTGTTTATACATCATATGATTTGCGTTAAATTACAGTTCTTTGTTTCCAAATATGCTCATTCAATTTATTCCTGCACACAAGTACTAGAACAAATCCCAGCCCTTACAGGGTTTCCCACGATTTATTGGTTGGTTCCCACGATTTATTGGTGCGTTCCCACGATTTTTTGGTCATTTCCCATAATTTTTTGGTAGCAACCCACGATTTATTGGTCGGTTCCCAAATATTATTGGTCGGTTCCCAAATATTATTGGTCGTTTCCCAAATATTATTGGTCGGTATTATATTATATTATATTTGGGAACCGACCAATAATATTTGGGAAACGACCAATAATATTTGGGAACCGAGCAATAATATTTGGGAACCGACCAATAAATCGTGGGTTGCTACCAAAAAATTATGGGAAATGACCAAAAAATCGTGGGAACGCACCAATAAATCGTGGGAACCAACCAATAAATCGTGGGAAACCCTGTATTATCCATTAAAGTTCAACAACCCTTGGCATCCTTCTACGGAACACAGAAACAAACTCGTAGCAATCAGCAGCGCACTGCAACGGGGTGCCCGCCATCCCGTAGTTCTCTGTAAAAGGCAACCTGATTTTTACTCCTTGAACTTCAGCTTTCTGCGCAGTACTACCAAGAGCCCAACGGCGTCCTCCCTCGTGCGCTTAACCGCTGCCAACTCGACAAAACATAAACAGAACTCGCTACACATCAATGTCACTGAGAGCTATGCGCACGTCACATTTGGCAAAAAAGGGAAAACCCGTTACTTGGCGGTTGGTTTGCCGGTTACCAAAAACGGCGCGTCTCTTGTGCTGCACGTGTTTCTGTGCGCGCTGAGAGTGTGCAACAACGGGGGAAAGATGAGGTGCCTTACCGGGCGGGAAATTGTTTATAAACAACGGTCCAAGACACCCTGTTTCAAGGCCAGCGAATTTGACAAATAGATAAAGGGATAGCAACATAATGGACTTGGTGCGGTGGAGAAGAGCCAAAAAGGATACCGAGAATGTGTGATCGATCAGATCAAGACGTTTGTAGCTTGTTAATAATGAATAATAGTACCTAAAAAGCATTAAGTCCACAATGTAAGGATATATAAGGCTTAGCACTTCATACACTAAACATTTACGCTCTGTTGGCATATGTAAACATGCTGTCAGCTGTCGGACTAAAATACTATCAAAATAAAAATGGGTAGCACATGCAATGAACAAAACCTCACACTAACTGAATGTATAAATCAAACGAGCTAGTAGCACGATCAAAATAGAATTCAGTGTGCATTCATGGGGAGGAGAAGGGTTTCTTAAATGGAATTCCTTGGTATTGGTGTCGAGGGCTGATCGAATGCTCATTAACAAAGAAAGCGGAAGAAGGTTGCTACGTTCTGATTATATATTTGCGTCTTACATTTTGTTCCATTTTACAAACAGAGGAGGCTTGAGTAATGCGAAATAACCTGGCGCACAGTTGGTATTGCAATTCAGCGCAATTCGAATGGGATCAAGATCATCAAGCTCTTCCTGAAACAAAGTTTCCTGCAGATGATTTAAACATCATTTTAACATAAATGAATAGAATTCTGCAAAACTATTTCTCTGCAGCTGGAATTAATTGAGCAATGGACTATATGTTATAACCGATAAAAGTATGCGCTATATATTGTGTCGTCATTTTCAATCACAATAATCAATGTAATAACACGCAGCCGAGAAGTAGCCAAAGGAAGAGAGGATTAGGAAAATCATGGTCCATGTAGCTTCCATCCATCGCATGCTATGTATTCAGGTCACGAATGCAGTTTCGCTACATTTCAATCGATAGGATTGGCCATTGAATCAAACAATCGGCAGAGCGGGAGTCGGGGAAGAAGTCACTTTGAGTGACAAAAATATCAGCAATATCCCATTGCTCGCTCCGTGCATCTCCGAGCCGCGTCATTGTTGGCAAACATCCGAGTCGTCGAATGGGAACTGGGTCGCCAAACAGACGGACGATAAGCAACGTACAATTGCACTACCTACCCGGATTATATCACACCACTGAAAGATAGTTTCTCACTCACATGAACAGCTTGTCTTTATCAACCCCAAAGCACCACTATTTGCATACGCTTCTATGCTTGCGAAAAGTCATATGAGTAGCTACGAAGAGATTCTTGCTCCAGATTTCGAGATAGCGAATGATGCCACGGTTTATGTTTATCAGAGAAGTGTCTGTAATCTGACTTAGTCATGTACAAGATAAGACTGCTTGTTATCAGTCACTGGACATCGATCGTGCAAGTAGACAAAAACATTAACGTTTGCACAGGACGGACCCAAAGAGACCTTGACTTAATGCAGTTCGTCGTCAAACGTCATCGATTCCTGTTGACATTGTTGTGCCGCAGGGACATAACAAAATTCCGCTATCGCTAACAGTCTGCATAAAGCAAGAGATTAGAATGTGTACACGGCGAACGCTCCGATTATCGGACCTACAGCGCGCAGTTCCAAGTTCGTCGTCCTACGGTTGGACGAACCGGTATAGCTCATTCCAACTGCTTCAAACTGATTAAACCGCCATCGATGTAGACAAAAGGGGCATAACCCTGCGCATTGCAGTACACACCGCTGTGACTGTGAGTGCGGCTGACGCTGGAACGGTGCAATGTTACATCAGCTGATGTACACACCCGACAGCATCCCAACTCATCTCCAAGCGCCATTTGCAAACGTACATTCTTTGTCGTCTTTGATGACCATCATCGAACTAGAACACACGCGTCACGGCGCTGACTTAAGTAGGACGCCGTGACACGAAGCAAAACAACCAAGCCAGCACTGGGACTAGGTCAATGTTTGCTGTTGGTCAGGTTTCGTGCCCGTGGTAGGGAAATGATGTACACACACGCGTAACGATGTCACCCACCAACGGGCACACACCACCGATTGGTCATTTCAGTTCTTTTGCGTGATAACCCTGAAAGGTCCTGCCAATTTGCACTCAGATTGTAGGTGCTATATTTTGGGGATCGGGGGGTGTTTTTGTAGAACCTTTTTTTACCTTGAATGTCCAAAAAAACCTACCCTTCGTGTGAAAAATTGCGCTTTCTAGCTGCCGCGTGAAGAGTGTTCTCCACGCTATTAGAAATGGGGTCAAGGTGTGTATTGTATGTTATCAACACGAAACTCCGATTATTTTCACACGTTCATGGCTTTTTTGGCGCTAATGATAAAGCCTGGAAAGTATTTTTACCGACACTCCGAATTGGTCATAGAAAACTAGAGAAATATTCTGCCAAGAAAAATGTGTATGAATGCTACTATATACACTACACTACCCACCTATGTGAAAGTTACGTGGTTCTCTCTCATTTACATACTTTAACCCGATTTTACTGCCCCGTCAAATTTCACGTACCAACTTATGCACGCCAGCGTAAACACAGCAAAGGGTTCAGAGTTTTAGGTTAATAAGATGTTAATGCCTTCTTACACCGCCCAAGCCGTACCTCTAATTCAGGGTCAACACCGGAAGTAGACTAGCAGTAGTCTAGCGGTAGAAATTGTGTGACCTTCCTATTTAATGTATTTCTTACAGTAAATAATGTGTTAACCATTGAAAGGAACCAACTTCTCAAACTAAACTGACCCATTAAACAACGGTTCCACTACAGTTGAAGTTAGTATACATTTTACCCTTCATTCATCGTGCTAGTTGGAAAACACCTTTTCTGGGCGAAATATCGAAAGCGTACATTGAGCGATACAAGTGCATAATGTCCAATGTTTCACCGTAAATATTAGTGACATGAAATGTTTACCTAGTGGGCAAATTCCAAGCAATCACTCCATGCAAATTATGTTAGCGTGTACAGTGGCGTAGTTCGCTTCCCTCCAACTCCATCATATCCTGTGTTCCGTGGCCTTGACACCGTCTCATAATGATGTCGCTCCACTTTTCGGCAGCACAATCATTTTAAGCAAATGAATTCTACGATGGATTGTTTCAAACAACAAACAGTGGAATATGCTATTTTTTTCACTCCAACTTTACTGTTTCAAGCAACCAACCCTAAGTGAAGCGTCGTCTTGTAGCACTAGTTAATTCTTGCGCTACTAACACAAACATATCATGATTAGGATTATTAATATTATCTCAATTGGTTCTTCGTCAACCGTGAAGATGTGTTATTAGTCTGAAATATAAATGGGTAATTTTTTACAGTCATATTTTTTAATTTCCAACAGAATCGTACGACAAAAGAAATAATACTGCTGCAAGCACAACACTGACTATAATTTACGGAATGTGTTTTGCAGCCCATTACGATTCCAGCAAGTAAACGTTGCTCAAAAATGCTCCTCACGATCGATTATCGATAGCGGGGTACAACCGTCGATCGACGTTCACCACTTGCAGTGTTAGTGCAGTATTATAAACCGATACACATACACATAGACATGCTAACAAAAACCAACCGTAGTGAGCAATGTTCGCGAATGCAAATTTAAGTTACTGTACTTAGTTCTCCGTGATATCAATACGAGTGAGACGTACACCTCTAACTTCCCTAACACCACCAGTACAGCGCTATAATCTACGAAGCTACGTATAGGTGAGGCATTATGGAAATACGCTCCAATGACACCGAAGGCAGCACACAATAACAACGCGCCAGTCAATGCGCCCAGCAAGATCATCCGCTTGGCCCGATCGGACCCGGCAAACCGGGAAGTCGTGCTTGGGCCCAATATGGAAACACAATCGGCTAGATCATAAACGCCACCGTGTTCGCCTGTGACTGAAAGCCCTCGACTGGATGCAATAAAGTAGTGTGCAGAACGTTGCCATCCAGCACTGTGGTGTTGTTCCGCTAGACGAGATTTAAGTGAAACGACTTCTAGAAATGAAATATACATTCGTTATTTCTTTGTGGCAACGTAGAGAGCACCAAACAAAGAGTTAGCAACCATAAGAATCTCGGTGCGGAAATGTCCAAATACAGGAATATATGTATACATAGCTATCTTTCCGCCTTGCACAAAATTTACAACACACCAGATTAACCGTACACTTCTGTCCAGCACGGTAAATTTACTTGCTGAGAGGCAAACCTGATCCTGAACAAAGAGCACTCATTGCGGCTCCTAAAGCAGAGATGCTGAGATGGATCGCGAAGGGATCGTAATTCAATTCGATCCACTACGACGGTAAGGTTTGCTGCGCGACGAATTGCAATTCTGCAATGCGTTGCTTCAAGTTCATGATGCTTCTCCACTAGCCGTCCACACTGGCTATGACATTTATTGAATAATCTGTCTGCTATTAGGGCCAACCGACGTCACACCTCGACCGGAACGGTTGAGCGCGCACACAAAATTGCAGCAGCCCTCTCCTCCTGCTGCCTGCGACTTGTCTAGAGAAGCCCCGGATCGTCAATCCAAGATCAAGCACGATCGTAGCGAACGGTTCCATAATCAACCTCTCGCCGTGGGTAAGAGCCAGTGATGAAGCCTACCGGCGGCTGCTGGGGAGCAAAGCGCAGTCGGATTTAGTGTTGCATCGGTTGCATCGAAGCTTTCCTCGCCACGGTCCCTCTGCCACCCAATCGTCGTCGACACCGAGAGCTCGGCAGTGGAACACAGCAACCATTCGATATTACCGCACACGCTCGTAAATGGACGCGTAACTAACAGTCAGTCGCTTTCTCTTGTGATTGGCGAAAAAAATAACCTCCCGCTCCCCTCAGCGAATCACTCTGAAGGGCAGGAAAGTGCTGAAATGGAGTGAGAAGGGGAAGGGGAGTAATTGCAAAACGGGCGTTTGCTCCGATTCAAAATTGCATCCAAGGGTAGGAGGCCAGCCAACCTGGCTGGCTGTTACAGTGCCACGTAACGCGAACCGGTCAACTGTACAACGAAAGCTTCTGAGCGATGCGAAAAAAAACTGTAGTCAGGCAACCCGCTACTTGCAGCAAAACCCATTCCTCCCCTGCAAAAGACGTGGTGCGCTCCAGTGGCCTGCTAACCGTGGCATACTGGGTTGTCTCGATGTAAATGTCGACATCGTGGGAGGTTTATGTTGCGGACTGGTGGTGGTGGTGATGGTGGTGATGTTTGTTGTTTCCACCTCCACGTACCACGCAGTTCACACTCTCCACAGCGTGCCTCAGTTGCGGCATTTACTTTGCGAACATGATCACACGATCGAATTATGTCATCGGTGCCTAGACGTTGAGGCAGCGAATAACTGGAAATGCTTTACGCTATGCAAAAAAGCTCATTAAATGGCTAATCCTATGACACAGCAGGTGCATCTCAGCTGGGCATCGTTGCAATACAGACATAACCTAATATTGCAGAGGATATGATTCTTCTTCTTTGGCTCAACAACCGATGTCGGTCAAGGCCTGCCTGTACCCACTTGTGGGCTTGGCTTTCAGTGACTAATTGATTCCCCCCATAGCAGGATAGTCAGTCCTACGTATGGCGGCGCGGTCTAATTGGGGATTGAACCCATGACGGGCATGTTGTTAAGTCGCACGAGTTGACGACTGTACTACGAGACCGGCTTGAGAGAGATATGATTATTTTACTGAAAATCCCAAACAAGAATTCTGAATACGGTACACTAGTATGTCTACAGCACAAAATGTTGTTAAATTCTAAGCTTCTTCACTAAAAATACAAGACCATGATATCCAGTCTGTTCACACAAACGGTGCAATTTAATTTGCAATTCAGCCATGAAACGTTGTTTGCATACATCTCATTGTGGAGTTATCGTCAAAGTGAAATTGACGTTAGACAGCACCAACATTTCCCATGTTCTTGACGAGAATCCGGGACCGTATTGACTATAAAACTAGCCCAGCCAAATGCCATTTGTATCCATTCTCTTACTGCCATGCTACAGATGCGGATCATCTCTGTTCCACTACTTTCAGCGGCGGTTTTGGTAAGGCTTTTGTTTTCTGCGCTAAAGTAAAACTATTTCTACTTCTATTTCCTGTCCTACTTTACGTCCCAGTTGCAACCGCTGCTGGCAGCTCCGATATTTTGGTTTCTGCCGTGGAGTTTCCCTGCACTGTCTCCAACCACCACTACTTTGGCGACCACTTCCGGGACGGCGGCATCGAGTGGCGCTTCCAATTCTTCGAACGTGTCGGTCGCAATCGGAAACCGCGTGAACACGTCGACCGGGCTCGATGACTACGGCACGAACATAACGAACGTCCAGATAAACGTCAACCGTATGCGAAGAGCTGTCACCGACGCGGATTTGGCCAAGCTTGAACGAAAACTGCGTCAAGCGGCCGATGAAGGGTCGACCAATGGAACGGTTATAACCATTGGCGAGCATACGATTCGGCTGCCGCACAACATATCCAACCTCACCGTCAATACGTACCTCATCAACGGAATTCCTGAGAATTATATGATGCTGGCGGACACTGGTAGCGCGACCATAAATGCCAACGAAACGTACACTCCGCTACTATCCGCTATTAGACTTTTTAAGAACTTTTTCTCTTCCCTCTTCAGTAAACAAGGCTCACAAACTTAGCGTTCGGTGACGTTAGCTGTGACCAAGAAACTAAAAATGTACTCCATAAGTTTTGTTCGTGAAGTTAAATGCAATTCACACAGCGCACCTTTTAGCAACTAGTACTAACTGTTAGCATACATTATAATTCAAAGAAAACTAAAAAAATGCGGCAGCGACACTTGCCACACCGCTGTGTTCCAACTTTAGTTCTGATCTATTTCCAATTCTCGCATACGGTCGTACGGCACACGCGCAAAGCTGATACAAAACAAGCGCAACAGCAATAAAGTAGAAGCACACTTAAAAGCCGGCTCACAGCAGAGTACAACGGTTTGGTGGAAATGCAGTGTGGAGTGCGATGTGTGCAAGATGTTGTTTGCAAACATCAACCCCAAAGGGGGAGGAGAAATACAAACGTGTTGACGTACACAGCAGCGCGTCGTTACAGAAACAGCGAAAGAATTAGAAGATCGCACGATCAGATGCGTTGCTATTTTTAAGTGACACGTTGCTTCTTGCGAAAATAAGGAAGCGAAATTGCTTACTTGAACGATCGCAAGGGTTTCGTACCAACAAAAAGAGAACGTGAAGTGGATGTGGGTACATGCCAGTCTATTCAATACGTTAAACGAAATCGACTCTGTTTTCTGACAGAATTTTGCACTGCTCAACAATTTTTACATTGCAAGCCATTAAAAATAGAAAAACCAGTATAGAAAATTAATTATTTTTGTATATCCGTAAGTATTCGCAGAGCCGTACATGCTGAAACATAGAATGAATTTATGCAAAACCGTACAAGAAACGAATGGTACCTCCAGAGGGCAAGCGAGTGTTAACAATCATTAAACCACCATTCCTTATTCGGTAACCGTATCTCTGCAGTACGAGGTGCGTCTCATAACTAACCAAGCGGAACTGGCCCGACAACCATCAATCAATCGCTTACATCCCGCGGATGATGACCTCTGAAAGCCAAATCAACGAACAAACCAGCGCGACAGCGAGCGAAACAACCCGTTTGCTCCAGGCGGTTCGACATAACCACACTAGCGTTAAGTGATGCCAATTAAATTCGTTCTCTTTCTGCCCGCCTGACCACTACTTCACGAGCCTGACGACGAGCTGGAATCGTGTACAGAACAGCATCTCTACAACTGCAGGCTCTGGTAGATAGAGTACTGTGCTATGGCTACGATTTGGAATAAGTTGCCATTAAATTGTACAAAGTTACGAAAGTAACTTTTGGTTGGGTTAGACTAGCTATTCTATCGGCAGAAGTTAAATTAAATTGCTCATGATATCAAATTAACAAATCAATTTAAATTAGACCATTAGGTCATAGCTCACGCTTAGGTTCGGCTACAGATAACCTCAGCCTAAATAATGTTTAGAAATGCATGTCAACTAAAAGGACTGTTTGTTTTAATGTGGCGTACGTTCTATTAAAAATATATCTATCAAAGTTAAAAATCGTCTATCTCATATCTCAAATAGTATTATACTCATATCCCTCCGTTCATCTCCGTTTACAAGGTCACACAAACAATTCACCAACTTCACCGATGGTTGAACTGGGGGAGGAAGTTTACTTAATTTGATCATTTTCACACATTTTCAAGAGTGCTGTGTGGGCAGCTGCGAAAGCACAGGGTTAAGTAACACTTGTTTTCCATATCTGTCAAATTGTGGGATGGACTCAGTACCGCACAATGAGACGCTCACTTGTGATCACAAGAGTAGCCGATGGTTAACATACCGAATTGGTCACAGCGCCATTGTCGCCGAGACTCAGCAACTGAACAAGTCGGACCAGTCTATTACGCACCACTGACAGAGCAGTAACTGATTTTCCCACCGTTTGAAAGGCCCCAAACGAGATGTCGCTTATGACGCACGAGGCCTAAGAGCGAAGGATTGTGTTTGCATTTCAACATACCACGATAAATTGACGCTTCATGATCTAAGCACAAGTCTGATATACGTTATCCGACACAATATACAATTACCAACAAATATTAAGGTGAGAGTATAATAAAGTATTCATTTTATGCCCGGCAGAATATCCTTATTTGAACCACATTTTAGCAATTAATTTGAGACTTCTTCAGAACACTCAGCGTCATCCAAACCTATTCAAAGTACCACATCTTGCACATTCTGGCACGAGCAACCTGAAACGTTAGGTACAATGCTGAGCTTAGGCCATACTTTGGTACTAAATTACCGCTAACTATCAACACGTGCGTCCATGCCATTAGCCATCACTAATACTGCTGGAGAATTACGCGAGAATGGGTGACGGTGCACTGTATTGAATGAGTTTGAGAAATTGAACTACAGTCTAAAAATCAACAAAGTCAGTTCATTGAAAATGTTGTAAATTTCCAATTACACTCAGGTGTACGCAAATGAAGATTTTTCCAGTAAATTGGCGTTTTAAATTAAGAGCATAAACACATTATTCTACAACACACAGCTAAGTTATAGCAATTTTCTTAAACTGCACAAACATAAAAATTTGCAAAGGAATGGAGCAAAATCAAAGTTTTCTGATTTAAATGTAATGTAAGTACGATCAACAGCCCTGCCAATCGTAAGGATGCGAAACTACACGCGCCTAGGCAATATTCAAATATTTATCTTACGACCCATCCTATCCTTCCCAAGTATATGCAGCTGGGAATTAGCTAACGCAATGTGGACAGAGAGTACAGCGTATGCTAAGGTAACCGAGCAAAGTTACGGAGAAGTTGCAGTTGCATATACGAGTGGTTGATGCTTTCACTTTCGGCAAACACAGACATCTGCTACGAATTGCACCGGTGGAAGTGAGAAGATGTCACTTCATATCCATGACTCACCTGTAGAAGAGAAAGAAGAGATATTTATTAGTAAACTAGGAAAAAGTTGATATACTCTTGACAAGAAAAAAGTATACTACATAAAGTAAAAACAAGCGTCGTTTTTTAGATGATCGAGCAAAGATTCTTGTTATAAAAAAAACTACGGTTTGTTTTTTACGCTATCTTGACTCTTGCCGCAGAAATGTGAGTAACAGCAAACATCTTATTTTGTTTTTACTTTTCCCTACCACGACAAAAAAGTACCTAGTTGCAAAAACAGAGCACCACAGAGAGCTGGAAGAAAATCTCAACTCAGGGAAGTTGAAACGACCGGACGGAACAGAGTGCTCCCATCATTGCTTATCAAGCAGTTCGTATCGTTTGCTTGAGTGCAAACTTATGCCACACCATTACACCGCGATTATCGCTCATGGAAATTGAAGTTTCTAGTATCTGAGGTATTTTTTTGAACATCCGTGTTTCCACCTGACACCAGTCAGGTCAGGCAAGCGGTCGGAAGTATGCTTCCTTTTCTTTTAGTTTTTTTTTACAAAAAATAATACACATCACCCCAATAAAACTCAATAATAAGAAGGCCAACTCGCATACAAACCTACATGATCTATTAAACTTTACTATAATCATGAGTTTAAAATCATTTCAATTACATGAATACGTTGTACCATACCATAGTTGCTTTTTCCACACAAAAAAATCCATCCTACAACATCAAACAAACAAACAAATTGTTTTTACAAACGAAAGAGAAACACATGCCATCTGTTTTGCATCGAGTTTTATTTTCTTGAACCATTCAAATTATTGATTCTAAAAGTAAAAATAAAACGTCTCTTTCGTTTTTTTAAATCCTCTACAAAAAAAAAAACTATGCAACGAGTTTGCCGGAAATGTGAACCAGGTCGTTTAGGGCATGACGGTTTACTTTCAATACGGTCAAAACAAACAAATCGAAGCTAACGATCGTTCTGGAGTGGTGTTTTGTCGACTAGACGATTTGTATCCCTTGTTGTTCCATCCACAGAGGCATGATTGCAATAACAAGCACTCGAAACGGCAAATAAAGCTTCCGTAGAGCCCGGTAATCGATCGATATCTGCTTGCGGCCCCGGTAATAGAATGACATTTGTGGAGCGCAGCATAGAAACTGGAACAATCAACAACAAACAAGCTTGGTTCATTCTTGTTGTACACTTTCGATTGCATTCGATTATAGTTTGGCAATAATTTTACTTCTAACGGAAGGATTCCTCCGTTGGGCACAGTTTGGTTTTAATGTCGATGCCAGTAAGTAGGTAAGTATCTGACCTATCTTATCAAGTATTTTTAATCGATAAAAGATAGAATGATAAAACCGAACCGTTTGTAAAGGCATTATCTTAAAGAGTGTATGGCGGAATGAACACTCCGTTGGATGTAACCGTAACTGATTTCGATACAAATGTTTGCAAGTTTGAAAAACAGCACACCGTCCGTCACCGCCATAAGTCACGCATCTGAGCTGCTTGGAATAGATTCCACCACCCAACAGCAGCTAACTGTCACGTGGAGAGAGCTCCACAACAACGCGAAGGTCACGAGAAGGAAAACCCATTAAATTTTCTTACCTCCTTCGTCCCGTGGTCGATAGGATAGCGAACCAATGATTTCGAAAGGAGACTGATAGCAAACTATACTCGTCAATAACATCGGTTGAAAGTGGATGCTTCCATCGAACGTAACATCAGCCGTGATTACACAATCTGAGATTAAAATCAATCAATCCTACTTGTTGGCTTAGTTATAGAGCGAGAGATGTAAACTATAGACCTGTTTTTTGCAAAACATGCTGCGAAACCGGAAGATTGTGTTAGGCTGGCAATGGTGTCTAATAGTTAAGATTGTGAACGCCGTAAAACTGTTGCGTTGGGAATGCGTAAAACATTCCACGATCAAAATTTGAGTTCATTCTCGGATATGTGCGTCAGGCAGGTTGATAACTGCTTCGTCAGACACTTTCGCTTAGGCATCATATCAATCATAGCCCAGACACATTCAGCTGTCGGAAAGCTTCCGCCGGAAAAATGCAACTCAACCGCAGGTCGTACAAATGAGAACGTATGGAAAATAATCACACCCTACATTAGCGGACGACTGCAGATGATGTGAAACTTCAAAAAGAAGCAAAACATTACACACACACTCTACACCATATCGTGAAATTGATAAGCATAATGGAGCCGAAAAAAACAAACGCGTGAAAAGTGAAAGGTTGCCCATCTTGTTGGCTCGATTTCACTCATTATAAGTAATGATAAGCCTTTTTTTTGCTTTGACTTGAATTATAAAAGGAAACATTAGCAATGGCACATGCGAGCGGATACTGGAAAGCTGCAAAGAGATAATAATTTCGACAAAGGCTCGCGAACCTATTACCGCTGCCGCACCTCCAACGCTTCAACTTCGTCCGCTTCACAACAGGACGGCGAGAAGAGAGCGAAAAAGTTAGAGCACGATAGCGACGGAGCGTTTTTGAAAAATCAAGAATTTCATCATTGGACTAGCAGAAAGCAGAAAGTAGACAAAAAAAACCCGAAACAAGAAAACAATCATGACCTTGGCCTGCATTTCTTTTCGAACCACTTTGGGATTTGTTGTCGATGCTTGGTTAGCCTCAAGTAACCGGTGGACACTATGGGCCATTTACCATTTCTCCACACCCCGTGCGTTAATCTGCTTCGTTTTCATCTTTTGTCGCTTTTCGGTTGACCTTCGCCCAAGAAACGAGCGCTGTTCATGCCTCCAAAACATGAAACACAGTGTCAAAACCAAGCCTCTTTCGTACAAAGCCAAGCGGCTTCAGATGAGCCCACTGCTGCCTCTCCCGAGGGCGATGCAAATTAGCTGACCTTTGCATGTCTTGTCTCACGGGAAGGGTCCGATGAACCGTTAACGACAGAGCCATACGCAAAGCATCTCTCGCTCTACCACCGATTAGTAGAAGGATTCCACCAAAATATATTTAAAAAAAACTCCATCGGACGCCGATGATGTAGCCGCCGCTCCGCGGTCCAATGCGTACACACATGAGAGAGCAAAAGAAAGGAAAAGTGCAACCAACATTTACGCTTGAAGGTCTTCCAACCGTAGATGAACGCGTGGAGAGCCTCCTCACATTGATTACGACATCGCTAACCGGACGGTCCGGGCAATATACGAAGGTGTGTGTGTGTGTGTCTGTGTTTGTGACGGCTGCAGACACCACACGTGAGACACGTGAATGATTTTTCGGTCTTTTTTCCTTCATGCATTTAATATATTCATTTGACTCTCGAGAGCCAGAAGCAGAGCCACCCCAAATTCAATTCAATGTCAACCATGGCCTACCGTTTATCTGCAGCATCGCCACACGGTAAAGACACATTTCCGATATCGATAATTTACCGAACTATTACATACAGGTTTTGTTTAATATCGGAGAGGTTTTTGTACATTTTAAAACAGATTATTTTATTTTTAAAACATAAAACAATATCTATTTCACAGGCATCCTATGAAATGAAGTTTTCTTGCAAGAAAACAATTAAGTGGAAGAATCATCTATTTTTGTACCAATACGAACGGTGTGTGGTTGAACCATTTGCTAGGAATTTTCTTCCACAAACAAACCTTTATTTTTTTTGTAAAGGCCGTCATGTTAAATAATTGTTTAACTAAAGGATCTTTTTCATATCTTAGATTAAAACCATACTAAATAATTTGCGAAATAAGTGAAATTCCCAGAAAAAAAACATAATACATATACCGTCCACACGCTGAGCATAACACATGCCTCGCATGTCTAATTTACAAAACATGTTCAGAAAAATATGACCTCATTTCTTAGAAAAATAAGCCCAATTAATCCAATCCAATTAATTGATTGTTTGATTATGTTTTCTATCCAAATTTCTGATGATATAGCTAACTATACCAAAAATATATTCCGCGAAAAATGGAACTTCAAACGCAGTGTAAAATCAATAATGTATTTTAAAAGAAATAGCGTTTGTAATGCTTCTTGACCTTGGCTTAAAAAAAGAAGCGTTTACCGTCCGGGTTTCAAGCGAAACGCATCCATTTCCCGACGATGTAGTAGGATGCGGAGCGTAAACAATTGAAAACCACGCTTTGCACATCCCGTAAACGCGTGCGCGCTCGTGCGCACACTAACCGAACACGCGTGTAATGGTCAAACAAGAGAAAAGAAAATCTCTGAACTAGAATCGACATACAGCGGGGATACAGCGCGAACGGATCCTTCCGACATCGTTGGATGTAGGTCACTTCCGGGCAATGTTTGTGGGGGCGGTTGCAAGAAAAGACTGTTCTGCTTTTCCCCAACGATCGCACTTTTTCACCTACTGGGAAGCGGTGGAAGAAAATTGCACTTTTACCTCCTGCTGCTATTCTTCCCCCTTGTTCTGATAGTGTGTTTTTTATAGCTTTTTATATCCACACTCCCGCTTAGAGCCAATCACCCGTGTCGGTCTAGCCAAAACGAGGGCGCATCATGTGACAGTAACTCGACCTATTTTTAGGAGTTGGTGCAAGCTTCTCACTCATCACGGCGATGTTCATTTATTACAACTAAGGCACTGTAAGGCAATCAATGTAACAAGCTATCCATTGGAAGTGGAATGAACATTGTCTTAGCTATAGGGAAAATAATGTGCTGACTGATTGAACGCAGGCCGTTTGGTCCGAACGAAAGATACTGTTGAGCAAACGAGCAGCCCATAAACTTTAAATTATTAGGTTTGCATTAATTGAAATTGTTTTTCTGTAAAAAAAATGGTTCATGCGTTTCTGAAAATAAATGTTAATAAGATTCCAGCAATGTAAGTAATTGCACTCCCTTCACTCTTACACTTTTGAAATTTCTCGTTTATTTGAGCGTCGCTTATCCAGATTTACATAGATTGAATCCCTTTGGTGACAAAAAAAATACCTTAATAGCGGGAACATTACAAACTAACCAATGCAAAAGGCCACTTTAAGCTAATGCCTTTCCAATATGCTCCAAGTCAGCGTAGGTTGCTGGTACATTCGTGGGCTCTATTCTTAGCCCGTTCAATACGACAACTGCGGAGTCGTGTCTAAGGCGAACGGTTCGAAATAACCCGGCGATGACTGTCAATCGACCACACACACGTGCAACGAAAATCGGTACTTCTAACCAGGCAAAATACAACAAAACCCCCATCTTAAACCCAATGAAAGCGCTGGAAGTGTATTAGTAAAGGCTTCACGTTGATGGTACCCTACGTAAACTAACAGACCGCTCGGCGCAACCAATTCTACTAGTGGGGCCCTTTCCGTTTTAAGTTCGTAGGCTGAAATTTCAGCCTGTCAGCTGTTTGCATTCTATAGCAGTTTTTGAGCAGCTATCTAAGAGGGTATAATATACAGGTGGGCTTATCCCAAGGTGTATGAATTTAGAAGGCTGATTTTTATAGCTTCTGTTATTGAATGAAGATTTTAAGAGTGTTTTGAGTATTCATCAAGCCTCCAGAAAGCTTGTTTGTCAAAAAGTGATATTCAAATTTGGTTATCAAAATCTGCTATGAGACCACCTGGACTACATACACTTTGATTCTGAATTTTATCACCAGATCTCTTTAATGAACCTTGCGATAAATGTAAACACCGCCTTGTTTTGTCATTTTTCATCAGGTACTCGAATCTAATTCTAGCTTTGAGGCTAGAATAATCTAGACTGAAAATTGCATGTTAGTTTTGTATGGAGTGTTTACATGATTTCGGCCTCCAACTGTCAAACTCCATACAAAAAGCTGACTAGAATCGTGAAGGGCCCCAGTGATGGAAACTGGTAGATATAGAGCTTCTATTATAACAACTATTATGTGGAGTTGTCATCCATAATTCTGTGTCTATTGTCCACAATAACTTTTCCTTTCGTATAATAAACACCCAACTCAAGCATAACACAGCATAACCCAAAAACTGACCAGTGACGTCATTTAATGACATTTGATTTTGACTTACATTTGGGATAACATTGGCGATGGAACTCAGTGAAAATAAGACAACCATTTGTCCAGAGCTCGCGCCTAATTGGACGGTGCAATATTTAATTAATCTACTCCCCACAGATAAACAATGCCATGCTGTGGCCTAAAACGACTCAAGGGTAATTTAAAGTTGCAACATGCCCGTTGCTGCTGCTGCTGCAACGCTTGGTCCCCCAAAAACTAGTGGTAAAGAAAAGCGCTCCCTCGCCCCAGCGGACGCACAAAGCGCACACGGCCGGCGAAGTGGAAAAGTTTTGCAATCATCCGGCGAAGGCGTAACATCTTTCAACCGTGACAGAGGTGACGTTAATGCTGTCGTGAAAGGGGAAATATAAAAGGAAAACCGAGGGAAAACAAACAAACGGAGCGGAGATCCCCACGAATGCGTTACGGCATGTTGTTGGAAAGTCAACGTTGCTAGCGGGTGCACGTAACCTTTTGGCCCGTAGACCTTTCGGTTGCTCCGTAGAGGAAAGACTACGTGCAAGTCAAAATCGGTTAGAATGCTTCGTGCAGCTCGGTGTTCTGGAAAACTCTCAGCCAAATGTTAGGTGAAACGATTTGTACCGACGGCGGAAGTGTTGCCTATCATTCACGGACGACAATAACTTTCCAATTCGTTTTTGCTTAGCGATTAGGATGCTTGTACAATGGGGAAAAAAATATGAAAACATGCGACCTCCAGGATTGCATTGCAGCGTTTTCACATTTTCACTATTGCTCAAACAAAACAGAAACAAAAATCAAACAGAGAAGCAGCCCATCGCTTAACTGGACGTAGCGTGTTACTTCACTACCTAAACCGCGACCGGTGGGCAATAAATGCCGGCTGGTTTCGCGGAATGTGTGTGCGGGTGCTGCCTGGGCCCCTTCTTTTGGCAGACCATGGCAGTCTATTACTACTCCCTTCACCATTGCTTCACCGCCGGCAAAGAGCCAGAAGACGAGACACGACGGCTGTCGGTCGGACGGAACATTATGTAAGCCAAGCTAAGAAGCTAAACAAAGTCTCTCTCTCTCTCTCTCTCTCTCTCTCTCTCTCTCTCTCTCTCTCTCTGTCACTTTTCATTCCTGACAGCTGGTTGATATTACGGTGCAAAAAGCAAGGAAAGGCAACCGCAACGTTTGGCATAATAACTATGCTGAGAAAACATTCCCCAACTAAACCCTGGCTAGAAATGACACCTCTCTCCCGAGCTGTGCTGTCTCCAATTCAATGGTCTTGTGGTTTTAAACACACACACATACACACATGCAATCGCAAAAAAAGGTCAACGATGCTAACAATCCGTATTACGAACCATGGCACAGAGCCCCATGCCCATGCAACCAAGCGCTTAATGACTCATGCTAACATTATGCACATTGTTGTGTTTTATGCTTGTGCCGCTGCTGCTATGGTCCCGGCCAGTACCACTACCAACACAAGAATGTACAGCAAAAATGTTGTTGTGTGTGTGTGTGTGTGGATGCTTTAAAGTACCTTCTAAGTGAATGGCAAATCGTTTACGTTTAGTTTAGTTTTTTAATATGCACGTTTGTAGCTTATTTTAAGCAGCACAAGCGCATTTAAACATTAATTTAGTCATTTGGGTCATTTTATACACTTTTTGCAAACAACTTGCTTGCACTGCTCTTCCCCTGCCCGTCTAAGACAACTACCAACAGTGACTCAAAAAGTTTGGGATCTCGAGATCAGGCACGAACACGGAAGCACGTTCCCGAGCGATTCGTCACGCGACTCAATACGCAGGCAAAGGGTAAATGGTGTCTGTAAAAACACAACCAAAAGGGGAGAAAGGGTTGCCACAACGCGTTTGTTGCTTGCAAACTCCCCAAAGCATTGAGAAACGGGCACACGCTGAAAACAGCTTGTGGAAGAGGTTCAAACCACACGCACACACTCTCGCCCGCGAAATCAAAGGCACGGGAGATACGACGAGCAAGCGAGAACGAGAACATCCAAACCCAAACATGCTCCACCGTGATGATGATGATGATGATGATGATGTGATGGTTGAACCATACACGCATGCGCACGTTAGTACCTGTGTATGCTCGGGAGAGTATGTTGCTCGCAGCAGTTCTTTCCTGTGCCGTCCAGAAAGTTGCGCCAAGCCACAGCAGCGCAAACACACAGAGATGTGCAAAAGCAAACGGGCTCAACGCAACCGCCGAGTTCAAGGAAAAACGTTGAACCGAGCGCGCGCGGCCGCCCATCCGAATGTTTATTTGTGGCTGCTGCGTGTACATCTGGATGTTTTAGTGTGATTTTTTCTTTAAGCCTTTCTATTTGACCCCCCCCCCCTATATTGGAAGGTAGGCGATAAGAAACTTCTGGTCTGGTTTTTTCACTGTTTTAAGATAGTTTCCATTTTTTAGGTTTCCAGGCTGACGTACGAAGTAGGATTGAGAGTAGAGAATTTGAATTAAATTGTTTTAAAATAATTTTAAGCTTTGTTGTAAAGAATAATTAAGTTATTGGTGAAGCTTACTAAATGTTTCTTTGTATTTCATACAACAGGACCTAGCACCATGAAAGCGGTAAAAACGTGGCAGCAAACGTTATAACTGAGACATTGCTTTGGGCTGCCACACTTTGCAGTGACCTAAATCACGTTTAACGCAGTGTTGACAAAAAACAGAAAACTATCTTTAATTTCTGAAAAATTAAAAAAATCTGAAAAATGCCCGATTTGATTAAAATAGGCCAAATTTTTCCATTTCTCAAATGTTTAACGAATCGCTATTTCTCATTTGGTACACTTAACGCAAATGTCAAATGAAATTTCAAATGAAGTCTTCCCAACTTATGTGTTTTTTTAATGCAAGAATTAATGAGTAAATGCTGTGGTGCCGAAAGTGCCGAAAACAGAAATGTAGCTCCGTTAACGATTCCATACTTTCCAAGCAACACATTCACAACGACTACATACTAAACCCACCCGGCATGAAGATACGTGCTAACAACTGGTGATTTTTATCAACCCACAGACGAATCGAAATGGTTAACAGAAAAAGCCCGAAGTGTTTATACACCATTTGGGCAAAGCAACCACGACGACCTCAACCACACCTGCCGACCCGTTCGGCAAAATCTTCAAGAATGAGCATAAAACCACGCCTTGCCTCTTATCACATGATTTGAAAATGTTTATTTTTATCATTTCCCACAACGTTTTGGTAAGCCAATCGCGAAATACGTCTCCGTTCCCCATCACCCCACTAGCACCCGTCGTCATATGGCCATTTTCCTATGTTTCTGTGTGAGGTTTTCTTAATATTTTTTTTTTTAGAATTTTCATCTTACCGGCACAAATCATGTTTTCATTTCATCCACTGGTGCCAAGAATAGCAAACAAAAAAAAAGAGATAAAACACAAACTGTTGACGTCTAGCACCAAACGCGTTAACAATTTACGACCATCCACAACAACGCGACACACCCGGACACAAACGCGTGTAAGAGGCCGATCGGACTGGGTGTACGTGTGCTTTACCTTTTCCGTGTGCGTATTTCGCACGGGATTTTCCACGGAGAGTATTGCGCACCGCTATTAACTGGGAAAATTGGGAAAGCTAGAACACTTTGTTTCATAAAAACAAGAAACAAACAGCAAAAATAAGAGTCCAAAATGGACGCTTCTTCTCGTTAGGGGCCAACTAAGGTTAAGGTTAAGGTGGGCGAAAAAAAGAGATAATTCGATCCCGTTGGCAGATTCGTCGGTGCCCTTGAACGTTTTTGTCGCGATGAAGTATAACACCCTAGGCAAAAGGTGAATGTACGCTTAACAACCGGAACGCACAAACCGTATGCTATGTGTGGGAAACAGCAATACAGTGCTAGGAATTAGAAGTTCCGTCGAAAAAGGTAACGATTGAGTTCGGTCATATTGCACATCTTATCTTTTCAAGCTGGTCGTATAGGGACATTGATCTAACCAGTTTTATTAACAGCCTAATAGTGATTTCATTCATGCTTAATGTTGAACAAAACAAGCAATTAAGATATGCCACTTTCAGTCCATCTACAGCCACCTACACATCATAAGCAATCCTTATATCTGCGGCATTCGTTTAAAGATTAAGAACTTTAATATCCAATGGCTTCGAAACTTGTCCCATAGATCGGAGGAATCCATTGGAGCTGGTAGGTGATGTTTAGTTTTGACAGATTGATATTATTTCGTTTAAAACGAAACCAATCTAAACATGGTCCATTAAGATGTAGGTGATGCACTGTGAGAACAAAATTCGTCCTATCATTATGTTCGTAATACACACATAAACATACAAATCGTCAGTTTACTAAAAAAGAGACACCTATATAATTCGTATGTTAAAGAATGTCTCACCAGGCTCTAATAGCACCCGGAAACAGGAAACAACTCTAAATGACATAGAAGAAAAGTGCTTCATCGACGTCAACCGGGACAAGCAGGCCGGGGGTGAACAATCAACACGAGTGCTAGAGCTTGAACGCACAGTGTGGTCAAAGGTCAAGGCAAACACACACAGTCCAGCGAACAGCTTGATTGAATGGTTGCGTTTGTTTGTTGTCGAAAGCGGGTGTACTAACACTCGAACATGACAGCACCGTAGAACTGTGTTGCACCCTACATTTACAGATATCCCGGAACAGCAGCTCGTTTTGTGTACCATTAGTATCACACATATTGTCTAACTGTTATCACTAGTAGCTATAGCAGTATCAACATTCTAAACTCCAAAATAATGCAAATTACTCATTCAATATTTTGTCAATTACAATGTCTTTTGACTTTTGACACTAAACCAACGTGGTGTATCTGATGTAACTCGCCACATATTCTTACACGCAAATTTACTTTGCGTGTGAAACATTTTTTTTGTATTGTTTTACACTACTTTAAATAATGTATCATTTACCCACATCCTAAATGTATCAGCTAATAACAAATTATTCACAAAATTCTACGTTATTTTTAGAACGCCCCAAGGAACTACACGGCGAAACGGTCCATGGTAAGGTGACGCATTTTGGTGACGTTCCTAGTAGCTCTAATCAATACTAATGATAGGACACCAAATTGAACCCCACGCAACCATGTACAAAATTAAGTGGTCTGTTTGTTTCTATTTGTATCACACACAAACAGACCATTTCCTAGGCATTATTCGACGAATCACAAAGCAACTATAATTAGTTTGGAAAATGGTTAAACAAGCGTCACATTTCGATCGCTTTGCAGTAAATGATTTGTGATCGAATTCAGTCAAAGTTGTTTGAATTTGGGTAACGAAGTTTGAGCATTATGCCAGGAATAACATCCGCCATGTACCAGGTCGTACGATGTAGCAGCTACTGCAAGACATAGCTTTACTTTAGAGATCTCCAAAGTGCAAATCATATCATGTGCCCCAACAAGTTCCCAATTTCAGAATGTGATGAAATCAAAACCAGTTTACCTGCTCTTTGGTTTATGTGCAGGAATTTTAGCACCAAATCAAAACGATAAAAAATTAAGACTCTAAACAGGATATCCCCGGCAATAACACTCTAGCCCGAAGAGTCTAAGAACAACGCAAGCAAACAAACAAATAAGAGTAAAGCCTCGTCTCATCTTTCTAACACATACCCAACGGCACTTTTGCAAGGCTTGGCGTTAAAAAATCATACCACTTCTGTAAAAGGAATGAAATTCTCTTCGTGCCTGAGCACGGATGGCAGTGAAAAGCTAGCATTAACCCGTCCCGGAAGAAGCGAGGATCGTTCGCTCCTAATATGGCGCATCTGCTACCACCGCCGAAGAGGAATCGTGAGCAAGCACAATGGCCCCACTCAAGGATAATCTCGGTGTCCGTTAGCAATGGAACAGAGTGGCCGGACAAAGCAAAACGGACCACACGACAACACCGCCAATGCTGTCGGACAAGAATAGTTCTTTGTGAAGAGCAGGGAAGAACCCATTACAGATGTGTTTTGTTTTAAATTACGTCTAATAAGCAGTAAAGTCGTTGCACGTAAGTATGGAAGGGCAAATTTAGTCACAGGTTTGTTGAAAACAATCACGGGGTTTCTTTTCGCAACTAATGCAACTCTTGCAGTATGATTTGCCAGAACACTGACATGCCTGCGGGTCAATGTTCGTAATTGCTCTTTGTACATTCTTGGCAGAACAACAAACTCCAGCGTCTAGAAGAAAAGTGCTTTCGACACGCACAAAGGGGTTCGCCTCTACAAAGTGGCCCCTCCACCCCACCAGCCAAGGATCACAACACTCAAGGGACACAGTCCGTTGGCGGGTAAGAAAAGCAAAATAAAACCTGATCAATATCCGGAAGCAACGACGCGCTGACGACGATAGCGACGATGGATCGATGGCAATAACCGTACATACGCACCACCGTAAAGAAAAGAAAAAAAACACGCCAGACGGATGGACAACAACACTGAACACCGTTACAACCGAGGAACAGAGATAGACACGTGGCACACAATGTGTGAACGAGAGGGACGGAGCGATATTATTAATTCGTGTATCGTGGTGGGACATCGAGAATGTTATTTTTACTGTACCGCGAAGGTCGACCGGTTTCTCTGTAGACACTTCTGTGTTCACGACTGACAGTGTATGCCGAGACGCTGGAGACGCTACTTTGATCGGTGAAGAAACTGGCAGCGTTTCCAGAGCGCCACGTTGGTCACACATTTGAAGCGGCAGCCGATGGACTAGGACCAGATTTAAGGAGAATATTTTTAACGACCTTTACCCGCTGAAACTGTAAAAAAAATCGTTGGGTTTGTTGATTTTTGATCGCTTATGACCTTTCCCATGCTGCAGAAATAAAAAAGGACCAATTCTTTGATAAAAGATTAAGTTAACTCATGTGTTTTAAAGGGTTTACTATTTTAGCTAACGATTTTATTGTATCGACGTATTCTTATTGGAATACGTATGATACAGGGCTTTTCACTTGATTTCGCAAGCGTGGCCACGGTGAACGCAACTGCAGCATTTGACAGGACAAGCGCATCAGTTGTTTTCAAAACGTCATCATGCTTAAGACAACCTTTGCACTTGATTGCACAAGAGCGGTACACAATATCACAATTCCAGTTCTGCGGATTCAAGCAAGTATTCAACTACATGTGTTTAAACGGATTCAGGTCAATTGGCAGATTGAAAAAATATTGTTTACAAGTTTTAGAGACAAATTGCACAATACTTATTCACGTAAATTAACAATTATAAAGGACGAATACTTTACCTCACTCTGTACTTTCATTTTTTGGGTGTGTGCATTACATTGCAAACGTTTTTGGGCGATTGTTAAATGATTGCCACAAGCCGCTAAACCCTTTGTGATATTGTGTACCGCACTTGCGATATTCAGTACGAAGGTTGTCTTAAGCATGATGACGTTCTGAAAACAACTGATGCGTTTGTCCTGTCAAATGCTGCAGTTGCGTTCAACGTGGCCACGCTTGCGAAATCAACTGACTGACGTGCCGAGTTTTTGAGACATCTCACTATAAAAAAAAAATCACACAGATTCGGATAATAGTGAAAATGCCACGAGCCATGCTATAACGGCAAAACGAATCATAGAATGAGGTCGCACAATTTCAACCTAAACCCAACTCCGACAGTGTGCTTTTCGGTAACATCATGCTCAGTTCTGCAGCATTTTTTTTTCTTTTTTTTTGCGAGCCATTTTCGCGGCATAATTGACTTCGTGACCCACATTCGATAATCGCGCACTGCACGGCTGCATGACCACCAGACGATACATTACATACTACCAACCCACCACCCGCTTCGCTAAGCAGTCACACCACCAACCCCCATGGGTGTAAAAGACACCCGCAGGACGCTCCCCCCTTTGCTAGATGCATTTTTTTAAAACAGTCTGCTGCTGGCAGTAAATCGGGCAGATGCAAGCAAACGCGTAAAAGCGAAAGTAAGAGCAAGACAGATCCAAACAATTGCACCCAACAGACGAAGAAAGAAAAAAAAATCACAACGAGTCCACTGAAAGGGAACGAACTCGAATTACTAATGCAAGCAGCCGCCCCGTCCCCTGGCCGTCCCAAATGGCCCCAGTGTTTATCCAGTCGTGCCACCACCGATGCCACCACCGCTACACCGCCACCGGATTAGTAGCGCAGTGACCATCGAAGCAAAGGCAGAGAGACACCGCCATTACGCCCATCAAAGCCACACGAAAATTCGAAACGATCACGGGTGACGACCATACACACACCCCGGTGAGAAGCAGTAGAAGCAGCAGCAACAGCAGTTGCCCCTGCCACTGGTGGTACCAAATGTAGGTTTTCCATTTCGCGTCCATTCGGATTGCCGCCGCTTGATGTAACGGACAATAGATGATGTACACTGTCCACGCCTCCCCACCCATTCCAACACTAACGGCGTAATCGATCGTGCAGCGAGAAACTGTGGCGTTTTCGAGCCGAAGCAAAAGTGTAACGCCATTGCCAGAGCCCGCTGTAGTCGCTCATTAGACCAAATGGAATGGCACGAGGGGGCACGACGTAACACAGGTCCGTGAATATTTTACCCATAACGCTTTTAACAATAAAGCAGTGACGTTTAATCGATCTCACGAAAACTCTCTCTCTCTCCTGCGCTGAGTCCTCCTCGTAAGTGAGCTTACGCAGACAGTTCTAAATGTACCACACACTTAACCACTTTTTCGGACGTAGTTTTGGTGGAAAATGATTGACAGCTGTAAAAAAAACGTGTAGAATGAATTTTTAGCAATGCTTTTTTCATTTCAAATACCATTAGCCACCGTCGCTTCGATCGAAGACGCGGTTGTTTATTGCAAACAAAAAAAAAATCCAACGTTTTGCTCTCGCTTTCTGTGCACCTTCGTTGGTGCGATAGTTTATCGAAGGAAATAAACCTCGTTGCTGACAGCAAGCGCATACCACTCGAAAAAAGCAGAAGGAGATTGTTGCGTTGTTGCATCGATAATTCGCGCCCCACTGCAAAGGACGCTTTCGTTTGGGGACGACCTTGAAGAGGCACGCAACATGAAGCGTTCATAACGCATTTTATCACTTTATTTACATTATATCTAAATTTTGTGGCTTTATATTTACTGTGGAAGTACATCGCACCCAGTGGTTGCCAAGTTTTGCGATCGAAAGCGCTCAATTCTTTAAAATAAAAGTTTATAGCGTCCTACGGGCAGAGACAGATTTATAAATCATGCACAAAGGACGTGTGAGAGTTCCATGGAATATATGAAGAGAAAGAATATATGAAGTGGTAATATCAACTGAGAGTATCATGCGATTTGAATATCTTTGAAATATCCAAACACACATTTATTATTTTATGAAATCTTTACAATATCCGAAAAAAAACCTTTTTTCGAATTTCTCATTGGAAAATATTATTTGTACAGCAATAAAAAAACTCCAAGTGTCGCCTACCACTCCCAGAACACGTGGTTTGAAACAAAAGGTTATTGAAGAATGAAATTATTCATACAGCAAAAATAGCGTTCCCATGACGGCGGGAAACCCCGAAACGATCGAAGGAAAACACCATAAATCACTATACTCTCCGCCGCTGCAGCTGACCCGACCAATAGCGGCACGAATTTCCCTCCTTTCCGGTAACAACGTTCTGTCGTGGACCACGTGAGTGGCAAAGGTTCACGTTACCTGTGCCTTCTTCCGTGGGTGAGGTTGCAACGAGAAAAAAAGGGAAACAAACCGCCAGGATTACAATTGTCTCGGACAATGTGCCGTCCACATGTCTTCCCTGGGACACTAGTGACATGTGACGACAACAGCACTGGTTTGCCCTTGTACCGGAGTACCAAGCGTGCACCTATAGCCGAAGGAAATTTGCCAACGAAAGCAACCACGGATAGAACGTGAGGGATTAGGCCCGGTCTGCCGGAGGTCAACGGACACACGTGGGCTAGGCGTAAGTTTGTCACACGGAGAAAAGAGAGAGATAGAAGAGGGCAAAAGAAAATACACGTGGTACAGGCACGTTTTGCTTACCCGCCATACAATTAGCCTCTCTCTCCCAAAAACGTTGCTTTCCACGAGAGCATGTGTGTTTCTTCGCCTTTGCATTAGGGCGGGAACCGGGTATGCGAATATTGTCCACCAAGAAAGCTGCTCCATTCTTCTTCTACTGCATTATTGCTTTCCCTCACCATGGTAAGTCATTCTGCATGCTTTCCAAACGTGCCAAAACACTCCAGCAGCTCGGAAATCATTCGTATTGCAGGCGACGTCGCGTTTGCGGTTCGCTCCAATTGGGGCTCCATTTATCGACCAAATATTGACGCGACATTTGTCCCAGAGGATCGGGCCACGTGGTGCTTTGGCCGGAATCGGAGTCGTAAATCATTGGCCAAAACACTATAAAACTTTGCAACCCATCTCCTTTAAGCGATACCGTGTGACGAACGGTTGGCTGTTTTGTTACTCCATCTGGCATCACAAAAATAACTTCACATGACCCGTAAATTGTACCATATGGATGCTACGGCAGAAAAAAAACCCTATGGTTGCATTGAACCAGAATAAAATCCATCTCTGACGGAGATGCAAAGAAAAACAAAGATTTGCTCGATGATGACCCTGACCGTGCGCGATAGAAGGAGTTGCTGTAATGAGATTAAACCGAAAAGGAACGAAGAAATAAAACCTAATCCAAAGCAGACACACGCGACGTTCTTGCGTTTTTTTGCGTGTTTGCATGATACTAGCTTTTTGCTTTGAAAATCGAGTGGCAGCGACTCTAAAACGTGCTTTTTCGAATGCAAGAATCCACTTGTTAAGAAAAAAATAAGTAGAAACTTGTTTTTTTTTTCTTCTTGGAGAAGGAATATGTAAGAAACACAAAAAAGAACAAAACAAGTACAATTAATACATTAACAATTCAACTTTTTGATTGTTTAATGAATGAAAAATGTACAAAAATAAAAGAAACAATTTAAAAAATGGTAAAAATTTGAAACCTCAATTAAACATATGAAATCGAATGACAAAGACGAAGGGAATGGAATGAACCAGAACCTTCTCAACATGCGATGCAGTTCGCCAGCCCGGATGACGGCTCGCGGGAAATCAATACGAAGGCCACGCCGTACGGAAACTGTGCCAAGCGAAGTCGTCTTCGGGGCGGGCGCGGAGTGTGTTTCTCACCCTCACCTGCACAACGTTACCCATACAGCGAAACAGGGTGAGAGGAGGGGATAGGGTGGAAGGGTGATACTTTCACGGTAGAGTTTTGCTGTCCAACAAATCGAAATGGAGCTAGGGTGGATTAAATCAAATATTCTCTCGCTCTCTCTCTCTCTCTTTTGTGTTTTATAGCGCAAGAGCGATTACGGGCCGAAAGAATCTGTGTGTGCGTCTGTGCGCGTGTTTTTGTGGAGCATTTCAAGCAGCTGGGCAGGCACGAGCGAGAATAATGTTGCGAAATAAAAAAGAATTCAAAAGTAAACAAACGAACCTGCTCCGCACAGAGGGAAGCTGTGAGCGGAGAGCTTTTTTTTTGGTTGGTGGTGCAACAATCAGGCCAGCCCCAATACGAGCGCACAGTCCAAGAGAAGTGTTCGTTATCTAAACTGTGTATGTTTGTGTGTGTTTCTATGTGGATGTGAGACTAATACTCTCCAACACCACCGAATTGTGTCGTTTATTTTAAGAAGTTCTACCAAGCAAAGCGGTGAGAAAATCATGCCATCAGATGGGAAATCGGTCTCTCGAGTCGGGAAATTAAGCACGGCAACGAAAGTACGGGATTGCGGTAAAATGGCACCCAGAGCTCACAGCGTGTACAGTGAGCCCGCCCGTGTGCCCGTGTGGCGTTATGTAACTTTCTTTCTACTCTCTGTAACCATTTTTTTTCTATCTTTGCTTCTGGCACCCGTCTGGTCGACCCGACCACCCTGATAAGTGGTGTCTCGTACGCGGTACCGTACGGCTAGATAAACCAAAACAGACACATTCGCGCACAGGCATGAACTAGCGACCAGGACGACACAGCAGGGAGGGCCCCTTCATGCGTAACTATGGCCGTTGCTAGGCCGCACATCGCACAACATGCGCTGCACACTATCGCCTTCGTTTTCGTTTCCTTCCGAACTGATAAACCCCCGTCTGTAGGTGAGTGTGTATGCATACAACGGAATCGTCGTTTGCGCTTATCAAGTGCGCTTATCCGCCCTTTCAACCGTCGTTGCCGTCAGTCACACGATACGCTCGTGCAAGCTCGTGTCGTAAAGGGAGTGTTTGTAGCGCAGCAAAACAAAGAATACAGAAAAAAAACACCCTAAAAAGCAGCATCCCTAGCGTGGGACAGGGACTTACCTTCAGTGCAGCAAGATTTCCGGTGCGGGCTGCGTTAAACACGCTCTCCACCACTGTCGGTAGCATCGTACCGCTGTCGGCTATCGTGTGCTGACCGTCGGACGATTGTGACGGTTGGGACGAAGTCATGGGGGCGGCCCGTTACTTAGATGCACCTGTGTTTTCGAGACACACACACACACACTCACACGCAGATCTTTCCAGTCGATTCACAGAAGATACACACGCACACTCACACACTCCCGGGCAACGTTGTTAGACGACTCTTTCCTTTCTTTGCTTTAGCCTGCTCTTCTTCTATTTTCCACCACTATTGTGAATCTCAACGGATCTCACCGACTCACACATGCACAGAACAGAACTGGCACCAAACAACGCCCAAACACACAGAGACCAGGAACCACACGACAAACAACAAATCGACATACAGCAGACACACACACACACCCACTACACCCGAATCCGCGCCTTTTCCAAACAGGCTTCACGTCACCTTTCTCTCTCTCTCTCTCTTGCTCGCTCGCTCTGCTGCTTGATGCACTTCTCTGCTGCTTCACCACCAAGCTTCGTTAGCTTATCCTTTCTTCTGCCGTTGGGAATCCGTTTGGGCTCGCTAAAGCCAACCTAGCGTTATCCTTGCGTTCCTCGCTCGAACCGTCTCGAACCGCTCTCCTTCAACTCTTATCCTCACTGATCGACGGAACAGTGGAAGGGAACGCGAATTCCTTGCGCTGTCGTCCACGTAACGGCAAAGCAGGACCCAATCGCTGGAGAACTCTCGTACGAACCAGGCTTCTAGTGCGCGCACACAATTACTGGAGCTGCGGGAAGGCGTAGCGACGGACGAGCCCCCTTATTATTGCGGCGCAAGATACAAACGAAGCCTTTGCTGCGGGTTTGCGACCACACACCAGCAACGCGCAAACACACACACACACGCAGTGTCCCTTCCCGGACGCGGTGACGCTCTGCAGGTGTGTCTCTCGTCTTACTACCGTTACTAACACTGTGCACACTCACACACGGTCGCGTGCGCGCGCTTATACACGAATGTCCCTAGGGAAGCTGCGAAAGGACTATGGCGTAGTAGCAGCCAAACACTACCACACGGACGTTCTGGACCCGAGGTGGAGAGCCTGTTACTTCCGTTGCTCTGTCAGCTCCTTTCCTTGCTTCCTGCGAAACACTTTTGGTTCTGATGATGCGTCTTTCCTGTACGCTGGTACGGTTCGTTGCGGTGGGTATCTTTTCTTTATTCCACTTGCCCACACTGAAGACAGTACACACTAGCACACACACACACACGCGCGCACAATTAGGGGCGAACACTCACACACCGCTAGATGTGTTCTTCGATTGCCCAAGATACGACGACAGCAGCAGCAAGTAGCAAACTCGTTTCACCCGACACCGAAAGATCCTTTTTGCTCGGACACCTCGTGATGTAGACACTTTTCTACTTACTGCTGAATTTTATCGTGCCGTGCTGCGTATTTTTTCCCTCTTCGTATGGTGCGCGTTTCAAAAAGGTTTCAGCACAAATGTGTGTTAGCTTATTTTTTGCTGAATTACCTCTATGTACTTCTTTTCTTGTCTTGACGAGCGCAAATGGCTGGTGTGATCGCGTACGAGAGCCTCCGCTTTTTTCAGCTTCGACCAAGATCTCTCACAACGTAATGCGCGCCGTGTGCAGGTGATGGCAGTACCGAACCGTTCAAACCAATCACGATGGTGGGGAAAATGGCCAGGGTTGCTCAACGCCACGCTCTCTACGGTGTGCTGGTTGAGGGTCGTAAAATTAACGCTAGTTTTAGTGTAAATAGCATGCAAGGAGTTTTTCCAGTATATACACAGCAGGTGGGATTCATTGAGTTTATTTTCTTTGGGTTTTATTCTGTTTTTGCATGAAAGTAAGCTTTCCCATGGTTCTTTATCATCTGTCGTTATGAAGTTCAGTACCACTGGTAGAGAGAAATGAGGCAAAAGCGGAGCAAACGGCTCTCTCTCAGAAAAATCCCTTTGTTCGGAGAGCTGATTCTGAATGGCCACGCATGACATCCGCCGTAATTTTACAACCTCTATAGTGGTGTGCGATCAAAATAAACGATTTCTTTCAAGAGAGCACGTTTTTTGCTCTCTCTATCAGCTGTTCAGTTGGATTTTACTCCAGCTCATGGTGGCTCCTGGTGATATAAAATATGAAAATTATGCTAACAGTAATTGAACTGAACAATTTATTGCAACATTTATCGAACATTTAAATAGAGAAAACAGAAAATCGTGCTATATAAAATGACAAATTACAAGCCACTCAAGGTCACGATTTCCATGCTCTCTTCAAACGTCAATCCGTTAAACGGAAACGTCAGTGCCCAAGCAGCAAATTGGGTTAGTTCAAACAGTTTGACAGCGCAAAACGGTTGATGCTAATTTAAATTCTGAAATGTTAAAATGATATGCCCCATACATTGAATATTCCTTATAGCATAGTTGGGGGGTGGTAAATTATTATGTAATTTATACGGACCTACTCTCCCTCTCTCTCACTTGTTGACCTGCTCACGACAGAGCACGTGGACGTGGCATGGCCCGGTCAACAATCATTTTTCAGGATGCGCGGTTCCTAGCTGCAGCCTCCCATCCATGTAGACACCCGATCTCCGACACCCGATCTCGTCTCACCTGATTCAGCCATCGACTTCGCTGTGCTCCCCTGTGCGTCATGTCGAACTGGAGGTCGCTGTCGAAAACCTTCTAGGTGGGGCATGAGTCCAGCATCCTCATAACATGCTCCGGCCATCGAATCCTGCCAGCCATTCGCCAGCGTCAGGATGTTCGGTTCGCCGTACAGCTCAGCAAGCTCGTAGTTCATCCATCTCCTCCACGCTCCATGCACACACCGCCAAAGATGGTCAGGAGGATGCGTCGCTAAAACGGACATACATAGTATTTATGCAGATTAACAGCTTTTTAGTGCAGCTGCATGAAGACCACTTAACACAACCAAACGTTCCCATATTTGTTACTAATACCTGATGATTTCATGCCTACGACTATTTAACGAATTAGGTTACGAAATATAAAGGATGTTAGATCGTTCTTTCATTTTCATTTCATTAACTTCATGTTATTAATAAATCAATAAACAAGGGTAAATTGTATAGTTGCTAGAGCAGTATTTTTTATTCAGGATGTGCTTATTTCAAGATACACAAACAAACATTATGATTTTAACGTATCCCAAACTTCATAATTCATTCGATCCTACTAAAGCTTAGCGGAATTAATAACCAACTTATGGTTCGTCAACGAACTCGGCTACCATTTCCTCAACGATGTCGTCGATGTTCTTTGTTTTACCGGTGTTTCCGTTACAGCTGTCTTGCCCCAACATTTTGGCCTTCTTCGCCGACACGCTGCTGTTATCATCGTCAATTATTTCGATTGAATGTTTCAAATTATTCTTTTCACTGTTGGTTTTAGGTGCAGATAGCTCTACGTCAATTGGCACTTCCATCACATCATCATCCTCCTGTTCCACATTCTGTGCTTGTCCCTGTTCCTCATCACTGTCCAGCACCGCCACCACGGCGGATTCACTCGTTTTCCCATCATCATTGTCATCATCATCGATTGGATGAATAGTTCCTGCATCATAACATTCTGTATCGTCGGGGATCTTGGCGATTGCGTTTGTCTTTTCCTCTGCTGTATCATCTAGCGAGGACTCGCTTACATGTTCTACCCATCCAACAGGTTCGTCCGTCGTTTGCTGTCCTTCTTCGTCAATAAATGACTCGTCGCTCGCTTCTGTTACGGCTAGTGATTCGTTAATTTCACCTTCACTTTCGTATGCTGGTTCAACGGCCGGCTCGCTAGGAGCACTGGCAGCTTTTACCGGCGAAGTAGCAGTTGCCGGTTCTGCGACTGATGGAATTATCACATCAGAGGAATCGTGCACTCCGTTGGTACCATTCGTTACAACCACCTGCTTCACGGTGAACATCGCCAGCGGGTGATTGTCCTTGTTCGCTAATGCATCCTTAATGGCGGACTTGTCCGCGGGGAAGTACAGTGTTTCCTTCCAAGGATGTACCACCAGTTCCATCGTGCGGGCCAGTTCTGCAGCCACCGACCGAACGGTCGCACTGGAGTCCGTTGTTTGCAGCGTGTTGAAAATATAGCTGGCATATTGCAGCGGCGGTGGACAGTGGTGGTGTGGATTCACAATCAGAGCGGCAAAGGCACGGAGTAGAGCTACACGCACCTGGGCATCGCCGTACAGCCCGGTTAGCTGGTGGTTGGTTACCAGCGTAAAACACAGCGGAACGATTTTCTCCTGCAATAGTTTGTGAGTGACGGGTTTGATGAAACACCCGGCGGACTGCAGCAGAGCGGTCAAACAGGCCAAAGCAGCACAGCACAGTGGCTCGTTGCCATGATCAATAAACAGCTCCTTGTTTTCTGCCGTTGCACTACCACTAGAGTGGTTCTGGTTAAGTGCGGTTGCAGCATTTTGCTCCTTCTGCAGCTTTCTCTTTGCTCTGGCCGACAATCGCTTGTTGCTGGTGGCACCCATCTTGAGCGTTACCTCGCTCTCGTACGGCGTAATGTCGCGCATTATCTGTTCCAGCAGGGCTTCGTTTACCATCTCGATGTTACTGCCGTACCGCATCTTTTCACACCACAGCTGTACGCTGTCGTAGATTTTCGTTCGCAAGCGGATGAATGATTTTTTCGCACCTTCCAAGTCGTGGCTGTTGCTCTGGGTCGCTCGGAGACACTTGGAGAACATCTCGCAAATCGTGTCACCAAACATCAGCATATTGGTGCCGAGGGCCAGCACTAGCCCGTCCAACACCTCCAACAGCCCGTAGTGCATGGACGGTAAAAACGCACCGAATGCAATGTTTTCCGCAATCGGATTTTTGCCCATCGCTTCACAGGATACGGACAGCCCACGAAGTACAAGATTTAACGCTTTAAACGGGGTGATTGGCTTCCCCACCGGGTACGCACCTACAATGGCTTGATCAAGAAAGGTAATTAGATTGCAAGCGCGTATCGCGATCAAGTGCGCTTTACGGATAGGATTTCCGGTGGTTCTAATGTCAGGCAGCTTCAAACACTCAAGGTTTTCCTCCTCGTCAAACGTTTCCGGCGTGTGGGCAAAGATTTGATTCAACAGATCGTGTATCGTGTCAATCAGCTTCAGATAGTACTCTTCCCAAGTTTTCTTATGCAGCGAACCGTGTTGTCCTCCGCCTCGGATTTGCTGCAGCAGCAGCAAACAGTTGGCCGTACGGTTGACCACGAACCGATCGGTAGAATCGACCAGCGAGTAAAGGAACGTCTCGATGCGACTTTTCAACGGCCCACAAGCACCAGCATAATGCTGCATGGCCAACTCGAGGAAGCTCAATGCCGATGGGACCGCCGACGGTTCTAGCTTGGGCCCGACGGATTCGAGGATTTTGGCCAGATTGCTGACAAACAGCTTGTGCAGCTCGGTCGAGCCCAGGGAGCGATGTAACAGCTGCTGAAGAAGTTTGTACACCAGTGGCAATGTTTGCGTTGGCCCACGCTGGTCGCATACTTTTGTGCAAGTGTTCAGATAGAACTGAGCCTTTTCCTCGATCAGATCCAGCGGGCAGTCGGGCAGCAGGTGGATGAGAATTCTTAAACCACGATCGCGCGTTCTGGCACTGGCTAGCAAGGTGCCTAGTTTGGTGAATATTGTGTCTAGATCATTTTCAGGCTGCAAAGCACGAAAAAAAAACGTGGTTTTGGTTAAGATTTTGCAATCTCTTCGCAATGCGGCTAGCGAATCGAGGATTCAACTTACGTCTGACCAAAACGATTGATGTTCATCTATATTGTTCAGAAATGCGGTTAGTAAACCATCGTCACTGTCGAAATGGGTTCCAAATAGTTGCCCGACACCTTCCATCGTTTAAGGGGACGTTTTACGAGACACGAAATACAGTAAGGCAATCACTTTTATTAATTTGTGTAGAATACACGTGCGCCGGCCTGAACGTAAACAATGAATGCGTTGACAGTACCGTTCAGGGTTGCGTAAAAAGTTGATCTAATGTCATATTCAAATGTCTGCATTGCACAGTGGGCTTAATAATATTTTTCATCGTTTTTTTTTATAAAACGCAAAAAATCTTTTTTATCACTTTACAAATTTTACTAATATTTCCATACCATTTTCTACACTAATCCTACGCTGCACATTCACTTCCAGGTATGGTTTGTTGACTGGAACTGAAACTGAATCGGTACTAGACCCGGACCCGGTTCAAGTATCGTTCCAAATCCGCAACAGTTCCAGGTACTGTTTTAAGAAAATGTGTTAAATCGGGAGTTATTTCTGGATCAGTATGGGTTCATCATCAGATCCAGGACTGGTGTAGGTTCGTGATAGGTTCCAGGACCGGTATAAGATCATGATAGCTTCTAGGAAAGAAATGGGTTCATGATCGGTTCCAGGACCGGGATGGGTTCATGATCGATTCTTGGACCGGTATGGGTTCGGTATGGGTTCAGTTTATGCAGTTCTTGAAGAAGAATAGGTAATTTATTGGTATCAGGACCACTATGGGTTTGGTTTTGGTTTTAGGTTTTAGGTTTGTTCTTATGGGGTCGTTATAAGTACCTCATTTTAATTGCGTTTCGTGATCATCAATTTCGGAGTACTCTTTAGAGGAGATCTTTCAACTTTAGTTGTGCAGCCCTGTAACCTGATCAAATTAACTAGTTACTATAAATTTAGCCATCAGCAATCAGGTCGCCAAATTCATAATTCAATTATTTTGATGTAAAAAAGCACTCTTTAAGGTGGGTAAAACACGAGGCCTAGAATTTATTCCGAGAACTTGTTACATTCTCTACGCAAGTGTTGCAAACATAGGGTACTTTTTCGTTATTGGTGAGTGCAGTTAGTCTAGATAATTTAATTGTACTCCTTCGTCAACCGTGGTACTTTCTGATCCTAAGTCGCACGAAACGTATCTCAAGAAGCTGTCGTACACTCTAAACAATTCGTATGGCGCCAGCGACCCAGTTCGCTTAGTTTGTCAGCTCCTTCAGTTTGTCCTCCAGCTCGAACTTCCACCGCATGTAGGCCACCTTCATGCGATCCCACACGTTGTCGAACGAATCCATCGCGGGCCTCACATCCAGCAGGGCAAATTTGTACTTCTCGTCCACCATGCCACCGTCATAGTAGTCAATGACGTAGCGCACATCCTTGCCACAGCGATCGATGATCCAGTCGTGTCGGTCGAACGGCAGCTCGTACCCCATCATGTTGCGAATCTTAGCCCGCGGGCTGTAATCGGTTGCCTTGCCGCCGAAGCTCTTCAGCCGTGGATTGCCACATTCGCGGGCGTGCAGCGCTTCCCACTTAAGTACCTCCTGCCAGGCCTGCTCATTGTTGGCGTTGTGTATCTTTATAATGTCGTCCATGTCTTTCTGAGCTATATCGTCCTTTTCCCAGCGCCAGCCCTTGCGCAGCATCGCATTCCAGAACATCTGCTGACTTGGGTACACCCAAAACTCCTGCTTACCGTCGGTGGTCGCTTTCGGAATCGACGACACCTGGCGCTCGGTAGGCAGTGGGAACGGTTGGCCCGGGGCGGGATTTTGATTTGCCGGTGGCATCATGTTCAGCGGGTTCACTTCCGCTCCATCGTGCTTAATTGGACACTCGGATACGAGCACTGGTTGTTCTTTGGGTTGCTGTTTTTGGTGCATCGGACATTCGGGCGGAGGATTACCGGACATGGCTGCTTTATCGCCAAGCGGTGGATGTCCCTTCGGTAGTGCTGCATCTTCGCCCTTCGTCAATGTGTTGGGCACTATGTTCGAGGCAACCTTTTCAGCGGCAGACACCGTGTTTCCCATGGCTGGAAGGAAACAGTACCATAATGTAACTTTATGTAAATCTGGGCGCAAATTGCGCAGGTGACCGAATGGTAACACCGGTAGGGTTACATAATTCACTACGCATCAATTGAAGAATGGATATCTCTTCATTGTAATGTTTACCTGTGGGATAGACTCACTGGACGATTTGCTGATCAAACTGGGCTTAGTTTTGTGGTAAGTTTGCTAAAATTTCTCAAGTTTTCGTAACTTTGCTTTTCAATGTGATTTGTGTTGTGACAGCTGAACGAGGAGCTGCCATCCCCGTACAACATGGCGAGGTGTATTGACGTTCGGATATCGCTGCATCTCGCTCATTTTCTCTACCCGTCCTTTACATGCCGACAGTGCTCGTTTCAAATTGTTCTTATGTGCCCTCCTCGCCCTCCCCGCCCTACTTCACATCGAACGCTTCTTCCACATTTGTCCATACGTCTTTCGTTGTGTTGGTGACAATTTACGCGCATCACGTATTGAGATGTGTGTATTCTCGCTCATGCTGACATGCCATCTCTTTCGCGCATATGGACGCGAGATAAAACGTAAACAAACTTGGTGGTTGACTAAATTTAATGTGCGCAATTTTGTTGAATTATTTGCATCGGAGTCGATTTCAGTTAAGCATTAATGTAATTTAATTGATGGGTTAGTGCCGTAGGACTCCTGCGCAGCGCATAGGACCTCAATTCGAAGAGATACACGCAACAATCAGCGCGAGGAAAGACCTGGATAAAACCAGATAACACATCTGGCGGCTAGTAAATTTGATATAAAATGCTTGATCTTAAGCCATATATTAACAAGGCATGGTATTTCCCAAGTGCCATAAATCAACTAAACGACCACTAAACGGGTTCTAAACGACTCAAGCTCTCAACCTAAACGGAATATAGAAAGACTTCATTTAGCAGGCGGCAAACGACTCATGCATTCTAAAAATAGCAAAAAAGCTGGCGTTATCTGTTTGTGGGATACCCCAAACAGTTGAGTTTCATCGCTTGGAGGAGAGCTTTCTCATTTCCTTTGTACTGTTGTATGGTTTCGCATTGAAGTTATGCATCGCCAGAACTAAAACGGCGATACGATTGTTTAAATACTAAACTCCAATCGAAACCACCAGCACTGAAGCAAGTGAGATTTGAGGAATGGTTGTTGGTGTTGATATCCACGTATCTGACAACACGACCATTCATAGAGATTTTTGCTCGGAAAGTTAAAAGGCTATATAGGTCATGATTAGATGAAACTTGTCGAAACACATTGCAAGAAAAGGACAGCAATACAATGATGAGTTGTAATACGCCATCTATTGAGCAAACCAATGAAGCTATGGAGCTTTCATTTTTTTTCTATTGATATTCAATTTTCCAGTCGTTTGAGCTTAATATGTGGCGCTTGGGTTTGCATCTTGCAGATCATCATTTTAAACCCCATGGTGTCAATGAGGGGGGGAGGTGATGGAGTGTATTTATTATTTGGCCTTTTAATTTTGCCCACCAACACAATCGCCAACCAGAGCGAGCTTTTTGGCGGCTATTTTGAACCCTCAAAAACCCTCTCTCGAAACGTCAAAAACCGTCACAACGACTTACAAAAAGCTTCGCCAGCGAGGGAAAATCGCACCGATTAGGAGCGTTGGCGAGCTCGCAGAAACCGGTTTTCCAGTTCTTGTTTTGAGTTTCGAGTCCAGTTGTCACATGTTTTGCTACACGTCTGTCTTCGCACAGTTGCCGGGTTAGGGAAATAGATTTTATCATTTTTGCACATTACCAACGTTTTAAAATAAAAAAAAAAAAGATTCAGGATGCAGACAGTGAATTTCAATTCGATATCAGCAATTGCTTTGGTGCATACTTTTATCAAAATGTTGCAAATAATGATTGATACTGGAAATTATATAAACGTTACGAACGTTACATGTTGTAACGCCATCAATAACAGTGCAGCACGTGATTGCAGCAGTTTTTTTAAATTGTTTATGCTATGGAACATTGAATTTACAAACATTAGTTTTCATAAACAAACCATTTGTGTTACATGAAAAAATCCTTTTTCGCGGGTATATTCCAAAAATATAACAAGGTTATTACGATATTCAATTCAAGGCAAGAGACTCTGTATTAGAATTAGATGAACCAATAATAACGACTACCAATGCACAACAGGTAATCTGGAGACTTCATTGCCTGCGGTTGTTGATGTTGCATTTACCATAATCTCTTTTGATGAACCACGTTTTCCTGGGGTGCTTTCTCATGCCGGTGCTTATCGGTCGCTTGCACAGTAATGTAAGCGAGCGGAGAACGAAGCGCTGATACGCGTTATCGCCACGCCAAACATCACTTCGATTGCAGTGATCTTGCCAACGCGTCTCGCACTCTATTTCATCTGTACACTGTACCGGTGTGCCTACAGTCACGCTCCTCACAAGCCAGTCGTCCTAAAGCGAGGAGCTATTTTAAGCACCAGTACCGGCCATTTCGTTTGTCAGCCGATAGCAGTCAGCCCTCAGGATGTGTAACAGCCTGTTGTTCGCCAGATCCATCGATAAGGCTCGCGTCGCAATCAATCCGTTGGCCATTGTGTGGTGTTTACTTCGTCGAACGAACTAACCGATCGACTGCACTTGATTGTTGGCCGCGTATAGGCGCAACGGACGATGCATATACGCTGCGTGAGATTGTGATCGCTGGGCGGAGTCTACAATGCAAATCCTCTTTCGAAATTAGTGAGCTTTACGATGAGTGGGATTAGGAATTTCCCAGCTGTGTGACTGCAGTTGCCATCCGTCATAGGAAACTTTTTTTTATACGCGTTTGTATTAGCATCATTACTTTGCGTGATGATTTGAGAATATCATACGTTAGGTCATGTACAGTTTTGTCTTCTCGGTAACTGTAACGTTTCATGGAGATACAGGGAGACATAAATGAGGTTTAACACAGGTGGTGTAACATAATTTTCTTCACTTCCTTTTGCTCACTAAAAATGCCTCCCACAAGTACAAAAATGTTCATAATCGCACGTGTTTCCTTTTTTTTTTGTTTACAACCGGCTAATACCCACGTGCAGGGCTCAGCTCCAAACCTATCTACGGTGCAAAGAACAGCCGTATTTGAAAACGCACACCATTCGACACGCTGTCATCGTGAATGATGCTACCCCCACGGTGCCATCACGTTGATCGGCACATGGAAATCGGAGCATTTTCCACAAAACTACACCATGTGCTGGGTGTGGTTACGTCTGAACCTAATGCACACCACCACCATCACCACCAGTCGGTGCGACTGAATCAGACCAACGGTAGGCCAGGGCGGCAGTTTGAGTCATTTTGCACATTCTAACGCACGCCGTACACGTGACCGAGAGTGTATACAAAATAAGCTGCATGGCGGTCAGCGTCTTCCCCGGGTGAAGGTTTTGGCGTGCGAAAGGGGGCTTCTTCACTAGTGGTGGCACTGATACAAAGAACAAAGAAAATGCCCTCTGCTATTTACCGTAGCAATGGTTGAAAACGTAAACACTTCCTTACGAAACCGTGACAAAAGCCAGATTAACGCGACATAACCACACGGCAGAGGGATTTCACTATTGCTCTTTGAGGGCGTACCAATTTATGATGTATGTGTTCGTTTACTTATGCTCATATTACCCGAATAGAAAGAAAGCAATGCTTATCTGAACGCTCACATGAGAAATAAATACCTGTATTTGCATCCCTGTTTGCTGGCAGCATTTTATAAACCAGCTATTCATGATTGCCCAATAAACTCATTTGTAGAAACGAACAAAACCATTGCGTAACCGGTCCATAAACTGGACCGGACTTGAGACGCTCACAATCGCAGCGCTGGGATGCCCGGCCCAACCTACCATGGGGTACGTGGCTGATAAGGGATGGTAACGTGTGCACACGCAAGCTATTGATATGAGCCAGTACAAGCATATGTATGTTTGCCCGAGTTTCCCTATGCCATGGCCAATGGATTAGGTTAGTGGCGACAATATAAACCATTTGAACGGCATGTTTTTATCAAATTTCTTCTAGCAATTAGGTCTTGAACATGCGCAATTTTCTACCTTGGTGGGTTGATAAAATAACTTTTCATAATGGAGCTAGCACAGAGAAGTGTGGAAAAGAAATTGCGGGTTTGTGTATATCTATTTTTTGCAGCATAATTCCAAATCAGGTTATGTATATGGCATGGCAGTTGTATCTTTTGTGATCCCACGTCCACGAAAACATGCAAATGAACTGAAACTAACGAATTCACAAGAAAAATAAACTAAATTTCTACACTTACGTTGCATTTGAGTGTATTGGTTACGGGCTTCATTATGGAGACGCATGGTACCGCGAAGAGGCCAAACGTGACGTGGGAAGAAGAACTGAACCTCAAATCGATAAGCACACCGCACGACACAATGATCGTGTGTTGTGCGTCATGTCGCCCAAAGCTTAAAGGGCTTGTGCTGTGTTTTGCAAACTGGGCACCGTATCTCGTGACCAGCCGGGAGCAGCTCCTAGGCTCGTGAACAGAAATCAGCTTTAACGGTGGCGATAAGACTCCGGTGCCAGGTAACATCGCACGCCCACAAACCCACCCCAGCGGAGACCTTCACGAAGGTCACGTTTGGTGGGTAGAAACTTTAAAATTCGCGTGAATACTGATATCACCCTGCCTCGAGTCGAAGCTTAACAGGTTGACAGATAATGAATAAAAATAAAAATGAAAATAAGGGGTGAGCAATCGGGTTGCGTGGTGGAAATCTAACGGAAGCGACTGATAAGGAGCACAAACATATAAATGATTGTGGAATTGGTAGGCTAGAAAAAATAAGCCACCCACAATATTTTTTGCAATTGAAAGGACTTGAAGAGAGAGACGGAGAGAGAAAATGAGAGCCCATCATGATAGTGGTCGAATAATTTGAGTTGGCACAACAGCCAAAAACTGGTGTGGTATTGTTCTGCCATAACTTATATCAAAGACGACCCAAGGCACTGTTATCGCTGTTAAGTACGTTGGTGGTAGAGATATTGGATGAATCCAATCCAATCCTGTTCAAAGAGGGAAACTCTGGTGTTACGGCAGCATTGCAAGAGGCAAGGCAAAAAATAGTATCCAACTTCAAGCTGACTAACCAGCACCCGGTGTCGTGCAGTGTCGTCTACCCGAGCGTTGTCAGTGTTGACGTCACGTGCACGTGGCAGCGCACAAGGTACCGGTCGGTTGGGCAGCGTGTAACGCCACGCAATAGCTACCACACTGTAGGACGCCATCCACTTCCTTCAGGTTGACATTTGGCATTTGGCAAAATCGCTAGACACAAAGGCACACATTTGCTGCAGCGTGACCAGCCGTGCTTCTGAAGCTTAAGCAAAAGGGACTCTGACTGTTTGTTGCTTCTTGCTAGCTACAGGCTTTGCGCTAAAACCGAATATTTTAATCCAGTAAATGAAAACGTTACCGATGGCCCGGTTCGATGAATTCCAGCCACCAACGTATGCTCAACGACATAGACATCGGCCGCGGCGAACAAAATAATGAAACGTGGAGTTGCACGTGGAGTGTGTCTCATAACACCGGTAACATTAGACGGGCACCTTTGCCTCTGTCCCTAGCTCTCTCTCTATCTCTCTCTCTCTCGCTATGTGGGTCCACAGAATATGTTAGTTGTCCTCGTGTGCACTTAGAATCCCGCCCGCCATCGATGCGCTGGGCTGGGCACACTAAGCTGCTAAGCCATCGCCAACCGGCCGCCCGTACGTAGGATACGTTACGTAAAGCTGAACCTCTCTGATCGCTATCGAACTGTTGGCACAACTGCTGGGACGATGGACCTAGGAGGGAACGAGAATATACGAGAAATCGAACTAGCATATGAGAGTGCATGGTTTAATCACGATACATTTTTCTCCCACTTACCCTCCCTGTGTTTGGGGTGCGAACATTAGCGTGACGGATAATTAGTGTAATGTTATTCACCTGCCCTGCCAGCACCTTGCCAACCCTCTCGCAGTGTACATTGTTAAACCGTGGGGAGGGATGGGAGCTTGCTTTTATCGATCATATCGTCCCAGTGATGATCAAAGTACCAGTACCTGTGTTTGAAACATTTTTCTAGAACTGTCTGTGTACAGTGGACGCCAAGTGGATCGTGCGATCGTGCGATTGAAAGCGATGACGCGTACTCACAGGCCCACTTCTGAGACATCTTGTCCACGCCACGCCAGGGGCAGAGATTGCGGTCGCACTAGAACTAATCAGGAACCCCCTTCGGGTTCGAGCTGCTGATAGCCTTTGCAAAATGGCCGCTGCGCGCCACTTTAGCCGAAATTGTGTGAGGTTATCTCGCCGGTTGTGTGTCGAGCAGCAAAATAAAACGATACGCGCACTTGAAGATAGTCGCTCGCTGCGGGTGAAGTTGGCAACGGTGCTGCTGCTTGCGGCATTTGTGGCGATTAATAGTCGGCTGCGCATTTGTTTGCTCGCGCGTTGGGTACGCCTTGCTACACATGGAGTTGAAGTTTTATTCAGTTTTGTGGTTAACGGTTTCCTTTGCGTGTGCTTCTGATGGAAATTGTTTAATTGTATTGTTTTGTAGCAAATAATTTGGCCTCATAGTGATTAGGCATTGCATTACCGCTAGCTTCAATTATCAGAAACTTGGCATTTGTCGCAAACTCTTTGCCGCCGGAAAACCGTTGATCTACGGCTGTTTGATTTTGCTAGCCGCTCGAGGGAGATTGGCATTTTGCACGAGCTCCTTCCAACCGAAGACACCCTCAACGTTACAGCTCGTTCAGGCGATCGCGGTACCGGTAGGAAACCACTTTTTAACACAACCGGGAAGGTAAATGACATTCCGTGACATTGAAAGAAACGTGTTTGGCGAACGGCACCGCGATTGCTGTAGCTGTTTTGTTTCTCCTGCTTTTTTTTCGCTTCTTTTCGGTTTATAACCCCCTCCCGCATGGGGTAGGATCGGCTGAAACTCACCCAACAGCACAACAATGAAGCCGAACGCACGATCAGCTCGCGTCGCGTACACGTGCTTGGCTGGGACTACGAAGTGTCTGGGTTGTTGCTGTTGTTTTTCTGTTTTTTACTGCCCCATGTCTTCCATGCTTCCTAGCCATCATGCTTCGCTTTGTTGTGAAGTGCGGGCCACAGTTTCCTTGTTGTTCGCCCCTTCACGTTCACCGGTCGACAACAGACAACCGTCCGCAGGGAACGCGCCTCCATCGAGATCCTGGTAGCAGAAAACAGGGGCGAGCACAACATCGCTTCGCTCCAAATCTCCAATCCGGTTCTGTTAGGTGATTACAATACATGCATTTGTTTACAGGTAGAAGCTATTAAAAGTTACCTAAATCGATCAAATCCAATCCTATCTGGGATGACAAACCCAAAATGTCTCAAGTGTAACACAAACGAGCTGCTCGAGTAGTTACTTAATGGCTGGTGCACCTGTCGGCACCACGATGGAGGAGCACGTTTTCCGGTCACGCTGCCGGTGCGCAATTTCAAATGTCAAACGTGCGCCACATCCTCTTCCCCGTCTACGGTTAGTGCAAGGTGGAAGATGGTTTTGCGGGGCAACATCTTGGTTGGTAAAATTGACGGTGTGTCGACTGGGTGCAGTCCCGGGCAGCTCCCTCACTCTCTTATCATCCACCCGCGGTCGCGTAATCCATCGCCGAGCCAGAGAGCCTGAGAACCCGTCGGGCCAATCACGCGGGCACGTGATAGGGCCGGGCACAGGGGTTGGGAAACGTTACACTCCACAAGGGACACGAACGTGATATTCGATCCGGTTGAGGAAGGTTCTTCTGTTTACCCTTCACGTTCAACCCTAACCCATCGACACGGCATCGGTAACGGTGCGCGTTATCGGTCGTTCAATCGGTCGTTTTGCTGATGCTCTGCCGTGTTCTAGTGCTTGTGTGCTGCACCCGCAACCACATTTTGACGAAACACGAAAGTGAAATACATCTCATCTAGTGTTAGGGGAAAAACGCATCACTAAAACAAACACCAAGCTGGCTGGGTGCACGATTGACGCGGTCAGATCCGAACGAAATCCGCACAAAGCGTCGATAAGATAGCGCTTGACCGGCGGCTTTTCAGGTGCGCTGCGTGATTGAGCGGCGATTAAAGCAAGTGGTAGATGAAACATATCACATCAAAATAAGTAAATCAAATATCGGCAGGAGAAACACAGAAATACAAACCAGCCAGAGCGTCATTAGCATACTGCGTGCGGAACAAAGGCTCATCAATCACATTACCGCGTTTGATCAGGTGATATCAACCGGGCTGGACAGACACAGACAGTGGAATGCATCCAACGCTAACGGGGCGCGGAATTAATTCGCTGACTCACCGGACACCAGACTGCGACCGACGATAGCGATGGACGGTGTGTTAGAGAGTGTTTGTCTACTTCTTTGTGTGCTGCAAAAATCCCGTGACACACCACGAGGAAACTGTGTGCAGTATTGCCACGTGCAAGCACGTGGTTCGCTCACCTCATTGGTTCCGAAAGAAAAAAAAGTTCAACCAGCAATTCGGTATCTGGTGGAATTTCATTCAAGATTATGATTAAATATCCACATTTAGACGGTGTAGGGTTTGCAACGGCGAGGCACATTGAGGCTTCAACCATACGCCCTATAATCAAGCTCCCACGCACAGTATACCCAGAACCATGTAACGTTACCGTTGACCTTTTACCGCGGTACTTCGCTACCACATAACCAAGCGGCGCAGGTGGCCTCGGAAGCGTGTCCACGTGATCGCGTGCGAACGGTGGCGAGACGCGGGGCAAGCGTAGCAAAAGCATTCCGCTTTGCCGCATTTCGTTTCCGCCTGCCAGAAACGTACGGAGCGAAAGATATGGAGCGCGATGAAACACCCTTTTTGTTTCCGTTGGCTAGACAGGCCGAGGACGAGTGAGTGCATTCCGGGGCGAGATTCGGTGTTCCTGCAGTTCTCGTTCTTCGCCGCCAGCCAAACCATCCCTCTACTCCGACCGCCAAGTGGAGCGGCCGCCATGGCGTGACACGCGGTCACACGCGAGGAATGAATGATTTCGCACTACCCAGTTGGTATGCCTACCCTACCCAGTAGCAGTGAACGATCGGCTGCGACCATAGTGTGGGTTGTTGGGTGAAACGTGATCGTGTGTGTGTGTGTGTGTGTGGAAGAAGCAGAGCTGAGAACGGAGGAAACGAATGTCGGATGGGTGCAAAGTCACGTTATTTTCCACACGGTGCCACAGCAAATAGGTACCCCCTCCCTAGCACGTTTTTGCTGCCATTGGGAAAAGGCTAGTGGGTGGGAGATAGAGGGAGGGGAAAGGGTCCGCACTACCACATTTGCGGATCTTTATCAGCCTCTCTCATGCCGGTAAGCCGCGTTAATGTGCGGGGCTGAGAGACTGCGAAGAGAGGCAATAGACAAGACGAGCTAGGGCAGGGTTTGAACGAAACTGTTTCAATTGTTAGAATCAACGGTTGGAAGAAATAGAAAAACCATGTACTCTGAAGAAGAAAAAAAAACGGTTAGACTGGAGATTCTTAGACTATTAGGAAATGCATGTTTATGTCAGCAGTGTATGTGTCATACTGTAGTACCGAAGGGTAAGGTACAATCTCAAAGGGTTATTATATACATGGTAAGGGTAGAGACCGCGGTTTTAGAATCTCATTAATTCAATAAAGATACATTAGATCAGCTGAACAACATATCTTTTTTTTTTGAAAATGTTTTCTTTGTACATGTACAATCTCAAAGGGTTATTATATACATGGTAATGGTAGAGACCGCGGTTGGAGGATCTCATCAATTCAATAAAGAAAAATTAGATCAGCTGAACAACACATCTTTTTTTTGGAAAATGTTTTTTTTTAAATAACGACGCATTATACAGGCGTATCGGTAAATGTGGTGGTAATCATATATTGCAATTACAAAAAATATTTTTAATATCAATTATTTTACATGTACAAAACAGAAAATTGGCTGAAAGCAACAATTACAAAATCATGATTTTCTCACACGGTAAAATGTATTTAGTTTTTACTGTTAAACTCAAATCAGATGATGAAACTTTGCATTGAACTAATACGTAAAAACTACCAATACAATTTCATGTAAAAATGAATACAGGTAGTATTGTCTTCTATTAGAAAATGAGATAATTGAAAAACGATATACTAAAAGAATTAAAATTCAAACAGGGGTTTCAATAATTAACAAAGATAATTATAATAAAATAATAAATAAAAATAAAGTTGATTTATTATTCTTGGCATGAAGATAAAGGTAGGTATGAGTTTAACAGAGGGCGAACTGAACGGCTGACAGGGGCCCCGTCGATTTGGGAGAGATTTGGAGGATCGTCTCAATACCCTCCACCCCGCACACCATGTACAGCGGGGCTTCAACTCTTCTTACCACTCAGGGCCCCCGACACTCATCACTGGAAAAATTTCTTATAGCATAACTAAAACCTCTAAATAAACGGCAATAAATTCATAGTATTGTATTCATAGTATATTCATTGAATCCCATGGGAAATGCACCAAATTATGTTGTTGTAAACATTTTTTTCATTTTAATGTAGAGAATAAAATAACATGATGTTTAACATATTCTAAAAATATGTATGTCTCGTTTATCAAACGGAAATAATCATAAATCAAAATTTACAGAAAACCTATGTTGTGTTGCATTGTCAATCGAGATAATAAAAAGTTGTACGTTAAACATTAAGTGTTCAGCTCAAAGTTCTAATAAAAATAAATACATAAATAAATTAATGAAATTTAAATTGGTCATTACAAACTATCATACATTCGATCTACTAACCCTGCAACCGAGCGGGAGCGAGAGTGAGAGCGGAATTCCTTCTCGCATTCTTTACATCGCTGTATACGCATCAGCCGTGTGGCGGAAATAGCTAATGAGCGAGCGAGAGAGCGATGGAGCAAACGTGTACTCACGCTGGGCTGTGTAAGCGCTTGCGTATTTACGTGTGTGTGTGTGCGGGTGGAGAGTATTTTAACAATGACAGTCGCGAGCGCCCGCCTCTTTTCGACATTCATCCGCAGCTTCTGGCGTAGTACACGTGGTGTGCGCAGCAAAACTTCCACTGACCAGTCCGCGACCGCTAGTAGCGATTCTGTCTTTGCCGTTCCCTGTGCCTTCACCGCAGATAGTTGGCCGGATGTCCGATGTGTGTAATGTGCGCTGAGTGAAGAGGAAAAATACCCTGCAACCGTTTCGCTTACAGGCCGCTTTGCCGGTGTGTTTTTGTGCTGCAGATGCATCATCAGTGCAAGTCTGTCTAATGATCAAATCAGTGTACTGAAAGTAAGGCGTGTGGGTGTTTTGTTGAAAATTAAAAAAAAAATAGCAGTGAGAGTATGTGTTGAAGACCAGCCGTATCTAAATGTGTGCAGTGTGCGTCTAAACGAGTGTGGTGTGTAGGCATTTGGTGCAAGCTACAATTCCTGTATCGCAGATCTCGACGAAAGTGCATTTGGAAGTTTTTTTCGGAGGCAGCAATTGAGTTCTAAAACTTGCACAGTAGCGCACCACGAGTACGGGAGAGCTGGAGGGGAGCTAAAAGTGTACCATTCCATGTGGATGTGATTATTGATTTAAAGCAAAAAAGGGAAGCAATCACACGTGTCGGCAAGTGAGAGTCTATTTTCGTCCGATCAGCAAGAAGCCAGACGATTCTGTGGTAGTGTATGTGTGTCTGTGTTTGTGTGTGCAAGTTTGTTCATTTGTGTGGTTGCCGTACAGTGCCAGGAAGCGTTTTTCGCGGGAGAGTAAATAGCAGAAAATCAATCAAAAAGAGCCGCCAGTTTAGAGCGAGGAACATAGCCAGTGTCGCCATAGTTGGTGAAAAATCAGTGAAATACCGGACCCACCTGTGAAGTCCTGTGCTGGACAGGAAGTTCCGGTTGGGTAGGCGTGAGCGAAAGTGAGAGCGAGAAAGAGTCACTCAAAAGGCAGAAGGGAAGGCAACGCTGACCCAATCCTTTTTAGCGATCGACTCAACGTCCCCGAAAACCGTCTTCATGTATAAGTTCTTCGTGAATTCCAGTGTTAAGTACATAATCAAGTAGAAGCGACTGTTCAATTGCGCGAGAGGCTGTGTGTGTGAGAGAGAGTGTGGGCAACAGGAAGTGGAGTAAAGGTCAAATCAAAGGAAAAGCTCACCCTTGTGTGTACAGCAGAAAAGGCTCGTGTGAGACGCACGTGCTAGTTTTCCCTAGAGAGAAAGAGAGAACACTCTCCCACCCCAACTGGACACAGCTGCGTGTACCGCCACGCAACACTTTCCATTTTTCTTCCATTTTCCATTCCGACCGTACCCTCCACAACGGATTTCATGTGTAAAGCGGCAGCGACCGGGAAGAATACGCTCCTGCTCGATAACAACAAACGTGTCCGTTCGTTTTTCCGCAAACCGCGCTACACGCACTTCTGCTCCGTCTGGTACATCATAGAGGGACGGTCCGGCACGAGGAAAACACCGCACGACCCGTTTGTCTGTATCGCTCGCACTATCACCCGGTCCAGCAGCATCCGTGAAAGCCCGTAGAAGCTGACTCCGGCCACCACCGCCCTGTTTAGAACCTGAAGCGATTGCCTCCTAGCCCTCGTTCAGCACTCGTTCAGTGTAGTTCAGGATTCCGCCAGTACGCGCCTGTACCGACCCGACGAGTGACTTCGAGTCGCAATACGCCTAGAGACGGTCTCTGGTTTTGAGGTAGCGGGCAATACACGCAAGTAGAAGCAAGTGTCCCAAGCTGTTCTGAAGTTTTCGTGAAAACAACAAACAAACAAACGGACGTCTGAGGTGGTGTTGGCCAACAGCTGTGCCAGCGGACCTTTCCAGTAAAGCGTGAACTTTACATAAACAGAACAGAAATCTAGCCAAAAAAAGAACAAAAGCAGCATAGTACCAGGGCGTGCGATCAAGGTGCGAAAAGTGCGGTGCTAAGTTGGTGGCAGCAAGTGCGATCACTTTTCCCGTACTCGTAACGTTCGAGAAGTTGCAGCGCAAAGCGGAACCCAAGAGCACCATGGAAGCGTACTGGGAAGCAGCGAATGGTCATGCACCGCATTCTTTGAAATACGAGAGGTAAGTCACACACACACACTCGCCGAGGGCTGCTGCTGCGGATGATCTGTTGCGGGATAGACAAGACAAGAAGTCACAGCGCGATGCTGCGAGGTCCGACTGGCGCCTCGGCCGTGTCTAGCGAGCGCTGCGGAGCAATGTGCGGGAAGTGCGGTTCGTGTACTAAATAAATAGCGCGCAGCATATCGAAGAAGCTCGCCCGTCCGGTCCGGGGGTCCGTTGCATGATAAATTCTTGACCTCTGTCAAGGTTGCTCCCTTACCATAAGAGGGAGGCGAGACGGGACCGGACGCGAGTATGGTTTGCTGGCCCGTTTGAACATTGGACCGGTTTTGTGCCGCGAGGATCGAATGTGCTGACACAGAGCCGACGCACCGCACCTCAACAAGCGTCCCGTGGCGTGTCGCGCGTCCCATGTGTTCCGTTGGTGCGCTTACGGTGTGCGTTGTATTTTTATCGATTTGATACTCGATTTTAAACTGCGCGAACCAGCTAACCGAAGACGTTTTATCGCGAACCGTGCATTAGTTCTACATTGTTAATGGAGAACTGGGAAAGTTCGATACTTGTGCGCACCCAGCCACACATAGATACGCCAGAAAAAAGCAAGAATTTAAACAAGCATTGGTTTTTTTATTCAGAACGAACGACTCGGGCCGTAGTGCTTAATCATTGGTTGCTTAATTAGCATGAAATTTAGAACAAACTCAGTGGCCTACCTGTACCTTCATATACAGGGCATTAAAACGTTTCGTGTTTAGCAAGTACATCAGTTGTTGACGACGTTATTGATGACTTATTTGTGGTTCAGCAGGCAACAATCCCTATACCCTTCCCGAAAGCGCGACAAGTGGTCACGTGTATGTGGAGAAGGGATTTAACAGTACCGACCGACCACCGACGACACACCGATGGCCTCGTCCACTTCCCTGTTTGCAAAATCAACAGCAAAAAGCACCACCCTGCTAGGTGCTAATCGTGTACCGTGAACCGATGAGCAAAAGCCCTCTTGACTCGTCTGACGTCAGGTTGTTGGCCGGGTGGTTTTTCTTCCTCTTTGGTGTTTAAGCCAGCGCTCGCCCCCAGGCCCAGGCTTCAAGTGGCCCCGGAGGAATGTGGTCCTAATGCAAACAAATAGAGAGATGCCCGTCGATAACAAAATGAGGCTCTTTGTTGTGCCTTTTCGCCCACCCTGTGCTGATGCGTCTAGCTGATGATGTCTTGCAGGGCTTGGAGTGGCAAACTCTGGCAAACTGCTTCAAAGAGCTTACTCAAAACGTACCTCGTCCACCAGCTCTCTTTAGAACCGGGTGTTCGTCATCGGTACTCGCGGCTAGTTACCGCGGCTGGCTTATCAATAATGGGACGGAGCTGTCTGTGTCGTTGTTCGGTTTCGGTGTATGTTGTGGTAGATAACAGTCCGGGGTCTCGGTGTGCGTGCAACCGACGAGCGAACGCACACAAAGCCAGAACGGGCCGTCGGAAACGTGGACAACGCTAACCGCGATCCGCTGACCCCTGTGCAGGTGTCGCCCTGGTACACCCGAACTCCATTTCCGCTCGCGATAGTGGTCCAGTTCGGTCACGTAGGCTTTCACAAGTGGAATGCCAGAAATTCAGCTGGATTTGGGTTCAGGACTTTGGTTGGTAAAATGAACGATGCTAGTTGTTGGGGTTGTTAATACATGCGGTTTGATCTGTGGTTTGAAGCTACGAGACGTATGCGGCATGTTGTGCAAGGAAGAAAAGAAGAAATTACAATGTTTACAATGGTATGCAACAACTTGGCAAACGCAAAACCTCAATCCCCGTTGTCCAAGTTTATCGGCTGTCCAGTGATGGGGATGGAAAGACCTAGAGCTTGGCCTACAAGTTGTTGGCTGCTGCTGGTTGTTGTTGCCACGATGCTATTTCTGGCACTGATAAGAGTTCATTCGCTAACCGTCTGGGCGGGTGAAAAAGGTTGCGAAGAAAGAGAGCCAAGAAACAACAACAATGCATGCCTTTCTCGCCTCAATCATCATAATAGCATACAAACACACACACACACATGGACACCAACAAATTGTGATAGAAATTGTTATCACGTGTGGCACACGGGTACGAAGCAGCACACATACATTTACAAGATGGCCCACCATCGAGGGGGTGCGATGTCTGTCTGGTGTGTGTTAACTGGTCCGGGCAAAAGGGCGTATGTGCCGCTGCCACCCAGTGCATCGGCCGGGCCCCAAGTCCCGTGCCAGACAAGTGGCGCTGTGTGCGTGTGCGCTGGAAGAGAGGAGCGCCTGTCTGGCGTCCGCGCTGTGTCAGGTGATCCAGACCCGGCCCGAGTCGAGTGCCTGCTGTGTGATGGGTCCAATCATGGAGCAATGAGTAGCACTTGTTTACGGGTCCGCACATCCTCTAGCTGTTGTGGAGTGCATAAAGCTACTGACGTCCAACAGCGAGAGATTGTGTGAGGCTGTCGCTGCGAAGCGTAATTTCTAAGAGCTCTAGAGCCTCTAGAGTGACGCGGCTTGACCGTATTACAAAGATCTTTGAGGTGTTTAACCTCACGAGGAAGAAGCATTGAAATAAAATCGACACAATCGTCACCGATAAACGTGATACTTAATGCGCCAAACATTGGAAACGGAGCAAACTCCTGAAACTAATTCCTGAAGGGTAAACCAAAATTGAAACGCTACTCCAGAATCACCTGGCTAACATCTTCAAGCCCAATCGAAGGATACAGTTGTTCCGTTCACGAGGGCGGCGACTACTGTGTGCGTGGCACACATCGCAATTCCGCTGATTACGGCACACGCAAACCGGCAAGTAAAGGCCAGTGGCGAACGGCAAACAACACCTCCCCCCCTCCCCTCTCCGTCGTAATCAGACAGAGCGAGATCTTCCTCGAGAGCAAATTGGCTTGTTGCTGTTGCCTGCTGCCATCGTCGCGTTAACACCCCGCGCACGATCACGTGATCAACGCGCATGAGTCAGCCCGCCCGTTGATATGGCCGTGGTAGGACGCGCGGCAACACGTTGCAAACTGGGGGGTGCTGCGTCCCGTTAGCTCTCTGCTGGGACAGGAAAATCCTACGTCGCAAAATACCCTTTCCAACGCCCTGGCCCGATGTGCTAATGTAGTTGCAGGAAATTTCGCATTTACGCATCAAACATTTATTTGGGAGGGGGAACGACATCGGAGTGAGGCAACGTCGCGCTTACGGGTGCTTATCATTGTGAAAAAGGGGAAGCACTTGCTAGCGAGCAAGAAAGAATGGCGAATAGGCTTTGGCGATAAAGCATGCAAACCCCTGACTGGTTCGCCGCCCCGTCTCACGTGTTCCAGTTGCTAGATAATGCCGCGAATCGCGTCAATCAATCGATAAACGCGGGGCGAGTTATATGTCTGGGGCGGGTTTTACAAAAAAAAAAAGAAAAAAGAAAACTAAACTGATGAACTGTTTTGATGCAATGCTTTTGATACGCTGATAAGAACCAACCGGAAATGTACGGAGCTGACTGTGTTTTAGTGTGTATATGTGTGATTTGCTTATATCTTGGTCGCTTATCTGGTTCACCGCACCGATCCCTGGAGGAATGTTGTGGTTCAGTTGCAAAATCGTTCCTTTTGGGTTCATGTTTCAAAATCCGTGCTAATTGCAGACGACGCTGACCTTACCGACTTACCAATATATTTGCAAGTGCTCCCGAAACGCCTCAGATGTAAAGAAATATCGCATCATTTAAATTGATTTCGCTCGGCTCTAAAGTGGCAGCAATGATCCGGCTCGGCAAGCTACAGCTGACTTGAGCCGTGCGAAGCACAAGTAGCTGATCTTGATCAACACATGATGTGCTATATTTAAAAGCAGGATGCTATTTTTGCACGCATTTGCGCCCGATCGAGCATAAAGTGCGTGGGCGGGGCAGGGTGAACATTGTGGGATGTGTATATTTGTGTTTTCCCTTCACCGTAAAAACCCAAATTCCTCGTCCCGCGCCAGCCAGACCAACACACACACATACACACACTCGATTCGGGCAGAGTGAGCGCCAGTTGGACAGATGGGTTGGGTGCTCGGATGGCGTGAGATTTATTCATCTGTTTTCGTCGAATGCTCTCGACGTTTTGCTGCCGCTGCTGCCCGGTTTCGACATGGCGTAAACGTAGAATGTCCTACCAACGGAAAACCACTGCATGAATGACCACTTGGTAAACGCATTGCGCACGGTTGTGTATCGTAAATACAGCGGGAATCGATTTTTGCACAAGATAGTGCTTTCTGCTCCGATTAGTTCGTCACCGCGGAGGTGAACCGTACCGTTTCGTCCTTCGTGCAGCTTTAATTTGACAGTCAGTAGCAACAACAACAAAAAAAGAAGCTCCTAAAATTATTGGTCACTCGACGGGATGCGGAGATGCAACCGAAATGCTTCGAGCTGCGTTGTTGCCGACGATGCTTAGCAACAGCATTACGATGCGAAACTTATCGCACAACGCGCAGCCACAAACAGCCAACCGAAATCAAACAAAACAAAACAAATGGCGCGTGTTGTCCACTGTGTGATTGTCGTGTACCAAATTCTACTTCGCTCGTACTCCTCTCCCGCACTCCTCGTACTCCCCCCCCCAAATCACATGAGTAAGCATAAAAAAGGTAGACAAGCATTATCACGAACTGCTTCTTAGCGCTTGCGTGTATTCCTATTTTGGACGCCGAATCCGAGCCGATGGGGTTCTGGTTCGCCGAGAACTGGACTGGATGGAAGATGACATTACGACCCAGCTACGCCTGTGAAAGGGACGCGATCTTTGCGTCATGCACGGCAAAGGTCACCGAGGTCTGCACCGGTGGGGGTCCCGGTCGTCGTCGTACGATGATGGAATTTGCGAACCGAAACCAAACTCGCGCACCAGTTGAATCTCCTAGAACTCTCGCATTTCCAGCTGGTACGGAAAGTCCGTTTCCTTTCCGCCTGCCAACAGAGGTCAACGCTGATAGCAATGCTGACGAAGATGGCGAGTATGTTTTGTTTTTCCTTCTACCGTTGGTGACATACGCCATTGCTTTGGCCATTGCAAGTGTGGCGAAGAAGTTACATTTGTTTGTTTGACCATCATTCGATTCAGGTGGTTGGCTGCATCGGCGTAACGATCGGCTTGGCACTCCAAGCGCAACGACACTTTATTTATAGTCATGTTTTGCGCAACTCATTTTTAGCAAGTTGTTTTTTTATCATGATCATGTATAATTTTGCGTGCGTTTATTTTTAGCAATGCGCTTGTAGTGACTTTGTCCCGCAACAAACAAAAACAAGCGCTTCAAGAAATTTTGATAACGTATATTTGAAACGATGACGGATTTGTCTTGTTTTTTGCGCCCGGGTGTAAATTAGCTAACTATCAAATTGTCAGACTTATATTAAAAAGGGGTCAGGGTGGACTGTTTTAGCAAAGCAGCTGGAACCATTTTCGCTCCACAAAATGGAGGAAGAAAATGGTTTTTTCCCCCGAGTGCCGGTCAGCTTACCACGGCTGCGCCGCACAGCATAAAACACATCCGGCACGGCATGATGCTAGGGCCGCGTGCCGTTCGTGTGCACACTATTTGCGTCACGTTTCCGTCACGCGATGTGCTGCGCGTCAAGGTGCGGGGGGTGGTTTATTTTCCACCGCTTTAAAAATACAACCTACCAACCCGATGCCGTGGGGGGTTTCCCTGGAATCCTCGGGGCAGAAAGGAAAGCTGCCGCTATCTTTATCCTTGTTCGCTGGTCAGTGCGGCACGCTGTGTTAGGCTGTAAACGATAACATGCCAACGCGGTGACGCTATTCCCGATGGGTTATAAATACTTCTGTTCAACACATCGCTATTAATGTTTTATTACTTGGTAAACCATACTAAGCGTTTGATTGCTGGCAAATGGCTAGGTTGCAGGAGTAATACTTGAAGTATCGTTTTTTTCTTTTCCTGCTAGTATGCAAGCCATAGCCGCGTTGTCTTTAGTGTGCTTGATCAATAGAGCTCATAATTGATGGGAATATTCCCAAATATGCAGGGTCTTTCTTCGTCCAGACATTTTTCCGAAAGACTGCGTCTATGGTGCTTAGCATCATTGACTACTTTCAATAATTAATGAAAATGTCCTCCTTTGAGGAGTCTAACTCAATTAAGTCTATCAAAGTTCTAAAATGAATAATGCTTTTGTAGACTGCCACTGAAAATGCCGCCACTATTAGCGCCCGACACGAACTTTTCAATCCAGCACCAATTTAGTGCCTCTATCTAACCGATCGCACTCAACCCCCATCCGCTCGCTAGAGCCTCCAACTAGACCGGTTGTTGTCGTTGCCGCTGCCTGTTGCCAAGTGAACCGATCGCGCCTCAACCCTTCGTGCACGGTGGGCGCAGGCTTTGGCGGGAGGCGGGAGGTGTTAGGTGAAAAAATTTCCGTCACGTGTATCGGCATGTGTGTGTGAGCGAGCGGCTCGCTGCGTCCGCTCGGTGTGGTGGGTTTGTGCCGCCGCTTTCCCGACAGCAAATTATAGTCTGGGTCATACGTTTTTCCAGCCTTCAACTCCGTAACCTCGTAACCGTTACTGGCACGCCGCACAACAACAACAACAGCAAACAGCAAAAACCTATCGCTGTTCAACAGCAACACACACACAAGCAAAATCGCCGGAAAAGCCGATTATGCTTCCGCAGTTGCGATGGAGACTGCTATTAGGTTGCTGCGGCAGCAGACTTGAAGCGTTTGCTCTTTTTTTGGTGTTGTTGCTAAAGCAATTTGAACTTCGTTCTTTTTGAGAAGGATTTTTGTTAAGTTCTGTAGCTCTCTTTGCGGTGGTTATTTCTGAGTCACAAAGTACGTTCAATGTTTATAATACGATGGAAAATTGGTATGAGATCACCGCAGTGCATAGCAGCTGTTAAAACTCCTAACGATGGAGGCACATGCACGACGAAACACGTGTGCTAGAGAATCCACCTATTGGAGGCGATTAAACAAATAGTTCAAAATTTCTATCGTCTGTTATTGCTCGATTGAACGCTGTTAACACGAAGAAGATAAGTTAACCCAAACCTCCACGGTACATGTGTGTCGCATCGCAAAAACAATCTAACGTACGAGTGAATGGTGGATAAAATAACTCTTCGCAACTCATCTTGCCATTTAGCTACGGACCAGTGATCACGTTTTGTAAAGCTTTTTTTTCTGCGTGTTGTGCAAACGGTCGTTGCTGGATTTTTAAACACTTTTTACTCATACCACGTTAAAAAGAAAAGATAAAGAAGATCTAGCGGAGGAGCAACAAAAAACACACCCATCAAACACACACATATACTTTATGTGCGTACAGACTGGTCGATTAATATGTTTGCGTTGAATCCGCACATGTTTCGCGTGGTCACCGCCCCGACGATGCTGGTCATGCGTGCCGTGGCTATTTTTAGCGCGACTCACGAGCCGCTCAACAACACTTTCGGCAGGAAGTATGGGGTGCGAAGTGTGAGGGAGTTCAAGACAAGAGGAAGACGCAAGAGCAACATCTACCAACCAACTAAAAAAAAAAAATCCCCAAAATACCACATGATCACTGTGTGGCGCACTGGCAACACTGTTGCTGCCGTCTTGCCTTTCGCGCGATGGAGCCGCGCAAGTGTGTCGCACGAACACACACACAGCACACGGGGTGGTTTCTTCGGTTGGCTCAATTCGTCTCGCCTATCATTTTTTGTATTCTTTTTTTTCTTGCTGCTTACTCTTATCATATCTTTCGGCTACTATTTGTTTAGGTTTTTACGTGTCAACGGTTGGTACCATCCCGTCCACGCAAGCTTCGATCCGATCTTGCGGTCGGAATTTTAATTTCGCATACCACCTCTATGGAAATCGGTTGAGCGTTCGCGTTCTCGCGGCAAACCATCGTATGCTGGTCAACGCGCGTTTGGCTGCCCTCAAAGCACCGGGTGGGGGAGCGCTGTGTTTATGCTGTTTTGCTCCGTGGGAGAACAAAGAATGTGCATGCATGCGATGACGGCGGCAAAAAAAGGCAACCCCGCGCTGTCACACGTTGACGCAGAGTGCGACAAATACCACGGCCCATACCATGAATAACACCAGTTGGCGAACCGGTATAGTAAGGTTTTGATGCGGTGTGTGTGCGTGTATTACTGTTTTTTTTTTTTTTTTTTTTTTTTTTTTTTTTTTTATATTCCGCTGGTCTGTCGACCGCGGGCACGACGACAACAACGGTATGACCGATCGGTGATCAATTTCCGCGTTCGCATTCGTTTGGCGCTCGCACGATCGCACGCTTGACGAGTGAGTTGCGTTAGCGGATGGACAAAGGCGCTGATTGATAAGTGTCTGGTGTTCACAGGACCCGGGGGGGAATTTAGCGTGATTTGTAATAAATCTGATATGATGGACCAGATTTATTTTTAACAAAAAAAAAAATTACTGTATATTGTTTATAAAACACTCCAACTATATACAATCTAGTACGATTTGAACTTCTCATGACACCTCCACCGGGAGAGAAGTGAAGGGACAGCTTTAAGCAGCTCTTTTGTAAGCTAATACACGCCCGGAACGTTAGTCTCAGGTCGTCCCGACCTGGCGTGGGGAGAGTGGGGTCGTGGGACAACTCGAACGAGACGCAACCTGCGCACACGGCAACGGTGGCTGATCGCAAACAGGCACGGGCGCACGTTTTTGCCATTTAAAATCAATCCAACGGCGTCATCGCGCGATCGCAAACGTTGACCGGCGAAGCTTGGTGACGGGGGTTTCTTCGCGCGGGTTGGGACGGGTGCTGTAAGAGGGTAAGTTGTTTCTTGATTCCGTGCTCCGGCAAATACCGGAGACGGGTCGGTGCGTACTGGCTAGATCTTGAACTTCATTTTGAAGCACAGTTACTGGGCATGGTAAGGTTGGCAGTTGATGATTCAACCCGTTAAATTTAGTTGTCAGTTAGTTGTTGTATTTTTTTTGCACGATCCGTTTTAATGCTGATCAATCCGGTTCAACGAAAGGAAGTAGATCAGTCAGATCCTCCTGAGTAGGGCTGAAGAATATGAAAAACGTTTTGGATGTGTTTGTTTGTAACAATGTGCAAGAATGTAGTGCAACAGAAGATACATGACATTTGATAGTTGGAAAATGACAGTTGGGGAATGATATTTTAATTTCATATTTATTTTGACATCTGGTGCCTTAAACGATGTTAAAATATAAAACCACACGCTTAGCTATTAGATCTCAGTTTTTAAAGGTAGGTTTTTTTCTCTCAAGAAGTGATCGATGACCGATAGATGGCAAAAATTAAATTATTAAATAAAAAATAATACGTCAAACATAATACCATCAGAAAGTTCCATGAGAAACATTTCTGGAGTTATCTAGTGTTAATTTTATATAATCATCAGAGTTAAGGGAGTCTTTTTTATGATTCTATGAAAACTCATCAACATTGTTCCCTCGAAGGCAAGTATACAACCCAATGTCTTAGCGTCAGTTCCCAAAACAAGCACCAGTAAGACAACCTTCAGCCAAGAGTGCAAGTTTGTATGAAAAACCTTCCACCGTTGAGGCATTGAGGGCCAGCGTTTCGAGTTAAAGTAAACACACGGTAACCTCCACCTGGCAGCCATCGTCCAGGAAAATTATTTCCGTCCTCCAACCAGAACCTTCCGACCGACTAAAAAAGTCAAAAGAAAATGACCCAAGAATGTACCATGTGGCTGTTGCATGGCACCTCGGGGTGCGCTAAAATGTTTACATCGCACACTGGCCAGAAAGGACAAACACTGCCGCCTCCCTGCCACCCGTTCCGCGGCGATGGGCGGATACTTGCTAAAGATATTTTCGCTCGCCATAATTACCATTCCCCGGGCCTGGGGTGGGCAATGTTGGGGCGTGTGGTCAGCTCACCCGCCCAAATGTAGCATCACGTGAGCATTCTTTTTCCGTTTGGACCATTGTCGTCGGCTGCTTTCCTCGCAATGTAACGCGGCGAGAGTCACGCACAATGACGGTGCTGGTATTTCCATCGCTCGCCACTTTTATTTAGCAACACTCGAACGAGGCCAGCCGAGCATTGGAGATTGATTAGCGTTGGGATGAGTTTTATTTTCTTCGAACCCGTGCTATATTTACTACCTCCATTCCACCACTCCCTTGCAGCGCCTGTGTAATCGTCTTTAGTGCCAAAAAAAAGCAGATCCACTACCAGACTGCTGCACATGTGCGTTAGTCTCTTTCTCGCGCTCCAAGGTTGTGGCCGGAACGAATGTTTGGAAACTCGCCCGGGGCTGCGGAGTGCTGCTAAATGGTTGTGTCCACAAGTGGACGTAGCTTCATAAGCCCGTCACGATCAGCTAGACACGTGCATCGATGCTCTCTTCTAGAAGATCGACAAATTGATTTAGCTCATTCGAAAGCACTTCGGGATGGCAGGTGTGAGATGATTTGTAAACAAATACACCACACCGAGCTGCCAAGTGTTTGGGAGGAATTGAAAGTAAGCTGGTTGGAAACGTCACTGCTGTATCTTTCCAGTGCCTGCCACCAATCAAAGACAGAGTGCTAGCGTATAATTGAACCATGTGGTATGGCGATGGCGATGGTTTCAATTTTCCCGATCTCGGCAGAACCGGTACCGGCAGCGCAAGTGTCGGAAGGAAGTCGAAGGCTAACTACTTCCCTGCACGTACTGCATGTACACATTCCTGCCTGTCAAGACGACGAGGGCCGTTCGACTTTGGACAAGCATGTGCTCAGCTGTGGCTTCAATGCTGCAAGTGTAGTACTGATATGATCATCAAAGTCCATGCGCCCGCATGTGCGTTCTCGCTGTGTGGCTATAAATAATACTCGTTCTTGTAGTGGACCTGCCCTAGGGCGAAGAATTTTTCGAGCCTCGCTTGTACCAAAAACCTACGCAAACAAGCTAGAGTCGTTGGTAATACATGATCTAAAAGTGCATATATTCAAACAAGAACATCGCATTTTTGGTTCCAGTTTCGTCTACACACCTGTTGTTATACTCTGGAAAACGTCCTAAGCATGAACTTCTGAGGCCACATTAATGCAGCTGTTCAATGGCAATCGATCGACTTAATGCTTTGGTTTCCAGCAACAAAAAATGGTTTGTTTGTACATTACAGCTCGGTTGTTACATTCTTTAAGGATCGATGGTTGAAAAAAGCAAAAACAAACCGGTTCACAACATTGCCGTGTAGGAATAAAAAAGAAACAGAAACTCCCAACCGTTCGTTCGGCATCTTGTTCGATCAGTTAGTATTCTTTGCCCGGTTCGAAAAAGTGCTCAAATTCCCCCCTCTCATACTGCATCTCACGGAAATGCGCTCGTGACGGAATGCAATCGTGCAATAGGGACGGTTGGCAATTGCAGCCCGCTTGGCACGTAAGTTTGAACGGGGTTGGAATCGGTTGCAATTTTTTTCTTCTTCAACTTTTGCCCGCAAGGAGGGTGGGAGAGATTAATTTATGTCGATAAAGGAGAGCTGCGGGCGTGCAAATAGCAAATCCAAAGCAAAGCGCGAAGGGATTACCGGCCCGAACAAACATTGTCGCCAAGCGGGGGAGGGCCGGGGTTGCTTGCACAAACAGGAAATCCATCAGCGATCTGTGGGCTCGTAGCGCTCGGTAGAATGTAAATAAATAAATAAATTAATATGATATCTTGTTTGCCTGCACTGCGCACAGCCAAGTGCCAGGAGTGGGGGGGGGGGGGGGGGATGCTTGCGGTTGGAGCGTCTAAGTGAGCGGAAATGGTGGCCACGCTTAGGATGCACAGGCAGGCAAACTTTGTGTCGGTTCGGTGGTGAGAACTTTGCTAGAAATGGTGCGCTCGCTCGTACGGTGAGTGTTATTGAAGTTTTTTCGCTTCGTTTCAGCTGCATCAAATATAACGGAGACAGTGGGTATGCATTGGGATTAGTGATGGTTAAAGTTGGCAAAAATCCGGAGTCGACTCCGATCCGACTCCGATAAATTCGGAATCGACTCCGGAAGGTAGGTCCGCGCTGCAATATCCGGAGTCGTTCGGAATCGTCCGAAAAGGCTCGGAGTCGTCCGGAGTCGTTCGGAGTCGTCCGGAATCGCCCGGAGTCGGAGTCGTTCGGAGTCGTTCGGAGCCGTCCGGAGTCATCCGGAGTCGCCCGGAGTCGCCTGGAGTCGAAGTCGTCCAGAGTCGTTTGGAGTCGAACGACTACGAATGACTCCGACGACTCCGAACGACTCCGAACGACTCCGACTCCGGCGACTCCGGGCGACTCCGAACGACTCCGGACGACTCCGAACGACTCCGGACGACTCCGAACGACTCCGGGCGACTCCGGCGACTCCGGACGACTCCGGACGATTCCGGAAGACTCCGTTAGACTCCGGGCGACTCCGAACGACTCCGACTCCGGGCGGATCTAGTGGTTCCATTTTGCCGGAGTCGGATTCGAACTAACAATAGTCGGAGTCGGATTGGAGTCGTGGGTGCGCTCCATACAGGACATCCCAATTTGGGATTGGAATTGAACTCAGAGCGCGTTTGCAACTTTCTTCAAGATTGGTTTGTTTTGCGACCAACAATGCTCACGCGAATCACTTGAAGATTGTCTCTGTTTTTCTATTGTTGAAATTCAATTCCTGCAAAACTCATTAGTTGTAAAAAGAGAGATTTTTAAATTGATTTCGTTATAATTTTTTAATGCTGGATTAAACCGACGCAGAAATAGGGTGTTAAGGTTAAGGTATGCTGTAACGAATGATGAAAAATAATGATAATATTAAGAAAACGCTGTCTAATAGTTTATTAGATAAATTGAAATTTTAGAATATCCATTCAAGTACACAAATCAAACATTTGTAAAGTAAAAGTTGCGCTCACAAAATGTCCTATAAGGAATGGTAACTGGCACCATTCGTGCGCCATCAGTGCTGCCATGTCAGTCAAGTGGTGACTGCTGTTTCGTCGGCATGCAACGCCACCGATCTGCGTTAATCGTGATCCATCATCGTCCCAGCTCTAGAGGATGAGGGGTGCGGGGTGGGGGGGGGTGTGTGAGGGCCCACTCGCGCGAGCTTAGCTCTCCTCGCGGACGGCTTATTGGCCGCATGGTGTATGTAATTTAACGGCGCATGACGTCGGTAGATCCGACGCGACACATTCAAACGAGAACGAGGCGAGCAAAACTGAGAAGCTAAACAGAAAAAAAGATGAAGAGGGTGGACGGGGGGTGGACGGGGGAGAAACACCAACAGACACACCACGCCGCTATCACGTGCAGGAATGGGTTGGCGTGCCAGCAGCAACGTTTGTGCCTGACGGATATTTATTTTCCGTGCTGTTGTGTGTGTGTGTGTGCATGGTTAGGGGGTGTTTTTTGTGTGTACACCAATCCCTCGAACATTCGAACGCCTGCCAGAAGAGAGCACAAACGCAGCACGCACACAAACACACACACACACACACACCCGTCTAATGGGGAGGTACCGCCTTAGCGAACACTTGTTGCCCGACAGCGAAACGCCGCCATGGCACACATTGAGGGGCCACTATGCGCCGTTCCGGAGGGTGGTGGCCGCACGGACGGTTCCATGCGGTAGGCCCACCCCGGTCTGTGTGTGTGTGTGTGTTTGTTTGTGCGAACGTGGGTGTGTTGACGAACGAATCGAAAGAATTCTACACCAGCAAACAGCGCAAACAGCACAAAGGCGCGCTGCTGCGCTGCTGGCGTGCTCGTAAATGCGGAAAAAGAAAGAACGCGCGCAGAACGGTGGAGACGGCCGGTGGACCTGCCCGCCGGCAATGGATGGCTTGTGGTGCGTGGCGCGCGGCGGGTGTTTTGGGTGGTTTTGTTTTGCTCATTCGCTCCCCCGGGCCTGCACGACTCATTGCACACGCTTGGGTGCGATGCAGCCGACACGTGAGTGCGCACTTGCGGTGGTGATGGTGTAGCGCGCGGCCACCGTGCGGATTGCTGTTCGCTTCCGCGTAGGAACACGCCGAATTGGGGTGGGGCAGTGTTGGATTTGTACTATCCGTCTGCACCGTGTTGGCATATAAAATGTGTAGGAAAAAAGCATTTGGAACACATCAAAACCAGCTTAAACATGATTAGGAAGCATAAATGGATTATTATCCACTGCTTAACAGTATTATTATTGAGTAGTGGCAAACATTAAACAAATAATGAATTTGACAATGCCTCGGAGGAAATGCATTACACACAAAGAGTGCACCAGACCGATCATCCACGCTCAACGCAAATAAAGCAAGTTGCATAAAGTGCACACAAACACAAACCTGTACACACACACACACACACCGTCGTTGTATGTACGCGTGACAAACGCAACCGGCGACACTTGCCGTGATGCACTTCGCTGGCGGTGGTAACCTTCGACGAGTTTATTGACGTGCACACGTCCCGTCCCGTGTCGCATCGCTGTCATCCCACCATTGGTTTCCCCTCCTTCCCTTTTCGCATTCAGACCAACGCACGTACAACTCGCGAGAAAATTCACACGATCTCTCCCTCTCTGTCTGTGGGCCAGGTTGTACGTAGCCCGGAGCTGGCGGATGCAAGTGCAAGAAGTGCAACTAGCAGGAGTCACGTTACGAGAGCTAGCGCGTTACCATCCCGTGTGTGTCGTGCAAAACTTCCCTTGGGCAATACAGTGCAGGGGGGTAAAGGTAAAGGGCGCTAAGAAAGACGACGACCGGCCATTGTGCCGAGACGTTCTGCAGCACATGGCAGGAAGGCGGATTTATTCTCGCGAGACCACTTCCGGATCCGTCCCCATGGGCCGGTGAACAAGCGGACGGTGACGTTAACAAAACTGTATTTACAGCTGTGTGCGAGCAACCCGTAGCAGCAGCAGCAGCGGCTGACTGAAGAGTCTTAATTCAATGAGGAAAATTAAAGCAAAAACAAACGAAAACGAACTGCCCACCTTAGGCGGAAGAAATAGTTTCCTACTGCGCTTTTTTTACGCTTGAAAGCAACAGGTTGTTTTTGAGACAGCGTTTGGACTTGCGTTTTACCGTTCGTTCGGATCGTCGAACACAACCATCCACGGACAATTTTGGTGCGATCACGTGCCCAGGCCACACACACTTACAAAACAGGACGTTCGATTCCTACGTACGTCAGGGGCAAACATAATGAATGAATCAGTCACCAGTCGACGCACAATCTAGCAATGTCGTTTGTCGATTGTTGTTGCGATCGTTCTAGACGCTTCGGCCGCGCCCTTTCTATTTCCGAAACCGTGTCGTTTGTTTTTCTCTAATTTTTTTGTTATATTTTTAATTTTAACAACCGTACCGTGACGCGCCTTTTTCGTTTGCTCTGTATCCTCGCGCATGGGACGTTGCGTGAGGTGGACCCATGTTGTAAGGCAGTTAAGGTGACCCGCTGGGAAGAAGAGTGTGTGATATTTTTGTGCAAATACATGTATTGGATTTCATAGATATTGCAATATTAGAATGTTGGCTAATTAAAATAGTCACAACTGAGCAGTTAAACAACAGATAGCTAGCAAAGAAAATAGCTTCCGGTATGTGGCCATAAACACACACACACACATACTTTAAAATAATTCACGCACACACACATATATACACACACAAGACGTGACGGGTGCGCCAAGTGTCGGTTCCATTTTTAGATCATGGCCGCGCCTCATCAAACATCTTCCCATCGCTACCGACCGGCGCTGCAATGGAATCTTGAATCGGCATTAAACGTAGCTGTTACTGGGGACGTCGCCTCACGTTTGAAGAATTCTAGGCGTTATCCATCCTTGGGTAAAGGACAGCAGTTCTGTATTTGAAAAAATGTGCCAAAGTTAGTGAACATATGTGCGCTAATGTCGACATAATAGCATAAATCTATTTCAGTACAGTTTTTTAGTCGTTTGTTCTAGTGAAACCGTAGATAAGCGCAGTTCCTCTCCCCATTGGGGATACAGCCCGGCTCCTCGTCTACATGTGATGAAGCGCCAGCTTTTGGTGGATGCCAACGGCCCGCATTGGCTCTCGTGTAAGAAATGCCAACATTCAGAGCAACTCGAGGGGCTTCGGCGGGAGGGATCTGTCGCTACAGTTTTGCCAGCGCCTCTCTCGCACACGTTCGGTATGGCCCAGGAATGGCGGCGGCAGGCAGGGTCCGCTGACGAGTGTCTCTCGTTGGTCACGTTTGTTGGCATTTGCTCAAATAGTTCGTTTTCATTTGCCTTTTTTTTCCTCAACACTTTACAACTCTTGTGTTGTCTGCAGTGTGTTCGTTCGGGTGGCATCACCCCTAACCGCGTCGACTCTTTCACTCGCTCTCTCTCTCTCTCTCTCAATCTCTATGTGTGCATAATTTTGAATGATTAAAAATAGCACACACGAGGCAGAACACCCCCAATGTGCACCATCATTTCTCTTTCTCTCTTTCTCTTGTCCTTATACTTCCCTATTTTCCTATCCCCTACGTGATGATATCCCATCGAACAGGACAACGTAAACGATCTGTATCCGTTCGCCACCGCCGGATGGTATACAACACCCGATACAACGTTTCTGAGCCTCGCTAAGATGCGTGCCATAGGAAGCGAGATGAGAAAAGTTGTGTGTATACATATGTGCAACAGCACATTCTGTGGGGATTTTTTTGGCAACGGCGTCATTAGGCCGATGCTCTCCCGTGCAAAAGGTAACAGCACTGGCGGACTGGCGGTGTGTTTTGCCAAATCCGAAGCGCCCTCCCCCAACGCGCAAACTGCCCCAATCGAAACGTGGGGCAGTATGCAGCCTGCGAAGAAACACGTTCGCGATTCTATTTTTCGTTGTCAGCTTGGGGATGGCATCAACAGCCGCGCAAAAAAAGGGAAACGAGTGCATGCTGACACGAGCGAATCTAGAGGGATGTTTGTGTTAATTTTTTTACAAGCGGCACGAATTGCGTTTGCCACGATGCCATTGATGGCTGACTAATGAATTTAGCAAATACAGAAGAAGGTCCAAAGGGTGGTACAAGCTGTGATTTTTCACTCTCTATATAAACAAAGCACAGATGCGGTGGATGCATATCAGTAAAACGATCTCAATATTGATTGAAATGGAGCGTTGGATGAGATTTAGTTCTGAGAGATGAAGAGTTTAGGCATTACAAGTCGGTTGTTTAAAACACTTCGTTTACACAACTTACAATTGCGTACCTCAAAGTCTTATTTGTTGTGTTTCTTGTTTAAAATTGAATAATTAAGCAAACCGATGTCCGTACCGATACTAGCGCTGTTGTTTGTTCCCATCCATTTCAAATGTTGGAATAATACAGCGAGACGAGCTGATGCGACGGCGCTGGGTGTAATTTATTTCGACGCACAGTTAAGCGGGAAATTTATTCCACAACACCGTGCGGTGGGCTAGAACACCAAAAATATGGGCTACACAGCAAAAACAAAACATGTGATGTGGAACCCCGTTAAACCGTTTACAAGTAAAATCGCTAGAAATCTTTCTATGATCTGGAATGAATTTAAAAGTGAGATCCTGGACGGTCCTGGTCGACAGCGGCAGCCAGTGTACTTTGACCACATTCTAGACCACCCGAGCCTGGGCTGATTTGCTCACACACACTCTTAGCCAAATGCCCGTGCTCGGTCACGTAGTGTCCTTTGGCACGTTGCGCAATGCAAACGAGAACCGTTTCCCCAAAATTCCTGATCTACCACTCCCGATTGCTCCATCCATTGCCGCACAGAGGACACGTAACCGGGACATGTGTGTGTGTGTGCAGCATTTCTCCGCCGGTCCGTGCGTGGCGCACGGAAACATGTGACAATTTGTGTATGTAAATGGGTGCCTAGCAATAGAACCCAATGGGTGTACGGTTGGGGGTTAGCATTAGCCCGAGGGACACCCCAGTGTCGCACGCGGAAGCATGGCCTTTATCGTGGCTCGCAGACGACGGCACAAACAGAAGCAAAGCTTGGCGCGTTTAACGGGCAGAGCATATATTTAAATCGCAACTAGATAGCGCACCAGAGTGTGTGCGCGCGCGTTCGGTCTGAGCACGTGGGCTGTGTGCCGTCTTGGAAGTTTGTATAATTTATTTCTCCCTCCTCCTGTTCTCTCCCTGTTTTCGCTCCGTTTCTTAGCCGGTCGTATTACAATTGGAAATGGTTCACGTTTTCCAGTGCGCGAGAGCAAAACAAATCGTAACAAACAAAGTTGAAGTCAATCAACATACGCGTTGTGCCCGGGGACGAGCCGGGAGCGCTTCGATGCTCCGCCAGCCCAGCACACAAAAGGATGCCGGGGAACGCATTCGCATTAACTGGAGCACGCGCGTGTTCACGTGTTCCGGCTCGCCGGCCCAGCCAGCTGTCCTTGTGACCTATTGTTTTGGTTCGGTGGGATGCTGCCCGCGCACGCGGGATGGGAAGAGGAAGCGACAGCCGTTTTCAATCTCATGCTGTCGAAAGTGTGACTTCGTGCATGAGTCACCGAGTGACTGCATGATGGCTGCCCGCGTTGTTGATAATGTGATGGCCCGGTGGCACGTCTGCTGCTTTAGAAGTCTCACGCTCGCAAGGCGCGCTCACGCGGCAGTATCACGCGTGGATCGATGACGGTCGTGGGACGGCATAGGGTAGGGCTGGCGGTTGGCGATGCAAGTCGTTGTGGCAGGACAACGCGACAACTGCTGGAAATTTACACTTTTCTAATGCGTTTGCGAGCAAAGAGTGCAGCGCCAGGGTGTGGAGCCAAAGATTACCTGCTTCGATGGGCAAGTATCACCACACTCACACATTAATCACATCGCGCTCAAAACATTGGCAGCGATACAGGAGAACCCACTTGACACGGTTGCCCATGATCCAACAGCCTGGAGCACACCACGTCCAGAAGAAGTTATCGGTGGCACGATACGGCTTGTCGGTAAAACGTGCGCTAATTAGTGTGGGTTTTATTAGCGACAGCGAGCGCTCAACAGCACTGCTGACTAGTTGCTGCCGTAATGGACACATTGTTGCAGTGCTTGTGCGCTGCTGCCTATCCGATGGGTCATCAACCGCTAGGGCAACCGATGCTCCAACGCTTGCCAACATGGGTACGATACCGAGGTGGGTGGTGTGTCGTAGCGCTGCAACCTGCTGCATTACTCATCCTCACACAGGGCAAGAAGCGAAGGGAGTATAGTATTGAAGCCACCCGTGCTCTTCGTCACGCTCTTTGTCTTTCCTATGATCTTATCTTAGCATCATCATAAACCTACCCGACCTGACCCCTGATAAACCCCTGCCGATCATAAGCCTTTCCGGTTCCACCGCTTCCCCAGGCTCGGCAAGGACTGGTTTGCGCATGGTCGTAGCGTAATGTAAATCACCTCGATTTCCGTTAAACTACAAAACCATCTAAAGGTAGCAACCAGTAGTCCTCCTGCTGGTTGAATAAAAAGAATGAATAATGAGTGAACCTCTGCATTTCTATAAGGACCGATAAAACGTTTAAAATATTATCCAACCTTTACGTCTTCCTAAAAGCAGCAACGTTTTGAAGAGGTTGTCGCCTCCTCAGAAGGATAATGGTAATGATTTTTGTACTATATGTGGGACGGTATGGAAAATGATGAGATGACTTCCTTTCGACGCGGTATATCTCTTCAATTTCAACGTTGACCTTCAAAGGGTGTTCCTCAGCGCAACAATGTACTTTAATGTGTGGTCAACAGAGCAATGATGGAGAACATCCAATACGTAGGAAGTGGTGCTGGGTGGCGATGTTCTACACTTTAACCTTTGAGAGAGGCAATATAATAAGTTGCTTTAGCCATACGAAAGCAGTAAAAACCAATAGAGCAATAACGTTATGACTTTTTCATACGAACAAGAATAAAACAAGCAAAATGAATTATTTTCTATTGAAAATAAGAAAATTGATTCTATATAAAATAGTTGTAAAGTCACACGATTCATGGTATCAATCCATAAAACCTACCTTCAGTTTATTCTTTTTTATATTTGAATAGTTTTTTTCTGCCTTTGCTAACCATAAATTACTCTGTTTGATCGTTGCAGTGAGGCTGGTGTGCCCGGATACACGTATTGCGGTGAGCCGGGGCTCAACTTTTCCGCCAACAATACCACCTACAGCGAAGATGATGCCGATTTTCCACCAGGACGACGGGGCAAAACATCACGGGTAGGCGAGACTAGACAGATTTATGTTCCATTTTCCGCTCATCATATTACGATCAGGGTGATTAGTATGGCGCGCTTCTATTCCAACTTGGATTACCAACCAGTATTTTTTAAATCTTTTATAGCATATTTTATTCCCATTTTACGCCGCAATGCGTAGCATCTTGAACATAGTGTAGATAAAGATATTTTAAATACAGAGTTTAGAGAGTTTATAGTGCACTCTATCTAGTTCCAAAATTAGTCAAAAAACTAAATATAGTTTACTACCAAGATTCGTAGTCTATATCCATATCTTGTCCAAGTTCGTATCGAATTCCCCGAGCTCATCTTGTCAAGGCTTCACTTAGCTACTCAATAAGAAGGACACTGCTAATCCCCTTCTCCCCCCTCTGCATCAATCTTAAAATAGATGTTGCTGTTGAACCTCCTTGATCTAGAAACGTGAGAAGCGTGCACGAAATAATAGAAACGACACGTGATTATCTGCTGTTGCCATCCCTTAGTATCGGTAGAGTAGCTCCCGCGGCTCGGCACGAGATTCCAGTCGAGGTCTTTTGGAGCATTGATTACCGGGCGCTATCGCCTGTATCGATGGTAATGGGGGCACGCGGAGCAGTACAGCTCGGCTATCAGTCAGCCAGCGTTCATGCTAGCGATACATCACCGGATCCGACACCGTTGTCTTATCAATTGAAACACGTCAAACCTTAATCGATGTCACCGCGTCACACCTCGTTGCGGTCGGACAGTCGGCACTAATTACTGCATCCGCGTTCCGTTCGCTCACGTTCCCTGCCTGTTGGTAAAACAACAAACTACTGCTTCGTACCGTGGCACGAAATCAAGCGTTTCATTTCACGTGACATGACATGAGGAATCAATCGAATTAATGAATAACGATTTGGTGGCGAACATGCACATGCATTCAGACACCGTTTGGGATTGAACGAGCGCATAAAACAACAGTTCTGATTCGTCTGGCTTGCTAGTTCCGTGAATTGAATTGCATGAACTGATTGGCAAACACATACATTTTAGAATCTCTAGAATCGTTGCATTCAATTTATGTATAGAATTGTCATGCAAACAACAACAAAAAACATCCATCCAAAATCATGTCAAACCAAATCAAAACAACCACACTAACCATGCTGTCTATCGTGTTCCATTTCTCCATCCGCAGCAAGATCCATTGTCGCACCGGATCATTGAGAAACGGCGCCGAGATCGGATGAACTCCTGCCTGGCCGATCTTTCGCGACTCATTCCGCAGCAGTACATGCGCAAAGGTCGGGGACGGGTGGAAAAGACGGAAATCATCGAGATGGCCATACGCCACCTGAAGAACCTGCAGAGCCAGGAGTGCGGCCGGGAGTCGTCCTGCGCCGAGCAGTATCGCCACGGGTACAACGAGTGTCTGGCCGAGGCGGCCAAGTTTATGATGCGCGAGCGGGGCGAGGAGATGTGCTTTCGCATGGTCGCCCACCTAAAGGAGCACTGCAATGAGATTATGAAGGGTAGGTGTTTAAGCGTGTGTAAGTGTTTTGATATAGTCCGTTGGTTGTGACCCGTTTGTTTTGTTCGCTCCGCAGGTGAATTAAGCAAGACACGGTGCGGCACGGAGCTGGCAAACGGTGGCAGCCCCATCTATCTTGCCGGCGGGCAGCTGGGCCACCTGCGGGAAATACTCACCTGCCCGTCGGATCTCGAGCACAGCAGCAACGACCATCACGACGTGAAGGATCTGAGCTTCCGCAGTGCGACGAGCACGAGTAGCAGCACGCACAGCAACAACAATCCGCCGCAGGCCGCCGTCATTACCTCGACTGCGCCGAGCATCGTGCAGCACCATCTGGACACGTCCAGCAACCACTCAACGCAGGACTACGACGCACCGTCCCCGCCGGCTCGGCTGTGCCCGAACGGTACCGGCGCCAGCCTGCAGCAAGACACGAACAACAACATCAACCAGCACGAGAGCGTCCTGCGCACGATCCGCATGCGCAAGTTCTCGGAGCACGCTTCGCCGGAGCACGAGCACAGCCACAACAGCTACAAGTTCAAGAACTACATCCAGCAGCGGTTTTCGCAGGACACGCACGAAAATGGGCACGGGACCGATATCGATCGCAGCCCGGTATCGCTGCACGAGGATCAGCATATGCATCAGCAGCCGCACTCGCTGCGCGCATCGCCACTGACCAACGGTAGCAGTGGCAGCATGTCCGGGGCCGATTCCAAGTCCTCCAGCACGAGCACACTGACCGGGAAGTCGTCGACCGTGGCATCGTCCACGGACGAGCCACTCTCACTGAAGCGAAAGCTGCCCAGCACTCCTGTCAGAAATGGGGCCGAATCGCCGGCCGCAGGTCCGATGGAGAATGGAGCGCACCACCACAACCACCATCACCAGCAGCAAGGGGCGGCGGAGCAGTGCGTGCCGCTGGAGAAAAAGCTGGCGCTCGCTAGGAATGGCCACCCGTTGGCAGCGTCATTGTCTTCGTCCTCCTCTTCGGTGACGCCACTGCCCGCGTCCGAGATCAAGCACGAGCTGCTATCGTCGATCGGAAGTGCGGTGGTAGCGCTGGGACCAACGGCGACTCCCGCCTTTGCACATCACCATCACCAGCAGCAACAGCAGCAACATCACCACCATCCCAGTTCCTACCATCCGGTGCCGATTTTTGCCTGCCACACGCAGGGTTTCTACATCCCGCTGAACGTGGACTACGAAACTCTGCTGCCCTACCTGAACGGGATCGATCTGCTGAGCAAAAACTTCCTCCAGATGCCGCCGCTGCACCCGATCAGCATTAGCGTGAACTACACGCCCGGATCGCTGGGCGGCAGTGGGGGCAGCTTGCTGCTGAAGGCATCGGCCGTGAACGGGCTCAACTCGCAGACGAAGGCAAAACTGGTGGAAGGTATCATCAATGGATGTTAGGACAGACACACCCCCACCCCACACATGCGCATGGAAGCACACCGACTTAGAAAGTTGCATTTTCTCGTGCCGTTCTCCATGGGTCGATGTTGATCGTAGAGGATGTATGTATGTTTGTGTGTGCGTGTATTCTACTAGCTGTACTAGGATAATAACTTTTCTAGGATCGTGCACAGCACGGTCGTGAGTAGCTTAGAAAGGCAGATTTAAGGAAGAGGATGGCAGATTTAAAGCCGTACCAGCTCTTCAACGATACTATCAATCCAGAGAAATCCTAGAAGGATAGCATTGCGATGCGAATGTAGTAGGGTGCTGCACGAAAGGCATGAGTTAAAAACTGTAAAACAAATGTAATCAATAACGTAGCTGTGGCAGATATCCAGTTCCGCATAGGACACACATATTTAAACTCAGGTAACACAGTCTCCATCTCTATTTGTGTGCTGGACTGTGTACGTACAATTTGCTGTTAGTCGACGACGAATACACGCGTCCAAAGGTACAGATACAACCCAATAAAGTGAATACAGTTCGTGAAACTGCAAAATGTTGAACCAAGTACGGAAAGCAAGGACAATTTGTTTAATATTGACAGGTCTGGGTTTTCCCTCAGTGAGGAATAAGAGATTACACAAACTGCATACAATTCTTATACGATCGTAGATTATTCCAAAACTGTAACTACGACCATGATTTGTTCGTACGTTTACTTAAGACGTAGAGACACCGAATGACCTCAACCATCATAACGATCATTGTTCATATTGGAAACAGACAGGAGGATGAAGAAGATCATTCGATAGGGATTTTTTTGTTGTGTTCGAACACCACCACCACCACCAGCACCACCTCCGCCACCAACCTTAACCACCAGCACCACCTAGTCCTTTACATTTTTAAAGCGCTCCAGTTAGATCAAACATGATTTTTTTATTAACGTCTAATGCACACTCTTCAATTTTATTTTCTGTATTGTTTAAAGGCTCCGAGAACTTTCTTAACCGAGGACAATTAATCTGTGATACTGTGGAAAATAGTAGGAAATGTCGGGCTGGGTGAAAATTACCACTCCCAAAAACGGGAGGAAACACGGAAAACATGTGCCGTTGCGTGAGAGAAAGAGAGAGGTTATGAGAGAGAGAGAGAGAGAGAGAGAGAGAGCGATAGAAAGAGAGTGAGAAAGTTGAAAGGAACCATTTTAAATAGTGTGGTTTGTAAATAGGAACAACAACAGGAATAGAGATGTAATCGGAAGGTATATTCACTAACACAGAGTGAAGCATTTGGTGGAGAACTTACAGAAAAGACCATATGTGTAAAACAAGTGATAGAAATCGAACGAGAAAAGAAACAAGCAGACCACCAGCAAACAGGGTAATTGTGCTGTGTGCGTTGTGTGCATATTCCTACACCGTTTGCGAGGACAATGCGCGACAAGAAGGGAAAACGGTAGGAAACGAAAAATATTGGTAGCAATGGATTACTCCTTCCCACCCACCAACTCTGCCATAGGTTGGGAAGCAACCAGCACCTCTACCAAAATGTCGTTTAACGGTATACATTTGTACGTAATGCAGCCCGAACGTTTTTTTTTTTTGTATAAATCGCATACAGTTAGCTCTGAGGTGTCTTTTTTACTTTTTAGCCTTTTTTATACATTATACTGAACCAACGCAAGTATCTGAGTAAACAAAAAACCCAACAAATCTACCAACCCACATGCATATGAGAGAAATGTGCGTAACCAATGTGAAACGGCCAGGATGCATATGGGGGGCAATTTAGAACAACGCCGCTTAAAAAGTGGTATTGAACCATTATATCCATATACATTTGCGCTACAGCCAGCGAAAAATATAAGTCTATATAAAATTGAACCGAATGTTGCTTTCTATTTTTATTTTGTGTGGCTTGTAGCATAAATCCGAACAATATTAAATTATGCAAACGTAAACCACATTTACAGAGTGTCTCCGAAATACACTAGAACTTATGTTCGCAAAATCTTTGCTCGCAAAATACTGGGTAGAAAAACCCTTGGTCGCAAACCAGGAATTTTGTGACTAAAAAGTTTGCGACTAAGGAGTATGAGACCAAGGATTTTGCGACCATTGAATTGGCGACAAAGAAGATTGCGATCAAGGAGTTTGCGTTGAAGGATTTTGCAATTAAGGATTTTTTGATCAAGGATTTGCGACCAAGAAGTTTACGATCAAGAGTTCTGCGACCAAGAAGTTTGCGACGAAGATATTTGCGAACAAGAAGTTTGCCATCAAGATATTTGCGATCAAGAAGTTTGCGATCAAGAAGTTTGTGATCAAGAAGTTTACGACCAAGAATTTTGAGACCAAGAAGTTTGAGACCAATGATTTTGCGACCATTGAATCGGCGACCAAGAAGATTGCGATCAAGGAGTTTGCGTTGAAGGATTTTTTGACCAAGTATTTGCGACCAAGAAGTTTGCGACCAAGAAGTTTGCGACCAAGTAGTTTACGATCAAGGATTTTGCGACCGAGAATTAAGTGAACAAGAATTTTGCCAAGAATTTTACGACTAAGAATGTTGCGATCAAGATGTTTGCGATCAAGAGTTCTGCAACCAAGAAGTCTGCGACGAAGATATTTGCGAACAAGAAGTTTGCGATCAAGAAGTTTGCGACCAAGAAGTTTGCGACCAAGAAGTTTGCGACCATGAAGTTTGCGACCAATAAGTTTGCGACCAAGAAATTTGCGGCCAAGAAATTTGCGGCCAAAAATTCTGCGACCATCTTTGCGAAGATCTTTGCAACAAAGATTTTTAGGAAAATTTTGCGATCAAAGATTTTGTGATGTAAGAACCGCGCATGTCGGGGTTTCTTCTTCTTTGGCTCAACAACCATTGCCGGTCAAGGCCTGCCTGTACCACTTGTGGGCTTGGCTTTCAGTGACTAATTGATTTCCCCCCATAGCAGGATAGTCAGTCCTACGTATGGCGACACGGTCTATTTGGGGATTGAACCCATGACGGGCATGTTGTTACCAAATGTCGGGGTTTACCTGTACATAATTTTCCTCGTAGCGTCCTCTATTGGACGGTTCTGTTCGAATGACGGAATTGTCGAGCAGCTATCTGATGCCCGTGCCAGTGTGCCAGTGTGGCCAGATTTTTTGACGGTTTTCGGTAGGAGTGTCAACATTTTATCAGTAGTTTTCGGTAGGAGTTTCAATTTGTATTACCAGCACGTCCAATTTCATCGCATCTCATGAAGTACAGACACGGGCCTTAGTTGTCAGTGTTGAACTTCTGGCCCTGATCGCTGATTATTTCCATATTTTATATGGAGTTTAATGCATTAAGGCCCGTGTCTGTGCGCCATCGGATGCGATTTTATCGGAAGGCCTGTCAAAATTTTGTATGGAATTTGACAGATAACGTCGGACGTGCGATTTCGTCGTACGACGGAATAAAAAAAAATTGATTTCGTCGGACGCCGCATCCGATTTTATCTGTCAAACCCCATATAACCAAGATACCAAAAACACCACCAATTTCTTGTACTAAAAATACAGTTCCATCAAACAAAGCCAAAAAACTATCCCAAGTGCCACAAATCCACTAAACGACCACTAAACGGCTTCTAAACGACTCAAGTTCTCTACCTAAACGGAATATAGAAAGACTTCGTTTAGCAGACGGCAAACGACTCATGCATTCTAAAAATAGCAAAAAAGCTGGTGGCGCTCTCTGTTGGTGGGATACCCCAACCACTTGAGCTTCATCGCTTGGAGGAGAGCTTTCTCATTTCCGCTGTCCTGTTGTATGGTTTCGCATTGAAGTTATGCATCGCTAGAACTAGAACGGCGATACGATTGTTTAAATACTAAACTCCAACGGAAATCACCAGCACTGAAGCAAGTGAGATTTGAGTAATGGTCGTTGGTGTTGATACCCACGTATCTGACCACACGACCATTCATGTAGATTTTTGCTCAGAAAGTTAGAAGGCTATATAGGTCATGATAAAATGATACTTGTCGAAACACATTGCAAGAAAAGGATAGCAATATAATAATCAGTTTTAATACGCCATCTATTGATCAAACCAATGAAGCTGTGGAGCTTTCATTTTTTTCTATGGATATTCAATTTTCCAGTCGTTTAAGCTTAATCTGTGGCACTTGGGATCAGTTTGGTGGATTAAGCCACAAGGCCACAGAAGCAGCCACTTCAATGTTGTTGAAGTCAGTTTTTATGAACGGATAATTTATTCGCTCAACGTGTTTCACCTGTGTTAAAATGTGATTTAATTAAGCATACGAAGCAAGTAAACGTGTGTGTTTAAGTTGGTTTGTTATAAAACATCCAAGTGTAATATATTTCCCAAATAACCAAATCGTCCTTAACCCACTGTAAAACCACTTCAAACCCACGTGGGTTTGTGGTGGTCGATTCAATCGTTAACCCACCAAATTTTAGAACAATCGGAGCTGCCAGTTCCGATCCGATGTATTTATCTTGCCCACCCTTAACCCACCTTTTCCAAAAATGCTTTGAGGAAAAGTTTGGTCAAGGATTGGCTAAGGTCCCAAGCGCCACAGATTAAGCTTAAACGACTGGAAAATTGAATATCCATAGAAAAAAAATGAAAGCTCCACAGCTTCATTGGTTTGATCAATAGATGGCGTATTAAAACTGATTATTATATTGCTATAATTTTCTTGCAATGTGTTTCGACAAGTTTCATCTTATCATGACCTATATAGCCTTATAACTTTCTGAGCAAAAATCTATATGAATGGTCGTGTGGTCAGATACGTGGGTATCAACACCAACGACCATTACTCAAATTTCACTTGCTTCAGTGCTGGTGGTTTCCGTTGGAGTTTAGTATTTAAACAATCGTATCGCCGTTCTAGTTCTAGCGATGCATAACTTCAATGCGAAACCATACAACAGTACAGAGGAAATGAGAAAGCTCTCCTCCAAGCGAGGAAGCTCAACTGGTTGGGGGGTATCCCATCAACAGAGAGCGCCACCAGCTTTTTTGCTATTTTTAGAATGCATGAGTCGTTTGCCGTCTGCTAAACGAAGTCTTTCTATATTCCGTTTAGGTAGAGAACTTGAGTCGTTTAGAAGCCGTTTAGTGGTCGTTTAGTGGATTTGTGGCACTTGGGGTCAATATGCTGAACAGGATCTTAACTCTTCGATTGATTACATTCATTCACTTGCATCACTGCACTTAAAGTTCCGCAATATTATTAGTCTATAAACTATGCACTGACCAGCGAAATGGAAGAGTTCGATCGCAAGTAAACAAACACACATAAACACATATTACACATGAATGTTTTACAACAAACCAACTTAAACACACACGTTTAATTACTTCCTTTGCACAATTAAATAACATTTTATTACAGGTGAAACATGTTGAGCAAATAAATTGCCCGTGCATAACAAACTAACTTCAACAACATTGAAGTGGCTGCTTCTGTGGCCGTGTGGCTTAACCCATCAAACTGATAGTTTTTTAGCTTTGTTTGATGGAACTGGATTTTTAGTACAAGAAATTGGTGGCGTTTTCGGTATCTTGATTATATGGGTTGTTTGTTTACTTGCGAGTGGACTCTTTCATTTCGCTGGTCAGTGCATAGTTTATAGACTAATAATACCCAAATAACCAAATCGTCCTTAACCCACTGTAAAACCACTTCAAACCCACGTGGATTTGTGGTGGTCGATTCAGTCGTTAACCCACCAAATTTTAGAACAATCGGAGCTGCCAGTTCCGATCCGATGTATTTATCCTGCCCACCCTTAACCCACCTTTTCCAAAAATGCTTTGAGGAAAAGTTTGGTCAAGGGTTGGCTAAGGTCAATATGCTGAACAGGATTTTAGCTCTTCGATTGATTACATTCATTCACTTACATCACTGCACTTCAACTTCAGCAATATTATTAGTCTATAAACTATGCACTGACCAGCGAAATGGAGAGATCATTCGCAAGTAAACAAACACACATATACACATATTACACATGAATATTTTACAACAAACCAACTTAAACACACACGTTTAATTGCTTCCTTTGCACAATTAAATAACATTTTATTACAGGTGAAACATGTTGAGCAAATAAATTGCCCGTGCATAAAAAACTAACTTCAACAACATTGAAGTGGCTGCTTCTGTGGCCGTGTGGCTTAACCCACCAAACTGATAGTTTTTTAGCTTTGTTTGATGGAACTGGATTTTTAGTACAAGAAATTGGTGGCGTTTTCGGTATCTTGGTTATATGGGTATTGCTGAAGTTAAACTGCAGTGATGTAAGTGAATGAATTTAATCAATCGAGGAATTCAAATCCTATTCAGCATATCGCCTTAGCCAACCCTTGACCAAACTTTTCCTCAAAGCATTTTTGGAAAAGGTGGGTTAAGGGTGGGCAAGATAAATACATCGGATCGGAACTGGCAGCTCCGATTGTTCTAAAATTTGGTGGGTTAACGACTGAATCGACCACCACAAACCCACGTGGGTTTGAAGTGGCTTTACAGTGGGATAAAGCCGATTTGGTTATTTAGTACTAAATGTGTGGTGTTTTGTAGGAACAATCTCAACTTAATTTTTCATAATCGTTATATATTAAAATCATCCAAATAATCGTATTATTATACGAAAAAGCGTTTGAGCGATAAAATCGCATCCGATGGAGCACAGACACGGGCCTAAATCATTAAGGAAATTGTTTTATGACCTTTCGGTCAGTATTATGAGAAAATGTGTGAATTTCGGTAGCATAAATGAAAAATCGGTAGTTTTAGGGTGGTTATCTGTGAATCGGTAGGCATATCAAAAATCGGTAGGAATACAGATAAATAGGTATTTCTGGTCACTCTGCCAACACATCTAAACCTTGGTCAGCGCGCTCTTGGGAGGGGTAGGAAGCGGAGCCAGGGATGGGTAGCTCTTGACGAGCTGCTTGACAGATTTGCTGTAGGGCGAAGGGAGAAGGCATGAGAAAGTGAGCGAAAGGCAACAATTTCTTCCGTCGCTTTGCCCAGCGCGTTTTCTTGTTTACGTTTTGCGGCGTCGGGCTACAGAAATAGTTTTTGTTTTGCTATTTACCTTATTTTTGGGTGAAATTAGCATTCAAGGGCCATTATTTCGTATTCGATAGTGCGTGGAAAATGTTAGAATAGTGCAGATACTACGGTGGAAGAACGAACTTGCCTGTGCCAGAGCGAAATAGCGGACGGAAGTGAGTGGAATGTAGCAGTGCGGATGGCCGCAGGTATCCGCAAAGCTTACAACAATCGCTTTTCTTTGCAGTCATGAGTTCGATACAGGAGCGGCTGCAGATGAAGCGGGTGCCGCTGGATAAGTGGTCGACCAGGGAGAAACTCTGCCTCGCCTCGTCGGTTGCGTGCAGCGGCGACCAGAACTGGATGTCGGTGAGCCGGTCGCTGAAGATGCTGTGCGGTGCAAACCGACCGAACGATTGGTTTGCGCAGAAGTCCTGTGCCGCCCAGTACGGCAAGCTGCTGGAGAATGTCGAAACGCCGAAGCGAAAGAAACGGACCGCTTCCGAGCGGGACGGCGTTGCGGCGGTCGAAACGCCGGGCGAATCCATCCTCCGGAAGTTAACGCAGGAGCGCATAATCGAGCTGAAGAAAACGATCCAGGAGGAAACGCAGCAGTACATCAAGGTAAAGGAGGACATCATACTGATACAGAGCGGTGTTACGGATGAGAAAAAGTTGCGCGAAATGTGGAAACAGATCGAGCAGGAAAAGGCACAGAAGGAGAAGGAACAGATACAGCACGCCCAATGGCTGAAGGAGCGGGAGGAGAAGAAGCTCGAGCTCGAGCGTCAGTGGCGTCCGATGTACCCGAACTCGCCGACGGCTACTAAAGCACCCACGCCACCGATAAAAATTAAGGACGAAACCGACGAGGACAGTCAAGGGTCATGCAAGTCCGGTACTTCTCCTCTGTTAACGTCTCTGCTGAAAACTTCCGGCGAGGCCAGGGGTTCCGGTGTGTCGGTCAATTCACCATCCACGGGACAACGGACGGTGGCATCGCCAACCATTACAAATCTGCTTACAGGTGGTACGGGAAGCTCCGTCAAAGCGACTTCCTCAACGGCAGCCAGTGCTGCTGGATCACTTAGCGGGAATGAGCTGGATGCGCAGCTTGGTGTTACCATCAAGCAGGAAGCTATTGCCGCATCCACAAACATGTTCGACGGAAAAGAACCACAGACGATAAAATTGGAAAATAAGGAAGATGGAAGCAATATGGAAGGTGCCACAGCATCTAAAACGGACGAGTCAAGCGGCCAAAAGTCCGAAGCGCTCTTCACAGAGATGGACAGCGAAGACAACGCAGATCCCGCGAAGGATCTGATGGACGTGTTGGAAGATCTGATTCCGGACGATTTGGATGAGATTTTAAATGAAGAGAGTGGCATGATACTGGAGGACGTCGATCTGAAGAATGTAGTCGATTCAATCATGGAGGAAGACAACTTGAAGGATAAGGACATTGGACTGATGGCGGACACGGAAGACGTGTCGATGGCGGAAATGGTGGAGGAAAATGTTGCTGAAACGGCTTCAAAAAACGAGGCACCCTCGGTGGAACGTCCTAAATCTCCACCAACAATCGCTTCATCCACCACTCCTGTGGTAGCAGTGCCAGTAGCAACAGCGGCAGCAGCAGCAGCGGCAGCAGCAGCAGCGGCAGCACCACCACCAGTGCCGGAGGCCAGTAAAAGTTCGACTACGCCAAAAGAGGAAGGCACGAATGGGGATGCGAAAGATACAGTTTCGAGCGAAAAGTTAACTGTCGATCAAGAGTCGACTGTTGCACAGCCTGCGAATGAGCAAGTGAGTCAAGAGGCGAGCGACGCTAAGGTGGAAATAATTCCCATCGAGGACAGTACCAGCAATTCTCCAGCTACGAATGATCCGTCCAGTGACGACAACAAAGACACCGGCGAAGAGTCGAGCGGCCAAGAGCAGCCGGAAAGTGTGATTGTCGTGTCAGATTCTGCCAAGGAAGAGGAAGAGTTTGAGGAGCGAGACGGTAGGGTCAGTCCGAACGATGGACCCACAGCGATGGAGGAGGATGAAGATTCCGACGACAAACCGCTAGCATCGCTGGAGGTTACGTCGGAAAGTGCGCCCGCGAGTCATAAAGCAGCTCCGAAAGAGGACATCGAATCGGTGGCTAGTAAACCTTTGCCAGCTGCTCCGGAGCCAGAAAAGCGCACACCTCCGGACACGAATGCTACGCCGAAGGATGTGAAATCGGAAGCAGTGAAAGTTGAACCCAGCTCCCCATGCATCGATGAGGCGAAGGCAAAGAAGGAAGCAATGGAAAAGCTTGCCGCCGAGTACGACTTTAAGGACGACGAGGAACCGATCGTCCAGCTGTCGACCAGGAAGGCCAAAGAGGAGAAACACGTATCGGAGGATGAGGTGTTTGTCGATGCGCAGGAAACGATCGAGGAACCGGAGGAGGTGAAAGAAGTGGAGCCCCCGGTGAAAAAACCGCCCGCTGATGATCCCGTGCTGACGGTGACGGATACCGATGACGATTCACTGATCGAGATGAAGATCGGCAAGGCGAAGCGCGACTATTCGCGGCGCCGGCTGGCCGACGAGGCACAGAAGCTGCGCGACGACCTGGCGGGACATTCGCGAAGCGAGGAAACAGAGGGCCGTTCGCTGCGGAAGCTGCGCGATCGCGATCGCTCGGAAAGCCCGTTCGTGGTGCAGGACGATGAGCCGAGCGAGAAAATGAAACGAAGCTACTCGTCCACGCCGGTGATGGACTCGATACCGGGTTCGCCCGCCTCGAGCGAGGATCGGGACTACCGGGTGTGGAAGAAGTCAATACTGGCGGTTTACTCGAAGATCGCGTCGTCGAAGAACGCGGCTGCGTTCCAGAAACCACTGCCAGAGGATCAAACGGCGCACCTGATCTACCGGCCGATGGATTTGCCGCAGATCAAGCGCAACATCGAGAACGGGAACATTCGGACGACGGCCGAGTTTCAGCGCGACTTACTGCTCATGTGCACCAATGCGATCATGCTGAATCGGAATGATCTCTGTTCGCCGGCTGCGGCCAGCCTGCTGATGCGGGAAAGCAGTTCCATCATCGAGACGGGGATGGACCCGAAAGCGATGAAGGACCGGGACAGCGACCGAAGCACGCACAAGCGTAGCTCGCGAAAGAACACGACGCGAAACTCGTCCGCCGGAAGAAGCTAATCAAAGGGGGAAGCGGGAACGGGGGGTGTGCTGTGTCTCATGTCATGTGTCGACATGACTTACAATATTCTTATCAATAAAATACTTTAAATCTAAATGACTGGTTTTTGGAAGTTTGCTGCATTAGAGATGCTTATTGATTGGTCGTTAGGAATTTTATGTATTTTTGGGTAGCATTTGCGACATTCTTTCTAAATCAACCAGATCCTCAATCGTCTTAAAACACTTTCGCTTGCTTGTTGTGATAATGTGTCAATTTCAATTAACCGACAAGATTAGCTCGCCTCGTGCGCAGCCATTCAAACAGCTATTAGACGGACAATTTATTAAATGGAGCCCGCGAACTGAAACTTGTACATTTCGCACTATCAACCTATATTTGCGCAGCCTCACGCCAACCTTACGCAGATACAAAAAAGTAAACCAGTTCCCGTACACTCACAGCAACAGTGTATTTCCTGGCCCCTCGCCGCTGTCGTGCAGCTGCACCCCATTCGTCCCAAAACCGTGATGTACACTCACGAACGTTCAGGCAACGTTCAGTGGGGCAACTTTTCCCTCAATGCGAATATGATAGCCGTGAATGAAGGGGAGAAAAAAGCAGCAAGCACACCCGAAAGGGAACGCAAAACGCATGGAAACTGGTTGGCGCACGCCGGTTTAATTCGAATTAAGCCCATTACGCAACAGCAGTGCGCGACCAGGAGTGGGCCAAATCAAGACAAACAAAGACGAGACGGTTGCTGGTGTATGGGCACGACCCGGCGCGAGAGATGCTGCCGGAACAACGGCGACAGCAGGACGGTACGCAAAACAAAACGCGCGCGGGGGGCCGGGGGCGCGTCCAACTCCCCACCATCGTGCAGCGAAGATGAACGAGTTTTCCGCGAAACGCTGCTGGCGACCCAAGAAAATGCCGCAGCACTCGTTGGCGCTCTTTCCGCAATCACGGTTTGGTAGATGGAGACTGGGTACCCCGTGTCTCGAGCGTATGATCTAGGAGCTGAGCCAGCGTTGACTTCAAACTCCACAAATACACACACGCACGCGCGCTACACACCCGTGAAGTTCCAGGTGAAGCGGAACTAGCGCCATTATGAGCATTATGAGGAGGGCGGTTTGATGTTTGATTTGGAGACGGGCGGGTAATTGGATAACTTACGATTTTCATGTGCACGTTTCCTCTCGCGAGCGATGGCGATTATAATTTTGTAACAAGAGCACGCGCCTGGCGAGTTACGGCAGCCCGGCTGCCACGTGCCCTGGGCACCTGCCGGTGCGAATTTCTTTGGCGCCGGGACACGCCAGCTGGACAGATTTATTGCTGCTAACGTTGAATGCATTAGAATTGGTTCAGGAAATGTCTTCCGAAGCATACGGCGGGCGCCTACGTGGATCGGCGGGACTTCCGGGCTTTTTGGTACCAACCATTTGCTGGGATCCCAAGGAAGGCCTTTCTAGCGGGAATTTCAAATTCAATAATACCCATAACGGTTAATGCCGAAGGTCAAACGTGAGTGAACTTGGCGAAATCGTAGCAGCGCCCTCTAACGGAAGTTAACGTGCCGTGCCGACTATTAGTATTCAGGGTGGCATCCTGATGGCAAGTGTTGAAAAAAGTAAAACAACGCACAACATAAAAAAACCCAAAATTCATGTTTACGCGGAAAGCGCATGAAAGTGCATGAGTGTAGGCATCAAGTGCATCTCAAAGCTTGGGGTAGGGCACGGGGTAGTTTTTATTTGCTCCTCTTAATCCGCTCGGGTGGGGAAACCGTCTCAGATCACCTCAGGAGGGAAATGGAAACCGTGCGCACGTCCGTCGTTCAAGAGCAGCGTGCGCGTGAGGCCTTGGCTCGGAGCAGCATTACCAGCGCCTTGCTCAGTACCGTGCGGCAGGTTGGTGGCAACGGTTCACTTCTTTGCAAGCGCCGTGCAGACTGCGGCCAGACTGGAAACGTATCGTATCGCGACGGCGCATCCGATAAGAGGCTCGATAGAAATGATCGCACACGTGTAGAGAGTGCACACCTGACGACGGATCGTACGCATTCCGGACGGGTTCCGAATAGTCTGTGACGGTAACGCGGCGAACACAAGTGCAGTGCGGTGAAGGAAAGGCTTACCCTTATGCAATAGCGAACCCTTCCGAGCTCGGTCATTCGTAGAGTAATTGTTGATCGGCAACATTATGACGAATTGTGTGAATTTAATAACGCGCTATGGCTCATTACGGACGTGGATGGTGCCTTTAGTGCTGGGGTGTCTGATTGCCGGTGGTCATTACACTGTTGGTGCCGTTACCGTAGGTAAGTGTATTGGTGTGTGTGTGTGTGTGTGTAGATCTTATTGGGTGGAGGAAATGAGGAAAATGTTACCGATTTGTCCTGCTGCCAGCATTAGTGAAAGGTTTTGTAATTTTAATGCAGTGCAGGTTGTAGACCAAACTTCTCGGGAAATTGATGAGAAATTAGTTCGTATTAGGACAATTCGGTAAAGTATACGTTGCTGTATACGATATGTTGCTATTTGCATGTATTGAATTTATGTTAAACCTAAATAGCCGCGAATTCAAAAGAAATGATAAGATGTTTCCCAACATGCAGATATCTTCCCGCTGCCACCCTCGACGGAATCATTGTACGCGCATCACCACGCGCACCGGTACCATGCAGGACCGTTCGGGCCGACCAAGATGAAAAGCCACATCAAGCGCATACTAAACATTCGAGAAGAAAATAGCACCCTGGACAGCTATCTGCTGTCGCTGTTCAACGTGGACAACCTAAACCCCACGTACGTCTTCCTACTCCCGATGGAAGGCAAGAACCACGTGCGCAAGCTCATCTACCAGCGCAGTGACTTCGAGGAGGCCGAGTTCCCGAACGTAACCACCATCAACAAGTTCAGCGGGAGGCCGAACCGGACGGGGGCCAGCATTGTCGCCGGTCCCGGCAGCGACATGCAGCTGGAGAAGAAAATTTTCGACCATCTGGACAAGGACACCATGGACGATGGCACGCGTAAGGTGGTCGAGGAGAATGTGCGCACGGAGCGGAACTTTATCAAGTTTATGGACGAGCTGAACCGGGACCTGGAGGAGGAGGAAAATCGACGCATGCTGAAGGAAAGCATGCGCAAGTCCGCTTCGTCGGCTGGGCGAACATCGTCCACCGCTCTGTTTACGCCCTACGCGTACAAACACACGCCCACCATCGGGTGGGATGATCTTGGGCTCGAGGGATGGGCTGGCGGGTTGCGTGAAAACCATGGCCATCGTTTTGACCATCCCGTGCTGGAAAAGTGAGTTCCCACGTGCCCGGCTGCGTGTAGTGTGATCGTCACTTCAAACTCTTCTCTTTTTGTCCAGGCCGAAAACAACGTTCGCCCCGCAGACGACGCAACTGCAGGCTAGTTTCAATGCAGCTCAGCAGCTACCGTCCGGTCGGCCGACGGCTGCCCTCGGACCGGCGTCGAAGGCGACCGTTAACCAGACGGTAGTTGCCAGTGCCGCCGCCCGCTACAAACAGACCGGCGTCCTGCTGAGCGAGGACGTTGGCGTGAAGCTGCAGGAAATCTACAAGCGAACCAACGGGAGCAACGCACGCATCAAGTGGCCCATCACGAATAGTCGCGATGCGCACCGGGACGAGGATGTGTTCATTGCGCGGGCCAACAATCCCTTCGGACACTCGACCAAGTGGCGCTGGAGGTAAGTGCGGAGTGCGATGTTGTACGAGACGTTATGGTTGGGGCGCTCGGGCATTGTTTTGCTCCCAAGCTGGGTCTGCCAGCGTGATGACCATTGTCGGTACTTTCTGTCGGGCAATTAACCCGCACTCTGAAGACTCTGAGGGATTGCGTAAGGTGCGCACCGCCAAACCGCACCGCCCGGTGGAAAGTGAAGCGAAGATGAAAATGAAAGAGCCCACAACTGGGTCTTCTGATAAAGAGTGCACTCCCGTAAGTAAGTCAGTGTGATGCAGTAACACACGCTCAGTCGGTCGGTCAGTCATGGTCGGCTTTCGCCAATGTAGGGCAGAAGGTGTAAGGGGTACCGGGCCGCTTGTGTCGCGCGTTTTTCTCGCGTGCGTAGTGTGCGGAACCCATTTCCTCACGGCACGAACTTGTTTGCAGTCCGTTGGCGCGCAGCCCGCTCAAAGATGCGGAAAGAAATCCCGCGCGTATGAAAGATACCCAGACGTACGAGTCGAGGCGCACATTCCGCCACAAAAAAAGCAGAAGCTGTTTGTTTAACGCTCATTTGGATTATTTCTCCTCGCATATGATGAGTGACTCTCGGGCTCGGTTCTCACTGTTTCACTTTCATGTACACGAATTAACGGCATGGACGACTAACACAACCGCCATATGTTGCGCTTTCTTTTCCATCTTACGCATGTTCAGACACTTGTTCACGCACTTGTTCCACCGATGTTGCTTTTGACTATTTTCGCGGATTGGCACGGGCAACCATTGTCTATGTTGATCATCAGCTCACCGGCGCACCCGTCCGATGGGCCAGGACGGTGTAATGATGGCGGGAGAGGGCACTGGCAGTTTGTAGTCGTTTTGTAGCGATTCTATATAGCGAGGCAGCATCAACATCGTGATGACTTACGCAATGCGGGTTGTTGTTTGGTAGGAGCAGCAACATAATCGCCACACACTGGTGCCTCTCAAGTGGTCCACGGATATCCGCGCATTGCGGGTTTGGTCAAGGAATGTTCCATGCTAACCGAGTGGTTCGCGTTAATGCTGGAACATGATATAAGTCGCTAGCTATATTTTGTAAAGTTCATTGTAACCAACAATCTAAAATACCAATTTTGCAAGCATTGAGGTCCGAGGAGCATGTATTACTCTATCTAATGCGTTCAACTATCTGCTCGTCTTGGCGTCGCCTATTCGGCTGTGGATTGCGATGTATTACTCATCTTCATGGAACACCACAGTGCGTTGGCTAATCGCCCTAAATGACTGATATAAATATGCATCGGTTGGTTAAATTCGCTCAACTGTAACCGAGCTTATCTACACAGTGGCCTTGAAATTGCCACACATCGTCATGCCTTTGTAGTCAGGGACACAAGGATTTTGGGCCCCAAAGATTTCGCTTCTAATTTTGATACACTGCGTCCGGTTGCGCATCTTCTTCTAATTTGGTCGTTAAAGCATGGCTGAGGTTCACCGATCGCGGAAATTTCAACTTCTAGCGACTTCTTTCAAACTGCATACATTATTGTCCAAACCATAGCATGTTATATTTTGAAACAACTCTTTATTGTCTTACTAGCAACGAAACGGAACAAGAGGATCCGCTCAAGGTGGAAGTCCAATCGTCCCGCGATGGCCGCGCAAAGCGTGGCGTGTACAATCTCTACTCGATGATCAAATGTGCCACCGGGTGTGATCCCCTCATCTACAAGGGCTACGGGTGCTATTGTGGCTTTTTGGGATCCGGCCAAGCGCTGGATGGGATTGATCGCTGTTGCAAGATGCATGACTACTGCTACAGCACCGCCAGCTGTCCGATGTTTTTGGAGTACTTCGTGCCGTACCTTTGGAAGTGCTACCGGGGCCGTCCGTTGTGTGGTATGTATAGATAACGCAAAAAAAAAAAACTGACGCCTTATTAACTATTAGCTGACTGGTTATTTGTGTTCTGTTTTCCAGCAATCGATCACGGCGAATGGGGTGGTCCAGGTTCGTGTGCATCCCGGCTGTGCCATTGCGATCTGTCGCTGTCAAAGTGTCTTCGTCGGTACTACTGTCCGCGGAAGCGTAACGTCTGCACTACTTCCCCGCTGCGATTGCTACAGAATCTAGTGATGGTGTTCTGAGCGGATGATCGGCTTGTGCTGTTCTACATCAGACCGGTTGACTGCTCCATCTGTGTACATTCCCGTTTCCAGTATGAATGCTAGCATTTCCAAAGTACAAATAAGCGTAGCGTAGCAGCAAGCAGATAGCTTACAAGCGTTGTAGATTAAACCAAAAATAAAATAAATAATTGTCGAAAATAACCATCATTGGTAATTCCATTAGTGGGATCCGAAGAAAGGCTAAGATGCTTGTTATTTGTTCCACATAGTACTGTGTGTGTTTTTTATTGCTGATTTTTGGTCAAAGATTCATATGATGCGGCGTACTGTGCAGCCACATTACCATGCATTCTATTCTTACGTAAGGCAGTAGAGGGTTGACAATAATTTATTGATAGTTCAATTACGTTCAACGAACTAACAGGTTGTACATTATCAAAACGTTGAGCATGTACAAATAAATATCGATGTTCAGGATTGGTAGCCGCGAGCATACTACCTTAATTTGTTTGTGAGAATCACGAGTGGCGCCACAATTTGTTGCCGATGCCGTGCGAGCGCACACGTATAAAAACGCATGCTCCTTGCGTGCTTTTTTGCGGATTTCAATTTGGGAACGCATCGATCATAGAATGCGATTACGCAGGTAGTGTTTGATCAGTTGGATGCAGACAACAGAATCTTCCGCACTGTCGTGTCCAGCATCTGGTGGAAAGAAACGCAACATAAAAAGAAATTTTTACTCAGATACTCAAAGAGATTATAGTCAGTCTCGAAATGATTACCATTTTCTTGAATAATTTTCTTCAGATTCTCTATGCACAGTGTTTTCAGCGCACGCTTCTTCGGTGGACCCATCTTGTGTGGGTACAGCACGGACGTATCGACCACCACGTCGTGTATCAACTTGAGCGCTTTAAAGTCACTTTCCAGGCTGTGTCCGATGAGAATGGTTTCCGCATTAAACATGGACAGTAGCACGGCTTGCACGTTGTACAGCGTTGTGGTAGTTTTACGCAACATTTCTTCTGTGATGCCCGAAAATCTGTAACAAAAAGTCAAAATATGGTTGTTGATCACAAAATGTAAGTATAATGCCATGGATTACGGCAGCTTGTCCTCACTGTTACCTTGTGTTGTAATCAACTACTCGATTCAACGGCTTCACGAGCGTATCGTAGACAGTCTTTTCGTTAATATCGACCACGGTAACGCGTGTCAATTCTAACCCGGCCGTAGTGTAGCACATTTCACAGTCGAGCGCGAATATATCCTTCTTTGACGGTTCGTAGTCTTCGGCCGGTGCGATCGTTTTCACGAACCCGGTTAGATTGTCATAGTCCATGAAGCTGGACACGTGATAGTTTGCATACATGCAGCCGGGCGTCCCGGACGGTTGCTGGCAGCAGTTGTGCAGATTGTCCGCAAAGCCGCGCCGATAGCAGGTGCTCTTCGGATGATAGTTACACGCGTCCACCTGTGGCTCATCGTACGTTTCCAGGTTGTACACTTTGGAGCAGCGGGAACAGTAGCGTTCGTTTTCGTTCGGTGGCCGCGATGGTTTCGGGGTGAATATTTTTGCCTTTCCGGCAACCTCGGTGGCACGAGGGAAGCCATTCGCACGCATTTGCTCCTCTGTCAGCTTGCACTCGTGGATCATTTTGTACGCCACGGTGCTGGGTGCATTGTCGATTGTGTATGCGGATGTTTTAACTTCCGTTTTCCTAAAAATATAAATGATTGCGATTAGGGAAGTTTTTTTTGTTGCGGAACGAAGAATTTGCGGAATATTCTGAAAGTGATTTTTTAAACGGAAAACACCGTTCAGAGAATGTGCCAAAAGATGCCGCAATTTTAAATTAGCGAAATAATGATAAATATCGTACAATTTCTTGTTGACACTCCAGGATATGTTGTGTACCATTTTCCCAGCCAATATGACATCGTGTGATACGGTTTTGTTCCTACAAGAACATAAAACAAAATGCAATACTCAAATATCAACAACAATAACCTAGATGAATTGGAACATACTTGTCTGCTGCTTCATTCCCTGTTTCGAGCGCCTCTTTGCGCAGCTTGTTGATGGTTAGTAGCGCACTGCTTTTGTAAATCATGGCGGTGCTGCATTTCTTCATCACCGCCAATTCTTCCGTTTGTGCGCGTTCCCAGGCATCCTCATTGGTGGGGTAAATGTTCAAACAGTGCTTCACCATTAGCCCGTAATACTGCATCCGAATGTTGTACGATATTTTGCTCGACGCCGGTTCCAGTATCGGCGGTGCTTGTGCCGCCGGCGCAGCAGCCGCTTTTGACGCCAGCACCGATCCGGCATGGGCTACGCGTGCTCCCGTCTTGGGAGCTGTTTGGGCGGGCGTGTACGGTGACTGATTCTTTTTCAGCTGCTCAATCTTTTCCTTCGCCCTCTGGAAGGCGAGCACATTGACGGCGGGTGTAAACCGACCTGGAAAAAAGAACACTTTCCTGTACTGAACTGTGTTGTGCGGGCGTGATAGTGCAAGTAAAGCGCTTACTTTTGGGCGGGGTGACACTCGTTTCGGGAGATTTGTTGTAGAACACGTTAGTGCTGACAGGTAAAATGGACGTTCCATTGCTGGGAGGCGGGATAACGGCGGGTTTTGACATCGCTTTACGGGTTTCCTCCTCGACTTGCCGTTTCAATTCCTCCTCAGCTCGCTTTCTCGCCGCCAGCTCCTCCTGTTGCTTTCGTACGATCTCCTGTCGCAGATAGACCGACTGCAAAGTAAAGAAAAAAGAGGTTAACATGCGGTGCAGCATACTAGATGCATTGACCCGTCTTCTGGAACGGGTACGATGCATCGAAAGGATACCTACTTTGATTGCATTTTGCATGTGGTTTGTTTTCTTCTCTACCACCGGCGTTAGCTTCGATGTGGTAGCGTTATCGTATGCAACGCGCTTCTTCCGATTGTCATCGTAGTACTTATCCGCGAACATGTCTATCAGATCAACCTGCCCATTCGATTTGGTTTCCTCCTGCTGAGCTTTCGGTTCGTCCGCTTCGTACTCTTCAAAGATCATTTTACACTGCTGCATCACGTCGTCCTCGTCACTGTCGATATCGATGTCGCTCGGCGGATTGTTTATCAGCTCTTGGTAGATTTCTTCCTCGAGCGCCGGCGTACGTTTGGGTTCCGGTGCAGCAGTTTTCTCCGTTGCGCCAGATTTGCTGGACGATTTGGCCGACGAAGAGGAGGACGATGTGCTGCTGTGGTGTTCCTTTTTCCTGCTGCTACTGCTATTATTACTATTACTGGTGCTGCTTTTACTCTTGCTGCTGCTGCTCTTGGAAGAGCTGCTTTTACTGTGCGATCGCTCCTTTTCCGATGAGCTTCGATGCCGATCCCGGTCCGAGGAATGTTTCGACGAGTGGCTTCTGGAACTTTCCTTTTCTTTATCTCGATGTTTGTTTTTACTGCTACTGCTACTGCTAGTGGTGGTGCTGCTGCTGGATTTCTCTTTGCTAGATGATTCGGATGATCGATGCTTTTTGTCGTGCGATGAGGATGAAGATTTCGACCGGGAACTAGAGCTGTGACTACGATGGCTGGAGTCTTTTTTTCGATTGGCATCACTGCTCGACGAGTGATGGTGCTTCGAAGAGCTGCTGTGATGTTTCGTTTCCTCTGATGATTTCTTCTCAACGGGGGATTTTGCCACACCATTCTCGCCCTTTTCTTGCTTCTTTCCTGTCTCCACAACTTCCTTCTTTTCTGTGCCCTTTTCCGCTGCTGGTTTGCTGACAGAAACGTCATCCGTCTCCACCTGTGGTGCCTCCTTGACCGCATCATCTTGCGGTTGTTTTGGCTTATCTGGTACTGCTGCGGTCGATTGATCGTTGCTTTCGGTCGAATCAGTTTCTGGTACTTTTTCGCCATTCGTATTGTTTGGCTGCAGTGGCGGTTTTGCAGCGCTGGACGGAATATACTTCGGAGCAACGGTGGACACGGGGATGTATTCCAGCTTGGGCTTCTTTCGTACGATCGGGTCAGCTCCTCCATCGGTTTGGTCCGTCACTCCCGGTTGGCTGAGCAGGCTTTTCGGAGTGGCACTGTATTTCACAACCGGAGGTGGAACTGCAATTACGAATGAAATGATGGTGACGAGCTGGAGGACATGGTGTAACGCGCGCCGGCAGCCGTTAATTACCTGTTTTTGCGTGCTTGAAGTGGCAGAACGGCCTGGTGCAGAGATCTTTCTCGTAGAAGGGACAATTAATGGTCCGAAACAATCCCGTGGCCGGAAGCATCTTTCCCGGGCCACTGCTGCACTAGCAGGTCTGGCCGGCAGGCAGATGTTTACAAAACCAGTCTATCTACGATGCGACGATGCACAACATTCAAGAGATGTGAATAAATATAATAAACAGGTGTAGTTTGTTCCGAAAATATAGGGAACACAGATTTTGTGTGTATTTTTTCTTTCGTCGAGTATCGCTTCGAATCATCCGCAGGAAGACAGCTGTCAGAAGAATGTCACCGGTAGACTTAACGAAAGAATATACAAAAGGGTCGGTGTTTCGTTCAGTGAATTAAAATCGCGTTTTCCGGGTGATTTGATTTTTATTCTGTTTCCATAACACAATACAGAGCATTTTATGAAAATCTAAGAACATCTCATCAATAAGATAGTCTAAAAAATAGATAAGAAATATTGCCAACAAAATGAATTTCTCAAACTCATAGGTGGATAGAGCGGCTGTCAGTGCTGCTGAAAAAAAGGAAAAAAATCGTAAACAAACCCCACTGGTGGGAGAAAACAGTGCGCGTCTCATTAGAAAAGCTCTGCTTACTCATCAGTAACCTCGTGAATTGGAGATACATAGCAAGTTGTTCGTCGCTGCGGAAGATTGGTCAGCAAGATGATTGCAACCAGAGTTCGATTTGGTGGTTTGCAGAATATTGTGCAGCGACAATTTTGTGCCAGTCTGCAACCGAAACGATACGGAACCGTCCAATACCAACGCATCGCAAATGTCGCCACGGCCAACGCGCTGATAAGTGATACGAAAACAAGGGCCTCTCCAGTGACGTTAGGCGGTCATAGGTAATTAAAACGTGCACTGAAGCGAACGTGCGTAAAACTCGCTCGACGTTACATAGTAAGACGTTTGCTTTCTTTTTCCTCCAGGATGTATTCCAGCATTAACTATTTGCGTGGCGATTTGGAGTGTACGGCCGGGACGATGAACGATGGTACGTAGATGGTGGGAAGGGATGGAATCCGGTGATGTCATAAGATATGTTTACGCCTTCGGAGGAAACGGTGCGCTTCTGATTCCGAAATGCTAGACTTTGACCCTGAACCCGAACGATGACTGGCCGGTTTTGTGCCTTTTACTATCGGACTAAAATAATCCCGGTTTGCTGTGGTCACTTTCTGTGTGGTGTAAAATTGTCTCTTTCTCTTTTTCTTTTAGTAAAACAAACGATAATACAAAAGCTTGGAATCGAAGTCGGGTACACGCCGTTCGTGAGCACCCGCGAACATTTGGTAAAGTACGTGCCGCAATCGGTCAGTGCCCTGCCTCCCCGCAGTATGCAGGATTCATTTACATCGGCCATAATTCCGCTGACAACAGATAAAATTCTCAAGGACAAGTACGTCGGTTTCATGGGAAACGTTCGCGTTGGTCGGTTGATGGAAGATATGGACATGTTTGCCGGTAAGCTGATGCGATATTGATATGCTTTTTTTGTTTGTGCAAATCGTGTAATGGTATGTATTGTTTTCGTTTTCCAGTTTGGGTCGTTCATAAGCATGTACTCGTGCCGGATCTACCGGAAGGAGTTTCATTGCCGTACACGTTTGTAACCGTTTTGGTTGACAAAATAGACTTTACCGATCTAGTGCCAACGCATGATGCTGACATTCGGCTTTCCGGCCATGTGAGCTGGGTAGGCCGTACGTCGGTGGAGGTAGTGGTCTGGATGGAACAGAAGCTGCATGGCAAGTGGCGCAAGCTTACCCGTGCACTGTTTCTGATGGCCGCTAGGGACGCTACCAACACCAAGGCAGCCTTCATAAATCCCCTAGTGCCTGCTAACGAAGAGGAGAAAGCAATCTTTGACGGAGGAGAATGTAAGAATGCTCTTGTGAACATTCAGTGAATGTAGGAGATATTCTAAAATACTGTTAATTTTGTCTCACTTGTGCAGCACGCAAAAAACGACGCATACAGATGCAGCAGGAAGATTTGCTTAAGACGGAACCGAACGACTTCGAACAGCGCATGGTGCACGAACTGTTCGTGAAATCGATCGATACGAAAAGCAAAGCGTTCAACAAACGTATCCTGCCGCCCGGTTACGTATGGATGGAGGATGCCACCATGGCAAACATCGTGTTTTCCCATCCCGAAGATCGTAACGCGCACAACAAAGTGTTTGGCGGCTTTCTGATGCGCAATGCGCTAGAGTTGAGCTGGGCGTTGGCGTACAACTTTGCCAAGCGTCGTCCTAAGCTGGAGCACATTTCGGACATTAGCTTCCATCATCCGGTAGACGTCTCGTCGATGCTGAACATGCAGGCCCATGTCATCTTTACCGATCTTCACTATATGGAAATTGTCGTTCTGGCGGATGTGTACGATGCCGTCACTGGACAGCAAACGACGACCAACAGTTTCTACTACACGTACTCGGTCGCTGAACGATTGCCGAAGATAATGCCCAAGACGTACCACGAGGCGATGTATTATTTGGACGGACGGCGAAAGTTCCGCTACGCGATGGGTATAGATACGGCAACGGCATCGAGTCCGCCACCGGCTACCGGAACAACGGATACCACCAAAAGTAAATTGTAAACTAGATAGATGGAGCAGAAGTTGTGGTTGAAGCTGAGCGTTTGGGTTTGTTGGTGAGATTCTGTTTGATTATTATTTATTTGCCTTATTTTGCTTTGAAAGCACTTCAACGTCTGACGTTCACCAAGCAGCTTACAGTGACTTAATTCTGTTACACATATTAATAATTACACTACATGAAGACGTTGGCTCTAATTCGACAATAAACGAAGCAATTTTTATTTAGTAACAAGAGAAACCTATTTTTTTAATGTGGAACGAATAAACTCAAAAGGAGTAGGTCATCATAAGTTTTTTCTTCTCATCTTCTACTGGTAGAAATAAGTATCGAGGCGTAAAATAACTGCCTGAGATAACGGCTCGTTATCACATTCAATTTCAAACGGAGAGTGTTACACATTAACGACATCTGTTGGCCATTCCTGTGAACTGGCGCCATTTGTTCTGTGTTCTGAACTTGTTTGCTATTTTTGTTGTGGACAAATGTGATGTTATTTTAGCCATTATGTATTAAAATCCATAGTTTTTTTTATAACAAAAAAATTCATGCATTTATAAAACTTAATTAAAAACTTACCCATTTGAATACCAATCAAAATTATGTGATATTTGCTTTCATTTTTACGACAGTAATGATTGGCGATGGCTCGGTTGGACGAAAACTCCATGAAACATCCTCGAAACATTGGATATTTTATTAGCTTAAAGGAAATATTTTTTTAAATGAAGAAATCGATTCACTCAAACTAGAAAAATAAAATCCGCTGTAAAGTTTGATTTTCTGCTTCACATTTATTAGGGATTTATTAGTAAAAATCGCAATATTCGTAAACGAATTGATTACCTGCTCAGTATCGCGCAGCAATGATGGTTGTTTAATATGTTCTTTTTTTATGTGTCCGGGAAAGTGAGTGTTGTTTCAATAACATTTCGTACCACTAAGATGATTGGATACGCTGTGTTTGTGTACAGTGTAATTTGCATGCATGGTTGTTTTTTGTTGTTGTTTAGTTGTGATTAATATCGTTTTGCTTTTATGCCATTATTATGTCGATTAGTCCAACACGTTTCCCATATAGCGTCGTGAAGTGACTCGTTTCTTACCTAAGGTATATAGCACATGGTTTAACGTTTCGTGACAAATGTATCGTACTCATTCCACACACACACTCGTCTTTTGACTGTTCTTCTCTCAAAGTCCTACACCTTCAGTGGTTGTTCCGATCTGTATCATACTCTGATTGTTTATTACAAATATAGTTATGCTACATCCGCTTCCACCGTTAAACGTTCCTTTGGCGGAAGAAGACGTTTAAAACACGCTTTGTGCAACAAATCATTGACCTGCCTGTTGGCCAGTGTCTCTCTCCCATAGCCACGGCTGTATCGTACTAGAGTTAATTCCAGCTGCAACAAACAGTTTTGGAGTTTAGGAGCTTTTGCGGGAAGATCACCAAACACCCTGCTCATCCATCCTAAACGATCGCAATTACAAACTATCAAGTAATATTTAAGAAATATGTATCATTATGCTACGCGCAAACGTCACGACAGTGTCGCACTGTATTCTTCCTCTTCTATTTATCCCATATCAATCATGGGATCGAACGGGACGAACGTAATCGATGCACTATTTTACAAAAACAAGAAAAACATCTGTAAGAAACACACGTTGGTATTTCAAAGGTGATGTATAACGCGGGCGTTTAAATTCACTTGCAAAGGTCCTATTGTTTGTTGAGTTGTTGTGCTACGTGTATGACACAGATTTTCTACAGTTGGTGATATTGTATTTTCGTACTATAATGTAAATCGCTCTGTTTGCTACGTACTATACTAATCGAAAGCCTTACTCCAATAAACTATAGATAGGTTGTGTTCAAAACTGGGATTTCTAGCTAGGCTATGTTGGACAACAGAAGATCCAGATAACAGAAGATAGGATCGAATTTTGTATACATTCGACTATAAACAGTTGGCTAAACTCGTATTGTAATAATCTTTCGTCGTACTTCGAGCACAGCAACAGAGCACTATTCCCGTACAGTCGCTTTCAAACTATGCTCACAACGTTTGCCCGCCCATTGTAACTACACTAATTCCGCTAGCCCCCTGAACATGCGTCACATTTCGCGATGGCATCAGATTTCAGCGCGATCAATCGTGCGCGGTTGAAAAAGTAGCAGCCGTTTGTTAGCTGTACCGGAAGGCGCGCGTGCCTTCACCGCCGGCGGACCGTCGGTTCTTTTCGTTGATCCGGTCTCGTTAGGGGTGATGTTGTTGATGGCGGCGTCTTCGGGTGGCTTAGGTCGCAGCGTATCGGTTAATTCGTCAGTGTCAGCGGGTGCAACGGTTGCACTGCCCGCCGCCACCGGTTGCGGTGCGCGGTTGCGCTTGGTGAAGTGTTTGGCCGCGGCCGCCACCATTAGCGAGCCGCGATGCTTGAACCCGTTCGAGGAGCTGGACGTGCCGGCACCGTCACCCAGGACGGCGGCACTGGTCCGTCGCGAACTGGACCGGCCTTGCGGGTCGTCCCGCTGTTTGCCGTCCTTGCGCAGTCCCGCACTGCCGTTGTTGGCGTGGCTGGCACCGCTCACATCGTACGAGGACGATTTCTTCCCTATAATCCGCACATTCTTGATGAAGGACTGGCTGACGGTGCTGCCACGTAGGAATTTATCGCCACTAACGTGATTATCGGTGGCTTCGTTATCGCCTTCGTTTGCAATACCGGTGTCACCTTCGTTACGGCGGTAAGCTGTACCGCCGGTGCTACGATGGTCGTCCTGGCCGTCCCCATCCTGCCCGCCCGGTGCGGCGCCATCGGCTAGTCCGTCTCGAGCGTCGTAGTGCGATGGGACGCTGCGACGATTGGCACTATTAGCGTTGTTATCGTGGTTGTAATAGCGCATTGTGCCGGTGGAATTGGACGCGGTCGCTGTTGACATTGGTACCGGTGCAATCGAAGCAACCGTTGCCGGCGTCGCTGATGACGCTTCCGCTGCCGCGCGCTCGGTCGGCGAGGTGGAAGAGTTGGCATTAAAAAACACGTTCGGATTGTTTCTGCTGCTGCTGTACCCTGGTGCTGTCGTGTTGGCATGGTCGTGGGTAGATGGCTTGGAAGGGTTGTGGTGGCTGGCACCGCCACCGAACAAGCTCCACAATCCTCGTCCGGTGCGATTGCCAGCGGAACCGCCGGGTTGTTGAGTGCGTGCCAAGAGCAGTGTATTGATATTTGATGTGGGATTTCGACGTTGGAAAAGCTGTTGGTGTTGATGGTGGTGGTGGTGCTGCTGCTGGAGCAAGTTTGACTGTTTGCCAAAAGAGCTTTTACGGTAATCATCGTCTAGATTCAACGAATCGAAATTACTTGATTCATTCTCGTTATTTAGCTGGAAGTGCGGTAGCTCGGTGGATTCGCCGGCTGCGGTTGGGCCGCCGGCAGTGATGGTATTCGTGCCGGACACACTCAACGATGCGGGAAACATCGTTCTCGGCAGGGTCTGACTGTGATTGTTATGATCGTCCACAAAATGGGGTAAGTTTTGCTCAAAGTTATTGTTATTAATATGTATGGCTTCCTCAGCGGGATCTGCACCACCACCACTGCCACCGCCGTCACCCATGTGCCTACGGACTGCGGGTGGGACACCGTGAGGATCGGTATAGGAAAAGGAAGTTGGTGGAAGATGATGATGATGATGATGCTGATGATGCTGGTGGTCGGTGTGGTGGGATTGTCGAAACGACGACGACATCGAATGCGGATAGTGGGAAGGGTTCTGGGACGCCGCCGGTTGGTGTGCGATTTGCTGACCATGGTAAAGCAGGCCCGTGTCCGCCGAGGACGATGGCGAAACGTTGGGCGAAGGTAGTATGATCTTGTGCCGGTTCGCGTCCCCAATGCGCTTCACGTTCGAGCGGTGGGATCGATACTTGGACGATCCAGCACCGGTGGCCATCGTGTCGTACGGTTTGTCCGCCCGGTAGGACTCACGCCCACCGAGCGTTTGCCGCTGACGGGCCATCGTCTCGAACGCATGTATAACGCTACCGACCCGCGTCGTCACGTCCGGTATGCCGAGCGGGCCGCTGAACAGGTCTCGCTGGTGGCGCAGCGTGCTCAGCACCAGGTCGGCGTCCTGCGGGTCGATACCGTTCACATGCCGCTGGACGGGCTGGCTGTTTTGCGCTGTGTCCGTAACGGTGGTCGACTGCGTATATTTTGCACAATATTGTTGTGACCCGTTTATCGCAAACATAAGGAAAACAAAATGAAACGAAACAAAAGCGGATAATAAAACAAAGGTGGCACAAAACATAGGTTAAACTAATGAGGTGGGTAAGCAGTTTGTTGTGCAAAAATTACGAACGCAATAGAAACAAAATGACAAGATCATCGTCGGGCTGCTTATATGTATTTCAAAAAGCTATGCTTAATTGTGCGTGTTCCTTTTTCTAATGTATGCTGAAAAAACAACTTTATTCCAAAGACGATGATAAAAAACAGAAAAGTAATTCAATAGATTTCTTTGAATCCTATTTCAACTAGGCCTTCTTCAAAACTGTCACTTTAGCCATGAAGAATTCATTTTTTCCTAGTTGTTAAATGGCTTTGTTGATCAGTTCTGCTAATTGCATGATTATACAGAAAAAAAGAGTAACACCAGCACACGGTCCCTTAGCCAGTTGATGCCATCCTCTCTAAGGCGTTTAAACAAGGCATAGCCCTACGTCGAAAATGGGTTTGTTTTACGCAGAACATTTTGACTAACTTTCTGCGTAATTGTTTGGACCTCAGACAGAGTCGATCTAAAAAAACAAACTCTTTTGGGTAATAACGTTTATCTCATTCAAGTTCTTTTTTTTACTTGGCTACTCCAGTTCACGGCCACATCATGATGACAAATGAAACAAATTTTCAATTTGATGCTTTAGCCTTATTATATTTTTCAAAAGATGCTAGAAACATCAGATTGGGGGCCCATATAGGGCTGCACGCTGCAGAGAATCGCAAAAATAGGTGATATGCTTTCAAAATCGCTCACGTGTTACATTACATCCGATGTAAAAGAGAAAAAAATCATTCCATCACCCTTCAACCCTCGATAAATCTGACTATTTTGAAGTGTTTTTCGTAATGCAGCATGACAATACTTATGGTCCATCGGCTTCGAAGCAATCAACGATTCGAACAAGTACGAAAAGGACAATGAACCACGTTACAATCCGCAGGGTGGAAAAGCACAAAGTCGTTCTCCATTTATCTTCATTTGCTTACACCAATCCGCCCAAACAAGCTTTCACTTCGCTGGAGAGCCGGTTGGCAAGCGATTTTTTTCCACGCCCAAGCCAACCTTACGCTTCGCAGGGTTGGCCAGCATTTCTGCTCAGTTTTCACGCGGGGGAAAAGAAAGAGAGAGAGAGAGCGCTTCCATGGAAAGGTTTTTTCCATCTTTCGTACCCTACCCACTTATTTCATCACTTTTCAATCTGCATGGGTGGGTGTTTATGTTGGTCCTTCCCGACGTATCCTTCCGGCTCGCTGAGAAGTCGGAATCTGTCCTCGAGGATGTTGGATTTTGGTAAATCCGATATTGTGGATTTAGCGTCCGTGAGTTGTATCCGTTTCGCTCCCGGTTTTCCGTTCCACCGTTGTGGATTTTTATTGCACCCTGCTACTCCATAGCTCGGCAGTAGCCCACATTTGTGCAGAAGTGCTCTTGTTGCTTTACCTAATCTTCATATTTTTATGCCTTTTGCGGGCGGGTCTGGGTTTTGCGCTCATACCCAGAACCGGGGCGACCCCGAGGGCCGTCGGGCTGGATCGAGATCGAAATGGAAAGTGATCACAGTCTTGAACACAAATTTAAAACGTTCTCAGTCATTGTGCCGACGCACACCCACGACATTGGGCTGGCATTGGGCTGGCCGTAGTTTATTCGCTCCGACCCTTAACCGTGCGGGGTGCATTAGCATCGGAAAGGGGGAGCAATCGACCGAAATCACTGAAGTGTACGGGCGCAATAAAAATATGTATACACATAGACATGCAGAGAGGCACACACAAATATACAGATACAAACTGATTGTAATATTACGAAAACAGCCCGATGAGCTTGCGCATATGCTCGGAACGATTGGAACACTCCCACACCACTCCGGGCGTACCTTGAAGGCAATTCCATTTTGGAAAAGCGTAAACATTCGATCAAATTCCATATAGTGGTTTTCGATCGAATTCGACTACTATTTGCGTATCCTTTGCCGAAACACAAACAAAAAGAGAACGAGAAGGGGGGGGCGTTTGATAGCGACGAGAGCAATGGAATAGAATCATGCTTGAATTTGCTGTGTCTGCCGTATCTTCAGGCCGTTGGCATGAAATTGGCTTCTTGTAGCAATTTCCAAACATGGAAACTATAATGTTGATCGACTTGGCACAAGATTTAATTTGCTCGGCATCTCCTTTTACTATTTGCAAACAACGGCATGCTGGCGAAACATTAGGGCACACAATCTGCATATTACTGGTACCGGTGTACGCTTGAAAAACTGTAATCTAATTTCATTGAAATATACGTTTCCAAAATTATACAAACCAGGTGCTCCACACAGGTGCCAAACCAGTTGCGGAAAAAGGGTTACCATTTTTAGGAAATGTCTCTCACTAGAACGAGGGACAGCCTCTTATGTTATTATGATATTGATATTCATTTCTTGTAATAGCAAGACTATTTATACAAACATGTGTTATTATTCCATGTTTTTGATGCCTCCGAATGGTACCGAATGGTACCGAACGGTCTCGGGCCTTTGATTTCGAACAATGGTATACAATTTTGTGGAACAAGTGGCCCGGAATTCTATCACTCGGGTTTTATTAGAAGTTCTTGGAATGAAGGCTTATTGCTAGGCATTGTGTCCACAGTTGCACATACCAACAGCATTGGGGTCGCATTAATTTTACCAAAATTCCACCAATCACACGAGCTCATTTTCCGTACACTTTCATTTTAGTCGACCCGAACATGGTAGCACCTGTACCGTTGAAATGCTTCATTCGTTCCAATTTTCTCGATCAAGATTGGTTCAAAGGGTGCATTTGCTGGCGCACGCTGTTCCACATACAGTCGCATCTACCCATGGCCAAAGGATTACGGGAATTATTTATGGTTGTTTGTCGCGGGAGGGGGGGGGGGGGGCACGTATTAGGTACAATCCTGTATCCCAGGCTGCACAATGCTCCTAGCACCGTTCCATCGCCTAACCCGATAGCGACGGGGCCATAAACATGAGTCAAAACCACCGGAACAATAAAGTTAGGCTATCTTATTTGATGACACGATAGCAAAAGACGCTTTATTGCCGCTACTCGTTCGGAAAGCGATCGAAATTCGGGCGAGCCGCGGCGAGAAAACCATCCGGGAGGAGTCCACAGCAAACCTCCCGTTTGCAATTTACACCTTGCCGGGAAGGATTCGCCATCGATACGGTGACACACTCCCGGCTGTGCCGTATGGCGTCATTTGACGGTGCTCATGATTATCGGCTCAGACCCCCGGTACAAGCCGTATGCTTTGGTGGTGGAGGTGGTGCCCATATTTTACAGCTTTCTCGAAGCGCTTCTACGTAAATAAAATCAAAAGTTTTACGAGTACGGTACCGGCCGCTTTCTTCCTCTCCGTTCGCTCCGATTGTCTTCCCGCTCCGAGCAAGTTGCAACAGCGGCTTATTGCAATCGCAACCCAGGTGGAACGCAGGGAGCAAAACTCGGATCCTTTCGGGCAGCATCCGGCGAAGTGTGCTTTCGTGTGGAGCTTGTTCGATGTTCGATCCCGTTAAAAAAAAAAGTGCCGCTCCCTTCCAAGCTAAAACAAAGACACAATCCCAGCAGGATCTTACCACCGCCTACGGTATCGCGTTACCTGCGGGGTTGCGTTGTTCGATGCTCGCCATTACCCGTTCGTGTGCACGGTGCGGGCTAACATTCGCAACCAAGTCATCCGGAAAAAAACGGAAACGTTGTGTAGCAAGAAATGAACGAAGCAAAACAACAACGAAAAAAAAATCTCAATTTACCTTGGATTGTTTGTTTAAGGCGCTCTCCCCCCATCGCCCCCGTCTGACCCACTTCACCTCCTTTAACGGAATTTCAGGCGGGCGTTCGAAATGAGACGCCAGCCTTAAAATCCTTATTTGTGCTGCAAATGTGCGAAGGGATGTGTATATGTGGCGGCTGCTACAGACAGTTTGCGCTTTGTTTTAAGAAGCAAACAGGAGGAAGACGAAAAAAAAACAATACACTGATACACTCGAGAAAAGGAAAGCTCGGTTTTCATTTCACCATACTTCGATGCTTCTACCGAGCGTGTGGCACGATTTCCTACCAATGTAGCGTGTGTATGTGCTCGTGAGTGTGCGTTTGGTAGGTGGCTGCTGGTTAAAAATTTGTGCAGGCGTGAAAATGTGCCATTTGTGAGGGCTATATGGTCGGGCTGTCGGGCTGTTTGTGGAAGGGCGCGAAGGTGAAGTGAAGTGTGGGAGAAAACTTGAACGCAAGGAAAAATACGCCACCGGATAGGAAAACGGAAAGGCGCAGCGAAACGTGCCGTAAGGATGTGATCACGCAACCGAGCAGAGCCGAACCGATTCTCAATCCGTTTCCGGTTGTGCGTCTCTTTGGCTTCGGATCATCTTCGATGCGGGTACCCCCATTGCTAAAAAAGATTTACCACGCACATCGCTTGTATGTTTGTGTGTGTTAGTATGGTAGGTCTATCCCGATGCTTTCCCCGTAACATCCTCCGGATGGGACCGATCCGATAGGTGAGTTCGGTGTGAGTTTACAAAATGCAAAAGTTAGGTTAAAATTTATCGATTCAGTTAAGGCACGGGCAAAAGTTTCCCTTCCCCTAGACTCGGCCCCGCGCGTTAAGTGGAAACTGTGGCTGGATGTGCCGAGGTAGTGACGGTGCGGGTTTATTCGTGTTGAAATGGGTTCATTAACTTTGCAAATCATCATGACACGCTCCCGTTCAAAAGAGTGTCAGTGTGTGTAGATTGGTGGAGCGGGGGCTTGCAACGTGTGAATATTGTTGTTGTTGTTGTTGTTGTTGTGGCCTCAATGGAGATGGTGTAATGCGATAAACGCACACACTACACAATGGAAGGTGATGAAGAGGCTTGCGACGGGAAACATGACCCTTAGCAGCATCAATTCATGCTGATTTCTTCTCTGCCGGGGCCCATGTCAAAAAGCTGAGAGGCTAGCTGCGGAGTTACTTGATTGAAACATTTCGTAAACTCGTGGCTTGAAACGTAATATTTTCATGCTCTGCCCTGTCACGTGCGCATCGAGCAGTATAGGAGTCAGATTTCGACCGACCCAATGCAAGAGTAAGTGAGCTTCTTAGGGGCAGTGGATTAAACGATGGTCCCACGCTTGCTTCGTCATGATGCGACGCCCATTTCCACATGATTAGAGCAGCGGCTGGCGACGCGCAATGCACCGGTGCGGTGTGGGAGGAGCAGTAACACGCTACCCTGTGCAAAATAGTACGGAAAAGAATCGAAATGCAAATTGCATCCGAGATCGATCGCACATAAATGTACTCATTAAAGCTCATTTGAATTACTAATGTGTCCGATTTACATGTCAATCGGGAAATGATTAGCAAATGGAGAGCGAACGCGAAAAAAAAACAGGTGATGTACCATAAATCTGCCCACAACGAAAGGATGATGGTGTAGGTTAAATGGGGATAGCTTTGCAAAACAAACAGATAAAACAATTTAATTGTTTGTTGAGTACCGTTGATGGTTTTGTAATGGCAATCGGCAACTGGATCCATGTTTATCTGATCCTTGGAGAGGTGTTTGTAGTAAAAGATGTAAGGAGGAAAGTAAATAGGGCATCTTTTTTGCAATGTTTAATTAAAATGCATCATCAAGATGTTTCATGTTGTGATTGATTTTTGTTCACATAAAACCAAGTTATGTAAGCAGAACCGTACCGATTATCTAACGAAATCGGGTTGAGAAATCCAAAAAGAATGGAGACAGCTCTCCCAGTCTGTTTTTCATTTGTCATTTTAGCTCACCCTGAGCGATGAACTACCGGAGAGATAAGATGCTCTCCATAATGCAGACAGGTTCGTCTTTTCGATGCACCGAGGAGGGCGGTAGTGGAAAGCGGTGTGTTAGCATTAGTTAAGGATCATCGGGCTCATACGCTAGCGTTCCATTTCCATTCCATGCTCGAAGAAATCGGAGATCGGTGACGGTCTTAGGTAACAGGATCCAGGATCCAACACCCAACACGTCTCTGGGCCGGCACACACACACACCCGTATTCCGAGCAGTGTTCGGTATCGGTGGCAAATGTACAACGAAATCGATCATGAATGTGCAAACTCCCCCCTCGGGAGAGTTTCTTTTGCTGATGGCAGCGTCCCGGTTTGGTGGCGAGCACCGTGAGTGCATGGTTTCGGGAGGGATAGAATAAAAAGGAGGTCAACACCACGGCAGGTACGGTGCGGTAACCGTTTGCTAAACTATGACCATCCCTGGGCACAGTGGGAGGACACAGTGGCGGTACGGTTGTTTCCCCTCTGGCGAGCAAAGGCAAAGGTATTCCCAGCACTGTGAGGCGTCCCGTTTTGGGGCAGGCTATTGGAAACTTCGAACCCGAGCAATGACAAAGGTGCAAAGAGTGTGCAGTCTCACAGTCCCACAGTCCCACCTCGTATCGAGCAATGTTGACTCACGAGCGTGCGGGAAAACACCGGTCACCTTGCCGAACAAGGGTTCGAGTGCTTGAAGCATGAATCCGATATACGGGGAGCGTGGGCACAAGTACCCGAGGCAAAGGTTCCAGCGTGTGCGCTGCTGCAATGTGTCCCGGGCTTCTGGTTTCGAGTGGAACGGACCCATTCCCCGGGGGCGATCGGCCGTGACTCAGCTCTGTTGGCCAGGTGCTACATCAACCGTGCCGAAGAAATGATACCATTAAACTGTATTTTGCTGCACCCGTGCACCCCTCGTTCGCTTCGTCGATTCCGACAGGGTATTTCTTACCCACTTACGCTCTGCCTGTTCCTGTTCACCATTTCTTATGCGAGTGACTGTTAGATTTTAGAAGAACGTCTGGCACACGTGCATTATGTGCGTATGGTCGTCTGTGTCTCTCAGCCCTCTGGGTGTTTCGATGAAATTGAATTGTCTAGTCTATCTATAATATCGAAATCAATTTCCGTCTTGAGAATGATGGCGTAGGGCAACGGCGGTAACAATCGATTCGCCGGCGGTGGGAGAATTTCGCCTTCCCCTGGCTCTCTTGCTTATCCTTGCGGCCCTGGTTGTGTTTGGTGGATTTTCGTGTCAGCTCCCTGTCACCCTGTCCACTGGAAGAAATATGCTTCCCTGCCCACGACCAAGTGTGTACGTGTGTCCGTAGGAAGAAAATAAGAAAATAAACTGATTCTGATTCTCATCACCACCGGCGGCCCCGGTGGCACGGTGATGACGTATCGCGACCCATCTGTTTGCACTTTGCGCCTGCAAAGCACGCTTGGAACGATAGAGTCAAGGGAATTGAGACTCACTTTGCGCCCCATGACAGATGTAGTGTGTGGGAACGGACCGGTGCGTTCGATATAGAGTTTCTTTTTTCGTGAAGCTTGTGGAATGAAGTCAGTTCCGAGTCGAGTGCACGGTAGAGATAATTTATTTTCGGTGCTGCTATTTACATGCCTGTGGACTGGATTGGTAGAAATAGAAAATCAATCTATTGCTTCAAATCAAATCCGACCTGATGTACGGATCAGTTGTGTACTGCATTGCTACAAATGCGTTGAGAAATTTGATGAAAAAGAGGTAAATTTTGATTTCTGATTAGTTTTTGATCATTTTTTTTCACTAGATCATGTTACAAATGCGCTTTATCATTGCGAGTGATTCCTTCGTACGCTTGATCTCCAATTATATGAGTTATTGTTTCTCTAGCACAATCAGTTTGTTTGATTGCTTTCTCTTTGCCATCGATTGTTGGGCGAAGCATCATAATGAAGAAACCGTAATTGTTCAGAAAGTATTGAATTAAAAATACTGCAATCGCGAAGAATTGCTTCGAAAGATAACCATTCATCGGTTATTGTTTCGTTCGTTACTTCTTCACTTCAAAATCTCTGACGTATGAATAGAACTCATGTAAGAAGGAAGTAAAAAAATCCCTAGCGCAATGCATAATAGCGAACACAATTTTCGCACAATCTCACTGATAAGTGAAACGATGAAAATGATTCAACTTGATGGAAAGTTGCTTCGCCAAAGGACGAGACAGTTGGCGCAGAAAATTCGCTTCTCATTATGGAGGATGGTTGTGGTGGCTGATATTTCACTGAAAGAGTACCACCAACTGCAGCCCAAATACAACTTGCAGTGTCAGCAAATTGACAGACGACCACATTTTCCCGCTAAGTTTTTGCCACGATTTTTACGCTGTTTGACAAAAACATTTTTTGTGAGCTCCCGCGATAAATGTTGTTTAAAGCGACGCTCTGTGGCAACGAAACGGTTGCCGTCTGTTGTCTGAGTGTCGAATTTGACGGCAGGCTGCGGTTTTCCGAATGGTGTCACTTGCTCGTTGTTTTCCCTATCCGCACCGTTTATTACTGGGCTTGCGAGAACGGGTACGTTTATGTTTTCACTCGTTTTCCAAGTTTAAGCTGCAGCAGACTGGCACACTGCCTTGCTTTATGAAGCAATACTTTATCGTTTATTTTGACTAATTTCTTCCTAATTGCTTCATCGTGAGGAGGGTAAATAATTGAAAATTATCCTCCCCCGACTGCGCGTGGCAACTCAGTTTATTGGTTGATGAAGCTGCATAACACGGCAGAGGAGGGTGTGGCAGAGAACAGAACAGAAAATGGGGCGCGTGAATTTGATGGGTGGCAATCATCTCACTCTCACGTTTGCTATAGCTGGCATCTGCCAAGGGGTAAGGAAAGGGAAGGGTACTTGGTGGGGTACGCCGATTGCTGGATGGTGACGACAAAGTTTGTATGAAAATAGGTGGGCTGGGAATATACTTAATTTCATTGAGCGCTGCTAGTGTTTTTGCCAGCTTTCAATTTTCCAAGCTTTTCAATGCCGTTGAAAACATTGGAACGATATTTGAATTTTTAAAGTTTGGTACGTTTCGCGGCGCCATTTTGGTACGCGGTAGGTGTGGTAAGAAACCGCGAGGACAGATGGTTTTCCATCTCTTCACTATGTTGCACTGTCTGGGATGGTAAATGTGTGGTGAAGCACGAAAAAACAACTACACTGCCGAGTTCCTAAACACGGTGGCCACTTGAGCGAAGGCCAGGATTATTAGGGTATCGGTCGGTAGAGGGCTACGAACAGATTTTATCTTTTAATTAGATTCATCTAAAATTTATCTGCACTCGCCCCGGGTTAGGTTCGCGTCCTGCTACCAGAGTCAGTTTTGGGGGTGTTTGTTCGCTTCAACTAATTCGATTTCAATTACACTTCTAGTGACCGGTGCGCTTTCCAGTGCCGATAGCAAAAGCGTTGGCTCTGTCGGTTTGCGCCTGGCAGGACTACGCGCCTGGTACCGCCGTAATGTTGTGGCGCTCCCATTTGACCCCCTTCACATCGTTTATGGAGCAAATTAATTGGATTTGTAAGATGGCGAGAGCTGAGTGTGGCCTGCGCCCGTTCGATGTGGATTGCGGGCCGGTAGATTTTTAATTGGAAATACGTAGACTTTGGCCGTCGAAATGTATTTTTGGGCCATAATTGGAACATATTTGGCTGGTGCTAGGAATGATTTTCGGCCCCGTAAAGCTAGACTGTGCGCAGGGCGGCTGGATTGAAGGCGTTTGATTGCCGAAATAGTGTTATAAGTAGTGTTGGTATTAGCAAAGATACTCAATAATCACTTTTAGTTACTGTTTGCAGCAAATTATTACTACAATGCGTCGTAACTTCGAGACACAATAAAAGCTCATTTTAATGGAGACGCCTGGTACTTTATAATTTCGTGCCCGCAAGTTCCATATGTTGAAACCATTACCAATGATTTTCAAGGGAAAAAATACCTATTGATAGATTCACAGGAACGACAAAGACGAGCGAAAGAGAATAGAGAGGGATAAAGTATTTCATATTTATAGCGCAATCATGTCGGCTTTCTGTACTCGAACATTTGTGCCGATTCACAACTTTGCTGGTATGAGGGCTAGCCGATGTATTTGATTTTTGTTCTGCGTTATCTAGTTGCGAACAATGATGGAAAGTTATTTCCAGGTGAATCAGCACAATAATGTCAACGGTGTAGTACACGTAGCTGTGCCGGTATGCTTTACAAGCCGGTACACCACGCTCGGTATTTAACAATTCCGCCACGATATGTTCTGTTCACGTGCAAAGGTTTTGTGGAAGCGTTATCAATTGCTGAATAGGTTCGGTGTATCAAGAGCGTACAATTAACTGGCACTCGTACAAAGCATTTCCAACGAAACAAATTTGTTGAAAGAGGCACGATAATACGATTAGCTTGCACGGTAAGTGAAAATATAATAGCTGTCGTTGATGAAACGCATCATATGCGGGTATTCATTTAATTTGAAGAAACCTAATATGTTTATTTCGAAACTTTTCATGAATTTTGATTGTGGTGCTTATGCCATCTTTTGGAATATTTTGATCAAGGTTTTGATATTTGCAGTATAAGAGAACATTGTCGTGCAACGCGTTAATTAATTAAATAATACCGTTTTTAAATAAATATAAACATTGTATGTAAAAATATTTAATTAATTATTCAATGAAGTAAATGTTGCATGTTAATTTCTATTATCAAAGGTTAAATTTCATTTCATGGAATGTTTGGAAGCGTTGACACAGGAAAACAAATCAAAATACAATATATTAATATATATTATTTAAAAAACTTAAGATACATGTCGGATACAGGTCGAAAAATGTAAAAAAAGAACTAAATGAGTGAGCTATAATCATAAGTGAAGATGATGGTGAAATCAGTGAGCATGGTATGGGGCAGCATCGGTAGCATATAGCTCTGCCATCACGCATGAAGCATTTGTGCAAGTATTAACCGTACAGTGCATTGGATCCGCGTGAGGAGCGTAAGTGTGCACCGGTATACGGTTACGGACACGCTGGTGAGTAACGCTACAGTTTAGACCATTTATTTTCTACCATTCGCCGTTGACGCGCGTTGATGATTTTTAAAACTAGGGAAAAGGCTGCGCTTAAGAAACCCCTGCGGGTGGAATAGGAAAGAGGAAGAAGCACGGAGGAATTGGCGAGGAAGGGAAGCACTTAAACCACGTACAGCAGCAACAGCAATAACCACCAACACTCGTTCAACTTTGTTTTCGTCCGTCCGGTTGGTGCGGTGTTCCCACGTATCCCATGACCCGCTTTTCAGCTGAACCGATTATCTACACATTCTTAATGTACTCATAAATCATGTTTCCTTTGGTGGGAAAGTCTGGTTTTTATAGCTCCCTTTCCGAAGTGTATGTAAATATTACATCGCATCCACTGGGGGGGGGGGGGGGGGGAAGGAGGCGTGAAGCTTCGTTTCGCTTGAATCTCTATTTTGTTCTGTGTTTTGTTACTGAACTGTTTTTCTCGTTTTTGTGTGTGAGCGTTTTCCTCTATTCTTCAGATTATCCTGGAAACTTGTACCACTAGTCTGTCTGTGTCCACTTGCACACAGAAGTGGTGTCTATATGTACAGCCGTTGTGTTCAGCTCTGCTCTGGACTGTTTGTGCTCGGACTGCACACACTGCGCAAGGAACCGGCTTAGCAGCTACCGTGATGGGAGGAAGAAGGTAGGAACAACTCCCCCATGGAGATGGGAATGAATCGTGCCACGGTGTGATCCCGAGGACTTATCCAGAAGCGACCACTTGTGTGTACACACTCTCGCAAACGGGCGTGTTTTTGCGTCGCACATTTTTTTTGTGTTTGCATTTGTGTGCGTCAACACTTGAAGCACAATTGTTGCACCGACTGCAACGAAGAGAAATTGACCACACGCAGCTCACCCCAACACCCCATACACCCCCACACGCCGAGTCGTTCCGGTAATATTATGATTTGCTAGTAAACAGCGATGCTGTTTGATCGTGTCCGGCACCGTTCTGAGCGTTTAATGTATTCGTTCCACGTCTTTCGAGTGTTTTCTTCCCTAGCATTCAGCCTCAGCCGACCCGATTGGCCACCCGCCCACCCACGGTGCGATCTGTCACTTCCCGTCGCTGCAACTAACTGGCCTGGCTGCTGCCGTGCCCATTGGCACTATTATTTACCGGCGACTGTTGCTGATGTTTCTGAGTGTGTTTTTTAGTGTAGTGTTGTTGCTGTTGTTGCTGTTGCTGCTGCTGTGTTGCTGGTGGCGTTAGGGGCAGCGCTTGCTGCTGGTGATGGTGGTAGTGTGATTTATTTGCATTATTGCTCGCCTGATAGCGTCGGGCGATCGTCGGTGACGATGCTGGCGATGTTTGTTGTTTGCCATTTTGCACACTTTGCTGCTGCTGCTGCAGTTTGGCAGTATTGCCGCCAGCGGCATGGCCACCGAGCGGCAGCGGTGGAAGCGGCGGTGGCGAAGGAGAGATGGGAGACGTTTCGCGTGAATCGGACAGGGAGGCGCGATGGAAGGAGGAGCAGGAGGAGGAGGAAGGATGCGTCGGTGCACCGGCGGACGTGAGCATGTGGGCGGGCAGTGTGGCGGTGTTGGTGGCGGTCGGTGCTGGCAGCAGCAGCATTTGCGATTGAGATTTGCTCTTGGTGTGGTGCTTGCCGTGGTGCTTCGGCTCACCGTAGCCGGGCGGATCGAACAGCTCGCAGCTTAGCTGCCGACTTTTGGCCGAGGACTTGCCCCCGAGCTCGACGGTGCCGGCCGGACTGCTGCCGCCGGCACCGTACTGACCGGCCGCACCGGCGGCAGCAGTGGGATTAGTGCCGCCCGGGGACGGACCACCGGGGCGCTCGTACTCGTTGCGCTTGGCTTTCGCGCGACCTTTCGACTGATTGTTGCCGCCGCCGTTACCGCCACTGCCGCCATTGCCATTACTGCCCGGCCCGTTCGGTTGGTTGTGGTGGTTAGTGTTGCTGGTGTTATTGTTGTTGTTGCTACTGTTGCTGTTGTTACTGGTGTACATGTACTGGTGATGATGGTGAGGTGGATGATGGTGGCCAGACTTGCCGGTGTAGTGATAGGTGGCATAGTGATTGTTGTGCTGTTGTTTGTGTGCTTTTTTGTGTTCGCTCTCGTAGTTGTGCTCGAGGCTGTGGCTTTGGCAGTCGTGCCGCGGATGATAGTAGTAAATGTCGTGATGGGTGTCACCGTCACCAATACCACCACCGCCACTAGTGACGCGACTGCCGGCGGCACCGCCAGCTGCCGCACTGACGGCCACGGGGGACACCACCGGGGACACGGGCGGCAGGTCGCGCTCCCGCTAGGCTACGTGATTGCCGAATGTCCGCAGAACGGGCATCGTCTATAATTAGGGAACGATACATAGAAACAGATAGAGAGAGAGAGAGAGAGAAAGAGAGAGAAAAGGGACAGAGAAGGGCAAAGAGAAGGAAGAGAATGCGGAAGAATGTGGGACAGGTCGTGGAACGTGAAAGAAGGGGCGGAAGTCAGGGCACCATGAACACCAAGAAGCGTAAAAGAAAAGAGAAAAGAGAGAGAGAGAGAGAAAAAGAGAAAGAGAAAAGAGATTTTCGTGTATTAAAAATACGGCACTGGGTGTGTGTGTGTGTGAGTGTGATTGTAGACGGTAGCATTGACACACAGTGAAACAATAGAAAAATTAATGGTTTTGCTAGTATGAGTGTCTGTGAAGGTGTTGAAAGTTGACTGTTTTCGGCATGAAGCTTTCAGTCGCGAAATTTAAACTAAAACTATCCCGCCACAAAACGGAACGTGATAGCAAATGAAGAATTGAATGGGTATGTGTTGAAAGCGAAACTAAGCTAGGAGCACAACGCTGCAAACTAATGCTGAGCGGGTCACATTGGTAGATATAATTGCAACAGTTTATGTTTCTGTGCCGATTTGTCGCAGTTGCTTTTCGCGTTGCAGTGCAGTTGTTCGCAAAATCGTGCTACCAGCTTTAAGCAGATAGTGGCGGAAACCTTTTTTTTTTTTTGGTGGAAATACAAGTGTTGTTTCGAGTGTTGTACACAGAAGCGTAAAATTTGGAATATAAGAAAGTACAAATACACTAACAACACACTCACTACGAACGAAGAATGAACTAAATGTGGTTACAAATGTGTCGACAGGAAATTGTTAGTACAGTGTGTGTTTGTGTATAGTCCCTTGTCAGCGAATGTCCTTTTTTCCGGTGAGGTTTGCGTGGTATGTTTAACTTCCATGCTATTGACAGGAGAGTTTGCATCTGATTTATAAATAATTTCAGCCCTTGTTAATTAACTCTGTTGAATACTAGGCGCAGAATATGTTGTAGTATCATGCTGACGTACACGCACGATATTTTATTTTACTGGAGCGTATGATCAACTTAAAATTCTCGTAACGTATGCATGCGGGAAGTTACATACACACTAGGAGCAAATTTGTGTTTTATTTTGCGATGCTCGTATTTTTTTCTTCTATAAATTTGTGCTGTTTAATATTGCCACTGACATGAGCTAGTTAGACCGAAATCGAAAGTTGTCTAGTGGAACGTGTTACATAGTAGTAAATAAGTAAGATGGAATAAAAGCAAGCATAGTTAGCATTTGTGTGAATGCAAGACGTTTACAGGTATATACAAACTTTCTAGTGCATTAGCTTGTGGGTAGCGAAGAAACGGTGCAAATAAAATGTAACAGAATTATGATGTACTATTAACAAAGAAAGCAATGATGGAACTATATTAGCCAAGCGATACATTCTACAGACACGTTACAGGAAACACAAACACAAGCTTTGCAACCAAGTAACGATAACGATTATTTACAATCCATCTAAACACACAGTTGTCGAATGTTTGCCGCATATTAATAGGGGATACGCATGTTATTCTGCTTTGAAGTACGCTACTGCTGCACGTATCGTTATCAAATTTCAGCCGATTCTCTCAACGCTTCTCACACCACACACGCAGGGGAAGGAGGGGCATGCCTAACGGCACATTTCAAAGCGTCTGAGCGAAAGCAAAGGAACGGAAACGAGAGAAGGTTTCGTCGAATGTACAGACCCAAACCAGCCTGATGTTGTGTTCTATTCTTCACTTGGCGAATAAATTCTGCAGCATACGTATGTCGTGCTAAGGGGGGCAGGGGAGGACATAGAAAGAGAGAGTATTTGCTGCTTGGACGCGGATCGATCGTTTGTTGATCGATTTTGGAACGTTTTACGGTTATTGGTGTCAGTCAATATTCTGTCTATTTTTTTCTCCATAACACATGGACAGTACATTCCTATGCGTGCACTAGAGTGTCTTGTGAATCGTGCTACATCGTTGGATGATGCGAACTGAACAGTGAAGTGGTTACAAAAATCATATCATTTCTTTGGCAGATACATATGTTGCGATGAGTTTTGCTCCGTGTCCGCAGTATTCTGCTTCATATAAACATAAGGCATGACATCGACATTATTATCGCCATCGCCATCATCACAATTGTCCGCTAGGACATCGTCATCTTCAGCTCGAGACACACAGTTTGTGATGCTCATGGTGGGTGGTGGTTTTGGCAAACACAGTCCGCACGGAGCTTGTACGTGCATAAGAATTACGTTCAATTGAGGTTAGTTGGGAATGGTACAGCCGATAAGATCGCACGTATGAATGTATAGAGGGAAATGTTTTTTTCCTCATTCAAAGAAGCGACATTTCCCGCTACACACAGCTCAATGGGAAACGTACGATGATTTCTTTTCGCTTATACGAAAACGATTTCAACGGGTCTCGTTGTGTGTCGTGTGACGACTCAATACTTCGATCCGCATGAAACCGGAGGTACCCGGAATGCTTTTGCTGGAGCTATGTTGCTATTTGCAGATGCAACAAGAAGAAGAAAAAAACCCTCTCTGATAAGTAGGAAACAATATGCTTCTGTATGTGAACGTACGGCTCGTAGAGCAGCAGATAGACACGCACGTCGACAGAAAAGCGCAACATCTGGTAACTTGCTTAGCAATTTCGCTTTCCGAACTAGGTTCCATGTTTCGCTGGAGCATGTTTCGTGGCAGGATGCTTTTAAGAATATTGACTTCCGCTTGGAATGTCTGCACGGCACTCCATCGTACCGAGCTAGTGTGCGTACTCGGTGGAACGGTAGAGGACGTGAAAGAAAACTTGAGATCTATCGGAAAGTTGCTGTTCCTTTCGGTTTCTGATCACCCGGGCACCCGTCCACCTACCGAAACGCACAACTCAATTTGCAGAGAAGCACGGTGTACATATTTTTCAATTGCCATTTTGATCGTTTACGGTTAAGTTTCCGTCGCTTTTCACCGATACATTGACGAGTGAGTGTGTGTGAGAGCTTGTTGTGTGTATGGTCCCGAATATTATTGCATTTTTAACGTCTCACTTTGGGAAACACTTTTCTTGCTTTCTTCGTTAAGAATGTTCGCTTTTCCTAAATTCCAAAAACGTATTGTAAAAACTAGACCAAAAAGGCGAATAAAGTTTCCTCGTAGAAGAAAATTTTATTGCTCACCTTTTTTTTTTCGCTGCACTTTTTGTGTTCGTTTTACGGGAACTTTTCCAAACAGGCAGTAATGTGCTTCACGCACCCATGATAATGTGTCGGTGAAAAAGTGAATTAAATCTGATGTCGAAAGTTTGCACGCCAAAAGCGTCGGAGTGGGGTGGGGGGGAGAAAGATCGATAGATGTTTATGATTATTGGGACGGAAATTATGTTTCACTCTCATTTTCCGAGCCTGCCTTTCCATCCATCGAGCGGCAGAGTACAGTTGGCTTTTGAACACCTGCCTGCTCGTAACAGGATATTACTGTGGTGTGGTGGAAGAGCGGGGGAGTACGTGTTTTTTTGTATTGAACGCAGGCAAACCAGCAAGCAATCGGTACTGTTATTAAACTACATCAATTTTATTGCCGTGAGTTACAGTCCGCTACATCCGGGGTCAGTAAATGGAATTGTGATGGTCGATTTAGTATAACAACTTTCCCGTTACTGTGAACTGGACACGGTGTGGACAGTTTTCTCTATCATTGGGGCCCTTTCCGTTTTAAGTTCGTAGGCTGAAATTTCAGTCTGTCACCTGTTTGCATTGTATAGTAGTTTGTATAGCAGCTATCCCAGTGGGTATATTATACAGATGGGCTTATCCCAAGGTGTATGAATTTGTCAAGTTTGGAGGTGTTTTTTACTCATTTCATAAACTCTTTCATTTCATTTTTACTTCAGTTCATAAGAGGGGCTGAGAGTGGCAGAGAGAAATTTTTTCTAAAAATGCGATTTTTAATTTTTATCCTACTGTTTCTAATCAAGATGGATTAGATGAAACGATTTATGAAAAACAAAACAGATTTCTCTGATTAATCTTGTTTGTGCTAAACTTAAACTGCGCATCGGGATGTACGGTAGCATATTTGAAAATGAGGGTTTTATTTGTACTCGCCTATAATCTTAAGATCATATTCTGTTAAAATCATCTATAACAATCCGTACCAAATGAATTATCCGTTAGAGCTTTCAGAAAGAACGCTGTAAGCGAGCAGGAATATGAACAACGTCAACAAAGCCTGTGTCTACCGGCTACATCTCCCGTACCTTAGCGAATTAAGACAATCTCTTAGACCAATTCGTCAAAAGGTTAATGCGCACATAATTACTTAATTTGAAACAGCTTCAACGAATGCTTATAATTTTAGGCGCTCCATGGAAAACAAAAAGCCGGCAGTTCAGGCAAAGCTTACAGCAAATAAGATTATGGTTTATCTGGGGTACCCTCTTTAATGCCTGCTGCAAATATTTACTTCTGTTTGCCGTGGAAACCAAAGCGACGGGGAAAAATACAGTGACGCTACAGACAGTAAAAACCGAATGAGAAACAGGCCCACATTGAAATCGAGGGGTTCTTCTCGCGAGAAAATTGCACGGACTTGGGTGTAGCATAATGTTGCTCGAGTGGCGTGAAACATGATTATAAATGTACTATATGTACGTAAGTACCGTAACCCGACCGCACGGGGCTTCCCGGCTCGCCAGTTAAGCTTTATTTGGAAGGTCTGTCGTTTTCAGCTTTTGAGCAGAAGAAAACTCCCCACCGCACGATGGCGCTCGTTGAATGTTGTTTGTGTAAATTGTTTCTTTGCTCACAAGACCGGAATGTGAGTTTACTTGTACCGTAATGTGGCACAAAACATGCCATAAGATATGTACGTATGTGCTGCAAGAGGTTAGGGTGAAGAGAGCAGCTATAGAACCAGTGGCTCAAGAGGAAAAATAAACCTTCCAAGAGCCTAAGGCTTCGTCCAATTGTGACAATAATCGTAAACTGAAAACCTTTTGTAAACCCTCGGCGTAATGTGTTTTTAAAAGGCAATTCATCTTGCGCACCGAGAATTGCAAAGCCCATCGTAACCGTTTCCTTTGCTTTTGTATTGCATCAGACAGTGAGCGGTGTGTGGTTATGTGCTGTATGGTGTTTCTATCCATATGAAAATTATTTGTCGCCTGGCTAATAAGCCACCGCAGTTGGAACTGTATCGTAGCTGAAATTATACACATTTTCTAGACTGTATGTTTTTTTTAAATGAAACCTATACTGCTAACATGTAGATTGTATGTATATTACAAATATAATTGCATTATATAAAAAAGTTTATAAAAGTGAAAAGATAGTGCATAATAAAACAGGTGCAGCATATATAGTGCATGTGAGCGTAATCAAACACGAGATATTACATAGGTGTAGAGGATATGGAGGTTGAAATGCATTAAAGGGAAGAGGAAAATGTTCAGTTTCTTAAGAAGTCTACAATCATCAGCGTCAACGGCATTCATAACTTTGTTATTCTTAACTTGACAAAAAAGATATTATGTCTATTCAGGCGTTTGAACACTTCTAGCGTAGCATTCCGTTGAAAGATGCGTGTGGGTATAAATGTTGCACAATATTCATTCCATTTTAAATATTTTGTATTGATTTATGTATTGGTTTTGCATTAAACCATTTGATGTGACAATTTCCTTGCTAAATAAATTGCAAGTACTACGATGAACAATCGTGATCGTGATGGATGTGATGAAAAATCGTAATGAAAAGTGATAGAACTCATACAAAGATGTCTAGGTTAAAAAGAAACAGTACAAACAAAAAGTTGGTATACAACAACAAGATGCAAAGTGATATGAATAAATATATGTAGCAAGTTCGGACAAATGCTGTAACAAACAAAACCCAAAGCCAAAATGCGCACACTCTATTGGTTAGATAAAACATAGTAAACAATACCTTCAGCATCACTCATCAAGACCGTTAGCCACAAAGGGTAGGAATAGAAAAAGGAGAACTGATCAAAACAACATAAAGGGATAACGCCAACAAAACTGTGAAATCAATCGTTTTTTTCATTCTTATGCACGATATATTGAAAAAAGATGTAGGACTATATTTGCGTGAGCAAAGCTAGAAATGACATTCAGTAGTTCTTCACAATCTGTTTTGAAAATGTCACAGAGAACAAACCAATCATTGTCGAATTTTGAGTAACTTTAAAAAAAATAGATTTGATTAAAACAAAAGGAGAACAAAATGCATTGATTTGCAATCTTAATCGTAAAACATACATGAAATTTTGCACACAGCAAAATGATGGGGCTTAAAAGAAACTAAAAAAATATACATACCCGTCCAAAACACAAACTAAAAACCAACAAACAAACCAAACTGATGCTGAAAGATGGTGCAAAATAGTGCAGTCAACCATATACAGACACAAAACAAGTCGATCCATATCCGTTCATTCACGCGTTCCGCAACAGGTGAGTAGAGGAAGAGAAAGGATTCAGTATTTGGCGCGCATCACCAGTTGTATTGCTGGATAAATCATACCTATGCAACACCATAACGCATTCGTTGCAAAGTAAGTGTGGTGAGAAACGAAAGATGAACGCAAGACACGATTTTGCATACACACGTGAACAAAATAACAGGAGCAAGACAGAACTCATCAACCGAGCAGCGGTATTACCATTATCCATCACCAGCAATAATTATGTATGTGTACGATCAATCATTCCATCAAACCAAATAGCAACAAGTGTGAGTATCATCGACATCATATTGGTCCCAATCCATCACTGTTCAGGTGGAGCTTTGATACAAATCGAAACACAACGGCTATGAAATTAACGACAATGAGTGTAATATGCCATTCGCACTAACAATATATAATGTAAGAAAACGGTAGAGTCTGAAATAATAATTCATTCGATAGAATTACCAAACGCATAATCTGTTAATGTAACATTAGAAAATGAACAGAAACCATTTTCATCAAAAACCAAGGACGGATGTAGAGAGAAAGAGATGCAATAAAGAAAAGGCAACAAAACACATTCGATGGAACTTTCTCTGTATTCTAGATTGTAAATAGCAGCCCATATAAAACATAATGAAAATAAACGCAATCTCAAGAATAGCATGAGAATAGGAGTTTGAGAGCTCAACTTAAAACACGATAGAAATGGACCACATTCTAAAACAAAGGGATGTAACAGCAGGAAGTAATATTTATTGGGAAGTGGATCTTCAACCTGCAGCAAGATAAAAAAAAAAACAGCAAACAATCTATGAACAGATGTAGGAAATAACATACAAGTAGTGAGAGCTATTGATAGGAAGAGACAGAGATCGAGAGAAATAAAACAGAAAGAAACAGAGCTCCACATGATGAGTGAAAAGGAAGTGTGTGATAATACAGGGAACAAAACAGAACTAAATTGCTATCAGTAAATCAATCAATCAATCAATCAATCAGTCAGATAATATCAGAACAAACGGATGCTCGGCAGCTGGATGCGTTTTTTTTTGTTCAAACCATATATATATAGAGAGAGAATCAAACCCAGAACAATCCATTCACAAGAACAAATATGTATATATGTATATAAAATTGTATAGAAGGTTTTTTTATAGAGTCACAACGGCAGACGAAAGGAAAAAAAAATCATGAATCAAAAGGCCATTCTAATACAGTTCGCACTCATTCTGTCGCAGTCTTTAATTATCCAACTATATAATATAGATGTATATATATTTATACGTGCGTGTATATATAGATGTATAAATTGTTTCATACTTTTATACTCAAGTAAATTCTTTTGTTTTTTTAGTTTTAGTTTGTTTGTTTTTTAGTTTGTTTGGTAGTAGTAGTAGTAGTTGTAGTTAATTGTAGTTGTTCTTCGTTTCTTTTTCGTACATTCATCGTCTGTCATCGGCTAGCAATGTTCATTTGTTACGGTGTTTGGTATTTGTCAGTTGTAACATTTTCATCTTTCTTGCTTTGTGATAGGGCAGGAGTGTGTGTGCTTGTTGCGTGGATATGTTTTCTGTTGATAAAGTTTTTGAGCAAAAATCAATAACGAAAGAGAAAAATAAATAAAACGCAGACTTAAAAAGCTTTGATGAAATAAGTGGAAAATGAGATTCTAAATTAATATTTGTAATAGAATATAATGAGCTTAAATTTGATTGAGAAAGATATGGCAATGGGATGAAGTTTCTAGTAGAAGTTTCTGGGATGAAGGCAGACAGGAAATTGGTAATGTTATTTACCATCAAAAATGCAAAGAAAAAGACACTAATCACTGCAATACAGTTTTGTAATGAAAGATGCCATTCACGTGTATACATTCTGTCGATCGAACAAGAACATGGCTGTATTCTATAAGAAAGATAACAACGATATAGTATGCCAAACCAACTTGTACACAAACCGCATCATACACATTTCGACACATCGTTTTCATAGAGTCATCTGCACGCTGTTGAGTTCAGCAACTTGATTTTATTAAAAAAGCTACCCTGTATCGTATTCACTTTTGATATATCTTTTAACCATCATATTTCATCGTACAATTATCACCTCTCCTCATAATAAACTTATAGAAACCTATAATTGTTCCAACACAAAGGTGAGGGAAGATAAAAAATAGTGAATTTTGAAGAGCACTTCTTATACATTTGTTTTAGAACATTGGCGAACATGTGCAAGTTAATAAACTTTTGAGACCTACGTTCCCGTCCAAAAGGCAAGTTCATGGGGAAAAATCTCAAAGGAAATTAAAAAGATTACATATGGGGTATCTGAACGCAGTCGTTCGCTAACGTTTTTCTTTTGCATGTCACGTAAAACACGGCACGACTGAAAACTTCATTTCCTGCAGTGCGCTAGGTTATAGGAGTCGTGTTCCATTGATATTAGCTGCGCAAAAAGCAAGCATCGGTTCAAAAAGGATAATCTACATGGACAGTGCTAGAGCGTTTTCATCTAACCGTACGTTCGAACGGGGCCTTTAAATCACTACTCGTCCCGTATACAGAGCGACGTTCTCGCGTTACGTTAGGACAGGAGTGTTGTCATGTGATAGAATACATCCATGTGGGAGCATGGAGCGAGTCAAAGCACAAGCACGGATTAGCGAAGTGGAAATGTACGCGCGTTATAATCTCTCTTTATTTATGCTGACACTCGATGTCATAAATTTGAGTCTTAGCTCACGAAAGCCCATACCAACGGCGTTTCACTGTAGTCAGCTATGGAGTTGATGAGTTTGTCTTCTCTAACGGGTCTCTAACGAGAGCATCGGGTTGCAATATTCAACGATGACAAGGAAAAGTGTGTGTGTATGGGGTGATTGGTCGAGTTGGTGTGATTTTATTGTTACTAAGCTTCTGATGCGTCACAGTCTAAGCAGTTTTTTTACTGTTCACGCGGTGTGTTGCATAAAACAAACATGATGCAAAAGTAAGCAATACTCTGACAGATGCGTGCCTTAAACATTATGCATATGTTTCCACGAGTGAAAGTTTTTATTAGCACATTCGACTCACCACCGATCGCAATATGTTCGTACACATTTGCCTGGCTTCTTGTTCATTCATATATCATAAAGAAGTAAAAGAAAAAAGAAGGACAGAAATAAAAAAAAATCAAAACTCCAGAGAACGTTTAAGTTGAAGAAAAGATGGTTCCATGGATGTACTTGCATGTTTTCATCGGCTTATAGATAACATACGTCATGTGAAGCAATAAAAAAATGAAATCGGTTGAAGCTGTTACCGATTATGATGTTTTTCCTTTTAGCTTTTCATTTCTTTGAATAATCCAAACATCCTTCAAAGAAAATCGAATTGAAATTTATATTCACAGTCACATGTGTCGGAACTTGTGTCGAGATGGAAATATAGATGGAGACGCCTAGCATCTCTCGTGCAGATGGAGACGCGTGGTGTCTTGTGGTGCTAGTGCACACATAAACACCGAGCTCTATCTAAATATGCTGCTCTATGAAGGTAACGGAATTTGAGATCTCCAAAGGAGCTAGAGTGCCACCAAGCATTTTTTGAAGCTAATTTTTAGTTCAATGACCAAATGAGTTGTCACTAAAAATAAATAAAAACAATTTTAAAAAATAAAACAAAAATAATTTAATGTATGCAGTTTACTAGGTCGTCACAGTCATCCGCTCGCTCCAACGATCGAAACAGTTTGGCTGTATTGACAAACAATTAACCAAAATCAATCAATAAAAAAAGCCTTTTGGGAAAATGAACCAAACAATTTATAATTTTTTTCTATGATGTGCAGCAAAATTAACACTTTGACTGCCGGCCTGACGTCACAGTTTTTCGAGTGAGCACTTAGCGCATGAGCAACAGAGCGATAAGAGCGACAATTTTTCGTGCGAATGTTATCTCTCACTGTTTCATTGCGATAAGCGGCGTAGCACATGTTGTTCTCGTTCTTTCTTTCCTACCTCATACGTTCTCAAGAGATTCACTAAGCGTCACATACAAAGCTGAGCGGTGAGCAAAGCGGTGGACATACGAATTTATATGTCGCGGTGCTTAAAATATTAAGCATAATATTGTTACCAAATAATGTGAGCTGCCAAACCATATAGGATAACAAAATTGAAAATATGTGGCACACCGCAAAACCACGGAAATCGAAAAAGTTTTTCATAATGTTATCCGTTTTTTTTCTATTTGTTTGTTAAAGGAAAAATTTGAAAAATTTATCAATAGAGAACCAAATTACAATAAGAAATTAACTATTGGAACAAAAACTTCCCCTCTATTGATGTAAGTGTACCACTAAAATATTTAGTAGTGGAGCTGCCGAAAACCTAAATGTTGTTGCTGATAAGATGCTGACGTGTATCCATGATATTGCGATACAATCCACGGCAAAAACGGACACATAAGTGACACGTAAAAAAGGCGTTATTGCTACGCATAGTAATAAATCCATGTTTTAATTTTATGTAGGTGGCCGTCTTGCCTCATATGGATAGCAATGTTACCCCTTGACATAAAATATCACATATTTTCAAAACGTTTTTAAAGTCGTTTTTACATTTTTTTTCTGTGACTCAAACTGTTAAAAACTCAATAAGTTAAAGATTAAGTGTAGAATGGCGAAGAAAGAATAATCTTATGGAAAACAATTGTTAGTAAGTTACAGGTAGATTTGCTTAACGTGATACACTAGCCCCAAATTCTGCTACTCATGATGTCAGTGTTGCGCTGACCAATAGATCGGCACAACTAGGATTCACTTTTAAGGAGAAGTTTTTTCAATTCATACAGCCTTCGCAAAACAGTGGTAGCAGAAGTGAAATGTACATTTCCGTAAAAGCAAATACAGTTTGCTAGAGCCATGCTTGTGCAGAAATAAATTTGCATAATCTGGTTGGCGGATAAAATACTTCATGTATTCGGTGAGTATGTTTCCTCTCAGGCTAGGCGTGTGCTTCGCGATCGTGATGCATTTTTAACAAAACATGAGCATTTCCGTGGTGGTACAGCACCTTGTAGTTGTTATTGCGCAGCAATTATGTAGTAGCTGCGGTGTATTCATGCTTTCCATCTGCATGTTGGCACAGCAAAGCGTGAAAATGAATTATTTAGCCCTCGTGTTGAGCTTCAAGGTGAAATCCATTTATATCGTATCAATAATGAAATATTTTGGAATTGATCTCTAATGTAAAAAACGTAGTTTGTAAAAAAAAAATCGAAAGTTTCTCTTTAAAAGGCAATACAATTGTAAAACACAAATTTACAGTTGACTCTTTGGACGATGGTGCTTATGGTAGGTGTACAGGTGATTTGAAACAAACACTAAATGTAAAAAAACGCTACACAAAAGGAGACATTCGTGAAATCAAACACAGACAGATGATGAAATCGCAAACATAGCACAAAGAAACACCATTCCAACAAACAGTAGAACCAAACAGAAACCGGGAAACAAGATAGATACCGTGTGATGGGGAGTAGTGAGCAGTGTTGATTGTTGGCGAAAGGATGGTTCGATGAATGTGACGATGGGTTATGACGTCAGTCGTCGATGGCAACAATGCATCAGAAAGTGACGCATCTCTACAAACACACACGATCCATGGAGAGCGTTTGTAATGAGTGTGATCGGGATGTGGGTCGATGGATGATTGCGCAAGTGCCGAGACTGCTTATCGGTGCTAAGAGTCGAAAATGCACAAAAGTTTTGTTTTCGATTTACAACAAAAACGATGGTATAAAACGATTGTGATAGAAAGGAAAGACAGAGTCGTGTTGTCCATGTGGTGGATGCATTGATCGATTGCCGGTACAGCGACGAAGTGGTAAAAATAAATAGAAAGAAAACATGACATGGATTCGTTATAGATAAACTAGGTGATGGGTAAAGGTCTTTATTGTGATAAAGTTAAAGTGAACGTGAAATAGTGAAACATTATTATTTCACAAAATATCAAATGAAAGGTATTGTACATCTTTACTGCTAATACTATCATAGTCTGAACACCAGCTTATGATAATAAATAGAACTTATTTTTTGTCATTCATACCTCGCAGACATCTTAATTTTAATACAATGTGAAATTGGTTTTGAGGCAGAATAAATGTAAGATATTTCGAATTTTAATACATCTATTTTAGAGTGAACAGCTTAAAAAGTAATATTAATTTATATGGTAAATAATAACCCATAATTTGCTTAATATTCTGAGCAATATAGCAACATTTGCTACACATGTAAAACTTCACGTTCTCTTACACTTGATCACTAAATATACCTTAATATGGTAAAAGGTAATCAGGGATCAAAGAAAAGAAGAATTCGGAAATCGCTTTCTATTCTCTGGTATATAAAGTGGAACCCCTCATAACGAGAACCCCTTGTATCGATTTTTTCGCATAACGATATTTTTAAATGCTTTACAAATACCGCTTTTATACAGTAAAATCTCGCATATCGATCAAAAGACTAAACAATCGATCAGTTTTTCAAGAAAATAAGTCAATAATAATGACAAAGAAATAGTGAAAATCGATCATTAATAAACAGTGAGAAAAGTAAAAAATAAATAAATATATAAATAAATAAAATGGATAGTGAACCAAATATATTTTCCAATTACTAGTACTATCGAGACTAGAGATTCATATTTTCAGATGCGTTTATGCATTTAAAACCAGCATATTTTCGGTCCTGGAACGAATTATTTCATTTAAAAAAATATATATATGGAAAAGAGCCTCCCGTAAAACGAGATTTTTGTGTAACGAGGTAGTCACTGGAACATATTAAACTCTTTATGCGAGGTTCCACTGTATAGAAAGAGAAAGCACAATTCCATTCATAAGGAACCAAAGCCTTAAAAGGAGATCTGCCGAGCGAACCAATCGTACGAGATTAGAATGAAATAACGGGAGTGTCAGATCAGTAGTCTCCTTTCGGTTGTCACAATGCGGATAAGGGAAAAAGTAATGAGATTATAGGGGGAATGAAATGAGCAACGGGTGTGTTGCAGAATCGGAGCGTTGAAACAGCAAAAAGCAGCACACAACAGACAATCTCGGTAATTTTCACTCTTTTCTGGTAATCGAAATTTTCGTTCGCTCTTTTTTTTCCTTCTCTGGGATGCTTTTGTGAAAGTTGCTTTGTGACCGTTTTTGCTCGCTTTGTTTTCCCGATTCACATTCAACATGAGTCATGAGATAATTTTTAAGCTTTTTCTTCGCTTTCTTTATCGGTGGGCCGCCATTTTATTGGCTCTGATTGCAATCTGATTGGCAAGGGTGTGGGTCAACAGGAATTTGGATCGATTTTCATTTCTAGCAATGTATTTGTCCGTTCCCGTTTAACGGTTCCGGCTTGATAAAAAGTGTGTTTAATCGGGGTTGTTGTCTTTCTTGTTAAAGAAAGAGCTGGAAAGAGTGTCACTCTTCTGTAGAATATAAGATTGCTCCATCATCCATTCACTGGTACCAGAATGCGTACAGGTTGTTGGAAGAATCAAACTATTATGATGTTGATTATGAGGCAGTGTTGCAAAACAAAGAACACCTTATTGAAAATGATTAAAAAGAACTTAAAAGAGGTTTTGGAAGAGCTTTTTCAATGTTGAGGATGAGCGAGGAGAGGAAATTTTAGCTCGAATGTTTGTGGTGTTGCTGTTAGTGTAAATATAGAATGTGAAGTTGCTGGGTGTGCTATATTTTCGAATGCTTTGAAAGTGTGTCTTGAGCTATTTAAAACATAGGTGTGGCTGGTTGCATTTGGAATGAGTAATTGGTGTGATTGTGTGTGATTGGTGTGGTAAAATGAAAATCATAAATGTTTGCATAATTTTTTTATAAATGTATTTGTTGATCGATTAAAATCACCACCTTGCTCGCATCAAACGGTTCAGCCTTTTAATGATAAATTAAATTAAAACCGTACACGCAGAAACGCAATCTTATTAAACTAAATATTAATCTACCAAACCAAAACACATCAGTGATATTAGATTTAAAACAAAACTTAACTATTCTAGAGCTAAGATTAAAACAAGTTTAAGAAAAAAAGTGCCTACTAAACTAAACTTAGCACATACAATGAGAAAATAAATAAAATGATGATAGATGATAAATAAAACTGTAGTATAAAAAATCAACAACCAAAACAACCAAAAGCGAACAGTTAAACGGAACGTATGTAATGTGTCTTGAGTGTCAACAGTAAGAGATTGTGTGAGAGGGAATAAATGAATTGACTTTGTAACTAAAAAATAAACTCGTGCCATCATAGGCTAAGTGTTGAGGAAATGAGGATGATTTAGGCGTTTGACTGTTCGTGTAATGGTTAGTTGGGTGGGTTGCATGGTTGACAGTGTTTTGCATGTATAGAATCTTTAGGTATAGGTATAGGTTTGTCCGTAAGTGGTATGTTGATTCAATCACTAGCTGAAGGATTTACTTATCGTACTAGAAAACGTGTGAAATCTGTTGTTTCGTCATGTTACATTCGTTGTAGTGAAGCAAATGCGACACGAAGATTGATGCACTGGCTTCAACGAGTCATTTTGTTGGTTGGAAATCTTTCGTGAATAACAGAACAAAATGTTTTACCGGTATCGATAACCAGCACCGCTTGCTGTCTCCTAAGTAACGGTAGCATTATTTTACGCCGATTGCTTACGTTTACGTATCTAACCTGTTAGCACGTTCGTTTGCCGTGGCCGTTGCGAGTGATTATGATTGGACAATTGGAGCATCGTTAGAAGGGGGAAGTAGGGAAATAGGTGAGAACATTGTTCTGCGCAGTAGTTTGCTACAGTTGGTTGCTTTTATACATTATAATTGTTGTTTTTTACATTTTCTTTACATTGCTTAACATTTTTGTATAAGTTTAACAGAGCTGTGCCAAAACGTTGATGTTATTGTACATGTAATCGAAGTGGATGATGTGTTAAGGATAGTTCGCACTTTAAAAAAAAAGTATTTGAACGATTTTCTCTTATAACGCACAACAGTATGAAGAAACAAGAAAAATGTTACAAAATGTAGAAAAACAAACGTTAATGTAACTGTTGTGTTATTTTCTTAACAAGCAATAGATGGTTTTGTATGAGGTTTTGTGGACATAATCAATAACAACATGTTGAACATTACATTGACCAATCAATAGCTGTATTCTTAACATCATTTTCCTTTATGTTTTTTTTTCTGTTACATTTCTTTTATTCTTTTCCACTCCTAGATTGGATTTTTACCCCTTTCGCTATCAAACATCCTATCTTTACCTTTGGTCATTTTAACAATTCAATTGACTCATATCGTTTCACAACGTTAATAGGAGATACCTGCACCCGGCAGCAATGTGCACTTGCTACCATCCAACATTTCCGACCGGGGACGTCAATAACGATTATTATAGCTTTTCTTATCGTAACAATTTAGTTTCTTGATTTTTCCTTCGTAATGAATCTATCTACACGTATAGATGTGACTTGAGAACGACCATGAGTTACCCTTACTGACAGAGATAACGCACGATTTGCTCGAAAGTAAGAAGGACATTGTGGCTAATGGAGAACGCGAGCACTTCCGTCAGAGGGAAGTTTCTTTGCACTTGCTTTTGTCTTTGTGACGGCTGGGAGAGAACAACAGAGAAAAGTGGATAGTTGAGAGAGTTTAGTTCGTTTGTTTGCGAGGAATTCGGTACGGTACGCGCGACTGGTTGCGATCAGCGCACCGTTAGCGGAATGGTTGCTTACAATGCTAGTTATTGTCGTCATCACGAAACATTTACATTTACGTACAACCGGGAGCTACAGCCGTTAAAGAGCACGAGCCTGGCCGGCAGCGGGTGGCAGATAGCGGACGCTCCTCACCTCCTGCTAACATTCGTATTCGAGCACCACCTCACCACGCTCCTTGCGCGACTGTGACACAATCACGCGATGGGGCCCGTAGCCCAGGTAGCTGTTGGTCGGGCCAGGGGACTTTGCTGAAGATGCTGCCGGCGGTCCGGTCGGTGGATTGTTTAAGCCTGCAAACGATCGCCTGGTACCGCCGACCGTACCTGGCGTGCTTGGTTCCGCGGGAACGGTTCCCGCCGCCGTCACCGACCGAAAGTGGTGGTCACCGGCGAGCAGCTGATTGCTGCTCAGCTCGTACGGCAGCTGTGCGTGCGGGCGGTAGGCAAGCAGTGCCTTGTGCTCATTGGCCGCCGCACCCTCACTGTCGGATAATGGTTCGTTAGCTGCCCGCCGGTGAGCATCGGGCTGTGTGCGCTGCAGCGGCAGGCCCTTACGGGCGTGCTTTTTTCGCCCGCTGCTGCCCAGCAACAGTGGCTGCTCGACGGCGTGGCTTCGCCGAATGTCGATGGCAGCATTAACCAGCAGCAGCAGCTCATCGGTGGTAACAACATCGTCTACGAAGCACCCATCACCGCCCACCTTCGTCAGGGTGCGCTTCCCTTCGCCCTGCTCGTCGCTGTCGTTATCGGAATGCTCGTTAGCGAGTGCATTGTTTTGTAAGTCTTCTCCATCGCTTCCGCCCGCCGGCAGTACGTTCCGGTGGCCCGGGTAGAGGCCGCGGTGCAGCAGGCGCATCGTGCGGTCGGTATCGCTGTCCGCCCCCATCAAGGAGCGGGCCCTGGCCGCGTTCTGATAGTGCTCGAGATAATCCTCCTGGTACGTCAAATCAGTGTCAAGCACGGTCGGTACCATCTGGCGGAAGTGCGACCGACTGTTCGATGGTTTCGGCTGCACGCGATAATCGTACCGATCCGTGGCCCGCGGGGAGACGGGCCCGACGGTGGCCGAGCCGGGATGCGGTTTGCGCAGCCGGTGGTTCTTTTCGACGCGCTGAGCTGCCGGCGAACCGGGCCCGGAGCCAAGGGCGGCCTGGTGGCGCGGGCTGCCGTCGAGGAAATTGTTATAGATTCGATGGCTCGAAGATCCCGCGGGCCCTTCACCGGCACTTAGCGTCACGAACGGATTGGTCGTATTGTTGCTTTGCATCCGGTGCATCCTTGGCTGGTGAAGGGTCTGGGCGGCTGGGCGGTGCTGTTTGGGTGAGCTTTGGTGCTGCTGGCTCTGGGATGCATAGTCTATCCGTGCTGCTCCCTCGCCGCCGGATGCCGTCTCTTCGGGCGTGGCAAGCAGCTTGAACTGAGTGCCGTGCAGCGAAGCTTTCCTGGACGTGGCAACAGCAGCGGGTGCGCCGTTGCCTCCACTCGAGGTTGCACTGTAGACGGAAGCGTAATCGCTACTGCTCAGCGAGCTAGAGGTCGCATTGTTCTTGCCGTAATGCTCCACCATCGCTCCTTCGAGCGTTCGCGCGGAAACGGACCCAACCGGCGCGACACCCGTCCCAGGCCCGCCCGAGAACGACGCAAGCGAATCGAACAGTAGCATTCGAGCATCATCGTCATCATCATCATCTTCATCGTCTTCGTCGTCATCGTCGTCGTTTTCTGGCTGCTGCGTTTCCTCCCCATCGTACGGTTGCTCTTCCTGCTCACCATTCATGCTCCCTCCGTAGCGAGCATCCTCTGCACTGCCAGTGGCGCCATCGAGGCGGAAAAAGTCTCTCATCTTGTTCGCCTTCACGTTCGGTTTGGTCGAGGTACGTGTGGAGGAAAGATTATTGCGCAGGTACTCACTCGAGCTAGAGCTGGTGTTGGTCGCAACCCAGTGCCCGTGGCCCCTTGCCCCTGCCCCGTCCCACACGTCCTCGAGCTGTATCAGATTGGAGGTGGTGCGGCCACGCGGCACCGTCCCAGCCGCCGCCTCCAGCGTACTGTCCGTCGCTTCGGGGTCTTCATCGCCGGTCGCCAGTGCCAGCGCGTCACTATTCGCGCCCAGTCGACCCGCAGCCTGTGCGGCCACTCGCAGCGACGGATCGAGCGTTTTCGAGCAGGACTTTGCGCGCTTGTGGCGTGTGTAGCGTCCCGGCGCCGGTCGCGGCCGGTCCCCGTCCCGGTCGAAGTGCTCGTTCAGGAAGCTGTCCAGGTAGGCGAGATTCTTCGTGAGGTCCAGCTCGGATTTGTAGCTCTTGTAGACGATCTTTTGGCTGAGGTTGGCCGCTTCGTTTTCCTGCCCGTACCGGTGGGTGGCCTTAATTAAATCATCCAGATTGTAGGAGCTGACGAGCTGCTGCGCACCGGGTCGGTGGGTGGAGGTGGTAGTATCCCGCGGCTTGCCGCCACTCGCCGAGAGGAGGCGCCATTTTTGGCCGAGCTTGAGGAAATGAGATTTCGCTTTGTTCAAGTACTTACGTTCGCCCCGGGCCGATGCTCCGGGGCGGTGGTGGGATGGGGCCACTGGCTGTGCTGGTAGCGCTAGCTGCCGGTAGCCCGTAGGCTGATGAAAAAGCGCACCCGGTGGGTTGTTGGCCGTGCCTGGCGCCCTGCTGCTTCTAAGCTCGTGTTGTGGCTGCTCGACGCCATACCCACGCTGATGCTGCTGCTGGTGGTGTTGGTGGCTGGTTTTGTTGGGGAAATGAAGATTTATATTTTTCAGCTGTGGCCCCCGCTCGGGACGCTTGCGACGCGGGGTCCCGATGGTGTGACTGCTGCCCGTGAACAGCGTCGTCAGCTGGAACGGCAATTCGGCGGAATCTTTATTACCCGTCCCGTGGTCTGGCAAGCTGGCGAGTGGCTTGCTTTTACTACCTTTACTGCCGCCGAGCCAACGCTTTTTGCCCAGCGTTCGTTTGCTGGCTCTTTCGCCGGTCGGGTCTCCTTCCAGGGAGGCTGTGTTCGATCGGTCCGGTGGGAAATCAAGCGCACCGGTATCGGACGCTGCTGGCTGGGCGTAGTCTTGCCGTTGGAAGAAGCGCGTCGGCACGGCACACTCGCCCGACTGCCAGTAGTGGTCGCTGGCCGCGTGTGGAAAGCTCGTGCTTAGCTGGTGCTGTTCGTCCGTGAGGCCACTGGCCACTTCCTCTTCGCCCGGTGCCCAGCCGTCTTCATCCCACTCGCTGCCCGTTGAGGCTGCGTTCGATCGCTTCCGACCGGTCGGTTTCCGGCTGCCCGAACCGAGCGTACGGCAGGCACTGTCCAGGCTGGCCAAACGCTGTCGGTGGGCCGACGGGCGGATGTTTTCGTAATTGTTGCGGCCCGGCTCGACCAGTGCCGGCTGTTTTCGCGGGCTGGCGTGCTGGGCGGGGGACCGATTGGTCAGCAGTTGCTCGCCCACCCGCCCGCCGGAACCGGAACCGGAATCGTTATCGTACACTTCCGACCGGCATAACTCGTCACTTTCGTGCGGCTCGTTCGCTTCCTCGCCGGCAGGCGTGGCCGGCTCACCATCGGGCGTTAAACTGTTGCTATTGTAATTATGCCCGCTGGGTGGCGGGGTGGCAGCATTCGTGGGTGCCGTTTCCGTTGGATCCGGAACCGGAACCGGTTGCCCCTGTCCGGATGCACGCTTCTGCTGCTGCTCGGTGGGTGATCGGTGGGCTGTTGCATTATCCGCCCGGTCCACCGTTGCCGACCCGGCCCGGCCCGTTCCGGCGAGCTCGTAGATGCCCGTGCTGGAATTTGCTTTAATTAAAATACCCCTCGCCCGCGGGTACCATCCGCGCAGCGATCCGCCCATCGCCGCCCCTTTGCCGGACTGCTGCTGCTGGTGGTGAAGCCGTTTGAAGGGTGCCCCCGGGCCGCTCGGTGGGCCTGCTCCCGTGCTGCTGGTGCTGCTGTTACTAATGCTACTGCTGTTACAACCCGCGCCAGCTGCTCCCGACCCGTCCGTCTTGCTATCTACGGTGCCGGTGTTTGTGCTGGCGGTACTATCGTTGCCGCTACTCTCAACCCCGCACGCAGCGCCGCCACCGCGTTCACCGGCCGCAATCGAACCGCGGGCCGACATTAGGATCAGTGAGTACGATTTCTTAAAGCTAGTTTTGATTAAAAAGTTACCCCTGTCCAACCGATCTAGCAACCGGTTGAACCGCTCCAAACCATAATCACTCGCTTTGGCCGGCAGACGCGCCCTCGTCTGGTCGGGCCTGCCGTCCGATGCACCGGCACCGGCACCATCAGCAGGCCCGTCTATCACTAACCTAGTGCCGGCGGGCCGCGGCGCACACTGACCTTGGACGCGGTCGTGCGACCGGCCGGCGAGACCAGCGGACGACGGCGACCGCCGACCGGGCGACGAACCCTCCCAGACGCAACGACCGTCCTCCTCGACCGTGGTACCGGTGCGGCTGGCTGCGAAGGCGGCCGGTTCGGGCTGGCCCGCGGCCAACGGTTCGGCCCCTTCGCAGCCAGCGCCGTCCTGCAGCGGGCTGCTAGTGCCCCCGGTCGAGGCATCGTCCGTGAGGGATTCCTTCACCGTGCCGCAGTCGGTCTCACTGTTTGGCGTCTGCTAAACTCTTGTCGGTGGCTGCAATATCATCGCAGCCATGCGTACCTTCATTGCTTCCGGCGAGCCGGGCGTTCCGTTCTGGTGCGGATGGTGCGCGGCATGGTGCGGATGGTGATGGTGATGGTGGAAGCCGGTGGGCGTCGTGTAGATCGAGTCGAGCGGCGGTACGCTCGTGCTGTCCGAGCGTGACTTTAGGTCGGCCTTTTCGCTGGAAGTAGAAGAAGTGGGAAATAGAAAACTGTCAGAAACATGGCTGGGGCGCGTATACTTGATGTTCAAATCGTATGATGAGATGGTTTCGACTGCACAATGTGCGTCATCCAATCAATTTGGATTAAACATTTAAGTTTTTATCTTAATAAGTTTTATATTTTAGCAATTCTGATATACTTGATATGTTCCGACTTGGATGAATGGTTTTAAAACACGATACAAATACACTTTCAATGAATTATTGAACAAAAAAAAGTAATAAATCCTTACGGTCTCTTCACACCCAAACCGAGTCAATTAGCACCAGAATGGACACAGTTAGTGGAAGCATTCAAAACACGTGCCTAGATTGCTCTGTATTTCACTAGGCATCCTACATCATATCAATCCCATATCTCTGTATCGTTCTCTTTCTGTAAATCAGTTTTGCCATTTTTAGTATCCCTCGCCGAGCTCTGCTGCCGCACTAAAGTGTGCATCCGGAATCGTCAATCCGCTTTGGGATAAAATTTCATTCAACAAAAAGCAGAGTTTACTTTCTAGAGCCACTCCGACATGGCACTCTCCATGCGGGTATTTATGATGCTAGGCATAGCACCGATGAAATGGATCGTTCACTCTTGGCTGTGTGATCCACAACAGTTCCCTTTCTATCGTTGAGGCATGCCGGACAGGAGAGGTCCTCATTCCACCTACTGATTGCTATGCCTTACCAGCCCCATCAGCAGTTGGGCTCTCACCGTTGGGCTGCTCTTACTTAGCAACACCCTTACCCGACGGGCATTGTTGCCACTTTCGGGTTCACCGAGATGTCACACAGTGCACGAAACCCATTAAGAGATAAAGTTGTAATCCGAGCGAGAATCTTGATGCAAAAGCAGGGCCGATTGTACGGAATGGGGAGAATGGCAGAAGTTTGCGTTCGGTCGGTTAAGGCTACTAGGTGGCATCTGTGCCGTGCTGTGCCGGGGTTGGGTAAATAGTACCATTCGTCCGTGTCGGGGCGTGATGGTAGCCTACCATACGGTATCACTCGAAGTGAACTACCCCCTTAACGGGACCCTGGTGGAAGATAACGCATCGGGAGTAGAGTAATGCCAGTATCGATGCCTTGTTGTAATTAATTAGAAATTCAAATTACTCTCAATCGAGGAAGTCCACAACCGCACCCCATTGCGTGCCCGTGTAAACTCGGTCAGACTTGTTATTGATATTTCTACTGCCTGCTTTTGCAAATAGTCACAAGGCCCCCCAGCACATCTAACTCTGTGTGGTTTGAGGGAAAATAAAGTTCAGCATTGCAAACAGAGGGAGGAAAAGGGCAAGACAGAGAGACTAAAGGGAGAGCTATAGCTACGGCTTATTGATAAAAGGGCTCAAAGAACTGAAAAACAGCATGAGGGTATGGGTTATACCGGTAGTTTCAAGGATTGTAGCACGTTTTAGTTGAGTGTTAGGGATTAGGGGCACTAATACTATTAATCCATTGAACGAGCTTCCAAAAACTTTCGATTTGTCACTGTGGGGACTAGTGTTTTTTTAGGCAGAGCTCCTTTCGATCGTTACTAATGCGATCTGCCATATTTGTTCGTAGTGTTCGATTGCCGATGTGAACAAATTGCAGCTTGCTGAAAGATGTATTACCCCCGGGGATGTTTGTTTGCATGCCTGATGAAACAGACTGGGGTTTAGTAACTTGTTCGAATGCGATTGCTGGCAATTTGTACTTCTATCCAGAGTTTCAATTACAAGTCTAATTTTGATGAATTTGCATTTAAGATACAAATTCACCTCTTCTTTCGTTTTCAGCCTTGATCTTGACAGTCTTGATGACGCTTTGCAGTAAATGAGTGTTCTGTTTGATCATTCGGCTCGGTAGTGCGTCAGGCACTGATGGCTGCGATTGCATCCCACCATCATCATTATCATAATAATCTCCTACTACGGTTGGTCGTAATCTTACTAAGAGCAAGTCTTTTTTTCCAAAGAATTCCTTTTTATATCTCTTATGATACGTAAGGCATGTGCTTTTATCATATCAATCAACACATTGTACAGTATCTTTGTATCCGGGTTCGGAGCGCCAAAACCCGAATGAAAATATCAGCAGTAGGCAGTACACCGGCTGCCCGGGAGAGAAATGATTGCCAGGCCGTTAAAATCACTCCAAAGGTGCCGGTGGCATCATCATATGCGTCGCTGTTGGTGAGCTGAGTGCCGCTTGTTTATGTATGCGCTATACCTTGCTGCATAGCACTCCAACTCGACGAGGCTACATTTATCGCGCGTTAGGCTTGTAAAAGTTTCTGCTCCACACACACACACACACTAAACGCGAGCGCGCGCACGAACGAGAACGAGTGAGTCCGTTAATGTGCGGCAAGTACTCGGGCGAGCACTTGTGAATGCGGCTACATTTTGCCGGTTGATGAAGCCCTTCGTTGTGGATGTGCATGATGCTGCTGATGCTGATGATACTTATGATAAAAATCCTTTCCAGGCACAAGCACACAAATAATGATCGGTGGGGAGTTTTTGCTTCTTCGCATCACGGCTCATCCTTCCGCTTACGCCAGGATGCCGTCAAACGATGCCAATAAAGTGGGGTGTAGTTGCAATGGTGTAAGCATGTTTGTATGGATGCGTACGTACGTGTGATGATCCTTCTCTACCCTTAGACCAGTCCTGAATGTGGTCCCATTTACGCCGTCATAATGCTGCGATTGCATCGAGTAAGTTGCTCATCGTCAGCTCCAACACCCTGGCGCTCTCGTGTGCGGAGATTGACTGTACCACCTCACGCCGGTACTGCTCGCACAGCAGGCAGCGGATGGGGGGAGAGTTTTAGCATTTCGTATCTCATTTCCTTTAGCGTGCCAACTGGCGGTCCGTGCCTCGTATAAACAGCATACCCTGCACATTGGACGAGCTTTTCCACCGTTGAACTTTTTACCACTCAGATGAAGGTTTTGCATTCATACCTTTTAGCCTGGCTCCTATCCATGCTACCGCATCCGGTAGTTCTCCGAGCCACATGCAGATTGCCCGTCGCAATAGGAAATGGTTTTCCATGATGTGAGTGTGTTTGTGTAGGTGTGTTTATTTTTTTTCTTGCTCTTTATTTTAGTTCGTATTCTCTCGAGCCGTTCTTGGCACGGTCTGCTTTTACTTCTTTCCCTTGGGAAAGGATCCCCAGCCCGCACATTCTCTGTATCGCCGCATCGCCTGCTGGTTGTGATTTGTGCGCTCGAAATGAAAACTTTCATTTTGACACATGACAAACATAAATGCCACATAAAGGGGAAATAAAATCCTTCACCGTCTGCCTGGAATCGCCCCTTTCTCCAATCGTACCGAAGTGTGTGTAAAAAGATTGTTCGGTGTGGTATCCAGCTTCACCGTTGTGGATGTATATTTGTTATGGTTTTTTGTTGTTGTTATCTTACAAACCGACCGACAAGGTGAAGCTGGTTTCTGACTGGTGACACGATTGTACCGATGAGTGTTATGAAGCGATTGTAATTTGCATTTTAGTTATGTGTATGTGGTTGAAATATACAAAACACGTCTCCAACGCTAGCACACTGCAATTGTGAGTTGTGCACTATGGCGGTACATAAAATAAAGATATGAGCATGTAGTGTATAGCTACAAAAGCATTCGTCTGTGGTGTTGGATTGGGCGGTTGGATTGTTGTTGCAAGCGTCTGTCGTATCTTGCCTGCATACTGATGCTCCGTTTGATCGGAAGATAGATCAATTCAGGTCGTCGTGTGAAATTGATAGAAAGACACCTAGCAACATCTAGCACACGTGCGCCGGTACGGTATGTGATGGTGAAACCTAAATCGGTGTTAACCAGACGCATTCAAGAAAGCACTGCACAAAGGATCAAAGAGGTTTCTTTATCTGAGTCTGTATTCAGTTGTTGCTAAAGATGTATTGTTATCGGCTCAACGGTGAGTTGGAGGTGGATTGTTTAAGAAAAAGATAAAATATCTGAGCATCAAAGCATTTGATCAAAGCTTCACGTGTGTGTGCGAGGATGCTTGCAAACTTTAGAGATTTTTTTCTTTGCAATTATTCTCACGAAACCAATGTACACCACTGTCTATGAAATGATGCGACATTTAGGGTACTTGTAGTAAACTCTTACTTCAAACCGTGCGCTTCCCTATTTTCAGTGAAACTGGTTACCGTTCGACTTCAGCGCTGCTAGTCCTGTTGAATTCCGTTTTGTGGGATGAATAATCACTTTCTTGTTTTACGACCCACTCACAGACCGAATGAAACGGTGGGTAGATGGATAGCGTAAGGGAATGATATTTTCTTCCCTTATTTTGCCGGACGTCACGTTTTGGCTTGCCTGGTTCTTGCTGCCGGCCGGTATCGAAAATAATTTGTAACCGGACACAACGTAATTAATTTTCGCAAATTAGAGGGATGGTGCGTGTCTTGCCGGCATACGATTGCGTCCTGAAAATGGTTGATTGACTCGTTGCTATTACGGTTGCTATATTTACGCCAAGCTCTGAAACGGCTACATGAACGCCCAAAAACCATTTTTGTTTGTTGAGACATTGCTTTTATGTTGAGGTTAGATGTTGCAAATGGGAAGCGTTTTGAATGTTTTATTTTTTATTTTTAGTAAAAATGTAAATAGAAGTATTCGTAAAATAGTAAAATGGTTTTCTTAACCATGAGAAAAAACTATTGTCTGTCAGCAAAACGACAGAAAAAAAGAACTTCTTATGTGAACAAAAAACGAAGTTTTTTTTCTAAATTGTGTGTTGAGTAATTTTATTTCGAATTTTGAAATAATTTTACTTATTTGCTTACATTGCCGAAAAAAAGTAGACTGCCCAAAACTGGTACAGTTAACTTCGTTGTATTGTTTAATATAAATACTACTGATTATAAATTCCGATAAATAATAATCAGTAGCTAAAACAAGAAACTTTCGGAACTAATATAAAGGATACATACAGGGTTTCTCACGATTTATTTTTCGGTTCCCATAATTTGTTGTGCTCGTCTCACGATTTATAAATCGTGTTTCATAGAATTTTTTTCGGTCATAATTTATTGGCGTCGTTGGATTGGATTTTTATACACTAACACCAACAAGTTCTAGTAACACACAAAAATCGTGGGAGCATATCAAAAACATATGGGAAACAATCAAAACAATTGAGCCAACCAATGAATTGTGGAAACCCCTGTAATATTTCTAATTAGGTCTATATTTCTGAACCGTGAGTTGTTGAATTATATTGAATAATATATTAAAAACGGGGCGCTTACGTAGTACAGTCGTCAATTTGTACGATTCAATGATATTTCCATCATGGGTTCAAGCCACATATGAACCGGCCCATCGTAGCTAGGACTGATTATCCGACTTCTAGATAGGTAATAGATAAGTCTCGAAAACCTTTATAGACCGGCATGACCACATTACGTCAAGATATAAGATGATGAAGAAGAAAATAAACAAATAGTAAATCTGTAATTAATTTCTATACATAAGTTTACATTTTTTTGTCTTCCTGGCAATGCAAAATTTGACAGTTAAGGCTAGAGTTTGTCGCTCAATCGATTGAGTAACCCATACAAGATTTAAATTCATAATTTAGCATATTGTCACATCTTAAGTCCTGACCACTGCACCACGAGGCCGATCAGGACCTAATGTTCTCCGTGCTCTTTATTAATAAAAAATAACAATCGATAAGTCTAACATTTAATAACATATCTAAACCTATCGAGTTTGAACTATAAATTCAAACCTAGAGTATATGAATTTTCGATTTTTTTTAAAGAGTTCTCATTACAAGCAGCTATTTCTTAGTTTTTGGACAACGTTAAAAATATAAATATAAAGCCACGTAAAGCTGAGCCCACTATTGGTACAGGCAAGCCCTGACCAACAGCAGTCGATGTGCCAAAAAAGAAGAAAAACAAAAGAGCAAGATTGTTATTCGTGATGTGGTTTATACGGAAGCTCTCATGTACAATAATAATGGATACAGTTTAGAAACATAAATTGATGTGAGATATTTCATCATTATGCTCCAAATTGTCAGCATATTCTCAATTGAAGCTGTTTGTGCGAAACATTTTGAAAATGTGCCTCGAATGTATTTCGTCTGCGCTTGACCGTGCTATCCTTACACACTGACCTGCTTAATGGCCTTACCGGTCGTAAAACTGCTTATCGTTCATTTTTTGGGTTTCTGCAAAACCAGGAAGCTCGTACCTGGGGCTTGGAGCAAATTAAGGCTAATGCTTGTAAATGACAGCTATATTTGCCAATTACTCGGTCCGCAGCATGACCCACTTCTTCCACCGGTTTCAGGTGCGGCCTGATCATAGCATTTGTCGCTCAATAAAAACGTCAGCTCAGCAGTAGTAGTATCCTGCTAGCGTGTACCATATGTTTCGAAGCGATGTTGAAGGTGCAATGGCAAACGCAGAGGCTGCTACCCTCGTACTTGCGGTAAGGATTGTGCCGTGGCTTTTCGTGGGCTGCTGCTAATGTGGTGTGCCACAAATGTCGTTGCCATTGTTGTGGCAAAACCTTAAGAGCCTGCAAGAGTCGGGACAATGGGGGCGAAGGGCATAAGGCTGGAGAGATATTTCCTTCCCTTTGCCAATCCCGAGCATATCCGGTATCGCTTGGTAACGATGCGAGAAGTTTATATGTATATAAATATGAACGTATCCCGACATAAAGCAATACGTACGTTGTGCAACGGAACAAATATGTTACCTTCCAGTGGAGGTCGACAAAAATTCGCAAATATCACACGCGACTCTTGCAGCTCACCATAGCGTTTTTGCATTGTAGCGAAACAGTCGAAATGGACCGACGGCACCACCACAATGATGCTATTATTTATGATAACGATTAAGGAAACATTTCATTCCACTTAAACCGCATTCACTTTATTTTCACCACAAGCTTCTATTGCGGGCACGGGCGTTCCTTTCCGTTAGCGGCAAGAGACGAGACGAGTTCGTAACGCTCGGAGAGGAAAAGAAAAAGAGCAAGACGTTTCAAGATGTATACGTATCCTTCGGAGTAGTCACAACTGCGTAGTGAATGCGAACTGTACGTATCAAACGGTCTGGAGCGTTAAAAACAGGAAAAAAAAAACATCTAAAGCAACTATCACTCTTGCAGCGTCTTTTGGGTCCGAGAATACACAAAGAAGCGGGTTCGTTTGCCCAAAGGAAAGCACGCACCATCAGCGGCGTACATCAGCCGTGCAATGTTTGACGAGCTTTGGTGAACAGTTTCTGCTCCAGAGCAGACTACAAAAAAGCCACACATTGGCGTAAAAAATAGCAAGGAAATGAAAGAACCGGCCAATCGGCTATACTAAGGCTATACATCGTCAGTAAAAACTTGTGGTTTGCAAACCTTCCCGCAACCCGCCCGGGTCCAGTTCCTGTTCGGAAAGAAATAGTATGGTGGAAAGTAAAATATAGCTTGAAATTTGTTTAGATTTCTTGGGCAGCTATCTGTAATTCGCAACATTCATCAAACCGAAGCGAAAGCGTCAAAGCAAACGGTTGGCCGTCCCGAAAAGTCGATTCATATTTGGCGATGCGAAACGGATGTGATGGGATAGGAGAAGGCAGACCTTTAGTACGGGACAACGGAGGTGAAAAATGACCGTATTCTTGAATGAATTTGAACAGAAATTCCATTTCCACTGCGGCAACGAGCCACCGTGCGGATGTCGGAAGAGAGGAAGCGGATTAGGCCCTCCCAGTGGTTGAGATACAGTCTCATGGTCTCACCAAAGCCCGATTGATTCAAATGTTCTTGCTTAGTTCGGGCGTCAATCAATAACGCAACAAAAAAAAACTGCAGGCAACTGTGTTTTATCGCAAGGAAAATATTCGTAGAGCATACCTGGAGCATTTACCTGTGCCAAAGCTAGTTGCTCTGGTAACAATCAAACTGTGGCACCACATTCCATTGCTTGCTTTTGATCATGGCGGATAATCGGGAGCGAAACAAGACGCCATTCAGTTGTTGTTTGTTGTCAGTCATCTCCTCCTCTTGATCGCACATTAATGGGCCGCAAAATGAATACTGTTTGTGATGCATGGTGAAGCCTGGTGTACCGTAAAGGCCAAACCCCTTTTACCCTAACAAATCCAGACCGATCGGTTTTAGTTTCCCTTGCCATGAATATCCTTCCAGGAAAATATATTGCGTTGCTATTCAATGCATTGTTGGTGCGTAGTGTATGTTGTAGGACATAGTTGCCTTGGCAATGTGGTGGTGTCATTTCCGTAGGATAGTCTTCGGAGACTCAACGTTCACTTGAACGAGTTTTCAGCTTGTCAGCCCCTTCATCTTTCGCATTTCGGCAAACGTGGTGTGGATGAGTTGCAGTTTGATAAGAGCAGCGAGACAAGTTCTCCATCGTGGATGATCGGTGAAGAGGCTTTGTGGTTTTTAATTGGATTATCCCTTTGGGATTTGGAACTCGAGTGAACCTTCTACGGTTCTGCGGTATTATTGTGCAGGAAGTTTGCTCACAGATACCGGGGTCAAGCGATATCTGGACTTCTTGGGCAGGAGTGAAAAGTTTGCCCGTCTTGGATGATGCCTTTGTTTGTGCTACACCCGGTGAACGCTCGTGCAACTTTGAATATTTGTAGATATTCTGAGGCCAGCTGAACTGGCAGGACGACTTTATGGTCAACCAATAGTCGACAATATGAGTCTTCTTTTAAGATGGTAGCTTTGAGGATGGTTGCATTCAGTTTTCTGAATTTATGAAACGAAGGCTTAAGTTTGTGATCGGAAGCCTTTTTATTGTGGGCACAAATTCATTTCGGCTTTTATAGATTCTTGGAAATTAGGAAATTTCGTCTTCCAACACGTAAATATGTTTTTCACGGAAGTTGATTGATTCGTTTTGTGGTTGAATCGTATACAGGGTTTCGAATCATATTCGAATTTTGTAAGCATACTGTGGAGCTGTCATCAAACTGTGTTTTTTTAGAAAACATCATCGGTACCAATTTGACGCTTTTTACACCGGTACCCACAATCTGAAGACAGCTTGACAGTATGCTTGCAAAATTCCCCTAGTCGATTCCCTAAGTGATTGAACTATTCCATTATATGATTCGAAACCCTGTAAAAGAAGATGCGCATAAAGGTTTACTTAGATTATTTGATGTTTAGTTCCAGTTAGAACAGGTTTTGCTGTGCTGTAATGTAGAGTTTCTATCCTTTATATTATTTTATACAATATACATTTTATATTTAAAGTTCAGTAGTAAGACAGCATCTTTTTCTGAAGAATTTTTAAATGTTCATGTATCCGTATATCCATATATGTATGTCAAACACTCAACAAGATAGAATTACAGTCAGACTTCATCATTTGAACACTTTTTTGTTGACATACTTTTTAGTTGAATGCTCGATAGTTGACGGACAGTTCATTTAAAATTGTGTTTTTATCAAGGTCCATAAATTACTACAGGTCGGTCTATCCAACGTACTTTGACAAATCTTCATCAGCTAGGGAGACCAAAGTTACTTAGCTTTCCTGCAAAGTCCTTAGCAACCATAACTTCCTATCTACCTCTATAGACATCTCCATCCATCATGGCTACCAAAATCAGCGCTAAGAACCCACTATCTATCTAGACACCTTGGTTTGTATTAAAATTGGCGCTAGCTGTTTTACCTGTGCATGCAGTGTTGTGGATGCATTTTTCCAAAGTCTATATAATACAGAGGTCGAGTCATTCAGAATATTTGATCAAAAACCGTGGGAAAGTTTTGACAGTTGGAATAAAAAAATCCAAGCGGACTAGAACAAATTCTGCAACCATATGATCTTTCATAAAATCAACACTTTCATTGTTTTACTGCTTTGGTTATCTTAATAATGAAACCTGCCGAATATGCAAGGTTTTTAATTTTTTTTGATATTTTGAAAAATATGCAAGGAAATGAGGTGAATTAAAAAGTTAAGAAAAGATAGAAATATAGTGTAAATATCTACCTACTGAAAAAGTTAAGAAAAGATAGAATTATAGTGTAAATATCTATTATAACTAGATTAATCCCTAAATTAGGACGAAAGGATGTGCAGCTCAAGAGGACCAAAGCTAAGAGGCTAGTTTCCTGATTGTAATCGTTTTTAACTGTTGAATTACTAAAAAAACTACTCCATGAGACGCAAATACTGAAAAAAAAATGTTTACACTAGGTGTTGTGTAGTAAAAATATCATAGTTGTAAAAAGTGTTTGGTTGTGAGGAAATGTTTATGACCACTTCCTAACACTTTTCACCTAACTCCATCTTTGAAAATCGAGACCAAAATCGAACTATGCTTCGTCCTCTATATTATATTGATTGGGTCAGTGCTCACGAGCCTGTTAAGGATCACGGACCACTTGGCTTTGAAAATACATTTGCTGCGGCCCACATCCATTGAGGACATATATTTTGTAGACTTAGCTCAAAGTTTTTGATAAAAAATATGTTTAAATCTTATTCTAGAGATGCCTGTTGAAAATGTTATATTGATTGTGAGGGAAATAATGCACGATATGTATTGTAATAAACTTTTCTATAAAAAAAATCAATTCCTTCCCGGACCACGTCTGTTAACGCCGCGGACCACAAGTGATCCAAGAACCACAAGTGGGCCACATGTGTTCCACGGACCACAGGTTGGTGACCACTGCATTAGGTAACTCTTCACGGAATTGTTTAATGGCGAATCTTTCCCCTTCCACCTCCAAAAAAGATTCGTGACACAATTATTCAGTGAATTTGAAAATGGCAATTTTAAGAAAAAGCGTTGAAAAACCATTCAACCAATGAGTTCAGACTATAATTACTTTCGCTATTCCCTATGGTGTGTCCATTTGAATTGTTTCTTTGTAGTTCCCGTGCCAAGTTCTCAGTATCCTCGTAATAGTACACGAATGCAGTTTCCTGGTGAGTCAAATTCATCCTGACTATGCCACCATATTATTTGTTCAACAGTTTCCATTGATTGGGGTTGAGCAGATGAAATGTTTCAGAGTATATTCAATCCACAGTCTATTTTTGACCATTTGTTGTGAAACGTCAGAAAAGCTTAAAATGCAGTTAACCGTACCAATATATATTGAAACACATTGCAAAAAACAGACGGTACAAGTTGGTTTAGGGTCTAATTGAATCTTGTTTTAACAAAAAGATAGAGCAGTTTCTGGATCCTACTTATTGTCCCGGTACGCCAGTGCGCTTATTGAATTTTTATTATTTATGCCGTAAAAATGCAAAATGGCCCGAGCTTTGCCCACTGAAGCTTTGCCCCAGGCCAAAGCAACTGCAGCCGTTAAGACAAAATGGCGTACGGAAGCATGAACCGTGAGCCTCAATTTTGGGTGCGGTGGTTGTTTTTATTTTTATTTTCTGTGTGCTGCTTCTTCGATCGGCTACCGACATTTTGCGGTTATTTTGCTTATGATCTTTCTACCCGCAGTTGGGTTGCCCGCAACCATCGAACCCATAGTATATTGTCATTGGAAACTGTTATTACAGGGATCGGCAAGCAGAGCAAACAAAGTAAACCTCTGGCAAAATGTTTTCATACAGAAATGCTGCAGCAATGGTGTGAGAGAAAAAAGCATAAAAAATGTCGTCGTTCGGAAAGCTGGTGGAATTTTAATAGGATTTAATAAGAGATTCGCGTTTCCGTACTGTACTGCATGTGAGCATGTGGAGGTGGCTTGAACGCGTGTCTGTATAGAATTGTTTTCCTATTGGTTGTGGTTGCGGAGGGTGCGACCAGAAGATGTTTGTTGACTTTTGTACTTTTTCCGTTCAGAACGCTCATTTTTTGCTTTTTTTGTAATATTGCTAAGCTTTGGCACTAAAGGTCCCTTTCTTCGACTTTAGACCCGGGTTTGGTTGTCTCTTTGTTGTGGGTGAGCTTACGGTGCTGAAAGTTTTATGTCCTTCCTGGAGAGCGGTTTGGGAAGGCGTTTGTGTTTCTTTTTAATATGTTTTTTTTGTTCTCTCGTTGGTATGCTTCCTGAACGAATCGGATTCGGCGGCGAGCGAGTAACGAGTCTGCTTGTCTTGGCTGAAAGCAATCGGAGAGCTTGTGTTTTCTTTTTTAGCAGAATGTTAATGGCATTGTTTGGGTAGATCGTAAAAGGCTCGTGAAATTTTGATGAAATGTAAAGCAGGGTGAGAGAAAATTGAATCATTGTTCGGTTGTCGCGTTTCGTTGTAAATCTATGCCTTAAATAGAACCTCCAAAGCGAAAGCACTGAACGAAGTGAGATAGAAAATTTAGTTTAGCCGATGGTTTTAAAACATATTTATTGCAATTGAAAAACAAATATTGTTTAGTTCATTCCACGCTGTGTTTATTGATTTATTGGACCCGGTGTAATTTGATTAGCCACTGATAATAACTGCTTACGGTGTATCCCAGTCATTCTTTGATTTCTAACAGATTGTATTAGTTTCCCACTTCTGCTCTAATCCAGCAAAATCGAAGTGACTGGGATGAAAAGTTCCTTTATCTTGGGGCTGATGTTCAAGCTAGATGGTCAAAATCCAATTTTCCCGAAATCTTCGAAACACACACACTCTCTCACACCTTCGTCTGTCGCAGTGCAGTACGCCGTAGAGATGTGCGCTGTGATGATTCTTTCCCCGCTCAGGAACATTCGTGTGAACATGAAAAATGGTCCATCGTGGAACGCTATTTGTCATGTGATATTTTCAATTTCCATTGTCAAATGTGCAAGATTTATTGCCTCTAGGAGGATGTTGAGCAAGGAAAAGGGTACACTAACGTACTCATACATGTTGTCGAAGGATATCAGTGTAAAGAAGAGAGTGAAACAGAGAGAGAGAGAGGGAGGGAGAAAGAGTGCACACTCACAGCGCCCTTTATCGCTTGTGTGACATACTCTGATATTAAAACCGAGACTATTGGAAAAATAGTTTAATTTGATCGAACAGGTATTCTTTCACATTTGTTCCGACATTGGGACGAAACGTTCTCGTTTACGGTGATCGACGATGCAATTTCGGCAAAGAGCAATCGAAATCCATTTAGGACTGATATTAATCGTTTTATCCTGATTTGTTCACTATCAGCAAGAAAGTTTATGAGAACCACCGGAAGTGGAAACACTGGAACATGTTGCTTTCAGTGTAGAAAAGTAATTAGTTTACTATATTCAGGGAAATTTTGAAAACCTTTTTTTAGCAGGCAGGAGCAAAGCATAAAATTACAGCACCGGATTTAACATCGCCATGAGAGTGTGAGCAGTTTCCTGTGCTGCAAAGTGTCCCTTTTTTGAGCCTTTGGTTACCTTTTCGTTTGTTGTTTCAGGACGGATCGCTCAAACCATTCTCTGCAAGAAGCGTGTAAAAGCTAAGGTGACAAACAGAGTGTACCAACCCCTGAGGGGTCTGTGTTGGATTTTAATTTCTGAAAAAGGTACGGCAAATGAATAAAGCTTTAGATCTTTCGCAACATCTTCTTCCTGTTGCTTTTGCGAAGCGTACAAAAGACACACTAAGCGCTGGGAGAGTGAGGCACGTTCGTCAATCTTCGAGCATGTTTGTTTGCATGCAAAGCTTGTTGACCTTTCTTTTTTGGTCTGTGTTTGCGGTCAACAGAAACCCACTCGGTATGGAGAGCTTTTTCCTTTAATGCCTCTCGGGCACTTCCGTTTCACGCGTGTGAGCGAAGTGAAGCAGCAGAGCAGTTAAAAAATCATGCTTCCCCTGAGGCCTCGGACAGGGGTGTTACCGTTGTACTTGATTTACACGAAACAATGCACGAGGGTTTGAGTGAGTTTTTGTTCCGTTTCATTTCTCACAAGCGGATTCGTGGTTAGTGCAAAAGTTATTGTTTTGCTACAGTAGAAACACGGATTAGTGTGTTTTCCTGCTAGAAGGTAAACTATTCTGCAAACGTTTTTATGCTTCTATGCCAAGCCTATTGAGGTTTATGCTATGTAGGTTAAAATAATGTTTTCAATGGTTTTGGTTTTTTTTATACAAACAAAGAAAGCAAGACTTCGAGCATGTTCAAGAACACATGAAAAAAAGCAGCAACCAAAGCTTCCTTCTGTCGTTCAACTCTAATGTACATAAACTGTGTAACGTTCGATAGAGGTGGTTTTCCCATTGTATCGGAGGGAAGCAGAAAATAGGAATAAGATGGTGGATACGAGCTGCATGCATAAAATCTGTATCATTTCGGAGCGCCAAATCAAATCGGTACTTGTTTTGTGTTCCCACTGCGTCATACATATTCACAACGGTCGCAAAAACACGACGTCTCAAGATGGTACAATCCTCCCCGGTTAGCGTAGTGAGGAAAACTTGATCGTTGTAACGACGTTTGACAGAATTTTAAGTTTTTGTCCCACCCTTTCCGGCACCCTTCTTTCCGTGAGCGCGGTGCTCAATCGGTGGGTACTGCTGCAAAGTATAATTAGATTTCCGTTCCCGTGCCGAACCCCACAAGCAGTGCTTCCCCGTTCGCTTGTTCACATTATTGTGCAGGAAACGATAACCATTCCCGAGCTCATCGAAACACGCCGCTCCGACATCCGGCACTTGAGCGAAACGAGCTATCGAACGCTAAACTTGCTGGCGCAGCATCCTCAGCCGGCTCAGTGCTTTTGCATCGCTTTCCACTTACCTATCCTTTTCCGATGTCTTGTAGTTGTTACGATCTGCGGGAAGGTAGAGCACGTGGTGAAAAAAAAAGAAAAAGATAACAGCGCGTAAGATGAGATGTGAATAAATGCATAGAAATTAAGAAACATTAACACAGACACAATTCCGCGCACAGCCCTGCAGCTACACTCGATACACACCCTCGTTTTTGATATGATGCTGTGTGTTGATCGATGCATCTGCTAGCTTCGCGTGTGGCATAGCTATCGGTTTTGTAATACTTACTTCGGAAGCAACATTTTCGCGCCCGCACTGCGTAGATGCAGAGACAGATGAGTATGAGAAAGGCTGCCAGGCATCCGCCCGCAATCCCGAGCAGATAGCTTAGCTCGAGCGGTTCCACTACTTTTAAGATTCCCCGCAACAGTACAGCACACATCAGGTTGGGCACACGAGGGCGACGCGGTTGACGCAAGGTCCCGGTGGAGTTAGTATGTAATTGGAAAATTAATTAAAGCTCAGTTGTTTGAATGACGTACGTGTGTGAGTGCGTGTATAAGGTGTGTGGTGAATGAAGCAGTAGCAAAGCTGAAAGCAAGGAATGTTGTGTTCCGTTGGGAGTTGGACAATGTTTCCAGCAACAAACAGACATCACAAAAGACACAAACCACTCGTCCTTGTGTATATGTGTGTGGTGAAGAGGGGAGACAGGGCGACGGTTTTGTGAAATAGGAAGCAGAAGAAAAGTTTGCAGTGCACAACATTCTCCAGTTTGTACTCATTTTTGTATGGTAGTTAGGCAAGTCCTGTGGGAAAGTTTGGAGACATTTCGTCTTTGCGTACGTGTAATGGCTTAATTATGATCATTTGCAATGATCGTAATAAGCGAGAAAAGTTTTTTCTCAGCACGCGCTTTTACCAGGAATGTTGTAACCTTAAAGCAAACAGCCGAGCTGAAGAACATTAAGCTATGAAGGGTATACCAGGCATGCGACGGTGTTTCCTGAACATTGTCATTTAAGATGTGGGAAGCAAAGTTTTCGCGTTTGTATGGTACGTGATATCACGTCAGGATCGTTCAATTATGCTCAGTTTTTAAACGTGGGGGCGTCATGTTTTATATGAAAAAAGACACTACACTACAATTTTACAGGAAGATATTTCATCTCCGGAGAGTCAGTCTTACGCAATATTTGGCAATAGTAATCGGTTTTTACTTTACATTTTAACATCGAATTTACAGTTCAGGGAGTAAAGAGTAGAGCGTATTAAAATATGTAGAAAGTGTGTGTTTTAAAGCACTTTAAAATAACATTCCAACAACTGCAAGAATTGCTTTCGAAGATCAGGTAATATTTTCTTACTAGTAGGAGTTTACTAACCTGAAAACATTCCTTCGACCCTTAGACTGATGGCATGGCGATCGGTGCCTCTTTCGTTTTCAACCACCAGATAGTAAGGACGCTGATCCTGGAGATCGGCATCGTCGATGTGTAACGTTGCCAGATAGCAATCTTCCCGACTGTCCTGTGTCACATCGTCCACCCGATAGCGACCTGTGAGGTTCGGGAAATGGTAAACAAATCAAGCGTTATTCAAAATCATTCCCTACAATCATTTCAGCCAGGTTTCAGGCCCACCATTACTTACCTATTCCGGAACCAGCTTCGAGCCGTAGTGATCCCCACTCCCAGGCTACATGGCGCGGTCGTGGATCTGCACACACGATCAACGACAGCGTTGCGGAGTCACCTTTTTTAACCGAAACCGAATGGCCAGCAACGCCACCGGAAGTGGTGCGCAGGACCTGCGGTGCCCCGACCACTTGCAATGCAATCGGATCGGATGTAGCTGTCCGTTCCTGGCCGTTGATGAAGTTCGTCGCCCGACACTCGTACTCTCCCTGGTAGTCGTATGTGACGTTATCTATCACCAGTCTAGATTCTCGGCCCCGGTCGAGGAAGGGCTTTCCTTGAGTAGAAATTCTGCAAAATGGGGGATGCAAACGAATGATAATCAGTAGAAAAAATGCAGTGACTCAGTAATGGTGTAAAGAATGTTAAGGATTAAAGCAAAAAGGAGCAATGGAATGGTACATTGAGCACGGACGGGTGAACATGAACATCAAAACAAAACAAGATTTATGAAAAGATGTTGAATGAATTACGGGAAAAAAGTAAGCGCTCCGATGGGCGAATAATAGGCAGCAAAACGAAAAAACTTTTTGCTGATGCCAGCTCGACAAGATTTTCACAGTGGAATGTAAAACGCGCGCGGTTGGCAGAAAAGGGAGCAATCCTTTTCATTTCGTTTCCGTACGCTGCATTTCCCGGCACACCAGTACGAACGGAAAAGCGTTAATGAATTTTAATTAAAAGAATAGCATCCTCGAACCGGACGAACGAGCCTTCGTCAGCAGCAGCCTCGGACAGGGACCGCTTGCTGCATGTAGTCATAAATAAATAATTACATGCCGACTGAATGGCCGGCTTTTCGCGCGTCCGCCAGTTGGTTGCTGAAGGAGCGCTGCACAATCTTAAACGGGAATTAAAGAAGTTTCTCGTTTTTATTTGTAGGAGCTCATACGATGAGTTTTTTTCTGTCTTTCAAAGTAAGGGAAAATACTAAAGCTGCGATAGTGTTTAGCTGAAGCATCTAGGTGGGAGTCCGCCTTTTTATGTTTTCTTTTGAATAAACTGTGTATGTTTTACGGCTTAGCATAGCGTACGGTTCGGTGAATTTCATCATCAACAGTGTGTTTTAATTTAATACAGCATGAGTGATGTGATGTGATGTAACGTAGCAATGCATCTTTTTCCAAGAAGTGCATCCTTTTACTTTCTATGTACTAGAAACTAATTCACTGTATATACTTCCATGCATGCAGATAATTGAAACTGATTTGTATAAAAGTTGTAAAGAATTGTTGTAAACGGAATGAAATGAAAAATATTTCATTTCATTTGTATCATTTTGTAGCTTTAATAAACCAGTGCGATAATTTTCTCTCCGTGTGATCAAAAAAATTTTATAAATTGTACCTTTGAACCCATTTGTAGGTTGGTGTAGGGTTGCCCTCGGCCACGCATTCAAATGCAGCTGGACTAAATAGTGGAGCTGTGGTGAGACGGTCCGGCCCGGCTGATAATATTTTCGGCGCATCTACGCAAAGAAAAAAGATTTTAAAAACAGTCCGTGTTGAATATCCGTTCTGGTGACACAGGGGCTATTTGTGCGTTATATCGGGTTTCGTTGCCATTTGCAGCTCTACTTCGATGATTATTTCACTCACATTTGACATCCAGCTGGACAGACATCGTGTCTGAGGTGCCGACGGAGTTCTGCGCCTGGCACGTGTACAGTCCGGCGTCACGTCGCCCGACCGGCCGCAGCTGCAAGGACTCCTGCAGGCTTGCAATCTCGGACCGGCCGGCTCTGCGCCACACGATACTGGCCGGCGGGTTTGCATCTGCTACACACCGTAGGATCAACGAGTCTTTACCCTCCTCTAGGTCGATTTGCGGGGCACCGAGCATTCGCACGGTGGGTGCATCTAGACATGGGGTCAAAGTAAAAACAAAGCAGTAGTAAGTAAAAGTATTTAGCAAAGGGAAATAAATAAAAAAGGAAAACGCGTTACGCAATATCGAGGATACAACCATAAAGCACAGGAGCCGGCAAGAACATCGCGTTTATTGATTTCAATTCCACTGGCTACAATCCGTTGAACCGTTGCTTCGCGGAGTTTTTTACTGTTTCGAAATGCGAACGTGATCGCTCTTATTTCCCCTCTGTGGAAGCCTTTTCTTTGACAACCCCCCACCACTCATTTATTTTAAACAACCGCCATTGCGTTTGGGGCATTCCACATTATGTCTGCGATAAATATATTATAACTTCATCGATCGCAAATAGCGCCCGAAAAAGGATTGACAAATAAATATCGCACAACCAAACTGACACGTTTGACCTTTTGTCCGTGTTGATGTTCGTTTATTCTATGACCTCGATTCGCAATCTGGATAGGAAGCCAACTGCAACATCAACTGCACTTTTATCGTGTGGGATATGTGACAAGTAGAAAAAAGAGGGAATCCTCCGCATCTTAACACTCCTACTCCCCCGCCTGTCAATCGAGTGCCGAGTTGGGTTTCTTTGCGTATCATAAACCAACGGATTGAGCAATAACAAAAAACAAATTGGAAAAAAGTAGAACCTGACGGTTGAATAAAAACACCACCAGTAATGTATTCAGCAGCAGCAGCAGTAAAAAAAAAGTTCGCCACAAAAGAGCATGCAACGGTGCTGTTATAAATATTTATTGTTGCTGATAAAACAATATTAATTGAGGTCACCAGAGAAACTCTGCTAGTAAAAGGTGGAGGAAAGAAGGAATGGGTAAAAGCAATGAGTACCAAAACAGCAAATTGAACACAGAAAGGTGGCTGAAAGCGTACGGATTGTTTTTTGATTGGAATGAACAGAGAAAAAAGTAAAATTGTTTGGTAACCCAAAACATAAAGACCGAAAGGTATGTGTGCAGAGATGGAGTTTTAAGAGACAATTTCCGGATGACGGAAGAAATGTCTGAAATTGTAAAAATAATGAAGATCCTTTCTGTCGAAGGGAATAAAAAAAAGTAAAATCAAAGAAAAAAGCTTTGAGTGTTTTCTTCTGTGGTACAATAACTGTTGTCGGTCAAGACCTGCCTGTACCTACTAGTGAACTAAGCTTGGCTTTCAGTGACTTATTGATTATCCATAGCAGGATAGTCTGTCCTACGTATGGGGGAACGGTCCGCTCGAGGCTTGAACCTTTGAGGACATGTTATTTTGTCGTAGGAGTTGGCGACTGTTCCATGAGACCGGTCAGTTTGTTTATTAAAATAAAAATTTAACTGAAAAATTGCGGAATTATAAACCATGAACAGTTTAATAACTTAATACTTGTTTATTACCTTATATAGTTAGTTATATAACCTAACGAATGAATAGCGAATGATTGAAGAACAAAAACCATGTAAAACTTTAAACGTTGCATCGTACTCACATTTTACATCGAGACGCGCCTCAACTGCAACGGACCGCGCGGAATAAGACTCGTGCAATGCAAGACACTTTAACACTGTACCGTGACGCTCCTTGTTAGCCGGAATTTGCACCACCGAGGCAGCGGACCAAGTTCTAGGATTATCCGGTTCCGTCGAATTTGTTTGCGGATGTATAGGAGATATCTCTTGCTCACCTGTGGAATGAAAGTGTATTAATATTGCTGATTTATTAGAATTATTGTGAACATTTGTTGTTAAAATCGTTTGTGGAAAAGAGTTAGCTTCTCCGTTTTCTTTTAGCTCAAATACTATAAAGTATGGCTAAAATTTAATGTTTTTATGCCTTTCTTATGCTCTACGAAAGGGCTAGCTTTTGCCTGTTGGTTTCCTGGAAAATGAACGCTCGGCACGTGCATTTTCATTTTCTAGCGAGGATATAGCGTGTGCCTCGTAGAAGGCTCATTTTATTACACTGCAAATGCGGCTTTTTGCTACGATTACTTTTTTCAGCGACTATTTGGTTCTGCAATGCTTTTGGTGGTACTTTGAAGTGAAGCTTATCTTTTTGCAAAGCTCAGGATTTCAGGCTTGTGATCATCGGTAAGGGTAAACTAATTGCATACAGAGAAATGCACTTTTAGCCAACCCTGGCATCGTGTTAAATTGAGCTACACAGGCGTTAACCCGGGATTGAGATACTTGTTCGTGCCAGGCACCCGTATGCATGCGCTTTTTACCAGAGGGTAGAGATTTTCATTTTAAAATTCCATAAAATTGCTTTTTACATTCACTGAGCATCTAATACTTTGGTGCACTGGAAGCTGGGAATGAGCAAGATGTAAATAGTGAATAATGTATCCATGTTTTTGTGCAACAGGTACATAGTGCTGCATGAAGGATATTCATATTACGAGACTGGTTTAGATTGTTTACGGCAGCCTTTTTATACTTTACAGAAAAAAATATTTTAACAATATTTTTATTGTGTTCAAAGCTTCATCGTTGTTGAGATGCGATGTGGATGAAAATAAAATTTTGTTTAGCGATAATCCACAAATGAAGGAGTCTTTTAAAATAACGTTAAATAAATTGGTTTCAGTTGTCACTATGTAGCTTCTCAATATTTTAATGTGTAGTTGATTTGAATGATTTAACACTTAAACACTTGTGGTAACGGCTAGTCAAAACATGTCATGACTTATAAAATTTTGTAGGAATGCGAACGGTAAAATAAGCGAATATACTAAGCGAAACGAATGATACTGCAACTGTGGAAAAATAAGTACTATCTAACCATGCCACATTTTTGCCAGCTGTGATTGGCGATTTGCGAAAAATATTTAAAACCCTGCGAACAAATCCATTTTATACCTTCATTCTTGCTACGTTGATTTTCGAAGAGTGTTCATAAAAGCCAACAGCGGAAAAATAAACCCACCACTTATTCATCTTCCCCGTGCCACTTCCATGTCTGGTTGATGAGTTAAAGTTTGGCAAGCGCAAAATTTGCATATCACTTCAACGATGGGATGCGAATCAAGAACCATCCCAAATAATATGGTCCAACGGCTCGCCCAAGTCCACTTTATGTGCTGTTTTACGGGGTGACAAAGAGCAGCGAAAAATGAACGGAAACAACGGGAAACGGGTCGATTTGCAGAGTGCCGGCAGAAGTGGGATAGCAGGTATAACCGGAAGGCGGATTTAAAATTTAAGCTTATTTAGGGATCCCGCACTCTGTTTGAAAGCTCTTTTTTTGCAGCACCAGTCGGAAAAAGCAACATGCCAACAGCTTTTGGAGTTTTGGTTATTATTTCCCGTTGCTGTGTTTGGTGCGGTGGAGTGCTTTTAATTTTCTTTATTATGTGTTGTCTCCATTCGTTTTATTTTAATGTTTGGCGCAATGTTGTGTGTTATTTTTTTGTGTTGGTGTGAGGATGAACAAGGTTTTTCATACGATAAAAAGTGCATAAATGTATTGAGCTTCTGGTAATCCTGTCGGATTTCATACAGTTTTGTTCAACGTCTGTAATCGCTGTCAAAGTTTTGTATTTTTATGTAACGGCAAAGGTTAGGAAGTCCACGTTAACGGTGAGAGAGAGTTTCATTTTTATCTTCAATAGCTTGCAGCTTCATCCCAAACCGAATTGTGCTGCAACATCCATGTGAAATGCACAGGAAAAGAAGTACGAACCCGATATCGCTTCAAAAACTGTAACCATTGTGATGTTATTTTTTTACTATTATCATCGCAAATGCTTTGAATCCTTCCTGCAGCAGTTTTCGCGCTTCTTTTTCGTTTCCAAAATGAAATACAATATCTGATTCGCCTTCGGCTAACAGAGAGATAAAAAATGATGTTGGTGTTATGATTGGCACTTACCTAGGTACCACTTTAGTTGCGCTGGCGGGTTTCCGTAATGGGAGACACATTTTACCGTAGCCACCGCACCGGAGTCAACCGTGACGTTGTGACCGGGAGGAACATGAACTCCTTCATGCTCTAATCTAGGTCGCTGTGGTGGTACTGTGGAATGTACAGAATTCAATGCAATCACTGTGTTATTGAAACTGAATGATGAAATTTGAAGTATAGATGTTGTCAGTTAAGTTAAATCAGGTAATTTCATACGGCCATCACATTCAATGCTTAATTAGGCTATGCATAACAAACATGAAAAATGTAATTTTTCCCATTTTTAATTGGTATATAATAATGCTTGAAAAGTTATTTTTTAATGTTGTGTAATATTTATAGTAGTGTAGATGGTATACAACGTCTAATAACCTTTCTTATCTATTGCATCTTTAGTAAATGCGTAACAACATTTTACTACTATAAACTTTTCCTTTATCTTACTCCCATCACTTCCCCAAAGCTCTTACCTCTGACAACTAATCGCACCGGCTGGCTGGTAAGTGCGTCCTGCGTCGTAAAGTCGCTAGCCGTCACCTGGCACTCCCACAGCCCATCGTCGAACTCGAGCTGAGCCGCTCGCACCCACAGCGAACAGTCGCCTCCGACGTGCGCGGTTTGGCCGATGCCGTACTGGCTGGCCCATTCGTACTTTTTCGGATAGATACCGACCGGCTTGTTGTCCTTCTGCCAGGAACAGACGCCACGCTTGTCAATTACTTTGCACACCAGCAGCGCATCCTGACCCGGATTCACCTCCGTGTACTTGGGCTGTTCGGCAAATCGCTGTAGTCCTATGGTCACTGGAGGAGAGCGAGAGAGCAAACAGAATGAGAAGAAAAATTAGTAAGAAAGAAAGCCGTACCATAGTATGCAGAAGGGTCATCGAATGCAAAGTCTAACTAGCTGGAAAAGAAAACCGAAGCCTTTGCGAATCAACTCAGGACGAGTGGGGTGGATTATGGGGACGAAAGAGCATACAACGCTATTAGCATCGCAATTAGTTAGGTATGGGGAGGTATACTGTGTTTAGTATGTTTGTTGGAGCTCGGCGCTGAACGTAGACCACCATATGTCTAGCACTCTGCTAGCGTCTGACAGGTTGTGGTTCTGTGAAATATGACTTATCTTGCCAATGGCAAAAGCCAAGGCAAAGTTTCAAATTAAAAAAAACTGTGCAAAGATCTGCTGGCCAAATGCCAGACTGCAGCATAGCCGACACGACACAGCCCTGGCCGCACTTAGGTTACGATAACCGTTGGGAGGGTTCGTTAGTAGCCGGACGGCATCTGGTCTGGCAAGCGACAAAGAATGTAATCCCTGTGTATATCCTGATCGAAATCGGGAGCAGCAGCCCCGGACGATGCATACGGGACAATAGGGGCTTTATGTAAATTTATTTTATTCAATTAACTTTACGTTGGGCCAGAATGTTGTGATAGATTTAAGGATAATATAAATGCATCTAGGATAGGGAATTATATCATGCTTGCCGACAAGCTGTACCAAACTTAGATAGCTCACTGTTTTGTTCAGGTTTAATTCATAATGCTTGAGAATCAAACCATTTGTTTTTGTTTTCCAAGCTTTGTTTAATTGTTTATTACTCGTTCAATGGATAACAATGGATCCGTGTGAATGTTCTTCAGTCTAATATTAGTTTTATTGAATCTTTAAAAAATTATTTCATTCGTATGTATTCATCTATTTGAAATCGTTTTCTTTGAATCGGATCCAATTTTTAAAGGGCTCATGTTAATAAATCCATGTCTCAAATTACAAATGTTGCTGCTAATTGCTAAAATAAATAATGCTACACAAATACTGGAATCTGGCTGTATTACACCTTAACTGCTACCGAAATCAATCAGTTTCATAATCAGCTCCACACAGAACGCTCTGAATCCCCAACTTAGTTTAGTTATACCCGTATTAAAGCACGAAGTGAGACTCTAATCATCCATTAAAAGCAAAACAATTCATCAAATATTAGAAATGATATCTGAACTATACTGAGGAATCGTTGTAACAAATTAAATGGATCTGTTGACAACTTCTATAATGCTTCGCTCGCTAGAATAGACATCCGCTCGTTTGCCGAACGAAGTACTCATTTTGCCCCGTGCTGGTACAACTGTTCATTAGGAAGTAAATTAATCATTAGTCAACAGATTTGATCCACTTCACCCAAAATTTGGCCGATGATGCCCAACGCAAACGTGAGATACTCTTGATTAGCTTTAATTTACGGTGAGCGTATTTATAATCCACACCAAAGTTTCCGTTCACTAAATCAGCCAGAATTACAGTATCTTGCGTCTATGGCCGTCATTATTCAAACGGTGGTTCTATCCGCACCCCGGTGCAGCACCCATCGGGAATGGGTGGTAAATATTTTGAAAAAGTACCCAACAACTCTTCGGCAAATGTGCGGGGCTACATTGGGGCACATTCGGTTCCAACTGTGTTTGCGCCTTCTCTAGGTCGAATTATAGCCCAATCGAATCGAATTGATGCGGTAAAAAGGGGAAGGATGTAAGTGAAACAGCGGGAGAGACTCTTTGAGAGAGAACAATGGGAGAAAAAGAGAGCGTAGCCACTAACAACGCTAGTGGAAAACGGATGGAGTAGGATAAGCTTTTATGGTGAAATCGCCTTCGCCTCCGGCTCCCTTCGAATTCGGTACGGGTAATGAGTTTCTCAAGAATTAATTAATCATTGATACACCCTGACATGAACGATTTATTTAAACGTCGCACGGTCCAACGTTTCCTTCTCGCATTGCTTTTGGAAACAAAAGTACCGTCCTGGAGCTGGGCTGGAGCATGGATTGTACAAAGGACGCGAACTAATTTGTGCCACCGGCCCAAAAGAAAGCGACGGAGGCGAAACTCCATTTCGAGCTTTATTCATTTGCTACGGCTTGCATGGACGCGCGATGATTGCAATTGTGGTGTCGTTTGTGTGTGCGCGAAATGGGCCACACGCTAAATGGATCATAGAAAGCTGATCCATAAATTGGGAAATTGGTCCAGGATACGACAGTCTATCTACAGCTGGAAGGTCCATACAGCTGGCATTGAAGATTGCGCATTGAAAATCCAATCCGCTATTCTTGCGTTGCTCCTCACGGCTCGCGAAAGACGAGGAAGCTTAATGATGGTCGAAATTAAAATTAGGTTCAGGTGTACCTTAATGTTGCAATACTCGGAGTGCTTCCAGTTCGATTCCGTACTAGACTCACCGGTTCACTAAACGGCATAAAAGAGCCTTACCCGTCCGGTCCATTCGCTTCACTTTATTCAAATCGTTATCGTTACGAGGAGATCATAGTTTGGATCATTTGATTTTTTTAGAATGTAGAAAGATTACACCTTCATTCGGTCTCTTACTACACCAAGACTTGTCATTGCAGAGTAGAGAGTGAGAAAACACAAGAATAAGAAAACAGGCGGGGAAAAATTACAACCATGCTAGAAAGGACGTGCCAAAGGACGTGTATTCAAGCGCACCGCATTGGGGCATAACGGGAGAAAGCCACGACGAACGTTCCTTTGCACACGAGCGGCTACTATATTTCCAATTTCATTCGCAGCTTATGCGCCATTTTGTAACGGAGGGCTAAAGGCGTGGAATACGCGCAGTGAGAAAGCTAGAAAAACACTTTTCATCGTACCGTTCGTTTTGGTTGGCCCATTGGTGGTTTTTTGTTCGGCCTGAAGCGTAATTATCTTACCAATTCTACGGAACTGACAAACTGTGGCTAGTCAGCTGCGAGCTGTTCAAGCACAGTGAACTAATATACTGAACGGGGAATAAAGTATGTTTACATATCACTCCTTTGGAAGGGTTGATACAATGATGCACGATGATGGAGAGGAACGATTATTTCTCTAAAGAAGTACATTAAGAGTGTGCGTTTGAAACGTTCTGTAAATTGTTATGCTTTGGTAATGTTGCGTTAATGCAAAGTTTTTCATAGCTACAAATTGGAGCATGCTTCAATGTTGATATTGATTTTTTAAAGTTACTAAAGCGTTTGAAATTCAAGCAAACAATCGTTCCAAATAAACGACGATGTCCAAAATTTCCTCGAAATCGACTGCAAAAGTATGCTTTTGATAGGGTTGTAGTCGATGAAAAACTCTTTGCACAACCCAACAGCTGTAGCAACCACGCTTGCCAACTTTTCACTTTCGCATACAAAAGCACGTTCTGAAAGGAAATCGTTTATTATTATTGCTTGTTACAGCAAATGTATTTGCTTTAACGGTATGCCAAACGATCGATCAGTGCTTGTTTAATGTTAGGTACGTGCCACGGACTTCGAAGGTGGTAAATTTGAAGAGCACTCAAAGAGAAAACAGGCTCCAGAGCTATTAAACATGGTTACGGGTTGGATTAATCAACTTGAGAATCCCACATGGCGTTGATAATTGTTCCATTTTGTCGGGTTTAAATTTGGAGTAAAACTCATCGAATACACTCCTTACTCAGCTCAACAACTGCGATGAAATGCTAGCCGCTCCGACCATAAAGCACAGTCATACAGTCCGCTAATAACTCACGCTGCCAGAGCGAGCCAAAAAGCTGGAATGTGGTGTCCGGTACACAATATGCAATCTCAACCAGCAGCTGCTGCTGCTGGGAAGCGAGGCGAATGTCAATTGCATTTCATGCAATCGCCATTTTTATCCACTTGTAGCGGACCTTTTCCGAACCCGGCGTAGCTTGTGTGGGGTTTTTTGTTAGCAAATTTTGTACATAAACTGCGCGTCCGCCGGATAGATTTTTGAGCTGTGTTTCTACACTCTTGGTTTTTGCACCAACATTTCCTGCCAGCCACAATTGTGCTCGCATTCGTGTGTGGCAGAGCCTCTCGTGCGAAAGGAAAAAACACGCTTACGATAAAAAATAATCGAAACACTCTTTCCCCGCATACTTTTATAGGACTTTGGGAACGCGGCTTTGTATGTACGACGCAAAAAAAAGAAACGTAAACAAGCACACGCAGTTGCCCAAAATCAACTCCTCCAAAATCATCGACTCAGCAGATTGGTTAGAAGCTAGAGATAGTGGGACAACGGCGAATCTCGATCAACATCATCACCGAGGACATCATCCAGTTTGATGAACCATTTTCCCACGGTTATCTCCTCCCCATGGCGGAAGGATAGATCCACAGGGGTAAACGGTGGCGTTCAAACAACAGATCCCTTTTTGGCTCGGAGGGTGTCCAGTGCACGATAGCTGCTCGCGGAACTTGCGTTTCATCAAATCGCTCTTACGATTGAAACAGTTGCCTGTAGGGCGTTCCGGTAGGCTGTTGTTTTATTTCGAATGTTCAGCGATTTTGGGCGAATGTTCAGCGTCCGATGTTCAGCGAGTTTGATCCAAGAAACCCAATACAGTGAAAAAACGAGCGCTGATAGGACCCGGATGCGGTTAGCGACACGGCAGGACCAGGTTCCGGTTGCTACCGGCAAACGACACAGACTGTCCATCAAATGACAGGGCAGCAGTTTATTTGACGCCCAATTTTAATTCTGTGGTCGCCCGAAAACAGCGTCCAGGTAAACGATCTGCAGGCGAGGTTGCAGATTTCGATTATTTTCGCTGTAGCCCGGCAAGCCTACAGCGATTTGGATTTACCCTTTTTTGCAAAGGAACGTTCGCCTAACCCACCAAACCACAGGTTGATTTTAGGGCGATTTTGTCCGTTTGTTTGCTTCACGATTGTGCCAAACCGTACGTTGTTTCGCGAGGAGCTCTATAAATTCCAAGGATTGTTCCTTTTTTTTATTGCGGGCTCACTCTTGTCCGAAGTCTTTGTGGCTTTATCTGTATTGCACGTATGTTTAAGCTGCAGAAAATGGATTTTCGCGCGGTGTTGATTTGTGAGGACCCGGAAGTCGATATGGATCGAAAACGCGATATCGACTGGTTAATGGATAGAGTCTCGGAAATGGTAACACTTGCCAGTAAGAGGTTCCAGCAGTGCCATCCTGCACGTTGTCGTCAGGTTTTTCCACCGCCCAGAAGTAGATGTTTGTGCGGAAAGTTATTTAACGCTCTAGTATGCGCTACCGGAAGGGTGTTTCCGCTGCCTGAGAGCAGTGCAAAGCAAATTCGGTTCTGTGCTGTACCGACTGCACAGGATCGTTTGCAAAAAGTGTTGGAAAATCGGTTTGATTCAATTACAGTCAACCCCGTGGGTTTCGCTTGCTATGAGTTTTTGTGAGTAATTTTTTATCGTTTTTTTCCAAGCTTCTTTTTCGACCAACTTTTCTCGCGGTGTTTGAAGCATAATAAAATCATTGGTTTTGTGGGTGATGTCCGAACGCATGGGATGTGTGTGGGAGCGTGACGAAGGGTGGTACAGGTAGCGATGCTAGATGCAAGGATTTAGCATTCGTAAATTTGATTGGAAAAGTTTGCACCTGGTTCGTGCACCAGCGACATCGCAATTGCATTTGTAGTGGAGTTTTCCGCTGCTGTTTGTGTGCATAGGGGTGGCGTGAAAACTGGGGCAAATGCAAATAGAGCGAGAGTGCCGCAACTGCTTTTCAAGAGTTCTCTTGCTAGCGTTTTTGTTGATTTTATTTTGCATCACATGGCAAGAGAGTAAATGTAATAATCGTTGCTACTGTAAGCATCATTATTGTATGTTACTCAATTAGTTTTATGTTTACTAGAAATGGAACAAATTATTTTAGTATGGCACATAATACTTATACCCCTTAAATTTTAATACTTTTGATTAAAAACTCGTTTCTAATTGGAAAAGATAACAATAAGTAACTGTTGTGATATACACCACCTACGGTAACTATATGGACATTTTTTTCGATTAGCGGAAATTTCGGAAGAGATACATAAAAACAGTAAATGTTTGGAAATGTAGTACCAAACCATTGATCCATGCATTATTAAGATTTCTAAACTATCTTATGAATACACAACCAAACTTCAAGACTGGGTGGCTACGGGCACCTTTCTATCGGTCTAAGAGAACATTGATGGTGAAGTGGGTGACGGGAGGAAAAAAAAGGTTATGATTACATTCCCTTACTATGCATGTAATAATGGCAAACATTTGGGTTTTTGTCGAACCTTTCTCGAACTGATCGAACCTTTGAATTGTTAGTCACTAAATTGATGAAGTTAATTAATGTTAAAAAATATTAAATTGATTATTTATTAAAAAATGTTTTTGAAAATTACTGGTCGATAATCCTAATAAAAACTTTAAAAAAGTTAATTTAGTTTATAAAAATCGTTAAAAAATATTCAAAAATCATCTTTAAATATGTTATTTTAAACTTTTGGACGATTTTATAATGCATTAATGAAATAAAAGAAACTTTATTTCGAAGTGTCATACCCTTAATCCCTTTTCTGTGTGAAGTCATGTAATAACTATAAATTTCCTATAAATCATACATTTACTGTTTTTTTATGCATCCCATCCGGATTTTTCGCATCTCGTTCATATAGTTACAATAGGCGGTATAGATAACAACAGGTTGTGATAGATTAAATTAGTCATAAGATATCTTATTATGCCTAACCGAAGTATTAAAAGTGTTCAGGAAATATACTTAAATATTGTTACAGACTTATTTGTTGTGCATTTTCTCTAGTGTGTGAAAGTGATCAAGCTCATACTAAACACCACATCGTGGCCACTTAAAAAAGTAATATACTCATAAGATATATACATTTTTCTCTTGTCAAATTTCGTTGACACCATCATCTGCTAGGTACGAACATTTCAGAAACACAGATCACGTACTCTTGCTTACCAGCATCTCTATTCATCTTCTAGTATAATCTTCTCCCGCTCCATAATACATGAAAGATCACCTTACCTACCTGACGAAAACAGTTTCACCCATCACAACTTCCGCCAAACAGGAAGTAAGATAACCCAAAAGGTGTCGTTGTGCATTAAGCAGGAATTAAGTCACAACCGTGTAGCCCACCCGGTGGAGCAGCCCGTGCTTTGGATCTTAAGCGAACCAAAAACTTTAACCTCGCCCAAGCCATCCAGCATTGACATCGGTCGTATCGAAGGTAGGAGAGAAAGAGCATTCCCACTACAATGGATGGATACACTAGAAAGCTTAGGCTGCTTCAACAACATGAAGCGCCTTATCTCCCGGCATTGCCGGCGGTCGATAGCTAAATGAGTGAAGCTGGTAAGTTTATATTCTCTTGCAATAGGTGTCAAAATACGGCCTGCCCGTTGCACGGACCATGGATGTCTAAAAGTGAGACTGGTGATGGGCTTCGTGTGTTCACCCATCGTAAAACCCCGTCAACCATCAACGTCGGTGGCACCTAATATCATGATGAACTTCATTATGACATTGCTTACATTTGCGAAACGTTGCCATTCCTTTTTTTCTGTTCCTGAGGAGTCACTGGGTTTTGCTCACTTGATGGATGGTCGTAAAATTTAAGGAAAACAAACGAGCCCATAAAACATACGGCCGTTTCTTTCTTCCGCACGACAGAATCTTCTAGACATATCGATGGAAGAGAGTAACGCAAGGTACATCTCTTAAAGGAGAAGAAAATGCTTAAGGCATCTAGGCATCTTTTCGAGTTCCCCTACATGAGTGCTCTAATACGTAATCCGCCGTAAAACACACAGCATGGAACTAACCAACAAAAGAACCATCGAACCAAACGCTAATAATGCTTTCAATACAACACACTACAGTACCAGAACGAACAGAAAATCAACAAACCTTGATTTAAAGAATGACTTTGTGCACCGAATGTTCTTGTGGGAGAGACTAGGCAAGCGGAAGGCAATGGTTATGATGATTATGATGGGATTTTTTCGCACCCGTAAACTGCCCGAAGCGGAAACATAAATTCCGGTTCAACACCATCGAGAGAGTTGCGAGTGCGTAAGTCAAAAGGTGAATGTGGGCCCTTTCGATTGAGTGATTCGAATGTGAAGCATGTGAGAGTATGAGCAGATGAAAAGTGATTTGAAGTTTTTTTCTACATATTATGGAATACAGATATGGTGGGTTATAAAATTGAAAGGAAGAGTTTGGGTTAGTGAAAAGTGAAATTCATCCTTTTTATTGATCCTTGACTTAATGTCGTTAGCTTTTAGCCCTTTTTGTGGTAAGTATAGATGACCTGCCAACCGATTAAGTATGAATGTTAAAGTTGAAGCGATTCCTATGTGTGTTATCTATCTGTAAACACTTTTTTAGAAAGTTTAATATTTTGGATTGTGGTACTGTATTTAGTAGCTCAATTTTGATAAATTGTAGAGTTGCGTGGAAAATAGAGCAAATAGTCCATGTTTGTATTCTTCTTCTCACCTACATTACATTCGTTCTGTGATTGGGTTCTTCTGGTTCAAACACGATTGTGATGACCTTTTTATTGTAGCACAGTGTTTACAAATTCTGTTGTGTCAATCGTTTTGCCTTTCATCTCTTTTCTCCGTACGAACGTCATCGGCATTTATGCTATACTGGCGATTTTTTAACATCATTCAAGTATTTTCCACCGAAGCATTGTGGGTCCCGGAGAAGTTATAATATGTGCTCGACTTTTTATGTGCCTCCGGTAGCGCTCTCCCGGGAGGAAATTTTCATTTCGGCGGAGTCGATGAGAATGCAGCATTTACGAACTACGATTGAAATGTGGAGGGGAACCTACCGGCATCCCAAGCTCAAGCAGCCGCAGCGAGGATATTAATGATAACGTTTATGGGAAAAGTTTACCATTTAGATGGACGGAAACGAAGTTGGGATGAGTTTTGAGAGAGTTTTTTACGTCGTTGTTACTGCTGCTGTTGAACTGTACGCAGTGTCGATTGGAAGGAAACTGGACAATGGTTCCCAAATGGTCCATGGGTGTGTTTGGAGTGGGATAATCCTCACGCATGTGTTACATACAGTATGTTCCAATCCGTAACACATCGCATGTGAGGAATGGCATATTTCCATTTTGCCGTTTGATTAAGTATTTGGAATTCTTCAAATTAATTTTGCGACTTGCTTGTATACGATGATTTAAATTTGATGAGTTTATTGCTATAATAATTTCTCATAGAAACAAATTTTAATTTCTTCCGATTAGAAAAACGCTCACGTTTTTTTACTGCTGATGCAGTATAAATGCTTGGAAAATTGAATTATTGATTTTTACGTAGCCCTAAGTATCCCATGCGCTTTGAACAACATCAATCAAAACACGCAATCGCTTGCTGAAAATGCTACTTAAAAATCAGAACCTCAAGGAACAATGCGACTCCTTAACTGTATACATTCCCTCCTCCATATTCACCGCTACAACGAATGAGAGAGAGCGATAGCGAGAGTGAGAGAGAGAGAGAGAGAGAGAGAGAGAGAGAGCGAGAGAAAAGCATGCGTACTGGTCGATGTTTGCCGTAATCAATCAGTATTTGCAAATTCAATAATACCGTACAAAAATAAAGCTTCCCCTCTTGCCATGGACTATGTATGCATGCGTTAGTGAGAAGAACCAGCCATCCCGCAACTGCTACTCTCCATCCACGGCATTTCCCGATCACTAGGTGTCGGATAAGGGTTTCAACATGAGTTAGTGTGGATGTGTGAGCTTTTTCTCCTCTTTTCAAATTTAAATCCTAATGTGAATGCGTTCATCGTTCATGTCGAAGCAGTGTGAGGCCCGGAGAGTGAAGGGAATTGAGCAGAAAATCCTGATATGTGATCGTCGTGCAAATACACACTCATGACTATGTGTGTTTGTGTATGTGGGTCTACGCGTATGAGCACTGGTAATGATCCATGCATGAAGAACAAAAACGAGCAGCGGCAAGGGCCATGCTGGCTTGTAGCAGGGAGTGGCAGCAAATAAGATTTACTTTGCAGATCCAATTTACCATCCCCGCGTTTGATGATCGACGTTCGCCTTAAACTAATTGCTGACGCTGCCGGCGTGGAAAATTCGTGACTTAGATTTCGTTTTCTGGCAGAGGGAGAAATTGGCTTATTTTATGGCTCGTTTGTGCTGCACTGGGTGGGCTCCGTTGATGCTGATTGCTAATTTACTTTGGCAAGATAAACAAAACGGTGTTTTCTCTCCCAAAAATTTACGTTCATTGAAGGAAAGGGCGGGGAAAACAGAAAGGGCTTCAGTACCGAAAATTGTTTAACATGTACGATTCGTGAAACGATGTAACTTTTAAATGCTGGAAGTCGTTTTGAGAAGAAAAATAATAGGAACAATGTTGGGAAATTGTTATAGTAATCATAAGTGACAAATTATTTATAAATTATTTATCTAATGTACACCTACTGAAAATAAATGAACTTTGTTTCATTAACGTCTAGCAAAATATTTGTATTCAATTCACTAGACCCAAACAATCTAATTTTTAACTGCTACGAGTTGCGTAAAGCTCTTAACTTAGTCTGCTAAGCTCTTAAATAAATCGGTCAGGATGTAAAATTTTACAGCTGATTTTAATAAGTGCTAAACCAAGGCGTATAAAAGGATTTGGTCAGTGAAGAAAAAAAACATAAAAAGTATATTAACTGTTGGGATGCGTTTCGTTCACTTTAATGATTTCTTAACAGTGGTGAAGAAAGTGATAAAAGGGAATTCTATGTTTGCGGTTTTTATTATATGAGGTCTGATGTTAAGCGAAGCATGAGAATGGCAATAAACATTGCTGCCTCTTTGGTCTTGAGCCTTTCTGGTAATCTATAAAGGTGTTATAAATCGAATGATCGTTACCGTAGCCATGAATTGCGTTAATGCTTTCAAACTGCTTTTATTATTTTAAGGTAGACTATGAACACAAATAAAAATTGGCGTCATACGTTAAACGTAGCAAAGCTTGGAGCAAAGAATTGGTTCAAAATGCTTGTTCCAAGGAATGGGGATTTTGTGAAGATATTAACAAGCACAGAGTCAACATAGAATAACTGGTGACAAATAAAATTGTAGGTGAAACTCTGCCCCAAGATAAATCCTCGGTTCCAGAACCAATGACAGGGGACAGATAAAGTTACAGCGAGCAATTTTATCGTTACAGTGCCTAAAACAGTAAAGACAGCGTAAAATAAAGCCTCTCAGCGTTCCACAGCGGGAACTTATTTTGTCGGCATTTCTTCGGGCATTGCCGTTAACGATGGCGCCTGGTGAATGAGTGGAGGAGTTATTATCATAATTTATCTGCCAAGGTAAATTTAAACCTTCCACAAAGCGAGCAGTTACCGACTGCTCCCCTACAGTGCCATTGCCCATTCTGGCTCAGTCCATGAAAGGTGCGCTAAAAAGATTATGTTAAAGATTTGGGTTGATTGAATATTCGCAACTTTTTCCATCTCGAAGGCTAATCGGCTTTCTGTCGTTTGGCGTAAGTTGCTGGCGCAGATTTTGGTTGCGTTTCCTTACCTGACCGCTCGAAATTCACCTTACGCAATAGCAACCTGTGCTCGCTAGCACGCGACGGTACAAATGGTGAAGCGAGCACAGATAAAGACAAAGAATGATCAAAGATGAAATGCGGACGGTTCCGACAGATTCCATCCGTTTGTAAGGATTGCCCTTGGTTGCTGCAAGCGTACTAGTTCCTTATTCCTTCAGGGTAATCTTACGCCATTTCTCTGCTTGCTGCTGGTAAATACACATCATCATCGCCTCTACGCCATCGTCTTAATGCTTTCATTCGCGATGAGAAGTTAATTTTGACTTTCAGCTAATTTTCGCGACTAACGAGATGCTTTTGTTGTAGATTGAACTTGGAGTAAGACGGGGAGAAAAAAGTTTAGCCCTGTGTTATTTAAGCAAGCGCCTCGACAGCAACTTACTGTGCGCACAGGACGAAGCTGGCATGTCGTAGCGTCCCACGGTGAAAACTGCATCCCTGGTCGGGTGGGAGATAATTCGCTGAACAAACTATTTCGTGCGATGAAAGCTTGTGAAGCGCCGAAGTTGGTAACCGATTTTCGAAAACCAAGCTTCGAAAGTCAACTCCAACAATAAAGCAATCCATCCAGAGCACCGTAACGTTGTCGGATGGTTTAACTTGTAAAGGGTATCTAAATGATTTACGGCATTTGCGAACGTACCTTCAGTTGCGATGCATCAAAAGTTATGCTCCTGTTGAAGCATACTCAACTTTGTATCTATTTTCGATGAAAAGCTTGAGAAAATTGTGCCTATAGAAAATTGTGTGGTGTGGGAGAGACAACGTGTCTGTGTGGTTCCATAATTGCACGTTAATTATGTCTCAAGGGAACCATTCATGAGTGTATAGCGCGGAATGGAGCTTTAAATATGCATGCAATTATTTGAGATTGTTGTCGGATTGATTCCTCTACATTATGCTACCGTTTTTTCGTGTAGATAGGCATGGTTCAATCAAGAAAATGTGCTCTTTAATTTTACTGTATTCATACAAAAATGGCAATTCCAAATGCAATTGACAGTGTGAACATGTTTCAATATAGGTGTTTTGATATTATCACACATAATTTAAATTAGAAAATAATAAATGCACATGTAACACATACTTGTTACATGTTACATATGAACAACGAAATATGTTGAGCATGAGAATTCAACATTAATCATTTACAAGCTGAAACACGTATTTCATACATTATAATATATGAATATGAATCATATGAAATAAGTGACCAATTTCATAAACGAGGAAAAATAGCAATTTTGTCAAGTTTCGAAAAAAATACAGTGCAATTTTTTTTTTGTTAGTCCACAACCCTACCCATATTTGATACAGGTCCCGGATTCAATATAAAGTTCCTAAACTTACTCCAAAACCAGTACTATGGTGGTTCGAAAACTTTTCAATACAAACTACGTCATACGTGAGAGAAATGAATATATTAGCATATTATATTTACACATATAAACAAAAGTATCGTCGTTTAGCGTGCGTTCTCTCGCACCCTATGTTTTGCGATACATACTGTCCATGCCCAACTTGTCTGCTTTTGAGGGGATCTGGCATTATAGTCGCCGATGCGTGTAGCGGTTGGCCGGCAGAGGTTAATGCACTTGGTGGCTGGTGAAGCTTTCGAATCGGTTTCGCTCTGAATATCAGCACATAGAGCTTGGTTGGGGCAAGCTAGTAAACAGACTTCGGTAAATACATAAGTACTCTAAAAGATGGAGAAGTCCTCTTCATTGTCTTCACGCACACTGTGCGTTTTGGAACATTTTGGAACTAAACCGAGTTTGTTTAATCTTACGCCTTCTAATGGTTTCTGTATAGGTTGATAAAAATATTACTTGGTCTTAGTTCAGGTTGACTCAGATGTTTTGTGTATTTCATCCATAAATTGTGCGAATGGCATAGTATAACTTTTCCATGTAACCGATGCGATAGAGACATTCCCGTCATTGGCACTCTTTCAATATTTGTGGTCTTCTAATTATATGATACGGTTCGTTGCGAGTCAATAATTGAAAACTTTGCCAACAGAATTCTTAAATACATCAAAAGATGATTTCAATGTTGTTGTATTATGTTTAAAAAATGTAACTACCCACCAGGGTATGTAGAAATATTTTTCTACGATGAGCTATGTGTACAAATACACTTAGCTATTCCTATTATGTCGACACACTCTTCCAGCGTGCTGGTAGCAAATGCCTTAATGCGGAATAATTTATTACATTTGAAGACAGTGAACTTCTGATGTGACAGACAGCCGACACCTTAATCCATCCTACGAAGTGTCAACTAACATAACGTGTACACAGACAACCTCACAGTTTTCCTTCAAGCCCCATCACACAGCGGGGAAGATTAGCGCTGACAAGTTTCGCTACGATTCCGGCCACATACATCACACACCGTATGTAGCCAAAAATCCGCCACGTGTATAGGGCAGCATTAGTTTTACAATTACACCCAAATGTCTTCATTTCCTTTCCTGAACGCGCCCGAAAACCGTCCGCAATCCGCATCAACATCATGACAGTTTGTGGGATAAAGCATTCGTTGGGATGTTTGAATCGCAAATGCTGCCGTGAAGAGATGCTGTCTCTTTTCCGCCCGGGTGCCATTTTTATCGCACCAGCGTCGAAGGGCACAACATTTCCCGCTTACAACGCTCGCACCCGCTCGATACGCACCAGTGAAGAAGAAAATCAAAGTGAAAATCTTCGTCGGAATGTGTGCTCGAGTCTGTTGCGTGAGTATATGTGAGAGTTGGGAATGGAAGAAAATTAAATTAGGCCGGTTTCATTTGTTTATGATTTTGGGCATATATTTTCATTCAATTTCCTGTCGCTTACGTGCTTCCCGGACGCGTGCTTGTTTGTCGCCTTTGCGGGCGTGCCGCGATGCGCCATTCCGGACACTGTGATTTGCATGCGCGTGTTGCCATGTGTGTACATACTCGTGTCTCTGTGTGAACCGCGGCGTATTGGCGCGAGGAAAAAAGAGTGGGGCGGATGTTTTCGCCAAGCAGGATTAAAGCTTCTTCTCGGCGCGCTATACGATTCCCAAGAATGGTTCTTCCATATCTTAAGCCCATTTCAGTTGCTTGCCTGGGGCTGATTTGATTGTATATGCATGTGTGTGTCAGTAAAGGACTGTATTCGGGAACCATATGCTTTCAAATCACCCGCGTATGATTGGGGATACATCTTGAGGCATCCTCATTCGATCGTGGTCTTCAAACGTTGGACGCAGATATACACCCACAAACATCTACAGAGTGATTCGAGCGAGTCGAAGGATGGGATCTAATTTTAATCAAGATTTTAAGCTGAATAATAAATATCTGTCGGCTTGGCCGTGTGGGAGCCGTGTAGTAGCGGCTGCGTGTGATGTGTTCGTGTCTCATCATCTGCCCCAGTTACGTCCAGTTTCCGCAAAAACTAATCCCTGCATCGTTTCCTGTTTTCTCCCAAAGCAACATCCTCGCAGTCGGGAGTCTCTTCGTAGAAAAAGCTTCGCCATGCCTCTCTCTCTCTCTCTCTCTCTTTCCCCGTCTGTCCACCTAAGAAAGGAGTTTGCTCACAGGCATAACAGATTCACGTAGCTCTGCGTAGTTTGTTGGTGAGCCAGACCGCAGAAACAGATCTCCCAGGTCAAATGTTTCCGAAAGGATTTGCTAGCAATCGTTCGCAACCACGACGATCCCGGCGGGTCGATGGAAAGATATCATCACGTCCACGCAGAAAACCGTCCGAGCGGGCGAGATTTCCAGTTTGTGGATCGATTTGACCGAAAATACGGCAGCAGTTAGATCGAAAGAGTTCGACCGACAAAACCAGCACCGCAGCCTTTGGTTGGTTGGTTGGTTGTTGTATGTTTTGGTTTGCCTTAACCCCTTTTGAAAACCGCCGGGATGCTTTCGCACATCCGGGTCTGTATAATTCGGATGTGTTTCTCAATGCCAAACGGACGTGTGTGTGAATGTGGTGTATTTTTCTTCTTTAAATTTTGTCCTCTTTTTCTGCGATACTACCGCCCTTCTTGTCATTTTATTGTTCACATTGGTTCACGCATAGGAAGCTTTTGTTGTCGTTTTTTGCAATGTTTTATGTGTTCAGCTGTGCAGTGTATTTATGTGGATTTTTCACTACAAAACTGGTACCACTAAAAAGAGGTACCATTCTTGCTGGACGTGTATGTGTGTCTTGAATGTTAAAACATTTATAAAAAAACACGTTACGTGACGTCACGCATGGCTTCCCGAATCGGAAACCCGACGTAGTTCCGGCCACTCGATTACACCCTTGCGTGTGAGAGGCAGTGTTTGAGAACCGAAACAAAAGCAAAATCGCTTGATAGATTCATGCGTTCACGCCTCATCCATGAAAGCTTAAAACCGCTGTGTCAATCAACGGATGTCCCAGGAAAGTTGAAGTCATATGTTGAAGCGTGACATCACTTGACAGCATTTCTTATGTTTCACATGTGCTACTTCCAGCGTCTCCAACCTCTGTGTTGATGGATATAGGTGGAGTCCCACTTAGAGATAAATGGAGCAAATATGGGCCAAAAATGAAATAGTAGGTTTTGTTTCCGTATCATTTTTCGGGAGCGTCTTTGGCGTACTCTTACGTATACTTTTGTCGCGATATGAAGCGTGATAATTTGTACAAATCACTATTCAACTCTTGCTCCTCTGAACGGCAACGAAAAGCAATATTATAAAGGAGGGGCTCCAAGTTTTCGGGTCAAATTCAATCCATATCTCGCACCACTGTTCCAGACTGTAAGAAATGTTTAGCGCATTCATCTGTAACGAATGCTACTTATGTTAGCTTCCGATTTTTCTTCCATGTGTACCCTGCGTCTGCGTCGTTGACCGTCATCAGACCGTTTTGCGAGATGGCATTTGTGATGCATTCGTCCGTAAACATATTATTTCATACCATTGGGAAACATCGTTTGTTCCATATTTTTTCATTACATATTTATTCATTCAACCACAACTCATTCATACTAGGCCAAAAGAGCTCACGATAAAATAAAGCATGCATTATTGTGTTTGATGATGGGGGATGATGAGTATTTTTTAGGTTGTTTCTGTTTTTTTAAAATATCATTTACCAGTTCACTCCTTAACCGTGGTGGATGAGAACAAAGATGACAATCACATGATGCGTATCATAGTCCCATCATTTGCAATGAACCAGAAGAAATGGCCACAGCAATGAGAACAATAGCATATCATGGCTAATGGATGTTCTTCCAATACGATTGGTTATATTTACCAAACCACATTACCGTTTAGACGGTGTGTGTTTAAACGGGAACATTACGTTTAATTTTAATTCAAGACAAAAAATGCATGAGCAACTTGTATAGCTTAAACCTACATGCTAAAACTTCATATCCTTATTTTGGTAATCAACAGTTTTCGTAGAGTTAAAAAAATAACTGAAAATTACTAAATAACCAGTGCATGTTAATTTAGTGTGTTTAAACAATAAGACAATTGCAATTGGGGGGGGGGGGGCGGTATGAGAAGTTTAACTTGTTTAAATTCAATGCTTACAGGTTTAGAATTTCACGTAGGTAAGTTGTAGTAAAAATCTACTTCTAATAAAAAAGCCAACAAACTTTGTAAACATCTCATCCAATTCACTTATTCAATCAGCACATGGATGCAGCACTGATTTGTTTATCTAAATTCGTAGAGTTTACCTTACTCATGCAGACGATCCAATTTTATGGTTGAATGAAGCATTTCGCAAAGCTAACCCCACGATCGCTTCCAGCGTTCAACATTTCATCTGAATCGACAAAACCACATTAGAGTTGGCTGAGCAATAGTAGGGATTGATCGTGTTTGAAGCGGAAGAGATCCCGTTTTGGCTATGCAACTGTCGAATGTCAACGCATCGATGCAATCAGTTGCGGACGAGATGCTACCAGCACAGCTACCTTTCGGGAGTAAATATTTTACAAGCCTTACTTCATGTCGGTCACACGTATGCAAGTATTACCGTGTACAGCAATTTGCATTCATTCCTCGGTACGCTGGGGCCGGTTTGCGACATCAAGGGTACGGTTTTCTGTTCTGCCCGTCGGAGCAGTTACGGCATTACCGTTCGATCAACCGTGAGCTCGTTCGCCGGTGTGTGCGTGTGCCATTGCATTCACAGCTATCCGGTGGTAAACTTTAAATAAACAATCTTTCTGCCTCGCAGATTAATTACACCAGGCGCAATCGATCAGCCAAAATGCAAACAGCGTTTCAACAGTGTTGGTAAATAGAGGGAAAAGCGCTCTAATGTTAGTTTTGTGACTGGGAAGCCGTTAAATATTTGGTACTTGGAATGGCTGGTAATGCATTTACAACGAAAACAAACAAAAAATGAAACCATTGCATAACTTAGTTTTGGTTTCACGCCGGAATACAGCGTGGGGGATTTTGTAGCGTAAGCTGTATCATTGGTGAATTTTATGTTGCATGTTTTCCACTAGCTGATAATGAACCACCTGGTTGCGCTTCAGTTGAATACAATTTATGCAAAACAAGACGAAAAAAAGCATAGCGGAAAGGTTGCGTATGTATTTGAGACAACAAAAAAACAAACAAACAAACATATCGAGAAACACGAACATGTTCGTGCGTGCAGAGAATAAATTCCCCTTCTATTCGTTGCACTTGGAAACCATTGCAGTGACCCTCTTTTTTTAAGAATTGGTGTTACGTGAGCAAGCAAAACTATCTTTTGTTAGCGATTGCTACTAGCTGTGCGAAAGAAAATTGTCACATTGACCGAGAGCTTGCAAATTAACAGGCTCATTACTTCATTCCTATGCTCCAGATTTTTATGCTATTCTTTTCAATTAATGTTTATAGCCTTAAACACTCCATTTCCACTCCTCCTTCAACAGGGACGGCTTTGCCGTATTGCTTACAAACGTACATTTAGTAACTATCAAAATGCTTTTCGAACCAGTAATGCCATTTCAGGCAAATTTCACACAAGAAAAGAGCAGTTATAGAATGACGGCTTCAAAACAAAAACTTTAAATGTAAGATTTTTCCTTTGGAGGGTTAGTTCAATACAGCAGTTTCTTGTTCTTCGTTTTGCCGTTGTAGTGTACTGGCAGTCCTTCGGTCTCGCAGAAATACATTTCTGTGCACACGGGTTACTAGTAAAAAAGTTTAATTAATTGTGACGTGCTAGGGTGTGCGTGAGTGCAAGCACCAGACCGAGCTCTTAGCAGCGTGCAAAGAAAATGATGTGTAATTTTTATATTCTTATCGTGTCAAACGGGACCGTTCTGGAATTGCATCGTTGCGGAACTCTGCTGACGATGTCCCCGAAGTCCCAGTTTTGACACCGTGACGGGAAGTATGTTCTTCATCACCGGATGTGTTGGTGTGTGTGTGTGTGTGTGTGTGTGTAGAGTGAGGGGATGAACGAGGGGACGGCTTTGGATAATGGAACTTTATGAGCTTTTGCCAGTGCTTAACAGGTTCACGCTCGTAACACGTACATACGTGTGAAAAAGCAGTGAAAAATGATGATTACCGCTGGTGGCACGGTTCTGTAACTCGACCATTTTAAGCGCCAAGTGTAATGGGTAGCGCGTGGTAGGCGAGTTGTTCTTTTATTGCAATGTGCATACGACATGCAACGGTTTGTATTTGGTTGCAAAGAAAGATTACAGTTACTGTGAAAAAAAAGAGAACAACTAGGGAAGAGTAGGCAGGAAGCAAGAAACTGAATATTGATGGAGTGTGTTTAGTCAACGTTTGAGTTTGGAAGGCGCATTAATAACCAAAGAAACGTTAAACTCAGTTGCCTTTCGTTTGTTTTTGCGATTTTATCACGACTTTAAATGCAATTTCAATTGTAAAAGCGTATGAAGACGGTATCAAACATTCCTGTCTCATAATACAAATAAACATGTCAACCTTGAAGAAGCCCTGAGAGTAAGAAGATAGTTAGAAAATGAGCGTGGAAAATGAACGTCTTCCCAGCATCTGTAGACACAGAAACACTACGCGCACGTGATGAGGATCACGAACGAAATCCACTCCGAATATAACAATTGGAAAGGGTAGCTCTCTCTCTCACACACTCACACACATACTATGCTCTCGTGAGGCCTTCGAGTCGTCATCGAATGAAAATGGACCATAAAACCGAGAAATCTGCTGACCGGCGCAATAATTCGCTGATATTCTGCGTCGAACCGAATCCTTACCCCCTCACACATGTATTGCACACCCACGAAAAATGGCACAGTAAAAGGGAACGAATTTTGCGAGCAGCTTCAAGCATGGTCTATGGCTATGGTCCATCAATGCCGGCTCCTCGACTCGTTCGGAACGCGCGAAAAGCCAACGCAACACATATCGAAGCAACATTATGCTTCCGCCAATGGGCAGACCACTGCCCACGGTCCGGTTACCTCCATAATGGTTGAATATGCACACCACCAAAGGATCCTGGGAGGCCTGGAGGCACTTTCACACGATCGAGACGTGCAGATAAGAGTGAAAAGGGAAAGTGACCGTGTGTGTCCTTATCATAGCTTTCATAGCTCATAAAATTTTATTTCTTATCATCACACATTTGCTGCGCTGCCGGCGTACAGTCCTTTCGCATTCTGAACCGAGCATGGTTGTTCGAACGTTTCATCGTCTGCCCACTGCGTTTTTGCTGCGTTATAGGACGCTGGAAGGACTGTTGATGGCAAGCACGGAGAAGAAGCCAGTTTTGCTGACCATTACTGACGCGTTTGCGTTACGCGTTGTAGGGCAAGCAGCAGCACTACGGCGTATGTGTTTGTGAGGGGTCAGCACAAAATTAACGCCGTGGACAGGCCCAGAACGAGAAATTTGCAATGGTCACAGAAATAGGAACGGCCTCATGCTAGAAGCAATCATTGACTTCTAAGAGCGTTTCTAATATGGCAGATGGGTAACGCTTACAGCTTGTTTTGTGCAAGATTAAGGAATCATCGAATTCAATTAGGTAATCGATTTGTAATTCTGGTAGGTTATAAAGCAATAAAGACGAGTTAGTTTTCGTATGAACAAAGCTTTAAACCATACGTTACAATGATTTTGGAAAATGTTTTACATTACATTGATAACCGTTAGTTATTTCAAACATTCATCATTCGCAAACAAGTCAGCTACCTGATATTTTACTGTCCTGTTCGTCTGAAAACTGTGAAATCTGTTTCACTAGTATATTTCCATTTGAGTATTCAAAACTAATGACACGTTGATGTTCTGTTACCAAAAGCTTACTGAAACACGGAACGCATGTATCAATAAAAAAATACAAAAAAAAAATCAATTCCATTCCCTACGCTGTGCATTCCTCAGCATGGTCTCGCTTCGGCAATCAACCGCTAGTAGCAGACAATAGGATATAAAACTCCTGCTCAAACAATGCTTCATTCATTGTGTGCATTTTATGTCTGTACAGAATAGTTTTTTTCCTCAACATTCTTAGCTACCTTCTTGCCAGCTAGACTTCTTCGAATTCTCAAAGGGCAACATTCATTCACAGTAAAAGCTGTCACTAGAGCAAATATTGAATGATAATAGTAAAAAATAACTTTCCCAAATCAAACTCCAATCAATTTGAAGCTGTAGTTTTTGCACCGTTTACATCGCTGCCTGCCAATTTAAAACGGTTTTTGACCAGTTCGTCATTAAGGAGCAGAAGAAAAAAAGTCATCCATAATTCGCCTCAACCCCTGCCATTTGCTGTGTCTATTATTTGTGGATGATTCAGACAAATTGAAAAATGTCTTCGTTTGTGCTGCCGCACACTTTGAAGTGTGGCATAACGATTTTCAAATAATAATCAGGCTCTGTGCAGGGTGGCCATGGATTTAAGATTCAAGTACCGAATCTCCATTGCATCGAATGGAAGGAATTCGGATGAATCAAACTTTGCCGCTGTAGGGTGAAGCTTAAGGGCGGTTGTGACAGGCCACGAGCAATGAAATGTGACGCTACTGCCAGACGGGTGGAATCTGGCACAGCTAATCTTGCCATTCCCATTCGCTGCACGCGCGCGTCGTTCGGCTGCTACGAGCGCTTCATAATTAAATATGCATTTTTTTCTTTCTTCTTCTATCGGCGCAATCCCATTGTCTGTGAGTGCGCATACTTGGTACGCATACATTCTTATTCTTACGGTTTGCCGATCTGCATACTGCTGGGTGTGTAGCGTTGCTGGCTGTTTTTTGCTTGATGCTCAACTTCCGTTCGTTTCTGAACGACCGAAAAGAAAAACGCGATTGTTTGAACATTCTCTTAACGAAGTTGAGCGTAGAGTTTGTGACTTTACTCCGCGTGCGATATTGCCCATGATATTTTTTTGTGTGTTTCCATCGAAATAATGCCCTAATACCAACGCCGTAGTAGTTGTGCATTTCATACAGGGAAATGAATTAGCTCCTAATGTGCTCAAACTGCTAAAATAAAATTATTTTTAATGAAAAGTCAGTATAGTTCAATTTATAAATTTAACAAAAAAAGAAATGTCACAAAAAGGTGTTTTAAAATGTTCCGTTTCCTTTACTATTGTAACCGCTCAAAAACTAAAACCATGTTTCACAATTCTCTCCATTTTATGTAAAAATAAAAATAATACGTCCTCTCTTTCTGCCCTGCTGTCGACGGAATGGTCCAAAATCGCGGTAGTATTCTGCGCACATAGAAAATTGCTTAAAGCGGGCTGTTTCTCGCATCCTCTATGCGCGGGGGGAGGGGTATCGACCGACAGCTGAAAGCGGTACGTTATGAGACTGCTGGGACGTGTATGAAACGCACTTGGAACGCATAAAACTTGCCAACTGCTGGCGAAGAAAGAGACGAGACCGATGTGTAAGGGATTCACGGTTCTTTTGCGTACAGGCTCGGCTGTACCGTAGTGACTTTGGCTTACGACCGGACGAATGGACAGCACACGCCGAGTGACGGGATGCATGAATGAATGAGCGTGATTGAATGGCGGTTCTAGGCTGAAAAGACAGATTGCTTATTCAAATGAGACGGCTAATTGAATTTTTATGATCATGCCGTCCGCATCGCTTTCCTTACTTTCTCGAACCATCAAAACTTTACCGTTCCACATTGTTTCCACTTCAATTTGTGCCTTTCACGCCCAACACTCTTTCTCTCCCTATCCCGTCGGTGCTGGGCGTCAGTTGGCGAATGGTTTTTGTTTTGAGTTTGGAAACTAGCTTATGCACCAACATCTCCAACCAACATCAAACATCTCTACACTGCCACCACACCCACGCGTATAACGCGGGAGTTGGTTTGCGTTTCGAATGGGCTCGGTACGCACCGCCGCTTAAGGTTAACGCGTTCGGGTGCGGTGTTTTCGAATGATATTCAGCGATGCGCTTGACGATGTGTAAATGCGTTCCGGCGATGGTAAGTGATTTTACGAGCGACACCGTGGCCTAGAAACGTAACTGACGCGCTCTGGTGGGCTGGTTGGGGAGTGGTGTGGGTGAATTGTACGCCGTAGGTTAGATGTGTGGCCATTAGCACCTTTTCCCAATGGCTCAAACCCGAACTAACACGAAACACGGTACGTCATTGTGTGAATACTTGTGCTTCGTTTCGTGCGAATGGGAGCTGACATAATCTGAGATTAGAAGAAATATGATGCTTTTGCTGGTATTTTTCATTTTACATTTATTTTTTCTATTGCTTCATGCAAATTCAAAAGTATGGGTTATTTTTGCAAAGTGGTTGGTTATCTCAAGTGAGTTTTAACTAAATAAATAAATAAAGTAAATATGAATAATGAAATTAATATGAAATTGGGCTGTTTGACTCGTCACTCTTTATACGTTTAGATATGATGCAACATACAAGTTGTATTCGTTGCAGAACACCATCATCACCAGCCAAAGATAAACTTATTAAAAAAAATACACAATAAAAAAGTGGAAACGAAATCGATCCATCCGTTCTACTTAGGAAAATAAACGAACGTGGTAACCATTTTTGCACTTAAAAATTACTCCTTTGCCACAGGAAGCTGATAAGGAAGCAACATCTCCGCCAAGGTGCCTGTTAAAAGGTCAACCGGCTCGATGCCAACGGAAACTTTTCGCACAAAATTCCACCCGAACACGTCCCGGGGGCATCGAGACCGATCGGCAGGCCGCGTTCCGGTAATTGCAAGGTAAGCATTTTTGCACTGCTGCTTCCAACTTGTTTTTCATCTTCCGCTCTTTATGCTTGCTTGGGCGGTTGATGCTCCTTTTATATCTCTCTACCCGGTGACTGTTTCTCCAAGATATTGCTCCTTGTTTGTATCGCCCGGGAGTAACGGGCAGAGAACAAAGGGACAGTGTTGTGTCCTGTTCTGTCTATCCGTGGAGAGCACGAAGCGGAAAGGCGAAAAAAGTATGATAAAATGTCCTGCCGATGCCGGGGTTGATCCGCAGGATGAAGCGTGCCTCCTCCCGCCGTCGTTGGGGGTTTGTCGTGCCGTAGAGCAGAGCAACATGGAGCAGGAAATAAGCAAGCACATGATTGAAGGCATTATCTTCATCGTTGTGTCCTTTGACTTAAGCCGCTCCAGCCTCCACACTATCCCCGTTCATCGCGAGATTCATCTTCCCTCTCCCGAAACCTAGCCTAGGTTTGGTTTAGGTATTTCATTCTTCTGCGAAAGAAAGCGCCGCAACCGTAACCTTGCAATACCGATGACAAACGAATCGGGAAATGGAAAACCAACGAGCAACGAGTCAAACGGGAGAGATGTGAGGGAAAAGGAAGGCATAAAACTCGTTCAGATAATACAAATCGGTAGGAGGACAGCAATGTTGAGGTTGGATAGGGAAAGAAAAACAACCAAACAAAACGCTCGACTTCGAACAATTCCGGGAACGAAGAACTTTCACCAGAAGCTGGATCATTTTTATTCGCTTCACCCTGAAGAAGCCTGTTTGAGAACCAGAGACGTTGTGTTTGAATGTGTGTGTGTGTTGGTATGGAAAAAAGATTGCCGGTTCTTTTTACCGACGAGAGGCGGAAGAAAAGGCAGAATGTTCTTCGTTCGTCTAGCCGTGCTTTTTTTTCGTCATTTGGTCTTTTATCCTGGCATTCATCGTTCCGGTGTGCTACTGAACCGTGTCGACGTTGCTGTATGCTGTATTTTCTGTCTTGTGCCAACGCCGCTGCCCTTTATTTTGTTTTCGTCATCACTCGATGACGTTCTAGCGGAGCTGTGAATGATTTTATGAATAAATACATTATTAAATCATTTGGCCTATTCGCACGGGCACGGTTGGGTGATACTTCTTCGATTCCATTTTAGCTGGGGCAACGTTTAGCGATTACCCCGAGGGTGTGTAGGTGCGGGAAACCAATGCTTCATTCCTTTGCCGTGTACGGTTGGCTTTTGGTTGATGAATAGCTGACATTTCTCTCCCTAATCCTCACCTATTAAGACGCGGATTTGGCAAAACACGTAGCCAGCAAATGGTTCAATTATGGTGTAAGAATATTAGATTCCCCTTCCTTATGTGTCGTTAATCTATTACAATTTATCTTTGCAACATTGTTTTTTTTTTAATGTGGGAAATGATGACAATTTTTTTTATAATAAAAAAAAGATCTTCCGACCAACAATCATGTTACGAAGGCAATAAATCATAACGATGATTGTTATGATTATTGGAATGATACACGAAATAGTGTACATAATGTATGAAAATTAAAAATTAATTAAACCTTTTGACATGCACAGGATACAGTTCACAGTCGCATTCGTTTTATCTAAACAAGGTAGAAGAATGCCGATGTTCACTGTACTTTAATAGCCACCTATGCAAAATATGGGAAACTCTAAGATAACAATTATTATTAACCAAAACAAAAATGCACTTGTAGTACCTAATGGAAATTAGTTCGTCCAAGTTTCATCAAGCGTATACTATGCATGCGTCTCGGAGGTGCTGAACTAGTCAATTATTGTAACATAGTTTTAACCTTCGGCTACCAACCCTACAAACCCATCATTAACTACGTAATTGGCTAACATGGCGGCATCTCCATCCTTCCAACGTCAGTACGGCATATTGCCACACTACGTCCAAACATCCGGCCGCCAATCTTAGCCAGGATACGCCTGTCGTCGTTTCCGAAACCTGTTATTTGTTTTAACGATTTCCTTGCCCCACGCTCCGCTTCGATCTATCTGTGCCGCGTAGGGCCACTCCGATGGGTGCTTATTGAATTCAATATTCTAATTAACTTCGCACAACAAGCGCTAACTAGTGTTTACCTGATCGTGTTCGGGCAGAGGAAGAAACATACGGGCCACTTCCGGGCGCTTTCCTAGCAACGCATACTTCGAGGAAACTTCGACGGACTTTCAAGCAGTTCGGTGAAGTGCATGTAGTACTTGTTAGAAACTGAATGAAGCATCACATTGAGCTGCGTTCTGTGCACTGAGTACTGAATACTAAACGAAACACTAAGATACAGGGTGGGAAGTAATATTCATATTACTTGTGTAGATTAGATATTAGTAAACTATTAAACAACACTTGTGGTGTAAACAATCAATTGTTCACTGAATTATTTAATTAGTAGATCTCAAATCACAGCTTTGTGTCTGTTGACTATTAATGCTTCAAAGCTGGCATTGATGTTGAATAAAATAGTTACGAATGTTTTAAATTTTATTTTCGACATTCGCTTCAACATATCCACCACCCACTGTATAAATGCGTGCATAAACATGCTACCGAAATCTGCTGAACCGCTCCACCACCAGCGTTACTATTAATCAACGTAATGAACTAGCGATCAAGCGGGTTTGCGTTTTTCCTCCCTCTTTCCTACCCAAAAGTCACCCACACCCATGGGCCCACAACGGAACGAATTTCCGTTGGCAATGGTACATCGAAGCGTGCCAACACTGGGTGAAACTATAGTAAAATAAAGTAGAATCAGCGCACACCCGTAACACGAACCCATAGTAGAAAGCTTCCTGTAGCCGACCGCTTCATGTTGTACTTTTTTTTTTATTCACCTCTATTCAAGGTACAGAGGACGACGAGGATTGAACGAACCTGTCGCGAACTTAACGCGCTCACCCGCTGAATCGGTATAGTTTTTTGGAGGAGCTGGACGTAAATTACGTTCCCATCAGCTCGTACGTCAGGCGTTCGGTTAGGTTTTTGGCACCCTCCCGAGGGGGGAAAGAGTGCACCAAACTGCACCGGAAGTAGCTCCACTTAGCGTAACTGAGCGGACACTCTTTCCAGGGCCGGGTATTGGTCGGACGGGTTGGAAGACGCAGGTAAGTCATGCGAGGGTAACCTTAAGTATTGTGCGGTAGTAGCAGCTTTCAGGAAAGGAAATTGTACTTTGCACGAATCTTTCCTATCCTTGTCTGTCGTTTTCAACCACTGCCCTATGTAGCATATTGCACATGCACTTTCCAGTATGCGCAGTTTACGGAGTTGGTACGGCTCGGTCGTGGTAGGACACACTACGGCTCCTGGTTCCCGTTTTCGTTCCGCAGCCGTGTCGATTATCGTGCCTAGAACCCTTTGTTTATGCAAATGAGGTTCCCCTGCCCGCTCTGAGCAGTTTGTTGCCAAGTTGGTGCCTTTAAATGCCTTGCTTTTCCCTGGTGGCAAGTATCGGTCACCCGCCGATTGGATCAAAACGAGGCAGCTTGCATGCGAGAAGTTTTGGAAGTATGTATTTGTAATTTAGTATGAGCGTGCAAGGTAGCACCGTTTCGTGCCAGTAAACTACATGCTGATGGCATTTTGTCAGCAGAATGGCGATCTTACCTTCAATCTAGCAACATGAAATGCTTAGGAATGTTAACAGGCGCTCCGCTTGTAGTACCAGACCACCACATCCGTTGTCGGTAGTTTTTTGACAGTGCTTACAGTACTCGATCAATCGTAGAAATGTTTGTTTTGTACGTTAAATATCCACACAGGCTATGGTACGATGATGCTCAATACGTTTTCCGTCCAAATTTTGCTCATATTTACAGAATATTATCCCCCAGGTAACCAGCAACTTTTACAGGGTTTACCAGCATAATAAACAACTGTCCACTTGTTTATAACAATAGTCGTTTTGAATAGACACCGCTGTCTACCACTTGCTCACACGTCAGATGGTGTAAGCTACTCTGTCCATTTCAATAACACAATTTTCGCCTTCGATAAGCAACTGTCATATTCGGCACAGTTTGTTTTGTTTTGACAAATTTTGCAAAAACAAAACATTTTCAAACACGTTTCTTTTATTCAAGAAATATGCAGTATAAACCATACATTTCAATAAATCAAAACATTAATTTTGTTAATTATACAACAACCACATGAAACCGTGCCGAATCCGACCGTTGTGCAATCGAAGGCGAAAATTGTGTTATTGAATTGGACAGAGTAGCTTACACCATCTGACGTGTGAGCAAGTGGTACACAGCGGTGTCTATTCAAAACGACTATTGTTATAAACAAGTGGACAGTTGTTTATTATGCTGGTAAACCCTGTATCTGGGACCAAAGGGTGCGACAATGTCAGCACATTAAACTCCCATAATTCGCCTAACATGCATAAACTTTGCGATTTGTTTTCTGGATAAAAAGGATTACTCGTACGTAGTCAGAAGGTGTGAGATTTGAGAGTTTCCCCAGAGAAAAGACAAATATGTTGCGTGCCTTTTTGGCGGACGACGGTGATGGTGGTTTTGTGTCGCACACGTGGAAAGGTGAGAACATGTTCGCTCGTTCGTTGCGACGAAAAGAGCACCGAACAAGCACCGGCAGCATCGCGCGTCTTCACTCACGTTAGCTCATGACAGCCCTAACTGTCCAAACTTATTCGCCTTCCTGTCGTCCGTGGTTCTGCGAAAATCAAAATGAACATTATCTCTAACTTTTTCCAACCGTCGGCGTCTCGGGATACTTTTGTCGAGCGTTTTTGTATGCCGTTCGTATTTCCCTGTTAGCCAAGATGTTGGACGACGTTCGCTTCCAATGTTCAAAAGTTGATTTCATACCACCCATCATGAGAGGGAGTGTGTGAGAGTGTGTGTTTGTGTGGCATTAAGCTGTCGAAAAGAAGCTGAGCACGTAGCACGCGTGCAATACCGGGCGGAAGGTACGGGGTTAAACTTGCCCCAGAACTTTGGTCGTGTGTTCACACTTGGGAGATGCGTAAACTTCTTCGTCGGCTGGGCACATCCAAAAGCCACTATCTTCATGAAGATTCACCAGGTTCCCTGTTGGATATGCGGGAGAGTTATCACTTCCAAAGAATCGCTTGTGTCTTGGCCTCGGCAATCCTCGGTGTCTAGCAATGCAGCAAAACACGTTCCAACCATCCACGTGTGCCTGTTTCCGCAAATTTTATCACACGAAAATAAAAAGGTTTGAAACCCAAGTACATATGCAGGATAACCGTAAGGAACCTACTCTACGCTCTGTCTCTCATTCTCTCTTTTTCACTGCCCGTTTCTGCATTAGCACTTAACTTTGGCAGCACGCTCCGACAAGTTGGCATGAAAAATGGAAGCCTGAATCCAAAATCCGATACATTTAAGTTGATTTCGTGCAAGCGTACGTGGTAGAAAAACTAGGTCGGAATGTGCTGGTGCGGCGATGTTGCTGCGGATGTACTGCAATGGTAAAGATGGTCCGTCTCTGCTCCAGCAATAAAAAAATTGAGAGGGTGCGACGAAAACCACTAGAGAGAGAATAGGGCAAAAGTTGAATTCTGCTCGGTGTATGATAATTAGAAAACTTGCCGCAGTTATCTGCCGGGTGACTGTTTAAAGTTTTCAGTTTTCGGCTCACCACCACATCATAGCCGATTGGAGTTATCCGGTTTCGTTTATTTTTGGATAGTATCCACGACTGGTCGTTTGCTTCTGCCGTGTGCCGTTTAAGGCAATGGAGCCGTCGGGCTGCAATGGAGGAAATGGGTTCTTACTTCTGCCAACCATTCAACGCAATAGTGTACCGAATGTACAGATGCACTAAGTTATGCAAACGAGCTAATTCAAGTCCGTGATTGCCCGCACACAAACCTTTCGGCGCAGCACCCGGTGGTCTATGGCGAAAGACACAAAACTTGTCTGGAATTGTGTCAGTTTGTCGCCTGACACTGAGGTTGTGGGTTGTGGTTAGTAATACAAAAAAAAACCAAAACGAACAGAAATAAAGAAAAAGGGTCGAGTAAAGGGCAAAGGGATGTCCAAAGAAATGCGTTTAGGTAAGTTCCTAGCAGGAATAAGTTTAGTGCTGTTGCTTTATTTTCTTCGACTTTGCTTTACCTTCCTTATGGAAAGCAGTACCGTGCCAGGGACTGTAAAACATTCACAATCTGGAAGTGACATCATCATCATCGTAAAATAAACCGTATATACACGCACACGAACTCCGGTGGTAGTGATTACCCACATTACGAAGGGTATGGTTGAGGAGCGCGGTGAAGACATCTCGACGCAGACATGCAGATCCTGCCCAACTCATCTCTGTCATTTACAATCACGTCCTCGGAAAGTTTTCCCTCGGCAAAATTATGCTAATCCTGTAAATTGATGTACTGTGCCTGTGTGGGTTTGTTGCTTCTATACCATCCTGTTCGAATTTCGATTTTTTTAGTGAACATATTTTCTTATGCTGATGGAACGTGTTGCTCGTTACCATGATCAAGCATGTTTGTTCATCGATGAATTGTTAATTTAACATTAGCTTCTAAAACAAACGCTATACTCAGATTTTTTTTGGAGTGTACCAATTGCACTAGTCTTTCGAGTCGTTTTTAATCGATGTAGAAGTTGTTTTGGTATAATATGTATTGAATAAAAATTAAATTGGTTTCTTTCTTTTTTAAGTTGTTAAAGTAACGATAAGAAATTACTAAGATACACACTACTCTCCTATATAATACGAAAATACTTCACATAATTACTTCAAGCTTCAATGTTCATGAATATTGCTTTGCATCGGGTCTTGCTAACGGCAATTGTTTTAATTGTACCTTACAATCCTGTTGATTATATATAATACATTTTTTGAATATGAAAACTTATAGCAGTATGGAAATGAGTGTAAAAATTGTAAATTTGTTGTGTTTTGTATAGTGTTTTCAACTAATTTTTAAACTTGTACAATTTCAACATATGCTGATGCTCATGAGTCGAATGTTATCTGCAAGTTTGTTAGAAACAACCTATCCTTTTTATACGAAATAAAATCAGTAACCAAACTCTAGACACATGATCACAGACTAAACACTCGTTCTAGAACAAGTTGTCGATAAATCACAACCAACCTTCAGGTGAGGTTACTTTCTGTTATACAAGTACCGTTTCGGTAAACATCGAAAGAGAATCGCCTTCAACGTGTGTCGACGCCTCATGACAAAGCTCGGCCGTAGGTCGTCTGCCAACCCAAACGGAAAGGACGAAAAGCAGACATGGGTTGAACAAATAAAAGCAGCTCTTCACAGCTTACACTCCGTATAAGAAGCCTTTCGCCTGTAGCTTTTATGTGAAACCCCCACCAGCTACGTTCGGGTTGATGCGCTTGCCACAAGTAGATAATAAATAGTATATTTCGCTTCAGCATCTTCTGTCCTCTGCCATACACGCTTAGCCGTGCCTACGAGCTCTGACGGTTGCAAAGTGTCCATCCAGCATGACCACATGCTTGACGTTTAAGCTGCCGGATGTTGGAGTGACATCAAATTTTCAATTGTCTGCGATTAACCTTAGGCGTCGGTCAAAAGGCTCAACACTGTTGGCAAGCTGCTAAACTACCAAGCAAAAAGGTCTCAAATATTGACCAGGGGTTACTTTTTTTACTGTTCATATGTTGTGATAGTGTGTTGCGGTCGTACCAGTAGACCCCAAAATGGACGATAAAACTTTAAACAGAGCCATATTACTGTCTATAATGTGGCATGTTGCTGCATGTGGATAGTGGTTTCATCCAGCACGACGTTGGTGTGTGGTTGAAAGCATCTGATTAAATTATGTTATCGTTCATGGAATGAACAAAACATGACACTTATCATCTTATCGGAATTTGTTTGGGATTGTGCACTTCTTGTAATTGTTTTCAATTAAGAATGAGTTGACACTTTTAAAATTATTCATAATATGAATCTGAAAATTTGCTGTACTTAATTATACCACAGCAAATCTCACGATTTGCTCATAATCATATAGTTAGCAAAAAAATATATAATTTTTACATAATACATCTATTAGCTAAGCTCCAATAAATTCAAATAACATAGTTTCTCCCAGGACGTTGAACGCATAATGTTTACGACGCCACTCGAAAAGGTGGGAACGATCCATCCCATCGCCTCGAAACGTCCGTTAAAGTCACGTTAAACGTATTAAGGTTTGATAACCCACCCCAAAACGAACTCCCGGAGGCTAAGTTTAGTTGGGAGGAAAGTTTTGCGCAAGTATGAGGCACATTTTGCTAGTGCTGTTAGGCTTCTTTATCCTGAATGTATTTATTAAAGAAGCACCACTCGAGCTTGACCATTCCCGTGTGGCTGTTTGACGGTGTATGGAGCTATATCCTCTTAGCCGTTGTCGTACAGATACGATCGCCCGGGGACTGGCTAGCACTCTCCCTGAAGTGGCCACAGCGTCGTCCGATGCAAGGAGCCGTATCTAATCCGTTTTCCAGACGGCGAGCGGGACAGACGGTCGCCGGAACAAATCCTCTCGAGAGGAGGAAGCCCTCGAGCCGTTATCTGGCGACCCATAAAAATGGTATTCGAGGCGAATAATTACCGCCCATGGCAGAAGGTGGGCAGCAGAAACGCTTTTGATCGCAGTTTCACGTGTGCTTCTCTCGAACAGGATGAGGATGTGTAGTGTTTTTTTTCTTCTTATTCGTTTCGTTGCTGTCCCTCCTATTTTAACGATATTGCACCGGCACGATAACGTCTTCTACCGTCACATTACATTTATGGCAAAACCGACCTGCGGATGCCGATCGCCCACGGTACGTAATGGAGCATCCGTTGCCATGGCTGCCAGCAATGGACAGACTCAATTTCGTGTAAAAATTACATATTCTCCTTTCGTTTCGAGCACCTAAATCCGCGTGTTCAGCCATCGGTTAAAGCTCCAACCGAGAAGCGATAATAATCATCAAAGAAAAGGATCTGCTTCCGAATAAAGCTAGTGGAAGGGATCGGTGCTATCCAGTGCACCAAGGGTACATTCCTTTGACATTCCGTTCCCTCGTGTTTTAGTACTCTATGGCAAAGGAAGGCATAACTATTCTCATGCCTCTCCGTCTATCCGTAACGCTTCTGAGAATGTTCGCTTGAGTGGAAAACACCGCCCGTGCTCGGGCGTGGGAAATGAAATGGTCGAGTTAATTTAAGTGTAATATTTACGAGCGTGAATATCCTAAACAGTGTGAACGACATTCATATGGGAAGAGTATACGGATTATAGTTTCAAGTGGAAAACAAAAGGATTCATTGAGCAATGATAATGTTGTATGAAAGATATTGAACGTATGTATCGATATGAATAATGAATAATTAGTAATAAATATGTTAGAATAAAGTATCAGATACCACCTCCATTAATTAATTTTCAAACGGAATGAGATGTATTGTGTTCTTAGTGATTGCAAACATTTGTTATGTATTTTCATCCAATATACCGATTATGAACATAACAAAAATAAATCAAGAATTAGTTGATGGAATACGCCTAATGAATGGCAAATTAATTCTTGGAGCATCTTCATCATTTCGATAACACCTACCCCCGTTTTATGAGATTGTATCAACAACGGATTAAATACCGGATGTTTTATGCATCTTCCACATAATTGCATGCATTCGCATTATGTTGCATCTTTCAAAACGATATGAAGTTCCATCTTTGACTTCCGGGTGTACCGGCTAATGTAATCAAAAGGGTTTAATTTAATAAAGATTCATGTTGTTCAAGAATACATGTTACTGCTCATCCTTTGATGAGAAACATTAACGATCAAGCTGTATTGGTTTAGCAACGATTCTTGAACCCTATAGAATGTAGCAATCCTTTAGAATGAATTCTTCCTACATTACATTTCTCCTCAATCCAGAAATGGTTCTGCAGCACGGTTTTAAATGTAGCCTGTCATCTAGGGCGATGGATGGTCGTTACTGTAGCTGTTGGGCAAAAATATTTTACATGTAAACCTCACCCCATCAACCTCATTGGAGATGTGTTTCAACCGTAACAATCCCGGAACATTGTCGTCACAATGCCCGCCCAAAGGTGCAGGGTGAATGAGCAAATTAATGTGATTTTATGTTGCTTACCTTTCACGTAGATGGCTGATATAATTAGAACAATTAATTTCCAATAATCCATTTTACGGGCTGTGTCTCGTACGTTACGCCAACTGCTGCTGCCTACACGCTGCACGATAGAACGGCTGCTGAAAGCTTCGTCGATCGCGCGCGCGTTTGTGTGTGTGTCTGCTGCCGTTTGACCGGGTGCACTGGTCGATGTGGCAGGATCGGTCAACCTAGCCTGCCACTTTCCTGTCTCCGCTTCCGACGCTTTCCCTACGGTAGGTCGATGTTTATACAAGGTACGGTGGGAGTATTCCGGGCCCTTTTGCTGCCACCAGCCCTCATGCACTATTTGTATAGGATCTTCTATACGACATTACACGACACAAACACACTCACGCACATACACACTGTACAACTGGAACTGCTTGCACTGCCCCGTTACACCACTATCCTGTTAAATGCATGTCACCTGTTTTCTGTGTACGTATGTTTATCTGGCTCAGCTAGCTATGGGGAAAAGGGCAGCGTTGTTGGGAAATGAAAAACAGGGGTCAGATTGAACGTGTCCGTGGGACGTTCCGCAACACCTCTGCAGCGCGCTAGGTGGAACTATCGCAGCTTCCGCTACTTTGTACACCAAAAATGTTTCATTTTGTATTGTGGCAAACGCATACAACGTGTACAAAATATCACGCGCAAGCTTTCGATGCTACGGAACGTTGCAAACGCGTTCGAAGTGGCAGCCAATCAGGGGCAGCACGTGTGGCCGGTTTCTGTGAAAATATCGACACACTTTCCTACCCCGTGCAACACTCACTGATTGGGCTAGTTTGTGTCGAACGTCGGGGTTTTCGCTTCAAATTAAATTTTGTAATTTCAATTAGCATCACAATTCAGTTGCACTTTATTGGATAAACGATAGCGCAAATTCTCCTTCTAGGGAAACTGTTAATGAGGTGCTGATAATGGGCCGTTTCAAGAGCAGAACAGAATGTATGAAAATTAAGGAATGTGTGTATGTGTTTGAGTGTGCTTTAAAGAATACATAGTTGTAACTTAAAACGTCAAAACGGGACTAACAATAGTTACTTGGTAGAACACTTTAAAAACGAAAATTTACATAATCGGGTGCGATGTAACATTTTACCCCACCAAACTACTTGCTATTACATGGTACTGTTGCAATCCTTTTCACCAGCAAACATTTCACCTGATCACACATACAAACACACATAACTACACAGCATTTGGAAAAATCCAAATAGCGCTTGTTGTTTCAGCAGCACGAGATCGTTCATTGTGGGCCTGCTACGAAGGCGCGCACGGTTTTGCAGCCCTTCGAGCCGTGTTTATGCAAAACACATTTATTTATTATCGTAATGGCGTTGCCTGGTGGTACTAGCTGGCTGTGCTATGCTGTTGTTGTCCATGTTTGCACCTCGTCCGCGTACTTAATTTCACCGCCAGTACAGTTGGATTGAGCTGGCGTGTGGAAAAAAAAGCAGAACTCACACACAAACACACATTGAAACCGAACGCTCGTGCACTAGCAACCGTTTGGATGACGGCGTGTTTATTTTAGCATTAAGCGGCACATAATTACTCAATTCCGATGAAAATGGTAGCTGGCGGGTGGGCCAACTGAAAGAAAGAGTGTGGGGGAGGGAGATGTAGCAACCCACCCCGGTGGTATGCCTTTTCATGTCCGTTGGACCGCAGCAAATGTGTATCTACCGGTTTGGCCAGTCGGTACAATTCTGCGGAGTAAAGTCACTCAGTCAGTTAGCGAGTCGTCAACGAGTTGGGTGGCTCGGGTGCGGAATTTGTTTTGCACTGTTTCCCTATGTGCCTTTTTTCACCCGTTTATTTGTGTGCCTTTCGCAGTGAAGCTGGCCGCAAGAATCGGTCGGTCGAATCGCCCTTTTGCTGCAGCATGGTGGTTGCTTTTCTTCCGCACTTTGTGCTATACATTATGGCGCACATACACACACACACAAACCATTTGCTGCACGGATCTGAAACGAAACCAAGAAAGAGAAATCCATAATTAGTCGTTTGCTCCCCACACTACGCCAAACGATTTAAATGCGGCAAAGTTTATTCAAGCTAATTAGGGAATTATCAATTCGCGCGCGCCGGAAGCCAGACAAACGCTTTTTTTTTTGGAAATGGATAGATGACGGTTTTGGCTTATCGCAGGATGAGTTCGGAAAAAAACACGGCCCAAAGTAAGCTTCAAAACTGCACAAGAAGGACCATGAACATCCACCAGCACTCACGAGCTTATGATTTTAATGACTTCGTCTGCTTCTTCGGCTCGCTTCGCTGGATGGTTTGATCTGATTTAACCGTCATTTTTGGGCTAAGATTAAGTCCCTCTTGACCATTCGAATTAAATTCGCCATTTGCCTCCTTGCCGTACCCCATCGCAATAAAAGGATAAATTAAATGGATATTTGTTCTCTTTTTTTATTCTCCCTTCCGCATCCATGGCCAATCATTCGCTGTTCAGGAAAGGAATGGTGTCTTAAAATATTCGTTTCGCCATTTACGTACGGAATGGTTTTGGCGGCTGGAAACATTAAATTTTTGTATTTTTTTCTATCGCACTGGGGGGTGATCGAAAAAGTGAAAGCCCTTTTTGAGTTTAATTAAATGGAGAATTCAATAGCAGTACAATACAAACAAAATGCTGAGCTTCGTACTGCCGTACCGAACACAGTACCACATCTTGTGGCTGTGTATTTGTTGGAGCAGTTTTAATTACCACTGCTCGACCGCTGCTTGTTCGTACAGTCCTAGGTGGGCGTTCGGTAACAAATTAGCACTCGTAACGTGTAAATGAAACGTTGAAGTATGTCCATTTTCCTTGGTTCGTGGTAGTAAAGGATAGTGTTTATAAAGTTTGTATAATTCTAAAAGCAGCATATGATTTGAATTGGCTAGAGTCATTCTCGTGTGGTATAAATTTGGTTTTATTTTTTAAATAAATTTTACTTGTTTGTGAACATTTATTTGACGATAGTTTAATTGTATTTCTTGATCAACATTGGAATGCCCACATGATACAATTCCTATCATCTGTTTTTAATATTAAAAAAACAACAACCCTAAGCTATTTGTATGTGTTAACTATGCTAACTTTTGAACATCTTCATCCGTAAATAAAACATGAAAAGAAACTCCTAATCGCATGTTCATGGGTGCGCACAAATTCGCAATAACTATTCATACATATGCTCGGATTATGGTTTCTCGATGTGCCACTCGTTTCAAGCGATCCAGTTTCAGAAACAACATTTCCCATGTACCTTTCGCAAATGGTGGAGAAATATTGTGAGAATCGCGCAAGAGCGAACGCGTGAGAAATGCGCTCCGTGATGGGTGTGAAAAATTACTTTTCCTGGGCGCATGGAATCCTGCTACGGGTATGAATTTTCCCGGAACGATTTCGGCACCATCAACGCCAATAAAGCCGTCAATTGTGCAGGTGATAAAAGCATTACACGCTGACTCAATCGCTTTAGCCCGTTCGATGTTCCAAAGCGGAACATGCACGTGTACGTGAATATTCGTCGTAAGTGTTCGAAGAAGCACGACCACGACCAATGTGTTCTCCCGGGGCCAAAAAAAAAAAAGCACAATGCTAACCATGGTGTAGCACATTTCAAAATCTGAAATGTTCCCAAAATGTGAATGAAGCATCTCGCACATCTCGGCTCGCATCGACAGGTAGGGTGAAATATCATTGTCGGATCAAGCCGCTGCCACCCAGTAGCTGATCCTACTTTCCAGAACCTTCCGCCTAATTTGATCATCTCCTCCAGCAGCACGTAGATAATGTTTCTATTATATTTTTCATTTGTTTTCGTGCTTCCTCAACTCCACCTTTCTCTAACTTCATCATCCTCAGGTCGTGAGAAGGATATGAGCAAAATACCCAATTTCCCTCACCTGCTATCAGAGGCTGCCCTGGCGAAGGCGAAATTTACCCCATTTATGCTCGGAGGAAGCTTTAGGTTCCGGACTTCGTCGGTCGTGATTTTGTCTGTTAATCTTCTCGTTATGTATTCTTTTCATTCGCTCTCGCTTTTTCTTTCTCCTACATGTCTTACATACTTCCCTCACTGAGCGCCTATAGTGTAAGCTTACCCTGTTGTTTCTCGAGCATGACGCATTTAACATGACCACATTTTGTGAAATATCCCCCGGAACAAGATCCGTAGCTCATCCGTCTGCCAGACGTACCAAAACAAATCTATGAAACCACGGTAAGATCTTCAAATAACTGCAAGATCCTTTTATATTTTTTTGGTTTTTGTGCGCTATTGTTATTCTTCTTCCAACAAACCATCAAAAGAAAGCTATTCTCAGGAGAATAAAATAAACCAACAGCAAAAAATGGAAACATTTGCAACGGCAAAAAACCCTACCTCGGTCGTAATATGAATGGCAGCACTAGACGACCCATTGCATGCTACCGGGGTCTCGTGGCCAGTGTTTGCTGATTTGTAAAACAAGTCTCATCTCGTGCTAATATAATTTAGCCCGGGCCTCTTCGAGCGGAAATTCGATTTTCTCTTGCTCACCGTGGACGATGTAGGATTCATCGTCCCATTCCGGTTGAGTTGTAAGCCAGTCCGGTTTTGGGTTATTATATTTCTTCCGCTCGACCCACTAAATGACCAGGTGTGTGTGTGTATGAGTGAGAGAGAGAGTGTGTGTAGGATAGAGATAGTAGAGGTACCGGGTATTACGTACTTCCTGGCATTATCTTTCTCCGTCACGTTGCGCCAAGTGCAAGAAAGTTTTTTTTTCTACTATAACTCCGCACGTCGCTTTCCGTTCGCAGATGAACCGTGTCCGCCGTAATCTGCTTTGCCCCATCCGGAACACCCGCTAAGGGTCCAGCAAAATCGACCAACTAATCAATCATACACTTGTTTCAAGCATGCCAATCAACCTTCAACTTCTTATCATTGAGAGCTGAAATTGAAAGGCACTCCAGCGGAATCAATGGAGGAAACAGAAAAAATGAAGAGCAAAGCCGTTGAAAAGAAAAACATAGTAAATGTTCAAGAGAGTCTTATGAAGGAGCGATCGAAAGGAACAAAAAATACTCAAACCTCACCCCGTAAAAGCGGAAGTAAAAAACACATTCTACGAAAAAAAAATGATAAAATGTGGCAGTTTCCATTTCTTTCACAACGAAGCAATGATGTATTTGGTTTCTTGGCGGAAGAGATCTGTAACGTTTGCATTCCTGGTAGTGGTGATGACACATTTGCAGGATGTTTTTTTTTTTGAAAAGTAACTTGTCTTTCCGATCTAATGACATATGGGGTGCTGTTTTGACATCTGAACTTAATGTTGCCGACGAAAAGCAATCGTGCAGACTTAGACGTCATTATCGTGAGCTAATGGAAAACTTTGTATTTTCGGTAGCATGTTTTCGTATGGTTATTGATAAATGGGCATATTTATTGATATTTTATTTTATTTTTAGAAAGTGTTGAAAAATTTTGTAGGTTTAATGATCATCTAGGATGTTTTTTAAAAAGTATTTCGCACTTCAGTTTAAGAAAATGAGTATGATTTTGATTTATATACAAAAGCTTGCCTCCTCTGGTTAAAGAAACAGTTAATTTGATAAATTGAGATTATGAATATCCATTCAGAGGAATACAGCATTGATAAAAATTGATTCCCGGACATCCTTTTAGCTTTTTCCACCTACATAACATTCGTTGATGTACGCAGGTATTGCAGAATTCATTTGTGAAATTTGGAATCTATATTCCATGGATGGATTCGATAGATACAAACATATTTTGTTTATTAAGGTACGTAGTTCGGATTCATCTTGAATGATGAAAACATATGGTATTAAATAAGTGTCTCAAATATTCAATATCAAAATAAATAAAATGTCTATTAGAAGTACATTCAATATCATTTAATCACATACAGAGTACCTTTTACGTGGCGACTTACATTCGAACTCAAAGCTTAAAGCCCTCCAGTGGGCCAAACTGATGTGTTCGAGCAAACAAGGTACCGGTTACAAGCTACTCTAGACCGTGCGCTCGAAAGCTTCCTGAGTGTGATACAAAAATATCGAAAACCGAGGATGGCTGAGATGACGACCACAAACGACGGTGGCGTTCAACGTATCGGGCAAAGTAAACGGGAAGATTTACTTTTTCCGTATTATCTTTCTTCCCTTCCCGTTTTGATGAGTGCTTTAGCCGGAAAAAGGGATGGTGGCAGTCGAGGGAGCCTTGGGTGTTTGTGCTATGTGCTTCCTCCATTGTGCTTTCTTTACACAATTCCACCCCCACTAACGCGGTAAAAGCGTGCTCCACATTGCCGGCTTTCCCGGGGCGTGAGCGCTACAAATGTGCGAGTTTTGCGCGAGAAGAGACGCAAGGAGTGTACGCGGGCTCGCCCCCTAAGCTTGCAATGATGAACGACGACATCGAGGACGACAGGCACGATGAAGACGACATCTTTTTTCCTCGAGCGAGGACAAAGTACTTAGGAGCGAAACGGTGGAGTGGAAGGGCAAAATCAGGAAAATCTGAGTCGTATCTCATTTCAGTCTGCCACGGCTGCTAGCTTCAGTTTTCCCTTCGCACCTAGTTATGGTCCGTTCCGCTGCGGTAACCGAAACGGGCGACAACGAGCACAGGAAGGCGGGCTATTCGATGGCTTAGTGCAATGGCATCGTGTGACGAGCTGAACAAGCGGAACGGAATAACAAACCATCAATGGGAAAATTGGCAGTGCAGCGTTCGGGGGAAAGGTGTGGTGCCGGTGAGCGAAAATTGATTTTTCCGTTTTGTTTGCCTCTATCATCGTGAATTATTTTCAAAGGAAAATTCAATAAGTGAGGCGGACGCATTTCTACGCTGTGTTTGGCTGATGATGGGGAGCTTTTTTGTGTGGCATCTTTGTCATGTTTCGGGCATTAGTGCTGGCAGCGCAGGATTTTGGTTGTAGTTTTTGGCTTCCGTGTGCTATTCGGTAACGTTACACTCTTCAAATATTGAGCTGGAGGGGTGGGGCGGTTAGCGTACAAAAATGTTACCTTCTCGATGTTGTTCGACGTGAAATTGAATGTGCCACACCGGGTGCGTGATCTTCGTCGAAGAGATTTTTTTTTGTGTAGTGAAACATTCTGCGCAGATTTCTTGTTCAATTCGTGATGTTTCACATTTTTCTGAAAGTTCTGTACCGTTAGCTTTTCGTTGAAACAGATAAGCTCTGCATCTTTTAAGCTTCCGATGGGGATTTAATGCGTTTTTAGATTTATTTTCTATTCGTTAAGCATGTGTTCATCATTGTTTCTACCTCCACAAAGTACTTTGCTTCTGGCATGGGAATAATCGTTCCTAATTCTCATTTCGCCCTGGGATGCCCAACATGCCTCAAGTGACGATGCCAAAATGGTTCGACCAGTCGGAAATCCGTTTTATGCCCGTATCCCCATTTATCACCGCGGTATGAATTGGGATAAGCGAATGGTAGTGCACGACTCGGAAGCAGTGTTTCTTCGGCACGGTTTGGGTAACATTTAATGAGACTGTTTTTGATATTGGAAAATTTATGTTTTTTGCCAATGCTCCCACCAACCGTCTCTTTCCAAGGTTTTATTTTTCTACAGACTTTTGGTTGTAAAATATTACCACAGCACGGGTCGGATCTCATTATTAGAACAATAAATTCTGTTCGGTTCTAAATATTCGCTAATGACGGAAAAAATATTTGTTTTTACATTCGAAATACATATTTGTTTTAATTTATACTTTATAAAGATTTGCTTCATCTAGCTCAGCTTTTTATAGTTCTGGCTATTTCTTTGTAGTTATTTTGTCTTCAATTCTTCGTCACAGTATTAGCAAAATCATTTAAAGTTTATTTAAAATCCAGAGTATACGTAAATATTGACCTAGCGTACAGTTTCAGTATCATCTATCGACAGTTTTATGTTTGCGAGTCATCACATTCATATCACGATTGTTCTATTTGATATTAACCACTGTAGATGCGCGTAAAGTAACCAAGAAGAATTAAATTGACGTTGGTTATTTTTTCCACCGCACTAGTCATCAGACGCTTTGATTTATGATGACGTCCAACCCAATGCATCGAATTACTTCGGGCAATTACTGTGCGGTTTTGAACAGTACGAAACAAAATCAATCACACAATGCGCACCCCATCTGCGGTAAGGTGCAAAAGTAAATGCAATTGAGAAGAAAGCCTCTTCCAAGACCTGAACCTTAACGGTCAGTTTACCGTACTAATAAAATGCCACAAAACCGCACACACTGTGGTCAAGCAGGGAGCTGTCAGATAAAACGTTCGCCCACTGGACTAAATGTTGCGTTCGACCTTTTCAATATTGGTTGTGCCAACGATGTTATACGGCCAGTTCTTTACCTTCACATGATATAAAGATGTGCTCTACGCAAGGCGAAAGTAACCTTAAATCAATCAACGTGTCGAGTTTTAAGTTCACGGTATCATGCAACCATACGGAGACGATAAAAGTGTAATAACATCTTCAGCAGAAAAGCCTTTCCCCTCTTTAAGCGTTTTTGCTTTCTTTCGGATACGCACGAAAATCAAAGTGAAAACCACCTTCATCGTCAAGGAGCGCTTTTCATAACAGTTTTGCGCCTTCACTTTATCTTTCCAGCTCGGATTTTTTTACGTGAGGAAAAGTTTTTCGTTTCAACAAAAATAATGGACGAACAAAAAGAAGTGGCTTAACTCGGCAAGAGAAAACGCGATACACCAACGTAAAGCGAAAAAAAGCCGTCACATGCTGCCTTGTTTGCGACGCTTAAGACAACCCGTGTGGCATTCACGCATGGTATTTGTGCATGTCAACCACTCAATCATGCCGCACGCTTGTAACACACTCACTCCCTCAGCTTTCCAAACGGGGTCTCAGACACCGTTTTATGAGACAGGCGTTGGATCATAAAAATAATAATAATATTTTTCCTTCCCTTTACTTGCGCCTGCCACTTAATGCTTGCCCTCCCGAGCCATTGTAATGCTTTCATGTTTTCATGAATAATTAATGGCTTAATTTGAATTTTTATTAAATCATTATTAGTACGGCTCATGACGTGTGTGTATGTGTGCATGAGTAGATGCGAATAGGGTGTGGCCGTATCGTACTCCTATCTTCAATCACACCTGACACAATCTCCTAAGGATACAACGACGGGAATGTTCTGAGTTTGTTTTTTCGTCTCATTCAGTAGCAGGGTCGTGGCTGACATTTATTGAAATATGTAGCATAGTGCTCATTAGTTGCGACCCCAGTCGAAAGGGGTGCCAGGTATCCGATACAGCAGACTTTTTGGGTCGCTTCGTCGTTAGGGACACTTATTAGCTCTCCAACACCCGGTGGTGCACGATCTGTTTAACATGACAGTTTATGCAAACTCGGCCACGAAAGGGTCAGTACCGGATGTGGACCGATTCCCTTTAGCACTCACCTGCGGGAGTTCCGCCTTGCCACTCTGCTACTGCACCAATAGAGCAAGGAAACTAAAGGATTCCACTAAAGGACTAAAGGAAAACATACTGAGGAGCAGATGTGTATCTCGACAGGTTCCTGGTTTCGGGCGCCAACCTGGGGACGGTACAGCAAAAGGATCCTTTTGCATTCTTCCAAACCCAAAGGGAACTAGTTTTGGGCCATTGGACTGTTCACCGTTTGCTCACAGGCATGAATAAAAGAAGCTAATTTGGGCACTCTCATTTTCTCGGAAATCGATCGCCCGCCCCACCACGAAATAGTTCCACTGTAAACAGAATCGGCAGCAGAATGGTTCATGGAGGGTTTGATTTTTGCGTTTACCTTTTTCTTTCACACAAGCAATACCATTCGGAGCCATGCCAGTTATCGAACGGACCTCGGTAAGGTTACAATGGTCGATAAATATTATTTCCTATCTCATCCCGCTTGCTTCCTGGAGTGCTAGTGGGTGCTTCTCAAAAAACACCTTCGTACGTCTTTCACAAAATGTCTTGCCTTATAGGGGAGCTGCTGCCGGGAACAGCGGGATCCGATAAATTGACAAAAGCCATCTAATGCCTCAACCGTAACCGGAAGTACTTCTGAGCGCCTTGACTCGACCCGGGATATGAATGTATAATATAACGAACCCGGTGCAGGAGCCCGGGATCTGCTTTCTTTTGCCATTCCTTTCCAGAGAGCGAACCTTTGCACGAACGCACGTTAGCCTGGCAGATAAAGAATTTTTTGGTGCACTCCGTGTCCCGAGCATGTTCGTAATCTGCTCAGATCGGATATGCATGGGCATCGCGTCGTTCCGAGCGTACCGAGCACGTGTAGCAGCATTTGTTTGGCGAAATTCCAACCCAGTGTGGTACTGCGCTGATACTGCCGTACCGTATGGCCCGTGCCCGCTGGGAAGACGGGAAGATTTTTCTTGTCACATCGCCCCGATGCGATCTGATATATGCATATATATATTTTGTGGTGCTTTGTTCGTCGTGGCCGTTGTTCGGGCAGCATACGGGCTGTCCCGTTTAAGCCATCGATTCGCATATGCTTGCCCGCTTTGTCGGAGTCATTTATTCTGGTCCTGCTGCTGGAGGTCGACGCTGCCGGTGAATGAAGATAGCATGTGATGGGGAGAGGTGAAAAAATCGCTCTGCTCAAACGACCGGTCCATTGCGTCCAAAAGTTTGGCTTATCGGGAAAGTAACCTCAATGCATCATACGGTAGCCAGTCAATTGGACCCGATCCCCTCCTATCGAGTGACCGTTAGTCTTCACCAAAGCTCCACGAGATTAGCTTCATCAGATGATTCTTTATTGCTCTCTTCATTTTCGTACGCTTTTGAGAAAAGCAGTCGAAAAGAAATTCCTCAACAAACAGTGCGCTTTGGGGTAATCATCGTAAATTTTCCGAATACCTACATTCGGTCCAGTGGAAGATGGAAGGCGGGTAGCCGGGAATACCATGAAAGATAACATGATAGGAGCACTGGAATCTTATCGGGATGGATACGTCCGTTTTCTTGCGTACCACTTGCTGGAATGTTGCAGGAATGTGGGCAGAAATAAAACAAATTAAAATGTATTTTGCTATGGCACGTTATTGAACGTAAAGCAACCGCGGTCAGGGAACATACAACTTTAATGTGTAAAATCATCCACAACCACGCTTTTCGTTTATGATTTGTTTTTTTTTATGATAAACGCTCTTTATAGAAAATAGAAATATCAAATAAAATTGATTTCATTGATAGAACGCTGGAACACTTCAAAACTGAAATATTTAATTAAGAGATAACAAATCGTTATCTACATCATTTTTAAGTTGAAGGTCCTGTGATACATTCGTAAACTTGTAAGACTGAACCACATGTCTGTCATGGGTTCAAGTCTCACATGGACTGTCTTCCCGTAGCAAGGGTTGAAGACTCTCTGGGTGCGTGGTACTAAATTAGTATCGAAAGCTTTATAGACCGGCTCTATACGTTTACACAAAAATTTATTAAATATAAGCTTTCTGTTCAATTCTGTTACCTATTTTGATGGAAAATGAATTGTATGAATACAATTTCTGTGATTGCTATACAAAACAAAAACAAGGAAATACTTCGAATAGTCTATCTGATCCAGAAGGATGGGTTAAAAACAGCTAAAGAAATCATTCCATCAAAAGTCCTCCACAAACGGCAATTCATATATATGTTGATTCTTCAATACTATTCTTCTAAAATCCTGAAAAACTTATCCGTATACGACTGCAGTCCCAATGCTTTGCAAACGGTTCGGTGTTGTGAATAGTACAACCCAAACAAGCACACAAAAAACATACTACTGGTGAGCCGGCTACTGAAGGTTCTATCCGACCCTAGTTTCGGTCGTATAGCACCGAAAGAGCACTATGGTGGCTGAGGCATCATCCGTACCATATCAATTAGGAGAAGCAGCATCCATTGTTGCTGGGTTGGTTTCGTTTGTGTAATACTTACAGCTTTGCTCGAAAAGCGGCCAGGCAAATAGACTTTGCGCTTTAAATCCGTTTGTTTTTGCTGGCTGCTTAATTTTGCTCTTCTCCGTCTTGTTGTTTTGGGGTTTTGCAACAGCCTCCTTCAGAGCCGGACCCGAGTTAGCATTAGTAGCGTAGTGACTGCTCTGCCCGTTCGAAGGTATTTTGCTTCTGCTCATTTGGTTTACACAATGCTTCCAATTCGTCGACCCTGGGATGGGCATTTGTTTGCATTATTTTGTACTACTTTTCCCAACTGAAAAAAACCCGCCTTTAGAAGCAGAAGTAAAACCATTGTTTTCTTCTTTTTGTAGTTGATTCCCAGCTCTGGAAAAAAGAAACTCTACAAAGACGGTGCTGAGATGGTGGCGCGTGCAACATCATCCTCAACATCGACTTATTCGTTCGAGCGAATGTCCTTGCAAGAACCTGCCGGTCTGGCAGAAAGGATGGATGGGCAAATGGGGGCGATGGGTCCTTAAAAGCCCTTAAGCTTGTCCAGCAAGGCAGAAGCAGCCGGAGTAGCCCGCATGAACGTTATTATGTACTGCTCGAACGACCATTGTTTTATGTTGCCATGTCCGCTTCATGGGCTACAGGTCCCACACTCAAGACACTTCACTTGGGTCAACATGGACGATGACTGCCACAGGCCACACGTGCATTGCCGAGTGCAATATCTATTTGCACTGCTGCCTGAGTTGCATGGAGCTGGCAACTCTGAGTGCTGAGTGAACGAGACAGATTGACCGTGTAACAACATGAAGCCCGTTAAAGAGAGGAAGTCCTCCTAAGCCGGACGCTGGTTGTGCGGAACTTTTCTTGTGCGGTAAGGTGGATTGTTTTTTGCCACGATGAAAAGAATTTAATTATATCTCTAGAGCTTTTTCATCGTCCTGTTTGTTTGTTGAAAGTGTAGCAACTTCAACTGAAGCGGATTCATTACATCGGACCGATTCCAGAGCCACCAGCGATGGAAGGACTCTGTTCGCTAGCTTTTAATGTCACGTTTTTTGTATGCATTTCGCTTAAACTGCATTACTGTACAGTGTGTTCTTAGAATACAATGGTATTATTTTTAAGACACATCACTTCGAAAGAACCTTAAATAATGGCACACCGTAAGCACATTTGCACCATTTGGTTTGGTGCGTTGCAAGGTGAGAGAGCGTTCGAGTTTCCTGTTTACTGATTTGTTTGAATTATTGCCGCTTTGTTTTGAAATACATTTACATTTAAGAACAGAAAACAAATAAAAGCGTAGTTTATTTTTTAACATGTTTAGTCTATAACAAGCTATAATGTTAGAAGCAAGGTTTTGAGTGTTTGGCTAGCAAAAGACATGAAAAGTGCTCTATTTTTCCATCATGGCTTTAATTCTTCTTGGTATGGGTCAAGATTGAAGGGACGAATTTAAGCGTAGCTTTATTGTTCCTTTTGAAGTTCGGATAACTGACCCGCCCTTTAAATTGCATACACAGTGGAATGCCACCCAAACACTGTTCAATCGGTGACGACTAGACCAAGCTTATTGAGCAGTAAAGAAGCAACCCGGCACGTGACCGTACTGTGGAATGTGTTGATTGATTGAATCGGTATTTGAGCTTCGAAAACATAGAATAGTGATGGAGGCACGATGCTGAAGAAGTGTAATTTAATTTATCCTCTTCTTAGAGGGATTTTCTAATAAATTTGAGGGTACAATGAGCTCGAACTTAAGATTTAGGGACTAAGAGCAATAAACAAACAAATAATAAAAGAACAACAATCATATATTTATGATGGGTCGAACATTTTCTTCAAAACTGGTGGTTGCAACAACTATATAAATAAAAAAACTGTACGCTATGGAGAAATAAAAAATACACCATCAAAGCTATTATTTGAATAAACGTACAAGGTTAAGTTATTTGAATATTTGAATTTGAATAAGAAATGCCTAACTCACTAACATATAATCCGTTTTTGTTACCAAATGTGTTTGTTGGATGGTAACGCGTAGGCACCAAATGATCATTAACAGAGTAAAAATAGGTTAAGCAAGCTCTACCTAATCTTTTTTATTATTCTCATTACGGTGTTTTGTCAATATTTTTTTCCAATTGAAAGATTCATACCCAGAATGTTTGCTCCCAGCTAAAACTAAAATGTGTACAAGTGATTCTTAAGTGACCTGACATGGAAACCCCGTAATTGTGTGTCCTATCCAACCCCAACATCCGTCTAATGAGATTTTAGTATACATCCTTGTACAAACTCTTCCCAAAATACTTAATCTCAGCATACCATGGAAGAAGTGTAATAAGGATAAGATTTAAAAAATCAGAAACAATCACCTAAAAATTCGCTACAACTAACCTCACATCTGGAGCAAACCATTCTCTGCTAAACCAGATCAAACTCAGCTCTTAGAGCGCTTCATTGTCTTAATAATCTACAGTGCATCACAGGTAGTTACTAGTTCACTTCTCTAAAAATTACATGTTGCCTCCTGATAGCTCATGTGAAGCTACACGATCCAACAATGACAGGATCGTAATTTTCCGTACATTTCTTTACAAAGAGCTACACTAGATCTTCCTGTGGTGCATTTCACCTAAACGACTGCATTGCCGCTGGAACCGAATCATGCAAAATTAGAAAGTGTAGCCGAGCCCCATGAAAACGTTCAAATAGATGGATTGAGTCTGGTTGTATGGACCTGATGCTGGTTTTGGTTAGCAATTTTCGGTGAACCATGCTTCTTTTCTAGTTCGTGCGGTTTAAAAACCAAAAGCATGGAAAGCTTACACAGTGCTGAAGCGTGCGGTATTATAGACAAGCACATCTCACCCAGATTGAACTTACAAATAGAATAAAGTGTACCCGCCGGTACTGGTACACGCGAGCTCAAGATAAGGCAAACCGGGTACATTAGGGGTACCGGGAAAACCGCAACGACTGCTCGAAAACGACTAGATACTGCTGCTGCAAACGGTACGATCCGTATCCATTGCGTGTGTGCACGATAGCCAACAATAGTTCACCGAAAAGCTCAAACTATGGTGCAAGCGGTTCCCTATCGCGCAAAGGTTCAGTGCCCAGTATTCCATCTACGGGTGCCCATCTCTCGCGCAAGCATCCTCTTACTGCAGTGAATCATCCAGCTTTCCTGCACTTTACATTAGAACCATAGCATACCGTCGTCAACATTATGGAACATATTTCATCTCTGGATGCTTTGGTTAGCTTTTCGAAAAAAAAACGTTATCCAATGTATTGAATTGCTCGCTCCCTAAAATACCAGCCTTTTCCCCATCTCGCTAGCTAGTTAAATACGTTCGTTTGGCCATCTAACCACCAAAAATTATACCGTTCGTTGCATTGTTTGAACAATCATTTGCCGTACAAGCGATAGCGTGCTAGTGTTTATTTTCCTCCGCTGTATTTGGGAACCGCCTTGCTTTTGCTGAGTGCGGCTCCATCGTCATGATCAACGTTGCGAATCGGTGACATTCTGTTGCATTTTCATGTTCTCCATGTTCTCCCTTTCTACCTTTCTCGCTCAAATTTCCGTTTACGTTCCACTTCGGACGGGGGTGGCGGTTAAATGTGCATACATTAAATCAAACAAATGTTTATAGGAAATGAATGAAACACGGGCAGGAAATAAGGCTGAGAGATTTTCCATTCCGTTTTTCATCTCGTGATGGTTGGCGCTTAACAGAGCGTTCCCCAACAAATAGGGGGAAAGAACAGAACCTTGCAAGGGCGATTCGACTAGCGTGCTGAGGTAAGCGCATCGCAAAAGGACGGTTGTGTGGCTGACAAAGTATACCCGGCTATGGAAAAGTAACCAGTTTGTTTTGTTTGCCATTTACATCGTTTGTGGTGTTTGAAAGCAATTTCAAGGGTCATTTGAAGGAACTTATGTTAAGAAGCAGTGACACTGTCTATTGACATATTACACTAAATGCAAAAACTATTTTATCGGTTGAACGATCTTCACCTGTATTTATCTCTTATGTGTTGTGCTTATCCGCTAAAAGAAATTCTATTTTTCACTAAAAGAATCTCTATTCACAAATTATAACGCACCCGTCCTTCTTTACTTGGAAATGAAATTGCAAACCATTGCAAGAACTAGCGCCAGACCCTCCTAATGCTTTGTTTGCTAACCGGGATTGTATTTCCCCGTCCTTTACTCGACCCGAGTTCAGACGATGCACTATTTTCTTTTTCCGCTTATACTCTGTTTCCGTTTTGCGTTTTACGTTTAGGGAAGGGTGCTCACTTTTTTTTGCTTCCTTTCCACCTCGTGAAGCTAAATTTCCATCTCAGTTTATTCCCTCACACACTGCACTGCCGAATCTTGCACAAAGACACACAGTCAAACACACACCGTCACACACACACACGCGCGCGCGTTTTTACATCCATTTTACCACTGACCACTGGCCGTGTTTCCATGTCAGCAGGGCAATTCTTTCCATCGTCAGCTTCACGCTCCCGGAAACCGGAAGTGGAACATTTTTCTACACTCTTTTCCCGCTTCGGTCGTTCGCTTCGGTGCAGTGTGCCACCCCCGTACCTACTGCCTTGCATCGGTGTCGGTATCGGTGACCATCTATCACCAGAATCCTGTCAGCTTCGCCAGCAGTTCGCCATGCAGCGAGGCAACGAGCTGCGGGTGAGGCGAGCGGTGAACCAGCAGCAAACCCGTCGGTTGCGGTTTCGTTTCTCTCCCGTTCCAACGGTGCAGGGTTTTCCGGCATCCGGAAAAGCAACTATTCATTTTTGGATGTTTTTTTGTTTTGTTTGCTACCTTCTTGTGTCGGGAGGGCCTTTGCTTTCGGGCTTCATTCTTTCTGCTGTGCATTTTCACTCGCGTTTGGAGTTTCGTGCGCGTCACCAGGGAAAAGCGTTTCTGCAAAGCTTATTTTTCTGGCCATTGAACAAGCGTCCCATTGCTCGGGTGCAAACAATAACACAGAAAAAGGTACCGATGGAGCAGCCATTTTTTCCTCTCGGTATGTTATCGTTTAAATTGGAGAGATTTTATCGCGTACTCAATTTGCTTTCCCGGCACCACTGCGCGCGCTCTCTGGCAGTATAGATTGCGCCCAAAAAAAAAACGTTAGAGCGGATGCGGTAGCGAAAGAAACCGTTCGGTGACCGAAAACAAAAGCCACTGTCGGTCGTTTGGCTAGCCACAGAATTGAATACAGCAAAACAAAGGTCTATAATCAGCTACATCATCATCATAAAATTCAATTATGCTTCCATAATTTTCGATGGTGTTCTACCAGCTCGGCTAATGTATCTACTGCCGGGATCTGGGCTTTAGACTGACACCGACTATGCGCAGTTTATTTGTATCAGCGTCAATTACACGCCTGGATAACAACGCACTAAAGACTGCAAGATTCGATGTCTCTTGTGGTGGTGTAGAGTTATCAAGTGGCTTCTATTTCGACAAAATGTTATATCCAATATTAAACACTGTAGCATTGGATTACCTATCTCTTCGGCATTGAAACAAAGCCTTTGTCTGCCAACACAAATATATATGTGTTGGTTTTGCAAGTTGTATTCATAACTGATAAGCGAATTCGCAGTTGTGTATCTAAACTTAACGTAATCTAGCATCTAATTAATGCTTCCGTTTTTCATTGACAGTGTTACGACACTGGATTATCAATAATCCCACGATGAATGACAAGATTGCGTTCGTCTACAGAACGCTCCATTCATTCGTCCACAATCGGAATGATCCGGCGCTCGAGGAAGTTTAATGCGGATGAAGGTCAAGCAGAAAAACCTCAACATTGTCAAAACTAAACCCAACCTGAAAGGACTCTCTGCATTGGCAGTAGGAGCTGGTGTGCCAGCCAGTGAAGTTGTTCTGCTTAATTAAGCTCGATAATGTTTATATTCAATTAAGCTAATGATATGACGAGCCGTCGTCTGCTGTGCGTATTTGGCGTCACCAATAGTAGACACGTGTCTTTGTATGTGAGTGTATGTGTGTGGTTGTCAGAATGACGGAATAGATTGAAATAGATGACAATGGTAATAAATGTGCAATAAAATGATCGAATATTAAGACAGATTGACACGAAGCCGTGCTCTGGCACATACACACTCAGCAAAACATTCTGTGGTATATTGCTGAACGGGGGATACTAGTTACTAGTGCCACTTATTCGAGACTAACTTTTTTATTGCCTGAAATAATACTGACAGTCCGGTCACGATGATTCTTCATTAGCGGGTATATCCACAATGCTACGGCTAAGTGCTTCAGCTTTTACTCGTGCGTGGGTTTTTGTAAGTATCGGTACATTTGTCTTTGGAGCAGCTTAGCTACCGGTTGGATATGGTTTTATAATGCACAGAACGATTCCGTGGGCGGTAGCTTACCGAACATTGAGGCTGAAAGAAGCGCCAGGTGACTTTTACGCTTTGATAAACATCGTACTCGTTCCGATCGTAAGCCATTCGTCTTCCGGCTTGGTGTGTATGTGTGTTGCGTGCTTTTCCGTACTTTAGGGTTGGCATCAACAAAACAGCACAAACTATGTGCCTTCAAGTCAACAAACTATTTTCGTGGCCTTGAAAAGCACTCAGAACAACAAGCATCGTTCGTTTTTATTAAAGTCCGGGTTTATGAAAATCGTATGGACGAGCTGTCAATCTTATGTAGCGGGAACATTTTTGTTGCAAGAGAAACAAATCGATTTGATTAACGTTTATTAGTTACTGGAGCATTTTCGAAGGTTTAAATAACAAAACGTATACAAAATAATTTAAACTCAATTTTAAAACATTTTTATTTACAAAAACACAGTTTTTGTCATAAATAGGAAAATCCAAAAAGTTGCCATTGAACAAATGTTCCTGCAACATGTTCCCGACCCAGACCCGGGCCTAAGTGGACTTTTTTATGTGTGGAATTATTTTGATGTTCGATCGTCCGTCGTATGTTTCATGTTATTTTGAATTGTGTACGGCGTATGTTTCGTGTTATAGGTACATTTTTAAGTCAACCATAAATACCACAGAAAGTATTTGCTAACTAGAGTTTGTTTACCTTCAGTTTCAGTTAACGGGACATTTTTGTTAACAGGGATATATTTTCAGCTGTCAAACGCATGCAAATACAGACCGAAGATGATTTTGTTGTATTGTTTCCAGGTTTCTATGTTTCATTGCTGTAGAATTATAGTTGGGTTTCTCAGTGATCCAAGTTTGACCATTTGAAAACTAATCTTGTATCTCAATATTGTACCTCATCTTCTTGATATGTTTCTGCTTTTCGCATAGATGTATCCCTCGTTTTTCCGGAAGTTTTACATTTGACGTTTAAGTGATTTTTAACTGGGATAAATCCCAGTTATCGAATATCCCGTTAAAACGTATTTAAGCTAAAACACGTCTACAGTGACATCTCTATAAGGTGAATTTTGAAGGGACCGTCAGCTTAGTCACAGGCTTAATGAAAGTGTTGCTATAAACAATTCAAGAAACCAAGGGAAAAACCTGGCATCCTCGTACCAATATTTTTGAGAACTATCATCAACATATTCATTTTACAGAACTTAGGCTGCCAAAACGCATATGCAGCTTAGAGAATATTCGCCTTAGGAAAATATTTATCTTGAAGAGGCATAAAATGTACGAAATACGATGGGTCAAAATATTCATTAATTCATCAAAAGAAACAATTCATCTTGGTGAAACTACATCTTAGAGATAATTCACTGTAGTTAACGAATACTTACTGTACTTATATCCATATCAATATCGTAAAAGTCAAGATAATTTATTTTTAATGCGATTAAATTCTACTCCTTCTACGAATAAAGCTAATGCAATCTCTTGTTTCATGTTTCAGCAAATAATATAAAATACATACTGTCCTGTTTTACAAACCGTTGATTACATACGCCACTGATCAAAAACCGCAAAAATCAATCCAATTAAATGACGCAAAAAAACTGATCAACGAAACCAATTCTCTGCGTTACTATTTCCACTGATGCTGCTTTCAGAAAGTGGTGGTGAGTTGCCATTAAATGTTTGCCAACGCGCAAGGGGACAAACCACTTCGATTCGCCAACCGGAAAAATCGATTAGTGCAATAGATCGATAAACCTGGTAGCGAAAGTAAAGGAAAGCTCCTGTGAAAAAAAACAAACAAACTCTATCATCTTGTGCGTATCCAAGTTCCGCTTGGAATGCTGTCACTGTTGGAGCTCTCGAAAAGCAGTTCAACGTAACGCAGTCGTTCCGGTGGTTGCATTGTGCTTCTAACTTAAAACTACCCCACAGCAAGCTGCTTTGACCGCAACTGCAATCGTTGCAACGTTTCTCGCAATGGAAAATTATCCCATACTTTTCTTTGCTTCCATGTTTTTTTTTTCTTTATGGAAACTCTCTTATTTTCTATTAAAACTTTTTCCACGGAAAGATATGCTTGCGTGGCTATTGTGGTTTGTCATATATTTATTGCTTTCACCAAACCACCGGGATAAGTTTTGTTTTTGATTCCATGTTCCATCTTAGAAATATGGTACATTCACTTCAGTACACTTCAGCGTACGAAATTGATATCAAAAATGTTGTTAGTATTTTTAAATTTTTTTAATTATTTGATGAAATTTATTTGTTTCGTCCTATTTATTTAAAGGATACAATAAGGATAAATATACGCCTCTCTCCTGATTGAACAAATCGTCATCAAATAGTATGTTTTGCGCGTATGTTGGCGTATGTACAAAAGTATCATCGGAACCAAATACTACTAAAAATGAATTTTTATCGGGTTAATGAGTATCTTTAAATTGAACTGTTTTATTGCGATAATGTATCATCAATACAATCATTGAAGTGCTTATGATTTTTTAGCCAAACATACCATACTTAATTTTTGTTCTTAAATTTAGTTAAGATTAATATAAGAGGAATACAAAGTAAATATATTAAAACACAAATTGTTTCACTTCACTGCAGGCCAAACCGATTCAAACGTTCACAAGGAAGATGGTAATGATGGTGATGATGATAAATGATGGTTTGAACCCATTTCGATTCGATGTTTACTTTTTCTTTGACGATTGCCGTTCAATCGGAAAAAGCAACAACATTTATTGAACCTGGACAAACTCCGCTACCATTGTTGTAACCCTGAACACAAAGTATCGGTCCTACAGTTGGTGTTGAAAACAACTTTGGAAACACTTGCCAACTTCTCACATGCCCAACCTCACACGGTCGGTGGTGTACAGGAAAACTTGTACACTGTTTTCGATTGCTTTCACGCTATGTGTGGAAATGTTTCGATGTTTAGTTTAGGGGTTGTGGCCTTTTTTGTTTTAAGTTGTTCTTCCGTATCACTCCTCACATTCTTGTTATACGTAGGTAAGCCGCTTTTGGTATGTCGGTCCTCGAACAATACACGCCTGACAGGCCTGGCACTAACAATGTACCCGAAAAATATAGACATCAACGGTACAGCGTAATTGACATTCGTATTGAAAACCAATAAGCAAATCAGTTTTTCAAATAAATTGCACACTTTGTGTTTGCGTATAAACTGTGCATGAAGCAAAAATAGAAAACATTAAACTGTGGTGGTAAATTTAACGCAAATGGAAAATGTGTTTGTAGATAGAAGCTTTTACTGTGTCCAAACGAATCCCGCTTTTCATTCGGTTGAAAATGTAATTATGAACCGCTAGCAAATTATATTGTAGACTCTTCCTCATAGTTCCCTATTCGATGTCATTTTTTGTCATTTTTTGCCACAATGTAGCCAAACGACCAATCCACAAGGCTTGTAATGAGGTGCGACTTGTTATTCTTTAATCATCAACCACAAACTCGACCCCAATAGCACGAGACAGCGAGACATTTTCTTTTTGTTGTAGAGCTGGTGTTGCAAAACATGTTGAAAAATATTTGGCAACAACAATTTTGGAAATGAGAATTGTGGTAATGTTTGTAGTGTGTATGTATGCAAACTTAAACTGTAATAAAATATGCTTGGGTAAAGCAATATAAAAGCTTTATGTTAAATGTATGTTTATTATATTCACTACACGTCGTTTTGTCAAATTGCCGACCAATATATAGAAAAGTACTGAGATAATAAGCTACTTTCAGATCCATAAAACCCCAAGACAAAAACAAAAAAAGGATAATAAATCGAGACAATCAATTGCTAAACAATTTGTCTCGCAAAGCATGAATCACTGTATAAGCCATGGTTGGATTCATCCCATTCGAATCAATTCTCTCGTTACTTGTGCATTTGCCAGAAAAGAGTATATCAACCGATGTGCCTACAACTGTCTACCCATAATTTATCCATTAATGGCTACTGTATCCAATTCAAATCTATCCGAAGGCCAATTCTTGAACCAATGCTATATGTTACATTGGTTGCAAATTGTACCACAAAATTCTTGGAACGTATTTGTTGGAACTTTTCCATCGTGTTACAAAAACAAAGTACATTAAATAGCACTGGTACAACCCGCACTACGCTCACACACACCAGCGTTGGCCGGGAGCAGCGAATCTGAAGGACAACATTGTAAACGATGCGCAATGGTTTCAGCGAAACCAATCGCGTATCGCAGACTAACCCCACCGATCGGACTGTAGGTGCTGTGTGAAATATTTAACCACTCTTGGAGACTTGCTGGCGGCACTGTCAGATAACCACCATTATGTGCCATCATCGATGGTCGATGTAAATGTCCTGCAGTACGTGCGGCGAGGTCTCGTAAACCGGCTTGTAATCGTTACTGTTGACTAACAGCTCCGTGCCGTCCAATCGATCACCGTGGGCGCTATGACTTCTACGACACGATACGGTATCGCTAGAGTATCTCCTCGGATCCTCCCACAGCACCTCCACATGTTTGTAGTCGTTCGGTTTGGGGGGGAGGGGTGGTTTTCCGCGGAAAATGGCGACATTTATTACGAACGTAATCGTTAAGCCTGCTGCTGGTCAGAGTGTGCGAAAACGGGGAGCTGGATAAGCATGGCTGGAAGAAAATGAAGTTGAAGTAGGAAGTTTTCCTAGAAAAGACTTGGAATTCTTCCACCGACCGTTATTTGTCAATCCCCACCGCTTCCGCTATGCTGCCACAACACATCAATTTAGCTTCGCCCACAATCATCAATGGAAAGTAATTAAATTGCTCGACTCACCAAAGTCGATTCGTTTACTCGTTTCAGGCAGCAATTCTGCACTTGAGGGACTCGCTTAAACGCCAAGCAGGGAAAGGCTAAGGAAGGAAGGAAGGAAGGATGCTTTCCCAGGAGCGACTCCAACGGTTGACAAACTTAGCTTCAGGCGTCACGTCGCTAACTCGTACGACAACCACACAGACGCACACACAACGCAACCACCTTCCATCGGGCGAGATCGGGCTAAAGAAAAGGAAATCAATTTCCACGAGGGCGACCAAAATTCAATCAAATTTTTGCTATACTTCTTCCATCGCGCGGAAGTATTGGGCGGCATTTTCGATGACGGATGAATGTGTACCAACAGCAGACAGGTTACCACTGCCTTCCACCCTTGCCACCGGAACCATCAGTATAAAGGGGCGCCCAGCGTGCAAACAAACGAACGAAACAATCATCCGATGACAAGGCAAATGTTATTTTATGCCGCATTTGAATGCTGGCCGAATAGAGGGAAGGGAGGTAAAAATGGCAAAACGGGTGGGGAAAATACGAGTTCCGCCGCTCGGGGGAAAACAAGATGGGAGAAACATCCGTAGAGAAGCCAGGGACTCTTGCGCGCATTCCGCCGGGGTGGACGGAATTCATCAACAACGCACGAAAAGCCATCCCTTTTCATCATTCGTGGTGCTGTGTGCCGATGGGTTGCTTACAAAATTTCGAGCCAACGATCGAAGGCAAACTTTTCGCATCACCGCTTGGTAGTGTATGCATTTGCCTTAAGCGACTAAGCTCGCAAAAACATAACCGGCAAATGGTCGCTTTTCTTCGTCTTCGCTTCCAGAAGAATAACTTCCCACCCACCAAATGGCGAGAGAAAGAGTGAGAAAACGGATGGAGCAAAGTTTTCATCAATATGAGCATCGATTTTCGCCGAACGATACTGCTGTTTTCCCAACGGTTCGAGGGAAGCCCCTAAATATATTAAACGGTAATTAGATTAAAGGTCTTTCGCTTAAAGCGTCTTCAGATAAAGCCATTGGATGGATTCCAAGCATTGGTAATAATTTTCTTTGGGGTCTCCACCAAATTTCGAGTGTGAAATTTTAATGGGGAAACAATGCTTCTGAAATGAACATGGCTTGACAATTTGCTTATTCATGGAATTTAACAGTGAAGCATGTTCCACTTAGGAACCATATTTTGGGGAAATTGAAGTACTTAAGTACTCACACACACATTTACAACAAAGCTATCACTTTTTCCAATCATTTTGTATTGTTTTTCAAACGTATTTCCAGCGTATTTCAAAATTATGTTCTTTTTTTTTCTTTTATTGAATAAATAATGACCCATCACATAACACTGGGCTGCCCTCTGTTGACAGCCAAAAGTCATGGTCAACTTATTGCGTTGGAAAAGAAGCCACAGAACAAAAAAAACAGCAACACACGACTGTTATGCTACTTCGCCAGTGTGCAATTGAGTATGGAAGAAGCATAAGCACCCGGTGAGGGACGACTTTCCCAGCCACCCGGCCGGAGATTAATGCGCGAACGTAACGAGCTCGGGGGAACCATCTCGGGGCGAAAAACCAGAAGCGAAAAATTACACCCAGACCAAACCATCGGCCTTGCTAAGATGCTGACCATGGCAAGGAAGCCACACAGCGGAAGCGGAAAGAAAACCAGCAATCGCGGTGACTGAGAAGATGGTGAACGCGTGAAGGTTGCGCGGAATCTAATTGCGCTTGGAGCAAAAACATAAAACTTCACTTTCGTCCAGTTTGGCTACATAGGATACCCCCTCCCCCTGAAGAAAAAAAAGATGGCACTCGGTGGTTGAGGTTTATAAAGCTTCCCCAGCAAGTCCGAGAAGTTTTGGGTGCTCCATGCTGCTGAAGAAATCGCCCCAATATGGAGAGTCGCCCCTACCGAGAGTTAACTTTATCGCGCGCACAGCCAAAGTGTTTCTAATTTCGCGCAAATGCGCCAAGAGTTTTCGCCGTACGGTGGGATCTGATGGTGAAGCTTCTGCTTACTCGGAAAAGTCTTGCCCAAGGTTAAGCCACTGTCCAAGATGATTAGCTATGGGTATGGTACACTGGCGAACGCTCTTTGCGTAACGAAACTGAAACAGACAAGATATTGCTGGTGTCTGGAAATTGTTCCCCCTCAAGGGACATCTAGCGCGTCTGTGTTGTTGTAGTGGATGCTCCTTGCAGCTTGGGTGAGGAGGTATGGTGTCTTGGTTTCGTTTCCACTCATAGCACGTCACCAATTACCGGTAATCCGGACAACGCTAGGCTCTTGAAGCCATTAATCAAAATAGCTCTCCTGAGCCGCGGAAGAATGTTCAGGCTCGTGCTGCAACCGTGCGCCTAATTGCAATAACGCGCTGGAGATGCATAAATTTATGCTCGTTAGCGAGAGCTTTCCCTAGCAGGTGCTCACCCTGTTGGGGCACGGAAGCCTGATAAATGAACTTCCCTGGAAGCTGGTGCCATTCTGCGAAGCCTTTGTGTATATTTTCGTGTATTCTATGCACAATTTCACATTCCATTTCTATAGAATTTATGATCAAAGAATGAATTTGTGGGTTGTCGTCCATTGAAGTTGCATAGCCGAAATATCGCTCAAATATTAAGTGCTCGAGGTGATTTTTTCCAGAGAACCGGTATTTTTCAGTAAACCTGTTCCAAAGTCCTGAAGTAACACAAGAAGGTTTTCACGCGAAGAAGTAGAAAAAGCACAACAAAACCTTTAAAAATATGAAATCCCCAACAACCATCGCTTGAGACGTCCGTACCATAAATCTCATCTTAAATTACACGTTACCCGGCCCGAATATCACCAAGCACTCTTTGGACGGTGCGCTTTGTAGCTCTTCGCCCGAACAATTTCAAACATTTTCCGTTTCATGCCAAATTCGTCTATTTAAATCTCGTTGCCAAATGCCCACATTGTATGGGTGCGCCACATGAAACGCGGCGATAGAAACTTGCCCGATTCGGAATTCGTCAAAGTCACGCCGCGCGTATGGCTACTTGCTCCTCGCTCACCGTCGCTGCCCCGATAAAAGCTTCCACTGTGCCCGAAATCGATATCACATTTGCAATTGCTCAACCGATAAATTCGATACGGCTTTGCGGTAGGGTACCTCTGGCTCGCTCTGGCACAGTCAGCCTCCGCCAACGTGGTGCTGCGTGCAATCGTCTCGATGCGCGGCAAGGATCGGGAGCTGTTTAAATATCAATTTATTTTGCTTCCATCACCGTTGTGCTCTTGTCGCTCCCGGCACAACCCGGTTTCCCGGGAAGTTGCCGAACGGTTGTGTGATGCAGCGCGCACAATTGCCGAGCCCGGAAGTGGTTTCAGCTGTCAAACAGCATGCTCTAACAATGTTTGAAGCGGTTGTATTATTTTTTTGTCGAATTTGTTCTACCAAAGGGGAGACATGCTCGGAAATGATTTTTCCGGCATTGAGGGCATTCAAAGCGGCGTGGGTCTGGTGTCGAGGCGATTTTTTCGATAGTAGATAAGAGTTTTCCACAAACTGTATCGTTCGAGAACGTCATCAAGCGAGTTATTTAACGGATCTTATTGTGTATTTTATTTTGAACATTGTTTTAAAAGCAAAATAAGAAATATTTCCACTTTAAAATGGCAAATTTAAACAGTGTCACTAAACAAGTGTGCCAAAGACATGCTAAGAGCATGAAACGCTAAAAAGCATTCTATTGCTGTGCCATAATTTAACTCTACTTTATGAATGGAAACTTCCCAACAAAGCAGCACCGTTGATATAAATCACTACCTGTCGCCAACTCACCATGCCATCCCCAGCTCTTCGCAAAATGCATACAAAACTACATCCACTACGCTTGAGACGATGATACAGCCCTGGTTCATAAATAATAAAACTTTAACTACCATAGCTAGAACAACTGGTAACTTGTTTCCACTTGTTGTCAACTGGCCACGCACACGATAAGGTGTTCTGGCGAGCGAGATCCTCTTGCCAACCAACAATACAAGGGCTAAGAAAGTCGACCGAAACTTTACACTCTAATCTCGAAAGGAAATCTCCACCCTGGCCTTCCCAGCCGAAAAGGCGTCGCCCCTAAAAGAGATGTCAGCAGCGGAAGGTTCCTCGACATTAGTCGTCACACTGATGATATTGCAAAAGTGAGCTACTGGTGCTTGTGCGGGATGAAATATTTATTGAGCACAATAAAACCGGTCGACAGCTTCACTCACACGCACCGCCCAGTCCACGAATTGGCTACATCCGGTGCAGAAGAGCTCTCGCTTCGGTATTGCCTTTGCGTTTAAGGGGACAAACTTGACACGATTACCAAGCAGTATCCTTCCGGGGTTTGTACACCATCCGGAACGGGGAAAAGGACACTCGCACAGGCAAAAGTTCACCACCGACCGGATGGAAAGTTTGTAATTCTGGTCGGACCGGCTTAAAGTCCCGTCCGCGCCGTTCGCAAGGTGTGTCGGGTGTTTGTGGTCGAGCGGTTTTAGCATCCCTGGGCTGGGAAGGCTTAAGCTGTTTACGGCAAGGGACGTAGAACAAGGGACGGTGTCTGGATTGTATGCGTTGGGCAAATATTTTGTCACTTACATCCTTGGCGGCAGCCGATCGGACGGCCTATTGTTTGCCGGTTTCGCCTCACCGTCTCAGAGGGGGCGGATTGTGCTCGGGAAACTTTTCCAACCCGTTCCAGGCCAGAGCAATCGCAGGCTGGATGTTCTCGTTCACCTCATTTGCTTCACTTAATATTCTCAACGATCGTTATTTTCGCTCCACCACCGCTCAAGTGGTGCACCCAGCCTCACGCCAGATGACACCGATGCAAACACAATCACATGAGCACAAACACAAAAAGGCCTGAGCATCCTTAATTTGCACAGCGCATATTATCGAATCACGAGAAACGGTTATCGGCAAAGGAAATTTTGCTTTCACTTCCAAAACCCGCATGAAGGTACCGTTTTCCCCCGATGTTTCCTTCACTTTTCTGCCAACTCTTCACTGCTACACCATTGTCGTCAGTACCGAAAAAGCACCTCATACACACATACACACTCTCATACACACTCTACCCTGCACCACACCAGCACACACTAATGGCACAATTAATTATCCCGCTTCTCGCTTACTGCTGACGATGCTGCTTGTCGATGCTGTCTCAGCGTGCCTTCGCTTCTTTAAACCGCGCCACACTCGCAGCGGGGAATATGTTGGTAGCAGCCAAAGTGCCTATCCACCGTACGGAGAGCAGGGTACCGATTCGTCCGGAAGGGATGGATATATTCACGGGATAAATTTGGTGACTTTACCGGTGCTCGTTAAGAAGCTTTCCCGGTTGAACACGCGTGTGCACACAGAGGCGTGCAAAACGGAGAAGGAAGTGAGCAAATGACAACAACAACAACAATAGCAGAAAAAAGCATAAGCACAACAAATTAACGACCACTCATAACGATCAGGGGAACTTTGCACCATAATGCGGTTTGGCTAATGGGGGAAATTGATACTGATTTTCACCCTACCGGAACGCGCACCACAGATTACCGCAAGCGCCAAACACAGGCTGGGACCACACTCTGCATTATCGTGAGCAGTATTTTGCCATCGATCATAATTTTAAAGTGCACAATTTGAACAACCTTTGGCTAATTGCAGTGAAGCGTGATTTTGTTTTGATTTGGAGAAGATTATAATTCTATGCGTTATTTTGTTTATCTTTCTATTACACGTTAACATTTGAAAAACAGCTGATTTTTGTCACTCTTACTTCCAAATGATTGTTTTGTTATGGTGGGATCGTTTACAGCACGTACATTGGTATAATCAAGCATTAAACCCGGTAAAATGCCATTTACTAACTCGTCACCCACCGCACAAAACACTCTCTGATAATGCTATCGCCTCAGATGATTTTTTTTCACTATAAATCACATATTTTACCTCGAGCACACGTCAACAGACCGATCGCATAATGAGTTGACGGACAAACATGGATCGCCCAGAACGTTTCAGAACAATTCGCACAACCGAACCGATGACACGGGCGTTAATGTGTGCCGACACAAACGGACCAAACGAAAACAGACACCGGAACGGGAACACGGTTTTCTTTCACTCGTCACTAGTCACACACGTCAATGTGTATGAGTGTGTGTGTGCCTATCGCTCACAATCATCACTCCGAGATGTGGGTGTGCTTTTTTTCTTACTGTCGACAGACACACTCCTCTGCGTTATGTTATTCCGCATGCGACCAACGCGACAACCAGACTGAAGCGAACGGCTCGTACCGTGGCCCTCGAGAGCGCCCGCTACGATAGCGATATGCTTCGTGTGCCCGTGTGCTGTTCGTGAGGGTGAGTTGTGCTTTTCGGGGTGTGTACCGTGTTTGCCTGTCTCTGCTCTCACCGATCTACACTGTTTATCTTGGGACGTTTCGGTTCGTTCCCGTGCCAGTTCTGCTGTGAATTGAGAATAATGCCATCCCATCGGTAGTGAGAACATCGATGCGGGAAGCGGGAGAGAACGTTACGCATGGGAATGCACCGAATCGCAGCTTACGCTTACGGCGGTGAGTTTGTGAGAGTATAGAATTGGGGAACTTTTGCCGTGAAACAAATGCTCAGGCAAAAGCGTACCGAAATGTCGAAGGGGAAGGAAGCATATCGCACCCGAGCTCAAGCATGTGCAACGAATCATAACGGCACGGAAACCGTCCTCTGCCCAACCGTGACCGAAGATGAAAGGGTGTTTTAGGGGTTTGAAGATTGTTTCCAAACACCCACACAGTAGTGGTGGCGTTATAGTTAGTAAGCATGATCATCACATCGCAGTTACAAACACACTCAAATACAGCCACACACGCACACTCTCAATGAAAGAAAAAACCGCCAAAAACGGTAAACAATTAGTTCATTTTCCAGCTGTGCGTGAGTAGGGACCGAACATTGAAGGGATGAAATGAACCTGAAATGAAGGTGAATGAATTTTCATCACTCGTCTCTCTTCTCACGGCTCACTCCTGGTTGAGCGAGTGCGCTCGATTCATCTCACCATCCTCGACGGCTGTTGTTTTCGTCTGTTTTGTTCGCTCTGAAATTCACTTTCGTTACGGTTGCTCGCCCATGTGCCCGTTTTTCGGTGACGGAACGCAGATTCGCTACACTATTGCGCTCTCGCTTGGGGAGGGAAAGGGTAATGCTGCTGCAAAAGGGGTATTTTGGAACGTTTCGTCCACGTTCGAACGAACGAACGTGTCGATGGGGGCGGGCGGTGTCCATACGGGAACGAAACCCTCTGCCCTGGCCGGGAGGCTTTTTATTCAACCGCGTGTTTTACCGCTCACCGAAGCGTCGTGCCCCATTGTTCGATCTGTACAATGTGCCAGCCGCTTGCCAGTGTGTGACACGGTCGGCTACGGAGAGTGGTGCGACCGAGGGAGGCATAAAGACACAGCATGGCAGCGTTCGAAAGGCGTAACTAAACCGTGCACTGCCACACCGTTCCGTGACGTTACGTTTTACAGTCAATGGCCGCTCGTTGCCCGGCACTGCTTGACCGTTGTTGTGGCTCCGTGGGGACCCCTGCCCGGGTCCAAACGTTTACTTTTGCGAAAGAGGAACGCATGGACCAGAAAAAAATGCCAGCCAGCAGCGTCCGAGCCAGAAGCCTTCGCGACTTCGTGGCGATCAGTTAAATGGAATGTCCATTGTGTGGTTAAGCTGAGCAAACGCTGCAAATACCCTCGCTCCAGCATTTGACCGTAGGCCACCCGATCAACAGAGTGATGTGTGTGTATGCGCACGAGTTCGTTTGGTTTTTTGCTTCATTCTTTCTTTCCAAAAACATTGAGTCTCCTTTCCCAACAGCTAGACGAAAGACAAATTTGTACCATAAACTGTATTGAACGGTGTGTGCAGTTTACAGCACGCCACGCACAAGAAGATGACAACGACATTTACTTCCACCTTCCGGAAATGGGGCGCCTGACCGGAACAGCGCTTGATGACGCATCGCAGCGTTAGCGGTGCAATGCATCGCGTCACCAACATTGGATTGCAGACCCTCGAACAATGGGCCACCGGTTTTGGAGTGCTTTCCCTTCCGCTTCGTTACTTCCCCCGCTTTTGTTTTCCCTGAACTTATGTTTATGTATATGAGGGGAGATGAGTGTTGCTAGCGCTGGCAAGGGAAAGAGCGATACGTATGCTAAGTGCTACATGGAGCGTTCAGTTGAGTGTAACCGAAAAAAAGGTTAGTTACATTTATTCCTCCATTTCGGTGACTAGTACGGAGCAGTGGTGGTGGATGAACTTTACATCGGGAATTGTTTTGTTTCAAAAACGCTCAACGTGATAACTACCAACTCAGGCCGTTGTGCTCTTCTTTGATTCTTTATTTAATAGCTTTCACTATGACTGATGTTGAAAAATTCTGGTAGCTGTTAAGAATCTATGGTATCTGTATAAAAGTAATACATCATATTTTTGTGTCTACAATTATCGTTTGTAGTTGGTTAATTCTTCAAACATTTAAAACCATCTTGCTTCTCTCTATTTTGTTTTCGCGCAACATATCCACACCATCTGGGGGCGGTCCCGTGGTACAGTCGTCAACTCGATCGACTCAATAACATGGGAACCATCATGGGTTCAAGCCTAGAATGGACCGTCCCAAGGATTGACTATCCCGGCTGTGCGTGGTAATGAATTAAGTCTCGAAAGCCTGTAATATAGGCCAAGCATGTCCGCGTAGGACGTTACGCCAAATTGAAGAAGATCCATACCATCGAGATCTCAAGAGTTTTCGAGATCTCTTTCCTCTGTTGAATGATTTTTTCCGGGAATCCAATAAAGTGCTTATCCAGTTTGTCGCTCATACGATCACCGTTCATCGGCATCCGTTTCGCATGACCGGAAGACAGCACAAAATATGTTTGCTTTTCGATGTGATCATTATACTTGCGTATTATTTATGTTTTACACACTTTGAATTGCAACGACGTTTTTACATTTGAATAGAAAAACTTCACGCCACGCATTGCATCATTTATTGTACCTGCTTTAATGCAAATCATGCGATGTAGTTATGCGCTAATTAAGTTATAAGAAGATCATTGTGATTCAATTAGCTACAAAAATACTGCTGTTAACAAATTAATGCAGACAAACACTATCTAAGTTTCTACTGTAAAGTTGCTGTGACTGTGGGATCAAGGTTTCGGTGCTGTTTTATGAACTTCTCCCAACAACCATTGCGGCTGGTCAGGTTTGTTGGTATGTCGTCCGAACCTTCAAACCACCGCTGTATCTCACAGCATTGAGACTTAATGCGATAATGCAAATGAAATATCTCACCTCGGACCTACTCAAATGACCTGTGATGCAATAATAAGGTAATATCAAACAGCGAGGCTTTGAGAAAACCGGCAGCTCCCGCAGCATTAGCGCACAGCAGCAGCTCTAAGGTTAGGCCCAGATTTTGCGGCCATATTTCGGATGGCAATTAGCAGTAATTCATCGTTGTCGCCTTCGTCTTCAACGCTATCTTGCCCTGTGTTTGCCGACGGTTTGCAAAGTCCGGCCGCACGCAACGACGCACATTGATCATGACCGTGGCCGTAAATCATCCGCGAGTGAATCATGCTCGAAAGTGCGCTCCGGATCTGTGCCGGTGTCAGATTTCATGGGATAATCTTTGCGCCCGGGTCTCGCATTCCGGTCCAGCACAATCGTTGAACCGATGCACGACAACAATACTGAGCAACGGAGACGCTTTGCTAAAGCCGCGAAGGTGTTCCGATGGTCGATGAAAGATTTTATTCACTGGCCGTGCGGATGAACAAGCGGCGGTAGAAGATGTGGTTTGATCTCTTTGTAGAAAGATGGCATGAAATGAGGGCGAGACAGGGAGGTGTATAATCGGTGTATGTGACCTACGCGACGGCAATCGACCTTCCCACGGCGTAATCTGAACCCAACAATGTATACGGTGTCGCGATTACAATGGCGTGCCCTCACAAAAAAGCCAAACAGGTTGCGCTGGCATGGTAAGCTTCGGTGCGGTGCGTCTGCAAATAATGCACCTCCAGAACCGGTCTTGAAGGACAAAGCGACCGAGGAAGTTTGAAAAGATGTCATAATATAGAGGAAATCAGCGTTAAGAACTAGGTGAAAGATAATGAAAAACTGAAAATAAGGAACACAAATGTTATAAAGAATGTACCAAATAAACAAAATATTCCCAATAGTAAAATAGTAACAATCTTTCAAAAATTTATGGAATTTAATAGTTTGAACACTATCAATATTCTATAACAGAATAGTTTTAAAAACTTAGCAAACTTATTTCAATATTTTTCTCGTTACTTTGTGGTGTAAAATTTTGTAAAACTTTGTGGTGTTAAATGTAAAATCAAATTCTGTATTGAAGCACTATCATATATATGCTTTACGTTGCGTTAAAGCAAAGCCCTTTTAGCAAATTACCCTTTTACTTCATGAAAAGTAAATAAATGTTATAGCGGTAATAGGAATTAAATTGAATAACAATTGTTCATTTTACCAGATGTTCATTTAATAAGTTAAGTAACTTTAAATTAGGACAAAATTAATGGCTTACCATACCCGGGGATGTTTGAGCGATATAGATTACACTGAAACTCCAAAGCCTGTTTTACATTCGACGTCATAGTAGCTTGCTCAAATGAATAAAGGCGTCGTTTGGTCCTTTTTTAAAAACAGCTATGCATATCATACGGCAAAACTACGCTGCTTGACAACAGCAATGTAAATCTCGCCCTTTAACACACCAAAAGTGTAAAGAATTGACATGTAATGTATTACCAGCGACACATCAGCACGGCATGCCGAAAGCCGAGGGTCGGTATTGCTGCATTCTTACCATTCGTCGCCCGGAAGTTATCGCTATTTCGTACGTGTCAGTTTCACAGCCATCTTCATCCGGGCTGCGAAATCGTGATGGTAAAAACAAAACAGTACGCCCATCGCTTTTGCTGCCCGGTCGGGCATTGTCTGAAGATTTCCTGTCTTCATTCGCTAGATCCCAAATCCTTCACTTATCTGCGCACGACAAAGCTAGTCGACGTCTCGACCACAGCAAGGAAACGATACATTCTTTTTGCCTTCGGAAAACAAAACACATTCGCACACTGAAGCACAAAACAATCCTTCTCCCTTTCCGCTCTTCCATCATCCGGTCACACTCAGGGTATGGCGCTTCCGCGTCTTGAACGGCAATACACCGACTACGCAAAGTCGTTTCGGTTGAGATGCATGGGGCTCCTGATACGGTTTACATTTCCGGAACAGTCAAAGCGAGTGTTTTACATAAAACCTAGGCTACGTTTTACAGTGAAACCTTTTTTTACTATTGTTTTGCCAGATAAAGTCCGCCATCGAGCTTATGTCCCTTACGCTCGTTCATTAGACGTCCTGTTCGTTCACTCCTACCTTTAGGCTAAAACGTTCCTTAGGTTGAAGGTTATCAATAAGTGCTGACGTCGTTGTGGGTAAAACGTTTGTATTTGTGTGTATAGCTAGGAAAGAAAGAAAACAAACATTATTGCTGCGATTGTGCGACAGGCACTTACCGTACTTTGATATTCTATCTTCCGATTACCGTGATTGATTTAGTTGGAAATGCTCAATAATTAACCATTGTTTCACTGCGTATCGAATGCTCCAATGACCTTATTTAGAAGTTGCCTTTACACTGTCGCTTTGTCTCTCACCGACTCTCGCTCATTCTTTCGCCTCGTTCGTCATCATGATCGATGTCAACCCAATATTGACGCCAACTGTTTATCTTCCATGCCAGGACTCTCACATTCTACTAGCATCCTTGATGGTATTTATCCACTCTCCAAAAAATTGTGCTTTCCGGCTGCGAGCGAAAATCGGATCCGACAGCATTTTGGGCTTCGTTAGCGGTGTTGTTTGCGGTACGGCGCCTCATTATAACCCACCAATGCCACAGTAAAACCCACAATGCCAGCACGCGTCGCCACGAGGTCGTGCAAGAGCTTTACCTATTTCCCTTTCCACGTCGTCTACCTGTTTCTGACGATCCTGCTGGTTGACAGCGAACCACACAACCCAGCACACACCGTTATCCTGCGGTGTAATCTTTTCCAATATTTGCCCCAAAAGCGTAAGTATGTTTGTGTCTGGCGACCTAAACGTCAACAACCATAAACATAAACAACCTGCCGTCACCTTCCCGCCGTACCGTGGCTACACGAAAGTGTGTATGTGTGTGGTTGAGGGCTGTATGATGCGACTGGAAGGCAATTCCTGGGACCAACCGAATAGACATACCGCTTACTAGGGCGACAACAAAGTTCGATCCCACCTACCTGTCTCATCGGCAGGCTGCGTACCTTTGCGACATTGCTCTAAAGATCTAATCTTCCGTATGTTGTCTCCTGCGTCAGGTAGAATCAGTAGCTAATTACTCGACGGATGGTTCACGAGCTTGGTGGCGTCGTCACCTGTAGTCTGCGATGAGAATGTTGCCGGAGCCACCATGGAATGCGGAACTTCGGGCCACGAAAGTCAATCGATGTAGTTTTTTCTTCGTTTGTTGTGGGCTGTGTTGTTTAAGTTGAAAAATGAAATAAGCACAAGAAAATTATTACTGAAATAGATATTTCACAAAAACTATATGAACATTAAATGGCACACTGTTTTACAAGCAAAACTATCACGACTACGATGTGTGGCCATGTTCAAACGGAAGGGTTTCATACTACGCAAAATGCAGTATTGCATTTAGGGGCTCGCATTGAATCAAACAAACTTCAAATCTTGAGAAAGCCTCTTACGAATTGCGGTAAATGATTAAGTCTATATGAAACAACAGAAAGGTGTGAGCAGTCTAAATCTTACTTTCATCATTGTGTATTGCGCTTGGCTTCAAAACGAAATTGTTATCCATTTAAAATGCTTTATAAAACGACTAATAAAATAAAGAAGCTTTCGTTCTTTCCGTGCTACAGACACAGGCTGATGGAGTGCCACGATTTCTATTGCTGCAGTAACACGCAATATGACAGCTGGTTACCACAATTAAATGGTTAATGTATTCCAATGTATACTGAACGTTTCAAATTCCATAATCTCTGTAACAATTTGCTCTTCAAAAACAATAATTACAGTAATTTGCCCTACCATACTCGGGGATGTTTGTGCGTCAATCAGCCATTTACAATCTCCCTCACCATCCTATTTTTTGTGTTATTTTTACATTTACATACATTGAAACAATAGATAATAATAGACTAGACTTCGATACCGAATCAGTAGATCGATTGAATATTGTAAATAAATGTCAGTTTAGGTTCAGATATTCTCATCCGAAAAAGAGCATAACATATTTATTTGTTATTTACTTTATTGATGTCTATTTTAAATGAAATCATCATGGTAAACACTATCATACATGATTTTTGTCATTTGCCCGAAGAGTTCCACTCAATGCAGAATACGAAGTAATAGTTTAACATCCATATTTTGTTCTTATACCTAGCTGATTTTTTAATACAGTTTCACAAAAGAACGGTCAGCGAATCATTAAACTAAAATCAGCCCTCTTACAAAAATTGCAATTTAATTGTTATTCTAGAACATTTTACGCTAATTATATTCCAAAATTGGGGACCATTACTATCTCCATAGGTCGGAACAATATTCGAAGCATTCGAATTATCCTCTTATCAACCTACAAAGATCACACAGCCAACACCATATAAATTCACCGACCCGCTTGCTTGCTTAGTGGCAGTTGTGAAAAGTTATCGTCGCGTGCTTTTCGCTACACAATCGGCCTGAAAATGTTAAAACGGTGCGTTTTGTTTGTGCTGTTAGTTCAGCTGATAGATAAGGTAAGTCCAATGAGATGATTTACAAACCTCTGTACAGTACAAGACAAGTCGATCTTCTTTCTTCATTTTTCAGTCCGTAGCCGTAGTACGGTTCGAGAATCTCAAGTACGAGCTGAACAAGGACTACATGCATGGTAACATATTCATCAAAAGCCAGAACGACAAGTACTCGTTTGGAGCTGACGTCGAACTGGCCAAGAAGGTTGAAGGCAGCGTAATCGTAAGTGTTTTTGTTTGAGTTTATTTTACTTTTTTTATTTTGGTCAAAATCCCAATACTCTCTATGGACTTTATGATTGATGATTTGTTTCGTTATGCCTCCACTACAGATTACGCCGCACGTGCAGCATCTGGTGAAGGGCGAGTACCACACGATGGTGAACATCGATCTTGACACCTGCAAAGTCGATCCAGTGATGTCGGAAAATGCGATCGTACGCACGATCGCCAAAGAATCGACCAAGTTTATTAATTTTTCGCTCATGTGCCCGTACAACCCGGTAAGCGACCCTTTGAAAAAATGCATTTATTCTGCCACCATAAAAACCATTAATTTTCACTCCGTTACATGCCACTTCCCAGGGACGCTATTTGTTAAACGACTTTACGCTCGATTCGGAAAGCCCGCTGCTGAAGCTGATTCCGAACGGCAAGTACAAGATGGAGCTGAAGGCTCACCACTATCCAACGCCAGGCTCGGCCCCGATAATGTTGTTCATGTACTCGGTGGATTTCGAACTGTATGCTGCCGCCAGTTAAGCGAGTTTGTACGTAGGGCCGTCTCTTAACGTTGTACCCATCATGCACTCTCGAACAATCCTTTTGTTTGCGATGCATGGGTGCAATGTTTTGCTGCTTCTTTAAAAACAAGCCAAGTAGCTTCATCACCGGAATGATGTCTATGTTTTGTTTCTCCTTTGAATGTTCCTTTCCAATAAAGCCTTGCAAAATGTGTAACAGAATTGTTGGAATGTTTATTCAACCAATCAACATATATTTGTTTGTATAACAACAAAATGAGGTGTAATGCGAAACTGTTTTCAACTGGAAATTTAAAAGCAATTGAAACAAAAATGTTTAAAAATATTTTTTTAACTCTAAAAAGAAGTCAATAAACTGTTGAAATCAATGACGAACTTAAAAGTTTTACATTCAACAGCTCACACCAGAATATAAATTAATAATCTAATAAAACCTCAATACCGACTCATTAGCATCTCCCTGATGATGTATGAACAGTTTACATAAACTTATCCTGAATTATTTTATTAAACTAACAAATGCAATTTAATAATCAGACAGAAACTTTCAACCACCATAAGACCGGTCAACATAATTTATTACCTTGTTGCGAGTGCGGGCGTGAAAAGCTTAAACTTTAATTGAAATTCGGTTCAACCTGTAGCGTTTTCTTAAAACCCATTTATCCCAAGATTCAATTTAGTTCTGCGGACGGTAAAAATTATTAATGGAAAAAACTTTCATACCGTCGCTGCTACACAGTAAAGTACAACCAGTAAAGTAGCTTCTTTAGTAAAAGCTTACAGCGAATCCGAAAGGAAAAACGGTTCGCCTTATCATCATCGCCGATTATCGTTTCATCAGTGGTAGATATGCCCGGAATGCCGCCAACCCACTAATTTCCTCCGCGTTTCAGTTCTGCAAATCCATGATTGAAACGCTAGAAAATTCGATCTATATTTACAATGAAGGTGGTTGGGGGGAGAGGGTGGAGAGATTACGGGAGCATCCTGCAATGACTGGGGGCATTCCACAAACCCGTCGCCTTGTGATACCGCACCAACCACCCCTAAAAAGCGTTCCGACTGACTGCTCTTTAATCAGCAGTCAAACGAACTTTTTCCGTCCCCTGGTGCCGTTAATTACCCTGCTAAAAACCATCAATCATAAAGTGTAGCACTATGGCGTTGGTTGGTGGGATTCGAAAACATTCCCGACACTCTGCCAAGGACGGATGAAGGAAAGCAAGGGAGAAATGCTCGACGAAGGATGGATGTTGTAAAGTTATGATAAATAATCCATGGGTTTGAATAATTGATTACATCATAAGAACCCGGGACAGATAGCATTCAGCGAAGGCAAAAATGTAATGCATGATACACGATCAGCTGCTAGACACGGCAACTAGGTACGATGGTTCTGCAGCACATCAACACGTGTGGCCATCGGTTTTAGTCTTTACAATCCTACTTGTGTTGTTTGTTTACTTTTTTCTCTTTTCACTGTCCATTTAATGTTTCATCCTAGCAGATGGCATTTACAGCAGTAACAATCATTTTTAAAAAGTGTTCGATTACGAAATCGTCTGCTATCGACCGTGGTGTTCTCGCTAAATCAAAGCTATCGTAGAATTACAACAAACATATTTCACTACTTTGACATTATTGGCATTCCATGAAAAGAGACAAATAAATCAACCCCATTCCACTCTTTCCAAATAAAATTTCTTGACAAAGCAAAACGCTTTGAAATTCCAGAAACAAAAACTCATCTTGTATCAATTTTTCTCACGATAGGGTTGTTCAATTCAAAGAAATAATAAATCAATCGAAACTCGGTCGCCATCTTGGTAAATCCTCAACCCAGTCCCTGAAGAATCGGGTAAACGCTAAACGCAATCGGTGATGGTCATTAACTTTACGGATGTATTCTTTTTCTCCAACCGCATCTTTTTACTGTGTTCAAGGTATTGAAGAAACATGGAAAAGTTTTGTGTACTTCTCCCTATCGAGCAAGTTACACTTCGATGCGTCCATTCTGTTCTCTTTTCAGTTGATTTGAACAACCGGAAATTATCCGGCGTCCCCGTTCGATTAAACGTCGAGCAACAAATTACTGTCGCAAAAGCGACACTTGAATTGTTGGTGGTATACACGTCGCAACACACACACAGTCGCGCACAAACAAACACAAACCGTGAGGTACAAGATTTAATGAAAATAAATTTACACCAAACCATGGAACCGCATGCCCGAACGCAACCAATATGAGTGTGCTATTTTCTGTGTTGAACGAAGCCGGAACTGGAATAACCGTACAAGGTAAAGAGGTAGCCATCGTGGGAACGAGGGGAGTCGAGCATGGGGCAATCATTATGGTTTTGTAAATTTATTACATCATCCATCCGAAAAGGCACCGCAGCAGCAGCAACCGAAGTGAACGTCGTCGGTTTCACTGGAAAAGGATAATAAATAAGGATAATTTCTTTCATAAATAATTGAAATCCAAGTACATGGCCAAACGCAACCAGCTGGACCAAACCGTATGGTGAAAGCACCGGGAAGCTACTGAACGCTGGCAGATGAACCGCAGGGGAAAAGTTTCGACTACAGTGTCCGGAACCGTGTCAACGCATCACTGAAAGCGCGTTACCAAAGTTAAGCTATTGCTACATTTTGCCGCTGTTGCGTCAGGAAAGTGATGGGCATTAGGAAAACATCCTCCCTAAGGATTAAAACAGTCAGCATCACTATGGGTCTAGTACCAGGGTAATAACGTTCACATTAATAAAATGGACAAAAATTGTCGATTTTCCATAAGTTTATCTTCACCCGCACTAACTAAACGTTAATTGCAACTTCAATAATAGTATCCCATGAGTCAGCACACACAATTTGACTCCTATATCCAATATCCTATATCAATCCATCTCTAACCGTGATGGCCAAAAAAGGCACCACGCCACGACGAAAACCGACATCGTGCGGCTGTTTTTGGACGTCGGATAAGTCCGTTTCGGCATCTACAACATCATCGAAAGATCGTCCGGTTCCGAATGATCCTGAGTGACAAGAAGCTCCAAAGGAAAGTGAAAACGAAGCCCCAGGAAAAAATCGCGTAACTGATCAAATAGTGTAAAAGTACCGGGGAAACATGAAAAAAACTTGTTAGGAAGCGTACATTGTTGTTAGGAAGCGTACAAAGTTTCTGGACAAATATGATGCAAAAGCTCTTACTTACTTACTTATCCGGCGCTACAATCGCTTTGCGGTCTTGGCCTGCCTCAGGAGTGTCCGAAACCGCTCACGGTCTCGCACCTTCGTCTGCCAGTCCGTTATCCCGGCCTTAATGGCGGACGCCATCTCGCCACCTCAATTTGGGCCTACCACGCCTCCTCTGTCCTTGTGGACGACCTAAAAAGACTTTACGGGCTGGGTCGTCCGCTTCCATGCGTACATCATGGCCAGCCCACCGGAACCTGGCGAGCTTGATACGCTGTACGACAGTGAGGTCGCCGTACATCTCGTATAGCTCATCATTATAGCGGATCCTCCATTGTCCTTCCACACATACATACAGAGTACAGAGAGATAGCGTTATACAATTATCTGTGTATGACGAATATCGTGATTTTCGGTGAAAACACTTATATTATACGCATTTGTGGTTAAAGTTAAGCATATTTTGGCAAATGGAGAATGAGAGTGTTGAAGGTCCCAAGTAATACAAATATTGTTACGCCCAACGGCTCACTCCACGACCGCTTAGTCTGCTTACCAATGAACCCACTACAGATTGCATCGATCGATTGGCATTGGCAATTATATTTTATATGATAGGTATTTGTTTGCCTTTTATTACATTTTGTTATATGAATCAAACTGTCATCAAACTTCTGCGTAAGTATATGTAATCGAGCACAACAATTCTAACTCTAATTTAATTAATAAATTTTTTTTTCTGTTTTTATTTATAAAGTGCTTTGAAAAATAAGAATTTCAAATTTCAAAAGTTCTTCAAATTGCTTTAAGCTCTCATAAGTACAACAAAAAAATTAAACTTGCTATCTTAAACATACAAATTCATGATAAAATGAAATTTAAAAACAAAAAATGTAGGGCGATACTAATATTTTTTTATAAACTTCGTTAATTTACCTGCACGTCAAACAATCAACGTATTATATTTAAAAAAAAACTCGTTTATAAAGTGGATAGGCAAAAGCTTTCGAAACAATATAACTTCCTAACAGGCTCACCGTGCACTAACAATGAGCCTCAATTAAACGTCGTATTGTGAGCTTGTCGTTCACCAAGATTTAGTTGACACTCTCCAGAGAGAGAATGAGAAACAGAGGTGTTAAGCCATACGGGTATTGCCATTGCTCCAATCGGTCTCACCGGTAGCAATGGATCATGCTTAGCCTAACTTCCGGCTCATCGCGACCAGCCAGGGCAGACGGAATCTTTCCGTCCTTGCTCCAGCGCCTGATTGTCCTCTGTTCGTTGGCTCACACAAAAACGCTCTCCCGTTTATCGAGGCGAGCAAACCAACGGCCGTGGTAAAGAGGCATTGTATGATTTATTTATGACACAGTCCCCTTATTCACAATATTTTCCACCCACTGTGTCACCTTGGTCTTTCTGTGTTGAGAATGGAGTCGAACAGCACTCCAAAAAGGAGCCCACTGTTCTCGTCCGATCAAAACTGGAACAGAGTCGGAAGACAAGTGAGGAAAAAGTGGCAGATACAGCAAAGATAGAGAGTGAAAGAGATAGAGATAGGGGGTGGGGACGAAGAGAGTGTTAAACATTCCGAAGATTTTATGATGATTGATGAGCCAATTCCGCATAATTGAATTGAAGGAAAAACTTTCTGCCGAAGTAAGTGCGCTTGGAGTATAGAAGCATGGCCTTCTCACTCTTGATTTCTAAGGTCCTCCCACTCGATGTGAGTGTGTGTGTGTGTCCAAATCCCTTCATCCACTCGACCGAAGAAGTGACAACGCACGATGAAGCGAACGCCCTGTCTTGGTGGTCACACGATGGAAGAAAGTTTTATTGCGACACTGTCTACCACTGGCCGTTGACGCTCTGCCCGTCTAAAAGAGCTGGACGGTCGGTCGAATGGTCCGTCCCGGCACTGGGCAAGGACTGCGCACCGCCAGGATCCCCATGCAAGACGAAACAATAAAAACAGCGCACTCGGAGGCGATGGGCAATCCGGAACGAATGAATCGGAAAGTAGGCAGTATATCAGGGAAAATGACAAATTGCTTAGATGACCGGAAGGAAAGAAACCTTTTCTCTCTTGCCGCAATGGTACGGCCGTGCCAACCATGGGGATAGTATTACCTATTTCCTTTTTTATTTCTATTTGTAGCTTTTCTCTTGCAAATATTCCATCCCATTCCGTGTGTGCAGAGGGCTTGTAGTAGCTTCGAGTCACTTCAACCTTTCTCGAGTTGTAGCTCGCACTTGACTGATGGATGGGAATATTACACTTACACACTCACAACACACACGCACTATGGAAAACAGGATGCGGTACGTGCGCGGGGACAGGAACAAATCCCTCACCGCATGGGAAATTACAGTCCTTTGGCAGTACAGGGTGCAGGAAATGGGTAACGGGAAGGGCGGTGTGAAATTAGCTCGCTTTGCAAACATAGTGCCGTTTTGATTTGTCGTCGTACATGTCAGCTTCATGTTTTGCCGTCAGTAAGTCGGGCATACCGATGCCGGTTGATCGTGGAACCGGAGCAGAGGACGGTGGGCTGTCGTTTGTCGTGCAGCTAACTAACGCGATCGGTGCATAATTAATTGTCGCATGTGTAATTGAAGTACGTGCGCGTATGTATGTGTGTCTGTGTGTGAATGTTCGAGCAGTATGTCTACATTTGCGAAACGATTTGTTGTAATTCCTTGTCGTAGCAGCTACAGGCCAGTTAGCTAGTTGCGCCACGCGGTTAAAGGCTCCACTAATGTTTGAGACGCTTGTGGCACAGGCTTACGAATGCCGAGCATATTGGGGCAGGGCATTTTATTACAGTCGCCATTATGCGTCGCGTGCTGCTAATGGCGTGCTTAACAACATTATCAGCTGAATGAATATTTTCAAGGCAATAATCAAGCAATAAAATGTTTTATAAAAGGAAGCAATCTTATCAATCGGTGTGCTAATGTTGAAACATGATGGAGTGATTTGCGCTAAATTACAATTAAATTAAACGCCCCTTATTGCCGTAGTCCTCGATTGCGAATTTCAAGAGAGTATTTATACAATTATAGACGCAGCATTGGAAGCTTAATTAAATAAATGGAAGATTATGTTCATCACAGACTACAGATTGCAAACGTGAAACCAAAAACCGATGATTGCTAAATATTTAATTCATTACTTTGTGTAACCTAGATCGGCAAAAAATAATAAAGAAAGAATCGAGTTATTATAATAAAATAGTTGTGAAAGAAAATTTGCCAACTTTCTTTATCTATGACATAATATATGGCACAAAACATAAGTTGTTTCAAACAACTGTAACGCATGAATGTTTGCAGCAAAATTTTCAAAACTACTGATGGGCGATCGATCTGAACGAAAAACAACTACAGTGAAATCTCTCTGAGATGCAGTCTCTTCAAGCTGAATTGTTTCTTTAAGATGAACATTTTGCATCCGCTTTCAAAATTCACTTGAAAAGAATATCTTCTTAAGCAAAACAATCCCTAATTGGAAATAAATTAATTATTGACTGAAAATTGACGAAATACTTGATGTTGAAATTATTTAATGGATTTAGATGCGATTTTGTTCACGTTATTTGTTTACATTGCACATCAGCTGTTTTCTATGATGCGTTATCTGATAGATACAGTCAGTCCAAAAAGTATTCGTCTAGCTGAATATTTTACAGGAAAAGGCGAATTATGGCCGCAATAGGCAAGGGGTGGTAAAAGTAATCATGGGGTTTGATAAAGGGATTATCAATACACACGTACTGCTAAAAATAAGCATTAAAATAGTGCAAAAACAACTAAATTATTTGAAAAATTAAAAAAAAAGTCATTTGATTGGTGCGCAAAAAGTATTCGTCTATCAGGCTTTTGGCGTAATATGCGTATGAAAGCAAACGTTATGGAATCAAAAAATGTCCTGATCTTTTTTCTTATTGCATTTATGACTATTGGTGACTACTTGCACTACACAAGAACTCATTTGAACCTTTAAAAAGGCGTATTTTTGATACACTCATCCTACAAGACTTGTTCCCATTATTCTTTGGTAGAAATATTGCATTTCCGGACTACGTGGCCAAGTTCCATTGAAAAAAAGGCATCTGATATCATATTGAGAGTCTACTAAATCATTTTCATCAGTTTGGTTTCAGCTGGTTTGGAGTTTCGGGCAAATGACAATGCCCTGTATGTTCTCCAGCTTGACTGTTCTTGAAACATGTGATACATTTTAAATTAAATTTCTCAGAACTGGGACTCAAAGTACTTAAAAACTGCATTAATATGTTTCACCATCTCGTCTACTATCATTTTGAATCATTTTTCTAGCTCACCTTACCTCACTGAGCCCTAGTATCATGACTTCATGATGCTACCGTTACACGAGATTTTGTTGCAGCATCTTAGAGGACTGTTTTCGCTACAGTAGACGTCGGCCGTATGACCTTGGCGATTTAAACATGTTTTAATATGTTAGTAGAGCCTAATTTGAAATAAATTCCTGAATTATTTGATGCACCTTAACAGATTTGGTCACTTTTGTGTATGGTATTATTCAAACAAAACATGATTGTAACAACTCACTCATTCAAGCTATTACATGACCAGCTACGATGAAATGCAGCATGACCCATCAACTAAATGTGACCCATCTCTTTTCCTGATCTTATTGGCCATCACAAAATGCACCTATTCCTTGGTAAAGTTTGATTTTTTGGACATTAAACCGCTTCTATCGTTAGATTAACCGCCAAATATGGCTGCTTACATGGCAGTTTGTCACACAATTAGTATCAGAAAAATGGCCAAACTCTGATCAAATGAAGGAACGAGGCCTACTACACATTTTGTAATCTCCAAAAATGGGTAGGATAGGTTATGCATAAGTTAAAGATACGATTTGCGCCTTCATGCTCCAATCATTTAACTCCCCCGCCTTTAGTGCCTCTCTGACCGCTTGTAGTGCAATTGAAACAACAGAAATGCATTAATTTAGAAGAAAGTCACCAGCAGATTGATAATAATAAATTTAATTCACGTCTACGTAGTGTTTGTCCGGTGTAGATAATTAAAAAGCTGGATGGACGAATACTTTTTGCGCACCCATCAAACGACTTTTTTTAGTTTTTTATGTACTTTGGTTGCTATTGCACTATTTAAATGCTTATTTTTTTAGCAAAACGTGTGTATTGATAATCCCTTTATCAAACCCCATGATTACTTTTACCACCCCTTGCCTATTGCGGCCATAATTCGCCCTTTTCTGTAAAATATTCAGCTAGACGAATACTTTTTGGAGTGACTGTATTTCACCTTCAATCCAATAATAATCCAATATATGCTGTACAGTCAACTCCATACAAACAATAAAGAGACAGAACATTTATTATGCAGCCTTGATTGTTGCTATAGGAAACTACGAACATGATTGCACATTGGAGCATATATCATGCAATATCCATGGAAACACCATACACAATTAAGAGGGGTTAGATTTCAGAGGTTTTCCAAATTAGAGAGACAAACATCTATTGAAAATAAAGGAACTGCAAAAACAATTCAACTAAGAGGAGTTTTGCAAATTGGAATGGTCTCAAATAAGAGAGGGTTCATTGTATATTCCTCCTCGTGCGTAGCCGTGCGGTAAGATGAATGTTTGGATGACAGTTCACAAAAATATTGATCAAAGGATGGCGTGTTTTTCCCGTGGATTCTAGGATACTTCATAACAACACCTTAATTAGTTTTCCTCAACATGAATATCTCTCTAAGCGGTTCCTTGAAGATTCACCTCAAAGAGATTTCACTGTATTCTATACTTCCAACTATTACACCTGTTCTCACTTTCCTCTGAATCTTTATCCGGTTGCTATGGATCGCAATCCATGAGAATGGATCGCAATCAACTACGTCTGAATCGTTTGCAACTACATCTGAATCGTTTTCAGCTACGTTTGGATCGCTCTCAGCTACCTTTGGATTTTACGGTAGCTCGCGCAAATTTCGTTTTAGCGCACCGTTTATTTAGTGACCGCGGGACACATTTGCACCCCAAGGAAAGAACTAAACAATTAATGCATTCAATTATACACCTGTTCTCACTTTCCTCTGAATCTTTATCCGGTTGCTATGGATCGCAATCCATGAGAATGGATCGCAATCAACTACGTCTGAATCGTTTGCAACTACGTCTGAATCGTTTTCAGCTACGTTTGGATCGCTCTCAGCTACCTTTGGATTTTACGGTAGCTCGCGCAAATTTCGTTTTAGCGCACCGTTTATTTGGTGACCGCGGGACACATTTGCACCCCAAGGAAAGAACTAAACAATTAATGCATTCAATTATAAAATCTTATCGTATTTTTTATATGAAGCTTACATCACCATTCATACGTTTTTGGTTATTAGACCAAGTTTTCCAAACAAACCAGCACAATCTTCTTCTTTTTAGCGTAACGACCTACGTGGTCATTTAGTCTTGTTCAGGGTTTCGAGGTATAGCCGGATATTCCATCTTTAGAATGGAGGAAATCTGTTCTGATGCGTAGAAGCAGACAAATCTGTCAAATGTTGTTTATAGCTCAAAAATGGGTTTTTAACACATATTCTCAATTGGGTTCAAACATAGAACAATACGAAATTGTTGCTTTTCAAATTGTCTGTCATGAGGAGAATCGTGAGGTACGCCGAATGGTCACTAAATAAACTTTGCGCTGCAACGAGATTTACGCGAGCTACCGTAAAATCCAAAGGTAGATGAGAGCGATCCAAACGTAGCTGAAAACGATCCAAACGTAACTGCAAACGATTCAGACGTAGTTGATTGCGATCCAATCTCATGGATTGCGATCCATAGCAACTGGATAAAGATTCAGAGGAAAGTGAGAACAGGTGTAAAATCTTATCGTATTTTTTATATGAAGCTTACATCACCATTCATACGTTTTTGGTTATTAGACCAAGTTTTCCAAACAAACCAGCACAATCTTCTTCTTTTTAGCGTAACGACCTACGTGGTCATTTAGTCTTGTTCAGGGTCTTTAGCCGGGTTCAGGGTTCGAGGTATAGCCGGATATTCCATCTTTAGAATGGAGGAAATCTGTTCTGATGCGTAGAAGCAGACAAATCTGTAAAATGTTGTTCATAGCTCAAAAATGGGGTTTTAACACATATTCTCAATTGGGTTAAAACATAGAACAATACGAAATTGTTGCTTTTCAAATTGTCTGTCATGAGGAGAATCGTGAGGTACGTCGAATGGTCACTAAATAAACTTTGCGCCGCAACGAGATTTACGCGAGCTACCGTAAAATCCAAAGGTAGCTGAGAGCGATCCAAACGTTGCTGAAAACGATCCAAACGTAGCTGCAAACGATTCAGACGTAGTTGATTGCGATCCAATCTCATGGATTGCGATCCATAGCAACCGGATAAAGATTCAGAGGAAAGTGAGAACAGGTGTATATACTCCACAAATCCTACCTCACAAAGGCAACCATAAAAGCATAGTTGAGTTGATTGCCTTAATTTTAAAACTATTTACAGCTAGTGAACGACTTCGTAATCCAGTGTCTAGTCTCTCACGCTGTTCACAAAGCTGTCCGGCAAATATGCAAACAATTCGCTTGTTACATTCGATCTGCTTTCCGAGACTCACTTGACCTACATTCTTGCCTCCTCATTCGGCGGCTCTCCTTCCGTCTAGATCAAACCGAAACCCACTACCTAATTACTTTTGTTTGTTTCTACTTTCGCTTCAACGCATTACGATGCACACCCACCAATGATCGACAGTTTGGTATCGTGCTTACTTTTTCAATTGGAATACTTTATTGACACCCGTCCCTGCCGAACGGCCGACGCGTCTCCCCCGGGAGGGTGCATTTCCGGATTTGACCGATTGAGTTTGCACGCTCATCCTCCCCCCCCCTTACCCCACTAAATAGATGATGGAAACGGTCAAAGGAAAAGGCCTCCAAGGGATGGATAGTCCACCCAGTATTACGACTCAAAGTGGATGTAGCGACCATTTTACTGAGTTACTGTTGTGTCGCCTTCGTCTACAAACTTCAGCGCAATTGTGTGAAAAGGGAAAATCGAGAAAGTGGTTGGGCGGGAAAAGTTTGTTCATTTGAATATTTCCACCCAAATGGCAACAATTTGACGCCCGAACGACGAGAAGGCCGCTCCGACCAGCACCAAAGGGCCAAGGCTTCGGTGTGTAAGCAAACTGTCACTCCCACCCCCAGCATTCGTTCCAGCCGTCTCGCCGCATGATGGAGGCCCGAAATTGCTGGCGAAATGATTCTTGTCGAAATTGAAATTGTTTGGCTGTGTGTTGGAAACAATTTTTGCAAGAATTTTAATTTAATACTTATACCCTCCGTTAAGAGATGTTGCAATTTTGGAGCGCATGAATGCTTCAGGGACACCCTCACTAAGACCTGGTCTAACTGTGTTATTGTGATATCGTGTAAAAGAACCCGCACCTTTCTTAGTGGGACCGTAGCTTTAAGCAAATAGCTGGTCGAAGTTTTCTATTTGTTACATACCCTCATGCCCTTGAATAGCTGAATATAATATTATACGGCAGCACGAGCGTACGCAAAGTGCACAACGCCTTGTTAAAATATGTCTATTTATTCCCGCGCATGTGAACGAAAGTAAAATCGTACGTGAAGATTCAATCTGAAATTCCGCACACCGCACTGCGACCCATTAACTGAGAAGTGCCGGTAATAATGACGTGATTTCTCGAGTGCGGTTGCTTCTTAAACCACTTCCCTCATTTGCTTCCATCGCACGCGCAGACAGCACGCGTAACATGCGGTAGAATAGAAGATGTTCATTATGCTAATCTTACGCACTCATGCAGCGTCGCAGCTCATCACGAAAAGACGAAAGAATGCACAACCATCCATACTGCCGAAATCCTCGACCTATGAAAAAGTACGAATACCGGACGCCTGTTACACCGTGCACAGGGGAAATGAAAAATGCTCCTTCCGCAAAGAGACAGAGATTAAGGAACGAAAACAAATCACCTTTCAACACATTCTTTGCCCCATAGCCACCATGCATGCATAGGCTACCATTTCACGAAGAATGAAGGGAATCGGAACGACGAGTAAATAGTTCATACCTGCATGCCCACGCAGGGAAACCCCCGACGAAGGATCAAAGGTGGTCTTTCTCCACTGCTATGTGTTTTTTCATTCAGCTTGATACGTCTATGAAAACCCCGTGAGTGGCGAAGCATGTGCCCGGGCATGAGCAAGAGGATGTTTGCGAGGTTTTACTTGCAGCAAAAAGGACGTGAAAAAAAAACGGTTCGCCTTACATCGTGTAGGTAACTTCCGCTGCGCAGCCGGTGGGCGCTGAGCGGCCGCGAGTGGTGTCGAATTTTTGCGGCGCATTTCGATAATGTTTGTTATGCCAAGTGTAGCGGAAGGTGAAGTATCTGCATTCCGCGAACATCTCGGGGCGTCACTGAGGGTCGTTGAGTCGAGTGGATGTAAAGTCGGTCGCATAATGAAGTACAGCATATCTGGCGATGTCTATTACAGGCACGAGGGGCAGCTTGGGATGAAGATAGAGGCGAGAGATTGTATGTGTTTTGAAGGATCATGGTTCTAGTCGTTGCTCTTTGACATGTTCGTACTCCTTATCGAGAAGCAGTATCATTGCCAAGTTCATTTTTATATACAAAAAGCTTTAGTCTGCTGCAATTCGATGTTTCATGAAATTTAATCCCTTCACAGTTCTGTTCGAGCAGTGCTCAGGCTGTACCTGTAGCATTCTTATAAAAAATCGGCTAATTTTGTTGTTGTTTTGAATTGTAATCAGAGCCAACAACCCGCAGAAAACTTCGGACTCAAAAAACAGCATAGATGAATATAAAATTACTTAGATTGTTTCGGAAACTACACAAAATAGCATATATGATACACAGGAATGTTACAAAAAATGCAATTGAAGCAGAACACTAACATACAACTACGAATTTTAAAGATCATCTTCTGCCCATTTGTGAAAATATCATTGTACCTGTTGATACTGTTACAGATTGTTTCTAAATGTTGTGCTAACATTTGAAGACACTTCTGAAACAAAAATGTTCCAAACAAATATGGTTTAAAGGGTGCATTTCTTCTATACTGCAAAATAACGTTTGTTATAGACAAGACAACCTTCTTCGTCTGGATGGAAGAAAAAACAAATTATGCTGAAATTAGCAATAAAATTACTGAGCTTATTTCACGCTTTTGCAATTCCATTTGCTGCGATTCCACCATCCCCCTGGAAAAGTATTTGAAATCGACGAACCAAACATTTTTCCTCATGCTAAGGAGTCCCAGTAAAATATAATCAGCTTTACGTCGTTTATTATCACTCCAGAAGCCAAACATAATTTCCAATATGGCTTCAGAAGAGATGACATGTTTCCAACCTTAATCCGACACAGATGATGATGGCGATGATGCTGCTGATACTGTTCGCTAGAGTAATCCGCGATCGTAGCTTAAACTTGACTGGGCTGGTAGGAACTTTAAAGCAAACCAATCAAGCAGATTAAAATGTTCGTTTGTGCCGCTTCTCACTCTCGAAGTCACGAATTTCCCTGAACGCTGAACATACTCGCGCTCGTTTATAATTTTTCAAAGCTTTTCTTTTTTTACACCCTACCCACAAGTCCACGTTGTCTCAGTAGTTCGTGCACACTCGTCGCTTGTTTTTCTGTTTCACTTTCTCTTTTCCTCTCAATCTCTCTCTCTCTCTCTCTCTCTCTCTCTCTTTCTCGCTCTCTCTCTCTCGCTCTCTTCCACTATTGCATAAAACAACACAACGCAATTGCTCTTGCGGCGGCGAAAGTGTGTTGAGCGGTCTTTGTTAGTTTTGCGAAATGAAATGCTTGTGAATCCACCTGAAACGGATTGGTCCCGAAACCGAAATCCCTCCGAAGGGATTCACGTGTGCTTGTGTTGGCACAAATCCACGCTCTTTAGTACGCTCCACTCTGACCATCCCTTGCGCCTACTCCAACCCGTCTATGCTACCATTCCAACGAGCCCTCGTTTCGTGAATCCTTCCAGTTTGTCAATCTTCATCGGAGCTCTTGCTAGAAGGTAGAAGGTCACCGGCGAACAGAACCCCCGAGGTAGTATGAGCCGTTGAAATGGAGCATTCTTTGTCTTTCTCAGCGCGGTGAAAGTTTGTTCAAAAGCCAAGCCCAAACCTAACTAACCTTAGATTGACTTGCTTCGATTTGGTTCCGATGGGGTTGAAAACGGTGTTTCCGGCCACTTGACCCATCGACAGTGGTACCATATGGAGCTTACAGCGTGGCGTGGGATGTGTGCTGGTGCCGGGTGGAAAAATGTTAATTTATGAGCTTTTCTCCCCTAATTTACAACCTTCTCCGAAAACTACGCCGAGCCCCAGCTGGGGTAGGCTTCAGTAGGGCAAACAGGCATCACGCAACGCGTGTGTGTGTGTGAGTGAGTATATGCGTGGGCAAACAAGCGTACAAATGCCGGAGTATAGTGTGGCACCTTACCACTGAGGAGTTAATCCCCATAAATAGGACATTCATTGCGCATCATGCAATCATTCTACCCCGATCCTCCACTCAGCCAGTAGACGGAGTAGTTTATTCTCTCTCTCTTTCTCTCTCTCTCTCTCTCTCTCTCTCTCTCTCTCTCTCTCTCTTATTCTCTCTCTTTTTCTATCTCTGCCCTACATTATGTAGGTATAACCGGTAAGCAAACCGGACTCCTACCCTAACCTCAAATGAAGTGGACCGCTGGACTGGCCGCCCAAGCGATTATCCTGTGTGCTCACTCGAGACCTTTATCAGAAGTGCCGTATCGTACTGCTAGGGCCATGATTTATGCTATCTTTTCCTTGAATAAATATGTAAACAACGTTCACCGGAACTGTGCCCCTTTGCCTTCGCCTTCAAACCACGCTGCCAAGCTCGCTCACTTCGTTCTAATGAAGTTAATGCAAACCCTACCGCGATCACCTATACCGTCGGAGTACCCATTTTGGATTTGCCATGTCTTGGGAATTGGTCTATCTTACGTTGTCCCACTCTCATCCGTTCGCTTGTTCGTTCACACTGGTCCACCCTTTCGTTTCTTCCGCTTCCGGTGATTGGATCAGCTTAGTGATTATGTTGGGTAGGAAATATCCATACACCTATGGCTCCAGCCAGTTGTACCTTTTGCCTTTCCAGCAAAAGATGCTTCCTTGCGCTGAGTTTGAAAGCTACCAATATGAACACGGTTGCTGTTAGTTTTTATGATGATTCAAAGTGGACTGAGCAGAATGTGCTTGTCGCATGAATTTTATCCATCAGATTACGAAATATCAATAAGCTTTGTACTGCAATAATGACTTTATTTTTGCTGGTTCAATCGAGAGTCAAACTAAAAAGGTTTGCTAGGTTAAGATGCTTCAAAAGGCAATATTTTATTATATCAAACAATCAATGTACTCTTCTTGGACCTTCCCTAATTACTACAACTGGCCCATAACACAACATTTAATTCAAATTATCTTCCGACCATCCCCTTGTTTACATCAAACTTTTATCTGTTGTGCTAAACAATTGCACTTCATTGTCTTGTAAATAGTCGTACCCTTACTCTTCCTAGCTTTGCACGTCTTTTAAACTCGGTCGGTTGATGAAAGTACATAATTTTGCCGTAATTTCTTTACATCGAAACAATACGGCAGATGTATACCGTACTCAAGCTCGAGCATCAACCCAGCCGAGGTCAGCATTAGATTTGAGCAAACTCATTTCTGCCTCAGCTATCGGGGCACAGCACACCCAAAAACAACACTGCTAGTAAATCCTGGCTGCGGGCGATTTAAACAAACCTTCAGCTAGTTGACGGTGTTAGTGCTTGGTCAACTCCCAAGGTGCTCGGCAGCTAATCTGAACCTAGCTGGTTTCAGAGCCATCAAACTTACCGCCCACCCCTGCCGTTTTGCATCCGGGATTTCCAAAAATTCCATTCCCTGTAGTTTGCGTGCCAGTGCTCCATAATGGATGGAAAGTAATTAACATGTTTTTACCAAAACTGACAAGTAAACTGGGCCGGCACCATTGAGCTGGATGCAGATATTTTGGAAGACCTTTTGCCTCAGCATATTGCAGCATGTTCGTTTCCCACAGTCGTTTGTGCCTGATGGACGCCGGAGATAGGCAACGGGAAAGTCATATACCGAGAGCAGGGTGTGAAGGAAAGACGTATGAATTATTAATAATATTCAGCGATTTTTATTCGCCTTTAGACAGCTTACAGTCTCCGAGAATCGTGTTATTAGTAGTTCTTTTTTTGCTGGTATCGGTAGAGGAATTTGTGTTGCCTCGCTTTTCAAAATCGGCTTTAGTTCTTTAGCATGTATTTATGTAAACACTCTCACACCCTCCTCTGAGCTGCGTTAATTAAAGACATGCCAATTTAAATTTACACAATCTGCTCAGCCGATATAGAGACGGAATCGTGTTAAAGGACGACTCTATCAGAGCTCAGGTAAACCCTTATTTGCGTAGTTACTTGTGGTATTATGTATAACAAAAATAGACGTACAAAGTTGAAATTACCGGTTTTTGTTAATCTCTATATCTCTTTGTTTACTTATCGTATGGTACGTCTGAATTCAAATTTGAAACTGAAGATTTTTTTCTAAGGACGGCACAAATAATTGATTGACTTAGCACATTCTTTTCTAGATTGTCTCAGTTTATTCGGATGCCCTTTTATATTTGAAACATATAGTCCAAACTCTTTGGTTGAACTTCAATTCCTTGCTAACTGTTAAAAATTATCACGTTAGTTGGCACGTTTTTCCATATACAAAATTTCTGAAATTTTACTCAATAGCTTATGAGATTTTTGTGAATTTCTCAGAAAACGATTTTCCCATACAAACGTATGCTTTTTAATTAAACTGTTCAACTATCGAGCGTTCAACAATTGAATTCTGACTGTAACTTATAAATTTCTGTTTTGAGAGTCTTGTGATTTGTTGGCCATGCGATTATGTTAAAAAAGAAAAGAAAATTATAATATCAGATTTAAAAAAACAGTATGACATCACAAGCCAAAGTACACAAACTTCTTCTTCTTCTTTGGCACAACAACCGTTGTCGGTAAATGCCTGCCTGTACCTACTAGTGAAGTGAGCTTGGCTTTCAGTGACTTATTGATTACCCATAGCAGGATAGTCAATCCTACGTCTGACGGGCATATTGTTAAGTCGTACGAGTTGACGACTATACCACCAGACACGCAATCGGTCGTTCCATAGAATTGAAACAATTGATCGTGCTTCAAACGAGTAGAACATACACCGTACTAGGTGCGATCCAAACCCTTCTCCCCGTCAACTTAAACAATAGCACACTTAATGGTGACTTCTGACGATAATTTCTGATCTCTTGATGACGCACATTCACTTCAAAGTCAATGACGCTTTACGATGATAGCTGGAAACACGATCCCCGACATTGATGACAACGAACGTCAAGTTCCTTAAAAGAGGCTTCTCGATTGATTGCTTTCGCTGCGTCGCGTGCTATGTCCCACCGTGCTTCAAATATGCCTTGAGTAAACCGAGAGTGACGTCGAGTGTGTTGTTAATGCAATGCAACCAGTTGTAGATGCAACCCTGTCTCAAAGCTCAAAGACATAAAGCGTTTGACGTTTGCGGTTGGTAAACAGAGTCGCATAGACAGACCACTTGTGCCGGTTTTCCAGGTAAGGAAGGAGATTTCGAGTGTCGGCATATCGTAGAACAACTGGCAAACAATGTGCACACAAGCAACTCTTCCATACCATTCCAGCCCGTGACCTTTCGCGGTGACCTCACGTTAGAACGTATCTCACCGTTTAACGTTAGTGCATCGCACTTGCTCCCAGTGTCTACAGAGCGCGAAAGGCAACTATCAAAGGAGGTAAACACACACACACACACACACACACACACACGCACACACAAACACACATCCCTAGACTGACATGCTAACATTCCATAGGAACGTGCGGTAAGGGAACAAGGGTTCACACGCAGATTGTCGCGACATCAGGCCGTCATGGGAGGGCGCGTAATGCGCCGTTCTGCAAGAGATTGACACATAATTTGCATATTTTAATGAGTTCTCATTAATTTCAATCGAATGTGAATCGACGCTTGGCACCCTTGACAGGGCGGACGGTGGCGCTAATGCTGGAATGTTCCGGTCCATTCGCAGGTTGTGCGTGTTCGCGTTCGCGCGTCTGTCTGGCTGGCTTGTCTGGTTTGACACTTGTCACAAGTGCCACATTGTGGTTTCCTCCCTCGAGTACGTCTTTCGTGCACCGTGGTGGGAGTAACGTGTCTAACATGTAAATGGAAAGTAGGTGAGGTCGGGATAGGAACGAAGGTTTCGATTTCGAAACGTTTGATATATTTACAAAACATTAAATTCATTTGTCAGATCGTACTCTCGTCTACTTCGTCTAGCCGGGTGTCAAATTTGGGAGGAGCAATTTTAATTTCAATTGTTTCCCTCACGTACCACACATTTGCAGTCGTGCAAGACGTGAAAAGTACGTGCGCGTGTGGTGAGATATGTGCACCAGCTTATCTTATTACCGCTTAATTAAGACTTCAATTAGACTTTTCCTATTTCCCTTTCAGGGAATCATTGCCCTGGTATTTGATTAAATGAGTTGCGTGTTTTGCAGTGCAGGATCTTAGCTAACCCGCGAGTAAATGTAGCCGTACAACTGTAAAAAAAGTTATAGAAAGCAATAGTTTTTAATGGAGACGCCTGGTGCCACACGTTTCAAGATGACAAATTAATTTAACTCACTATAAAAAATAAAACAGAAAACATTGTTTTTTAGTTATATCAATATCACGATCACTTATAACGCTTGAAATATTAATTGATCGGAAATTACATCCTATTGCATAGATAAGGTTCTTAAAGTTAAAAGAAAATAACAACTGAAATGTGTTCACACATCAAGTTATGTCACGTGCAATGTGCAAATAGATGATTCCACGAAATAGGAACGTTGAATTAAATTCATAAAGTACAAAAAAACGGTCATACTGACATGGTTCATATTTTATGCTAGAAAATATGGCATGTTCGTACATTCCACATAGTTTTAGTCTACCTCTTTTTTACCCTTTTTACCAGTTCTCCATTTGTCATGTGTCCGGTGAATAATAGAAGACACATAGGCACCGGATCAAATCGAAGCACAATGAAATAGTTTGCAATCAAATCAGCAGTATAGCTGCAGAATAGTCTTTGATCGCATAGAAACGCATGCCCGGAATGCAATGACAAATTTCATACACTTTTCACCACTGGCAACAAAAGGATAGAAACAAACCAATTCACAACTACATGCAACATAGTATGGAACTGGGCAACAGGAAGATTTTCACCGGTAAAATAAAACGCAACAATAATATTAACGCTTTCAAATTCCCCAGAACCTCGGAGTAGTTCCTTTCATTGTATGCTTTCACTTTTCTACTACTTCCACTACCGGCAGGAAGGGTCGTTTGTGACCCATTCGAACAGTGCCAGATGGAATGGGTCTGTCGAGGAGAATAAAATATGAACCTTCAGCGGAAACTTTTACACAAACCAGAAGACTCCCGCCCTGAAAGAGGGTAGCAAAGTAATATTGAAAATTGAAATTTATTGATTCCACAAGATCAAATTATTAAACTTACAGTTACTCGCTATTCTGGGCTGCTCTGTTGGGTGAAAGAATTTATAGTGCACTTTTGTCTACCCACTCAACAGTCAACCCTCTTTGCAGCTGTTTAGTGTGCATCATAGGATTGAATTATTTTTCCATTTCTGAAAGAACGCATCACCGCTTAAGGCAAATGCTGAGAAGGGGTTGGGTAAGGTTGAAAATAAATAAATCTAATTACGTGTCTAAACAACTGATGCAACCCAATCACCAGCTGGCATAATCTACATCAATGATTCAAAATGAACCATTGGCCGACTGTTGCAAGATGCGTCCTGTTTCGAGTAGCGGATGGTGTATAACTGGGCACGCCTTTTCAAATGATAATAAAATTCCAGGCACGATAACGGCAGTGCACACAAGTTCTCTAATCCACTCTATCGGTCATGATTGATCGATAACGAGCGGAAAATCTCTAAAAGCAAGAATACAACTGGACATCCGATAATATGATTGATTCATTTTTGAACATTGTACGCACGTAAGCACAAACACATACACTCTCACCGTTGATATCAGTCATAAACAGGGGTGTACCAAATCGGGTATTTTTAAATTTGGGACAAAATCCACGGGTAAAAACGGTATTTTCCCGGGTAGATTGGGGGTTTTCAATCGCGCAACAGCTAATGAGAGTTTTTGGATATTGGATGTAATTGATATCTATGACACGGTTACGATAGAACAGTATCAAAAGGAAAATGGAAGCAAGAGTGGACATGGTGACAAGCATGGATGCACGTAGTTTAAGTGATGCCAGTAGAACTTATCTTAAATGAAGAACATAGAAAACATCAGTGCTACTACTTCTAACTGAAAGCGCTTAAGCACTTGTATGAGTAAACTAGCCGGAGCCATACGAGTCGACCCAAAAGGTGCAAGTAGGTTCAGTTGAAGCAACGATTGCGGTAGGTACAATACACCATAAACCATGTGTAACGAGTTCGGGTTGCGTCGGGTCAAAGTAGGTTCAATACCCGAACTGAACTCGCACCATCGGGTACGATTTCTACGAATGCTCGTGGATAGCGTCAGTTTATATGTATAATTCATCTGCTGAAAGATCATCACTACATCGCGTCGAACATCATATTCATGTGACATGTCAAGATGATTTTGCTACAAATGAAGCCCGCAGATCTGAAAAGTTTGTTCTACTTATGCGAAAAGTGTTGCCAAAGGCATCCTTGTTTTACATTAGCAATACGACTTGGCCTTTGTAAAGCAAACCAGTATAAACATATTTTTAGTATGCATTTAGTACTTCAGAATTTGTTAGTTTTATTTAATCAGAATATATGCAAACATTATTCACCTAATATATCCTTGCTTAAACCGTATTTGTTCGACAAATACGTAAATGTTCCAGCCCGATTGGTGGATCATCTGTTTCGCGTTTTGTTGTGCTTCCACTCAAACTTGCTAAAAGATCTTTCAATAGTTGTGAATTCCTTTTTAAAGCCATGTTAAGTATAAACTAGATCTTGTCCATTTTTTGTCTTTTCTCATTTGCATACGTTATATTAGATCTAATTTGGAAGATGCCAAATGTACCGGATATAACGCTTTGATCAATCGCGTTTTTAGGCTCAGTTTTCAATGTGAACAGCATTATTTGAAACATGTAAGATGTTTTTCAACAGCTATCATTATTTGTGGCAGCTGGGCTGTTAAAAAATGAATCCCGCGATTGTTGAATAATGCCGTTCACATTAAAAACTGACCCGGAAACAGAATATTGATAAGACATGCTTCCTTAGATTCATAAAATCTCAGAGTTCTTAATTTGAGGAAAAAAGTATTTGCTTTTCACGACTGAGGATGTTGAAAACTTTGTGGATAATCAGTTCGTATTTTTGAAAACATTGAACCAATCATTCACAAACCAAGAAGTAAGAAGACATCTTCAATGGATTAAAATTTATAAAATATATTAGTAAGAAGAGCATTTATTTGCGTAAACTGCGTATACGTATATGAAAATGTCTGTCTACACTTTCGAGAAATGGGTAAAAAGCTATTTACCCCACAGTATAACACTGGTCATAAATCACTGGAAAAAATGGAGAATGTAATTAAGCAAGTGACTATTGTTTGATCAATTTGCAACAAGCAGAATATACTATATGCATTCAATTTCATGTTTATTGTAATACTTAAGAGCAGTGGAATTCTCCCACAGTTAAGAAATGATACGTAGAATTGAATAAAAACGTTTTATTTTTTACCCTCAAAGCGCTTGGCTTAGCTAAATAGCTTCTTATTAATAATTAACCATAAAATCATTAGGAGTAATACAAAACCAAGTACAAATTACGAATTATCATTTAATTAGAAACTCATTACTGCGTTAAACAATGACTCTAACCAATTACTTTCTTCTTCTGTCTTATCTAGTGCGGTTAGGGGTTGTGCGGTAAACTACTCTGTGCACATAATATAACTACATACTCCAACATGTGAACATAGTTTATATACCTGTTATAGATGGTGCATAGAACAATAGCAATATTGAGAAAATCCCGGCCATCTCGATCATACATTTGGTAAAGTTAACGTAATTTAATATCACTCGTAACCATTTGCAATCTAGAGCAAAACAATAGTTGGTCTACTGAACTGTACCGATCTTCAAAAGCATGTGAAAAATTATACAACAATCGTCTTATTTAACAACTTCTTTATGGTATGATTGTCATACATGAATATAAAAAAGAGCATAAAATAAACTACAATTCTACCATTCACTACAACCAAACCGCAATCCCAATATCTCAATGCGCAAACTAGGACACATCACATTTTACGGAAGCTATGCAATCCTTAAATGCATTCCACCGTGCACCAAGAGACGAGCGCGATGGCGCGGTTCTGAGCCGGTCCGCAGGATTGTTTATGTCGCTTTTAAATGACGATGATTTAATAATAAGATTCCATTCATTATGCATTCAAACGAAAATTATCAACTAGAGCGATAACGCCACCGATTTGGTTGAGGTTTATTATGCAGCGACACTACTACCACCACGAGGCCAATCGTAGGAACGGGGGCTTGCAGGAAGTCGGTGTGTGCGGTGCCATCCAACCGCCGGCGAAAGACATCCAGAACAACTGTGCGTTTCAAATGAAATGCTTCTCGTCGTGGATGGGCGCGTCTAACGATGAGTGCTAGTTTATCATGTTTATGGTTTACGATGAAAGCTATAAAAGAAAGGCCCGTAAAACGTTACTCCACTTTAAGTACTCGTGAGCTTCTTCACTGACAAGCGTGTCTGTGAGTTTCGCATCTGGGGCACAAAAAGGGGTTTTGCCAAAATTCAGTTTTTACCGGTGCCAGCTCCGGTACTGGGTTTTGCAGATTGAGAAAATCACAAATCGCTTTACGCTTTACGGTCGTAAGAGAGCGCTTGTGGCTTAAATTTTGTTTCGCTAGACGTTTCAACAATCTTCCTCAAATTATTCGAAAGCTGCCACCGAATGGGCACTGTGGGAAGCTAATTTTGTCCCGAAATGAAACTGCTGGATATTTTACGGTCATTTCTCCCGTGATATTCCAGTTTCAGATGCTGTTGTTTTTTTTCCAGTCCCAACCAACGGGCTGAATCACAATTTCCTGCGAATCTCGAAAGCTTCTTGGAAAGCCTCTTGTCAAATCTTGAAAAAAAAATAATATTTTTGAAAAAGAGGAAGAAATACATCAAATATCAAACCAGGAAAACATCAATACAGGCATGCATATTTTGTGTTTTCATTTCCTATCTCACACACTTCCACATCCCTCCACACGCTCATTGTCGATGGGGTGTCCTTCCGCGAAATAAAAAGCCAACACTGATTGCCAAGCAAAATGTGGCTCAAATTAGCATACCAGTAAGAAAAACATTCCATCCCACCACTTCGGAATTCATTTCAATTTGTATGTGCCGGCGAAGGAGAAAGCGGGTCCCTTCGCTCCCAAAGCACCTCCCGCTGCCAAACAGTGTCGCTAAACAACTCTCATCGCAACATAAAAAGCTTTGGGTGGGGGTTGAGTTGCGTAAAATGATTGTTTTACGACACCGTGAGGCGACGCTGCCCAATGCATTGCGTGGGATGAGCGGCCGGGGCGTAAAAGCAGTCACACAACGAAACAAGAAAAAAAGCAACATTGTAACTGGTATTACGACCACATGATGGCCGGGACATCGTCAAGCAGGCTCAAAGAAAGCACTCTCACACATCGTGAACGACGTCATTAGGGCGAATTAGTGTCGAAAGCCTTGAATGGCTGTTTGGCTGTGCAGCATCGGAAATTTAGCAGGTGTGTAAATGTGCTCGAAGATGTACATAAACACACAACCACGCAAACAAACAATGCATGTACAGAATGCATAAATGTACGAAAATGGCCGACAGATAGGTTCTGTCCTCGCGCCAGACCCAAGTGGTTTGTCGCCCTGTTGCTATAGCAAAATCCTTGAGGCATAAATGGAAACGCGCAACACACACACACACATTGTGCCAGACAGACCGTTACGTTCCCATCGAACTGCACGTTTATGCTAAGCCCTGTATCGTAAAGCGTGAAGACATAAAAATAAATGAGTTTTCAGATGCACATACGTTTTGGAAATAAAATTTATTTTACCTTTTTTCGCATTCGTAGAAATGCTATCCCTGAGAACACACTTGAGAAAACATCCCACCCAAAACCGTTACCCGCTCTGCCCCAGCGCTCACAAAGTGAATGTTTCGCTCTTGTTCTTATTCTGGTGCTTCTTAAATATCCTTTTTAATCCCCTTGCCACCATACTCCGGATTGCTTCCAACGCTCGACTCCAAAATCGTTCAAACTGTCTGCAGCAGCGTGTCGTAAAGAACGCTCCGACTGTGGGCTAGCTTTTGAAACTGCGCTTGCAAATGCGGCAACGCAGGCACAACCGAGTGGCTCCCATAGTCCGATGTCCATATTTACCGCTACCACTGCCTTTCGTCAGCGTCCTGCCACTCTAAATTCAACCAACATTCCAGCCCCAGTTCCCCAGCGTTTAATGTTTAAAGTTCGTTCACAGGAAAGTACTTCGCCCTGGCTAACGCTGCCCATTATTGTCGAGCGAATATAAAACAGCGATTTAGCATCACGACAAATGTAAACTTCCGGCATTAAGCTGTAAACGTGTAATTATGATACAATGAAAGCGTTCCTTGGGCTGGGTGTAAACAGGAGCATCAACTGTGTTCCGTGTGCAACTTTTTTATCGAGCTCTTAAAAAAGGCGCAGAAGCAATGGGTGGAGCAGTAGAAAACCAGAAACGGGTGACAATGGGTGGATTGAATTTAATTCCCCACCACAACCGTACAGTCACCGATGCTGGGTTGGGTTTGATTGTTTGCTTTCTAAAAATAATTTAGCAATGAAATGTCTTAATCGAAAATGGTAAGCTCTGGTGATTGTTACAATTATGCTTGTTTTTCATAGTTGGTACATAAATTTGGTTTGTAGATTTGTCAAAGTTGTACAAACATAACGGTCATAACGAGAGCCATTTTTTTCGCTATCTCGATTAACGTCACAATTTCGAAAACACATTAAAACTCTAGCCATCTCATGGAAAAGTTTAAATCGTAACCAATTAAAACATTCGTTACGAAATAAAACTAAGTATTTTATAGAAGTGAGTCTGTTTCTACAACACGGTGGTATGATTTATTCCACCTCATTTAAGCTACAACTCCATAGATTTACCACGAAAGTTTCCGTTTCATCATCGTTTATTGTGTACTGGATTTTTTATGAATGACAACCTCCTCCCACATGGATAAAAAGGGGTTAAACTAATCTGCAAACACTCTAAATGCAAAGGAACGCATACATATGCATGCTAGTTTCCCTCTTATACGCTTACGATTATCATGCGCCACTGCTTTACCCCCTACACTGCGACACCGACTCACAAAGCGAATACACCAAACAAAGCAAAAATACCAACACACCCACACACACAACCACGAATCCCTACCACCTTGCGGGAGGCGACATCCTTACGTTGGAGGCAATGATGAGAGACCACATTGCCTGTGCAAAACAGTAACATAAACAAAGCACAATGGTCCATGAAGTTTAACTAAACATTCATACCCCATGCTACCCTATTCGGGCTGCGAATTAAAGTCAATGCCCTTGGCCAACATTACTCTGGCTTTGGTGTGAGGGGAAGGTAGGAGACGTTGTACTTTAAGCGGCACTTCACCCGATTCTCCGTCCTGTCGATGGATATACAGCCACAAAACCCCTTTTACGCATAGTATTGCGGTGGTTTTGCCTTTTTCCAGGACCACTATGAAAGGGTATGGTGACAGAGAGGGAGTGCTCAGTGATTCCTGCTGTTGGAATGTGAATTCATTTTCCAAACCTCCTGTCTCACTTGCCGCACGCTCCCTTGATGCACCAAAGCACTACGGCTGGATGTTTCGAACGTTGGTACTGGGAGGACAGAGAGTGTGTGGGCCAGTGTTCACCAGCACCGACCGATGGAAGGTTTACGCGCGTGGTTTTCCACCGAAAACGTACTCGATGAACTTAGTTTATGTATTGTGGGGAGATTTGGGATTATAATATTTACGAAAACATGGCTGTTAACCAGTGAGAGGTACACACAGAACCACATTCGAACCCATCGAATACAGGTCGATAGACGGAACCCGACCGCTGTGAAGAACAGAGCACACAATACACACACAAACCTCGGTCCTGATGTCCGATACGGGTGCACGGTATCTTTTTTCAGCATACGGTCGGTTTCGTTTTGCCTTATCCTCTATTTTAGAGTATAATGCATAGAATTACTCTGGCCAACCACCGTTTGGATACAGTACCACAAAGAGATGCTTTTCCTAATCTTGATCTTCCGTCAAATCATTGATTCACCCAACAGAAAGACTCGCTTTGAATTTCGATGCTTGATCCCCGCGCTTATAATGCACAGAATAATCAAGATCTCTACATCAGCACAGGGAGCATTAAATTACAACAGTTTGTACGATGAGATTAACCAGCTCGATGAAGATAAGCAGACTACCTTGGGGAGTGGAAATGCAGTTGCATCAGTGAGACGATTGCCAAGGGTATAACAGCGTGCTGTGCAGTGTGAATAAATTTGCATCAAATTAATGAGTCAGACCATTGGATGGATTTTGTTAAGTAAAGCGGTTTGTTGGGGATAAACAATCACAAAGATTACAGAGATTAGCCAAGTAATGAATATACATATGGCAACAAAATAAGATTCGAAAATTGAGTCCTGCAATGTTTTGGACACTTCAAATAGCGATTTATATGATTGAACAGCTTATTATTGAGAATCACAGTTCGTCATGCAAAATGATAAAATGTAGATACTCTTCTCTTCATGCTATCATCATCTCACGAATGAACGTAGTAATCAATTAAGCATGAATTTATTCACAACTGATCATGCGCAAATGGTATATTTTCCCCTAGTAAATATTTCTCACTAAAGCATTCAAGTGATATAAATGAACTGCGTGGAGATTAAAATGGTTGTTAAATATTAGTTAAAAAAAATAACAAATAAAAACTACATGTCTTAATATATTATATATTTTCCTTATGTATGCGCTACGACAATAGCAGGGAATTCTAAAAAATATATCTCAATTTGATCGAAGTACAGTTCATGAAGGAAGAATGCAATTGTATAGGATAAAAAATACATAAAACAACTTTTTTAAATGGTAGTAAACCTTATTCCAGTTACGATCTGATGATACGTTTAGATGAAAGCGAATAGATGATGCGCATAAATTAAACATCCAAAACATCAGTCCAATAGTGAAATCAGTCTAAGATGTAGTCTCTTCAGGATCAATGTCTCACTCAGGCGAATATTCTCCAAGCTGCATATATGATTTGGCCGCCTATATTCTCTAAGATTAGTTTTAAGATGACTGTTCACAAAAATTTGAGTCAAAAGATGCCAGGTTTTTCCTGTGGTTTGTTAGATACTTCATACCAACACTTGTTTCGATTGATTAGTCACTTTTCTAATGTTTTTGTTTCATTTTGTTCAATTGCATGTAGCTTCCATAATTTGTTGAATTTAATGTAGCTTCCACAGCCTTCATCCAACGCTAATGAGCTAATGAACAAATTTACTATAACGAGAATGAAGGTCAACAGTAAAAAGTGTCGTGGTCAGTAGAAAGCTATGCTAAGAACATAGATGATTAAACTCAACAACTAAGAAAAAACACCAGCATTTTCGGTTGTGTTGTACACCCTAACAACATTCCCGTAATGGGTTCAAATCTTGCATCGATAGTGAAACATCTACACACTACTCAGGCATATATAGCTAAGGTAGGCGCATATACAGCATTAGTAACCCAGGCAGACTTTAACCAACTATGTTTATAAAGCCAAGCAATAAGACGACAAAAACATCAGATAATCAGCCACTTTCCCAAACTCGATCGAAGAGCAACGGTAGTAGCAATTCCCTAGATACAATGGTTATTTTAATTTGTTTCATGAATATCGTGGACGCATAACTGTACAATATGGCTAAATGTTGAAGAAAAAAAATCAAGGAAACCACTATTCTATGTCATTTTGACTATCGCTTCGATCGTTCCCGAATTCGATCGAGTTTGGGAAAGTGACTGAATATTTGGAGTGTGTTTTGCATGCAATGATCTGTGTTTATATTTTGGTTCTTAAGCATCAATTCATGCAGATTGCAATGGTAGATAATAAAAAGTGAAATGAAATAAGGTAGATAATGTAGATAAGAATGCAATGTAGTGTGAAGTCATTTTGGGACACATAATTAAAAAAAATAACCGAGTCATGATTCAGGGCAGTCCCGCAGTAAAGTCGTCAACTTGTACGACTTAATAACATGCCCACCACGGGTTCAAGCTTCATATTTACCATCCTCCTGTGCAAGGACTGACCATCCAGCTGCGTGGTACTGAATTAAGTCTCAAAAGCCTGTATAAGCCGGCATGTCCGCGTAGGACGTAACGCCAAATAGAAGAAAAACAGTCTGATGAATAAAATAAACTACAGTTCGTACGTAATTCGCATCCAACAACTTGAGGGGGAACGTTTACTCAATGAATTTTAGCAGTTATCAAGTTTAATCAGTTGAACAGGCTTCAATTGAAAAAAGAGAATACTCAGAACATCACACATCAAAACGAAGCCAAACTGATTATTTTTATGAACCACGCTGGGCGTCAGCATCGTGACAACACGTTCGATTGCAGCACACGTTAACAGTCAGCCAAGACACGTTAAAAGTCAGCATTCGTAATAATCTACAGTTTACACCATGTAAATATTTTTCATTTTCGATGGTTTGATTCCTCCGACTTCCTATAAAAGATTCGGCATGTAATGTAGCAAATATTCTCAAAACGAAAGCCATGCGCAATTACCCACACAAGCCAATCTGTATCGTTTTTTTGCGTGATTTTCCATTCTATCTACAACATGATTAAGCATCTTTACCATGTAGGATAACCGCCAGTCAAACAGGGAAATGTCTTTACATTTTCACACGAAAATGGAAAAGGTTATAGCATTCTTCCGCATTTTGACTTCTTTAGGCTTTAGGACGGAGGGGGAGTAATAGACAGGAGTAGGGGGCGAACATTTAAATCCGTTGCGTGCTCGAAGGTGAAATACGCCTGATTGATTTGATACGTAAATAGCGTAAAAAGTACTCTCATCCGTAACATCTCCCAACCTGTTTGTGCCTTACCCTCCAGCAGCCGAACGCCCGTTTGCCTAATGTATGGAGTAAATTAGGGTTCTTGATCGCACATTTTCACGCAATCAAACCAACCAACAAGTCATTCACAACGTTTCACCCGCAACGACCTGTCCGCGAATTGCGGAATAGCCAAAACCCAACGATGGCAAAAAATTCGCTTCTCCATACCCAACCCTGCCCCACACAATCCTCCCCGTAAAAAAAAACTACAAGACGTGAGCGTACGAAATCCGTTCGACGTGATTTTGTAACAAAATCAGCACCCAAATATCGACGGTTTTGCTGCCGAGTTTAACCATTCCGAAGCCAACCTCTTCCCCTCGGGCGTCTTTTTCCATCCCAATTTCAGATTAGCTTACCATTGGTATGCCCCACTCTTGCCGTTCTCCAGCGCACTCTGGATTTTTTTTCTCCTTTGCAGGGCTTCAAAATCCGATTGCTGGCGAAGCGTGAAAAATTGACGAAATCAAAAACGGAGGTTTTCCTCCGCATGCGTCCCGGAAGCAATCCACCGAAACAGCCAAAACGGAAGAGAAATTTCCCAAAGCCAAAACCTTTTATCCAGCTTCCCGTCTATCCCGACCTAGCTGACAGTTAGGACTGGGACACCAATCGGAATGGGAAAGTTGATATTTGTGAAATAAATTAGCCTCCTCTCGGTGTTATTGCTCTGGTGGGTAGGTAGCTACAAACGGATCCAACAACAACAGCAAAACTCTCTTACACCAAACGTTTCAAACCTAGCTCGGATCGTGAAGCATCAGAGATAGTTCACCTTTCAGCTTCGTCCGCAAAGTGGCCCTGGAATGTTGTTCTTTTTTTATGCTCTTGCTGTAGGATGGAACCAATTGCAGGACACCGTGAACGACGGACCGACGGATTTGAATATTTACAGTGCGTTGCGAACGTTTAAAGGTCGGTCAGGTGGAAAACGGGAACGTTTTGTGTGGCTACTAACGAAGGTAGCGCTAATTCGATTCGAGACACTGTGACGAAATTGATAGCTTCTTAGAAGACGGAATACTCTTTTTTTTGTTATTTGGGACAATCGTTTCAAACAATGTTTTGCTGAAGGTTTGTTTACCGGAACGATACGGTAGTAAATATCGTGTTTTGTCCCTTTTTGATTATGCTTGAACGAACAGCGCATACCATTCGTCTGCAAACGACTTTTGGAAAGCTATTCCTGATTAGAATCCTTGCTCAATGTATTTTAGGAGTATTTTTGTCGATGCCATTGTTTGATGGGATAATAATGTTATTATTGTTAACATTGCACCCTGTTACATTTTCAAAATACGTGAAAAAATATTAAAATTTAGTAATAACAAGAATTCTTATAATACTAATAATAAACATAATATAAGAATTTTATAAATAATTTAGATTTTAGTAGCATCTATTTGTTTCGAGTTGGATTGATTATATTATTTTAAAATCCTATTTCTTTACTTTAAACATATTTCTGAAAAGTGATCCATGCTTTATTAATGTTCTTTTGAGTTTAATGTTTATGAGTCTATAGCAATGCAGGATTAAGGTTGTTACAGTTTCTATGGGCATTTAGCTAAGTAAACATGCATTACAAGCATTCCAATGTTATTAATTATTAATCTTACACGATTTAAATTATGATGTGTTTACTTTAAATACAATCATCAAAAAGATAATTGTGAAGCTAAACCTTTCAAATCAATCAAACAACTCACTGATGACTGATCTATGCCATTGCACCGTTTACGAATCTTTAAAATTATTAAATTATCTTTTTTTTCTGTCACTCACTGTAACCACACATCAGCTTTTCCAACGGCGTCATCATTTCTTTGCTCTGCGTGGTTTAAATTAGTTAGCAGCTAGTGGGCTGTAGCAAACCCATTACGAAAAGTTTGCCACACAGTTTGTCGCTTCCATTTTGGAAAAGGAAGGAACACTCAAACCCCCTCAAACAGTGATGATCGCAGGTACGGTTCATTCCCACTTCATATCTCTTTCGTTTCCGTTCGTCTAACTATGCTACTTCCCATTCGCTGTCTGTTGATTTCAATCGTAGAAAACAGCTTATCCTACACTTTTGCGAGCCCTCGAGAATGAACATGGCCGCATAAAATCTACGAAGCAGAAGACAGTTAAGTAAAATATTTCTCCTCCACTCTGTTAGCAAGTTGCGAATTTTTCGTCGAATCCGTATCGGTCGGCAGTGGTGGAAAAAGGTGCTACGTAAAAAGAATGTCGGAAGGAAACGTTCGTCCTGGTCGGAAGAACATTATCATTTTCGGTGGATCATAAGCCATCGTTGATGTGGTTTAAGTCATCGCAAAAAAAAACTCCACCCGCTTCGGGTTTTGGTAACTCCAACAGGAAGCACCGGCACCTTCAGCCCTAATGGGTGATTAAGTGGCCGTGTTTGACCAAATTTCAATCCAACTTTTTTCTTTATTTTTGACAGCAAAAAATGGAGAAAAAAAACAAAACCCTCGAAAGCCATCCTAAAATTGTTTGGAGTTTTTGGCGCCTTTTTTTGTTTCCCTGCAACTTCACTTGTCGGCATCAAGTAGAGGTGTATGTGAGTTTTTTTTTTCAACAACGGCTGATAATTTTCACAGGATTATTTCGCCGTATTGCATTAGTGGCACCATGTGGTTTGTGGAGTTCAATTCCATCCTCTTGACACTTTTCCGGCTCATTTGTCAGATTTTCAATTAAAAATTTATTTTGCACACCATACACACACACACGGCCACTCACCGGACGGCTCGTATCACCAGCCAAACTACCGAACCGGTCATCGTTCCAGAGTGGCTTTTAATATGGTCTAGTGGGAGTATCGTATGGCTAATTTTGGTTTTCACTTTCGCTGCCATTCCGTTGCATACTATTGACACGTGAAACGACGACAGGCAAAAGTTTTTTTTGTTATTTCATTTACGTTCTACTGTATACTGTGCGGTGCGGTCTAATTAAGCGTTTTTATCCATCGCATTCAATTTTTGTCGATGATTTTTTTCAGTTGTGGCGTCAGCAATTTAATTAAAAATAAATTCATATGAAGCAACACAACATTGTTTTTTTTAATAAACCAATGCACTCATTTATAGGATATTCAAAATAATATACAATATAATAGTATAACAAATATGCAATGTATTTAAACTAAATTATTTGTATATTATTTTACTTACAGTGTAAAATGTTTCCTCATCAATATTCCATTTAATTATCTGACGTAAAACAACATATGTTCACAACGTGGTCAAACGCACAAATGAAATACGGATCAAAACATGAAACATATATCAAAAAATAATATCCAGCCTTCAAATAAGCATCGCCTGAAACAGAATCCACTATTTGCGCAGAACTTTGCTTTTTACTTGCAAATCACAAACATAGCAAAGAGGCAAATAAACATAAAAAGCATCATCCTCAACTCGAGAGTACGAACTAAATTAAGTTACATACAGCACACGGAATGACCGTTCCGGGCGATTGCTTTCCATTCGCTCGTTTCATTAACTTTGGTCAAACTTTCAAAGAGCGTCATCGAGCCCAGCCCCCAGGCCGGCCACCCATCATAACCGTTGGTCCGTTGGTATTTACACAGCTTCAGTGCAAAGATGAATCTCAACTACCACCGGCACTGTACGTCCATTGCTCGGGATGGGAAAGAATTATTGAAGAAACAAGACCGCCAACATCCTGAGGCTGTACGACGATCACTATCTCTTTCATTTTATTATCACTCTCCTGCTTTATCTACCTCAACTGCCCTGTTTGTATTATTTTACATTTCTCAGTTACTGTTTAGTGTTGCATCACAACCACCGAGCATCAGATTTTTTATCGTTATATGCCGTAGCCTTCCAGCGCATGGTCATAACGTTTCGACCAAATCCTTAGGCAAATTCTGCCGCGAAACATTGAGCACGTGCACGTGGCCGAAGCGCAAAACACAGCACACGAAATAAATAATAATTCTCTTCCGAGTCACGCATCCTTTGTCGACTGACGGACGGACTAGCTGGTGCCAGGGTTGTCGCGATTCGTCCACCATCTTCAGCTAACGCAAACTGACCATCCCCGGTATCGCATCATATCAAGCCCCGTGGCAGCATCTATCTACAGAGCCGCCTCGCTTTATCATACTCGTTGGTCAGCCATCAAATGCACTCGTGATTTACGATGCAACGCAACGCAGTCCATGCTATATGTAGTGCGTGCATGACACTGGAAGAACTATCCTTCTCGCTCCTTTTTTCATGCAAAAAATGTAACACATATCCTTCCAACAGCAAATAAAGCTTTAATCAGTCATGCAATAAGTGTTATGATAAATGTTATGTCTCAAACGGAAATGGCAAAAGGTATGCTTTCAATTAAAATATGAATTAGAGTGAGAAATTCCGCAGCCGCATAGGGAAGCGACTTTATCCTTCGATTTTCCTTCCGTTCGTTAACCGCAAGTGCCGCAAGTCGAACGAGGCACACTCTCATACACACAACCGTATCTATTACTGTTACCTCTTTTCGCTACATTTTCATGCAATATGTATAACGATCATCATTACACGTCGTAATGAGATGTCAGTGCTGTTTGCTTCGGATGTTCCCATTCACCCGTTCAAGTGGAGTGTGAGTGCGATATCGTTATTAAACACCGAGACAGTCGTGTGCTTCAAAGTTTGCTTCACACTTGTCAAGGGAAACCGACACCAAACGGGTGATATGGTAGGGATCATTTGCCACCGAGATGGTTACACCTAATTGATCAAGATGTCGTTCAAGAGAAGAGTGTAGAAAAACATTGGCGCGAATGATGACGGGTAAGCTACCAGGTTCGTTTACGGCATTGGTTAGCGTTTAGATTGATTAAGACATGATAAGAGAAATGAGTATGTATGTTCATCCCTTTCGAGTAATGTCGGGCGAGTGAATTTCAAATTTGATATGCCACCCATCGAAAGATGAAGGAGAATATTTGCCATCTTGATGCGAAGCTTTGATGAAAAACCTCAATATGATGAGAAAATTTACAGGACCAGATGAGTATGTTTATGATTACTACCATTTAATTTTTTTCTAATCATCCATGAATTGTCTGCTATTATCTAGAAGTATTCAAAGTTTTATAACTTCATTTTAAAATTTTCATTATTTATTCATTGATGATTCATTCATTGAAGAAGATTCATTATTTCTTCATGCTGTTAATCAAATCATTTTTAATGTTGTTGCATTCAAACATTACTCTAAATTATGCCACAAATTTTGTCGTGTCTTGTTTTGCAAGGGTGTAAATTAATAGCATGAAATCATATTTATGAATATATAAATTTGCAACTTTCTGCAATGGGTGCAATTTGAACATGAAATAATAGATAAAAATAGATTCCTTCAGGAATTTTATCACATCTAGCAGTGCTCGACCCGTCCTCGTTGCTTATTGTACACCAAACACCCCACGCTTGAACTCGGTTTTGGCTTCAAATAGCAAAATCGTGCTGCAAATACGTGCATGCACTTGTTTTCTCGGGATTTTTGTTTCACAATCCATTTCGAAGAAACTCGCACGTAATACTGTGACGCCATATTTTTACTCCACCTTCATACCAGTACGTAGAAACATGATACTATATTGCCTTTCAAGAATCAGGGATTTGATTTACATGGATTGTTATTCAACTTCATCCCGTGCGCTCGTACGCTTGTGATACTGACACTTCTGCTGCTACTGCAACTAAGACTCCAAAGGACAATCTCAAACATACCCTTTTCAGTGCGCAAAGAAGCGCCACCATCTTAACGGCCGTGTACTACACGTGCCAGCTTCATCAATATGTAAGCTCTTTTATCATGATGATCTGCGCGCCTCGGACATGCTTCACAGGCCATCATTTGCACTCGAATCGGGCACGATGGTGTGACACCGATAGCCCGTCTCAATTGCAATGGTACCCACCGGCTTACGATAATATCATGCCCGGCGGGGTGGCGGGCGAGTAAAACAGCCCGAGCCTGATTATTTACCGACCGAGCGGGAGGTTTTTAAGCAGTAATTATTTTTCCATTCCATTTATACACATCCCGCACAGATCAAATATTTACTCAAACGACCGTGACCGAGGCGGCAAGAAAGCGAACGATGGAGTGGGGCGGTGATGGGACGGCTAGGTGCACCGGCAACCATCTGATAAGTACGGTAAAGATTGAAATTGAAATCTACCGTCTATGGACGGGGAAGATTGGTGTGTTCTTTTCTCTTACGCTTTCCCACGATTCAAGGTACCGGTTGTAGGTGCTTCGGCATGCGAGAAAATTAGAAAGAGATTGCGTAGTATCTTTGGTGTGGGTATATGCATGATGTAGGCCACCCAGCCAAACCCATCATGTCAGTGGTGATCGTTCTGCTTCAAATGTGCAGGACGATGCAAAGCCAGAGTGTGCCGGCGACCAGACACCACTAACTGCCGCCATACAACAAGCGTTTCCACAGCGATAAGTGAACGCTCGCTCGCTTTAAAGTGCTTTGATATGTTTCTGATGATGTTGGCCACTGGAATGGCGATGTCTCCAATGGCTGACAACAATCTCACACACACATATATATATACACACAAAGTTGTGTTGCTCTGGAAGGACCCGACCAGTTAAGAACATCTAACAGCGTGCACACCCCTAACCAGTGCCGATTGTTGCTCCGTGTCAATGACAAGTGCATAAATATGGCACTTGGTGGCGGATAGCAATGGTGGTGATTGTGTGGGTTTGTGGCTTTCATCTCAACCGATATGCTCCACTCTGTGCTGGGAAGCGATGGCAAAAGACGCAAGACTTCCGACGTAAACAAACACTACGAAGGAAATTAGATGACAAAGGCAAAGCAACGGCAGTGCTCCCACCTCGGGCCATTTGTTTGTGCCGAGTGGTTAAAAACGATTGAAATCCACCGGTAGACAAACTGAAGTTGTCACAGCATTGCTGTGATCATAACATTGCTCCCCAGTACAGTAAAGGTCCATGTCGGTTCTGTCGTACTTCGTTACAGACTGGACAATAAACCAAACAGCCCGTTCACTGGTCCTATTTTCTTAGTGTTCTTTGCAGTAATTTGTTACCGATAAACGCACATACTAAATGCATGCGAGCCTACCAGCATCATCATTGATTAAACGGTTGTAACCCACAGGTTCTGGGGATGTGCATATGTTCTGGGGATCGACGCACAAGCACTGTGCATGCTAAATTTTACTGCAGGGCAATTATCATATCTCCACTATCGAAAAAGATATGCAAGCTATTGTCAACGATCCTTTGATGTGTTGCTTTGTAGCAGGTACAGAATCCATGGAAATTCTTGCGAAATGTGTGCTCTATTGTGCATGCCAAATTTTCCATTAGCTAGATTATCATATCTGTTCAATCGACATGAATATGCAACTCACCTTCATCTATCTTTTGATGTTGTGCAATGTTACAATTACAAAGCTGATAGACGTCCGTACTAAACCGAATATTCGGTTGGGGGACACATGGTAATTAGGAATTTTAGAAACGTGTAAATATACGTTTAAATGTTCTAACGATTGTATATTGTGCATTTCTTACAACAAGAACTCGTCTTTTACGAATTATTTTGTTAAATTACGTGAATTGTATCCTGCTAAGATTCGTGGTGTGTGAATGCAAAAATCTTGGCAAATTTTCGCGAAGAAAGATATGTCATGTCTGAACGTACCTAAAGAATGTTCTCCCACACGCAGAGATCAGAAAAATATGTTGAAATACCAAAATACACGGTTTTCTTTGCACCTGTTAAAAGATTACTAGCAAAGATTCGTGCCATTCAGCCTGCGATAGATAGCAAAAATTTCACAAATAAGATTCGCCGAACTCTGCTCGATTTTCCGTTGCCATGGGTAACGGTGATTTGGACAGGAATTTTCAAGCAGAAATCGTTTCGTCCAAACGCGGCTAACTAGCATTATAGGAATGAAAACACATGCCATTCATACCAATTTCTTCAATGAATCGCTAATTCATCGGCAAAACTTTAACTTATTTCAAGTATTTTGGTTAATTTTCTGACGTTTAATGCTTTAATATCCACTCCAATGGCATTTTTGCCAAATGACAAATTCAAATTCCAAATAATATGTGCATCGCCATGCATAGTACGTAGAAGCTTTAACTTAACTTAAAAACTGTTGTTTGCGTTTATCGCATCAGTAGTGTTGCCACACATCGTAACCATCGTGTTTGAGCTTAATTTCTACCCAGCAAGAGAACATTTTTGCAGTCTTTCTTGTGAGAAAAATACTTTCCAAAACATAACACTTTTTAACACCTCATCTGTACTCTTAAAAATTGGTTTTTATATATTGTATTGTAGGTTTAGCAGAATTAGACACACAACTATTTTTAATTCCGGGAATGGTAATTATGTACGATTTTGATAGGCTATTGTTAACTGGCACAGATCTTTTGTATTGATTATTCACTTCAAACCCTTGTTTATGCTCGGAGTTTTGTCTGAGAGGCAGCCGTTTTTGACACTTTTCATTACCCTGCCGGCTAAAGTATTTGTTGCAAGGATTTTTTTAACCGTCTTCACGGTCGAAATATACCTCTTTTTATTATAATTTTGCGTACGCCGGATGCTGCGATACTAATAGCCCAACAAAAATAAGAATATCCTAATTGTCTTTGACCGTTTTGCTTTGAGGAACACTTATTTTCTGATGAATACTAATCGAAAATGAATCATAACTTAAACGAAATCCCGAAAAAAAGTAAGTGAAAGTTGTTTTTAGGCGGTGTTATTGTTTTTATTTCGCATCTCTTTTGAGGAATATTGCAGCACAATTGAAAAATATCTTATCAATATATTAAAATGAGTTGCTTGAGAGATGTCGAACAGGTTACTTTAACATTCTAAACTGAACAAATCATAATCGATACGGTTATTCCACAATTATTGCAAAAAACATGGTGGTGCTATTTCAATTTCTCGCAGTGTATATTGAACAAGCACCATCTGCATTCTTGACCACTCATCAACTCTATCATTTACATTTCTTTAAACACATTTCTAAAAGCATTTTTTGTGAAGTGCCGCAAAAGTATATGTAATTGCATGATCAACTTAAAAATGGTATTTTTTTATTTGTACAGTAAATCGCCAGCAATCAAATAAATCACCAGCAGTATCATTACATTGAGCGGACATGATTTGTGACCCAATAGATGCGCAAATTGCAAGAATTTTAAATTTAATTCATGTTTTCCATTTCTTCGATATATTTAAAACTATAGGATGTAAGACAGATTCACATAATTTTTTGATCTACAATTGAAACTTTTGTTGATATTTATTTATTGATATTAAAAAGAACTACGATGCGGTCAAAAAACTAATTGAACCATAATTTAAAATAATTCTATTTCTTCAAAGAAAAAAAGTATATTTTATTTACATTATTTCGTAGAAAAAAATAATCACTTTTGTCATTTAAGATCACATGACCATTTAAAAAAACCGTTTGGTCAAACCCAATGTCTTTTATCCGCAGCCAGCGCGACGGAAGGCATAAACCAATCGATCTTCTCATGTCGGGGTGGCGTGATTTGATTTCCCGATTCTTCTTCTATGCCTCATTTTTTGGAACCGCCATAGCGTTGCAGCAATCATATATCCCATCGCGCATACACTGCTCCTTCCTCTATATGTATCTCCTTTCCACGCATGCACAGACCTAATCCCTCCATTACCACTGCCACTTTTAAATGGGATTAAAAACGTAAAGTTCGCTCTTATCACGTGAAGTGCACCGTGTGCATGTGTTGGTGTCTATAGAGGGTACGCGAGGGATTCCAATTAATAAGATTTATTTGACCACACTAACGGCACTCCGGTAGCCTTGTACGATTTTTGTTTTGCCTCTCTCTCTCTCTCTCTCTCTCTCTCTCTCTCTCTCTTTCTCTCTCTTTCTCTCTCTATCTCTCTCTTTCTCTTTTTCTCTCTCTTCCTCGATGTGTGTATCCCTTGCTGTTGCTTTCTTCTCGTTTCATCCTCCGCTGATTTATTTAGTAGCTACTTTTATCCCCGTTGGCTGGAATCGTCCAAACATCCATAGGGATGGGAGAAAAATCAAATGGAATGGATGGTTCGGTCGTGTGTCTGGTTGGGCCCACGAGCAATGGGCAGCTGTACGCGCGAATGTGATCCCTTTTAGCTTAATTGGAAGAGGTTGTTGTTTTTTTGTGTTTTAAGCACATGCTCCACGGATTTTTAGAATTTTGCAGGATACCTTTTAAAAGATTCCTGAAATTTGTACGAATCAATCAGAACACTTTAACTACATCCGGCTTGCTAAAAAATAAGGAATTAAAGGTTTTAATGTTGTTAATATGTAGAACTTTTACGACACAATTTTCTAAATCTAGTTTTTATATTTTAAATGACACAATTGGTACGCGAAACGACAAATAAAGTATAACCTCCACATTCGTTATAAACTATCGTCCGACACATGGAAGTGTCAGCAGGTCTGAACTTTGGGATGGCAAAACATAGAACAATCAAACACGGCGAAAACAACTGTGGCCAACCGTAATTTGTGTTCCCTACGACGTCCTCACCTTCCTTCCACTCTCGGCTTTATGCACGCTGTACTCTTACGTTGACATTTTTGTGCGATCCTATCATACCCACCCACTAAGTTATCCACCAAGATGAGTGTTATTTATTATGCACTGCATCATAATGCACATATTGTGTGTTTATGTGCTTTCACGCCAACATTTGCCAATGAATAACATTTTATCTCCCATGAAACCACCGTGTGGTTAGTGGATTCAAAATGTTTCAAATGCGTTTCACTGCATTTAACCATTATGCGTATGTTTTTTTCGCAGTGTAAATAAAGTAACATTACCAAAACAATTAGTTTGATTTTTATCGTCATAGTTTTATTCCATTCTAAATTTGTTAGATTTATTTTTAGATAATAAATCAATTTTGTGTAAGTGATATAATTTCTGACATATTCATGACTTTAATATATCAATAAATAATTTATTTGCTTTTCCATTATAATCGCAATACTTTTTATCTTTCCTAAAACAATTTTTTATCATCAGGCACACGAAGTTGACGAATAATCCATTTTATGGCTTTTATATACCCGTAATGATGGTATAGTTTCTATAGTTGAGGTATTTTGTGGTAGAAGTCAATAAAATAAATAAAACTGAGTATAATGGGATTGTAAATGTTTAAGCTTGTTTGGTATGAATAATGAGCGATGCTGTCATAATATCTAATTTCTGCATGATTGAATCAATTTTTAAGTTTTAAGCAATTTTTATTGATAAATTATTGTATATTGTATTGTATAAAAACATCAGAAAACTTTGATTTGACGTCGATTTTTTACTCATGTTTGGCCATTGCTTCTCGGGGTTGGGCCAACAATTATTCTTGAAGTGAAGTGAGGATGAAATGTGAAAAAGTTTGGTTTTGTTTTTTTTTTTTTGAAACAATTTTTTTTCGTTAGCTTAAATTTGAATTTAGGGCAGGTACAAATTTAATTATTGAATCATGCACGAAAGAAAAATTCCAATCAGATGTCTGAATGTATATTTATAATTGAAAGATAAAATCAGCGTGTTGCGGCCCAGGTGAAATAAGAAGCTCTGAATTGTATAACCTTATTACATTTATTACTATTATTAGCAAAAGTTTAAAAACACAACAGGTGCATCTGACGTTCTACGATCAGGATACCATTTCGTTATATATACTTTCGTTAACGTCCTGTCATTTTACGTGTTTATAATTAAATGCTGAGTTCTTTCGGACTATTCCAACACAACATTTGCACCAAATACTGTATTTTTGTGAGTATGACGCCACTCGTGTATTACATTATCTGTATTTTGAAACAAATTCATCAACAGATTGTTTTTCATTCAGGGTAGCGGCAGGACTTCCTTTCAGGGAAATTTTACTGCTTGCGAAAGCTTAAATCATGTTGTTGAAACTAACTTGTTAAATCACTGAGGATATTTTGCAGTGATAAATAAATAAGCACTTTTACCTCCAGTACTCTCACTTAATATATTTATGCATGTTTAGCTCTCCATCATATTTACTTCCAACACATTCCATCCACATGCTTATTCACAATGGAATGTAATATTAAACATGTTGTATATTCATATTTTTATTGGTTTCAGATCTACTACAGCGCCTACCACAACTATATGGACAGTTTTTTTTCACGATTTGCGGAAAATCCATAAGACACAGATAAAAACAGTTAATCTATGAGTTGTGCAGAATACTATTTTACATCTTTGTATATTTTTTTCAAATTTTTTTAACACGTTTTAACACGACTTATGATGAAAAAACAAATTAATGGTCGTACCATAACTATAAAGACACTTCGAAAAACAGGTTTTATGTGCTAACTAACGCATTTAAAAATCGTTCAAATATATAAATAACATATTCTTGAAAGGTTTTAAAGAAATTTATTTTTGGAGAATTTTTAAAAAGTGTTTTTATAACTTATTGTAAGTTTTTATAAATTTTATAAGAGTAATTATCAAAATACATTTTTTTAAACATAGAAAAAAATTACCAAAAAATTTTGTTTTCGCCTCTAATTATTGTTTTGAAAATGCAAACCAAAGTATGTAAAAAGATTTTCAAATTTTTTTTTGAAACTGCCATGTGAACCTTATCAATTTTATGAACAACGGTTCAAAACTGATCCGATCAAACAAAAGCGACACAAAAACCTCACAAACGATTTTTTAGCAGAATCTAAATATTTGCTGTTATTACATACATACAGTAGAACGTCGATTATCCGGGGGCGGATTAACCGGCGGGCGGCTTAACCGTGCGCATGAATGTGACAGCTGTTTAAACGTACAGCGAACATTTGCAGCGATAGTCAAGTGAGCAACCAGATTTTTGTGTAGCTCTGAGGTGTCTAGTGGTGTTTTCGAAATTCATTTTTGTTCAAGAACAGTTGTTAAACCTGTAGTTATTGATTAAAATAATATTTTAATAACGATTAATCGATTTATTCAAGTTGGATTAATCATAAAACTAATCAAAAAATAGTAATATAATAATTTTTATATGAAAATGACATTTCTTGGACCATTATCCGTGCCAATCGATTAACCGGCAACCGTCCGGTCCCGAGCTGCCCGGATAATCGACGTTCTACTGTAGTTAAGAAATGTAATCCTAGCCCGATATTTTTTTCCTCCCACCACCCACTTCACCATTGATGTTCTCTTAGACCGCTACCTCTTATGGATTTTCCGCAAATCGTGAAAAACGACTGTCCATATAGTTGTGGTAGGCGCTGTATACTCATATGACATAAAGTAATCTTTATCGCCAATGTTTATAAACAATGAGCTTATAATCAGTTCAAAAATATCATACATTTCAATTGGGAAAATGAACATTCAAACCCCCCAATGAACATGCTATACGTGTTCCAAAAAAAAACATTATTCACCGATGGAGGCGCCCGGTACTTTTTGACGAATCATGCACACATGATTTATACGAACAATAACGCCCGACCAAACACCAAGCGAAGTATTAAATAAAATCCCGGAAATCCCCCCATCCAACCATGGCCAACCCCGTCTAGCTTCTAGGAGCACGGACGTGACGAGGTGTACGATAAACATGAGAGGATGCGTTTAAAAAACACCAAAGAACATACCGCGCTCGTCCCGCGGGCTCAATTTCGGAACATGAATTCGTACTTTCGCAACATTTGTGCCACAGTTCGTGTCTACATAATTCAGCGCGAGCGAATCGAGCGAACCGAATTCCCGCACAATACTGCCAGATACCCCTCCACGATCACGTTCCGCAAGGTCCCGCCTCAAATGGGGCCATGTTGCCGGGTTTTGCTGGTTCCTCCAGGTCGGTCCGATTGTGCCAGTGGTGGGTTTATGATTGATGTCTAACATTTTACCGAGAACCCACATGCAGGGCCATTTTATTTGAAACTTTCACAACAACCCAAAGAGAGCGTGGGGCGAGGGGATAGATGGGATGAAAAATCTCCATCTTTCTACTCGGCCTTTTCGCCGGAGGGATAATGACACGTGGTCAAAATTGTTTCCCGTTCCCGCGGAAGCGCTGAAATGTTGGCATGTTTGCGCACCTCGGTGGCGGAAATACGCAACATTGTGAGTTTGTTCGAATTCCTGCGCGTGTCCACACGGCACGTGATCTGATAGTCGATTCCAAAACAAACTCCATCCCTGTGAAGAAATCGGTTAAGCGAAGCATGTTATGAGGTGTATGTTGAGTGCACGTTCAATTCAATTTTTAATGCAACAACAACGCGAGGAAGTGCAAGCATCCGAGCAGTGTTGCTGCAAAATGTACATACCTTGTCCGACGTGAAAATGTGGTCCACGATCGATAATTAAACAAACGACAATACCGATAAGCGATTTGGTTGTATCTGATTCAAACATTCCTTTCCTCTTTTGTTGCTACTTTTCACTTGTAAAACCAGCCATCCTACAAGGCAACATGCTTCTTTCACACAGTGTTTTGGTTAATGCCCAGCAGTTTCAGTTTACCACTTTCAGTTTCTTTTTTGTATCTTAACTGAATTAAAACAAGCAGAACTCACTGCTGCTACTTGTATGCATTGTGTATATTCGCTTTTCTTCTTTTCGCTCAGAGGTTGATTTAAAATCACTCGATTCGACAACATAATGAAACTGTTTGGACACTTAGAAAAAGGAGGATTTTTTTTCGGCGTACATCTTAATTTATTATCAGGATTGCTGTTCTGCTATATATATTGCTAGCGTGGAGGGACATTTTACTAGGCTTTGGTTTTGTGTCTGAGCAGACATATGTACGGAAATAAATAGGATTTTGTAGATAGATATGCTTTTATCAAGTATGTCGAAGATGCATGTTTTGCGTAGTAAGAACGGCATAATTATATCTAATAGAAATTTCAGAACAAAAATAATATTTAGACTTTTGTTTAAACGAAATTTGACGAAAGAAAACATTTTCCCCGCGAGTTGGCCCAAGTTGGACTGGGCTTAAAAAGTAGTCGTCATAAAATGTTTTAATCATACAATTTTTTGTCTTTTTCACTCTATAATTCTATTATAAAGAGGATCCTCGCTCAGTAATTTTAATGCGGTCCATCGACTTACTCGCACTTCAACGAAATATCCGCTGTGCGGAAAAGCTTTTTCATTAAATTTGCCTGAGTATTTGCAAAAAAATCGTTTCTGAGATGAAAAGAATGCTAGAGCAAAGTGAAAATATTATTGTTATAGATGTAAAACATCAATCTTACCACTCAACTAAAAAAAACCATTTATACATTACAGCAGCTGTTGAGAGTATACTCCGCAATTTTCTGTTTTGTATTCTCAACAAACTACTACACGATCATACCATACTCATTCAACTAGAAAAACCTGTCAAGTTCGTCAAAGGAAGGAACTGTTAAATTTAGAAAATTGCCTTTCTCCGAATCCACGTATAAGAGGTACCGCGTATCTCGGGGACTAAGTAATGATTGCAGTATGGAAAAAAAACTTGCATAGAATTCCTTCTCTCTCGCTTTGTTTCCTCTGCAATACATAAAACCAATTGTTAATAGGATAAGTGTTGCGATAAACTTGTATCAAAAACGTACAACCTCCTGTTTGAAAAAAAGCAACTCGCATTTCAGCAATTGCCCCGTCTCACTTATTTCAAAATGAACGGTAGAGCAACACCGGATCGGTATAATTCCTACGCCATATAGGAGTGAACCGTTTTCGCGGAAACACATTGCTGATTGCAGGGGGGCTGGAAAAATTGCAATTCGTACGTCCGGCTGGTGGCTAAGAAAAGACCAGAGTTTGGTCGTAAACTTTTATTGAGGAACATAAAACAATTAATACCATACCGTTGCCACGAGGTCGGCTGCCCGCTACACCCCTGGCCAGGGTGGCTACGGCAATTGGGAAATGGTTGATCATTTTTCGGAAATGAGTTTTTACGCTCAATACGGACAGAGAGACTAACCGCTGCCATTACTCTAGCAGCTTTCCGTGCGCGACGGTGTGATTTGCCACGGGCACCAAGTTTGTCGATTTCGAGTTCCGCAGTCCGTAAAACCTAAATTGAGTTGGCGAAAGTTGTTTCTCGTTGCGGAAATCATCTGCCACCATGCCGGGAATATGGTTGCTTCGTACGATCGGTTCTACATCAGGCATATGGAAAACAATAGTTTCCGGCGAGGTATGCAGAGCCCCAGGTCGGCAATTGCATCCCAAAGTAAAGCAAGATTCACTACGCTTGACGCACCATATCCCATGCTTGCATGGAACCTTTATTCAAACATATCTGTGGTGATATAGGGCGATTGAAACAATTCGATTATGTGTTGTAAGCTGTTGATTGGGTTTTGGTGTATAACAAATAATTCCTGCTCCTGATGACATTTAGCCAACATTTTTCTATAATCTTAGCCAACGGGGTTTAAGAAAAAAAATATAAACATTAAAGGTGATTAGATGTTTCATGATGATCAGTAGGGTCCATTATTATTCGCCTTTGATGCCATATTCTAAATGGTTTAGAAATATGATAGTTGTGTATGTACAACAACTAAAATTTTAATGCTAGCGTAGGTAAGTAAGAAAAATAAAAATATGGTAATAATTGGACTATTCTCAGTTTATATTTCTACTTTAAGTGGCATTCCAGAAGGTCTACAGCATACACAAGCTTATTCTATTCTTTACTAGATTGATTGAGATGAGTGGAGAAATTTTACTAGATTGCTCTTTGCAATATATGCCTAGACGAACTCTCAGAGATGTCCTTAAAATCTTCTTCTTCTTTTTTTTTGGCACCACAACCTCTGCCGATCAAGACCTGCCTGTACCCACTAGTGAAGTGGGCTTGGCTTTCAGTGACTTTTTGTTACCGTAGCAGGATAGTCAATCCTACGTATGGGACACGATTTATTCGGGGCTTGAACCCATGACGGGTATGTTGTTAAGTCGTTCGAGTACCACCAGACCGGCCCAAAAAATATATCTATAAAATTAGAATATTAGCCAAAAATTAAGGAATTCATTATAAATAATCAAACGAAATTATTTATTCTAGCCTAATTTTATTTAATTATATATTGTTTTCATATTGGTCCATCAAATTCGGTTGTACTGGCATTTAAATGATTTTATTCAATTAATTTAAACACATATTAGTCATTAATGTTTCATAGCAATAAAACTGAAATATTTCACTTCACAACTTCAAACCAAATTATCCCATTCGATCCATTTCCCGCTAGGGTTTTGATGTCGAGAACGAAAGGCTTGAATCAACTTTGGAAAATATCAAACTGCAATAAGAAGTGGTATAACTTAGTTACAGTGTAGACTTGATTTCTTTAGTAATATTCAACTCGATGTTGAGACATCTTGATTGCAAGAATAGAATAAGCCTGATATATATATATATATATATATATATATATATATATATATATATATATATATATATATATATATATATATATATATATATATATATATATATATATATATGTATCAGTAGGGTCAGTATATTTCAAAACAATATATATATTTCAAAACATAATTGTAAAGGAAAACTGATAACATTGCCTGAGATAAAATTTATTTACTGTTGAATTATCCTAATTTAAGGATATTTTGGGAAAACTGCTCATTTTGCATGTTAAAAACATGCACTTCTTTAAATTTAAACAAAGCTTTTCTGACAAATTACTTGATTGATACTTGATTTTTGCAGAACGGTTTACAGTTCATCTCACATTCAGAAAAGGATATTTTGCTGTTCGAAAGATGCTATAAGCTGCCCATAAAATGTTTTTCGACTGGTTTTATAGCAAGATAATTGTCAAAAATCCTTTTTATACCAGCAGCACAGGGTAATTTTAATGTCCCTCACAAGTAAAAACCCCTTTAATGTTATGTTATACGATTCCGCATAAACTTTATGTTTACAAACGTTTTCAGAGACACGCTGTTTAAATATTATTCGAGAGGTTTTGAATTTCCGCTAGTTTTGGTATTCTAATTTAGAGATTGATTTAAATCGATGTTGTTTATTTGTTTATTTGTAAATGTTAAGTGATTGGCCGTCATTGGCCTTATCACTGATCTTATAAACTAAACTTATGATAACATAAAGCATCACGGTACAATGTAACATCAGCACAAAATAAATAACACAGAGTTTCACAGCAAGAAAAACAGGTTAACTTAGGGAATTCCAGTCAAAAGAGTCATAATGTGCATTAAATCTGATAGCCATCGCAGTTAAAGGTTCATTATCGCTATATGCACGTCTAGTTTGGTCAACTCTTAGTAGCCTAAAGTTTCTTAAAAAACGAGCAGGTACGTGAAAATTAACTCTACCTAAAAGGTCCAGTGAATCTATCTCTCCTAGGATGATTTTTTTCATGAACAAGATTTGCGCCGTTTCGCGACGAGTAGCGAGAGACTCGAGTCCATAAATTAAACACTGAGCATGATAACTAGGTCTCGTTGATACGCTACGCCAGGTTGTGAACCGTAAGATGTTGTATATTAGAAAACAAATACAGTAGAACGTCGATTATCCGGGCAGCTCGGGACCGGACGGTTGCCGGTTAATCGATTTGCACGGATAATGGTCCAAGAAATGTCATTTTCATATAAAAATTATTATATTACTAGTTTTTGATTAGTTTTATGATCAATCCAACTTGAATAAATCGATTAATCGTTATTAAAATATTACTTTAATCAATAACTACAGGTTTAACAACTGTTCATTAACAATAATGAATTTCGAAAATACCCTTAGACACCTCAGAGCTACACAAAAATCTGGTTGCCCACTTGACTATCGCTGCAAATGTTCGCTGTACGTTTAAACAGCTGTCACATTTATGCGCACGGTTAAGCCGCCCGCCGGTTAATCCGCCCCCGGATAATCGACGTTCTACTGTAATTGCAAACAAAAAATGTTATGGCCGAATTACAGCTATTTTTCCCACTATGCAAGTTTGAATGAAATCTTTCCTCGGTACAAGATATATAAAGAAACGAATGAAGCCAATCCTACCTTTCCTACCAACCTTGCAGCAAGCGTGTCACAGCTGTCAAATTTGTGTACGCCAAAATACGCAACTTCATTGTACCGTCCGAGTCATTTTGTTGTTTCAATAAAATATTCACCAAATAGCATCATGTCGGACAAGGAGAACAAGGATAAACCTAAGCTTGATCTCGGTCTTCTGGAAGAAGACGATGAATTCGAGGAGTTTCCCGCCGAAGGTACGTATATAGTTGATTGGTTCTGTTCACAGTAAGCGCGATTTGGGTTGGTTGAGGTCACGATGGACTTCCGGAAGATTTATCATTGATTGCCTTCGGAACTCGTTCTTTCTCATCGACAGACTGGGCCGGTAACAAGGAGGACGAAGAAGAACTGAGCGTATGGGAGGACAACTGGGACGACGATAATGTTGAGGACGATTTCAACCAGCAACTACGAGCCCAACTCGAAAAGCATAAGTGATCACTGTTCGGTCGTCTGTCTCGATAACGCAGAAAATCAATAAATGTTAAATTAAATCTCCAATTTGCGTTGCAGTTTATTGTGAAGTAGATGCTTCCTCGCTGTCTGCGTCCTCGTCAGTACGAACCATCGTGAGGGTGTACCGGTGCAGCTCGAAGTCTCCTATTTTCTCTCCATCCTCAGTGTAATGATACGTCTCGAGGCAATTTTCACAAATGTAGGCAGGATCGAAGATGTGTCGAGTGCTGTTCTGTACAATATATTGCGCCTGACAGTGGCCACAGATGTTGCAAGGGACATCTCGAGAAAATCCGTAAGAGTTCAGCCACGGATATCGGGATCGCGTCAGAATGTCTGTCGCCGCCAACAATCGACAATCGCTTATCACGAACAGATGCTCGCAATTTCCTTGGTGCTGATACATCTGAAATAATAAAACGTCATCGTCAGTGTCTGGTAAGCAATGAAGCAACCAAGTGGAGCTTACCTGTGGATATCCCAAGCGAAATTTCAAATCTCCAAAGCGTGTATCTTCCATTCGTGCCGTCTTCAGCTCTCCGATCAAAGATTGTCGATCGGCCCACTTCCGGATCACCCCCGAGTAGTCATGATTTGCATCATCCCGGAAATCATTGTAGAACGTGTCGTGGACGAAAAAGAATCCCGATTTCGGTGGCTTCTCGGTCGGTTCCGCTGTTCTATCCCCGCTTATCTCATAGAACGGCCCCGCATCGCAGTGGCAAAATATCTTGTCCTTCAGTTCTGTCAAATACTGTGAACTAAGCACGTAATACTCTTGACTAAACTTTGGGTGGCCCAATCGTCGTCCTGCTTTGTATTTGAAGGGCTCGTAGAACCGTACAACCAGCACCATTTCGCGGAACGGTGTCAAATCCTTGCGCGTTTCCAAGTCCTGCTTTCGCTCCATGTATTTGTGCCGGTTGTATCGCAGCTTCACGTCTATATTGCGCTGATCTTTCACACTTTTGCGAGCGGTTACCCTTTGCACACAATTGAAGCGGGCGGCTTTAGCCGGCGTTTCCGCAGGTTTCGGCCTCGAGCATACCTTGTGCGGGAGAAACGTTCTCACGGGTACATCTTTCGAGCTGGACAGTTGGCCCACGTCCACCGATTCCAGCAGCTTATCGAACTCTGCAATATTGCCGTCCAGACCCATCGCTTCCATTATATCGTGATCGGACTCAACTATCCTGTCCAGACGTTCAGGATGCAGTTCGTTCTGGAATTCAGCCAACGCATCCCATACGGATATCACTTTCTCCGTTCTTGGACAATATATATTTTCCATCTTGCTTCACTATTGTTTGCGGAAGGATTGCGGAAGCCTCGCCAACAGATTCACTTTTCCGGGTCGATTGTTCTGCAAAGAAGCTGGCAGGCAGCAAAAAAAGTTGTCAAAATAGTTGAAATGTCGGTTTGTTTACATCTGCATCGAACTTTGCTATTTCCAGGGGTTGTCAACCCTTCAACAAGAAGTCGAAAGTTGTAAAAACGATTCTTTTTTTGAATAATAAACATGTTTTGTAATACAACATAATGTGCGAAATAAACGACAAAAAATTGAACACATCACGATTATGTTTTGTTTACTCCACAAACCTTTCCCGACAAAAAAGCCTAAAACCAATAAGAAAAAGTCTTTCTCAAAACATTGAAGGTGTATTAAAACTAATCTTTAATTGTCAAGAATTAACATAATGATTGAAAATCATAATCTATTCGCGAGGAAATGTAAAATACAAATCAACAAAATATTATAACTAATTTCACCCGTTATTTTGAACATGAAAAACAGCTGTCCTACACACCGTTGCCTTGAATCGCTCACTGAATTGCAGTAGCTTTTGCACCGGGCCAAAATTACGTAAACTGTCAACCAAAACCTTCAACAAACAGGAAAAAGTCCCAAAGCAGAATGAATACGATGATTTCGTAAATAAATCATCGGAATCGCAATAATACTACATGGATTCGAGGTGTTCGTGAAGTTTCCCCTTTTTTCCTTTAACCAGTAGTTCTAGTGAGCGCAGTACTTTCGCGTGCCCGGTGGTGTGTGTTCTGCTGGCAGTCGAATCTGTGAATCGTCGTAGTGGCGCAACCGTGCTGGGCGCTGAATGGCACAATAGCTGAAGGAAAAAGTGTTGGCTAATAACGCTCGATATTAGCGGGTTACTTACTGCTGGTGTCCGTACGTTTAGGTGCTATTTTTGTTCGCTACGCCAAAGCAAACGGGTCAGTTGGTTCCTCCAAAGCCATACGTGCAGCGATGAACGGACGCATGGCTTACTGAATTTCACTAACATTGCACAGATTTTACTTTGGTTGGTTGTTTTTTTTTATTCTGTTTACTTGCAAACATCAGTTGTTTTGAGCTTTCGCGTTGTCAAGCCAGTGTTGATGATGTTTATTTTCCCCCCAATATAAACACACACGCTGCACCAGACACAGATCACACGCACTCGTTCTTGAAGCAGCTGATTGACCCAAGCAGCAGCTCGTTCCCGTGCTACCCAAATTGTGTGTGCAATCTTAAACCCTTCATATGCGGTACTATTTCTCTGTTATATTGATTGCAGCAGCTGGCAACCGGTTGGCAACGTACGAACGACAGCATCCGCGAACGAACGCAACTGGCTGCTGGTGAGGAACGCTAGTACGTGCTTATTGGCTTACTAGTATGTCGGGTTCGTCGTCTACGAACAAGCTAGATCATCAACAACAAGAGCAGGAAACTGAACAGCAGCAACAGCAGCAGCAAGAGCAACAACAGCCGCTAGATGAAACACAGCAGCAGGAGCAACAATGTCCCCAGCAGCAACCGAAATGGGTGTGCGAATACTGTACGTACGAGAACTACCCGTTGTCTCTTAAGTGCATCATGTGCAAGGGTCCCAAACCACTGCTTAAGGAGGACATATTTCGGTACGTATCGATGCTAACCCGTGCGCCAAAGCGCGTTCCTCCATGGGAGACCTCCATGAATGATGAACTTTCACTCCCGCTCTCACCTCTCTATTCCATTCTCTTTTCGGTTGGTGTTGTGCGCAGCCTTAGTCCAACGCAGCAGCTCAGTGCGACGAGCCGATCGAACCCAAATCTCGCTAGTGGGGCTGTAAAATCGCCCTCGATCACCGAGCTCGACTCTAATCAGCGATGGCCATGCTCGGCGTGCACCTACCTGAACCTACCCCACACCAGGCGCTGCCTGCAGTGCGATACCGTGCGCAAGGAGGACCAGCAGGATCATCAGCAGCAGCACCACAACCACAACCACCAACAGCAGAAAGTGATAAGCGAGTACGATAGCATTAGCGAACATTTAAACGCGATGAATATTTGCCGAAGTGGTCCCAGCCCCGGAGAGGACGGTATTGTTTCAACTAGCGGCGCAGGTAGTGGCAAGCGCAATCGGAACAATTCGCCCGCTTCGGGCGGCTCGTACGGTTCCAGTTCGCGTCTGGGGACGAACGCAAACGACGGCGAACCGGCGACCGGTAAAGGCTGTGCGAGTGATGCCAAACACTCACCCTCCCCAGTGTCCTCCTCGCCCGTCAGTACGATGAGCCGAGCGGTGGCCAGCTCCCCGGTCAACGCAGGGAAGTGGTTCTGCTCCGTGTGCACGTACGAAAATTGGCCCAAATCGCTCAAGTGTTCGATGTGCTTGCATCCCCGTGATTCCACCACCAGTACGGTGGGCAGTAGAAGCAATCAGGCCGCAGCGAAAGCGTCACCCGAACACGACGAAAACACCATCAATGTGGCTAGCAACATTATGGTGAACAACAAGCGCAACCAGCAGTTCGTGGGCCATGCGGACTCGATCAACAATATGGATGCGTGCAAGCAGGAACGCTACCTGCAGCTGCTGCGCCGGCAGCCGGACTGGGATTGGCTGAACGCTTGCGTGGGTATTGCGGAAAACAATATCGGCGCAGTGGAAGCGTACCTAGAGTGTGGCGGCGATCCGAGCCGAGCCCTCACCTCGGCCGAAGCGTTCCTGATCAGTCGCAACAACTGTGCATTCGATGTGGGCCACACGCTGATTCATCTCGCTATACGGTTCCATCGGGATGAAATGTTACCGCTGCTGTTGGCGCAAATTTCCGGCTCGGGACCCGGTATCAAGCGGGTGCCGGCCTACGTAGCGCCCGATCTGGCCAGCGACATACGCCGCCACTTTGCCCAGTCCCTACGAATACGGAAGGCTTCGTTCAACTGCCAGTTTGTGAACGAGCATGCGACGTTTTCGCTGCCGGCCGACATCGAGGAGTTGCCGCTGGTGCTTCAGGAGCAGCTGTACGAGGAGCTGCTAGACAAGGATGCGCAGAAGCAGCTGGAAATGCCACCGCCCGCCTTGAACTGGTCGCTCGAAATCACCGACCGGTTGGGTTCGCGGCTGATGGTGCTGTGGAATCGCAGTGCCGGCGACTGCTTGCTCGATTCCGTCATGCAGGCCACCTGGGGTGTGTTCGATCGCGATAACACTCTCCGGCGGGCGCTAGCCGATAGTTTGCATCAATGCAGTCACATGTAAGCTGCGGAAATAGCTCCTCTTGCATCGCACTAACACCAAACCAATGTAATTGCAGATTTTATCCGCGCTGGAAGGAGAATGAACTGTTCCAGGCGGCATTGCTCCAGTACACCGTGGCCGAGATGCAACTGGAGAAGGATTGGAACACGCTGCTGTCGCTCGCTAGTCACCCGGGCTCGTCGCTAGAGCAGCTGCACATTTTCGCCCTGGCACACATCATGCGCCGACCGATCGTCGTGTACGGTGTCAAGTACGTTAAGAGCTTCCGCGGAGAGGACATTGGATTCGCCCGCTTCGAGGGTGTCTATCTGCCGCTGCTGTGGGAGCAAAGCTTCTGCATCACTTCACCGATCGCACTCGGCTATACGCGCGGTCATTTTAGTGCACTGGTTCCGACCGAACCGTACTCGCGAATCGATGCAACGCGAGACGACCGGGAAGACATTACCTTTCTGCCTCTGATGGACTGTGAGATGAAGCTACTGCCAATTCACTTTTTAACAAAAAATGAGGTAACATCAGAGACCTGCTTGACTTTAACAGAGGCGTGTGCGCTTACTAAAATGTGCAATTTCCATTTCCATTTTTTTACAGATTGGTCGCGAGGAGATGTTACTCCGCCAGTGGCTGGAGGTGTGCGAAACGGAGGGCGGACTGCTCGTCGCTCAGCAGAAGCTTCACAAACGTCCACTATTAGTCGCTCAACTGCTTGAGGAATGGCTTAACCACTATCGTAGAATAGCGTACGTATGATCTTTGCTTTCAGTCCAAATGAAACAGCATCCTTTAAACATATATCTTTCGTCGTGTGTTCCCGTTGCAGGATCTCGAGGCTGTTTTAAATTAGAAATCGTTTACATGTGCTACTGTAGTACATTATTTCGGTACATTGCCCGTATGTCCGGCTAGCGTAACGGATGAGTGCAGGCTTTAAAATGTAAAACAACAACAACAGCAGCAACAAAAAACGCTTACGAGCTAATCTTTCCCTAGTCCTGTTGCACGGGTCATTTTGGAACTGCTTATATCAGTGATTCATCTACCATGGTGAGTTAGTTGTTGTAGTTTTGGGTTTGATTACTTCCCCCGATTGCTTCCGATGCTCTAAGCGGGCGCAGTACGCAGAACACGAATGCGTGCATTTGCCCGCGCGGCGGCAAATATTACTTTCGAGCTCCTTTCGGTGCATGGTTTTGTTTGGTTTGGTACAAAGTGACGCAACACGGAGGCAGAATGTGTTCGATTGTCACTCGTGAAAAATTAACGCTGTGAAAACAAAACAAACGCAAATCTATTCGTAAATCGTTCCGTTGCGAACGCTGAAAATATCATGTTACGACAAAAATATCCAGCACGTAAATAGCTGGCAAGGTTACTACTCTATTCTTATCCAAATCGTATAAAGAGAGTATATTTTTGTATCCCCTTTTTGCTCCCCAGCAATAGTAAATTCATTCCTATTGCATGTTGGCGTGATGGGTCTTTTAATCTTGACCAGTGTTTAACGTCCCGTTTTAACATGTTTGTTCAAGCTACTAAAGTATCAAGTAATCCCTTCATGTAATCGGTTTGGTGGTGCAGATGAAGCATCCTTTCATCTTACTTTTGTGGCACAACATAAGCCCATTATTTGCAACTGGTATGAATTTTTAACTAAGTTACCGGTTTGAAATCTAAATGAACTACGTTTTGTAGATGGCATGTTCCAACGGAGCAATGCATATAAAAGTCCTCCCTGCACATTCTGCATTAAAGTCAATTTTCCAGTTAAGAAAGAAATCGTGTGCGTGTATGCCAACGAAAAGAAGATGAGTTTTTTTTTTGCATCTAATCATACAATGTCGTTTCCCTTTACGGTGCGTTTGGGAGAGAGGAAATATAAAAAAGAACTGTAAGTTTCCGTGCGTGCATGTTCAATACATTATAATAACAGTAGATAAGCTAATGGAGAACGTTAAGAAGCCGAACAATAATATAATGGATTCATTATTCTAACGAAATCATAAAGCGAACGGCAGTGTAACGGTGAAGTATAACGTAGCCCATGGTATAGTTTCGCTTAGCACAGTGAGTTATTACAATTTCGAGCGGCTATAAACGTGTAAGGATGGCAGAATAGATCTAATCTATTTGAGGCGACAGTTTTCTTTCGTACTACCTATTAATGCCTATTGATACCACAAACACACATACACACACAGATTGTTGAATATTGTTAAGTTTCAAAGTGAAGTTCGTTTGCTTTCTTGGGTTCAAAACTGGTAGAATGTGTATATAGTTACGTTTTCAGCTAAACACGCAACACCTGTATGAAGCATATATTTTAAAATAAATTATTGTTTGCTCACAATGTAAACCACAATGTCTGTTTTGTTGCGCAACCTATAAGAATGTATGACGTTAAGAAACGTTTTGAAAGAAATTATGATTGTTGTTTGAATCGACAAACAACAAATAATCAGTGAACACTATTCAGTTTAATCTGGCATTAAAAATATTTCACTAATGTGTATTTAATTATTTTCAGCTATTATAAGTCCCTCCCATTGAAGTAATCCTTACACGACTATGAACAACAAAACGATGATCTTGTAAATTTGTTCAATTGATAGGACTGAATAAGTTGAGCTATCTATATTGTGAGTGATATTATAGATTAGCACCATGTCCGCTGGAAAGCCTGGATATAGAAGAAATTGTATCCATTTTATGTAGACGATAAAAAGACTATTCAGTGTTTCCAATTCTGTTTAATGTCATCAATTCTATATATCTGTGATGTTTAATCCTCATAGTAATTGCTAACAATACTTATCTACTAGCTGGACACTGCAGTAACAGCAATCTTCAAATCACTTATTGAAGTAAGGAATAGGCAATAGGAAACATTAACCGTAAAGCCAGCAGCAACCACAGAACCGAACCGCAGAACAACAAGAAATGTGCGTTTACTTTTTCGTTTTGTGTGTTTTTATTATTGAAATAGCTCTAAACCAGTTCTCGTCCAGATTTCATCGTGCCAAATATTTGTAGCAAATCTGCTAAAATCTCAGATCCACGGTTACTCTCAGATACCGCAAATCCCGTCCGTCTGTCTGGCCTTGCGCCATTCATGATCGAGCGACCTTGACCAACAAATTCACCCATTAAACGGATCGCCCCCGCATTAAGAGCAAACTTGGCCGAAACCCGTTATAGGTAACATTACTATTAAGGAAAGTGGTTCCCGTCTTTTGAATCGGCAAGTGGACAAAGCAAGTTATTGTGGCGTTTCGTTTGAAACGGTACTTTATTTTAACTCAGTGAAAGACGTACAATAAACTACGAAAAAAAGGGATTCGATTTATCACATGTTGTAGGCAACCAGGGAACCTAACACACTAGAACGCTTAAAGATGTAACGATACAGTGATCAAATCTTTATCGGAAATAGGGTCGAATTCCTCCATAGCCACCATATCCACCGTATCCTCCATATCCACCGTATCCGCCGTACCCGCCGTAACCACCGTATCCACCGTATCCACCGTTGTATCCTCCATAGCTGCCATATTTACCAGGATATCCTGTGTTGTTTTTTACCACAAAAGTTATTATATTTGAGGTTGAGCGTACCTTATGTCTAATGCATTCTGCTTACCGTAACCATAGCCGTACGGCTGATATCCACCTCCATATCCTCCGTATCCTCCATACCCATTGTAACCGCCATAACCTCCATAACCGCCATTATACCCTGGGAGTGTTAAGTAAACAATACAGAATTTAATATTAACATTAGTTAACTCGATTCATTCGATTGGTGGATTGATTTGTTTCTATTTTACTAAGTCGATCCATTTCAGTGTTTCGTTGGATCGGGTGGAATTATAGCAGAGAACGAACACACATACAGGCGGTCCCCAAGATACACGGTTAATAGGGACAGAAAACGGCCGCAAAATATCGCGTATCTCGAATTTCCGCGTAAGTCGAATGTCGTGATTTCCAGCCAAAATATCACTAATTTAGTGTAATTTTGCAAGTAAGGGGTGATGTTAGCCAGTTAATTAATTATTTGATATGATTCTGAGTATTTTCCTATGGGAACAAAAATCCCTTAAAACAAGTTCTGCAAATTCGTATGCGTTAAATGACACACTAGGTTTCATGAAAGGTTCACAATAGAACACACAAGACAGATCAAACAACAACCATCCCGTAAATAAATATGCCACCGTGGGAAATCGCTTTCCTACCGAATTCATCAAAATACACACAATCGACGGAGATACGAATTCACCACGGTGAATCAATCAATATTACCTGTTCCACCCAGCAGTCCGTATCCGAAGGTGGCGGCCGCGCCGGACACAATCGCAACCAAAACGAGTAACACAACCTGTAAGCAAAGCAATCAATCGAAATGAATAGCAAACAGTACCAAATGGTCAGTTTAATAATTTCAATAATGGTTGACTTAAAGCGCCATGTATGGCCCATTGTTGTTTGTTATACCCGTAACGGTCGTTTTCTATAGTTAAAACCAAATTTAAAATTTTAAACCGTCCAGGTTGAAATGCAGAAACTGATGATGTGTTTCAGTGTTTTTTTTTATTTTTGTTAAAATACAATTTGAGTTTCTTAATCTTGTGCAAAGAGTTTTTTCGGTGTACTTATTGACTTACTGACACCACATACTACACTACTTGTAATTTAAACAAAATTTATCTTGTTGGACTGACGAAAATCCACGGTGTTAATTTCTGTATCTCTGGTTTAGTTATTTTTTTATCATTCTGAGAAAAGTTTACTGATAACAAAAAATAAAAATTTGCAAAAAGATATTTTAACCAATTGCATTACATAGAACAATGCTTTTTCGTTACATCACGCACAAACAATACTACACATTCACTACACCTAGCAACACTTACAGAAGCTCGTAGCATTTTGTACGTTTCTCTTTGTCCTTTTGCACACTTAACACTGTTTCAGTTCAGGGAGTTTAGTACAAGTATGGGCACTAGTGCCGACACGCACAACGGTTCGACGATTCTACTTGCGATCGCAGTAGTAGCTCGATCTCGACTACGCACCCGTTGCTGGGATGCTTTCGCTTTTTATACACACCACCCATCGCAAATCTCCCATCATTGTGTCTCGTGCAGAGAACGCGTTTAACACTAGAAGCTGGGAGAGATGTAAAGCGCGGTTGGCGCATGATCTGGCCATCGTAGTGGTGTGGCGTGGCGCGAAAAGCAAAAATTCACACATGGATAGGGACTAGGTTACATTTGGGAGCATGTCACTGTTCTCCCAAGACGCAACAAGCGCTTAAACACACACAGACACACACACACTTCCGTCCTCCTAAACCGTGGTCATCCCCTTCAGACATCAGTAACTTATGCGTGTAAGGTTCGGTATCATTTGCCTTCATAGACTACACCACCTTCTTTCCTTTTCTCATTGCGGAGTGCATTTGAATGGTGCCAATTCAAAGCATTCAACACGTGCGGACACTCAAACACCAACTGCGTTGCGTATACGCAACAGGTAGCCGATGCTTCCTGCAGCTATGAATCATGCGTTGAGCATTGTTTACGGCCCATGCTCCACCAGGTGTTTAGTAGTCAGACACAGTTGGTCCACGGTGATGTTACGGTCCAACTATTGGTGGGTCAAACTTTCAGTAAGGCGGAACACAATGATCACAAAAAAACAGGCGACCGACCACGATTGGAACACAAATTTGTGTCCAGGGTCAGTTCGTAACCTTCAACACCAGCACTACTCTTTGGGCATAAACAAGCCGATCTGCTCCGGTGGTCTGTCCCAATGCCCTGCAACGAGTCTTTTTGTAATTGTCAAAAAACAGGTGCAAAGTTTAACACGGCCTCTTAACACCTTCGGTAAGTTTCGGGGAATATTTACTGAAATGACTATGACACTAATTATACACGATGGTTCTGCATGTCTTCGGTAATAAAGATGGCTATTTTGGAGATAAGAGATGAACTCTAATTCAAGGACTTTATGGAAATGTAACCAAACACTTAGGTACGTGCAGAGGCTACGTAAATTACATCCTCCGGGAGATGCTTCTTCATTAGCAGGAGCTTTATTCAATAGAATGTATTGTTAACTTCTGGCTTGTCTAGCTACACTGTCCCACACATTTGTACACTGTCCTCCACATTTGTTAAGCCATAAATCATAGTTGCTACTTTTGCTAAGGAATTGTATGCTTTCACACAAGTGGTTAGAATAAAACACGAACATGTTCAACGATGTATGTTGTTGGTTGTGTGTATTATAGGTTTTATTATTATATTCTTTCAGTTGTTAAACTCTTTATAAAAACTAAACTACGTGCCAGTCTACACCTAACTTAACTGTGTATGGTCTTATTTATATATTTTTAATATTTTTACCCGCAACATGATCTTCACTGCATATAGATGACTGATTATCGAGTGATGAGCACTGAGTATAGCATGTATCATGTAATTCAACCAACAAACATGTGTGCTTTTGTCAATATTCCAATTTTTTTTCTGGAAAGCGATTTGATCGAGATATTGTTCTTATTTCATATTCGAGGCATCAGACAAGTTATGCTTATCCTCCTACAGAAAGTAAAGAAATGGGAACGTACAGAAAGTAAAGAAGTAAAACGTACAAGAAAGAAGATCAGGATTGTTTGGATTAGCTACAGTCATCATGTCACTCGGGTTAACTGCATAGCAGCGCCAGGTATAAATGTCGATAAATTCGATCCTTCAAACCACACGCAGTTTACGATCTTCCGTGCATGATGATACAGTTTTAATATCGTTGTACATATTGCTAATACTTTTAAATAACTATTAGTTTGCCTTCCTCATACAGCTGCTTACCTTTGACCCAATTCATCTCACACCATCGCCACCTATGACGATAGACAATTATTAAAACACCCACGTTTATCAACACCAAACCGGCAAGGTAAGGTAAGCATGGCATCTGTTTCGTGGTATCCAGCGCTTTCGCACATGGTAATGTTCAAAACACGAGACGTCCAGTGTGGAATGCGCGTTCTTCATACGGCCAAGGTCGTGGTGGGTTAATGACATTAAAATTCAAATACCTCACACCCACTGGTATGGTATGGACAAAAGCGCCCAGATACATTATTAGATGTGGTTGTTTGGGGGAGCTTTACTAAACCATACTGCAAAAGGAGTTGAACGCAAAACTTATGTTAGTGTAGCGGTGACACACTATTACCATAAACTGAAAAGCCGTAAGAAATTTTGTTGAGTGGGTAATTTATACAGCTGTGATAGTGAAAATGTTCCTCAAAACTTCACAAAAACTCTAATATTGCATCGAGCGACAAATAGTGCTGGCCACCGGCTGCATCCACAATGCAGAGAAAACAATTACGCTAACGTTGCATTTTCACACGCTTAAATCTTCGCGCACAAGAGTGAAGCATTCAAACGGCGCGGGTACGTGTCTGCGGGCAGGGGGTGTATATTTATGACACCCCCGATGGCTGATGGTTCTAGTGACGCTTTGACCTCTCTCACACGGCCCAAATGATGTCACGGTAAGCGCGACCGTCGCGTTCTTATTGAAGGTATATCGCAAACGCTTTGTACGACTCAAATCGAACATGCAAAACGTACATGTATGCGGTAAAAGGTAAGCTCAAAGTTGATCATATTTTGGAAAATGGGTCATCAACGGATTGTCATCATTTTTCAAATATTCACATTTCAAAGCTCTATACACAAAACGAAGATCAATTTCGACAAAATGTATTTCGCCGCCCTTTTTTCTTTTTCTTTCTTCACTTTTGCTGGTCACGTATCGGGTATAATTGTAGTATAAATCGTACTATGGTGCTGGCTATTTCACGGAGGGGGGTTTCTTTATAATATTCCTTCAAGTTTCTGTTGCTTTCGCCACTTGGTTATGGGTGACACTGTACATTAAAAAAAAACACGATACAAGAAACAAAAGCTATATATCGCACAAGTAAACGTAGGATTTCATATCTTGTTGGCTAATTGTTCGGTAACGTAGCATGTTTGTTGTGTTTACAGGTGAGTGTTTAAATTACTCCAAAAAATAAAAATGATAAAAATGAACCAAATCTCCACACTAGTGCTAGGACAACACTACTACTGACGGAGCAAAGCAGTTTGCAAACACTAACAGTCAGAATTACATTTTTTTCTTCGTCACAATAATCTTGTGAGTGTATTGTTAAAGGGAGTTTTAATATAATGTGCCTCTATCAATATGTTTACACATCGCATTTGTTCACTTTTTAAATTATCTATTCATGCTCGAAATTGCAATCGGTGCAGTTTTCGTGTTATTATGGCGTTACAAATGAATCATCATTCTGGAATACTTTGTATGCGTAAGCAAAACCCCAGCAGTGGGTAGTGGGTAGGGCAATTCTTTACGTGTGCAAACGCAGCCATGCTGCTTGCCTTCACCGCGATGCACTGCTACTCGCACCCCCTTATCCAGACGTGGTCCGTCATGACTTGATTTGCTGGTTTTTTTTTCTAAAGAGCTGTGTGTAACAAAAAAAAAATAACGTAACGCACAGTACGAATGTTCTACCTATATTTACCATTACATTTTACTTCGGTTACGAATGTATACACACATTGGCCAGTCCCGTCTGGCCGGGTACAGGCTCCTGATGCTGCTTGGGGTTTCGGACTAGCGGACTCTCATATTTACACCACACCCGAGCTGAAGTGCAAGGCTTCTTCCTACACACTTCCGAATTGGCTGTTAACTGATTCAATTTTGGATTGGATTGGCGCCTATGACGCTCATCGTCCATGTTTCTTGCTACGTTCCCAAAAGCACGTACGATTACTCATCGGGCCGCGTATGTGTTTTTACAATTATAAACATGGTTTATAAATAGTCACGGTACAGTGTTAGGTGCTAGTATATATATATATTGATAGTCTTACACACTGTATTATGTATTAGGAGGGAGGGTATGATCGATAGTTAAAATTGTGCACAGATGACGCTCGATACACGAAACGAAACAACGGAAAAGGCTTATTAGATTATAGCAGCGGAATATCTAGCGTTGATGCCGGTAACTTTTATCTGTTTGCAATAGGCTACAATAATACGAGAAGGATTCTATCTTGGCTAATACACTCAAAAACAAAACGGGCTAAGCACGACGGTGTACTTGGGCGTACGATAATATTCGCACAAGTACACTGGAATAGTGCAGTCAGCGCGTGTGGCTAACGAACAGGAACCGGTAACCTGGTGCGGGACGAAAGCGACCCGATGCACACACCTTTACCTTTGCCCCTTGGGTGTTTATGCACAGTTAGTTGACATCATCGTGTTCTTATTGTCTTGTGGCATTAGCAACTGTGCTTGCTACATGCACTTGGTTTCAAAATCGTTAAAAAAGGCTCCACGTACCGCACCGTGTGGCGGTTGGAACGGGACCTAAGCAACACAAAATGGCAAAACAAATCTGCAAGACCAGCTTGCAGCACAACAAAACAAAAAATTGCATCGTCACTGATACCACCCGGAGATACCTTTTTTGGAGCCTTCGTAGTGCTCTGGTATTCAAACAAAGGTTACAAAAAAAAACAACAAACTAGTGGAACGAGTCACTTTTCAGCGCAGGATTTCACACCTTCCAGAGCAACAGGTGATTGGTGCTGTCTTCGCGACCCGCCACCTCACTCAGCGTGTTGTTCCCTGCGCTTCGGAAATCCTCGTACCCGTCGCCGCCGGATATAACCAGCAGGTCTTGCTGTTGGGACGCTTTGTTCGACTTTCCGCCCGGCTGAGTCGATGGTCCACCGCCAGACGGGACGCTTCCTTCCGATGCCAACAGCTCCGCACTGTCCCCGTCCGGTGATTCGACAAACGTCAAAAACCGCACATGCCCCGTGTGGCCGTGAGGAAGACCTGTGGGAGAAAAATTACACCAGAGATCCGTTTAGTCACTGCCAGAAAACCTTGCCATGGTTGGTACAAAAAAATCGCGCACCTGTCACTGCCGGCATCGATGATCCTTTGGCAACGTTGTGAGCTCCTATCGTGAGCAGTACACCGGCACTGGTGCCTACCCAGATTAGGTCCTTGCAAGCCAGCAGCGAGGTCACCCGCAGACAGGCTGCTTTATGCTGCCGGATGATGTCATCACAGTTCGAGAGCATCTTGTTCACGGAGGGCGCTAAGTTTACCTCAAAAATTATCTCAAAGCTGCAAAAGAAAGGTTAAAGCGGGGAGTGAGAACATGGACAGAACTTTGCAACGGTCAACAACCGCTGTACCTTTCGTGATGGCAACATTTGATGTGGGCAGAGTTCTGCACAGAAATCCACACGTAGTCGTTTAATACTGTCATATTTGTGATTGGCTTGGAGTCGTTCGATATTTGAATTTGGCTGTCGATCTGAGAAGTAACAAAAGCACCGTTTAGTACAAGCACACTTATCTTATCTTAAAAAACACCTCACTTACTTGTAAAGTTTTCGTGTTTAATACTTTTATAGTTCCCTGTATTGCGCACCACAGCTTTCCGTGTACGTTAAGCAGCTTCACGACGGGATTGCTCACTGTGCCGACTGTCACCGTCAGTGGAGATGAGACATTCCAACCAGCTGCAAACAAAAGGGGGAAAGAAACATTTCAACCCGTAAGATATCAGTTACTCCCATCACTTTTCCAATTTCTACGACGCTACTCACTTCGATCCCTGGAATACACGCAAATATCACCATTCGCGAGGGATACAAAGACACGATTATCTAGGTACAGGATCGAGTACACTGCACTCACGTGCGGTATCTTTATCTTGTTCTTCTTGATCCGAATGTTGTCGGTGCAGTTGTACACGTGTATGCAACCGTCCTCGGTGCCCAGCCACATGGTCGATTGCTGATTTTCCGTCTCCTCGGCTGCGTTCGTGCTAGCCGTCGAATCCTGCTGTCGGTGGTTTGGCGTTAGGGAAGCGCTGGTAGCGCACGACTGATTCGACGCAACACGTTCCGGCTGACTTTCGGCGTCCGATTCTTCACTAGAGCTGCCGGAATCGAGCTGAACGTTGGAGTCGTTGTTCGTTAACGTCCGTGGTGTACTGCTGCTACTACTGTCGGTCGATTTGAACGAACCCTTACGTTCGGCCACTTTGGAAGGGGAGCTGACAACGGTGGCGTTATTCGGTCTGTTCGATACGCCGCTGTTAACCGATGCATCCACGATTGCTATATTGACGTTCAGCAAGGATGAGTTTGGTACACTGAAATAAATAACAGGAAAGAGATCAGCCTTACGTGCTAGGCTTTATCCAGCAATCCTCATTCGCTTACCGTTCTTCACTTGCCGGCACCGACGAGACGCACAGTATGCGTGCATTGCACACACCGTTACAGCTAGTTACGGACGGCTCTGGCACTAGGCTGAGTACACACACCTGACCTACGTATCCATCGCTGTTGCACACCCACACGTCCTTCTGCACGCCGAGCGTCGGTGAGGCACAGGTGAATTGCAGACCGGCCCGTGTCTTGCGGATCGGCACGGATACGAAAAACTCCGGTATTTGGCATCGCTCCACACTGTTTGCCAGTTTCTGCTTAGCCTCCGCAAAGATCTCCTCCCACTGGGTGCGTTTTTCGGGCTTCGAAAACACTACCGTCATGTTTTGGATACCACTGCTGCAAGATCAAATTAGATCAGTGAACGTCGATAAATAGGCTACGAAGGCTGTAGACTAGTTGCGCTTTACTTACGAAGTGTTCCACGTCAACTCCAGCACATTCAGCTGCGCATCGTTGGTTTGGCGTTCTGCGAGCTGGCGCTGAATTTCACGCTGCAGCTCCCGGATTGCCTCCTCCAACGACCCGTGGGGACATCGTAAGCTGGCGGTTAGGTCGGAAATCTGGATCAGCTTGCTACTATCCTCGGTGAGATGTTCGATCTCCTTCATGATGCGTCTGACATTCTCATCTTTAGCTAAAATGATTTAGGATGATAACAAAATTCAATAGTTGTTTTCTCTAATTTCCAAAACCTTGGCCTTCTTTTCAAATTTATTTGAAGTTCTATTCGATTTTCGATGCCTGACAAAATCAAGGATTTATCAAGGATTTAGTAGTCACTCAGTGATGTTCAGTCAATCATATAGAGGCATATAGTCAGATGCCAATGAAACGAAATATAAACTAACTTAGATAAGTTCCAAAGACGATATAGAGCCGACACCACAACCTCTACCACCCCATGTTGTATATTAGGATCATGTTTAATAACAATCATCTGAAATTCTAATTTGAGACCAACATTTAAAGAATTCAACGGTATCCACAACACCAGATGTGGTTCAACTCATATACAAAATATCTTTGAGAAACTGAAATGGATAGATGGTGGTAGAAATATAGCAAAAAATGATTTCAGCTAAGATTTTAGTGTCAGAAGAACAATAACACAAAAACTTCGTTCCGCAATACGCGTATGTTGGATCTATTGTTTACGCTGAGAATAATAAACTGCTGAAACAACCAATAGACGTGGAGCCGTACCACGTTCGAAGTCATAAATCATCAATTCAAGAAATCGGACCTGTGTTAGTACATTCCATGCTGCACTTTCTATCGTTACCAATGGAACACCGCATATCAAGATGCGACGATATACCGCAAACGCAAACAGTATGCACACAACGCACGTCATGTAAACGGCGCCGTGAGTGCCGCAAAATAAGCCTTATCAATTCCATTGATATGACCACGTTCGGTACGCCACCATACCGGAGGGTGGCAAACCGCTTTATCTAGGTCTAGTTTTTTATAGTATTCTTTAGCCCCGTTGGACCTACGGCTGCAGCAGCCCCACGATCCAGCGGCAGTTCGTCTGCAACGCTCCGGCCACCATCACCTGGATCGTACGAATCTAGTGCTTAGCTCAGCATCGGTTTCCCTCATCCTGCACTCCGCTCTGTGCCGTGTTCCGCAACGCGATTCCGACATGCCGAAAACCGCCGAAACTAAGTTTGTCAACTCGCTCTTCCTGACCAACCTCATCCAAACGCAGTACGGTGAGACGGAGGTGAAAATCAAGGCATACGATGTCGAGCCAGCGTCGGCGGACATTAACGATCCCTACGCAAGATCGTCCATGAACCGGATCCTCATTAAGTGTGTACAATTTGTGTGCAAGACATGAAGCAGCGTTTTCTTCCAGCACTGACATGCCCCATTCTTCTACACCTCCTTCCCAGGTACACGTCCAAGGAAAACCCCACCGAAGCGGTCATTACGTTTGTGGCGAAAATTAAACCCACCGAAGGGCTGCTAGTCGAGCAGTTCAAAAAGGCCGATGTGTTCGAGAAGGAAATTCTCATGTACAAGTCGGTACTGCCCAGCATGGTAACGATGATTGCCAAGCTCGGTAGTGTTATCGAGCTAGCGCCACAGTAAGTATAGACACATAGAACTGGAAAATCTACTGCTTACCTTCCTCGATTGATTTAGATCGATTCGAACGCTCTACGTGGAATGGTCAGCTGATGCGTTCTGCAGAAGCCATTATATAATATCGTAGACTTAATGATTAGACAAACGATATGGTCGCGTGCATTCAGTGCTTGCGTTTGAAATTGTTCGCTCCAGTACAACCCAACAGGCGAACAGGTCATAAACCGTATCGGCGTGCCATTGAAAGCAACAACAAAAAGAACTCTATACGCGGACAATCTTTTATTTTGGTTTTGTGTGCCTGGTACAAAGCATATCGCTATCTAGCAACAGATAGCCGACAATTCACAACTACCTCTCACTTGGTGATAAAGCAACCGTTACGTTATCGCATATCGGGAAAATGAATAGGCGCATTTTGGGAGCCCAATTGGCAATATGATGACTAATCATCACATCAGATAGCAGCTGCCGAGAAGGATTGATCGCGAATGTATAGCTTGGAGCATCGATGTGTCATGCTTCAGCCCTATCAAGAGTGATAGATTAATGAAATAATTTATTTTATTAAGAAACGACTATCCGTTTCTATAAAAGTATCCATTAAAATTTTAAAATCCCTTTTTCCTTGTCACAGACTTATCTACTCATCGGAGACACCGTCCGATCTGGTCGTGCTCGAGGATCTTACTGCGCGCGGTTACAGCGTGGAGAACCAAACGCTCGGCCTTTCATACGAGCAGAGCAAGATGGCGGTCGAAAAGCTGGCCTTCTTCCATGCTGCCAGCGCTATGATGCTGTCGGAAAATGGACAAGCGTTTCCCAAGTTTACCAAGGGTACGTTCCACGCCGAGCACAAGGATAAACTGAGCTACTTCCCCGATACGATCCGTATGGTTGGTGAAATGGCTGCCGAGCTGGACATTAGCCAGTCGATGGCGGACAAGCTTCTGAAGCTTCCGGCAAAAGCGCTGCAGAAAGCAATCGAAGCGTACGAGAGTGATTTCAAAGGATTTAAGGTGCTAAACCACGGTGACTTCTGGACCAACAACATTCTGTTCAAGTACCAGGGCAACGAGCTGGTGGATGCTATTTTCGTAAGAGTCGTTACCTTTTACTTCCAGCTAGTCTCTACGCGACTTCTAAATGATTTTTTTTGTCGGCAATACAGGTGGATTTCCAAAACTGTGTCGTCGGGTCGCCAATCATCGATCTAGTATATTTCCTGGCTGCCTCACCCGCACACGAAGTGCTCGAGAAGCATCGGGACGAGCTGGTGTACATCTACCACGAAACGCTCGTACTGCTGTTGCAAAAGATGGGTTATATGAAGTCCATTCCCTCCTTGCTCGAGCTGCAGGTGGAGCTGCTCAAACACGGCTCCCTGCAGGTGATCTACGCCCTGACCGTGTCGCCGTTTATGCGTACCAAGGATGCACACAATACGCCTCCGATGCAACCGACCCTGCATAGTCCCAACCAATCTACCAACGTAAAGCAGGTTCTGCGTGCCCATGCTCCGAGCATTGTAGCGCAGCTTAAGGCGTACGAAATGGTTGGTTTGCTCGATTGGGGAGCCAACGAGAGCAAAATTAAGGGCCTTATGTCGCGCTTCCAACGTTAAGACTCGCGAGAAATGGCTTATAGCTTGTCATTCAATACAACGGCGGAAATAAACGCAAAGCTTTTTGGATGTGAATGGCGTTGGAGTTTTACTTACACTTCACAATTTCCAAATCGTCCAGCGAAATCTTCGTGAGATATTTATACTTGTTCGTATCCAACGTCGACGCAACGCTACCCGGACAGGTCCTGGAAGAATAGTGTTAGGTCGGTGTTTATATTTTATCCCCCACAATAATCCGCTTCTACCACTTACATATTGGTTTTTCGTATCGTTCCACTCCTTCGCTTGATGCTCGTTATCACCAGAAGGTCGTTGAAGAGAAAAAAGCCACGCTCTTTGCGCGTCACCTGCCCCGAAGGCATCGACACCAGGTCGAACAGCAGGAAGGCTCGCTCGGGCGTCACCAGGTCGTTCATACCCTCAATCACACCCTCCAACTCGCGCAGTGCCGTTTCACGTTGCCCATTCTCCAGCGCTTCCTTCTCCTTGCAGTTCAAAAACATAAGTATGTCGTGTACAAGCTTTAACGCTTCCTGCAGCGGCTTCTGGTCCGGGTGTGTCACATCCGTGTGCTTAATCAGTCTTGTGAAGATAAGTTCGTAGCTGTGCAAAAAACAACAAAATAAACGGAGCGAAAAGTAACGATTGTTAGCCGCAGGAATTCTTACAGAAGTCGACCTTCCCCGAAACGTAACATACTTTGGAAACTTTTGCACGGGTTTGATCAGCAGGTTGTCCAGCGAGAGTTTGCCCTTGTGTTCCCGGGCCATGGCTTCCAGAAACCTTGCAAATGCGGGACACTTTTGTCGCGCGCTACGGATTGCATCCTTCGCTCTATTCCAGTTGTTTACAAACGAGGTGTACGTGTCGAGTATTACCGGTCGGGAAAACTGGTGTACGATGTGAATCAAAAACCCAAAAAGTAGTTAATAGTGCTGCCTTTTCGCGTGAAACCGATCACACTTACCACGTCTACGAACGCGTCGCCAATCATTTGCATCTTGTCCCAGGAGTCCAATCGGCGTCGCAACTCCTCCAAAAATCGTTCGTGGATGTTCAGAATCGCTGGAACCATGAAGAATATCTCGTCCACCGTCTGCACATCTACTAGGCCAGCATTTTCCGGAGACTTTAGTTGATTAAGGTATTTCTGCAAAGCGCAACAAATTAGTTGAAATAGGTTATATGATACTCAGTGAATCGATTGCAGCCGCTACTTACCAGTACGATCGTTTGTAGCGATTCTACGTACGACTTTTCGGTGTTGAACAGCTCCACCACCACATGAGTTCGTGTATCCTAAGAGAAGAGACATAGAGGAGACATAGAGTGTGTGTGAGAGAGAGTGTGTAAGAGAAAATAATAAGCACACATCACATATATGTATTAGGTCAGGCTTCCTGCCTTCATTTACAACTTGACAAGCCGAACGATTTGGTTAAACTTCGCTCGAGGACCGATTCGGATCCGAGACTGAACTACAACAGTCTGTCGACCCACCGATATGAGGAACGGTAAAATCGGTAACTGAATTAAAATCTCATTCCTGTTAAAAGCTTTTCATGTAGCAGTAATTGAATTTCCTTCACAACTTTTCGCTACGGCTTGCACACGCTCGGCCAATGACAATGGGGCGAGATTGGAGGTGAAGGGATCGAATCGGTCGGACGGATTGATGTGTAACACCGGGACCCGCTTTGTACCGGGGAACGTAACGAGGGCAGCATCCAATCAAGCAAGCAAAACGGAAGTGGTTGAGTGAATTGATGTATATGGATCGATCGATGGATGCATTAAAGAATGGGTGCATGATTTGGATGTCACACGAGAGAGCAGCACAATCCAGGGCCACTAAAACAGCACCACGATCAAACGGGCCACTGGCTATATGGAGCGACCGTTCTATTGCACATGAACGGTTGACAAACAACAACAAAAAAGCATGACCACGGGTCAAGCTCTTGCCCGTGTAGCATGACGGGTGAGGTTTTGTTTTGTTTATTAATGATAGTAAAAAAAACCAAGCTCAACGATTGCACCACGTAGCTGCAGGCTATTATAAATAGCTTTAGAAAATCAATATGAGTAAAATTCAATTACAAGTTGGTTCTTTCGTTGCATACACGAAACCAAAAAATCCAGCAAGAACATTCAAAACACTTAATTAGCGTTTCAATTACACACTTAGACTTGTGTCATAAAGACTTTTCTCAGACACAAATTTAAATCAATTGTGCTTTCCATTACAGTATTTTCCATTGTTTAATCCGTTTTGTCTTACTTACAGTTGTACAGGCCAACAAGCAATACGTAAATTTATTCATAAAACAAATGGTTAAAAGACTTATTTATTAAACAGCTTGAATATTTCTTCAAGATAATATCACGCTTTAAATTGAAGGATTAGAGATACAATAAACATTCCCATCATACGAATGGCAATAACGCGTATCCAGTACGGCAGCCACTTGTTGATACCGTATAGTTGCGACTTGGCATGTCCCATATTAACTTCGAACCCAGCGTAGCGATGCATAAGCCTGTCTGTGGGGGAGTGCCTTGGGCGGTGCATCATGACCCCGCATGGTTACGGTTGCTTGTGGCGACAAAACGTCACAACGGGCGTTATTATTGTATAAATAGCGCAAACTATGTCAACCACCCCTTCCATCCTACTGAATTTTACCACGACCTTCGCCTGTCAACGTTCAAGTTTTGAAATATGTATATGCTCCGAGAATGCACCCGTTCCCAGAAGTTGGCGCAGGTTGTGGGACAGATGTGAGGAAATGTGTTTACTGGAATAGCGATCACAACAAGTTCAACAGTCACAACCGTCCATTTGCGCTTCTGAGACAACGATTACAATACATCAGCATCCGCTGTCCTTGGGTTCACTTACATTATAGCAGCTGATAACGTTGTGCCACATGGTGTTTTCCGAAGTCGACTTTGGCGTCCGCTCGGGATCATCCTCCGAATCGGAACAGAAGTTGAGTGGCATCATTGTGCATAGATGTGTTACCGACAATGGTACTATACGAGCAAAGCATCTAACGTGCAATATCGATACGGATAAAGAAACGGATACAGAACAAACGATGCACTCAACAATTATTTCACGTGAAATGGTTGGTATTTAAGAGTTCATTGAGACGTCAGACACAACTGTCTACACACTAACAAATCGGTTTTGCATTTTAAACGAATGGTTTCAGCAGTCCGCGTAATAGATGTTGCACCAAACCTTGGAACAAAACTGTTATGTTGAATCAACAAAATTCAACAACATTGTGGTATGCTAGATGGACATGTGTTCGTATCACGGTTCGCTAGCTGCTGGAAGCACTGATACACACGCACATACGCACAAACTAACGCACCCACCAATATCGACTAGCTTTACCCCCTTGTACATGTCATTTTGTTTGTATCGGATCGTACAGGTGTATTCTATCTCGGGCCAGCTTCATCGAACGCTGCTACCTAATGCTAACGTGACGCACAGCTAAATTTCACAACACACGCTTAATCTTGCCAACATTGCATCTCGTTAGGGGCGAGGGAGAGTCATAGGATCCAGTTTCCTTTTAAGCCATTTGCACGCTAGAATCACACTGGTGCTTTGAAGCACTTTGAAGAACGGCACACTGTGATAGCTCCTATTCAGGAAAAGCTGTTTTGCCTATGACCAGTCACAGTGCCTAGACTTTTTACACTGCTGTGCACTGGGTAGAGCGTCGGGTACGATCCAGTTTGTAGAGTGTTACAGCGTAGAGCAGCACAAACAGCTCCATACGATACGTAGCGTCAGGCTATTCTAGCACAGGAAGATGACCAACCCTTCCCTCTACTACATCATCGTACAATCGCTATGGTAACGGTTCGGTTAGAACAGCAAATAGAAGAATAAAACGACTGGTCTCCAACAGTTCCCTTTGTGAGCGGGCCGCTCCATGATGGAGCGCAATGACGATGGCCTTGGCTTCCAGCATCCACCGACTGCCGACTAACTGCTGTCAGGTTCGATGAGATACGTGGACGCGACAGTAACAGGAAGGATTTAAGGATGTTCGTCCCAGAGCGTCCCTTAAGCTTTTCCATCAATGATGCCATCAATGGATCGGAAAACTAGGCACCCCCTCTTTTCCAGGGAGTTGCTGGACGTTTTTTCCTTCGACAGGGAATTGTTTCACGCCATTTTTGCACCACACTACTTCCGCCTGGTTACAACCGCGAAAGTAAACACACGTTCCCTCGAAGCAACTCGTGAAAACTGCGTTGTATGGTACGCCGAGACACTCGAGAGTCAGAGACTGGCTGGTATGCTGTGCGTGAGTCTGAACGTGTGTATGTATATGCGTATGTGTGTGTTTCATCTTTTCCCTCTTACCAGCTTCCCACAACATCCCGACGCATGGTTCGCTCAACTCCCACTTTATCTTTCATATTGCTTTCTCTTCTCCTCCTATCATGCCTGTAATCTCATTCTCTGTCTCTCCCTCTCTCTCTCTCTTTCTTGCTCGCTCTATTTATTTCCCTCTCATTTTCTCTTTTTATTTTCCACCTTTTTTTCCTAGCACACCCTCACGCACACGCGCGCACACACACACGTGCTCACTTCCCATCCCGAGGCGATCGGTTTTTCTACAATTTGCCAATCCCACAGTTTTCTTCCCGCTGTAGTAGTACCAGCGAACGAAACTGCACAGTGGGCATAGTAGTGTAGCATTCCTGCCAACCAGCAGCACGCTCCAACCTTCAACACGCGCCAAACGTTGTGGCTTCGCTTGTTCAATGTTCAACTCCATCCATCAACTGCCACGCCGCCGCCTCTACGTCCACTTCCCGGGGGGCACCAGAAGGGTTCGCGCTTATTGTTCAAAAGAGCGCTGTACCAACTCGAGTTTTCCATTCATTTGCTCTTCTCTCGCAAACACGGTGGTCTGTGCTCTATATCTCTGTGCTGGGGGAAAATCGGCTACCAATGGGTTGGTGAATTTTTCATCGAAAAACACATCACAACCGGCTCGGTCTCTGGCGCTGTTTGTCGAACTGACAGTTGATGCTTCTGATGCTCGTGCAGCTTCTGCCTGTGCACGGTACCAATACAAATCGAACCATTGGTATGTGTGCGTTTGGCTAATCTATTGGCTAATGGTTCATTTTGGAGCTCGGAAAAATGGAAAATAACTCTGAGGGAAAAAACGGCACACAGCTAAAAACACTTGACATTCAAGCCATTCCCTTTCTGTACATAAATCACACGCTAAGAAAAGGAAAATGACCAACTAAATTTTAAAACTATGAATAGTGTACCGAAAATGTTATGATATTCTAAAAACTATAATTATGTACAGAAAGCGTTGGGCATTCAAAAATTATTTTTGAAATATTTTTATGGTCAAATAAACACACCAATCCTAGAGAAGCCACATACATCTCGTTAACGATGACAGACGTTTCGTTAAAAATATCTGCAAGTAGTAGCGCTCGAAACCATCAATGAAATGTAGCTTGTTTGCTTTTTTCACATTAGAAAGAGAAAAAAACGCCGAGGTACTTTTCTGCGTACTAACTTTTCCATCCCTCCCACTTCTTATGGTGTGAAAATGAATTAAAAAAAAAGAAGCACACAGTCATCATTTCCCTACATCGTCGCACATCGTACACATGGCGGCTCAGTCTAGTTTTTCCCTCGAGCGAAAAAAAAAACCTACCACTCATTGTGAACCCTCACCAGACAGCTACCAAAATGTCCAGACAGCTGCGAACACAGAGACAAAAAATAGTTGTGCCGTGCCGAAGCCAGTACTTGTTGATTGGAACTCAAACAGCAACCTTTCTTCATCGAACATGAAAACATTGCCGTTGCGCATGACCCGCGTACATGCCACAACACCGACACACGCATACGCAAACACCCTGAGACGTGCACACATTCGCCAATGGTGGTATGTTTGGTGTGTGCAGTTTCCCTTATTCTCCCGCCATTGCGTGTCAGGTGGTTCGCAAACGTAGTGGTAGTAGTGTAGCCGAAGCGAACCAGGTTGGAACTGTTAAACGGCATAGCATTAGCGTACTTGCGCATGAAATACCAACACTCTGCGTTGCACAAAAACTTACTTTTGTTTTGCGTACGCGCGCCATCTACGCCAGAGGTAGTAGCGACAATCACGCAACCACTTCTTACAAACGACCAAGCGTCTCCATCTCCATCGCGCAACGAACGATGTGTGAATGATAGGCGTTGGTAAATGGTGGCAATAATGATGATGATGCTGATGACTAAGACTGATGCTTTGGGTAGGATGGAGTTTGTGTATCTGTGTGTGCGACTGTACTGAATAGAACGTTACGATCGCTCGTGCCAATGTCCTTCCTCTTGGGTAAAACTGACCACAACTGCTATTTTGTGCCGTTACGCAATTATTCATGAACAAAACATGGTTCAACGATCCTTCAAAATGTTACTGTATGTTTGAATTATTCACTATAGTCCACATAAATCAACATTAGTGATTTAGATAGAATCTAAGATGAAAAATAAGAACCTGTTTTGCAAAAAATGCATTTCAAAAATGCTATCTTAGCATAGATTTTGAAAGAAACAACGCCATGAATTTACATAAACTTTAGCAACCTTTTTCTACTTAGTCCTTCTACATATACAGTCAGAATTCAAAAATTGAACGCTTTTTAGTTGGCATGCTTTTTAATTGAACGCCCGATAGTTGGCTGACAGTTCAATTAAAAAGCAAGCGTTTGTATGGAAAACCCGGTTTTTGAAAATTTCACAAAATTCTCATGACATGCCGAGAAAAATTTCAGAATTTTTTTGTACGGAAACGTGCCAACTAAAAAGCACATATTCAATAGTTGGCAGGGAATCGAAGTTCAACCAGTGAGTTCAGAATGTATCCTTTTCCCAATGATTCAAAAACCTATGGTTCATGTGCTGAATTATTTCTGTTTTCCACATTGTCCCATAATATAAACCAAAAAAAACTTACCAAACAATTCAGCACCGCCGACGGTAAGGCATTGCTGGCATTTCCTCCACTACTTCCACGACCACCGCCACTGCCACCACCGCCGCCCGTCAACTGCTCCGTGATGAGCTTTTCGCTCGAGCCCTTCAGCAACTCTGCCAACAGTTCCGGCGAGGCGGCCAAACCTTTCGGCGTTTCGGGCGTGTTCAGCAGCGTAAAGCTGCGCTCCGACGGTGTACGACTGTTCTGCGACAACCGGACCTCATCCAGGCTGCGCTTCTGCTGCTTATCACTTGCACTCGAGACACTGCGCTGCTTGGTCGGCTTTTCGTGCACGTCCGAGCCGCCGCGCTTCAGCGACTTGTCCGTGAGATGGCTATCGAAGGAGAACTTTTTGCTCTCCAGCTTACCCGCACCGGTCAGGGACTTGTCCGACTTGTCCGAGTCCGTGCTGCGCTGCTCTATATTGCAAAGGTAGCGCTTCGACGGACTGGCGGAATACGAGCTGGACGAGTCGGACAGCTTCGAAGGGCTCGACGCGGTCCGTACATGCGTTGGCACCGGCAGATTGGCGCTTGCTTTACGTGGCTTGGAGCCGGCCTTCCCGGAATGCCGATCGTTCGTTTCGTCCATTGACTGGCTTCCGGCGCCCCGATTCCTGGCCACACTTGGATTGACACCTTGGCTGTTGGTAGACATTGAAAAAAAGAGTAAATATCGTTAGGAACTTTCACATCTGCTGGCATCTGTCAGAACTGAGTCCTCGACTTACCTTTCGTTGCGTGTTAGCTCTTCTAGGATTTCGTTGTACTGCACCTTGCTGGTCGGTTTCTTCATTTCCGCTTCCAGCATCTGTCCGTACGGACCACGCAGTGGTCGTTTGGAGTAGCGGCGCAGATCTGCCTCGGTGCCTCCCGGTGCCGGTGACGCGCTGGTACGATCACGCGACGAAGCACGATCGCTCTCATTGTCCGACACCGAGTCCGAGCGCAAAAGAAGCGTTTTCAGCGTACGCACCGGCAGTGCCGGCACGGGCAATGTATCATCCTTCTCGTCCGAGCTCTGGTACGTTAAGCTCTGCCGGCGGTTGCTACCCTTGGGCCAGATCGGTTTGCCCGGATCCGAATCGGGTGTGGTCGGATCTAGCAGATAGCGCTCGGGGGAATGGACGGCACTCTCCCGATCATTCGCATACCCAACAGCATCCTTCCCGCTGAGATCGGTAAAGCTTTCGCCGCTCAGATCCAGGCTGGAGTCTTTCTCGTTCACCTGCCCCAAATGTTGCGGGTTCCAGCTCACGTTGACGTCCTCACCCGCCGTCCCACCGGCACTATCGTTGTTGTCCGACTCCAGCTCGTTGTTAGCATCGATTGCCGGCCACTGGATGTAGATACCTTTCCGGCGCGACTTTCTCGACTCCAGGCGTCGCTTTTCATCCACATCGTTCGATAGGCGCGAGTTCTGCGGATCGCCCATATCTTCATTATTGCTGTGCCTTTTGCGTACCTCCACTACCTCCACCTCATTACCATCGCCCAGCACAACGGACACCTTGTGCGTCGAGCCACTGCCGTCCACGATCGTGGTAAACTCGTTGCTTTCCGGCTCGGTACAAATGATAGACACCGGCGGAGTGCAGATCATCATTCCCTCGTCCGACCCATTGCTTCCTTCGTTTGTGTCGGCAAGGTCAGACCCGGCGCCGTCCTCGGACAGCTCGACGCTTTCCTGCGGCTCAATGATTTGGGGCGGACTCTCCACGGTAATCTTTTCCGCGTGAAAGTTTTCCTCCGCCAACGGTTCCGGCTCGGCAGTTAAAACTGGTTCGTTCACTGCGTTCTCGTTCACTTCCTTAATGCTTCCCAGACAGTCGGAAAACTTGCCGTACTCCGTCGTGGAGGCATCTATCCACTGCTCCGACGGCCGTGCTGTGCTCCACTCGCTCACCACACAATCGTACACTGGCACCGGGATTAGGCAGGTTGTGGCCTGCTGCAAGCACTCGTCATCCTTGGACAGGGACGTAGGCGTGATGGGAATGCCTTCCTCCACCAGCGGCTCCAGGACCATTTCTGATGCCTGCATCACACTCAAGTTGGCCTGCTGCTGTACACCGCTGCCCTCATTTTCCACATTCTCATTGTGCTCGGCTACCGGGTCTTCTACGATCGTTTCAATGTCCGAGTTACGATTCGACGCAAGATCCTTACCCCCGTCGATCCTGTCCTCATAGTACCGACCGTAATCGTCCAGCGGAGCTAGATTGATGTTGAGCTCCGTCTTTTTAATCGTCAACTTTGCCACATCGGTATCTTCTGGCTGTACCGATGCTTGTGACTCCCGGTCCACCTGTCCTCCACGAAGCTCCGTAGGGCTGCAGCTTCTAGCCGCCTCAACCACCTTGCACGACTGGCGCGGTATGGTGTTGCTATCGACGCTGGTCTGCTGCTGGTCCTTGCTTTTCAGAATGCTGTTCTTCAGCGCTCCCAGCGCCGACCGGATGTACTTGCCCGAGGAATAGTCCACCTGGGAGAAGGAGGCACTCCGAAACGGGATCGTTTTCTGCGTGTAAGATCCAACTATCGTACGAGACTCGGGCCGCGACAGCTTAGCAAACAGTTCGTCGTCATCTTTTGGGCCCGCTTCCGATTTGCACTCGTCTGCCGCAACCGATACCACCGGAGGAAGCTCGCGCAGGCTTTCCAGGTTTGAAGTGCTCACGTTCGCCCGCAGGTTGATCTGCTTGTGCTCAGTCAGCGGTGAGCTAGGGGTCGACATGCGCTGCCCACTGCCGTCTCCGAAGCGATACGGTATGTCGACGGAGCGTGATTCTTTCGCCTTGAGCAGCTGTGATTCCGGTGCCGATTCTGAGCCGTGAAGGAAGCCAGTATCGATAAGACTAGACGTTGACAGGGCCGTGTTCCGCCGATCCAGGGTGCGCTCCACGCTGTGAGCATGCTTCGAGCGCCGCGGAGGTGGCACTGGCGGTGCCCGATTGCCCTTCAGCAATTCCGTCAGCTCGCGGAGCCGTTCCGTTTTGGTTGCGCCCGTCGCAGCATTGCCACTGGTGCCTGCTGCTCCACCGCTGCTTGGCTGCTTGTCCGCTGAGCTCGAAGTGGTCTTTTTAACTAACCTTTGCAAACGATCCAACGTATTGTTGCGTTTTTCCATTATCTAGGGAAAGTAGCAAACGAGAACAAAACATACCAGAATTAGAAACGATTTCACCATTCCTCAGTGTTATCCACACGGTGCTAAGACACTCTCAACAACATCAATAAATTACACACGACACAACGCTACAGATTGTTCCGCGGATTAGAGGTTCTTACATAATACAACGAATATTGCACTGTCAACGCACAAAATCATCGGTAAAGATCACTTTTACAAACTTTTTTGTCATCTGGCACCATCACTTCTCTAATAAGAGGCGTCTCCATTCACAAACTTTGCTACACTTTCACCAAAACACTGGTAAACTGTACACCAACCGCTTTCAGACAATCACGTATGCTTCAATCACATCAGAAAACACAACTTACCGATCTGTCGTTTGTACCGCCAGTCGCAACATGGAATTGGGTATTGCTTCTTCCAAAGCAGTTTAACCCAGCGTGGTGTGCAGGCGAACTGTCCGGCGATGAGCAGGCAGAACCGTACCCCAGCGTCCTGACCGTAGCATAAGACGACGAGGGCGGGTAGCAATCATCCGTCACCGCGCGGTCATACGGCGTCTGCTCGCCGATACCACCTGGTCGTCCGGGTTCGCCACCAACACCACCACCGACACAGACACTTTTCACAGCGCTATTATTAGACAACACTGTAGTATATTTCTGCTGCTGCTGCTGCTGCTGCTCTTGATGCTGTTGTTGATACTGTTGCTGCTGCTGCTGTTCGCTATCACCGTTACTACTACCCCTATGGTAATTGTTATTACTATCACTGCGTCCACTACTGCCGCCTGTTGCGCTCAGCCGTCCACTCTCACTGCCAACGCAAACGTCGCCACCGTTTTCCGAACCGGGGCACGCTAGCGCGGAGCTGCTGGCCGAGCTCGTATGCAAAGCGCCACCAACACCAGCCACTCGCAGCTTTTCACCGTGCGGTGCCGCTTGGTAGTCGTCGCTGGCGTTACTGTCGTGGCGGTTGCACTGCGTACGATACTTGACTGCCAGCGGCTGCTGCGATTGCCACTGCTGGTCACTATTGCGTCGGTGCGATTCGGCACTGTCACAGGCGAGCGCTAGCGGCTCCACGCCACTACTACACACACTGCTCAGCTCGTCCGAGGACGAGCCGCTGTAATTGTTACAATGCGCGAACCCGACAGTGGCACCACCAACACCAACACTACCACCGCGCGCGAACGGTTTGCGACCGTCCGCTACGGTTGGCCGTGTGCCATCACCCGCCGCCCCGACGGCTGGCGGCGTGGTTGGGTGGGCCGGTGCGCCGGCGATGATCGACGGATGCTGTTTGCGCTGTTGCGTCCTACACTCGCGCTCGCAATCGGTGCCGTTGTTGATGTGGATGTCGTCCCCAACCGACGACAGATCGGACGAGTCAATGAAACTAAGATCCTCCAGTTCATCGATCGGACGCCGTTGCGTGCGGCCGTGGGTGCCGCCAACGGTCGGCGTCCGGTTGGCGTCGGTGCTGCCGGTGCTTGTCGCACCTCCGCCCCGGTACGATGGCGAGGCGATGACGGCCGCCGTACCCGTGGCCGCGCTCAGCAGCTTGTTGCAGTACTTGTTCAGCGATTGCAGGCGGATCTCGTTGATCGCATCACTGCACTTGAGATTGCGGGCGCTGCCGCCGGGGCTGTAGCTGCCACTGCCGCCCAGCACCGGGAGCGATGATTTGCGCGTCACGTTCGGTCGAAAGTATAGCGCTTCTCCACCTATTTCGTCCCGCACGCACCCGTTCTGCCTCTCCGCCCGGCCCGTCTCGTCCAGCTGGCCGTACTGCAAGCGTCGCGAGTGATTTGCGTTGCGAAACGATCTATTTCTGCCGGGACCGCTCAGCAGCGGACCGTCGAAGAACAGCTGACCGCAGCCACCAACGCCGGCGGCGGCGGCAGGCGATCTGGACGCGCCCTTCGTCGGCGAAGCGTACCCGATCGCGTCCGACGGGACGCGATGGAAGCTGTACGATTTCACCACCGGCAACGAGGACGGTGGCTGCAGTACGCGACGCCGCTGCCCGAACGGCGTCGAAATCGGTGGCGGATGGGCCTGCAGCGGCGAGGACGCAGCCGGAAGCTCGCAGGACGCAGGAACATGCGTCACACCACCACCGACAGGCGCGTGCTGCGGCGAGGCAGCCCGCGGCGACACCGACGAGGTGGAGGAAAGCTCGTCAGCACAAAGATCACCAGCGACGCTCCCAACCTGCGCGAAGGAGGGAGTTTGCTTTATGCTACTTCTGGCACCACCACTATCACCAACACCACTGTCCCCGTAACGTGAGCCAACCACAGTTCTGGTGGAGCTCGTTCCACCGCCGTGCAGTTCGGCGGATATTTTCCTTTTCTCGAAATTATTTATGTTCACATCGGTTCTATCGCCCTGCCCCTGCACCTGCCAGCTTGGCTGCGGCACCGGACGCTGCTGCTGCCGTGGTGCGTTTTTCGAATTTAAATTTAAATCATCACCCCCGTTTCGATAGTCACTGCCACTTGATATTACACCGCCGTACGGACCGATGTCGAGTCTGCCGTTGCCACCAACAATAACCAGCGCCGAAAGATCATCATCAACATCGGCATCATCTGCATCGTCGAGCTCGCTGCTTACATTCGTACCGCGACCAGCTTCGTGCCGTCCATTGCTGGCCCTCCGATGATCTGGTCCATCGTGACGATCTAGGACGGTGGCAGCAAATCGCTGCTGCTGCTGCTGCTGCTGCTGGTGTGGCGACTGCTGACGACCACTGCCTGCATTATGATACACTTCACTCGATACAGGCGATTCGTGCGAGTTTTCCTGCCTTTGCGGTTGCTGGTTCTGCCTTTCCCGCCTTTCGCGCTGCCCACCGTGCTGTTTCTTGTTACTGCTTCCCGAGCCAAAGCTGTTGCTGTAGCAGCACACCACCGCTGAGCATCGCGGTGAGGTATCTTGCTGCTGAAGCTGACGCACCGTATCCTCGAACAGTTGTTGATGATCGCCGTTGCTTTCCCGTTCCGCCTTGTGGTGAATGCCGTTGCCGTTGTTGCTCGTGCTGCGGCCGTTGGTGTTGTTGCTACTGGCGAGTCCACTCCCGTAGCTTGGTTCGTGCACCGACTCTGTCCCGAAGGCGTAATCGTCACTTCCGCGGTCGTGCGATTGCGTTGACTGACTGAAGCTGTTCCCGTTGGTTCGACCAGGCGCCAACGGTGGATACCTCTGCTGCTGCTGCTGCTGATGCTGCTGTTGATGGTTGCCCTCCACTCCGGCCAACCCAGCCGATGCCGATGCGAAGGGAGATGATTTTCTATTCTTAGCTGGAATAACAACCAGAACGGGAGAGAGAGAGATTGTGAGCGAATGGGAAAGATAAATAGAAAAAGAGAGTGAATGTGAGATGGGGATGGAATGAAAAATTGAGAAAATTCTACACCGCTGACGTGGTTTTCCACACAAATCTCACTGTGCGCGTGTGTGTGTGTGGGTGTGTGTGTGTGTGTGTGTGTGTGTGTGTGTGTGTGTGTGCGTGCCATGCATTTCGTACGTTGGATCCTTTTCTAAGCGACTCCATGCCGGCAAACGTGGCGATTTAGCATGATTGACCGACTGAACTAACGCTTCGAAAGAATGTTACGGGGAGGCTGCTAACCATGACGAAACGGAGGACGGGAGCCGGTGTAAGCGGTGCACGGATCACAGAAGCCAGGAGTAAATGATCTCCCACCGAACTTCCGCTGGAAAGGAAAGGTCGTGCATCATTATTGGCTCGCTTGCGCTTCACTGCACGCGCTATATTTACACTTCAATGCCACGCTGAAGCTGCATGCAGCGAATCTTTGACCGGACACGTTCCGACACCGACTTACATGGTGCAGCTGTTTCGGCCACCCGATTCCGTGAAACAATGTCACACGCAAATGGGCCAACTAGCGGCCACTTTCACGCCCCATTGCCTTCAGTGTTGCAAAATGGTTCAAACGGGGGCCGACAAACCACGGTACACATTTTTACTCAATTACTGAGTGTGTATGACTGTATTAAAAAAAACGACATTTTGAGCAGATCTTTTCAGCACCCTACTAATTTACCCTACCAACAACTCACCACCCGATGGCGTCTATTTGTAATCTTTGTCTGGTTTCGTGTTTGAAGTTGTGTGTATAAATAAGAGAAGAAAAAAAAACATACCACCGGGAGCGCATCTCGAACGCGCTGCGCACTCTTCAAATTAAAAATAAAGTAAATTCACCCACTGGAATCATCAGCATACGCCCGAGCGTACACCTACATCAATGGTTCGCCACACGCACGTTTCTACACACATTCACCGTGCAAGCCAGGCTAGTAGACACAGCAACGATCCAGCGATTGGAAGTGGTGGTATAGTATTTCCCGTGCTGCCGTTCTTACTCACCAAGACAATCATTACTTTTGCCAGCTCGCTTTCCGCCCGTGATCGAAGAAGATAAACATGCCAACGATGGAAAGCGAACGGAAAAAAATAAATAGAATACCGAATCGGAGCGATGGGCGGAGCGGCATCGTTTCGACGCGCGGTCAGTGGGGTAGGGTCGACGTTTAGATCGTAAAATTTAATTTTAGTTTTTCTTCCATCCACTGTGATACGGATTTTCCATGTGTAGACCGGCAAATGGAAGCCAAACGGTTCGCACCGTTAACGGGCGCATCGTTGATGATTGGCGTCGTCCCCGATGGCGTTGGCGGCATAAAAGCATCCCCTTTAAATCGTTTGACCGCGATACGATCCCGCCAAAAATCCCAAACGCACCCTCGCATGCAATCTGGGAAGCCAATCTTACTCACCTATGCTACTAGGAACTGGCAGTTTGGTACGGGTGTAGCTAGTAGTCCAAGGCATTTCCACGCCGCCCGAACCGATGCAGCAGCAGTTCGGTTTGTCTCCATTGCTGCTGATGCTGCTCGTTCCCGCTACGCTGTTGTCACCGTTCGTGTTCTCGTACGAGGTGACGGACGTGCGGGGGTTCGCGTCGGGAAACTCGGCCATCGGGCTCGGCTTTCCACCGTCCAGCAGTCCGGCATTGGATAGGCGAACACCATAGCGTAGCGTGCCGAGCTGGATGTAGTCATTTTCCGGTATCGCTCTGTTTGGGAGAGAGAATGGGAAGCATGAAAGTACGCAGCCTAATGCATGTAATTACCCCGCAAAGTATGCAATACGCATTGCAGCTTGATCAGTATTCGAGCTGTTCGTCTATTCGAGTACACTTTGCACCGCATGTTGGCATTATGCGGAGTTTTTCAAGACATTTCGCAATGTATGCTGCGTATTTTGTCGTTCATGAAACTTACTTGTGAAGCTAATGTGAATTTTCAAAAACTAATTATTTAGTGCATAAAACGAGTCGTGTGTCAAAAAACACATTATTGTTTAGTTTAAAATTCTCCCTTTAAGGCTGCGTTAGAGCTCCAGTATTATTGAACATGAAATTTTGAGTTTTTTCTGCTATATTTAATTATTTTTTACCAGAATATTGCTTATCACAAAGGAAACAGAAAGGAAAGAATATTCAATTTCCCAACTATTTAGTCTGTAAAACATATTAAAATACTTGAATAAATACATTTCCTTGTGATTCCCCACTGACCATTATTTTTTCACCGTGAACAAAACAGGTTTTTTGGTGTACGATAAGCCATATTCTGATAAATATTCAATGAAATATAACAAAAATCAAAATTTCACGTTCACTTTCACGCAAGGTCTAATGCGACCTTTACCATTTTTGTGCATGAAATGTGAAAAAATGAGTACAATAATGTAGCAAACTTGGACGGGTAAAAATTTACATTAAACCAGTCCAAATACCTACTAGGTGTCTAAAGTTTCGTGAGGGACAAAATATGCAGCCCACATTGCAAAATCACTTGAAACCCCTTAGTATTGTGATTATTTTACATTATCTACACTTTAATATTTTCTATTGAAACACAACATGTAGATAATGTAGTAATTGCTTATATAAGGCTTACATTGCTTAGTATAGGGAAAATAAAGAGTTTTTTAAAGAGAGAAAGCGCCACATCTACTATTAAACCATGGTGTCACTTCCCACAACAATTTCGTTAGTTATGGATTAACCATCAACATCTTGAAAAGAAAAACTCTATTTAATCATGATAATTAAATCGTAAACCTTTCCCATTCTACTAACTATACGACTGAAAAAGTTTCTTTGCCATTCGATAGCCATGAACACTTGAAAGAAAACGCCAACGACGCTCCTATCGATCAACAGCACACTCACCTGTTCCACATAGTCGATGGAAGCGCTTTCATGTTCCTTCCCAATTTGTCTGGTTGCGGTTGGCTGGTCATATTTTAGGCGATTTTGCATTTTGTGTCATTACGGTCTGGAGCTGCGGGGCGGTTTCAAATTCTGAATGCTTCTTCAGTTCTTCAGTCTGGAGATGGAATAAAAGAACAGAACAAAAGCAGCGGTTAGCGGGATTGTTGAATTTATTGCATTTCCGTAGGTTGAGTGCAATTATTGTGTCAGATGGTTATAAAATATGTTAATTACTTTTGCAGAAGTCATGGAAATGTAATGCAGAAGAAATGAGTTATTTGTGGTTCTATAGAATATATAAACTTTATTTTCAATTAAAAAACAGTCGGTGTAGTTTAATTTTTTATGCCATCATTCGAATTTATTTACACCTAATAAAAGCTTTCAATATTCACTAAATATCAGTAAAACCAGTAAGTGTGTTGTATCTTACAGTCAAAGCATTTTTAATTAATGAAGCTCTTGCACAATCAGCACAAAGCTCCATACCGAGTGAACCTCTAACAAAGCTTTCAACAATTGTCATTCGTGTTGTTTTCATTTTAACAAACGAACCAAAAACCGATCGCCAAACGACGCGGCTAACATTATTTACGCCCATTAAATAAGTCCTAACATTGGACTAGACAAATGAAACAACGGCAACAAACAAAATCCGACGGATCATCACAATTCTTCATCAAATTTCAAACCCTTCTGGCAGAAATTTAACACCACGTGAGCCCCCTTTCCCCGATCGTGCCACGAAACTGCGTCACCAACACTGACTGTTTCTCGTGGCGGCAGTGGAAACGACTCCTACGGGCGAGAAACCTGAATCCGTCAGCAGCCACCGAACCGCATCCAAACGATGACCGAACGCTGGTCAATATCCTCCACCCGGGCTGTACGCTAACACACGCTGCAAACCGGCCCCGGATTCGGATTTACGCCATCTGACCCAGCCACAGCGTTTGCCGGTTGGTCCTACAGGTTCAGAAGCACTCACTACAATTATTAATTTCATCTCAGCCACTCAGCCCCAGCGCTCCCTTTCTCCACCGGCGCGCACTGGGTGTGTCGGCAAAGCTGTGCACATTTCGCCCGCCCGTAAGTGAAAGAAATGCTCCACTTACTGCAGCACCTTGTCCATATTTCCATACGTCGATCGTGCCTTGCGTTACCGGCTTCACTCACTATTCCGGCCGGTGGTAAAAAGATGTCCGCCTGTCATGTTGATAATCACACGGTGCGCACATGCATAATATGAGATGCAAATTTTATGAATTATTGCCTCCTTCCTATTGCGCACCCCGTCATCAACAGATCATCGGTTGCGGGTGCGCATGTACCTCTCTGGGTGTGTGTGTGTGTGTGTGTGTGTGCTGTGCGTGTACACACCCGCACTCCACGTGCTGCGCTGTGTGTTCACCATGCGCAGAAAGAAATACTTTCCGGCGAACGAGTAGCGGAAAGGACCGAGGCTCGATCGCTCGCTCACTGAAAAGATCGCACAAAAAATTACCCCTCCACCTCCTGCACTACCTACACACTTCTCCTCTCACCATCGGCATTCGACAAATATTGAATGTTTGATTTAATTGAAATTAATGGCCCCACTAAGCGCCCCTGCTACGATGATGGAATGGTGTTGACTGCTCAATAAAAATGACCTGCCGAGAGTAACGACGCGACCACGGCGATGTTGTCGGAAATAATCGGTTCATTATGGTGGAGGCATTGCTTGCGCACCTTCATCCACAATCCCCTCCGGGATGCCGAGTACTGCCCATGCCTCCCCCCCCCCCCATCCACAACAACCCTTCCATTTCAATAGTGGTGGATCGGGGGCAAATGGAAAATGCGCCCGAGCTGATCTAGCCATCATTTGCCAGGTGAATCACGGACTCGGTTAGGTATGCAATTTTTTTTCTGTTTCGCTTTTGGACTGTTTAAAGCCTTCTTTCGCGATACCACTTGATCGTATTTTTACCGGATCCCAGACTGCACGGACGCGAGCGATCAAATGAACCATTAACGGCCACCATTTCCAATCAGTTGCGCTTTCTTCTCAAATGAAGTACACTGCTTAATGTCCCATTCTGGTTGCGGTTTCAATCATATTTTATTCTGCTTTTGCTGTGACGAGGTGGAACGTGTGTTTACCATTGGTCGTTGGTAATCGTTTGGTACAGGAGGTACAGATGAGTTATTTCATGAAACCACAGTTGCAGGCTTCATGGAATGTTGAATGATGTTAGCACAGTTATCGAAGTTTAACATCCGAAAGGTTGAGATATTTCTTGATAATTAAATATAGCTCTGAAATTTCTTTGTTTCCGCACAGTCAACTCATTATGCCACCTAAACTAAAAAAAAGTGGAATGAACTTAATGAGCCACATAATGTAATAAAATATCATAACAAACCAAGGCATGCGAAAAACATATTACACAGTTTTCCAGGTCAGTTTCTAATGTGAACGCCATTATTCAAGTTTGCAAGTTTTTAATAATGCTGTTTACATTGAAAACTGAGCCGGAAAGCAGTATAAGATAACAAGATTGAACAAAGGGTCATGTGTTGACATTTTCCAGTAATGTGACAGATTTTTGTATGTTGTGGTCAAACAATCAGTTTTCGAATGACGCTCTTTTAAAATAATATTCTCAAGAGATCAACTCTTTTCTTCATATGACTGCATGATACGTTTAACGAACACACATGTACATCACTACGATTGTGAGTATACTTTTTCGATCGTTTACTCATATCCATCAGATACATGTAGAGCAGCTTAGTGCGATCATCTTCATCGCACACTACAACCTCATGCCTGAAAGCATCATGAAAATGTGTCAGCTGAATATCAAGTTAGGAACTCTGTACCTTCTACCAGGCGCAATGTTAGTCTCCATCTTCATCAAACAGCTTAAAACGCAAAACTAATTGAAACTACTCACAGAAAGCATTCTCATTACTCTCAACAATGCTTCCGATGATTGAGACATTTATATACGCTCTTTTTTTTACAGTAACAGTGTTATGACCACCGCCTCCAGGCGTTGGCCTGGTAAGATCCGATCGTCACCTCACACACCAAAACAGCCGACCAGCAACCGGAGTATCGTGATGGCTGCGATCTCATCGCAAAACTTTTTCGGCTGGCAGGTTCGAATGCTTCGATTCCACCCATCCGATCGTATGAGCTCATGCAATACGGGACGCCTGTTGCGTAACGCTTAAGTAACAATGTAGTGAACATTTGGCACTAAATCGCCGATAAAATTAATCAATCTCTTGCCCATAAACTATAAATCACCTTAGCGTGCCCTAGACGCCACTTTCGCGCACATAAATAATGGGAAACTTGCGCGGGCTGCGGGCGGTTGCCATCCGCTTGCGAAACCTCGCCGCCGGCTGCCCAATGTTTGGCTGTGCATCAATGCAACGGATCGGCGGAGCATAGGTTTGACCACCTCTAAGCTTTCATGTTGAACCGTCACTAGAGCTGCCACCACACACCGTGGTCGCCGCCAACGAGTCGTCAGGCAGGCAGGCTGCCTTTTTGTTTACCGTTGCCGTTGTGAGGTGGTAGTCGCCGTTGTTGTGGTTGTTTGGTGTTGTTGTTATTGTACCTTCATCTTTTACTCCTCCCGTACGCCGCGGGACCCGCACCGCTGCGTACGAGGGGCGCGAGCGCAAAAGGAACGGATTTGTTCGAACCGAGCGTTTACAAGTTGTTCGTAAGTTGTTTTATGCTGGCACGAACCTTTTGTTATTGCGATTTTTTTTTCTCCCTGTTTTGTTTGTTTCCTTCACTCCGGTCGCTGGTACTTCCCACGTAACCACGCGGAGGAACGAGACGAATGGGTTATAAAAGTTGGCAAAAAAATGCATCTCACGAAGAAAAAATAAACCTGACCGGGTGCACAGTTTGGAGAGATTGAGTTTATTTGTTGTGTGTATGTGTGGGATAGTGAAATTTTGGGCAATGAACACGTTAATGTTCAACGAGCACATTAAAATGATAGTCAATAAAACTACTCATGATGATACAACGGTTTTGGTATTTTATTTAGGAACTAACATTTGATATAAGTCTTAGTTTAGTAAATCCTTAAAACACCTTCCTTAGAATCATATACGTAAAGTAGCCGATAAGGATTTTTTTTTAAGAATGTTTAAGTCTTATAATTTGTAAATCGAGTTAATCAATAAAGAGTAGATGTATGTTCAAAATGGTTATGATAAAAGCGAAATTTTATATTGCCCGTGGAGTTTACAATGATCTTTGGATAGTTATTCAGTGTAATAGTTATTGATAAAGCGCTAAAATTCACTTATTAGAATTCTCTTATCGTTTTTTAAAGAATTTATTACAATAATTACACAATATATGCATGCATTATTTAGCCATTATTTAGACTTAGAAACGTCTTTAAAATCACCCAATTTTTCATCAACCAATGATCGAAATGTAATTTCAAAATAAGATTAAATTACAAAATGCAAAATTCAAAACCCCAATTGATTTACTTATTCCACAAAATGATGGCAACGTGCACAATAATACAAAAAAAAAACAGAATGGCACATGCGTGTAAACTGGCGCACTTTGTTTGCCCAGGCAGACCCATACAACCCTCCCAGCACGGACCAACGCTCGGACCGAACATCTGACACGAATCTGTCAGCGCAATCGTTGCACTTCAATTAGTTTACTCCGGTGCACACCCACCATTCACCGGCACTCATCATTGTAATCCTAACCCGGGGCGGTCACTGTTCGTACAAACGACTGCTTCTGCCTCAAATCCCAACGCCCCTTTCCCTAACAACCCCGGCATCAACTCGAGTCACCACATCAAAATTCCGTACCGACGATGCAACTTTGTTTATGAGCTCGCAGTAAACGCATCCACCTTAGTAGGTTCGTGCGATTTCTTCACAGTTATAAAAATTACTTCTTCCCTCCACATCCTCATATAGCTGACAAGATTCCACCCAATATAACATATTCTCCACGGCATTACACATTGCCGCCCGCTGTTACAAAATGTATCCTTCCTAACGACAAGACCACGACAGCTGCGCTTGTTCAATGTTTTGTCTCTCCGGATGAATGTGTGTGTGTGTTGTGTTACCGATCCCCAACAACGCATAGGAATTTTGACAATTACACCACAAACTATCTCACCCTGAAGGTAAACATTCTTACAGCCGCGGACGGGAGGAAAATCAAGATCCGACGCAGTGGTACGGAACGTCATGGCAGATCGGGTTACACACGCGCGCTTGGCAAGGTAAATGGCATTTGGAGAGCATTTCCATTTCCATTTCGTGCACTGGTACGGCGGTGACGGATGTACTTCGAAGGGCTCGTATGTCAACTGCTTTAAACGGGATTTTTCTGCCTACGACGGTGGGTACAATGCTTCGCCCTTTCGAGCCTGCAATGGTTGCTGACGGATAGGTTTCGTGCTTTATTTCCTTCCGAAGCAAATGGTACCTTTAAACGGCGTTCACTCGTGCTGTGAGGGCGTTCGATAGGACCTGGGTGATAAGAATACGCTACCAACTATGCGATTCTTTGGCTGTTCATTAACAGAACAAAACGCTGGTCTTCTCGAGCCGGTCGGAAAGGGACGGGTTGGTCACGATTTAGAAGAAATTGCTCATGTCGACGTGAGAAAAGCTCTAATGAGCATTAATGAGCTGGTGTGGAAAAATGAGGCTATTAAGCTCGGCAGTAACCGAGCGCACTAGATAGATGGGATGAATTAAACGCCCCAATTTGCAATTATACAATAACTTTGGTTTTGAGTTAGCTATTACCCATTCATTTCTTGTTTAAGTATCACATCTATTTTTTAATCAATTACTATCACGTACAGACATTACATTACAATTCGAACAACTTAACAGCATGCCCGTCATGGGTTCAAGCCCCAAATAGACCGTGCCGCCATACGTAGGACTGACTATCCTGCTATGGGAGGTTATCCATAAGTCACTGAAAGCCAACACGACAAGTGGTACAGGCAGGCCTTGACCGACAACGGTTGTTGAGCCAAACGACGAAGAAGAACTATCACGTACAATGCACGGAACTACTTCACTGCAAGCAAATAATGTTTTTAAGGGTGATGCCAATACCAAACAACCACTTCTATTCAACTCTTAAAATGTCAAGTGGCGCCTAGGTAGGAAGCACGTCAAGTATTGTGATAATTATTGCTTAAGTAAATATCGATTGAGTAAATATGTCTCAAACCAATATACAAGCGTTCTGTTCTTTGATCAGACCATAACGAAGACCATTTTACCTTCTTTCGATCATGGTGGTCAGGAAATTGATGAGTAATGAGAAATGATTCATAAAACTCATTCATTCTCACCCGAAATAAGGCCCAAACATCGATCAAACGTCATGAGTTCAAGACCCGAATGGTCCGTGCCCCCATATGTAGGACTGACTATCCTACTATGATAATAAATAAGTCACTGAAAGCCAAGCCCACTAGTGGTACAGACAGGCCTTTACCGACAATGGTTGCTGTGCCAAAACAGAAGATCGATCAAACCATGGCAAAAGATTTCCGTTTTACCATATGCACAATATGCCAATGTTCGCAATGAACACAAATTACGAAAAGATTGATCCCTCCTAAACAGGAGATCTGATTGTTCTCCAATGGATGAACAAGTAGAAGAAGAAAAAAAGAGAATTAATTATTTGTTCATCGAATATGCTACATGGCATTTAAATTCTTTAATATTCACAAGCAGTATTCACCACAAATTTGAAACATATCAAAAACATTTCTGCATTTTCATAATGCATCAGCTCTCATAATGTTATACAATAGACTAAATGAAATATCTTTGACACAATACAAAATAATATGCTTAGTTTCTTCTTCCTCTATCTATATGTTTCTCAATTTTATCTATAACTAGACCAGTTTTATTACATAAAAACTGTATTACATGCATCATTGTGACGAAGTATTGAGTAATAAGTCGTACACATCAATCATACGATTCAACAGTGTGATGCAGCACCGCTTTGTTTTGCATAGGTCCACACCCAAAGGAAAAGAAAAACTCACCCCACAAAACAAAAAATGGCACACACGAAATCGATATAAAATCAATTCGAACCATCATTTCACCGGGCACGAGCCTTCAGGGGCGAGCTGGGCTTTTAAACTTAACTCTCGGGATGTTTTGCGCCGCGAAGCATCCATGCCCGCAAACGAACACTCCAGCACAACATAAACAGTCGATTTTTTTTTTGCTGCCATCGTTGCTGCCATCGTTGCTGCCCTCTGTTATGCACCAATAAATTACTAAAACTAGCCCAGGCGTGCAAAACCTTTCGAACCAAATCACGGTCGAAGCCGATCCGTCAAGAGCGTGATTCGCTAAACCGGAAAAGCTTTTTACCGAGCTTTGGCGCGTTCGACTGTTTTTTTTTTTTCACATCCCATATTTTCGTTCGATCGTCTAACAGGCTCTGGCTGTCTTTTAGCAACAGCTTTATCGTTCGCGTCGTGTCTTGTTCACACGCTCGTCATCTGCTTGCTATTTCTCTTCTCTTTCCTCTCTAAACATTGCGCCGTTTGTGCCCCCGGTGGAAGGAACCGGGGGGAGACACCCCATTCATCCTCAACCAGTTTGTCTAGTCCGTTTAGCAGCAATAAAAAGAAGCAACCCGCGAAGGAAACGCAGGGCTCCTCAGCAGCAGGAAAGCGGGCAGATTAGGGAGGGGCGGTAACAAAGTAATAACCGATCCGGCCGACCCGAAGCCGGTGAAGTCGTTAAAATTTTTCCAAATGAGTTATGTCGAACATCTATATGGAGGGATATTAATTTTTGAACTGTTTCTTTTCACCTGCGCGATCCGTTGACTGTTTTTGCACACGAGCAGCAAAAAAAAGCTCTCTATTTTGCTGAATGACCATGGGCGGCATGGCTTTACAAGCATGTGTATTAAAATCACCCTCGCTCATCACCTATGCTCGTTCGCGGTTCGTGTGGTACATACCACCACGCTAGGCGCTTTGCGTGAAGCTTCACTTACGGCCACTTACGCGCACAAATAAATTGTGCTTACGATTTCACTACTCACAGCCACATGATCAGCATGTCCATCGGTCCCGTCACTATTTTGATTAGCCGCGGTTAGGTGTGTTTGTTGATTTTTATTTAACATAACTGACCTCTTCCGGCTGATTCACAAAATTCAGCGCAAATTTTCCCCCATTGCTTCCACTTTCCACTTCCACCTTATCTACCACCTGATATCGCCTCCGTGCGTTTGATTGGTTTTCCGCTGGCGAGTAATGAAGTTAAAAATCCGAGCCCGGTCCGCAACAAACGGGACTGGCCACGTCGAAAACATCTATTTCGCCTCGGAACAACCGTAATAAAGATGTTTTTGCTCCAGTAGGTGCCCTTTTCATTTGCCCTTGACCGGTGGGTGGGGTGGATCACCGGGGTCAAAAAGAGTTATTTATGCCCGGTTAAAAAGAGGGGACCAGGGTTGTACCGGTTCCATCGCAGAATGGTTAAACGCACGGACACGATGACAACACAGCGTTCCTGTGTTCAAATCAAGCCTTGGCTGCAAACAAAGAGCTCTGGACTGTTCGTAGCTAACAAGCCAACAGCCAAGTAGCTGTTCGTCTTATCCCAGCATTGGTGGATTTAGAAAAGAGTAAGAAAGAGAAACAAAGAATCTATACAGAAAGAGGCAAGGTTCAATGCACTTTGCTTACTTCCCTGAAGGATCGTCTAGAACAGGAAAATGCTCGTAAAATTGTATCAAATCATACCACACCTATCACACAAATGATTTAATGACATCCCCTACCCGCACCAACACTAGTTCAAACAACATCCTGTAGATGCTGTTGTTCGTTCTTTCAGATACGTTGCCAATCCCCCCATTCGCGGTCAGTTTTAGGAGTTCATCGTAGTCAAAGCTCAAAGAAGCGAACATTCCCGACCACCAACGAAATGGGTCAACCGATAGGGATCCGGTTAAAATGGTTTAATTTTTACTTTTATTTTGTTTTGCGCTCGCCTACGCCTACGCTTTAGAGGCATCGGAATCATGATTGATCGCCTTCAATGAGCATCATATTGAGCTATTAAACCGAACCGGGTGATGGATTCGATCAAAAGTCATAAACGTCGGTGCCTGATCAAACGAAGCAGAATCGCCTTGAGTGAAGATCAACAGCAGCAGCAGCAGCAGCAGCAGGATGAAAAAGGTTCGCCATCATATATTGGTTAGATTTGCCGATCGACGAACAACTATCTTTGCACGGCTGATGAATAAAAACTTCAAAGGCGAAAATGTTTGAAGCGATGCGCGCAGGTAAACGCTTTGTGAAACAGATAGCTAGTTTTATTGCAGCTTTTTATTCGTAACGATCTATTAGGGTTCCTTTTTTGTGCCACCGAAACTATACGGGGACTTGAAGCGTGCGACCGAGAAATAAGTCATCGAGAAATGGTAAAAAATATGTCCAAATGGCGGCTTAAATGTTTCTAACCGTTATTTGAGACTCGAGGAACACATTTATGGAAAAAAAATTTCTTTCAAACTTGCTGATAAAAACAAACACATAGCTATTGGCCTCGCCATTAAGAACTATAATTTCTCGTTCTTGTCTTTTCGAATCTCCGACACAATGCTTTGCACTCAAAGGTGACGCTTAAAATATAGCTCAACCTTTCAACGGCATCGGAAACTGATCACTTAATCTCATTCGTGCTTTCTGCTCCCCATGGCAGCCACTATCGGCGAACTACTGGAACGATTGTGAGCAACAGCTTCCAACACAAAACGGTCGCACAACATTACAAAACTCTCCCCCAGCACTCGGATTGATTCACGAAGCTGGCCCCGTTTTGAAAAGCTTCTACCGCGCCACAGGCCAAGAGACACACACACACACATACACACAAACACATAAGGAAATAATAAATCATTCCATTTACCCGCCAACATTGCCTTAACACCGATAAAAATCGAAAAACATGGTACATAAATAAAACCGAAAAATGAATCGTACCCTTGATTCCTGCTCGCCTGCCCCCCGGTAGCATACTAGCATATTTACGACAAAAGTGAAGTCAATTCAACGGTAGGCAAGCAGCCCGCCAAAAGCCCTCAACTTCCTCCCTGTACGCGGTTGGCAGTATCTTAGGAAGTGGCGATCGCCTGGATTCGCGCCTACCTCAGCCTCACCCCGGAACCGTGTATGTTGGGCCACAAATTTGGCTAACAATGCGTTTCATTCGCGCAAACGCCTCTCGATTCGCGCGCAGACAGAATGCGTGCAAAAGGCCAGAAGCCAGAAGCCGTTAAATGATCAGATTCAGGTCTCCACTCCACGATCGTATGGCTCAGCCACTTTTTTTTTGTTGCCGTTGTGCTTGCTTCTGTATCTGTAAAGCTGCCGGTGGAAAAAGGGTCGGCTTCCAATGAATTCGGTGCCCGACTTTACGACCAATCTGGCGGGCGCACCAAAATCGCACAATGTGGAAGAGAGAGATAAAAAAGCGAGCAAATAAATGCTTGAAAAATGCCACCCAGCGACTCGCGCTACCCGTACCGGCGGCGGCTGCGGCGGCCAAGTACATGCGGTGGACTGAATTATCATCACTCGACACGATGCCCCTTCAATGCGGCTCATTTTGCCAATTCATCTGTGCTACTGTGGCATCGAACTAGACCAATTTCCCTTGGCGCATTATTTTCATACCTCCCAGTGTGCGATTAAAGCAAAAAAAAAAAAAAATAAAGCTCTCCCAGGTACAGCAGACGCCGATAACTGGGGTTTGAAGGGTCGCAAAAGACATCAGAGGCGTAATTTGGACCACAATCGCTGCCATTGAGTGTCGATGCGTTTTGAGTTTCACTGAGCTCTTAATAGGTTTACTTCATCTCTTGCACATTATGATATGCCTTTTTTAGGGAATAAATGAGAGCTTTTATCAGTGCAGATGTTGCTTATTGAATGAAATTTAGTAACATTTTTATGTTTACGATTCACATATTTTACAAAAAGTATGTTCTGTTCCACCTTCAGTGGCACCTTGATTCATCTTAAATGTAACAAACAAGTTCTCTTTATCTGTAAAATAGCATCAATGCGCAATCATACCATTGCCCCTGCAACAGCACAAAAATCACAGTAAAAAAAATATCGCCCAACATTATGCTCTCTTTCCAACACGAGGAACCGCATCGTATTTCCATTGCTTCATTTGCGGGAACCCAACATCCGGTGGCCACACGCCGAGCCCATCGCCAGTACCATTCCGGGCACACTGTTATTAAATTAGCATATGTAGCGCGTACCCATTTAGCGTTGCAAGCCGTAATCAAACAAGCATAAAACATAAACATAAACTTCGATAGCATTTTTGCTGTCAGCGGCTGTGACACCGGCAATCTGCCGCGTCCGAAAGATCGCGCTAACGGGCGGCCGGTATTCCGGGGAAAAGGGTGAATCGAGATGGCAAGACCACAACCAAGCAGAAAAGAAACTGCAGCGAACCGATGGTTCTACGCGAGCTGCACTCGATTTGGAACGGATCGGTACCGGGGTAAATTATGAGCGGGAAGGAATATCGCCATGTACGGGACAGGAACAGGATACGATGCACATACTTTATGCATTTATAACAATTAATACGCACCGTGGCCAGTATTGGCTGCGCAAGGCAATCACACAGCCATCCCGCCCCGAACCGTTCCGATCGGTGTCCGCCACCAGAGGTGACAGAGAACAGGACAGTATGCATTTCTGCAACACGGGGACACTTTACGAGTCTCGAGTCGTTGGTTGGGAACGATCCGAGCAAACAGGCACCACCCGTGGATAGCCAAAATTATGTATTTCGTTTAAGATTCATATTCATCTCCCTGCCCTCTCAAAGGCGTTCGTTTCGTTGGAGCATTCGTTGGGCTGGCAAGAGCAGTGGCGAGAGGTGCGTCCGTGGTCAAACAAGAAAATGAGTAAATTTCATCTTTTTACCACCATTGTACGACAAGGCAGCCTGGCGGGGATGTACCTCTCATTACACCGCACTACATTGCATCCAAACAACCGACATCATCAATACTGGAGCGAACCCCTTTGCATCTGGCCCGCACTGTATGCCGTGTCAAATGCAGCACTGCAATTGGGCGCAATATTTCACCGACACACAAACTTGCACCAAAACCAGCAGTGCCAAAATGGAGGAAAACGTCGCTCGCTGCTCGCTCCGAAGAAGAAAGAAAGAGAGTGAGAACAGAAACATAGAGAAAGATAGCTCTACCGCCAAACAACAGCGTGATTACATTAACCGACGAACCAAACCGCCGGCTGAATGTGCCGTTGATGTATGTTGAACGGTAAGCGGGCGGTAAGATGGCACACGGCCAGAAACAAAAACAAACCCAACCAAAACCAAGCAACCAGATACGGAGGCCCATTTTCAGCCCTTGCTTTCTGTACATATCACCCCGTGTTCCTTACCCCACCGGGTGGTTTGGGCAAGGACATAAATTATCGCGCACCCCAAAATGTCTTACTTTGCACTTTTTTTTTCCTCGAAGACGTACGGGCGGGCAATGGCACATGGGCGCTGTTTTCTCCCTCGATGTTCTTGTTTTTTGGGGCATATTCGCCGGTTGCTTTACATTTTATGTAGTCGCTGATACTTCATGCACTTTTTGGAGGTCTGCCTTTTCTTTCACTTTGGTTGAGCTGAAGCTTTTTATTCGGTTGCATACAATTGTTCCGTTTTGGGTTTTTTCTTCTCTCTGTTCATTCTGATATAATGGCCGTATTGGTTTTTGTATCGGATTGTTCTGTTAATGATCATCATGGGCAACTCCGGATTCATGCGATTCGTATTCAAGGCAAAGTGAAAGCATAAGCAAAAAGGGAAGACATGCACACAATTTTTTATTACATTTTTTGAGAAATAAACATCAGCACGAGATATTTGTGTTGTGAGTATGAAGGACTTTTTTTTAAAAGTGTATTAATGTTTCAAACTTAAGCGTATTGTCAAAAACCATTCAATACGAATTAATAATTGACAAAATCATTCACGGAAACAGCCAAATCTTCTCTCTATCGAACCTTGTTTTCGGCAACCTACAAGCTAGTTTTAACAACCTTTGTGAAATATCGACCACATTTATCAACTAAAAATAAGCCAAGCTTTGGCGCAAAGCAGGAGGGCAAATTGTTCCCTCGTTCCCGCACGCAAAATCACAGCGCAGATATCGCTACGCAGACGAACGCGTCTGTTAGACTTCCCTGTGGAACGCTCCGCTCCCACGACCGAAGGAAAGCAGCAACACATCCACAGCTCTTCCATTGTGCCCACCCTGCCGCAACCCAACCAAAACGGGACGGCACATTTTTAACGCACGCAAACACTTCGATACTCCACCGCACACCCGGCTTTGGAGATCGCGATAAACCGATACCGAAGTCGCTGGCCCTCGAAGGTCGCGGTTTGCCGGGTTGCCCTTCCCTACTCACGTTTGTTGCATTTTTGTACAGATTTCGGAAGGCGTTGCCGGCAACTAATAGGTTTATGGGATGTTTACACTAAATCCTCTCGCGCACACTCTCGCGCCTACCAATGCGCAGAAGAGAAAGGCGCGAGCGCGCGAAGGACGTCCCCGTTGCTGCTTTTCTTTCCCGCGATCGCAATCACGATCGTCCGTAAGCAGGCATCGGATGCGCACAATAACGCGCCCTTCGGTCTGAGTTCGGCGTGAACATGAACGCGCTCGAAACATGCACAACGCGAGCAGATGCGCACATTCGCTTGCGAGGAGCAGTGCGTGTATGCATAACCGTTTTATGGGAGGATTACCCGTGACCAAAGTGCGAAACCTGTAATAAAGTAAAATAAAATAAATTAACACAATCGATTTGTCAGCCCGCGTCCGCCGGCTGAGGAAGCGGTTTCACACTGGCCACGGGGACGGGGGAAGATGAGATTTCAGAAGTGATATAAAACACACGCCGCTCGTCGGTTCGCACGGCGCAGCCCTGCTTTCGATAGGGCTCTCTAACGCAAGAAAAGGATTAATCCGTGCATCTCAGCAGAGGACTCGCTCCGTTACCGTTAGCGAGTCGGTGGCGGAAAAGACAGGGGATCAACGCGATCAACTGCATGGAAAATAGAAGGTGTTCAAGAGGCCTCGTTTCGTGCGGCGTGCACTGGTGGAAAACCATGCTCATCCGTAACGATCCGGAAGGGTCGAACTGCCTTTCAGAAGGATCATCATAATTTATTAGAATCTCCGTCTCTTCCCCTTTCCCGCGGGAGTCCCATTGTAACAAGCCAAACGGGACGCAAGCGGTGATGGTGATGGTAGTCAGGTGAATCCCACAAACCCACACATAACTCAATCGAGCGCATTCAGTCAAACGGAAACGTACTCGCTAACGGCATTCGCATCCGGGAGTACCATCCAGGCAGGGTCGCTCACGTGGGTGCATATATGCAGGTGAAAAACAAGCGTTACATCGGCATAATCAATTATGGTACTGCTTGTTGGGGCCCGTGTGCTTCATCTTGCTCGCTATCTTACTTTCCACAGTTAGCAGCTCCCACACACTGTGTGCCGTGCCTTGCTGATGCTGCTGTTGATGGCAGCAAAGGAAAAGATGCGCCAGTCGATTTCGATCAGCTTCACCTGTGTGACTGTGCATCAAGAATCACCTGTCCGAAAGGGTACAGGGCAGCTTCCACAATCCGTGTGTCTGTGTATGTCACAATGGAACACAGCCACCACCGAACGAACGAACGAAAATGCAAATTTAATCTACTACAGAGGAACTGGAAATGCCTCAGTGCTGTATTCTTCAGGGTTTCTCAGGCCTCCTTCTCGTTCGGTTGGACCGCGGACAGAAGGGTTGCGGGATCGTTTCGCGGAATTCTCGGTACAAGCTCGCCAACATCATTCCACGTCCTCCTCGGGGAGAGTTTAAATCCATCGTCACACGCTGGGCCAATATTGCTGTCCAGTTCACGATAGGATCGATTGTAACTATTTTTTTTCTCTCTTCCCGTTTGTTGTTTGCTTTATTCCTGCCGGTGGTTGTGAGCACCAGCAGAGCAATTAAATGTGAAGTGAAGAGGATAACAAGTACCACAGCATGCAACAAAGAGTGCATTGACGCAAGTTTCCATCCCGCTTGGTGGAAGTGGTTTTAGCTGATTGAAGTGGCTAGGGCTGCTACTATGTAAAGGAAGCTGGATTGGAAAGAGGTGTAAGGAACATACTTGTAATATGTATCAAATCAAGCTTGTCAACATACACACTGTTTATGATAAACAGTTCAACGAAGCAACCGTTATGTAAACACACCTGTCACCTGATTGTGCCCGAAAGTCATCGAAAGCCTCAAACTCCCATGTCGCTGGCCCCTACAGCGTTGTAAAGTACGATTTGTCTTGGAAGAATCTTGTACACCTTACGTAGCCCTTAATCGTGTTTGCCTTTACATTGCCTCCATTCTTGTGGTTATTTATGTCTGCTACCACAGTTCCACATGCACTGCAATTTCTTTCACTTGAACTCTGCGCTATGGAGGCAGAAGAAAGAATTGCACAACTCATGCACGGCTGGGCAGATCGTTTGGTTTGATGTTTATTTTATTTGGCACCGTATTACAGCCCAACGGGCATATTCATTGTTTTTTTTTTAATTCTAAGCACAATTTACAGTCAAGCTAATGACGTGTGTTACTGTTCAGAAAATACACTAGACTTAAGAAATCCTTCATTAATTTGCATTTTCTCATGTATTTGTGCAGTGTGCTCGCCCCGCAGCTTGACAGGTACTTGCAGTTAGCAGTGCTCAATTTTGCTGCTGCTTTATTTATTGAATGATCTGACAAGTCAGGTTGCTAAAGCTACAGCCTGAGTTTTTCACAATTCCACGCTACCGCGTAATGCCACCCGTACCCACTTGCCACTGGATGCATCTTCAAATCAATCCACTCCAGCTCAATCGATCCATCAATCAATCAGTGCGGCTCTGATTGAGTCGTAATCTACGATCTACACAACAGCACACCCCACCCATCGACAAAACGATCGATCGGGGGAATTGATACGATTTTGCTTCCCTCATTAAATTCAATTCCACCTGTTGCCGGTTCTACTGCTGGCTACCATCAGGGCCGGTCGCGGCTTGTGGTCCTCTTCCGTTTTCTCCTATCCAGCACCGGGCGCACGCTCGTACGCAACAACCCCGATCGGGGTGATTTGAGTTGCAATAAAATTTCAACACTTCCCCGATTGGAACGAGCAGTTCGGGTAGCCTTAAATTGAGATGTAGTTTGGTGGTGCATTCAGTCCTGTCAATAAATTTCTCCCCCGGGCATCAGCCGATTAGGCCGGTTGGCTGATGGAGTGCGGTGTGTGTATGTGTATAGTTTGTATTTCCTCTTCGGGCTTGTTGTTGTTGCTTTGTGTTTGGTTTCAGTTTCGTTCCGTCCCGAGATACAAGATAAGCGGTGTTAGCTGTAAGGAGCGTTAAATTTAAGTGTTAAACATCGAGCGTTGGTGACGCACTTTTGGAACGCGTGGCCATACTTTCCTATCGTCAACGGCTGGCGGAAAGGTGTGCCCCGGGAATGGTAATCGGCTGTAGGATTCACAGACGTCGCCCCCCAGTGGTTTGGTTTGTGTTAATTGGATAGGTTTAAATAATTTCTTCCTTTATTGGGTGCTGAAAAATGGAACCGCAAGTTTTCTGCCTCTGCTTCGTCCGGCAAAGGCGAAAGCCACGAAATCATAGGCAGCCGCCACATAAATAGGAGCATCAGTGTCGATCGTCTGGAGCCGGGTCAAAATATTACGATCGTTACCAGCTTTGGCACGTTGTAAATGTACGTACAGAAACGTGGCGCAGTACTTAAATGATTTAACAATTTTATGACCTTACAAAAGTGGATACGAAATAGTCAATTTAAATTTATATCGGATGAATTTGCTGCAAAATTCTTTTCTTTCCACGGCCCTTGGATAATGCATCATAAAAATGGAAATCAGAAACACAAGATCTTGTCTAATCTTACATCTTTAATTAAACTAATAAGCTCGAGTGAGACATCATTGAACACAAATCGTTTCTAGCTGCTACAACAAATTATATTTCTTGTGTGTACATAAAGAATAGAAAAATATAAAAGAAAATAAAAACATTAAATATACGTAACCATACGGCCATTGGGCATATTTAATAAGACTTTTTAAAACTGTCAGTAAAGGAATCGAACCACTTTTGACTTTCGAACTACAGGACTAAATCCTTCTAGAAGATTTAAACTTTAACTTTAGAATATTCTTGCAGAAGATCATTTATAAACGTACATTAATAATTTAGGTAAAATGTTGATAAGAGAGCTGTCGCTAGCTTAAAAAAATTGGAATTTTTTTTGTAGATACTTTAAATACTATTGGACTTTGATCCTTTGATACAATAGTATGAATTATTTTTTTTCCAAATGAATATTTATACAAATTCACTATGTTCTTACATTCTTCTCCGTTTCTTCCGTTTAAGAATAAACTTTTCAATGCCATAAATTAATATAAATATATAGGTATTCCTCGATATATGCTAGTAATGCGTAACCTTTTACAATGGCTTTTGAAATATAACCAATAGTGAAATTATGTTGTATTTAATAATTGATGTATCAAGTCAATACAATTTGTTCAAAGAACTGTCAAATGTAGAGTATCGCGTATAACGAAATCTACATTTATCAAGTAGGTTCAGCTGTTGAAAAATCTAAAGATTTTATCATTTTATTCACGCCATTTGTGCATTAGTACAGCGCATACCACAACTATGTGGACAGTCGTTTTTCGCGATTTGTGGAAAATCCGAAAGAGATAAATAAAATCAGTGAATGTATAAGTTGTGCAGAATACTATTTAACATCTTCGTATTTTATTTTTTCAAATTTTTAAAAATATATTTACACGTTTTATTACGAAAAAACAAATTTATGGTCGTACCATAACTATAAACACACTTCGAAAAATAGGTACACCGATCTTTAGTTGTACTAATTATGACCATACGGAAAAAGGGAAATTCTCGATAAAATGATGGTAGATGTTGATGTAAAGTCGTAAGATAAGTAACATGTGATAAATATGGACTGTCGCGATGTTATGAAGAGTATGACTTGAGATTAAGTTGAGTCGATCCAAATGCCTACCATGATTCTGAATACCATATGGATTGTACATTGTGATTGAGAATAAATAATAGCCCATGAGAGAATCCAAAATGGACATTTTGAGAAACAAGAACAGGAAACGAATAAATATGTATCACTGTACTTTTCATACTGGAACGCATACGCATAGTGGAATAATCCTGGGAATACAGAATCAGATACTTTTGGGTAAGTATACTCATCCGAAACTCTCTTGCGTAGCCTTGCATCCGGGCCATTTTAACCATTTTCAAAAAGTGACAAATCGTCAACAAGTTACACGCTCGAGAAAAGCGAAACAAGACATTTGCCTAGCGCAGCACCGTTACAGCCCTGTTTCCTTTCCCCATAGGTGTGAATCAATTGGGATGCATTTGTAGCGCGGGGTGGCAATTATGAACGCACCACTTCTATCAACCCTACCCCCAATCATCCCAATAGTAGGTAGTCGCCGTCATCACATGTCGACCCGGGTTGGCGCCTCGCTCTGCGCATTCACATTCACTTAACCAGCGCCTGATAAATGGAACGTTGCACACCCCTTGTGCGCAATTGCGGTCGACAATAAATAGCGTGTTTACTCTGCAATCCATCCACTCCTTAGGCACGCATGCAAGCACACACACACACACGACAAAGCAACGAAGCAACCCGACTCATAAGTCACCCCCTCTCCACATTGCGTGTGGGTGGTCAGCGCACCGGAGACAAATGCAACAGAGGCCACAGAATGGATTGTCAGGGCCCCGCAGCGAATGTGATTTCACTTTCGGCAAATGGGCCCGGCGAACAAGAGTTCGATTCTCCCGTTGGTTGATGGTTGATTACAAACACCCGTATGAGGTGGGGAAAGGGCGCGAGAAGGCTGGCAGACGGGTGGTATTGCATGCTGCCGCCACACATCGAACCAATCAGCGGACACCTTCGATGAAATGATTCAGTGGTATGCAAATAATGTTCGACCACCGGACCCGTGCACCGAAGTCGTGGCTAATTATTATTAATTCAGTGACAATTATTTAGATCACTGCCAATGGAAATAGAAAGTACGTGTGTATCAACGATCATTTTTCTCCCTGCCCTTCAACTCGCTCTCACACGCTGGTTCCATTTTCTCCTGGGTGGAACTATTTGCATGTTAGAGTTTTTTTTGCTTTTTTTAGTTTGTTGTTTGCGGCTTTCTGTCTCTTGCTTCCTCCCTTGTTGCTTCATTTATTTATTTACTTACTGTATCGAAATGCTTTGCCTCTGCCGAGAGCAGGCAGCGTACCTTCATCAAACAAACATTGGATATTCTTCATTGATCTTTCTTAAGGCGATTGGCAAATGCTCCTAGAAAGTTGCGCTAAAACTTTTGCACTGTCCTCGGGGTTGGGACAACCGAAGGAAGTAGTTTCCCCACATGCTTTCTGATTGCCACCCTCCGGAGCTTTCCACCGGCAGCACAGCCGGCCTACATCCGTCACACGGTGCGCGACAGTGCAGCATGCAAATACAAAAGCACGAGCACCACGTTGGCCACGATGCATGTCACTAGGGAGGTCGCATAAGGGTGTACGTACCAAATGATTGAATTATGATTTTATTGGCATGAGTGGATCGCACTGCTTCGAGCGAGAATGGGGGTTACATATTTTGTTAGCATTTTATTCTCCTGCCAGCGCATTCCTTGGGGACTTGGCGTACCAAAGCGAGCGTTTTGATTCCGTTATTGACAGTCCGGTGGTACCACATAAACTCAGGTCACATTCTGCACTCATACACTCTGCCATGGACCGGTAGATGCAGCTCTTTGCTCCCCAGCATAATGGCAGCAGTACAGGGCCGGATCTGCATTGCTTACGAACGAAAACCCATAAATTACATACTCCGCCTGTGGAACGCGTTCAGATTGCGAGGATCGCCTTTTCGAACGGCAATGTGGTGAGCGCATTTCTTGTGGGGTACAAAAAATAAAACATCAAATCAACCTGACGCCGACCGGCGCATCAGGTTGTGTGCATGGTTGCACAAGTGTGTTGTACAAGGTATTCGTGCTGTGCCATGAAATAAGGCATACCAAATCGGTTAAAAGTATTGTGAGGAAATTTAGGTTTTTTTTTCTGAAGTGATACAGACAAATTTAACGTTCTTAGAGACAAATCGTATATATTTTTAACCATCAGCGTCTAGAATTACCACCCTTTGTTTACTGAACTGTGGCAGATCCGAATCAGTCCTCAAACTCCTATTTATTTATGCTCATCTTGGCCACTAATCTCATCCACACACCGTTTGCCGTCGTCCACCACACATCCTAACCGCATTTCGTCAGCTCAATGTGTTTTTTAGTCTCCTCCCTTCCAAACGGCTCTCGTAGTGTTAGAAATCGAAGGAAATAAATTTTCCTCAAGCCCTCGCTGCACCGAGATGCGAGTCGCATCGCCGTGATGTGCTCCGTACCACTTCGGCCGAAGAGGTACACTCCGCTTTTGGCTGCCATTTATCGTGCAGTGTGAGACCGTGGCGAAGAACGAACCGCGGGAGAAAACTGCAGCCCTTGGTAAGCCTGTTCGCCATGGCCGCATGGCATGGTAAAACTTATCGAGTGATGATGTCAGTGCACTCTTTCCTATGCCCGGACTTTCCTGTTCTTTCCGGCTCCCGGTTCCTAGAGTTGTTGTTTTTTTACTCATCACAACACAACGGGCGCGAACGAGCGAGCGCGAACGAAAACAGTATGTTTTCTCAATTTGTAGTAAAATTTATTTTTCACTTTCTTCCGTAATTATTTTCCATTTATTTTATCTTAATAGAGCTATTAATTTTATGGACAGATAAGCAGCACTGCCAACGCTCCGGTCCTACCAGTCACTCAGCTCGCAGCGCAATGCAAGCTGCGGCTCATGGAACGCATCGGGGATTGTCCATTTCTTCGTTTCTGTTTCTGTGTGTAAGAAAGTGTGTGTGTTTTTATTTTGTTCATTTTTGCACACATCAGCTATCCAGAGTGCAATCGGTAAGAGAGAAGCCAATTTCGCCAAGTGCTGCTTCTGCTGCTTCAGTGTGCAGACACAAACACGGATCGAAAGGTATAAGGGTAAGAGGCAAACCGGAAAACGACGAGATCGAACGGAGCGGAAAAATCGGTACATTTTTATTTTCGATGCTTCTACTGTGGGTTTCGGGAAGTTGGTGATATTGGTATAGAAGGATCTGTAGCGACAACGTGCCCTGAAAATGAAGGTCAAGAGATCAAATCACGAGATTTTTTCCCCAGGCTTGTTGCATTTTGATGCGGCATTGCCCTAGCGTTATTGTTATTGGATTTAAAATAGCTTTATAGAGTGTATTAACAAAGCAAAACACAATATTTTTATGGTTCTTGGCTATATCCATAATTCAGATTTGATAAATATTGAAGTTCCATTATCTAAATTATTAACAAAATAATTCTTTCCATAGTTGCATATTATTCAACAACATGTAATGCTATAATATAACATAGACATAAAATATTTCATTTACCCTAATAAAAACCCAAGAACAAACCACTTAAAATTCTTCGTCTGTAGTAGGTGGAAAGACCTACCCATACCTCACCATTACCGAGCTGTCCTGATTACTCCCTCTTATCAACCGCCTAATAAAATCGCCTCCAACTACTGTCAGCTAGCAGTAAAATCTACATCAAGCGTAATCCCTGAAGTTGATTCTAATTGAATGTGTCAATCTTAACCGGCAGACCTCCTCCAACCAGGTAATTCAAGGCTTGCGGCTCCGTCGTGTACTTGCGGTTTGGGTTTATTTTGTCTTTCTAGGCATGGCCATTCCTTCATCCTTCGCGAGAGCCTCCTTAACCCACAGCCCCAGCTGAAATCAATCCTCTCTAGCGCTACAGTGAACGGGGGCCTTCTGATTCGCCACTTGTTTCGCGACGTTACGGATGCAGTTGTAAATCATCGCACGACGAGACATGACGCCACAGAAGAAGACTCCCTCAGGCTGCAATCGGTGATGTGTGTCGGGTAATGTTTCTTCTATTTATTTCTATTTATTGCGGATCATAAAAGATTTGCTCTCGCACTGGAACGTGTAAAACATCATGATGTGATTGGATTGAGTGTGAAATTTTACACATTAAGAGCTTAAGCTTTCCGGATGAGATTGGCCGGCCGACGCAGGATGAAGGCTTCCCAGATAGTGGAGCTTATTTTTGTCCCTAGGCGGACACGCAGTCACAAAACATCCGCACAGCATTACGGCAAAGATATGATACCCCAGTACGCTTGATTGATTCACAATGGCACACAGTTAATGAAAAATGTTCCATTCCGCTAAGGAATGCCACCACCGTCACCATTTATTGTGCAGCCCAGCCGAGTAGCTCAAAAAGCCAATAAGATATGCAACGATAAGCTGACAACGGGATGCCACGACAGGGATGCAGCGAGGTTTGCTAAGACCGTAGTATCAAACGTACTCATTTCTCTCAGAAGTTTACCACAATAGTAGTGCAATTCTGGTTCTAATCTGGTTGTCACTACAATAGCACATTGCTCTCCGATTGCTAACGCATCTTAGTCCATACGTTTTTTTTGCGGTCGATGTTCACCTCAATACCCTTCCCTCACCGAACGTCTCAAGCTTACCTTTTGTAACCTCAAACTCAATACGTTTCATCCGATGCAAATACGCAGATTTATCTGTTGTTACGGGGATTTTGTTACATCTAAGTAAAGCTCTTCACTTTTACACGCGTGTTACTCTGCCCGAGGTTTCCTTCGTTTTTTCTTCTTTTATTTGGATGACGAACAAGCCACATGAAAATAATACCTTTTGTCAGGGTCATTGCAGAGCATGTCCGTAAAATACCCTACCTACACCATCCATTCGTGCACCCATGTTCCAAAATAGGACTGAAAAAGGTTTATTTCAAATTAAAATTACATTCTTTTTTCGCACTCTCCCTTGCGGTCACCCCATCTAAGGCAGGTGGATTGCATTAATGTAAAGTTTTTTTTACTTTCGTTTTTCGGTAGAGAGTAAAATGCATACTGTTTCCACCCGATTCGTAATGAACATTTGTGTCACTATTAATTTCATTATCGCTCCTACTCTTTTCTCCATTTCAACCACCTCCTACCAAAACAGATATGGACGGTAGTGATTTAATGATTTAAAGAAACATCATTTAAGGTGATAAGTGTGGTGTAAACTGTGCTTAATACACTTTTTACAGCTCTGTTAAGCAAAGCATAAACGTTTTACATTTCTCTTATAAAATTTAGCTGCAGTGTGAAATGAAGATATATTACCTTTCTTTGCGTAACGTATTTTATATCACAATTGTTCTCGAAAGTTGTCACATCGCTGTACAATAAACAAGAATATTTTTATCCTAATATAGTGAGTCAGACATAGTCACTATAGCAAGTTGAAGCAAATTCGTTTTGCAAGCAATCTTTGTCATTGTAAGATGTCACATGAGCTTTGTATTCTGAATCACTACAATTCCTTTGCAATGAGCATGGATGTACCATCGGGACGGAAGAGATGTACGGTACTTGTATCACATCACTTTACTTTTACGTAATACTTTGCCACAAAACAAGCAAAACCACTTGCCGGTCAGAAAAGGAAAGGCAACCAATGCACGCGCGCAACAGTTGTCAAGCAACGCGGTGTCATCGGGAAGCAAGTAATGCGAGAGATAGTTTTGCTCAGTGTTTCACTGAATTTCATTATGCTCAAAAACTGGAAAATACTTGCTGTTTGAATAATTTTTTTCCATTTTTATTATAGAATCTACTGAATATTGAAACACAAAACTAACTCAACCCATTTATTTGTAAAGAAAATCTTAAAGACAGGCATCACAGTGAGTAGTAAACACATTCGCACTGTGCTCTCAATTTCTCTGGACGGTAACAGCAAACGGGCCAACACGATTGCAGGGATATGATGGTGTGTACATGAGGAAGTCCGTAACTGTAGCTTTGGGCATCGATAGGCTTTGAGGCATGCTGTCAGTACGCTGGAACCGACCCGTTTCTCCCAACCGAACCAACGTAGGCATCGAAAAACGAACGGCACCGCATGATCATCGTGCAAAGGAGGATGCACTGAAATTCAGCCAGTGCATGGCTCCACCACCACCCGGTACAAGTGTCATTCGGTCGCCGTCACTTATTTCCCTTCGCTACAAGCGCACCAAGAACAGCGTTCGTAACCGAACGAATGTACTCTGGCTCACCATCATCATGTCGTTTCATGTCGGTTTTTTCCCCTCGTAGTGCTCACCTCCCTTTAGCATCGCTCGCCCCCTGCCCTGAAAGAGCTTGGCAGATTGAGCGGTTTGTAGCTGAAAGCCATTTTGCACTAATTAAAACATTTTAGTACTTTTGCTGATTTATTTCAGCCTCGCTTCGGGTTTCGCCGTCGAGGGCGGAAACCGGAGGTAGACAGTAAAAACGTCGTCCTCCGCCACGAGGACGCACGATGATTAAACACTATCGATGTTACCGTTAGCGAATGGCCATGGTTGCGCCCCGTCCGAGATCGTAAATTCATAACGAAATGAATATTACTCGACGGCTCGTTTTGCATTTTACCATTTCGGGTTCGTTCGACGCCCGTGCCCCATCGCATCGTCCTTCGGCACCTTATTTTGCGTGCACTGGTGCAATGGTGCGTTGCGTTCGATCCAATCTTAAGGTTTCATGCCACCGATATCTTATTTGGGTCGGTGTTATTACTCAACGATACATTCGGCCTCTTGCTTCCATCCAATCCAGTGAGTGTGTTAGATAAGCGTTGATTAAATGTATTCAAAAATGGTAGAGCTGGGAAAGCATTCCCCTCTAAGTGTCACGAGACTTTAAATATACGCCTCAAGGTATGTCGGTATTAAATGACTACAACAAAAAAATCATAATCAAAATTACAAGTCAATCAAATGCTCATTTGCGTTAAAATACACCGAACGTGCGCAGACCGATACACATCACGCATTCTTCAAGAAACGTACCAGCAACAACACGCCGGCAGGAATGTAACAAATAGTAGCAGTATCGTATTTCTGGCGTACCAGCAAAAAAAGCGGACAGTTTGCTGGCAGCAAACGGTCAGCATAAATCAATCCCAGCACCCTGCGTACCTAGTGATTGCGATGCCACTGTGCCCTGTGTCTGTGTCTGAGTGTGTCCAGGAAGAGGCCAGGAAGAAGATCGCGGCTAAAGTTGCTGCTGTTTATTTCTCGCAACCACCACCAGCTGTGCCGGGTGAATGCACCCGTTTGCTTCATTTGCATACATGCTTCTTGTGTGATTGCTTATGCTCTCGAGCTACATGTTGTTAAGAGGTTGAAAGAATAATGCTATGTTTTGCTCATGTGGCTCACGGTAGTACATTTTGGCGATTAGCCGTGTGGCACATTTTCTTTCGCGATTGTTATCCGTGAACGATTATAAATGGGGATGAGGAAGGTTTGCATAAAATTCTTATCAAAAAGTATAAAACACATACACAACTAAGTACAGAGTTCAACGCGTAAGAATGGGACCGCATTACACTTATTAGGTTCCATAGGATAGATCCTCTCGATGCTGCTGTCTAATGTAGTGTTAAATAACCAACAAATCGCAGAAATGGCAATCTTTTCTTACACGAAATGCATACACGATAAAGTGGAAAACTATTAAACTCATTTTACCAAAATTACCCTCCAGAGTATTGATGTAACCTTAGCAGCTGTTGTCATTATGAGGATACAATTATTTCTATACCATTCGATCATGCTTCGAATTAAACCTACATTACCCTTTTGACAACGGCTGGCTCCATACCGTGCTCCATATCAAACCGCCGGAACACTTTCTTCTGCATGACCGATTAGAACGATCATTTAAAGGGACGGCGGATGGCATTTACTGTTCCGCACTAATAACACAGGCATGCTGCCGTACGGAATTCAGTCGAACCCTGTGACCAATCGGTTGATCACAAATTCGACCACCAAACCAGCAGCACCCAGCCCGGCTGCTACATGCGGCGTGCAGGAACAGAGCGATCATGAACTTCCACCACACCGACTACCAAATCGCCGTTGCGAATTGAATTGGTCTCGCGAATCTTTGCCTACACGCGTCATTGTCCGGATGGAGCACCTTCCCGTGCAGGCTAGTTCATTTGCTGGAGCCCGGACGAGTTCCCGGCACCTCGGGCAGGGGTCCTCCCGTAACCCCCGTCAAACGTGCGGTCAATCAAGCTGTACACACGCGAAACACGCCTGCAGGTCGCACAGGTTCGCAATGCACTACCCGCGGGCGTGTTTGCGCGTCTTGATGCACCTTAGATCACCGAGGATTAGGCACACGGCGCACAACAATAACGCCCGCAAGATATTCCAAACCCGCCGCCGTTGGTCGAAAGGGCGGAGAGTGTTTAATCGGATTGGTACCCAGTTGGTGCCGCCAAGGCGGTTGCGGTTTATGCTTGTGCAGCCTCGGCGGTTCTGAGCTGCGGAATGACTAGAGTACCCTCGACCCCAAACCATACCTCCGGTGGAATATTGGCCAGAGAAGGAAGAAAGCAAATTGCCTCGTTCGCTCCTTTTCGTTCTCTCTCTCTCCATCTGTTAATGTCACACGGTATCCTCCGGGGTTCGCGGGATGGGGGCCAGATCCTGCACGCGGACCGTTCTTCCCTTTTCACTCTAATTGGCAAGGAAAGAAGATTAGAGGAAATTGCTTTTGACACGCCATCGAAAACAGCAGATGAAACCAAATCGTTTAGCCGGACACATCTCTTGGAATGCGAGTGTGATGTTGAAGAAGTGTTTCGCTTGTTTTGCTTGTTTTTCTTATGCGGATCGAACGGTGTTGTTCATTTTTGGAAAAGGTGATAAAACGGCTTCTACACTCACAACCACATTAGCCACGCGGGGTGTGCGCGCGCCCCAAGTTTGCGTATTTTTGTTATGTTTTGCAACGCCGGCAAAATTATTCGCGTATTTTTAGCATACCGCAGACAGATCTCGCACACAATCATGCTTCTTTGGGCGTTTTTTTTGTTTTCGTTTTCCTCCACCAGGCCCCAGCCGGATATATGCTTTGTTGTGCGGCGTACATTGAGACAAAACCGTGTATTTTGCATACCATTTTCCCGTGGTAGCAAACGTGCTACCCGGTGTTACTAGAGAATGGAATGAAGCAAACTGCTTTGATCTTTCATCACCTGGTATCACGTGTTGTTCGTTTTCCGCCCCGTTTTCATCTATAAATACCATAATTTATTCGACTGTGCGTACCGCCAGATTGTGAAAGCATGTTTTTTTCTGCTTCTTCTTAAAACTCCCCACAGCATCGGGTTACTTTTCCCTGACAGAATGGTCCGCTTTTTTTGCACTCCGTAATGCATTAAATTAACCAGCCAAAGCACTATCCACTGCACTCACGATCCTTGCATTTGTTGACGGTTGGGTTAAGGGGGTACAAAGCTCATTGGCGATACGCGGTGCAAATGTCACGAACACAATGCCATTCCATGGTGGGGACTCGCTCTGCTCGGTAGTTAATTATGACTCTTGTTTTGGCCATTTTCGGTAGCGAACACCAAAAACCCCTGTTCGTGCCAGTGCCTCCATTTCGTGTGTAGGGCTGGTTTTCCGCATCCTCGAATATGTATGAGTTTATGTGTGTGTGTTTGTATGTACCGTTTGCACGGATGCACAAATCGAGAGTGAATTCACCGGCCACAGGAACACGATATGTGTGTTTGTGCCGCTATGTGTCTCTGGTTTGAGAAACAACATCTCCAACAGCATTTGACATCATCGAGTCTGAAGAACAGCCCGCGCAAAGGGGTATGGGGAGGCCTTGAAGACTAATGTCCCGCTCATTGCCCTACAATTGCACCGAAGGAGACATTCCGGCGCGTACACAAGCAGGGAAGCGTCCCGCTTTCTTCACGCTGCTCTGTTTCTAGTGGCCATTTGTGTGTGTGTGTGTGTTTGTGTGAGTGTATGCGTGTTTTCGGTATCTGACGACAAATAAAGCAACCGGATACCAGACCCAAAATAGTCACCAGTCGTTACGTCGGCTCGAGTCCCACACCTTGCCCTCCTGAATGCCGTACCTGTCAGGTCCACGGCGAGACGTCCATCGCAACCATGCGATCGCATGCGTTGAGCGGTGTTGGCGTTGAAGAGCTTTGGGTAGAGCAAGATTTGCCGTGCTCTGAATTAGCATAAAGATATGTCAACTGGCCGACATTACAGACTCCCTATTTGGGATCGATTGGTTCGCGATCGGGCGTTCGGGACGTTTCGTCATGACAACAACGCTTCACTACAACGCCACACATTTTGGGAGGCGCCAGCCAACAATCCGACGAGGTCGCTTCCGGCTCCAAAAATATGCTCCAAGTCAAGGTCTTGCAGCATTCTTGCATACCAACCGTAACACGCACCAGCGAGAACTTGCAAATGCCATTTTACACATAAGATTCAAGAGATTCGCCCATCCGAAAAGGGGCGACTGTTTAGCACACTATTTGTCACAGCCCCAGGCTGCTCAGTCGCCACCTGAGCACACTGCGTGGCTGCGTCATGTGCAAAAGGGTCTCCCGTTGGGTGGTTTAGAAAAACGGCAGACCGCGCTTCTAAAAATATACAATCTGCGTGTTTTATTTAGCACTCAAAATTATTCCTCCAAACCCCTGTGCCGCTCCGTGCTGTCCACGAGCGAATGCAGAAACATGCTCTAAATTAACCTCTTAAATAAAGTGTGTTAGACGGTGTGACGATGTACCACAGCATCCCACCCGACGGAGCATATTGCATCCGAAGCACGATGACCTGCTCTGCCTGCTCGGTCGAAATTCCTGCACGGGGCGTGGAGACGCGCTTCATTCCATCTCACCAATATGGTGTGGATCAGTATGGCAACTTCACTTCGCCGGGCGCGAGTGAGTCGTGCGCGCACTCATTTGCCTGCCAGCCGATGGACAGCTCACATCCGGAGCCGTATCTCCGAAGCCGACGCAACAGGGCGGAGGGGCAGCACGGGTGACGCGTTTTGGGCCGCGCGCTTGCGTGAGCAATTATCATTTTCATCGCCATCAACCCATTTGCTGCCGTTCCATTCGGACGGGTGTCATAAAAAAACACCAAGCTGATCGTCAAATGGGACGCAACGATGTCTTAATGACCGAAATGGTTCTCTGCCCTTCCCTTTGCGTACCACGGCGCGGTATGTTCCCACCTTTTGCCCACCGAAAGGTTTCTACCACCACTTGATCAACCGGTAGGACAGATGGACAACTGAGGCCGCTTTTACCACTGCCTGCCTGCCTCCACCCGTGTACGAATAAGACGGGCGATGCGATGCCCGTTCCTGGCCTGAGCTGACTGTGGAGCATGCAAATCAGGAAGCGACCGGCGACGAAACCAGAGGGTAACGGCGACCAGGGCGCCAGAATCTGCCGCGACTGTTCAACGCAGTGATTCGAGAGCTCTTCTTACTAGCAGGTTGTCCTCATAAATCATTCGCGTGTTCATCGGTGCTGTCAGATTTGAACATAACTTACACCCCGGTTTTCAGGTCGCGCTCGCGCTGGAACAGGCAGGAACCGCTGCAGCAGCCACTGACCGCGTTCGGTGGCCGGCGGAATGTAGCCATAAAGTCACCACCTTGCCATGGGCAGCATGCTGCCCAGCAGCTTATTAGCTTCCCGCCGGGTCGGCATCCGAAACCAGCGCTCCAGTGCGTTCAGTCCGGGGCCGTTAATTCAATTGCGACGCTCATTCATCAATCAAACGGTCACCGGCGGTGAACCGTCGCACAAAGTATAGGTCCCGGTGCCCGAACGGGAACAGAACGAAATACACACACGCACACACTCGGGCACTCCAGCTTGCAGTGAAGGGAAGTGCGGCTCGGCACCGCATCCACTCTATTTCGCACACACCCGCGCCCGCCCATTGGAGGAATTTGTGGATTGAGGGAACGAAATTCTTGTCCCAAATGTATTGCACTCCGCGCGCCATGTTCTACAATTTATTACACGCTGCACCCTGCCCAAAACCGGACCTGTGCTAGACGCCGTACAGCAGGGTCAGCTAGAGCACGCGTAGGGCCTGCATCTGAGTCATCATCGCCTGGGACAAATTGCATAAATATTTGGTAGATCTTTTAACCCTTTCCTACCCACAACTCAATCGCTGGTTACACTCTCGACCGAGCCGCAAATATGGCAAGGATGTGGAAAGGAATTAACGTATGGTCAAGTTATGATCTTCAGCATCAACAACCTCATCATCATCATCAACACGAAAAAACAAACAAATAGTTTTTGGACGCGGGAGACAGAAGGCACGTGCAGATGAGACAACATGCAAAAGGAAAACAAAAACCAACACACTGCGAGAGAGAATTGATTGAGCGCACGGTTCAGAAAACAGTTCCCTTTCGGGTGATTAATAACCAAACGCGCGGGTATTGAAGGCATCTGGAACGTAATGCTGCTCTAGAGGCTGAAGAAGAAACAAAAACAACGCGAACTCTCCCGCATGCCTGATCGTGGAGATCGGTTCGATATGTTGTGATATGCCGTGTCATTAAAATATTCTTATCGCTCGAAGCGTTTTTTTTTGTTTGAACACGCTGGGTGTCGTTAGCGGTGTGATGCGGCGAATTGAAACAGGACACGCCTGGTCATCGACACGAACCGATAGTGATGATACTGATCGAGCGCAATAAATCATAAACATCAGTTCGATTAACCTACACAGCCGAATGGTAGTTGTGTTGCTGACCGATTACTGCATCGGGCGTCGAATAGAACATGCTCTAAACACGCATGAGCATTTGTACTAGGAAATATCGATTTCTTCTCCACGTCGTTCAGCGGCTAATAAAGGGCAACTTTCATTGGATATCATGCACCTGATCAAGATGAACATGATGTGAAACAGCAGGGAACCTGCTGTTGTGAAGCATCAAGCATGATACGCAGAAAATGATCACCTTCATTGCTGTCGAATAAGAGATAAATGAACTTATAAACGGACGACTAGTACAGTGCCGGACAATTTGAAGCTTTTTGGTCACATATTTATTACACAAGTTCTAAAATTGTCAAGGTTTTCTAGAATAGACCCAGGTTTTAGAAATTGAAGAAGCTGTAATCTTTTGATGTTGATTTTTACATAACATACAGGTATGATTTGTTGATACTTCTAGCTTAAAAAATTATATTATATTTTAATTTGAACATCCTAACAGCTGTTATTCTAAATGTATTGTGAACGCATGAGATCTTATTCATAATGTTCAACAAATAACCGAGACGCGACTAACCTGAGAGCAGAGAGGAAAGATCACATACACAATCAATAAAAATGTAGTAAACTACATTTTTTAAATCTTATATCAATTTATATATTTAAATTAGCATTATTACCGGTTCGCATTTTCACATTTGATGTCACTTGTATTTGTAAAAATAACATTTAAACTTTTTTTAAATGAAATTCAAATAAAAGTATCTGACAAAAAATGCCTAATAACATTTCACTGCTACCTCCTACCTACTGCTCCTTTTTGAAGATCAGATCATATATTGAAGGTTTTAAATTATTTGTTATGTATCTGCAATGAATATCTCTTTGTGGAGAGTCAAACCTGAAGAACTGTAACATCAATGTTCTGTTTATTTTGTATTACTTTTTTGCAAGAAATTAAACTGATCTTGTAGGCTATAGTCGGTCTGTGACCCGTACCCAGCACTAGATGCATCGCCAGTTTGCTTACTCGCCACCTGATCGAAGTGTTCCAAGGCTAAGGGTGTACCGTCAACGTCTCGCGAATACTTTAGTGCATCTCAAAAGCAAAGAAAGCCCACCAGGCAAACACTGATAAACTGGATAGGACAATGCATTGCACATCTCGCAAGCTATTCCACCAAGTAAACTAGCTTATCAGTTACTGCCTGTACTAGATACTAAGTGACACTGAAACACCCCTAATCACTATTGTCCGCAGCTAGTTTGTGATAAAGATATCCCTTGCTCCGCTTCATCCGACCTGTCTCTGTGTGCGTTGCTAAACGTTCCAATGTGTGTTTCAACAAGTTCACGCTTCCGTTAACTTCTAGAATAAACGACTATACAGAAATGCATTGAGATGTTACAGCACCCATCAAACTACAGACCATCCACACAGACAAAGGGCTGACAAGGCTTATATGACCCTTTGCTGGAATGTGGTCGCACCGCCCCAGGTTCCTTTCTGCGTGCCAGGCAAATGTTTGTGCATTCCAAAAGTTACGACCCGCGTCACACCGCTTTCAAGGCTTCGCGGGGCAAAATAAATATGTTTACGCGTGCGAAACAAAACGTGCCTCATCGCGCACACTTCCAACGTTGCGCTCTGATCCGAAGGTGTTCCCGGTGAGGCTTCAGTGAGGTGGCGGATTGCACCGACCGATCTGATAGTGTATGGTGGAGGCGTACCGCTTATAGGAAACCGAGAACCACAGTCGATCGCGCTAGGCGCTCTCAACATCCAACACCCAAGGTGTGCACGCGAATCTTCTGAATCACGCTAGCGAAACGTAAACGTGCCTACCCGGGTGCGCCTCATTGCCCAAAGATCAACCGAACCCGACGATCCGGCTACGATGACTATGTGATGCAGTTTTGCTATCAACTGCCACACTTCGCACTCGTTAGCGGTACATTCTTTTTTCCGGGTGCCGCCGTCCACTCCCGGGGCCCATTAAAACCGAAATCTCCGCACCGGTGGGGGCGGTATTATTTGCATTAAAATGGTCGTCCCCAGGGAGTCCGGAGGTCCGTCTGGCGAGCCTGGCGAGTTTCGCTTGGTGCGCCTCCACCCGATCCGTCGTCACGTGTTGACGTGCAATTGCGCACAGATTTGTACGAGGCGCGGATACTCTGCGCACGGCAGGATCTGGCACAAAAAAGCCCACGCCAGAACGTGCCAGATGAAACGTGTTGTGAATCTTGAACCAGTCATTTTAAAGTGGCGGCCCGCCGTTAAACGATCGACGACAAACCTGAGCGGCGGCAGAGTGAGGACAAGTGCCTTTCAGGGCCCGTTCCTTTCTTCGATGGCCTTCACAAACTTCAGCCAGCGCAGGGGCTCCTCAGCTCGGGGGGAAAGGACTCGAAGCGACACTCGAACTGTTGCCGACGTTGGTTCCTGATGTCAGGCGTGTGTCGGCAGGCGCAACTCCATCCACGATGTACTAACGAACTCAACCTTACCTCACGCAGCTCGCAACATCAAAGCTCTGTCACTAGGCTGATATGGAGGTTTGGTGAGGGCTCATGCACTTTTTTGTTAATATATTCCTTACAAGATCACCGAGGCATACTTGAAGAACCTCTCGCATAAAGAAAAGCCACATTCTCCTACTGGCGGGGTTCAGCCATACACAACTTCACGTTGCTGATTAATACATAAAAACCCGTCCGTGCCCTTCCCCTTCCCATGCAATCGATAGTGCATCGCACAAACATGAACAAACACACAAACACACACACACATACCACCCCCGATATGGCACACTTTGCATTCGAAATCGTGAAAGGGCTCCGGCTCAATAGCAGCCACTCGGCGCTCGGTGTCAATTACTGTTCATTTAAAAGCAATTATTGCCAAACTACGATGACATCCGCAGCGAAGGTGCGAACACCCGTCCATCCGAAAGGCGTACACTGCACCAGGACAGACACTCGGCCGGAACGTTCGCCAGGGACAACTCTCTCAGGGCGGCCAACAACACCAGCGAATCCAAAGACATCCCAGACACCTCAACACCAGCCGGACGCGTGTAAACGGAATTAAACGATGCATGTTATTTAGGAGCAACCAAACGCACCGCCAGCTCAAGAGGAACCATTGCAGAAGTGCAACAAACAAACAAAAAAACACGACTCGAGCGCTTCCGGCACACACTCAAGTCCAGGCGGGACAGACAGCCGATGGCCGATCCTTGGACAGGGAGTATGCAAACTTTCGATTTCACACCGGGATGCACTTTTGCACCTCGTGATTGTCGGGCAGGCCATGCGATTTTCTTCTTCTTTTTTACTTCCTCCCCCATCAACTTTGTCTGCAAATATATGAAATCCTCTCCTCATGAAGGTTGAGCAATGAAGAAGGCTCTCAAGACCCATACCACTAACTCCCTTCATCCGTATCCAAGCGGCCTCTAAAAATCTTTTAAGCTACAATACAGTGTGTACTTGGCTGACGTTTTCTCTTGAAGAACCTTACACGAAAAATAAATCTTCCATTCCCTACCATTCCCGGCACCACCCGCCATGGCTTCACAGGCAAGAGCTGCAGCAGGTAACATTCAGATTGTGCACACCACATGGCTCGATCTACAATCGGTTCCACCGGCCGTGCACTCCATCCGCCGCGCCCCACCGAAGATGATCATTGTTAGATTGTTTAATAAACAAATATCAATACTAAATAGACGTGCCGCGGGATGTAACAGATTTATGCACCACAGCGATGCGCCTTTTACCTATGGATCGGCAACACAGTCGCACAGATAAAAATAATAATGATAGCGCATACACGGCCACGTCCCTCCGCTGCATCGTGATCATATTTCATTCGGTGCAGTTTTATTATTATTACTGTGGCTTTTCTCTTAGTTTCGCATTGCTTTTGCCCTTTTCCCCTCCTTCTTTCCCGACTCCCCATTTCCCTTCGACCTTAGCTGTTACGGTCCTAAAGATCGCAGCGACAAACATTTATACGCACACACTCACGCCAGCTACGTTGGCGTCTTTGCAATAGTTGCAACAGGCTCTCATTCCGTTCCGGCATCTTTCGCGTCTGCCCCTCTGTGAGCCCTGTGGCAATGCTTTGTTTTAGCCCATCGGTTGCTTCTCGCCTTTTGACTTGCACTTTATTTACTGCGACCATTCCTGCTGTTCCTTCTGTTTTCAATGGGCTTTCGATGGCCTATTACTTACTTGCAGTTATGCTACTTCTTCACTGCACTGCCGCTGCTGCCGCTAACGAAACTACACCAGATATAGCTTGAACGGTAGAGTTAGTGTAGAGGAATTATATCCAGAAACTCCATTGAAGGGCGAAACAGGAATCTAGTGTTCATCAGCCCCTATGAACAGTGTCGTCTGTATGCAGATTAATGCGTACGGGGCATGTATTTTGCAGCAATAAGATAAAATAATACTTATCCGAAGAAAGTGTGCAAAGATATCAAACAACAACTGTGGAATTGGCTTTGTGTAGCACCAACAGCAGAATGAAATTCCATAAACAATTATTCCAACTTTTGCAGTCACAGTTTAAAGAAAAAACAACGAAACAAACAAACAAAAATTAAAATTATTATAATGCAAATAGTTCCTAAATGCAACATTTCTCGATTGCATATAAAACATGAACTGCACTGTTCACACAGGTAGATATGAAATCTCCTCCAAACCACGGCGTCTGCAGGCTATTTTTTCTATGCTCTTTTTTCTCTCGACACATCTTCACTTCCTCCCTCTCCCCTCTTGTCAAGTAGCTAAGCCCATGTAAGCGGAGATTTCTTCACGGCGGAGAGCAGAGGATAATTTATTTATTTATTTATTCAAATTTACTATTTATGACTTCGTAATGATTGCATCCCGATCTAGTGCTGCTGCCGGTGCAGCCATCCACCCCAGTGCAACGAGTGCACTTTGTGTCTCAACGACCTATCGTGGGACGGGGTGCGGGACTTTCCCCTCGAGCGCTATCTCTGGTGCGTTTTGTGGGAATTCATGTTCGGTTGCATCCTTCCGCTTCCTTTGCTAGCCTTTCCCGTGTACCGCATAAGTGCCCATTGTTGCACCGTGTACCTAAGGCACTTGGGCACTACGAACTTCCATGATCCAACATTACCGCCCCCTCGTCCGCCACCGCCCTCCAGCAAGTCGGGGCAATATGCAATTTTATGCAATAGGCCACCGTTTGCATTCCCGGCATCGGCTCGCCAGAACCTGTACGAACTATATGCGGACGATGCTGACAGGCGGCAAATGCAGCCAGCATCCTCCGCGTGGGCCGCACACGCTAGAGAAGCAAAAATACACGGACCCGAAGCGGACACCTGAATGTCGCTGACTGGTGCTCCTGGAAGCCTTGCAGGCTTGGAAAGGGCGTCATGTAGGCGTGATACATCGGTGCATATACACACTAATGTGGCAAGTGTGGTCCGGTGCACTGTTGTCCGGTAGGTATCAACGTGGCCCCACCATCCCCACCATCGCCAATCCATTCTCAGGGATCTCACGTTGCACACACACACACACAACCGTGTAAGCGCGCGAGCATAGACACAAGGGTGGAAGCCCGGCTGTGCAATTGATAGTCGCCGCGAGCAGCAAGATTGCACATTCGGTGTGGAACAACAAAGGCTGCGATTAAAATATACAATCACACACCGCAAGGGTAAGATAGTATGCATCGGCATCGTGGCCGCGCAGCAGTGGGCTTTTGCGTCCGTATGTCTCAATAATTTTGTTTATTTTCTTTCAACCGGCGCCCTCCCGGTGCCGGCTCAATGTGTTGGAGCTGAAGAGCGGGAATAGTTTGCTGCAGCAGACCATCCTGTTTCAATTACGAAACAGCGGCGGTTGGCCAGAAGAATAGACTTTCTGTAAGCTGCACTACTTTGTAGCAGGTCGGCCAGGCACTTAGCAGCTAAATTAGGGGTTGCAAGAGAATAAACGCTTTACTTCATGAGCGCAACTTCATACTTCAAACTTATCTTTTTTAGGATACAAGATACGATACAAGTAGATACGAGTACAAGAGAAGTCGAATAACTTTGTCGTCGTATATCTCAATTTCAACTTTAGTTTAGTTTAGTTTAATTTAACTTTAACCAAGCACCCTCTAAATTTCAACGATTTTTTGCTTAAAAATCCTATATTTATCAAATAACTTAAGCCTCGCAGCTAATAAGTTTTCAACTTCTTTAAAATCTTCATATATTCAAGTAATAATTACAAATCTAAAAATATACTCAGAATTTCGACAGTAACAATCTAATAAGGATAAGTGCAATTGGCTTCAGAATTTAAATTTAAGAGAACCATACTAACATATTGGTTTGAGGAATCTGTTGTAAGTAAAGATCTATTTTTTTTCTGCTCCAAGCGACACATTTTTTTTTTTTCTTCAATATTTGGCAAAGAATATCTCGGAGTGCTCCAGTGATACGTTATGGCTCCCACGGTCACATGGCAGATCGACACGAACGCTACTGCTCCGGCGAGGGTAACGCCAAGCCGCACACAAATCGTCCCAGATGACACTGACCGCAATAAATAAGGATATTTACCACCAAGTCTCAATGCCACCCGCCGGTACCGCATCTGCTCGCCCACCCACACGGTGTCGCGCTTTTACGCTGTGTCTCTGGTTCTCTCTGTCATACCCAAACAAAATGCTCCGCACTTAGCGCCTCGGAACACGGCCACTGGCAGCAATGCGGTAGCCGACAGTTCTTTTCTACTTCCTTCACAAAACCCCTCTCTTGCACACAGAGCACGCACTACAGGGGAGGTCTGTAAATAACGTTCTTAGTTAAAGATTTGTCAGCATTACCACGGACGGTAACATGCCGCGTCGGCAAACATTGCGATCATGGCCGGGTCCGCAATCAGTGGCCGCTGGACGCTGGGCTGGACGAAATGTTGATGAATCGTGGCCTCACCGAACGCTGCACCCGAAGTGCAATAACATTCAGAAGTTGAGTGGAGATTTCCTCCCGTACCCTTTTGAACAAAACAGTAAACACCCGCGTGCACGTGTCCCGCTGATTTCGAGGAGCGGGGAAAGTTGTGGAAATTTTGAAAACCAATGTTAAGGTACCTTCCAGTTAGTTCCGGAGATAAATCCCCAACCCTGCCTCCCTGAGGGGAGAGGGTGGAGCTCTTATACTTTAATTCGACGTAGAAAATTAACCGTTAAACAAACAGACAGCTTCAGCCCCGAAAGGACCGGATCTTCTAGCCGACCGATTTGCCAACTACAAAGCGGGAGGGGAAAAGGGGAGCAAAACACCCCGCACCCTACTGCCACGAGCGTGAACATCTTGTTTTGATCGATATCCATCGGTTTTATTTGCTTACAAGATCTCCATTCCCCTCCTGTCCCGTCAAGCAGCGCCGCACAACCGTTCACCTTTGATCTGCGTCGGGTGTGACGTTGTTTGATCAACCGGTTATTAATTTCTTTTATGCTTCGCCCGAGTGCGTCGTTCATGCGCATGATGCTTAGCTTCTGCTTAGCCATGCTTTCGAATGTCATTCAACTAGACATTTCTGCCCCTTCTCCGCTGCCCGACATTTCTCGAGCGTTACCCCAATGTCCGCGGTCAGGCTGGTACGCGGCGCGCAAACAAACATCCTGCTTGCTTCTTGCAGCAGTTTGATGTAACGAATGAAAAAAGGGAATTAGAAGCATAATCCCTTAAACCATTTCGTTCCGCAGACCACACGAACACGGCAAGAGTGGCTCTTGGAGGTTTTAAACATTTCGTTAAACGATGTCCCAGAATGTCTGCAGCAACGATGGATTATCTGAAAAGTCCGTACAACTTGAAGAATGTGTTAAAATTTTACGTTTGTTAGATTTTGTTTGTTTTGTGGATTAAAAGAATAATGATTCTACTGTTTGATAAATCCAATTCTCCCAATCACCAATAGAAGAAAGAGGGGTGTAAAGGTTTATAATCTCATTTCGGATATGCTTTATATCCATTAAAAGCCACTTTTCAGCTACATAACAGGTCTGAACACGTGAGCACAAACAGCAAAAGCTACTCAAATCGGAGCAGATCAATACTAGGCTCCGCTCCATGCACACACACACACACATACACGAGGCAATCGTCAATCGTAATCTCCTTTCCATTCGAGTGCATAATGAACTTCCCAAGATACGATTTAGTACCTTACTTCTTCCACCGACGTCCCGCTCTACATACGCAGGGCTCCGATTGATGGCAAACGTGAAACGATCAAATGGAGTGAGGGCATAAAATGCCCGCCAACACAACCTTTCCTAGCCAGAGCCTGTACGAACCTTCCACGCAAGCCAATACGCTGGCCCGAAAGAGCGGGATTAGGCGGCCCTTTTTTTCGTGGCAAATAAAAGCAAAGCTAGATAAACATATCATTGGGTGGAGAAGGACGCAGGCGGACTCTACACTGGGATGTAGATCCGTGGAATGTGTCTCGCTGAAACCCATCCAACACACCCGGAGCAGCGGCCACGGCTCGATCAATCCCGGGCAGCAAGATCAACTCGCCGGAGGTCGAACGGATCGAGTCCAGTCAATTCAAACTCAATCACTACACACACTGGTCCATTTTGGGACGGTTCCATACCCGGCCCAGACAGGCGTGCTCCCCGTGTGATGCAACTCATCGCCATGATCATCATCAACACCAGCAACAGCAACAACAATAACAACAACAACGATGCCTGTACACCAGACGATGCTCAAGACAGTTCGTTTGGAGCGGTTGCGAATGGGCCGATCGCGTTACGCATCGTCCATCGAACGATCGTGGCGCACCGGACGGGAGAGTGTACGTACCCGGCACATGAAATGGATCACATAAGCAGCACGGTGACGCGCTAAGGTCAGGATTTTTGTGCTGTCTCACGATTAAGCCATTTCAGCTTCACCATGCCTGTCACTGCCATCCCCACGTCCCTACGGTCGACCGGAATAGCGAAAGGGCCAGCGCGAGGGCGCGCGCGCTCGCACTCATCTGCACACACGGCCGACCGACCCGGCCAGCATTCAGCCGGGCGCATCCGAAAACGTGTCGAACTGATCTGGCCGGGCCGATAGTAACGTATCAATTAATATGAATTTTCAACCGCGCCGCCCATAATTGAATATTAAAATTAATTATCCACTTACCGGACTCTTCCGCGCGAGCCGTTGGGACCTTTGGGTTTCCAGCAAGGCTGCTCTTAGTCGTGTCGAATACGTTCAGCAGTAGAACAAAAAACTCTTTCTCTCTCTCTGTCATACACACACACACATACACACTCACACGTATCTATAAGGCAATGGGCCAAAGCAAAAAGGGTATGCATGCGCGTGCCAGTGCACCGTTACGCGGGAGACTCGGCGCGCTCCGTTGAAACAATCCTTACACCTTGACGCACTTCCGCTTCCAAAAGCCGCACTGCCAACCGAAAACTCCACACCCCAAAGACAGACGCCACACAAACACTCACACATACACACGGTTTTTTTTGCGCCTATGGTTACTTTGCTTCACCTTTGAGCCCTTTCACCGCCTGTTCACACTCTGCTCACTGGCTGTGATCTTTCATTCACTCACTCACTCACTCGCGCCCACCGGCTATTCCATCAATACAAAAACACAAAACCAAAAAAGCTTCGCTTCTCTTCACACACGCACTCGCTGCCTAGGCTCACTTTGCATGATACTCAATCATAAAATCATCACCATTTCATGCCCACCAGCGCCCTTCGCGTGTGCGGATCGAACCGACACATCACTTGGTGCGGGAAGAAATTCTTTCGAAATTGCCTCCGGGACACGGCGCAGCATTCCAAAGGGTCACCACCAGCTGGAGGTTACTTTTTTTTTGTTCAACCCCAACAGGATGATACACGATGGAAGCAAGCGTTGCTGGAGGAAAACGTTACTGCACGCTGTATACTGTAAGAATGCACAAACTGAGTATTCTGAAAGGAACATTTAAGTTAAACGGGTATGATGATAAGGTCTGTAAATTGTTTTAAAGAAAGTGGATTGTTTCTAATATATTAGTCACTCCTTTTACTCTTTTAATAATATTTCTCCAGAGCTCTTTGTGCGGCCATTTACTGTTGTGCATTAATTCATTTTCTTCACAGTTTATTTATCGACATTGCTTTTACCTTTCCACTTCCCACAGAAGCTTGCTGTCAAATATTGCTGAATCCGGATATCTTTTCTTTCTTAACTCGGCTTAAGCACTCTTTACACTTCAACACCATATTTCTCTTTCGAATTCAAGTCCTTCTCGCCGGCCAAACAGCTACTTTGCCCGGTGCAAAGCGACCCCCATCCGGCAAGCGAACCAAACAATGGGTGAGAAATCGTCGACCAAAACATGTTGAAGGACACACAACAGCCGCTCCCTGCCAGTGTAATTCCCACACACCACACTCGACAACCAAACGACAATCCGCCCCGACTGTGCACAAATAAAAGAGTGGCCCATTAATAATGTATATGTATTCATCAACCAAAGGTCTATCGATGATCCAACCAAAGCGCCCCAGGGTTCGTTGTTTGCCGCTTTGCCAAAGTTTGTTCTATATATGCCCGACCCCCGACTGTCTCCTAACCCAAACCCCTTTGGAACACTTAGGATGAAAGAGTCCAGGTTTTGCTCGGCATACATGTGTGCGCAAATGCACGACTTACGAACGAGAGCTGTCAGAACTCCCAGAAAGAAGGATAAGTCGGAGGGGCTCGGTCTACCCAGTGTTCCAGCGTCAGCGAATCGGATCCAGCGGGCAGCGGAGAGGACACTCCACTCGCGAAATAAATCCGGCTCGAACCGGGCTATCACGGATTGCTGTCAGGATGTGTTCCTCCCGATCCCGATTCGGGGGATTTTTCCCTTACTCCACACACTCCATACTACCGGGCCAATCGTTTCGCCAATTCAGCTTTGATCTTGCGCAGCATCGGGTTGATCGGGTTTCTCTGATCGAGTGTGTCCTCTTTTTTTCATGCCTTTTTTTTGTTGCTTCTTTTTGCTGCTCAACTCTTTTCACACGTCTTTTATCATCATTTCACCCAACGCCATCCCGGTTGGGCCACCCAGCCGCCCTCCTCCATGGCGTCGTTTCGCCCGGTAGACAAATTCTGGCAGCAGCTTCCGATCGATCGATCGATCGACCACGACCAACTTGGGACGTTTTGGGATTGGCGATTGAAATTTATATCGCGATCAAGATATCAGACTCCCGCTTCCCGTCACTCTTCATCAGCCGATCCCTGGCGAGGTGAGGGGAAGCCGGAGACGGCGGGATTTGAGTTGCTGATTGTGCTTCAGAAGAATGTCATGAATGTACTTAATCGCTTTAACGCGCGCGCCTGTGTTCCGTCCCCTTCGGTTTCACTCACCCCGTTTTGGACTGAACGATTGATTGGCAGACGTTAGTTCTCATTGATCTTTTCTTTACGTTGCACTGTTTTCACCTTATTTGTTGATGGCTCATGGTTTTCTCCACTGCTTTGACGTTCCAGTTGCCCCCTCTTCGATGGGGCTCAAATGGATTTAACTGCTAATGAGAGCGCGATTATTATTTGCAGCCAATAGGTTTAAGCACCCTATGCTCCCGAACCAAATGCCACCGAAACGGAGCTGAAAAAGCGTGGTAAGCGACAGGTCCGGGAAATTGCACCCAATGCGCCAGTGCGCGTCAATTGCTTCCGGCTGCTGCCGGCAATGCTTTCCGCTCGTTCGCACATCGCGTTCGGGCAAAATTTGTATGCAATTGCTCCACTTGATGATGGCAATGATTAGAATAAATGCATCGAGCAAAAGGGTACTTACGGGCTAAACGGTTTCCAAAATGTTGCTCCCACTACAAAGCCCACTCCCTTTTCGCCTCGCAGTAGCAGGTGAAAACCCTTCTCCGAAAACCCCACTCACACGGTGGCCACAATTACACGATGACGTAGGCGACGTGTTGCCGCGTGCTCGCCGCAGAAGAGCAGCGATATTTACACTGGTTTGGCATGACGCCAATATAAAAGGAAAACACATTCCAACCTCGTTCGAAACACCTACCGAGGAATTGCGTAAGCACGTGATCTTCGGTTCGGTTCTGTGCGCTACCTTCCCTGTCCCTTCCCGCCCGCTTTGGAACCATTTGATCGCGTACGAATTTTCACAACTCCACCCAGATTTTCCGCACCACTCGTACTCGCACTCATCCACTCGAGCGACCGCAGCAGACACGCAAAACCTTCGCACATTCGGGACCACGTAATTACGCGTCCGCTCCATCCAGGTGGTCGGTAATTACGAGAATAATCAATTCCCAACCAACTTCTTTGCCCCTCCCCCCTCCTCCTCCTCCTCCTCCCCCGCCAATCCCGGGGAAGACTTTTCACTGGCCCAAAGGTACACTGTTCGGAAATATTAATTCCAAACTTTCTTCAACTGGAAAGCTTTATGAGCGGACGGGAGAATGGAAGATGATGTAGGAAAGCAAACACAAGCGAACCGGGAAGATCGTCTTCTTGCGGGCAACGGTGATGAAGCTACCGAAAAAATTAACCACAATTGCAAACCATTCCGAAAACGCCGTGGCACGAACGATATCCCAAGGGCCACACGGGGTTTGATGCCGCTGGAGGCTGCACCATTTCGTGCACCTTGTTTTTGTGGTGTAAGTCTGTTCTGGGACGGCGTGGTAAGGTGAGGCCAGATTTGCCAGGGTGGTGATTTGCTTCTGTGATTCGTCGCTCTGTGTGTGTATGTGTACTTCTTCCCCTACTGATCTCGCGAAGTTACCCATCAATTCCAACCGCAACAGCACTGACGGTCACAATCTGCTGACGAATGAGATCAACCCAGATTCGGTTTCGTCGACGTGGAAATTTTTCTCGTTTTTTTGTGCTTGCTTTTGGCTTTTAACGTTGGATTACTATGGCTTCTACTGGCCCTGTTTCCACTGTACGTATTCTAGTGCTTCTGTTGCAAGGTAAAGTGGCGACTATTTGAGTCATCAAGACAGCACATCAGCAGGTGTTGGATTGGATGTCAAGAAGTTACAGATTTTTTTTTCCAAGGCACAATTTTTATAAGTTTTACCAAACGATACGATGCAGCTTAGCTAAAACCTCCATTTCCAGCTCCATTTCGCACCGGCATCAAACACGATCAGCAATGTTACCACCAATATTTAAGATCACTACTTCCAACGCCCATTCCAGAAACTGGGGCAGTTAATCACCCACGTTTTGGTCATTTGACATCTACATATTCTCGTTACAGAGATCGTTTCACACGAACGGTTTGATTCGTTTCAGCAAATCCACCCAGCAAAATCCGGGCGCAGAACACTCCACCAAGCGTCACTCGAAAAACGAAAACATCGCGTGGACCGTGCGGTTCTGGTTGTTTCCCTTGGAGCAACCACCGAGCCCTGCACAGAAATTGGTGCCCGCACGCGAATACGGTGCAGAATGGATCTTAAGAACGCCCCAAGGCAACGATCAGCCATCGCCATCATCAACATTTTCATCAAAGTCACCAGCTATTCAGGCCTGAAGACCAGCTTCCTTCCTGAAGCTTCATCGCTCCAGATCACTCCACTGTTGTTTCGGATGCCCATGCGGTCGGTCTCTCAATGACCCGGACTGAAATTCGGTACAACACACGTAAACAGCAAGAACTTCAATCCGTTGGTAGAGAGGGAAAACGAAACGACGACACACACTACCAGCAACGGCACAAAAGGCTCAAACCAAACCGGCACCGATGCAGTTTACCTTTAACGCTGCGGCACGATGTCGAAGGCGAATAAGAAAAACGAGCAACCTGAGCGTCGGCCCGAAACGGCCTGCACTACATAAATCTTAAAACCGACGCTGCGAAAGATGCTGCTGCAGCACTGCCGCGTTTTTTTCTCGCGACACGGTCCCGCGCCGCGGTCCGTCGGGGACCGTCGGGGGACGCCGCGATATCAAGAATCGTTCCGTGGGCACAGGCTGTGTGGGGCAACGCACAGCAGACGTCGATTGTTTCACTTTTATTTTACGGACGGTTTCGGGGAGCTCGCGCGAGCCCTGCGCTCTCTGCAACCTTACTGCCGGTTCGTTTCGTGTGCACTGTTTTCGACTTAGTTTTTGTGTACTTTGGTTTGTTCTTATTTTTGTACTTCAGATCTATACAATTCTTATGCTCGGGGTTTTTTTTTTCTTTTTTTTTGTGTTGCTCCCTTCGTGGCGGAAAACCCCGGCAGTGGTTTCTCTTTTCCTGCTTGAAGTTTTATTCTTCTCTTTTTGTTTTGTCTTGCGTTTTACTCTCCGCGAACAATCTCTGTACCAAGTTAGGAGCTTTTATGCTGTTATGTATGAGTAGATTTTCCATCAAACAAAAAAAGATCATTTTTTGCCCTGATGCTCCAAACTGTGTGTTGATAAATATTTAAAGAAGTAAGAAAAGCCCTAAAAGTCCTCGTTAGCTCAGCATAAATTCACGATTCGTCACACGCAAAGTAATTCGACCATAAAGGTCCGTTTTTTGTCAAAACCGGCGTACGTTTTATTGCATTTTGAAGCGCGCAAAATTTATATTCAGCCGTTTGTAACACACTCCGCAAATCACCGCACGCCACCAGGGAAGTGCTTAACAAAAGCACACACCAGGTCGAAAATAAGTACGCACAACTACACGTGTGGATGAGCCGCACTAAACACCATAATTTACAATTAACGATCGCCTTTTGCACAATCACTGCGACAGAGGGTGCACAGAACCATCACTGGGATGTGGGAGGAGGAGAGGGTGGTACCTTTTTCACCTACCCACTCCCCCCCCCCCGACGGGAACACTTCTAATCGGTGGTGCGCTCCCTGTGTGTTGCGATATTTTTATTTGTTATGTTTCGTGATTTTTTCGTCTGAGCAAACCGGGAGCAAAACTCGCTTACACACACTGATAAACACACAAATACACAAAGTACCAATCAATTTAAAGATGCCCCGGCATGCTGCGTAGCACCGAAAACGCACATCGTCTCCAAGGTAGAAAGCAGTGTCGACGCGAAGAGGTGAACGGGGAAAACGGTGTAGAGAACATGAAAACGACGAACCGGCAACTAACCAAACCGAGGAGGCGCATAACCAACCGCAACGAAGCGTTCGATAAAACTGGCGGTTCGATCGCGCAGAGCTAGTTGCGGAACATGCGCTAACGGCTGGTTCGCTCGCGAGATCATTTTTGAACTGCGGCGATTCGTCTCTTCACGCTCGCCGTATTGCGCGTTGCAGGGTTCGTTAGTTGGTATACGGAGTAACATTATGTCATTATTCTAATTTACACAACTTTCGGACCCGCGTAAGTAACAAATATGTTTTTTACTATAAAATCTGTCAAGAGTGGCTTGGTAGAATTAACTATTGACACATGTACTATTTCAATAATAGATATCTTTCAAATTTCAAACCTAAACTCAATTATGCGGGGTGGGGGGGGGGGGTATGGCAAAACCAGCAGGCGGCTCAACCATGCGCATGAACATGACGGCTGTTAAATCGCGGGGAACATTCATCGCGATAATCAGAATTACAAAAACATTAACATTTCTCGAACTATTATCACTGAAAATTAATAAACCGACAACTGCTCGGTCCCAAGCATCGCGGATAATAGACGCTCTACTATATTTAAACATATTTTCATCTTCACCGAAGTCTCGTGTTTTGAACAGTGGTATAGCTCCCGTATATTTAACAGAACAAATCTACGATGTTTAAGAAATTTAAAATATGGTAGAATAATAAAACTATTTTTGTTCCAATTTATTGGTTTGAGTTGCGTATACAGTCTTTCCCCGTGTTACGCGACACTTGAGTTACGCAGATTAGAGATACATGATTTTTTTAAATTTTTACAGTTCTTATGTCAAATCGATGCAATTTTCTCCGACAACTTTCAAATGAGAAATAAATTGCTTTATAAAACAAAAATAAAACAACTTTTTTTTGCTGAAAACGTGATATTTGACTTACGCTAAAATCGTGGTACGAATTAACATTTCTCATGAAAGATTTCGATCAGCTAAATAACGGTATTTAAAAATTTATAATAACATTTTTCCGGCATTGTCAGCCTGATCTTATACATTAAACTATCAGAAACATATACATTAAATAAAAGTTAAATTTAGATCTACTGAGTATGGCGACAATAAGCTCAAGGTAGATGGTCCGTGTATGTCCTGTACTGTAGGATCATGTAGTATTGATCTCTGTAGCATTTTGAGAGACTGAGAACTTTAATATTCTCTCATTCAAAACCATATTTTTCTATAAATTCTATAAATCAAAGTTTACTGTAGACTTTCGAACAACACCAACAAAAATATGATTTTTGATATTTTTTATTCGATGCGTGCACCTGTAAAGGTGAAATCCCCTGTAGTAAAACTAGTTAGACACAGAGAGTGAGCGAATGAGAGAGGAGAGTGAACAGATCATGCACGGTGAGGTTACCAGCTTGCTCAAAAATCTTTTTGAATTTCACTCTTTTTGGTTCAACTGCATTGCCGGTGGAGAAGAAAAGCGAACGCATCACAGTGTGCAACACCCAATGCATTCGGCGACGGCACGAGCATAGCCGCTTAGAATCATTCCTCTATCTACGTTTTCCTTCTACCTTTTTCTGCTCGTGATATACAACTGTGAAGAAACGGATTTTTCAAACCACCATTGGGCGCAACGTACACATATAAATCTCTCAAACATGATTCCAAGAGGTGTCAACATATTACAACCCATGTTTTAATTTAAGCAACGAAATTCTAGAACACAACTATCTTAAAAGCAGTGCGTCATATCACCTCAAAAAAGGAACGATAAAATAAAGAACATGGGTAAGCTACAACAGTTTGAAAAAAAATTAAGTGACCTGTATCAACATCATTGTTAGTATCTCTGTTAATGGGGAGTGGGTTCATTAAACAAATGGATCGTGATCATTAGTATGTAAATGAAATGGTTCAATCTTAAACCAAATTTCGATTGTTTTCTGAGCTTCATAAGCTGCTTCGAGCGCCAGCCGACTTGAGCTCATTCTTTCATATTTATCCAGCACTTACAAAGGAATAGATGATATAAATTTACAGACTAAATTACAGTCTGTAAAATATAGCATTACATCGAGGAATACATGGTAGGACAAAATTAGCAAACTGCGCAAGAAAACCAACAAAGCTTAAAGCAAAAAAACCCTAGCAGATGCATTAGTATCGACTTACCCAACGCAACCATTAGCAGTAAAGGTGAGCACGTTCCACTCTGCGAAGCTTGCGCATACATTGGTGCTCTTCATTTCGCAGTATACGCAAAAAGGGCCGCACCACACGCAATCGCGTTCTTGTTCGAATATTTTATGCTTCGCGTCCGATCATGCGTTCTGGCGCTATCCCTTCACTGGTCGGCAGCGCTGCTACTTTGTAGTGGCGTGGAAGATCTAGACCTCGATTGTCCTTTTTGATAAAGGCTCTAGACGCGCATCAGTGATATAGGCCAAATGTTAACTGATACTTGCTGATCGTACTGCTGATCTTTAGCATTTGCCAAATATCCCCTAAAAATATCTATCACTACCTACCATACCACGGCTAAACCTGTGGTAAGAAGGAAAAGAAATACGCAAAAACATGCTAACCGTATCATTATGAGTGCCCAATTTTGGGATGCCCAGGCGGTAGAGTTTAGCGCCCGTTGGCCAAAACAACACCGCTATAGCCACCGTGACGTGGTACAAACCTTGTGGCACTAAATGGAGAACGGAATTTCGTTTACGATAATGACCGGTCGCAAACCTGTGCTTAAAGTTTGTTCGGACGGACTTCAAATATTCAAATTGCTTCCCACTCTTAGCACCCGTACCCGATGCCGTGTAGTGGCGACAGAGGTGACATGCACACCGATTAGTCGGATCGGATCGAGCCGAAGGGTTTACCTTCCAGCAATGGCAACTCCGGAACTGCTTCCAAAATCTATCCCTATCTTAGTGATCCATACCTTGCCGAGAGAGTCTTGAGGCGAACGGTGATCGGATTGTCATTTCTTTTTTGTACATCACCTTTAATCGTCTGCGGGACTGAATGATTCGTGACTTTGTAAATATATAGAAAATGGCAGTAAAGCATACAAATGGCCGATAGATAACATTAGTCTCATCACATCATCTGCATTGTTTGTGAAAGCTGAAATTGGATTCGACACAAAATTCGACTTCTTTGGAAAAGGGTAAACCCTTGGGAATGTTGCACCTCCGCCCACACGCGATGGGACTTCACAGTGTGTGAAAATTAAATTTAGCGTACAAAAAATTCTTAGGGTTCGATTAATTCAAATAGAAAAAACACACACACATCAAAAGAAATGAAGTGTATTTGTTTAGGATTGAAATACGCCAAAATGTAGGCAATTTGTTGTACGCGTGAGTTAAGCCATAAAACCAATAGCAGCGCCATCTCGAGGCAATGACACAACTACTCCCCTTTTTCCAATAGCGCCATCTACGTAATTAGTTATGCAAATTATGGGTTCAAAGGGTGGTGTCTCGACTAATAATTAGGAAACATTTGTATGTCCACGGAAAGAGGGGAAATTAAGCCAGCGTACAAACCCAAAAACGTAAACATCGCTACCGGAACACAGCACGTACCACAATAAGTACCCCAAGAAATACATGCAGAATTTAGTTAACAGCACAGATTTTGGAGCTTGAATTTAATTCTAGATCTTCATATCACCTTGCTAGCAAATCTTGCATAGAGTCCTTGGCGGGTAGCTCTTGCTTGACACTTGTTAGCGCTCTCCGGTGAATATGGTAACTGTGCTGATTTTTGCTCCCATAGAAAACTCGAGTCGCGAGTTTTAACTATCTAGTGTAGGGCGCAATCCTACACAGTATTATTTTCATTTTTAAACAATGAGTGCAAAAATTGTTACTGCCAACAATTGTAGCGCATAGTATTGTTTTGGATTAGATTCTTTTGAGATACACCTTCTTGGCGTATATACATTTACCATACCTATCAATTACACAAGTGTGACCATACGAAGAAGCTCACATTCTTGAAAGGATGGTATCCAACGCATTATGAAGTGAGAGCTATCCATATCAAGATCGGCTTCACTATAACAATTCAGCTCTTGCTGCAGCAACGGGGCTACAAGAAAAGACATAAACACCACAAACAAATACTATTGCAAAGAAGGAAAGGCAGAATAAAATTGTTTTCTATATTCTCATTCTTTTCCCTTTGCCAATAAAATCTTTTATGACAAAATGTTCACCAAATGCGGGCCGGTCTGGTGGTACAGTCGTCAACTCGTACGACGTAACAACATGCCCGTCATGGGTTCAAGTTCCGAATAGTCCGTGCCCCCATACGTAGGACTAACTTATCCTGCTATGGTAACAATTAGTCACTGAAAGCCAAGCTCATTTCACTAAGTGGGTACAGGCAGGCCTTGACCAACAGCGGTTATTGTTAGCGGTTAAGTTTGACGTTGGAAGTCAATACAAAAGTAAGTCAATAATAAGTCAACAAAGCCATAAATAAAAAAAACATCCAGAGGGTGACCAAACATTCTAATCAAAGGCACTGGACACTTTCCTTTTCGTTTATGCACATTCATGTTACGCTTGTGGTCTTCTGGAATACGAGTGGCTCCCTGCTCGGCTCGATTATCTTACGAGAATGTCACACCAGGAACGCGGGCAACGGGTTCAATGGCTAGATAAAATGAAACAGGACCTGTTTAGAAACATATAGATGCCGACCGGCGGAATTCGGTTCAAGAGAATTGCACAAGCATCCCAAAGAACTATCAGACCTTTTAGATGTCATACAACATAGTTCGTCAATCCACATAAAGGTATATCCTTAAACTATCTAACTAATGCATCATTTAAATTGTCGTATGCTGATAAATTTTCAGCGCTGTTAATTTGAATTGAAGTGTACAAGGTACTATTAAGTCATTTCTTTAACTATGAAAATATATTGATTTTTTTCAGATACAATCATTATTTGTAACCAATAATGTTAATCTATTAAAATGTGGCTCAATTCTTAATCAAAATAAAAAATATCAAAATAATAATGCAAATAGATTTTATTAATTTCATGATTCAACTGAATGTTTTTAGATTTAAATCGAAAGAAAAATTACCTCAATTGAAAAGACCCCAACAAATAATTACCCGGATGCCCTACCCCCTTGTCCTATGGCTAGGCGGATCTGTCAAATGGAGAAACAACATGTTTGACAGCTTCGATGCAGTTTGGTTGTTTGTTTGCGTTGCGCTTTCTACCTCCATAATTACGTCTGTTAAGTTGCTAAATATTGAGCAAAGTTAAAATAAAACATAACTCCTGTACACCGGAAACTATTCCTACCTAAAGATACCAGACGCTGCCGGCAACGAAACACTCTCTTCATCCTTTGGTAAGTGTTTGCAATCAGCGTCCATCGGCATGGGCGTGCCTTCTCGACGTGCCATTAAACGCGTAATGACGTCTGGCGCTTGGGAAGTTATTTTCAAACAAAACGTAACTTTCCAACTTGTCGCTCTGTGTGTTTGATTTCAGATCACTTGCTGTATCGTAAAGTTACAAAAATGGTCTGGCTAGAATCTTGCTGGTCTCCATTTATTTGGACAAATTCCGTAAAATCGGGAAGCTACGCAGTGGCCGCTTACACCGTGGCTACGTCCATCGTGTTGATTACAATGGTAAGCACATGTTGGTTTTTGGTGGTTGTATGGTTTTATGTAGCAGCTTTCATTCTTTGTACTAAACTGTTTCGGTTTTATGTCCCGTTTAAAGACAACATACAACTTGCTCGGAGGGGATTCATCGCAATTATACTCTCCACTGTTTGAGACCGACATACGCGATTCCATGCAGGTTGTCGGAGGATTTTTTATCCTGTATTTCATTCTGCTGATTCTTTCCGCTGGAGGAGTTTGCTACTCATTGAAAACCACAACCCGTGGTTGGATGCTACCATGGTTGGCACTATTCGGGATCGCCATTCTGTTCCAGTTTGTGTTCGGCCTGTGGCTAATCGGAGGCTATTACATTTATGTGAGTAATTTATATCACAAAAGCAACGGGCAGTACGTAAAATTGTGTTCATTGTTTACAGCTGCAACAAACTTTATCGAGCCTTATTCTTTGGGTATGGATGGCCTACAACGTGAGTATAGTTATAAAGCTTTATCAGCAAATCAATGTGCTAACGTTGCTTTCTAATTCCTTTATCCTACAGATTTACTGCTGGATGTGCGTTTACTCACAATACCAAATATTTGAAAATATGCAATCTCCTAACATCGAACTGCTGATGCCTTGAGTGTTCCAAACTACGACCACACAAAGGTGGACAGAATCTCCCAAATGATTTACCTTTTTCTAGTTTTTTTTAATCATTCCAGTAAGAACATGCATGTGCATGTTGCGCCTTAAAATTAACTTTACCTTTACTAGTGCAGTAGTCTACATTTGACGATTTTTTTGCATTTGTGTGCACCAATTTTATTCCATTTACGTAGGTACAAACGTATTAGGAATATAATAATGAACGTTAAGCTCTTGACAAATTAAGAAACACAAACTAACGTAGAACTAGATAGCCGACTGAGAAGAAAAAGTACCGTCCAAGTATAAAAACATACACAAATCTTTTTGAAATAAAGAAATTTTTAAGAACACAAAACCGATGCTTGTTAACTTTAAATGTATTCTGTTATTGCAACTTTTAAAATTGCCGAACAGAAATAGCTGAAAACGATGCATTTAAGGATTCTTTAACGTTTGCTCTTTCAAATATTTTGTGTAACGTGTTTAAATATGGATATTGTTGGACCAACTGGGGTGGTCTGATGCTAAAAAAATGGTTGGAAAACATTACAATGGAATGCCGTTTATCCGGGCTCATCAGGACTCCACATCGCCGAGATACTCGAATAATATGGATTCAAGTATGCTTTTTAAAATCACAAATTGTGTGTTTTTTATGTTTAGGAAAACTTAGTTAGTTTTAACTTCATGTAACTTTAAAGAAAATATTTGAAATTTGAGATTAATGTTAATGTTTTCAGGTATGATAATGTGCTCTGATGATAGTTTATTTTCCTCAGCAAGCAATGTCATTGTTTGTGCAGAATCATTTTTCAATAACGCGGATATACGGACAGCCGGAAAAAAAGATACCCGAATAAACGGCGTTACACTGTACCTCTTTTTTGAATAACATACAAATGAATTCTTTTTGAAGTGTTCGAAACCTATACTGTGGCAAAAACTTCTTTCTTGTTGTATCGCAATTAAATTTACTCGCTCCTTTAAATTCTTTTCGATCTCCTATGTCATCCATAGACAGCCATCGCAAAACAGTCTGTCATCCCGTCTGACTCAGCCTGTCAAACGCCTATCCAATATGGCTTCGTGTGAAACGCCATGAGTATCCTTCTCCCTCACACAGCGAACTGCAAAAAACACCTCACTTGGCAAACAATTTACGCGTTTGTGGGGTTTTACGCAAAAATTGGGTAGATTCTGTGTGTGAGCGATCCACGGTTTGTTTCTGCCTTCTGTTTGCCTACGAGTGCGCGTACACATTGTGATATTTTAGCGTTTAGGAGCGAATCGGGCAATAAAGTCGATGAGTTTGGGGGCAGCGCAGCCAGCAGCAGTAGCAGCAGTGTTCATGCAAGTGTGGCATATATGACGACGGTTCAAAGAAATAGAAGCTGGTAAGCGCTGCGACGGCGGGTCGATGATTAACCCTCCGCCACGATCTGGCCATTGACTTCTCATGCGTGTTTCCGTCTCTCTTCGGTGTGATCTTTTTACAGTTAATATTTTCGTTACCTCGGTGCAAGATACTGTCCCTTTGTAGTGCGAGAAAGCTCCCCCGTGAGTTTCACAGTGCTGGTTGTCCTATACGCGAAAGCCAGAGCTTACATAAATCTATAAACCCGCACATTCGGCCAATCTAGATATCAGCCAGCAGAAAGTGTACAAATTTTCCCGTTTTGGGGACGTCCCGATTAGAGTGGACCAGCACAAAACAAAGCGATAAAAAGGGATAATCCTCCCCATTGGTGCGGAGCGACGGGAAGTTGCGAGTACGGGAGCCTCGCCTAAATAGGAAGAAAATATCCGACCAAGCAGCATTACACACGTGTGCGTGAAAGAGACAGAAACAGACTGTTCGAGAAGCAGCAGCAGCAGTAGCACCGAACCGGAAAAGAAACACAGCACCACTTCCAAGCAACAGAGCAGCACTAAGGAAAAATACTACAGATTTTCTTTCGGTAAACACAAAGATCCTGCTGGGTTCATAATCCCTGGTTGGCTTTCTCGTAGAGCGACCCCGTCCAGAAAATGTCCACGCCAGCCCGCAGACGTCTTATGAGAGATTTCAAAAGGTAAATTTTCTAAAGGTTTCGCAATGAATGTGTGTGCTTGTAGTGTGCCTGTATGCGTATCCTGGTTGACGCAACAAATCAGTCCATCGGTTTAGTGGAAGGTTTAAGAAAAAAGCAAAATAGAACAAGTGCTAAACAGTGCCGAAGATGTGCAACCAGAAACAGCCAGCCCCTGTTTCAGCAGGACAAACGATTCGGTGTGCATCAAGGGGCTTGGGCAATACATGTGGAAGTGAAATCGTGCCACATACAACTAAAAAATAATCGCGTTTACCGTTGTCATAGCAGTATTACCGTTTATTATCCGGTCTACTTTGGCCTGGCAGTTTTATCCTGGTTGCCTCGACAAAATACGGCTGACTGTGGTATTGGGTATGTACGGTGGGTGGGCGTTGGAGAGTGGATGGAACCGAATCCTTGTTTTAATGTGAAGGGGACACATTTTGACTTCTTCCAAGGAGGTAGTATTCGATCCAACGCGCGCCCCGCGTTTTTTTTCTGTGTGATATAAATATCCACTACAGTCGAACGAACTCAGACAAGCAAAGAACGGTGCGACCTTGTAGTAACAGTGTGTTTTTTCACCATCGAATCCAACACACAAAAAGGATGCCCTTGGGTTGGGCAAATGAACGATGAGCATCGCGCACACCGTACCAGAAACGGATAAAACAATACACGATGGCGTTTACGCGTGTATTTGTGTATGTGCGCTAAGCGCATAAGCAGCTGTTTAAAAGGGCATGATAGTGTAGTAGTAGATAGAGATGCATTTGTATGAGATTGATACTATTTCACTAGATATCATTATTGACGATGCAAGCAAACACGTCTTTATACTTGGCTCTTTATACTTGCTGGGGTCATGCACTTTTATCGATATTCTTCTATTTGGCGTATAGTCCCGTCCTAGTGCGAACCGCGACTGGGCCTTCGAGACTTAATGCATTACCAAGCAGCCGGATAAAGTCAATACTACGGGGTGACGTTCCATCCTAGGTTTGAACCCATGACGGGCATTTTATTGAGTCCTTCGAGTTGACGACTGTACCACGGGCGATTTTATCGATATCAGAGGCAATTAGGGAATACATTTGGGTGGCCTTACCGCGTGAGGCTTCGTCAACTCCAATCATTACTTATCATGATGAATCATGAATCAACCATTCTTATTGAATGATTATTCTAGAAGTATAACTGTCTTTGTTTATGTTTGTTCCCGCATCAAAATTCGTACTAGATGCCTCTGAAAGCAATAACCAACCATTCACTTTGGCAAAGACATAGTGACACCAAAACCAAAAAATCAAACTAATTTCGGCACACTTTGGGTGGTGCCGGTTGTTGGCATAGAAGAAAGAGGGGATGGCTGCGGAAACCGCTGAGTCAAGGAAATGCGATGACGCGGATTACTTTTTTGCCTTCCCACTCACCGTCTTGGTGAGATAGGTTCAAACCATCGCGTCCGTGCGGAATGACCACCAAGCTAATCCGCACACGCCATCATCTTCTGCAGATTCACTCTCAGCGCCGGAAAGCGGTGAGAAAAGATGCTCACACGGCAGTTGCGGTTGGTAAAAGTTTATTTTCGTAGTGTACATACACATAGGCCTGCAGCAAATAGGTGTACGACTGACAAAACGAAACAAAGCGCGAGTGGGAAGGAAATGATGTACAATAAAGGGGCCAGGGAATACGCTGTTCACACACCGCGCAGCAATTAGCACGAGAAATAGGAAATTTCAGATGTAAGGAAAAAATATATTATTCAAACAGTACCTAGGAAAGGATATATCCAATGACGATCGGACTCTAAACAACTTGTGGAAATGTAGAGCGAAAGTGCACGCGTTGTAGGTTGATGACAAACATAATCGATTGAAGAAAATTATTCCATTACCTACCCGTTATTCTTTCATTACGCAACGTAGCCCAGAATTGGCGACCTATTCTTGTGGTCAGAGAATGCCGATTTGTTTACGTTCTGGGTCGGAGAATGATGGAATATAAGCGTCCACGATCGGCCATAAGATGCATCGTGATGGTTATAGTAGTAGATTACTCACTCTCACCCTCACCCTATGTCCCGGATTTCAAGTTCAATTTCTATCAATATACAATGTGCTCGGCTTGTATAGTATTGCTGGACCCACTACCACATTGAAGTCGGTCGCGTCATTGAGAGTGTGTCAAGGAACAATTGTTAAGCCCGATCATGCCCTTCTGCGTGCAAGATCGATGCTTTAATGCTGGCTGATAAGCGCCTGAGTCCCTCTGACCATTCTTGCCTTGATCCTAAGAGTCGTTGCATCATTGTTGTGCAATTTCGAGCGATCTAACATGATACAATGGCTATAGAAACGTATACAATTTAAGGAAACCCTTGTATATGGCACGGAGTAATTGATGTTTCTATTCATTTCAGGCTTCAGGAAGATCCACCTACCGGCGTGTCCGGTGCACCGACCGATAACAATATTATGATTTGGAACGCTGTGATTTTCGGACCACACGACACACCTTTCGAGGACGGTACGTTCAAGCTAACGATAGAGTTTACCGAGGAGTATCCCAATAAGCCGCCTACGGTGAGGTTTGTGTCAAAGATGTTCCATCCAAATGTGTACGCGGATGGCGGTATCTGTCTGGACATTTTGCAGAATAGATGGAGCCCTACATACGATGTGTCAGCTATACTAACATCCATTCAGGTACGTCCCTGGTCCACGATGCATGAAGTGGGAAGTTTCCTAGTAGCGCGTTATAATTCATACATATGCTCTAACTTTGTATTCGCTATTTCGCTAACTGTACTTGCAGTCTTTATTGAGTGATCCAAATCCAAACTCACCGGCCAATTCGATGGCAGCGCAGCTCTACAAAGAAAATCGCCGGGAGTACGAAAAACGAGTGAAAGCCTGCGTCGAGCAAAGCTTTATCGACTAGCCCCGTTCCCATTGCTGTCTTTGTCCTCTTCGTCTTCGCTATCGTGTCCACCATTGTCCTGATCGTGTCGCCCTCCGTTTTGAACCGGTGTTCCGAGATCATCAGCCCCGCTGCTGTACGCCATGCGATGTCAGTGTTGTAGATCGTAAAGTGGGTACTTTAGTGGATCTCTCCCTGAAAACTGCTCACAGTTCGTGGCTCCTTACACCGACGATGATGTTTCGGTAACTTTTCTTTGGCAGTAGATCACGTTTCTTCTCCGACAGTGCTGTCCTGAAAAACGCATTCTCTTGCCCTACGATGTCATGAGTCATTGCATGTGTAACGAAGCAAAAAAAAGAGAGAGAGGGAGTTATCAAACAACAGGCGTAGCTGTAGTATCATCATACCTCCCAATGAATTGCTAAAACATAGATACAGATTCCGAGTCTACTCTGTAGACGATGTGAGTTGCTTTCATACCTGCTATACGTAAAGCTATATTTTCACGCAATATTGAAGCAAAAAATTAAATCATACAGTTCATCAAATCTATTTTGCGCATAATTTTGTAACAAATCATGTTAAAAATGGGGAAACAGAAATATACATTTACCCGTTGGAATACAATCCTCGCCGATGGTAGAATGGATCTTCCCCTCTCTCTCTCTCTCTCACACACACACAAACACTTTGATGTGCGGCAATGCGACTAATTATCAGCCAAAAGAAACCTTTACTTCCATTGTTCTTTTCTCCAATGTTGGCTGTAATTAAGCTATGATTATTTTGGAACAGTTAATGAATCTTTCGAATGTCACAATATACCCAGTTTAGCATATGTTTTGTTAACACATGCTTTGATCTTCTATCGGCAAAATTTACAAAAGTGCAAGGGCCATTGTGAATGTGTATGAGGGTGCGTGGAATAAAGTGAACGTAATTAAGTTCGAATCCTTGCTGGATAAAAGCGAGAGTGAAAAGTGAACATGTTTTGCTGCTAATTACGATACCTTTAATTTACAAAAGATAATATATAAATGCAAATTGTACTAATTGAACATTATTGGAATGAATCATCAAATACCTGGTGAAAGAAGGTTTAAAAAGTGTTAGTGAAAAATTGTCGTTACGGCAGTAAATTTATCATGGAATAAACTACAGAACACGATTAACAGCTTTGCCACCGTCGGCAGATGATGACAACAGTCGTCGGCTGGATTGGAATCGCATCCGCAGTACACTTTTTTAATTTACAGATTCATTTACGCTCTATAACACACTGGTGTTATGCATACACATGCTCGGCAAGGGTGTACGCATATACTACAACATACTACTGCACATAATACACTTACCGATAGGTAAATATCGGCTTCGCGAGTGGTAAAAACGACGGAGACAGCGAGGGGAAGCAGTGAAAAGTTCGCGCAAAATAAAGGTGACCTAGGATATGTTATGGTGAAATATTATAGTACTGTCTAAGCATTATTATATACGCGAGGCGCGAAAACACTCGACGAACAAACCAGGGAAAGATAGCAATGAATGAGCTCCGAGCGGGTTTATATGAAACATAATAATTACATTGAACAAAAGCATAAAAGAACGCAACTTTACAACTATCGGACACTCTCACTAGAACTCGACCTGATACTGTGTAATAATAATAATAAATAATGATAAAGAAAAAAAATAAGAAACACAAATTGAATAAACGAAAGGAAAACATGATGATGCTAAAATAGTGCATACAATTAGTAGCTGACGATGAGAAGCGTACAAGAGAGCACGATATTGAAATGTGAAACAACATAACTCTTAATAGCAATTGTATGTGAGAACAGCCGCTGGGATTCAGAAGCCAGCAAATTATAACGAAACTAAACAAAGTAAAATAAAGCGTATTAAACCTTATCGACGATGGGGGTTGGTCTTTTCTTAGAAATATGGCGAAAATTGTTGAACTGATTTACTACAGCATATTTAAGATTAGCGCTAGCCCTGCATTTTTATTTTCATCATTTCACAATTTGATTATATGTAATAAATTTTGTGTGATTCAAAGGCTCTATCACAAAAAACGATGAGTGAGTCATCCAGTTTTGTTGTTGAAAATTATATAATAAATTATTATGATGAATAATGGCTGATCTTTCGATTATCTTATTTCTAGCAATACTTCAAGGGAAGGATTAAATAGCTCCTGGTGTAGGGCTGGAATGCCAAGCTCTTAGTTAAGAAGCGAGCTAAACAGGGATTATTGAACTGGCGAGTTTTTTCTTTAACGGGCAATTTGAAAGATTCCATGAACATCCGTAGGAGCAAATCGAACAGTAAGTATTCAACTGTGCGCTATATACATATTTTTGTTTTGTTTTTATTTGCTGCCAAAATGTCAAACGAAAAAGGCCAACAATATTTTCATTGCAAAGAGAAACGATAAAAGTATCGCACATATCGCAAGTCCCCTTACAAAACAAAGAAAGGGTGCGCATATTTATACAACCTAGCCATTTCCATCAGTTCCGCCAGAAAGTGTTCTTTTGTAGCATGAATGACGCAAAGGTAAGCGTTAGCTTTTCCTGCCAGCGATGCATGCAGCCCATTCATGTCGACGATACATTCGCCAGCCTGGGCGAGCATACGCTGGCGGAGCTGGCGCTACCGATCAACTCACATCTGGAGGTTGACCTCGAATCGCAATCGGTCAGCTTTGACCACTTTGTGCCACCGTTCCGTGTAACCGATTCGACAAATGATACCAACGGGTTCATGTTGCTGTCAGACGGCCAAAACAAGGAGTCGCTCGGCCACAGCTTGCGCGTGAAGGCGGAACTGTTCGATGCGCTATCGAACAACTCGGAAATCGACCATCCCCTGTGCGACGAGTGTACCGATACGTTGCTGGAACTGATGGACAAGCAGCTCAAGATCGCCGAGGATGAATGGAACGATTACAACAACTATCTGAAGAAGCTGGAAATGACGGACGATGTGCCAAACATTGACGAGTTGGAGCAGGAACTGGCCGGCCTGAAGGAGGACGAAACACGACTGCTCGAGGAACTTAGCAGCCTGTCTCGCGAAGAGCAATCCATCCGGCAAGCGGTCGAGGAGCAGGAAAAGGAAAAGCAGCGGCTCGAACGAGAGGAGAACAAATACTGGCGCGAGTATACGAAGCATCGCCGAGACGTAATAACCACCGAGGACGAGTTCCGTTCCCTCGAATGCCAGATGGCGTATGCCCAGAGCCAGCTAGAGAAGCTGAAGAAAACAAACGTCTTCAATGCAACCTTCCACATCTGGCACTCGGGACACTTTGGCACGATAAACAACTTCCGCCTCGGGCGGCTACCATCGGCTCCGGTCGACTGGTCGGAGATAAATGCGGCCTGGGGTCAGACGTGTCTGCTGCTGTCGGCCTTGGCACGCAAAATGAATTTCACCTTCAAACAGTATCGCCTGGTACCGTACGGCAATCATTCCTACATAGAGGTCCTGGGCGAAGGGAAAGAGCTACCGCTGTACGGGAACGGAGGATTCCGTTTTCTATGGGACTCCAAATACGATGCGGCGATGGTTGCATTCCTCGACTGTTTGCAGCAGTTCAAAGAAGAAATTGTCCGCCGAGATCCCGACTTTTGCCTGCCTTACCTAATGGAGAAAGGAAAAATCGAAGATGCATCGACCGGAAGCAGTTTTTCGATCAAGTAAGTAACGAAACACTAGCTTTGCAAACACTCTTTACTATTCCTGTCCATTATGCTATTGCAGGATCCAATTCAACTCGGAAGAACAGTGGACCAAAGCGTTGAAGTACCTGCTGACGAATTTAAAATGGGTGCTCACGTGGGTATCGTCTCAGTTCACCGAGGACAAGCAGCGGTAGAACTCAAAATACTTTCCCTTTGCCCTCGTGCAAGTGCGAGAAAAAACTGCAGAACTTTCGTGATATTACTTCGTTGGCGATGGTCCTCGTCGTGTATAGATAGAACAAAATACATCCACTATGTATTGCATAACTCTCTGTTGCGTTAGTGATAAATAAAAGGTAAACCATGAAATTATCAGTGGCCTTATTATCAAAAGCTTATTACAATACATATCGCACGATTTTTCCCACAATCGTGATTAAATTATCGACAGGCATGTTTAGAGTAAGATTTAAACATATGTTTTATTAAAAAAAACTTTGAACTAAGTCTATAAAATGTTGTTCTTAGTAGATGTGGTCTGCGCAAATGTATTTTTAAAACCAAGTGGTCCACTATCCGAAAAAGGTTGGAAAGCACTACTCAACATACAAAAAGTCAGTGTTCGAGCTAGGTGAACAGGTCTTCGCAGTTTTGCCCTTCACAGCAGTGCTCGGGCTGTCCCAATAGGATTCTTACAGGAAATATCTCATTTGTTCTACATCCTTCGCTTTGAACGCTGCCATGTATTTTTCTGTAATACGTATGTATGGGCTATCTGCGCATGTGTATGTGCGAAATAACGTGTAAGCAACGTTTATTTTCAAAAATGTATAGCAATTTTGCCAATTGTTGACAAATTTGCAGCGACAACTCCATACTTTAAAGTACACGTAATATATGTAGTAAAGTACATAGTATTACTCAAGATGTAAACATTTAAAATTAGATTTTTTTAGAAGTTTTCGACAAAAATTATGATTTTAGGAATTGTTGTTTTGTATCCAATCGAAAACAGAAATAAAAATGAATGTAATTTTTTTTTTGTCCAAAATTGAGATTTTGAACAAGTGTTGTATAATATTTTGAAAATGTATCTAAGAATGATAATGTATGCCATATGATCGGAAAGATACACCTAGAATATCTGATTGCTTTTGAAATTTCTAAACATTGCCAAAATGTGTCCATCAAATGAGGGAAACGATTTTATTAAAACTGATTTTCAAAACAACGAAATGACAATGCACAAACAACAGTGAGTACACCGAAAATAAACACAATGCATTTTTTTTTGCCACTTAATTTTGTCCACCAACACAATTGCACACCTGCGCGAGCTCTTTGGCGGCCATCTTGAACCCTCAAAACCTCTCACAACGCCTTTCAAAAACGATCGCCAGCGAGGGAAAATCGCACCGAATTGGAGCGTTGGCGAGCTTGCAAAAACCGGGTTTTGTCCTACGGGCCGCTCTGTCAATCTGCTGTCCCACGAAATGAACGAACATTGCTCAGCGGATTGATTTTGCCTCGTTAAGGCAGCGCTCTGTGAGCTAGCGATAATGGCACACGATATCGGTTTGGATATTGGTACGTGACAAGTATTTGTGTAAGTTATTAAATCTTTTTTGTTCACCGAAACACTGAATATTCTTATAGTCTAGTCCAATTCCTTCATTTTTCACAACAAAAAAAAAGGTTTTTATTGCAATTAATGGCTGTTCTACAAGGCAAGAAACTGATGCCAGAGCACAAATCAAACAAAGTTTTGCTTCTCGCCTGACAGTTGTCGTTCGACAACTGACAGAGCGCTGCCTAAGTCGCCAGCCGAAAGAACGAAAGCGAGCGCACAATTTTTCCTCGCGAGTAGAGCACCGAGTCTGCCCAGTCTGGACGGTTTGCTAGTTCTACTTCCTTCGTGCGTGGTAAATTGTTAAGCTTTAAACTTGAGCCGTTTTGCTACAACGGGGGAGAAAAAAACCAACTACATTAGTGCACTACTGCAGCGAAAAGTTTCCCAAACGGTTCTGCCTGAAATATTGCCCTAATCGGCACGCTGGAACAGGTGGCAGTGAATATAAAATTAGACACTTGTAAATTTGCTGACACCGATGGCAATTCGGTTGCCGGGGAGTCCGTTTCTCGCATTCGTCAGTCGATAATCTACAGCTGAGATTTAGTTGCAAAGTTGTACCTACTTTTCGATGTGCACAATAGAATAGTAATCTTTTTTTTTTAACTTGAAAAGGGACGAACAAACACCAACAGTGCGAAAACGAATATTTGATCCAGACGGGGTTTATCGCCAGTTTTGCACTGCTCGAATGAAAATTCACTTTAGCTTTGTGGTCTATTTTCATACGATGCAGCAAATGCTGTTAGTTTTCCATCGGCACGGAAAAGAAATATTGGAAAATTTGTTTCATTTACGTAATTCCGACGTTGGTAGTGTGCGTCGCGTATAATTGCGCATGTGTGCACGTGCGTCTCTGCCCGACTGTGTATATGCAGGCGAGCGGATGAATTTGCACGCGATTGTGTAATCCCGGTAATAGTGAGAATATTCTTGGCCGCTCCATTGCCAATTGAGCGATTGCCACCGGCTGCCCCTCGTCACCGTACACCTGCCGGCAATTGTACCCCGCGTTTCTTCCCGCAACAACGTCCGTCGCGAAAAATGCGTCGCCCTTCGCCACAACGAAGGACGGCGCTTCACGCATTATCACGTGCTATTTTCCGTTGCTGGACGAAAGATGGATTGAGCAAGCAATGTTCCAATGCCTTCCTTTTCCGTCGTCTCTTTACAGGATTTACCGGGAAACAACAGAAAGCAGATTCGGGGCTTGCGTTAGCACTTGCGAAAAGAAGGCTAAACACCAGGAAGAAAAATCGTCCTCGCCGTCTTGTGTCGTCGTCGTCGTCCCCCCACCAGTTTTCCAGTTCGCCTCCGTTGAGTGACAGAACAGTGTCAGTGTATTGGTGTGTGTGTGTGCGCGTGTGTTCGTGTGTGTGACAGCAAGGATCCGTCGCCTACTTCGCCGGTATTTCGCCGTCTCTGTGTGTGTGTGTGTGTGAGAGAAAGAAAGAGGGAGATAGTTTTGGAGCACAGAAAGTGTGCTCTACTTGTGACGTGTGATTGTGTGGCGCTGCACATCCTTGGCTGGGTCACATTGGTCCGTTCGTCCTGTGACGCAAAAGCGAACTGTGTGTTGTGTTGTGGCCCTAACGGTACACACGTGCTGCCCGCGAGTGTGCTCCCATTGTGTGTGCGGTGTGTCAATATCCTTTTCCTGCTGGTGCGTCCAAGTCAAGTTTGTTTGAGCTTGTGCAAAAAGTGTCCAACCAAAAAAAAAAAAAAGCCGACGTGTGCGCGTGCCCTTTTCAGTGTGTAAGTGAGTGCAGCTGCTGCCGGTACGAGTAACACGGGAATTATAGCATCCCTGCCTCCTCCGAATACCATCTCAACTGCTCTTAGCCCAACAAACTACCCGGTGGGGTAATTTCGGTGCAAGCAGTGCTCAGTACGTACGCAACCCATCCATCCGGCCTTCCTCCGCATTACCATGGCCTTTCTCCGTACGGTTTCGCGCTGTAACAGCCTGGTGCCGCGCAAGGTGTCCTCCCCGTCGTCGACCGGCACGAACGGATGCTTGTCGCACTCGCGGTCGGAGCAGTTCCAGCGACAGTACGGTATTCATGCGGCCAGTAACCACCGTGGCCAGCTGTCGAGCGCCTTGCTGGCGGCGCTCAACCACCGGCTAACCCTGGAAGGACACCCGTCGCTCGACGGAACGCGTCGCTGGCGGTCCACTACGGTCGCTGCTCCCTCGCCCGTCAGCACCGGTGCCCGCCAGCGCCAGCAGCAGGACAACAATCCCTCCACCCCGCAGCGCGATCCGCTGGACGTCAGCTTCAACGATCCGCATGCGGCCTTCAAGAGCAAAACCACCTTCGAGCTGATACGGGCATACTTCGTGTACGTGCTGTGCTCGTCCGAGTTTTTGGTGGAAAACAATATGAAGGTAAGGACGCGCTTTTGGGGACCTGCCCGATGCCCAGACGAGTCCAGTGTTTGGTGTGGCACTCTTGGGAACGACCCCCAAAGCCCGCTGTCATCCCACGAATGTAGAAGAGTTTGCAAAAGGCGACCAGCTATCCTTCATAATCTGTACGATTTTAACACCGGTCTCCGCTCCCCCCCAACCCCCCCCCCCCCCCCCCCCCTTTCCCGACACTATGAATGCCGTGCCAGAATCATTTCCCTTCGATTTCCCTTCCACCACATGCTGCCGCTTGTACACGCTCTGTGTGTCCCGTTCGTGTAAGCTAACAATCGACAAAACAGAAGTGAAAATCCGTTACGTCAAGAGTCACTCGAAAAGGACCGTCTGGTGCGCTCTGGGGAACTTCAAAACGAAGAAATACGGTTTCTTCGCTGTCAAGTCGGCTTGGATCATAATCGATTTCAGCACACATGAATACGAACAACGGGGCGGACCATCCCTTCAGCACACTTGGCCCCATCCTAAAGATAGTCCATTACATCCTTACACCGGATCGTTTCCCTTTGGCGGTTATGCATGTGATCAATAGCGCGATATTCTGGCACATGCACAGCCGCCGAGCGTTCGCGTCACATTTAGAACAAGCAGCAACAGAATGGGACTGGCTTGGCTGTGTATACAAGCCCCCTCCCGTTCGGTCATTTCCTTCCTTTGTTGCTAGGGCAGTTCAATACTGCACCGAGGCGTTGCATAATCGTCCTTGTTGTTTTGCGATCGTTTACATTGCAGCTAATTTGAACTGGTACCCATTATGCAAGTTACACTACAATGTTGCACTGCTTTACAAAAACAGCCGGTTACTAGTAATCAGTAGCTGAAGTACGGTTTTTTTTTAAAGAAATAGCTAACAACTCGAGGTATTACTCCAATAAATGTGGCGAATGTCAGCTATCACACTCAGGACATTTGAGTACCTGTGCACAGTAGAAATTCGGCCAGGCTCATCACATCAACAACTACCTCGCGGTGAACGCGTGGGTCAGGCAGGAAGATTTGAGTGGCACCGCCACTGAAATGTGCTAAATTTATCCAACACACGCTCTTTGGTGTCGGTTGGATAGTTTAAAGAATTTTGCAAGAAAAAAAAAATGCGAGAAAAACACACAAAACACTAGCTAAACAAACCCAGTTTCTCTCGCGGTGGAGAGGGTTTGTCTTGCTAAGATGATCTATCACCCTATTCTGTATAATGTTCGTACACACACACACACACACCAAGTCGAAAGTGAATGAGCAATAAATAAGTGCTTCAGAAGACCGGGTAGAAAGAAGGCGACCTGAACACATCGCACAAAACATTGCCCGTGCACCAGCTGCAAAGTTGGCAAGATGTTGGCAAGCAGCGGATCGCCACCGTGTATTGCTCGCGTTTGAAAGTCTCGTGCTCATGTTTGGCGATTCGCATGAGGTGTGCGGGTTGACCTTTTTTCTCAATCTGCCACAAGTCCACTACACTTTCGTGAAAGAATACCCACCGGCGGTGTATTTTTGGCACACCGTTGGGGTGTTTCCCATGCCTGTAACGATGGGATCCACGAAGCACGAAAAGCAGGGGACGCGGACAGAACAGGCTCTGTGCTACTGGTGGGTTTAGGCGCGTCACGCGATTGCAGAAAATTGCGAATCATGTGAGTGGACAGCACAAAATTGTAACGGCTGTGTTTAGCTATTAGTTAATTTCATTAATTACACGATGGATTGACATTGTCCAGCAGAATGATGAACGTTCACTCAATAGGTTCTCTTTTTTACGTTCACTTCTGAACGAACTCAATTAAATTCAGCTCCGGCTTTCGTGCAAAATTGATCAATTTTCCTATCATCCAACGAATGGTATGGATGTATGCGACACACTTTTATTCCTTGGCGCACGGTAAACGATGGAAAATTGCTAAATGAGCAATATCACATGATAGTGCCGCGACTGACGGCCGCTTGTAACGGCTGCCGCAGTAGACCACCGGCGTGTTTCACTGGTCACCAAACAATCCTGCCATACGCGAACGTGTGTAAACCCATCAACGTGGCAGCAAGGGATTGATAGAAGCGGACGTACAATTATGCTAAAATTATCATTCACTTCTAATGCCCACATTGCGTTTTTTTGCTTCCACGTCACGCAGGTTGTCTGGCGCCTTGGGCTGGCGACGCAGCACACCGGTACGCACCGGTGCTAGGACGACGCACAATTAATTTACATGTGTCCCTGGATCTCTCACCAAAACAGTCATTAGGCTGTGTGAAATGGTGAACCCGTACACACACATTGTAAATGTTTTTCGTCAGCCCACGCGCGTGTTGTTGTCGCCCCGGGTTCAGTTTTGGCACAGGATATCATGAAAATGTGACAAAACAACCCCATCTCCGTCCCATCTCCCCCGTCGCCCCATTTCACAGAAGGGATGATACGAAATGGTTGGTTATTTTTGTTTAGCCGAATGAATGAACCATATGGAAAAGCGATATTACTCCCAGCGATCACGCGATTAATCCATGCTCCGGAAGCCATACTACAGTTTGGATAATAATGAAATTTACTTCAAGGAGCAGGACACATTCGCAGAGCGATTTGATTTCGTTCAACCAATTTGAATGTATTGCCCACAACCGGCAACACGTACGTACGTAAAGATATGTTTGATAACGAGTTGCATTTTGAAATGTAAAACATAGTTGCTGGTAGTAACACTCCGTATACTAAACATTATCTAACGGTGCCAACTAACCTTCCCAATGATCGTTTGCAATAAGGAAACGTAGCTGAAGAAGCATGTCAAGTGGTATTGGGTTCTATAATTAAACCTGGTGCAGTCGCCGGGTAGGGCATCACTAGGCAGCGACTCTTGCCAACAGCTGAGAAACGTTCAAAGTTTGGCAGTTTGTATTGTTGCCGCCGCCGCGCTACACATACCGTTCACAAAAGTGGAGAGGTCAGAAAGACCAGTGAACCGGAACCACCTCAAACCGGTGCGAATTCGGCCACAAGATATTAGTGTTGCTTAGCACAATTAAAGTCACTTTGCGGTTGGACGCACGTGAGCCGTGATCACATGATGATCATCCATTCCTCGATGCAACCATTATGGCAGCTTTAAGGCTCTGTCAATGGTTTTGCAAACTCCAAAGTCAAGCCTGAAAGACTGGACGTTGAGCGTTAAACGTTTCGACAAACAGGGAGGTGGAATGTATTAAGTTGTTCGCTGGTAGCCGAAAGATATCACCGCCCCCCCTAAAGACAGCTTCGTGACCACGGACCATTATCATTTCACAATCAGTGCAAGGTCTCGGTTGCGACTTGCCGATTACCCGGCCACAATGCGCCAGAGATTTATTCCATGACGTCTGGTGTGTTCAAGCTTAGGACGACAGATCGTCATGGCTGCACACTGCGTACTCGGTTGTATTAATGGCGCTAATTAAACGTGTTTAACGTGCCGTCGGTAAAAAAGGGTGTAACTGACTGTGTGGCGCACATCACACCTTCACGGGATGTGGAACAAGAAAATCTTGGCAAACCAGTGAGGCCAGTATGGTGCTCTACATACAATGTATTGGTGCTATTTACAAAACATTCCGCCCGTGACCGTCATCGAACCGCGAATGCACAAGTTGATGCACATCTAAGTCGGAAAAGCCTGCCCAAACGAAAGTATTCGCATGATCTTACTGTATGGTCAAACCAGAAGCCAGATCTTTATCTTCCAAGTTTTGAAGGGTAGGTCGGATAATGGGGCCATCCGCACCCGCATGGATAAGAACATGAGAAGCGCGCAATAAAATAGTGCTGACCTTGGCAATGCACGCGTTCCGGTTGGTGGCGTTAGTGATGCGGAACCTTCGCTACTAGCGCTTTTTGCAAAGACGCATGCGGTCTCTCATACTATTAGAGGCTGGGGCGAACGATCGACCAAGCAACGTGCCAGAGTAGCTGTGAGCCACACGCGCTAAAGTAGTATTTGTCAACTGGCCCGGTTAGTGTTTGTGCAACTGGGCTATAGCTGCTTTAGATCGTCCGCGTCACTTGTGCCGCCGGGTGCCGCCAGCCCGCACCAATCGCCCCCGCATAGTTTGGATCCCATCCACTACAACTTAGTTGCATAACCTCGCGATCGGTATTGCACTTTTTGTTGCAATGGGCAGTTTTGCAGGAGGAAATGTGACGTGGGAGGATTTTTTATCTGTCATCAGCTGGCAACTGTAAATGGTACGAACACATATCACTTCCACCACACCCATCGTTGTGGAATATTGATCGTCGGACGGAGTGAACTGCTAAAGTCTCATTACTAAGTGCTCCATAAATTCCTATCGTCGGTTCAATGATTCATGTACATAGGGCTGGGCTGTGCTCTAGCAGGTTTCGTTTTGTCGGGGATTCTAATTTTGAACTATATGATAAATTGAGAATATGCAAAAAAATTACAAATAATATTTGCAATACCTACGCTTAGCTAGAAATTCTTGTTATAATAGTTACTAAGCAATAGTTTATACCTGTTTCTAAGCGATGAGTCAAAACATTAGCAGAATGCGTTAGTCTATTGCTGATGACAATCGTGTTAGCGACAACTGCTCTTTGCCGTCGTGCTATATCTAACAACAACCATTTCCAGCCAAATGCCGTTCAGTTTATTTTACGAGCTTCCAGAATTTGCCTTTACGATCGTGTCGTGTCTGAGTGGCGCGCATTGTCCAAATGGCCAAAATCGCTACGGATTGAATGCAAATTGTCCTGAACTTGAGATGACATTGAGGATGTCACTCTTGTGGCTTGATAAAATGAAACTACCGTGAGTGTGGACACGTTTGCGCGAATGATTTGGCAAATTCTGGTCATTCATTTCATGTCCTAATTAAAATGATTCGCGAGTTGACGAAACAGGTGTTAGTAAATCTCGGTCGATTGTTCGCCGCTGCACGATCCCTAATCTGATCCCAATTTAACAGCTTCCCTGTATCCTTCTTCTTCACACTACCCGAACTCTTCATAATCTAACCGACATGCAGTGATGTATTGTGTAACTAACAATTGACCAATGTCTCTTCCTTTCTTTTTCTTTGTCTCTTACTCTCGTTTCATTATGTATGTCACATTGGGCTTTTGCCTTTACTCTTCATCGAATCTTGCTGCACAAATTTTGGACCTCAAAATTATACCAATTGGAATGATATGATGGCAAAATTCACCGTACCTGTGTTACAATGATCCTTACCCCGCATGTTCGATCCAACTATCCCTGGGAATCGCTCGAAAATTCAAAATGATTCGATACCAAATTGTGCCGCGCATGTCTATCATTCTGCATCTCCGAACCCCGATCATCGTTGCGCTGTCATCATACGAAACACACAAATACGCCATTACGCCACCAAAAAACGGTCGGAACGGACCTATTCTTCCTTCATGCGATACTAAACCTCCTCAAACGAATGGTGTGCTGGTTATATATTGAAAATTGGAAAAATTATATTGGAAATTGAACCCAATACGATTTGGATATTTAAATTGGCGTAATATAAAACAAAAACAACCAAACGAATGATTTTGCCATGCGCAATTGCAATGATAATAAATAAATTGGCAAAAACAAATGCAATATAAAACATTTTAAACAATACACACAATCGTCGACCGTTTGCGTGTGGTTCGTGAATGGCGATCGTATCCTTGTTGCATGGAATACACTACAAACCACCAAAAACCACCTGCAACTTCCGACTCCATCTACGCACGTTCTCACGCTCATACGAACCCAACGGCCAATGTGTAACGATCATCACACCATCCCGCGCTCGCCTTGCGCAAATCGCACGTGATTTTACAGCTGATGAAAGTCGCGCAAACCATTCTCGGTGAAAAGCTCTTTACGCTGCTGATGAAGTATACATTCTATGGCCATTTTGTGGCCGGTGAAGATCAGCAAAAAATTGTCCCAACACTGGAAAGGTACATGTAACCGCTAGCGAATAGTTGTATTTCTAATGGTATTATTTTTCTTTTCTTTCTTTTCTCCTTTTTTTGTATCTTTTGTATCGTTTTTTTTCTTTCTTTTTTCATTCTTCACGTTTGTTTTTCGTGATATAAAAAAACACACAAATATTACTTTTATCTTTTGTTCAACGGGATCGATGGTTTACCATTTACTTTTCGTCCTACAATATTTGTTGTTAAACTACAACATGAAAAATATGTGTTCGCAAAATTTTGTCTACAAAAATCTCATCCTCCCATTCGCTTTTTTATTGGATTTAACAAACAATTAAATATAAACTCACACATATGTACACAAAACTCGCATCCTCGAACGCGGCAATGTGTCTCTCTCTCTCGCATCTGACTGATTGTGGATCATCAACTCCCCCGGCGGCCCCGACCAACCTGATCGTTCCGGAATCCGGTCGTATCGGCGGGCTCCCTCGATGGTTCCACCCGAACGGTTCTGCGTCCCTCTCCCCTCTTCTGGCCCGATAGATCATGAAACTGATGCGAGCCATTCTCGGCGACCGGCTGTTTGTCTATCTGATGAAGCAGACGTTCTATGGGCATTTTGTGGCGGGCGAGGATCGTATCCGGATCGTGCCAACATTAACAAGGTGTCTCTATTCCTACCAATTTCTATACGTTTCCCGTTTGTGATTGCGACCTTTTGTAATGAGAAAACGAATGCATTCAGGCAAAACATTTCACCTACACGACGACCCGAATGCGTTGGATGCGCGTTTATTGTTGGCTAACTGACTTGTGCACTTGTTCGTGATTATTTCATCACACCACACCTGTCCCGCACTTTCCCTTCCACGTGCTTCGGAAGAACGCCTTCTGTGGCGAGAAGCACACGTGTGCTTTCCATCCCAAAACTCCTTGTTTAGTGTAACCATCTTGTGTCTTTACGTCTGTTTAGTACATGTATTGTTTACCATCAGTGCCGTGTTGATGTTTGGACCATAATTTCGTCTGACGATGCAATACGACTTTTGACGCTCACAATTATTTATTTTCCCTTCTGCATCGTTCTTCGTTCTTATATCGTTTTATCCATATACAGACAGTACAGAACATGGCTGTATGCCTTTCACTTTATGTGTATATAACATGGATAAATGGGCACATTGCGCAACGAAAAGTGTTCAGCGTGTTTGTTACGTTTAATTTTCCTGAAATAAATTATTTTTCATCTAATTGTAAAAAGTCATGTACAACACTCTGGTGGCAAGCTCAAAGAAAATAGTATGTTTTTGAACATCGATAACAGTTTGATAACCTCATGAATTTTATGTTGATTTCAATAGATATTTTGTAATAAAAACACCAGGAAATTTAGTTTTCATTCGATGTATAGTTGTAAAGCATCCATCTTGAACTTATGTACATATAATTTCTGATTAAATAATTTTGCATAGATGTTTTGTTTTCATAGAACTAACAAAGATTATTCACGGAACAATAGGCCTACTCGAAAATTCTACCACAAGAACACATATGCTAATCGTTAGTTTCCTTCAAAACATATTTTAGATTGCGTTCGTTCGGTGTCAAACCGATTCTTGACTATTCGGTAGAGGAAGATCTGTCCCAGGAGGAGGCAGAAAAGCGCGAAGTTGAGTAAGTAGATCGGGCCTGCTCCGGGACGTCTGTCTCGTGTTAAAGGTGTCACACCTCTCTAATATCCAATTGCATCGTTCGCCACTTTCAGAGCTTCCGTGTCGTCCGCGGGAACCAACCTGTCGGAGGACAGTGCTGACTCGCTGCCACAGTACAGCGTCGATAAAACGTTCGCCGATCGGCGATACAAGGTGCAGAGTGCCAGGACGTACTTTTACCTTAATGAAGCCACCTGCGAACGCAACATGGAAACTTTCCTCGAGTGTCTCGACGCGGTCAAAGGTGTGTATAATGGTCACGAAGACAAGGGAACAGTTTACTTATGAAAGTCTTGTTCATAATATTTTGCAAATGTGATAGACACTAATAATAACTTACACAGACACATACACACTCTAGATGTGGTGCAAAAATATGGTACCTGATTATGCAACAAAACCCTTTTTACCTAAAAATATAACCCTTCCTTGGTGTCACATGATCGCGTTAGCCCATCATTAAAATCGATTGTCCATCAACAGGTTCGTGGCGTACGATTTGGCAAACCCCAGGGTATTACAAAAAAAAAACTAACACAAATGAGAACCAACTTGTGCGCACATGGGCTCAGGGCTTAAAACATTTGCTGACCGGCACCGAATTTGCAACGGTTGCATAATGAGTGCTTCATTTTCTTCTTGAATCGAGCACAGTGCGATGATGCACTCGCGGTCCGGTCACCGCCCGAACGGCTGCACAGCTGCAGCGAGAATATTACTGGTCTTACGTACAGCCAAATGCTCGTCGTTTTGTTGGCCCGAGAAGCAATAAAACAAACAGGAAAAATAAACTGGTGCATGCTGCAGCAAGAGAAACCTGACAACCGAGTCTAGCGCAACTTTTACCGACGGAAGAGATGACCACGTTGCATTCAGCAGCGGGTCGCTCTGCTCCGCGGATTGGAATTTTATTTATTGCTCCACCTGACGGCACCGGAGCGTGATCCAGCGATGGGGAGAATGTAGCCGGTGTGGTTGCTTTCTCAGCCGGTCGCTCGTGATTTTCTTGCGCTTCACTTCCTTCCGGTGACTTCTGCTTCTGCTGGAACGTCAGGGGCGGTTGCCGAAAATGGAACAACAGCAATGGTGCGATCGAAAATGCTGCACATCGCGCCCCTATCGCTGCTTCGTTTTGCTGAGAAAAAGACCAAAATTAATAGGCTGCGTGTTTGCGATGGAAGCCATTTGATCGCAAAATTCAGACAATGCCCTTGGGCGATGGCGAAACGTATACTTTTTTAGAGCAGGACAAACCGGCCAGGGTATCTCAACTTTCTTGTTGTTACATTTTTTGTATTCTTCCTTAATCAAAAAAGAGAAACACGTTTTTTGTCCGTCTGGACACACGGGGCCCGTGGTGTCCGGTTGGCGGCGCATAAAACCTGATTTTGCGATAGTGTTTCTGCCACTGACCTTCTGAATTGCCATTGACCGGACAGTGGCTAGGAGTGTGCGTGTGTGCCAGTGTCCCAAGCAATTATCTTTTGCTTCTTTACTTCTCTGCAGAATTTCGTACCATCATCGCTTCTGAAACACACTTTTAACGTAGATTTCATAGGATGAAGAAGTGTTTTACGAGACGAAAGTTTATGTTTGATTTGAAATTTATTGCATATTTATAATGCATGTTTGAAATGAAATTTACAAAAAAAATCATATGTTTTCTTGTCCCAATGATGGATAAAACAATGCACCAAACATACGCTTGTTGAATATTTGTATTACAGTTGCACAAAATGTAATGCAAACTACAATACCAGCAGAAAATGTACACGTCACGTGACGCCGCTAGATATGTTGCCCAGCTCACGGTATAAAACAGACAGGCTTTACGAGTGATACCGCAACCAATGTCTGCACCTGTCTCACGCTGTTGGAAGAAGGAAACCCATGTTCACGAGGGGCTCGGCCATCATTACGTAGGGCCGTTTTTTTGTTTGACGTCATTGTAGAGCAGATATGCAGCATTGGTCGGGAATGTTGGTTGCTTAATGTTGGATCACGCGCTGCAAATTATAGCCGAATGATTCAGAACGTTTTGCGTTGTGTATTTTCTCGACTGTCGATGGCCTATTTCAATCCGGCGGTGTGTGCGAGTGGGCAGAACATGCCAAGCAGTGTGCAAGCATGACATACAGGGCACGGCCGGGGACAGGGTGATGGAAAATGGGGGGGGGGGGGGGGGGGGGAATTTTCCCATCATGTATGTGTGCATGTGGGTGGAATTGAACGATGGTCACTCTCGGAGTGTCACTCTTTTGCTTCTTCAGCTTGTAAATTTTGGTGAGTTCCATGAGTCCCATCAACACGGTGGGTGCGTTTGTACTAAAACGCTCTAAAACAGTTTAGAACGAATGTGATGGATGTCGATTAAAACATTTAATGTTAATAACGTACATATTCTTTTAATTTGAGTCATCTTATTATCTTATTACAATAAATATACATTTTTTTAATTCAAATTTGTTTACTCATCCATTTACAGGTGCCACATTCGGTACTGGTATTACTGCTATTAAATTGACTGCCCTCGGTAGACCACAGCTGCTAGTACGTATTTTGCACTCAGAGACGAGCTCTCTGAAATCCCTTCAGCATGCAATTCCTTAACGAAAATCCGATTCCGTCCATTGCAGCTTCAAGTGTCGGAAGTAATCATGCAGGCTCGCCGCTATATGATGGATTTGGCCGGAAGTACCGGGAACATTTTAACGCATCACAAAACCATTCAAGATCTCGAACGCTATCTCGGCAACGTTTCCGATAAGGCGGAGGTAAAGCAGTTTTTGGAGAAGGTGACATCCGACAAAGACGGGTAGGTGCATCGAGGGCCATTTTTGTTTGGTTGAAGAAGTATCATCAACCATCATTATCGTCCACAGCATTCTGCATCTGTTCCCGTGGACCGGTATTATTAACGAGGACTGTCAGCTGAGCGAAACCTTCCGCGTGCCGGACCCGGTTACCGGTCAAATGCGTCGCTTGATCTCAAAGATTCCACCCAAAGAAGAGGAGATGTTCCGTAACATGATCAGACGATTGAATACTATTGTTAAGGTGAGAATTGTTTGTGGCCGAAAGAGGATGTACCGTAGCGGATGAGATAGATGTAATTTACTATTTTCCCGCTTCTGTCTCCAGACTGCCCAAGACCTTGACGTTCGTATTATGATTGACGCCGAGCAAACCTACTTCCAACCAGCCATCTCTCGAATCACACTCGAAATGATGCGAAAGTATAACACCGAAAAGGCCATAGTGTTTAACACCTACCAGTGTTATCTGAAGGACACGTACAAAGAGGTAAAGGGACAGCAGCAGCATTTGGATGCTTCTTTTCTTTCTCTCTCTCTGTCTCGCTAAAAGATGATATTTATGATACTCTACCTCGTTAGGTGTGCACGGATCTGGAGCAAGCCAAGCGTCAAAACTTCTATTTCGGCGCGAAGCTTGTGCGCGGAGCGTACATCGAGCAAGAGCGTGCCCGTGCCGCCGCACTGGGCTATGAGGATCCAACTAATCCCTCCTTCGAAGCAACTACGGAAATGTACCACAAGACGTTGACTGAGTGTTTGAGACGCATCAGGGTATGCACAAACAGCTCCTTCTACAGGAATGAGGTTGAACTAACTAAATCTGTTTCCTTTACGCTAACCATTGCAGATTCTCAAAGATGCAAACATCGATCCGAAGAAGATTGCCATCATGGTTGCATCGCACAACGAGGATACGGTTCGGTTTGCCATTGAGAAGATGCAGGAGATTGGCATCCATCCGGAAGATAAAGTGATTTGCTTCGGTCAATTATTGGGCATGTGTGATTACATCACGTTCCCGCTCGGTAAGAACCCCCCCTGTCTCGAACGAACCTTCACCGCTAATCTGCTATCCTTTCTCTCCTACCATTTGCCACGTGCCAGGTCAAGCCGGTTACTCGGCCTACAAATACATCCCGTACGGTCCAGTCAACGAAGTCCTGCCGTACCTGTCGCGACGAGCGCAGGAAAACAAGGGCGTGCTGCAAAAGATCAAGAAGGAGAAGCGCCTGCTGCTGTCGGAGATCACCAAACGGCTAGCCAAGGGGCAACTGTTTTACAAACCGAAGGGCAAATACGTTCCTATCTAAGCAGGTGCGTGTGTTGTATGCTTTCGCCATGGTGGCGGATGGAGCCGACAGTAGTAGCACTCTACCGCAAGGCAGCACACCTACACACGACGCGCGAACAAGGCTCGGTTAGCGGTAGCAGCAGAATTGAATTTAATAACCCTCTGAACCTCCTCACATCCCCTTTTCTCACGTAAATAGTTATTCGTGCTGTTTTTTTTTTGGATAATAATTGCGAGCATCTTTTAACAACATCCCTTACGTAAAAGGAAAATAATGGAAAAGATGCAAACACACACACACACACATGCGCGCGCGTAGATACATACAAGGGTGATGTTTTATACTGCCAAAGTATTCGCCCGTACTAGTTATGGCAAACGTACGAACCGTAACCAAAATCATCCGAGCCCCGCCGACAATGTGATTTTTAAACCGTTTGACACGGAACAGCGGTGTAAGATGTTTACGTTTACGTTTCTCGTTATTTTTTTGTTTTTCTTCGCTTCAGCTACTTTCCCCACAACACTTGACCGATGTGTGTCGTTAGATCGTGCACGTCGTGATTTCGGTTCAATGTAAAATGTGCTCTCCAAAATGTGTGTGTGTATAGGTTTGTTTGTTTGAATGACGAACACAGTAATGTTTGCCCGAAATTGAATGACTACGTGCTATTTTTCATCTTTCCTTGCTTTATGTTTGGGGAAAGACTTTAGAAGATATGTGTGTTGGCCCTTCCTGAGTCTGCTACAGTTTATGATATTGAATCTGCCGTACAAAGCGCAACTTTGGTTCAGTTGAGCTACCGAACGGTCTTCACTTTAGCATACCTATTTTAACATTCAAAACGTAGTAGATTCGAACGCTGCACCATAATGGCGGGTTGAGAAGGACGCGCTCAATTGTTCGATCTACTCCGATATATTTCTTGCCAAACAACGCTTCCTTGTTACTTTCCGTAACAATTTGCTCATGTTCAGTGCTGCGACATCTTACCGCGAGCGTGTGTGTGCGTGTGTATGTGAGGACCGTTTTTGCGGCAGGACTGGCTTCTTCAGGACGTAATGCTCCGGTGAAGGCATGACCCGGCTCGGATGATCCCTGTGTATTCTGGTATACATCATCATTGAATGTTAGTATTATATGCTTATTATGTGAAGACAGGAAAGACAAGAACGCGCAACGGTAGGCAAATTTTAGATACTCTAGAATCCAGTGATGGTTACAGTGCAAACCAGCAACGCAAACACTCACATTTACAACCACCAAACCAAACGTACATGCACACACATACACACTTTGAAAAGTGCTGACAATAAACTGAGTATAACAAATTCAACTAAATGTGAAGCAAAGGCATTCGCCAGAGTAAGCTGAGTGACAGATGTGCGCTTCGCCCAAACGCATGTCCAACTGGCGAAAAACACCCTCTCCCCTCCCAGGTAGTGAGTGTGTGTGTGCGTGTGTATGTTATATGTGATTGAACCAGTCAACGGCGTTTTATCGAGAAATAAAATCGACCTCCTCTCTGGTGGAGTTGGCGAAATAATAGAGCAAAATGTTAGGCGAGAATTGTAATCATATTTAAATGTGTGAATCAAACCACTATTACAACAACAACAACAACAAAACATACCAAACAACAAACACGAAACGAATGCGATACAAATATTTCACAACATGTTCTAAGTAAATGTTTGCATGTTCCAATATGTTCCGTCTATACCGAGGGAACTGAAGCCGATAAGGGGAAAACAAAACAAAACAATTATGGTAATTACCGATGCTAGTGATGAATATTATTAAAAGGAAAAGATAACAAAGAACAAAAATGGATCTGAATAATGAATAAGACATACTATCGAGAACCTATGCTAAATGTGCACACAGCAGCAGCAGGAGCAGCAACAGATACAAGGAGAGAAGGAAGGCTTGGGATGTTAATGTTCTCACGTATTTGAATGTGTTTGTAAGGTTTGAAAACAAAAAACAACAAAAACAGAAATGGGCATATTGTATCGTGTGTATTAGTCCGACGAAAGTGGGAGTTTAACACCCACAAATGTCGCAAACGTCGTTGTCTCTCGGAGCGTTGATACTCAATTTAAAATCGAAGGAAGGAACCCCCACCCTTCCCAGAAGGGAGGGGGGCGCATGGGTGTAACTGGCAAATGTCCTGTTAATTAATTGCAAACCTCTCTGATCGTACGATGTGTAAAAATTCTGAGACAAACAATAAACATACTGAATCAGAACGAGCAACCGGGGGCACCGCGAGATGTGCTGTAAATTTCATCCGAACATTTGAAAATTGCGCCAAACGCGTTGAGCATGTTAAATGTTGCGCCAATGGTGAACATTTGTAGTGTTCCGCTTGCAAAAGGGCTACACAAACTGTATGTGGTAAACAAAAATCATGAAACTAAAATAACACCATGGTAACATTTGTTATTTAGCTTTGTGCAGTGAAGTTGATGACTCGTGTTATAACTGCTTATTTTAAGTATTTTTTGTTAAATATAAAACAATGGCTAAACATCGACGCACAAAAGAAAGATGAAAATAATTATTCATGTATCATAACTTTCTTTCGTTTAAAAAAATCATATCTTTCTCAAGTATGTATATTAATAAAAATATTTAATTATATTATGTTGCAAAGATATAACGCTTTAATAATCTACTTTAAAGCGCCACCCATAGTGCGCACGACCATAAAATAATCCACCATGCGTTCCACGCGTTCGATATCTATGCTCCAATTGGAGTTCATGAATGAAAATTTGCCACTCCATCGTAGCGGAATATTTTCCAAAGAACAGCAAAAGCTTTAAAACCCAATTCCAGCAATTGTTCTCACACACCGGCAATCAGCCCTCGACGCATGGTTGATCAACGTTTGTTTACAAAACAAAGCAATGCGGTATTCTTCGAATGACGTTTAGCCATGCCGTTCTGCGAAACCACGTGTAGGGCTGTGTATTGTTGAAGTGTGTGTGTGTGCGTGTGTGTGTTCTAACGAAGGGAGATCGGTGTTTGAACATCGCTAGAGCAGCATGCACGCTGGGCAGACAAAAGAGGGTCGAAGCGATGTTGGAAAGTTGCACAACATCAGTAGGCCGTAAGCTGACGGTTCTACTTATAAAAGCCAAGTGATGAGCTGTAGGTTATTAGTGAGAGCCCTGTGCCCTCTCTCTGATTATAACTTGCTCGTCCGCCTTTACCTCGCCAAAGGAAAAAGGAGGATTCGAAGATCTGATGGCTTTCTTTTTAAACTTTTATAATGAAATAACATAATTTTAGAACACTAGTTCCATTAAAAGTTTCTGGGAAATATAATTACCAACGAATATAATTAAATCGAACTTTTATAATCTATAATGATCTTTAATCCATTTGGTTCTACATCTTGCCGAAGGAAACGATGCAATATCAAATGGAAAATTTATTATTTTCTCGTAATTCAGTGCACTCGTATTGTATCGCCAACTAATGCATTATTGTGTTCTATTTCCTCCAGGTGGTTTATGATCAGATGCCCTGGTCCCGAATAAAGGTCCTAGTGCGCTTCGATAACGGGCATGGAATCTGTTTATTGCATGCACAAGGAGTGTAAGTAAAAATAACGACACCTGGCCAGCTCATCGACCTTTGCATTCCCGGGTCAAATTACGGCCAAGTTATGCCGAAGCCATCACAGCAACCATAGCTAAAACACAGAAATTGCACCTCTCCATTGCGAATCCATAGAACAATCCCCACAGGGTGTAAATATCCGTTTGTCAACAAACGGCCCGGCGCCCACGGAACAGATGATTTTGACAGCTAGCCCCTCGAACGGCTTGTCAACGCGTGTTGTCTCGCTGTAAACATTATGTAAACAGTTTTGTGCCGCATTCGCGCACCGGTCGCACCCGCAATTGCACGCAAAATGGTGACGGTACCGATTAAAACATGCATCCGAACACTCAGCACCACCAGCCGGATGGACAAATCGTTTACCAAGTGGTATCGAAGTTTGTGGCAACCGAAAGGCAACGACGAACCACCGTACGATCACATCGTGCAGCTAGGCGATCCCGTACTACGCGTGCCGGCCAATGCGATCCCTGAGAAGGAGCTCCAGTCCGCCGAAGTGCAGTATCTGGCCCGGCATCTTACGAAAGTGATGCGAGCGTACCGGTGCGTCGGATTGGCCGCCCCACAGCTGGGCCTATCGTTGCGCGCCTTCGTGATGGAGTTTAAGGACGAGCTGCGGGACCAGTACACCAAAGCGGACTACAAGCTGCGCGAGATGGAACCATTGCCATTGACGGTACACGTTGCTGTGCTGCTTTCGAGCTAACCTTTCCTAGTTAATCGCTCAATTCTTTTTATTTTTTAGATTCTTCTCAACCCCGAACTGAAAGTGCTCAACTACGAAAAGGTGATACACACGGAGGCGTGCGAAAGTGTGCGCGGCTATCGGGCGGACGTGCCCCGGTACCGGGAGATACTGTTGCAGGGCTTCGATGCCACCGGCAACCGGCAAGAGCTGCGACTGAGCGGCTGGAATGCCCGCATTGCCCAGCACGAGATGGACCATCTGAATGGGATCGTGTACACGGACATTATGAATCGGAAAAGCCTAACCTGCACCTGCTGGCAAGCGGTCAATGCTAAGAGTGGGCGCATTCAGCTATCGTTTGCCAGCAAATAAATCGGCCACTTATTAAGCATGTGTTCAGTTTGTGTGTGTGTGTATGCCTTCCTTAAAAACACACACACACGCACACCGGTTAGCTGTTTATTATGGTTATTGCACTAACGTATGAAACGAATGAACTGTTGGCGCACACAACAAAGCAACATGAATTAAGCCCCAGATATTGAGGGGGAAGGGTTAGAGGTTTGTGCTTATGGTTAGCATGGTTTATGGTTTGGTAACGAATGTACGATTATCTAAACGGTAACCACGGCTACCAATTTGTCAATGAACCAATGATGTAGCGTCAATGTCTTTGCGCTTTATTCATTTCCCAACGATGGCGATCGCCAGTTTGCTCGGTTTGATCGATCCCGCTCTTGTGCCACGAGCGTTTTTAGGCTGCAGTTAAGCTAAACCAAATGAGTAGAAACACTACAGTAAGAGGAAATTGTTGTTGGCTGTTAGTGTAAATTTAGCAAATAATGAAACCAACAAAAACCACTGCAACTACGCAAGGTGCTTTATAATGGCGAGATGAAACTAAAGAGCTAAGAAATCATAAAACCATACATCATCTGGTAGAGTTTCGACTGCAGCCTAAAAACAAACGTGGACAAATTCACGTTCAAACGTAGCTGTACTGATTATCCACGGCCCGTTGACCGTCCTCGCTAGTGCCGCCACCTGCTGGCTGCGAACCGGCGGCCAACCCTTGGTTCAATCCGCTCGTTCCTGGCTGTTGCTGTAGCTGCTGCTGCTGTGGCGCATGAACGTGAATATGCTGTTGCTGCTGCTGCTGCTGCTGTTGTTGATGTTGCATCTGCTGATGGGAATGGTGCAGATGTGAGCTCATCTGCTCGACCGGAACCGTTTGCAGCGACAGCTCCAGATCGCACGTCTTGATCCGCACGCTTCCGTTCAGCGTGATCGCTTGCGTTGGCAGCTGCGTAAGAGTAGTGGGGCGTCGTTTGAAATTAAATTAAGAAGGAAACAACCCAAAGCAAACCACGAGACAAAAGAGAAGGAAAGAGAGAGAGAGAGAGAGAGAGAAAGAAAGAGAAAATATGATCAGCAGTATGATCTCTGTAGTTCTCCGCTTGGTGCCGGCAAACCGGAAACCGGGAACATATCACACTCTCTCTCCATATAAATTTAACGTTCGTGTGTGTGTATTGTAAAAGAGTTTTACATCGGAAACGGTTAAACGTTTAAGGAAATCTTCCAATCATGCTTATGCTAAAGCACAACCCGCACAGAAAGCATGCTTCTTCGCAGAGAGAGAAAAAAAAGCGCAAATACATTACCATGAATGCACATTCACATTCACAAGCTACGGACATGGTAAGGAATGATATATGCTCTAACTACACACGCATGAATGTAAAACACAGGTGACAGAGTATTGTGATGAAGACAGCGAAATGGAAAAGACTTACAAAAATTGAACTAAGTTGGCAACATTTTAGTAGAAACCGAATGCGCAAACTCTAACTCTACAAAACATTGGGATAATTAATTTAATCAACCCAATGCAGAACGAAACAAAACCAAGTTCAGAGTTTAATGATGAGCTAACGTTGGGAACAAAAAGTTGCTAAATTCCTCTGTTTTTCGTATATTTAATTTTATACATCGTTTCCAATCTAATTCGACTTTAGAAAAGGTTGCATGAAACAAAAGCAATAAAGACGAAATGCAAGAATAATAGCAACGTCCATAAAGATGGAACGACAGAGATAAAAACGGCGAACGAACGATACTGTGAACGGATTGTTAAAATATGTACAAACAACAGTAGAACAAGAACATTTACGGCGAGAGAAGACCTAAAAGAGATAAAAATAAAAACACAAAAAAGAACTTCTACAACGAAAGAAACCACATACAACATAGTGGAGCATTGCAACTTAGAAGATAGAGACACCAAAGAAACGAGTGTGTTGGCCCACGCACATGTCATCGTAGTATTGGACCGTAGAAGTAAAATACAACAGTAGAGCGCAACAAACAGAAATACCTTCGAGAAAAATTACACATTCCAACAAACAAAAAAAGACAAACAATACGAGCAACAGCAGTACGAGCTAACGAGAGAGAAAAAGAAACAAGAACAGCTCGAGATCAGAAGCCGGATCAGCAAATGGACACACATTTTCAAAGCACAACATTTTTGTTTAGAACGTTTTTGTTTATGGTTGTGGATTTTGGCTTCAATTCGCTTCAGTTTGCGCTTTTCACTGTTCCTAGCAATGAAACTGTAACTTTGTTCTGGGATGTGTGTGTGTGTGTGTGTGTGTGTGGTTGTGTGTGAACCGTTTGTATGTGTGTAACCGAGTGTGTATGTTTTCGCATTTATGTTTTGTTTTTGTTTTCATGATTTATTCGCTTTCCGAAGGATCGATTGGCTGGCTTTCTCCGTCAACTTTAAAGGTAGGGCAGGTTTGGCTGCTGTGTATGTATGTGTAATTGTGTGTGTGTGAGTGTGAGAATATTGCCGCTTTTGCTGGGTAGTTAATATCTCACATGTCTTGGGCTGGTTTGAGGATTGCTGGCCGCCGTGCTACCGCCGCCGGTGGCCCCTGTCGCCCCGGCCATCCCGCTGGACGCATTGGAGGAGGAAACGTTGGAGGAAGCAGCACCGCCGGTGGCGTTATTATTACTGCTACTGTTACTACTGCCGATCAGCGTGGTCGAGTAGTTGTTGCTGGCAGCCGTCTGCGGACCGCCCTGCAGGCCAATTACCGATTGCTGCTGTTGCTGTTGCTGCTGCTGTTGCTGCTGCTGCGCGGCCTGTTGCGTGAGCATTTCCTGGTGCAGCGGGGTCAGCACGTACCCGGTGAGCGTCACATCGGCAGTGCCGCCCGATTCCAGCGGTATCGGGTGCTGCCGGAAGTGCTCGAGCATCTCGGTGATCGAGGGAAACCAGAGGTGCTGCACCCGGCACTGGCCCAGATCGTTCAGCGTCATGCGCAGATGCTTCGCCTTGCCCTGGAAGTTGAACGTGAGCACAAACTCGCCCTTGCGCGTTTCGCTCTGCCGCACTAGGAACACGCCGTGACTAGAGGTGCCCTCGCGCAGCACCAGCTGGGCGGCATCGAACCGGGGCAACGTGCCGTGGAACCACGGGTACTCGTGCATCATCGCGGTCAGGTCGGTGTCGTGCTCGTGCGACACGTCCAGATCGTTCTCGGTCAGCTCGAAGTTGCTCGACGACGATATCCGGTCGTCCGGCCGGCGGGGAGGCAGCTCCGGTGCGCTGGCAGCCGTAAGGGAGGAGTTGTTCGCGTTCGCTGTCTGGCCGGTGGTGGTGGTGGTGGCGGTGGTACCGGGTACCGTTCCGCCACCTGCCGCCGTACCGACGTTCCCGCTCTGGGCCGTGAGCGATTGATTCAGGCTGAGGTTGTTGACGTCCGCGGCCAGGTTCGATGTCAGTCCGGTTCCACCACCACCACCGCCGCCGCCGCCGTGCGACATTGAGGTACTGAGTGTGGCGATCAAATCCGAGCCAGCCGCCGCATCCGACGGTTCCGAGTTTGGTTGCGTGCTACGCATGCAGTAGCGTATCGTGGCCAGCCAGCTGCGCATGTCGTCCGTGTCGCGGGCCTCTATGACGTACTCCAGGTTGTTGCCGGCCTTCAGCACGAACGTGTTCTCGTGATCCGGCATCTCGAGCGCCGTCGTTTCGCGGGCCTCCGTTATGAGAAAGCAAAACACACCGCTCCGGGGCTGAAAAGTAGGACCGAACGGGTGTACGGGATGGTATTAAAATCTCCACACTCAGCCCAAAACTTCCCTTCCCCCTTGCTAGTTAGTACCTTTTGTGACTTTGGTGGTGAGTAAAATTCCAGCATGTACCCCGAAACCGTTTTCACCAGCACCAGCTTACACTTTTCCCACTTCTGCGAACCGGGCTGGTCGAGGTTTTCCGGTGACAGGTAGTTGACGGTGCCCTCCTTCCGGCATTCGACCACGATCTTGGCGAGCTTGGTTTTGCTCGCCCGCCGTTCCGACAGTTCCACCTCGTCGGAGTGTTGCTTGTGGAAAAATGCCTACGCGGATGAAGCACGGGGGAATACACGGAAAAGAGGAAAATTATTATTTAAGAAGGAAGGACGAAGGTATCGACGGGAATACTCACATGAATCACCTTGCCCTTGCGGAGCCCTTTGAACGATAGTCGGCGGAAGAACGGTTTGTGGTTGGTTTTTGGCGAATCTGTATCCTCGGAGTAGTCGCTTTCCTCCGGTACCGTTGCGGACCCGTTTCCAGTCTGGAGAGGGCGGTGATAAGAGAGAACAATCCATGAGGTGTTTATACATACGTAGAACGTTTGTTATTTGTTACTGTGCATTTTCGTACAATTCCCTCCCCAGGTTATTAGTAGTGGTGGGAGCTCAAAATCGGACCTAGCCGATTTCGATTCCGTGTCCGGAATCAATTCTGGAGGCGATTCCGATCCTGAATTCAAATTCCGGAGTTGACTTCGGAGCCGATTTTGAAGCCGATCCCGGAGCTAATTCCAGAGTCGGTTTTGGAATCGGAATCTAGCAGGGAATCGCAATTTGCTCCGGTGACGAAATCAGGATTGACTCCAGAAATGGAATTTACTTCGGAATGAGAATCAATTCTTGAATTGATATACGAAGTTTCAGAAGCGAATTCAGTCCAGGAATCTCCATGAGAATGGATCGTTTATAAGTAAATTTTAATTCTTTGCAGCTAGCAATACGTAACATCATTGGACCCAAATGCCAATTCTTAAGGTGATGCCAAAACCGATTCCGATTTCGAAGCCGGATTACGGATCCGTTCCGGAAACTGATTCCGGAACTACTATCCGGAATTGAAAACTTTGGAGCTAGCATGGATCGATTCTGACGAAAACTTAATTTCTCCCATCACTGGTCATTAAAGCCCCTGTGGTGTCTTGGTTCTTGGCCCAATTGGAACCGTCACCTTCTTTTGTTTGTACTGGTAGGCCGCAGTGGCAGCCAGCCGGTTGCATAGATACTCCACCACTCCGCACAAAGGTGGACAGGGTGGAGCTGCTGATAATGCATAGAAACGTGAGTCTCTCGATAGAGCCAGAGCCAGAGAGGCAACCAACAAACAGGCAAACCAATAAAATCATCAGCTTCAATTTATTTCAAGCTCCTAGCTGTGCCCCACCCGCCAGCTGCGTCCATTTGCCCAGCCCCGGCTGTCCACTATACTGTCCATCGCCCCAGGGAGCAAATTAAATCAGACAAAACAACAACAACAACAAAACAAACAGCGGCAAACAAGACGCTTTAACATTTGCACTCCATTCGTATAAATCATTTGTTGAAGGACGTGTATGGGTTGATTTTTGATTGAGCTGCAGATGCGATGATTAAGGTTGTTTAGCGGCGGTGACCCGGGACGGCGGTCCAACAACACTGGTACGAGATTTGTATTTTTTTTTTGGGACCAAAACGCTTGTAGTTAGTTATTCTAAGGCCCCGCTCCCTCGTAGCTTGTGCATCAGCATCATCGTCGCGCTAAACATGAGATCATTTTAACGTTTTGCTTAGTTGTGTGCTCCCATCACAAATGTACTGTCGAGTAAATAACTTTGCGAAGATTAAAGATAAGCTTTTAGATTCACTTTAGAAAAAAGAGCAATCAACCGTTACGGGACAGACAGCGCACGGGTCCTTTCCGATTCCGACCAAATACTTTCTTCTTTTCAATATGCAAATTAAATGCGAAAGATGAAATTTCCCGTAGTGAAACGGAATTCCAAAATAAGTTCTTCCACATAACGGTTGGAAAAACCCCAAACTCTCTACTCTCCACTGACCTTGTTATCATATTTAAAAATGCGAAATAAATATCCGTCATGATGGTGGCGCGCGATCAGCACACCATTCAGCATTGATGACCACGAGATCGGATTTCGATTGTGTCCCAACACAGAAAAACGCTGCGCTGGATGATAACATTCCTGCACGCCCTCGAACGACCACCAAAGGCCCCGAACCCGGTACGATGGCCACGAATCTTTACATGTGTGTGTGTGTGTGGTGGAGAGGATGCATAAAGCGTAAACAACACCCCACTCGAAGTTCATTCCCATTGGGGTTCGGTGTGTTTGGAGTGGGTCGAGCCGAGAGGCGGCTACTAATCTGAGTGTTGGTAGGCCCACTTCACCAGCATTCCTCTACACACACACACACACACAGACACACCCGAGCGAAGGCGGCAGCAAGTGTAGCGACGTGAAAACCACACCAAATCAACACAGCCACAACACCCGCGTCTTCCCCCCTCCCTCCATTAATTCATTCATTGGGCAAAGGTGGGTAACGGACTAGAATGGGCCCACCGTGGAATAGCGCGAAACGAACAGGCGGCGGGCACGGGGGTTGGGTGTGTTCATTGGCGTTTTGAAATTTATGAATGAAGTTCCAGCGAGCCGTTCGAGGCGGGAGGGACGGCTGGGAACGCTCCAACCTGTCCGTTTTAGTCGCGCCAGGTGGCCATGTTTGGGATTTGGCGCGTAGTACAGTACCTGCTGCTCAGCGAGCGTGCGCGCGCGAGGTAAACATGCAATACACGGTAAAGCGCCAAGGCCGGCAATGTGGGGCACACGAGGGGAAACCATCCCATAGGGGTTACTAATGTGCTGACCAAAAAAAATCGCGGACAGGAATGGGAGAGGCGCCCGTCAACGGTCACACATGTACATACCAGCACGAAGTTGAGGGGCTGTTTTGATGAGTCTATACCCCCGGGAAAGGCACAGTATTGGTAGGTGGTGGCGAGAGACTAAATTACTGAAATTACTGCTGAAACACAAAACGATCTTCAATTCTAGCTTTTATACAAATTGATTCGACAGACGATGATAAAAATTAAAGAAGAAATAAAGTGTGCTTTTTTTTAAATGCCTTTAGCTTGAATGTATATTTGTGTTGAATCATACAACAACGTTGTAGTGTTGTTGACTAATCGGTTTTGAAGTGGAAGTGCTTACCAAAAGGCAAATATTTGTGCTACGATTTATTAACAACAAATTATAACTAAATATTGTTTCTTGGCTAGATCAATAAGACTTCGGCTGTAAACATGTCCAGGATGAGTAAGAAATGAAATCACGATAGAAATCAAAAATACGCATAGCTTTGCATCAACAATCTCCAAAACAACACAACATTTGCAGCGAACAATTAGGGGAAAGCGGGGCCAAATGGCACTGTTAGGGATTTTGCTCTGTGCCTCACTGGGTAAATCACTGTACACAGATATTTTGACGTCAATCGATGCTTCAATGGCTTATGGCAATATATAAAACGAAGTTAAAAAATCAACACCAAAAGTCGTGAAAATGATATGGTTTGAATGATATGGTAGAATGATTTTACTATGGACGTTAGGCTTTGGTTTAAGCTCTTGCATCTAGGTAGAATTGCAAGAGAAGATATTTAAGTTTTACATGAAAGTGTTTTGTTGAATAGTTTAGGAAATTGCTGGAATATTTCATAATTCACGTGTTGTCAGTATTTTTGCTTCTCCATAGATTATACATATAGCACAGTTTTATTTATGTAAAACAAATATATTGTAGCGAACTTTGCTTACACACCTTAGCCACATCAGCCTATCAATACATACCGACCATTTGGCCCCAACCTGGAACGATCATTTTGCTTAACATTACATTAAAATGATTACCTTTTTCACGTAAATCATAGAAAGACATCATGTGCAGGATACACATCCTTTTTCTTCTTCAATTACAGTGAAAGCTCTCTAAGATGTAGTCTCTTCAAGATAAATTGTTTCTTTAAGATGAACATTTTAACGGTCCCGTCATATTCCATAAATTTTATGTATCTTCAAAATGAATGTTTCTCTAATGCGACTATCCTTCAAGCTGCATATGTGATTTGGTTGAAGAGGCAAAAGAACTCCGTTAGAGCCAAAGCCTCTATAAACTGTACAAACAACGATTTGGCAGCCAAAATTCTCTTAGATGAATTTTTGGACGACGGTTCATAAAAATATTGGTCTAAGGAGGCCATGTTTTTTCCCGTAGTTTTTTGGATACTTCATAGCCACAGCTTCATCAGTTTTCCTCAACGTGAATATCTCTCTATGGTCCGGGTCTATGAAAATGTTGCGGGAACATTTGTTGCCAAATCGTATGGACGATTGACAGTTCGTCATGTTGCTCATGTTGCTGGAACATTTTTGTTGCAGAAGAAACAAATCGATTTGTTTTATGTTTACTTGTTGCATGAACATTTCCAAACATGTTTGCATTAATTGTAAAATGTGTTTGTGAGTGAATGTGCACTGTTTTTGAAATAAATAGGAAAATCCAGAAATGTGGCCATTGAACAAATGTTGCCGCAACATGTTCATAGACCCAGGCCTAAGCTGACGGTCCCTTGAAAATTCACCTTAGAGAGATTTCACTGTATTTGGTAAATTCTTACGAAAGCTTTTTTTCGAGACGGTCAAATTAACATCGTTTTGACCAATTATTTTATTTCTTAATTTATACATTTATTCATAAGTCTTAGGTTCATACTGTGCATCTAACATTGCATTTGATGTTTTTCTGCCATCAGAAGACATTTTCAAAGTGTTAATTTGCCAATAATGCAGGTTACCATTTCGCTCCACCTAACCAGTTTGCCCCGCTTTCCCTTACATTTGTCATGAGCTGTTTTCTTTTCCCCAGCGTGTTACAATCGTTGTGTCAATGTTGTTCCGGCATACTGTTTACGGTTTTCCTATTTGTACGCCCGTCTGCCCAGCCTGGAAAATTACTCCACCGGTGAAATATCCAATTACATTTCATTCAAACCCGTGTTAGCAACAGCACACACACACGCCGGGAGTGACGTGGAGTGCATTCTCCGAAATAAATGCAACAATGATAAGAAGACAAAAATAGACACTTTGCTATACCCATCGTCATATCGCATCCGTGTTTGTTGCTTTTCCTTCCCTGTGCTCTTCCCCCGTGCTTTGGCGTGATTGGTGGTGGATTGGCTGGGGCGTTGATTTGATAACTGGTCCCTCGACCACGAGCAGGCACATGCGGGCAAAGTGTGGCAAAACTTTTTTTATTGTTTTTTTTTTCGAGTGTTTTTGTCGCGGATGATTTCGTCGCAGCATCCCAAGAATGCTGCAAATTGTTCTGTTTTTTTTTTTTTTTTCTATGTAATTAGCGTTACAACAAAACGCTTTGTGTGTTCAAATGCACCGTCAGGTTAGCGTTAGCTCCAGCTGGTAGATGTAGATAGGCAAATAATTAGAGATAGTTCTCGGAAACTGTATCGCTTTGCCGTTATCGTCGCACGCCAAATAACACGTGCCTACTACTACTCGTCGCTGATGCTTTGAGGACATGTTTTCTCTCCGTGTGTGTGTATTTTGGAGAGGATTAATGGAACAATTATTTGAATTGTAAATATTACAACCACGAGCATCAGGTAGCGAAGGCATATAAAGTTGGATTTGTTTTAGGCAAGTTTGATGAAGGAATGCCTCAATTTGATAATTAGAATAACATTAACTAACCGCCATAATGCCTTGGGCCGGTCTGGTGGTTCAGTCGTCAACTCGTACGACGTAACAACATGCCCCCGTCATGGGGTTCAAGTCCCGAATAGACCGTGCCCCCATACGTAGGACTTGACTATCCTGCTAATGGTAACAATAAGTCACTGAAAACCAAGCTTACTTCACTAGTAGGTACAGGCAGGTCTTGACCGACGGCGGTTGTTGTGCCAAAGAAGAAGAACCGCCATAAACTGTCAATGATTAAGCTGCTCTACGATTACGAAAGTGACGGACTGCTTTGTATTCATCAATTCAAACGTAATTGATTTGAAGAAACTTGTACCATTCGAAAAGCGTCAGTTGACTAAAGGACGGAATTTGAATTTAGATTATTATTGTAATTGGCAAAACAAAAAAAGAAAACAAAAACGAACAAACTGTTTGCCCATTCTTCTCGTGCGAGGGAGTCAGCTCATTCGTAGGAATCCATCCGCCACATTCCAGACAACCGCCCACTCGAGACGACAATGCTCTGTGTATGTATATGGTCGGGTTGGGCGTAAGGACACCCATTTTCGGTATTAAAAAAAGCTCCACTCCACTTGACATATTCCTCAGTCCCGTATCCGTATACAAACAAAGGGCCCGGACATACACTTCTATGCCGATCCTGTTTCGGTCGATAAGAGAAGATGTGTAATCTATTTACACGGCCCACCTTCGGCCCCAGTCGACGTGTGCAGCAACAGTTTGCTCAAACGGAGAGTGAGCGATAAAGACAGAGAGAGAGAGAGAGAGCTTTCTTCGCACACAGAGGTTGCGTGGGCTTTCCTAGAAAGATGGGACCCGCGATGAGACTGGGTTGAGGATGGGCTATTAGTAGGTTCTGCAAATGCAACCACAGCCACCCCGATGACGTTAGCGGGCACACCCTGATGAGAAGGTGGCGGACGGACACGGAGTGAACAAATTCCATACTTCAAGGAACATTAATACAAAGGAAAAAAAGTATAACATCCCCCCCCCCCCCCCCCCCCCTCCAGTAGGCAACGAGCAGGAAAGCTCCAAACTAGTGATAGGTAAAGTTGGTAAAAATCCGGAGTCGACTCCGATCCGACTCAGATAATTTCGGAATCGACTCCGGAAGGTAGGTCCGCCCAGCATTATCTAGAGTTGTTCGTAGTCGTTTGGAATCGTTCGGAATCGCTCGGAGTCGTCCGGAGTCGGCCGTAGTCACTGGGAGTCGGAATCATCCGGAGTCGTTCGGAGTCGTTCGGAGTCGTTCGGTGTCGTCTGGAATCGGTTGGAGTCGACGTCGTTCGGAGTCGACCAGAGTTGGCCTTCGAAACAAAGGCCTGTATATGAAGTGCATGCGAGAAGTGAAAGACAAAAAACACAACGAAATTAAATGCCTGATCGATGCTCCGATCGACTCCGGCCGACTCCGATCGACTCTGGACTACTCTGAATGACTCAGACTCCTGTCGACTCCGGACGACTCCGGGCACCTCAGACCGACACCGAACGACTCCGGACGATTCCAAACGACTCCGGGTGACTCCGAACAACTCCGGACGACTCCAGACGACTCCGAACGATTCCGAACGACTCCGGACAACTCCGGACGACTGCGGACGACTCCACACGACTCAGCCTCCGGACAGAACTAGTGGTTCGGATTTGGCCGGAGTCGGAATCGGACTAACTACAGCCGGATTCGAAATCGGACTCGTGGGTGCTCTCCAAAGAGCACATCACTACTCCAAACCAAACCGTTTCCAGGGAGCGGAGATACCGCCGGGCTGGCGGTTGTGGACCGGGTTGCTTTGTTCTCAAAAGCGGCGTAGGAGATTAGCTACGAAAATGTTATGAATGAACCCCGGGTACTATGTAAAACATTCGAGCCTGGGTGCTGTCGGCCGGGGTTACTGCCTCCCGGACATCGCCCCAGGTCAGGATGGGCAGGCGTATGGCGTCAGTGTGTGGGTGCGCATTGATTACAGCCAGCTCCGCTCGTGTGATCAATGACGTAGCGCGGCACCGTTTCGGTGGAAGTTGGCGGAATGTGGGGGTATTTGTTTTGCCAGTTCGAATGAAAAAGCACACACACACACAGACCGTTTAAATGCTTGATAAACGAACTGCAACACAGTATTAAAGCAATTCGCAGGATGGAAATAACAAGTAAAGCGAACAATTGTTTAATAAGTTTCACAATTTGGGGACTAACAAATGGGTTCGCAAAGAAAAATAAGCCCCATTCGATGGAAAGTTCGATTTGGCGATGGTCTCCACTTTATCCCCTTCCCCTATCTACAATGACGCACTCCGATAACGTGCTGAACGCGAAGCTTTGCTAATTGTTTTTTGCCTGAATGTCTTCGCCTAAGGGTAAGGGGAGATTAGTTGTTGGGCCAGTGAGCACACGTCACGCTGTGACAGTATCCTGGTTACGATTGATGTATGTGTGTGTGTGTCTTTTTCGTATGTGTCACAGACATCCTTTCGGCTTGTGAGGCTGTGAGCCTTCTTAGCTGCGATGGTTCGCGATATGTTACGATTTTTCTACCATCTTTCGCTAATTGGACGTCACGTAACACTGCTGGGGCTAGCGCAGGGAAGTCTGGAAGACGTTGGTCCCTCCCGAAAAAGAAACCCTCAGATCCCCGCCCATCCCCTCCCCCACTCACCTTAGGTTGCGCTCGGCGGCGCTGAAACTCGTCCTCGAAGCGAGACTCGAAGCACTGCACGAAGCGCCGCATAAAATCCCGATGGGAGATCGTGTGGCGGGCCACTTCCGGCAGATTGTTGGTGACGTAATTTACGCACGCCCGGGCAAAGTCCGCCGAGGCCGCCCGTGCGTGACGCTCGCAAAATTCCGACCACGTACCGGCGGTCGGCGCCGCCGTCAGCGTCGTCGTCGATGCGGTCGGCGTCGGCGTCATCGATCCCATCATCGCCGACGACGATGCCGTCCCGACGGTAACCGTGCTGCCCAGTCCGCTCTCGCCATCCTCCGCGCCGGTGACGCCTACGTGCGAGGCGTTGCCGGCATGCGACACATTCCCAACACCCCCTCCTCCTCCTCCTCCACCCACGCCACTTGATATTTGATGCTGTTGCTGCTGCTGCTGCTGAACTGTCACTGAGCTGCAAAAACTTTGCTCACCATCTGTCAGATTGGCCATCATTTTTGTTTATTTTTCTCCCACGCTTCTCCGCTGCGCCAACCACAGGCTCACACACGCACGCACCTACACGCCGCACGCTCTCCTCTGCTGGGGTGCTGCTGCACCACTCCCGGGGATATAGACACGCACACGCACACACACACACACACACGCACTAGCTTTCACACTTTTCACCAACAACATGCACGGCGCCACCCTTTGGCAACACACACCTAGCTAGCCAGCCAGCCAGCCAGCCAGGATTCTGGCCCTTCTTTCCCAGTAGGCTCCGTGCGGATGATCTCAGCCCCCTTCGCTTCACTTCACGCCCCAACCCGCACGCTGCCTGCTCTGGGGCACCTGGACATGGGCGGGAATGTGGGCAACACGAGGAAAGAGAGCACCGAGTCGGGTGGGTGGTGCACACTAGTCGTAACAGATTGCTCACTCTTTTCACTCAACTGCAGCAGCAGCGGCAGCGGGGAAGCTGGTATGGCTCACAAAAACAAGCTCCGCCCGATGGCCATCGTCGTACGCACAAGAGCATTCTTCCGGGCCTCCCCCCCCCCGACACAGCGCGATAGTGCGTATTGACGATGACGGCGATGATACGGCAAACCACTACGATAGGCGGTGCAGCATCGGGTGGCAAACGAGTTACAAGAATATGCTCTGCTGGTACTGGTGCTGCGAAGCGGCTAGATTCTTTCGATTTCGCTGCGAGAAGCACTTCAATTTTCACACCAACCAACCGACTGCACGCACTTGCGGCCAGTAGACATGTGTTCACCCACTTTAGCTAGACGACACCACCGCGCCACAACACTGCATGCATTGAACTCGTGATAGAAATTTTAATTCGATGTAGATTTTTTATTATTCTGTCTATTCCCGTGATGTTGTAAACTTTTTTTTCTAAGCCCGTGGCTACACCGCACAGCGGGACGCCTGTCTGGACCGTTCTGGTTGACGGTTTGTTACAAAACATCACCCACGGTTTTACTAACCCTTGTGGCTGTGCACTCTGTTGCAGCGAAAATGGTATCCTAGCAGCTCTCTCAAAACTTTTTCAATGTGTCATAAAATTAAGAGTGTCGTGCAAATGTTTCAAAATTTCCTGCTGTGATTTTTGAACATTTTCCCACAACCCAATGCATTTATATATTTATCTTGGCATTATTGGAGGCTTGGTAAAACAATTGTTTTGTTATTTTTTTTTAACATGCGTTAAATACTTTCCAACATTTATGCACAATTGTACAATTTATTATTTAATAAATTGTCAGTAAATTTGGTTCATCACTTCCCCAGAGTGCATCGTGTTTGCTTCGGCGGCTGTCAACAGTGCGAGATTGTTTTGGGGCACTGTTTTTCCTTGCATTTAACATAAATAAAAATGTCCTATCCGGCTGGAACCGCTCTGCGCTTTCCCATCCTGTTCGGGAGTATATTGGTCGGGTTTGGAATGGCGTTCTACAACCGGTAAGAAATACCGTCCATATTGTACCCGCGCACCCACGTTTGCGACACATTATGAAACGCTGTTTGTTTGTTACGTTCTTCGTTTTTTCATCAGCGATAAATTCATGACCGGGCTGGAAGAGGAGCGTGATCGGCTGAACAAGGAGGACTTGGAAGCGAAGCAAGTGCTGCTGGACAAGATCGACGCGGTCCGAAAGGCGCGCATGCAATAGGTGTAACTTCGAGCTAGTCATATCCCATCGCTTCACACAATAAACGCTATGTACAGATTTTTACATCAGTAAACACATTTATTTAGATCTAACCGAGCCGATGGATGGCATGTGTGTGTGTGTTGGTTGGTTGGGTTGGTTTGCGGTTTTAATCCTGGCGGATGCGCGCCGCTCGGGGATCATCCGGACGCATCACAACGTACGTCAGCTTGTACCGGCGGTTATCAGCGTCCTTGCGGTAGTAGTTGGTCAGTCCCACCACGCTAAGCCCGATTCCGATTAGAGCGATCACTGACGAGCCGACCACCTCGGGGATTTCGTTCCACCCGCGCTTGAAGAGTGCCGTCAGGCCGCGGCTAGCCTGAGAAGACGCTGCCATTGTTGCGTTCCGGTGGAAAACGAGCCGTTCTGGGGGTAATTGAAAGGATGTCGAATTCAGAAATGCTATTTTTCTATCCAATTTTCAGCTAAAAACATTCGCCACTCACTCTATTCACGTAATCGTGTTTTTCTTTGCTCGATATTTCACACCTTCTGATGTGCTGTCAGCGTGACAGCAGGTCGCCTTGTACCAAGGTGCATAGACAGCTGGTGTTCAAACTCGCCCATTTCGAATTTTAACGGACATGTACAATGAATTTGTATAAATATGGGAAATTCTAATCCATTTATTTAAACTGATCAACGAAAAACTGAGTTAAACACAAATTGGCACAACTGAACGGAACTGTAGCGTGAGGAGAGATATATAGTACAACGGCCGAGTCCAGGCCATCTATGCCCGCCAACACGACCCCTACATAATATCGCAGCAATTATACGTCGCTAGCCAGGAAGAGTGTTTATGGATAAGCATAGCGAACGCTTGCTTTCGAGGTGGTTCTGCAACCCGCAGGTCGGGATCGGGCAGTTCCGGCCGGACCAGCAGCTCCGCTGATGTTGTTTCGCTCGCTGACCATTCCTGCCATGCCTCGCTAGATCATTTGCGTGCAAAATTGTTCGCCATACTTTTGCGCATATGCTGAAACGTGAGCGGCACGCTCAATCGCTCATCCCGGTGCTTGTAATACTCGTTATAGTCCAACCGCATGCACAGCTGCGGTAAAGATTCGATGGGCGACACCGCCAGCTGGTACAGGAAGTGGCCGACCGAATTTTCGTACTCCACCCCGATCGCAATGAGCGCTTTCTGGCAATGCACCAGCTTCGCCTCAAACTCCTGCTGCGCTTCGTCCCGCTCCAGCGCACGCTCCGCGTTCACGCCGTACGTTCCCTTCGCTTCGCTCGATTGGATGTACTCGTCGAACTCTTTGCGCGCGTCCAGTTCCCGATTGCACAGCTTGTAAAAGTTCATCTGCCATTCGTCCAGCTTGCGCACCGAGCTAAATATCTGCTCCAGGCAGCTGCTGAACAGATGCGTCGACTGGTCCAGGAATATGCCGGTGCGAATGCGATCGAGAAATTTATCGTGCGCCTCCAGCACGTCGTCCAGCGCTTTCGCCTGCTTGACCCGTGCGCTGAACTGCACCCACGAGCACTCGATCACCTCGTACAGTATGTAGTACTGCATCTGCGTGATGATGTTGATCATTTTCGAGCAGTAGCTCTGCAGGTGCTGCTTTATCAGGCCAATGTCGCTAGCGATGGGCTTGAAGCAGCGCGTGCTGAGCATGTGGTTGCGCCAGATACCGTACAGGATGAACTGGAACCGCTTCATGTTCCACAGCTGCTTGAACAGGGCTCGGTAGGTGCACTGGACGGGCTGGAAGATCGTCCCCAGCGGACCCTGCACTTTGTACGTCAGGCAGAACACATCCCACCCGGTATCGCCCTCGCAAGGGCTGAGGAAGTGCACGTCGAGATAGCTCAGCACGGCCGGCTCCTCCTGCTCGTCGGCCGATTTTCGCACCGCAGCGGCCACAATAGAGAACAGCTCCTGCTGGTAGATGTCTTTCGCCGGACGGTCCAGTTCCTCCTTCAAATTTTCCATCAGCACATCCGCAAAGTGGCCCAGCCCGAGCAGCAGATAGTCGCGCATTGCCTTTAGGTGATCGTAAAGCTGATGGGGACCGAGCACGATGTCCAGCACGCGTTTCGAGGTCTTCAGGTACACGCCGTCGATCAGCACGTGCAGCTCGGTATTGCTGTGCGGACTGTACAGGTAGTCGAGATGCTCGTTGAGACACTTCTTCAAATCCGTCCGCTCCGGGACGGGCTCTCGGTCTTTGCACACTTCGCGCAGAAAGTTGATGCTCTTCCCGATCACCAGTATCTGCTTTGCCAGCGTGTCCGAGATGAAGGACGGCACCATTGAGCTGCGCAGCCGGAACTCATCGTGCCAGAGCCGGTTGTACCCGACATCGGTCAGCTCCTCGATGAAGAACTCACAGTGCGGATCGACGATCTTACCGTCCGTTAGCCACTGCGAAAGCATCTGCTGCAGCGGTATGCAGGCCGACTGCAGCAGCTCCCGGGAGATGGTGCGCACCATCGGGTCGCCGTGCCAGATAAACTTGTGAATGGCGGAAGCGAGAGCGCCCCCCTTGACCTCGCGGCAAGCGTCCGAGATCAGCGCCAGCCACTGTAGCCGTTCCATCGGCTCTACGAGCCACACCATCGTGCGCATCAGCGTCATCCGCTCCGCACCATCGCCCGCCTGCCGCTGGCGGTCGAGATTCTCCTGCAGGTTAGCGATCAGCCCGTAATAGTTGGTCAGCTCCTGCTGCAGTGCGGTAATGTAGCCCTGGCCAAAGTTTCCCATCAGGTACGAATCGCTTTTGGGGTTAATGAAGCGGGACACTTTGTTGTAGAAGAAGCCAACCTCGGCCAACCGCAGCAGCATACCGGCATCGCAAGCGTTCAGATTCCGGCCGTGTATGTGGTCGAGCTTAAACTCCCCCGACACCACGTTCTTGCGCAGATACTTTCCCTCGATGCCGGTGCAGGCGTAAATGACGTCCTGTATTAGCAGATCCTCCAGCTCGTTGCGGTCTGCAATCTGCAGCTGCGCATCGTCCGCTACCAGCGCTTTGGAGTCACAGAGACTGCCGGTGGATCCGGTTACTGTACCGCCGGACCGTGATTTCATCAGCCGCTGACTTCCGCCAATGCCCGAGTCCAAGCTTAGCTTCGAAAACACGCTGTCCAGCGTTCCGGACGCGAAACCGGCATCGTTGCGCAAATCTACCTGCAGTCCGCTGCCACTTGCACTTTTGTCCGAATCGGCCAGATGAAACAGGAATTCCAATATCGGGGTGCGCTGTTTGCTCTCGGTCTAAAACGATAAAGAGTGTAAATCGTTTCACTATCATATTCTGCACATCCTCGTGGTCGCCTAGAAAGTTACCATCGATATTAGCTCCTCGTAGAAACCATTAAACACATTTACGCTTGCTTGACTCCTGGACGCCAGCAGGCGGTTAATGCGCGCCACTATCGTCGATTCGTTTGCCGCCGCTGAAGTACCGCCATGGTGAGTAATTGAGTTTGGTTTGTTGGCAATCAGCCGAGTAACTTCTTTCAACACATCGTCTGTAAGAAAGCAACAGCAGAAAGAGCGGAATCGTTAGCTTTCTCCCGCTTGGCAAGCGTCACCAAACAAACCAGCTGCCAACATGACGCTCCCCGGGAAGTGTTTGGATCGTGCTTGGAAGCAAACAACCTCGACAGCTAGGTGGGAAACGCTGGAAATAACTTACTTGACCGGTCTCCGGCGAGATTCTGGCACAGCTGTTTTAGCAGTTCGTAAATGACCGGGAAGTTGGGCTGATGGTTTCGGTTCATTTTTGCTATTGATCGGGTGCGAAACACGTCCGCGGCTCCCTGCACTGCACTGCTTTATTTTGCTGCCAAAGGTGTAACAGTGGCAGGGCTACACGGTTATCGTAATGACAGTTAATAGGAATTAATTTTTTTAACTGTTTGCTTCTCCTTTCCTGTGATGGTTGTACAAAAAGTAATCTATTTTTTTACATACTTACAGCAAATAATATCGAAAGACACATCAATTTGTAAAGATACACAAAAACTGATATATTTTTTAAATCGTAACGGTCCATTGGGAATCCCAGTGTGAAGCAGCAAGTAAAAAAATAGCTCACTTTGTGCAACCGTGTTGAGATAGAAAAAAAAATTAAATGCCAGTGCATTGTTTTGAATTCACTTGTTTTGGAATGCCTGCCAGATTCTCTCATTGCGAAAGGATTAACAATTTGTTTCAACAGGCAAAGCAGTATCAAATAAGCTAAAGCAACATGATTTGGCAGAACTTTGCCGTGCAAAATGTAAGTGTGTATTTTTGGCTCCAAGCGCTTTCATCACTTTTCGTGTCTAATTCTTGCTTGCAAACGCTTTCAGTGTCCACCGAGTATTTACTACCTGCCCGACTTCATTACAAAGGAAGAAGAGTGTGCGATAATGCAGGCGGTCGACAAGACACCGAGGCCCCGGTGGACACAGCTGTCCAACAGACGGTTGATAAATTATGGTGGAGTTCCTCATCCGAAGGGAATGATAGCGGAAGATATTCCTGTCTGGCTGCATCATTACGTCGAACGCATCAATCAGCTGAATGTGTACGCGGAAGGCATCAAAGCCAACCACGTGCTGGTCAACGAATATCTTCCCGGCCAAGGCATAATGCCACACTTGGACGGGCCACTGTTTTTCCCCACCATCACAACGATCTCCTGCGGCTCACACACAGTGCTGGAGTACTACGAGCAGACGGAAGATGCAAGTGGACAGAGCGGCAGTGGATCGTTAGTGCGGCAGCACAAAACAAGCATCCTGCTGGAACCTCGAAGTTTGCTGGTTGTGAAAGACGATATGTATCATAAATATCTTCATTCCATAGCAGAGCGGGAAGAGGATACAATTGATGCCAGGGTAGCGAATCTTTCGTTGGTTAGCAACGCTCATGCAGGCGACGTCTTAAGGCGAGACAAGAGGATATCGCTAACAATCCGCCATGTACCGAAAACGAGTAAAATGAAAATAAAAATATTTTAACTATAGTTCACTCGGATTGTGTACAATTGTCCTCCGAAGCAGAAACTACATGGTCCAACGTCACACCATAACAGTATAAACCTTGAAGGTAAAACAACCGTCAAGATACCTTGGGGATGCGGACGTCAACAACACAAACATTCATTGTTTTCCCCCGGTTGTTTCTTGCCGCTGCACGCAATCGATAAAACAATATTCCGATAATTTAGGTTCCTTTGCTGACCTCGACCTGCCCGCAGCCGGGTCGCAGTAATGGCGTCCTCGTCGAACGTTGGCAGTGGCAATTTGGTGGACGAACTCGAGGAAGCATTTCAGGTGGGTTTTGCGTGCCTCAGTGCCGCCAGGCAAGGCATGGTGCCGATTTGTGAAAATTACTCAACTCCTGCTGTTTCCTCCGCGCAAAAACTTGCAGTCGTGTATTCACGCGCTAACGAAGGAAGAATCGGCCACTGGAATCGACAAGGATGAAATCAAGGTAGAGGTGGATCAAACCACGCTCAAGTTCATCGATCTCGCCCGGCAGATGGAAGCGTTCTTTCTGCAGAAGCGGTTTCTGCTTTCCGCCCTCAAACCGGATCTGCTGCTGAAGGAGGAAAACTTCGACCTAAAGCAAGAAATCGGCCGAAAGGACGAGCTGATACGCAAGCATTACGAGAAGATTGAGTCCTGGAAGCAGCTGCTCTCGGATCAGCAGAACTTTAACAAACCGATCCAATCGATGCCGCCGGACATGCGTGGCAATCTGGCCGGTGGTGCACCCGGTGGTGGCCCTGCCGGGATGATGGCAAGCGGCGGCATGAACCTGCCCATGCAGGTAAGCACTCCCGGCACTACGCGAGCTTGATGTTGCAGCACTAAAAAGGGCCATAATCGTAACCTTCCAGATGCAGAGCCAGCATCAGCAGCAGCAAATGCAGCAGATGCAGGTGCAGCAGCAACAGATGCAACAGCAAATGCAGCAATCGATGCCGATGGGCGCCTCCAATGCGCAAATGTTTCAGCAGGGTGGCATCCCGCGGGGCGTCGGACAGGCGGGTGGGGGCCCCGGTTTCCCCCCGGGCGCTGGTCCGAATCTTCAGGGCCCGCTGGCTTACTTGGAGAAAACGGCTAGCAATATAGGTGAGCCAACTGTCCGGATCGGTCCTACTGGTGGTGTACGCGGGTTTAGGAGACGGGCGGTGGACTTAACGCAATTCTCGATGCTACTTCTACTTCCAGATCTAGTGGGCCTGGGAGACGGTCGAAGGTGACGCGGGCGGGGCAGGGGACGCGGTAGAGGTCGAGGCCGTGGAAGAGGCCGTGGACGAGGTAGCGTGTCCGAGTTTCACAGCGGCTCACTCACCTGAGACTGGCGCGAGCGGTGGCGCTTCGTGCCCTCCCCTCCCCTCTCACGCTCTGAGTTCGATTGCTTCTTCGTCTACCGTTTCGTTGTATGGTTAAGGCCCTCGACAGACATCAACCGTTGGCGATAACACAGCTAGGAAAGAAGTTAAGGCATCAAAGAAAGTACAGCAACAGTGCAGCAGTATTTAGCAGCGAAAACAAAAACAAAATCAAAAAGGTTTCCCCTTACAAATTACAGCAACTACTAGGCAAATCAGCAAACCGTACTTCTACGGGTAAACGCGTTCGTCGGTAAAAAAAAGCAGAGAGCCAGACCACGTGTAACACCCAACGAGCTCACCCGCAAACCTACCAGCACGTTTGGCATACACCCACCAGCAAACATTCCTCGTTGATCACTTGCGCCAAAATTGTCCCTCTTTGTTATCTCCATCGCTCCCCGGTCCCTGTAATTATGGTGTACAAAAATCAAAACTAACACACATACTAAACGGTGCTTTTCCCCCGGCGCTTTCACGTGCCACAGAGGACAGCGCCCTTTTTCTTCCGTTTTCTTAAGTATAAAACATGTATAGGAAAAAGACTATTATCAGCAAAAGAAGATAATATAGCGATCGTGCCTTGGCATTTGCAATGATCGTATGTAAAATGTGTGCTCGCTTTCTAATCGATCTGTTTCTTTCCCCCCCCTTCCTCGCGCAATCGGACGGATCGCTCGCGTCGTGTTGACAGATTTCCTTAAAACACGATTGTTTCCTTTTAACCTTCATTCAACTTTCCCCCAAATTATTCGAATGTAGTGTTTCGTTCTGTTTCCCCGTTTTTTGGTCCACCCGTTCCGGAGTCTTTATGACGATCCTCGGGGTGTAGATCGCAAGAGATGCGCTGCGAAATGGAAAATAGAACCAACGGGTTTCACTGCTTCCTAAAACCCTTAGCACGAACAAGAACATGGAACAAGACAAAATAATAAAGGAGTCGGAAATGATCGAAACGTGTTTGATTTATTTCGGTGCTGCGGTGATCAGCGGGTAAAGGGGTAAATATGTTCTCCCAAAAAGAGTGCAAAACATGGCTTAGGAACTCTGCAGCTGGCGATGCGTTGGCAGTGTGGGTTTGCGCTATAAACTGCGATCACGCCGGATCATCTGCAGACGTTCTGGCGTGGTAAAGTTTACGAATATGTCGTGCAACCGGTCCAGACAGGAAGCAATGTGCTTGCCGGCATCGCGACGAAGGGCTGCAGTAGCCAGGTTCGTGTCCCTGCTCCGCCCCGTACCCTCCGACTGTAAGCTGATGATGAAGCACACAATATCGGCGATCGTGCGTTTGATGCTTTGCACTTCGTCCGTTTTGAACAGACGTCTCGTTAGATAGCCCCGAGCGTAAGCATTGATAATGGTAGCCGCCCTGTGCTGCTGCAGCTCCAACATTCGCTGTGGCAGAAGACTAAACTCTTCGTTTCCATTGCGGTCCGGAGTGCGGTTTGCTGTACGGCGAACGGATGAACGGATTGTCCTTCCAGCATCGTTGGTGAACGATTGATTCCCGGTCAACGTAAGCTCACTGTTGTTATCAACATTCTCCTCCGAAGTTCCGTTTGCCTGGCATGTTTGGTAGGCGGCGTCGTCCGTATCGGTACACGAATCGTAAGACACATCGCACAGCGACAGTTGGCTTACGCTCGAGGCCGTATGAAGGTCCGGAGTTTTGGTGCGAACGGTCCCGGAAACCGACATGCTCAAGTGGTTCTCGCCGTTGCCTGCCAGCATACCATTGCCTTCGTCGATCGTGAGCGTTTTCGCGCACAGTGCTACCAGTTCCTGCGTTTTTTCGCGAAAACTTTGCTCCAACATCAGCCGTTCCTCCTCCTGCCGCTTCAACAGCTCCAGCATGCGCTGCTCGTGCGTGGTAAGCGCTTGCGCAACACTCTCGAATGCGCGCTCGGAGGCTCGTCCGGATCCAGCCGACGAGTGGCTAATCCGGCGTGAGGCCGTTTTTCGTTTCGGGCGGCATTTTGCCGGATCCGTGTCCGGTTTCTTTTGCTCTCCGATTGATTGATTAACCCCCTGCACTACAGATGCACCGATTGCGGATTTTACGGGTGTATTTTCTCTGTCTGCAAATGCATTACGGGCTGCCTCGATTGGTTTGCTTTGATCGGGCGGGTTTTGATGCTGTTTGGGACTATCCGTCGACTGAACGACCGGATTGACCCGGGGACGATCAATTGGCGTGGAATGACCGACTCGTTGCAAATTCATCAAATCTACACTGGGCTTCTCCAGGTTGAAAGTGTTTGATCGTACCAAAGGAAACCATGGCAACGCTTCCTCGGACGTTGGTGTAACTGTTCTTGTCGGCGACTGCCAGGACGGTTGCTCTGGATCAGATTGCAACCTTTGGGTGGACAGTGAGTTGCAATTACTTGTATCCTTCTCATCCGTTTCCTTTGTTTCGAGGGTTCCTAATTCTTCTTGGCCGCGCCAAACTTCATCCGGTAACAATTTCGGCGATGGCGGAATCACAGCAGACGTACGTTCCAGAACATTAAGCGATGCAATTGGACCAGCATCGTTTGCAACTTCTACAGGAGTTATTGCTACACTCTCACAAGCTTGTGCTTCGGCAGTACTTTCAGATGTTGGACTGTGTGCAGTGTTACTCGCGTCTAGAGTCGATACCGCTTCTACATCCTTGGTCGCACCGTTGTTTTCATCGACAGACTGGGAAACGACACAGTTGTTTACGGCCGAGGCCCTTCTCTTCTCCTGCAGACGGTTTTCAATTTCCATTGCCTTCTGCCGGTAAATAGCCACGGCAGCACGCACCTCATCGTTAACCTGTTAAGCGGCACCAGTGGAAACTTACACATAAGGACCAATCTGTAGGAACAGTGCAAAGCGAGCAAAAAACTATTCTTACCAATGGTGGTAGTATGGGAACGCCATCCAGCTTAAACACCGACACAAAGTTACTCTCCATGTTGTAAACTACAATCAAAAGCGACAAAAAAGCAACGGAACACGATAAAGCCGAACAAAGTTTCTTTCCAGCTCTTCAATAAAGTTTTGGCCCCGGGGCGGAGACACGTTTCCCGGACAACGGTGTGTAAACAACATAAACAACTTTTGACTGCGCTGCGGTAACGACAACGACAACAGCATATTGGCGGGAAACGGAACTGAACTGATGACAAGCGTGGTTTTGTGAAGGTGCAAGCGAGGCCAGCTGGGTTATATTTTGATTGTTCAACCAGTATAGAGAGAGAGAGAGAGAGAGAGAGAGAGAGTGGAGTATGATGGTTGCCACAAAGATGCAGATCAGAATATATGTTTGCTGTTTTTACTATTTTTCTTTTAATTTCATAAATACATTTGTTTTGCGAGATTTTGCGTAACGCTCGATTTCGTAACGATGATTTTACCAGGTTTGATTTTGATTTTAAACAGAACGATATTAGACCTAGAGCCCTTTGATTACGCTAAATTAAACTAAACTAAAATTAAACTTACTTATCTACTTTACACTATCAGAGCAAGAGCAGAAGATAAAAGAAGAAGAAAATCAAAAGAAAAGAAAGAGAGAAAGAAAAAAGGTGCTAACAATTCAAGAAAGTGCCCTTAGAAGGGGAAAATCTGATGTTGCGCATTTTTCTTTAAAGCGTCCTGTTATTTCATATATTGGATGTGTACTGGTTTTATCGTACAACTCTTCTAACCTGGTCCAGCGAGGGGCATCCGCAATGGATTGTTCTTCCTCCCACAGTTAGTTGGTGGCCATTCGGGTTTAGTAGCTGACACCTTAGCCAATGTGGGACAATCATGGCTTGGGTCTTCGCGTTGTTGATGCGGATTCTCCATTCACCAACATAAACCCTGTAGTATGTCCAAAGAAACGCTGAGCGCCGCGCCTGAGTTCTGCTGGTGTTCTACCTTTCGTGGCGATTGCCGTGTTGTCTGCAAACAAAAACAACTGGGCACCACTAAATCCTCTATAAAAATCAATTTAAAAAAACTGGGAGCCTATCTAGGAAAAGCAGGAAGGTCCGCCGTGAACAGCAGATGCAGAAACGGACCCAGAACGTTGCCCTGGGGTACGACCGCCGTATCATGCTGCACTTCCAAAGTATATGGGCCGATGACAACAAGGAAGGTGCGCTGCTGCAGGAAGTTCTTGATCAGCTTGACCAAGAATAACGGGAGCTTGAACTGATACAGTTCATGGACAAGCCCATCAGGCCACACATTTTCAAATGCTTTTCCCACGTCAAGCATAACAACAGCGTTGGAACTCGCTTGTTGTGCAGTCGAATCAGCTGGTGCGCTGTTGAGTGCCCGGACCGAATATCCAAACTGTTCTGCCGTAATAATTTGAAGATCGTTGACCAAATTGACATATGTTTTTTTTTTCTAACAGTTTGTTGAACTTAGCGCGCTTAGCAAGCTTATCGGTCGATCGGTCACTGGATAGAAGTGTTGGATCCTTTTCGGGTTTCTGGATTGGGATCACTTTAGCGCGCTTCCAGGCTTGCTGGAAGATGTTGAGTAAGAGACAGCTGGGTCATTGCTCGATTTTGCAGATTTTTGATGAAAATATTGAAGATTCCATCCAAGCCCGGGGCCTTCATGTTTCGAAGACATTTGATGGTACTTTCAACCTCCGCGACGGAGACACGCTCTTCGGGTGGTAGAGTTAGAGGTGTATTGTACGCATTATACTGCACCGTAATACCGTTTTGTTTTACCGTAATATGTTTTTTCCCCAAGCTTTACGCTAAGGTTGTCACAGTATTTTACCAGTCACGAATGCACATGGTAGCGCTTTTTAAGCTCATTCAAACTGTTCTCAGACTTTTTGTTTCGGATATGAATGTGCATGCCGGAAACGAAAAAACACAGTCCTCAAGTAATTATGCATTGACTATTTATTAACCAACAACCTTTGCCACATTTCTAACAAATAAAACAAATGGTTAGCATGTAAACAAAAACCAAACGGATGTATGTTGGGTGCTACTGCTGAAAATACTTCGCTTGATCGATTGAATAATATTTAATGCTGAAAAAGAAGTGATGCTAATGTTAGCTCGATGGCAAAACAAAACCGAGTGCGGGTAAGGAACTACCACAGCGCACTGCGTGACCATAAAATGCATACGGTTTATAGAAGTAGTCCCCCGGAAATGCTATCCACAACACTGGTGTTGTACAAAGTCAGTAAACTTGTAGAATCGTCACTAAATGCAACGAAGAAAAGAAAAACAAACAAACAAACAAACTGTTGCTTCATTGCCTGCTTTAAGCGCTACCCGCCTTGGTAACGAACTCGACGAGCGTACGCATCGGGCGGCCCGACATGCCCTTCGACCCGGTGTAGCTTTGATCGCTACAATCGCCCATCACGCCGGCGATATCTACGTGCAGCCACGGTGTACCCTTCGGCACGAACTCGCGCAAGAATGCAGCGGCAGTGCAGGATCCGCCGCCCTTGCCCTTGCCCAGGTTGTTCAGATCGTAACCGTTGTGGTCGCACATCTGGTCGCTGTAGTGCTTGAACAGTGGCATGCGCCACACCCGATCACCGGTCTGCGAGCCCGCCTCGTGGATCGTCTCCCACAGTTTGTTGTTGCTGGAAAACACGCCCGACACGCAATCGCCCAGCGCTACCTTGATGGCACCGGTCAGGGTCGCAATGTCCAGGATGAACTTTGGATTGAAGCTGCAAAAAGGGGAAAACACATGCGAAGCACACCACACACACCAAGTGGTTTGTTAGTCGAGATGTTGACGAGAAACCAAACAAAAAAAGGTTTAAGTTTAAACCAGTTTAAACTTACGTCGAGGCGTAACATAACGCGTCCGCCAATATAAGACGCCCCTCGGCGTCGGTGTTATCCACGCAGATGCTCTTGCCATTCATTGCGTAAACCACGTCGCCCGGTTTGGTGGCCGTGCCGCTTGGCATGTTTTCGCACAGCGGCACAAACCCTTTCACGTGCACCGGTGCCTTCAGCTGTGCCAAGGCCAGTATGGTCGACACCACGTTCGCTGCACCGCCCATGTCGGCACGCATCTGGTCCATGTTGGCGGACGGCTTCAGGCTGATGCCACCGGAATCGAACGTGATGCCCTTGCCTACCAGCGCCACGCACTGTTCGTCCTGGGATCCACGATACGTCAGCTCCAGGAAGCGGGCCGGTTCGTTCGAACCGTTCGTAACCGAGAGGAACGAACCCATCTTTTTCTCCTTCGCCCAAGCTTCATCGTGCACGACGACCTCGACGTTGGCAGCGCCGAGCCGTTGCTTGACGGTATCCGCGAAAATGGTGGGCGTCATATGGTTGGCCGGTGTTTCCATCAATCTAAATGGCGACGATTGCGAAAGCGGATTCATAGTTTTACAACGCACAAACCAAATCACACTTCAAACGAGGATGCTAATACTCACACGCGGGCAAAGTTTTGCGCCTCGGCAATGATCACACCCCGATCCCAATCGGCCTTCCCGCTGGCATCCTCCGCGAAGCTTACCGCGGGCAGCGGCGTTTGTTTTTCCTTGCTCTTGAACGCCTGAAACTTGTAGTTGGCCAGGGTGGCACCTTCGGCCGCCTGCTGCGGATGCTCCATGTCTTCCACGGCGATGTCGGCGATCTTGTTCGCCGACAGGGCGCGGACACCGGCCGCGGCCGCAATGCGCACGTTTTCCTTCGCTCCATCGATCTCGTCCAGCTCGTCCCATTTGGAAGCATCGCCCAAACCGGCTACCGCTACCGCTGGAAACTTACCGAGCTCCCAGAAAATTCGCGTCTGGCCAGCTTTTACCGGACCGCAGCTAAAGCAGCGCATGGTAGCGGGGGGAGAAAAGCACGGAATTGTTAATCTTAGACAATGTTCCACTAACTCACACGGTCGGCGCGTTATGGTTATGGTCGGCGCGTACGAAAAACAAACAGACGCTGCTCATTTAGACCGCTTGCAGTACGAAAGAGATTTGAACGGACATTTTATTTCGCTTGGTTAAGGAAAGAATCAGCTTCAACTGTAATATGAACCTAATTAAATTAACTTAAATGGACGAAATAGATGTTAACAAATTCTAAAATTGTATCGCTAGATCCTAAAACATCAATTAATCCGGAATAGTAGTTGTCTACATTTTGTTGCATGTTTTACCCGATCGCATTTCCAAAAGCCACGACGTTCGCTACACATCCTTCTACATGTATTTCCTACTGTACAAAAATAGCAAGTTCTCTCTTTGTTTTCTCTTCCCTTACTCCTGCCTTCCGGTTGCTCATGCAACAGTAAATACGTCATCATAGTGACTTTTATCCTTGGAAGTATAGTTGTACTGAAAATAAACTGTTGGCACCTCTACACAATAGTCCACCGCAAGACTAGGACGCTATTCGAACGAGTTTGGTTTTGGGAAGGACGCAGACGCATTAGCAAAACACTTTCGAATAATTTTAAACAGCCTTAGCAATAAACTGCCTAAACTATCAAACGTATGTCTATCTTACATATTCAACTAACGTATAACAAGAGCACTGCAAATAAATAGATGACAAGAAAGAAACTATTTGCTCACAGAACCGAATGCTCATCATACGATACTGAATTCATGTTTGTCTAAATTGGTATGCTCGAAAAAAGAGGAAAGGAATGCCTGTGCGCTAACCATGGAAAGCAAGGATGAGTGCTTAGTCTTTCTTGAACGGTGTCCAAATGCATATAAAATAGCTGAAATGAAAACGTCATGGCTATCACACACTCTTACACGACGTTAATTGCACTGGGTGATGCGTGTTAGCTACTTTGCTAACTGTCTAAGAACAACGATCTAAAATGGATTTTCTCTGCTTCTGTGCGTGCTGTGGAATTAAAACACGGAACACGATCATGGTACAGGGCGCACCTACGGCATTTGTCTTATTTTCTTGCTACGAAAAAAACAAAACAAACAAACAAAAAACAACCCACGCTTGGATTGAAACGTGTCTATTCACTAAATAACGTTTACCTTTTTTATACAGCTATTGCAATCCGTTATATAGTAGTAACCTATCCTATTGCATTCATCCGCTCCGAAGCGCGCCTCAACCGTTTTCGCTCGCGCGCTCGTCTGCATCGAAAATGAAAGCTGCTCACGCAAACCCACCCAACTTACTGTACCACCCCCACACCCAGAGCCACCATTCCTTTGGAAGCGAAGCAGTCGCGGTTTACACTATTTCCAGAATCTTAATCACGCCCTCACTGTTCCCGGCAATGATGATGTTGCTCTGCTTGCGCCAGCAAACAGCCGACACAAACTCGTTCCCCTCCGAATTGCTGCGCTCCATGTCCGTCGACTGGAGGCCGCTGGTGCGCGAGCTGCTGTTGCCAATGCCACTGCTGCTGCCGGTGCCGGCGGCGCTACTTCCGCCCGCACCGCCGCTCCCGCTCGTGCTGCTGCTGGAAAACTTCAGGTTAAACAGCTGCTTGGACAGCCCTTTGTAGTACACGCAGAGTGAGTTATCCTCGCTGCCGCACGCCAGATAGTCGTTGTTCGTCGCCAGCCCGGCAAAGTTCTTCTCGTTAATGTGCCCGGTGAAGGAGCGCAGACAGAACGGCGGCGAGTTGATGTTCCACAGCTTCAGCTGGCCGTCCGTACTGGCCGACACGATTTCGTCCGTGTTGAGAAACTTGACGTACGACACCGCCTTCCGGTGTCCCTTGAACAGACAGAGCGGCTGCTTGAGATTGCGCAGATCGTAGTAATTGACGCAGTGGTCCGCCGTCCCGAACGCCAGATGGCAGGAGCTCTTTGGATTGAACTTGACGCAGCACACGTTGGCGCGGGCCTCGATCGTCGCCACGGAATGGTCCACGTTCAGCGACCACAGCTTTACCCGCGCATCGTCCGACCCGGACGCCAGCAGCCGCGTGTCGACCTCGTTGAAGTCAACGCACCAGCAGCGCTTGTCGTGCTCCTCGAACGTTTTCGTTCGCGTGCGCGTCAGCACATCCCAGATCGTGACAATGCCTTCGTAGTCGCTGGACGCCAACACCTGCTTGAAGTAGCTGTTCCAGATGACGCACGAAATTTTGCTATTGCAGGTCATTTCGTTGATCGGATAGTTTATGTCGACCGCGGCGTCCCGTATCGCGGTGTAGTAGTCGAAAATTTTGATTCGCTTCGTAACGCCCGCGATCGCAAAGTACTCGCTGTCCTTGTCGAACTCGATGCTTGACACGATCGTCGAGACGTAGTTGGAATCGTTCGAGTAGTTCAGCGTGGCCAGCGGCCGCAGCGCACTGTACTTGGAGAACTTGATCAGGCTCTCCCGGAAGGTGTCCAGCGACGAGCGGCCACTAGACCGCGTGGTGTCTAGATTGGATTGGCTGGACGCGTTCGATGGCGCCGCTGCCGCCGCCGCCGACGGATGCACCCCACCACCCATCAAGCGGTCGGAGCTTAAGCTGCCACCGCCGATGCCTGTCCCCGTGCCGATGCTCGCCCCACTCGAGGTAGACCGCTCTCCTACGCCGAGCGAATCGGAGCTGCACGAGCGATCCTTGCCGAAGTACAGGTCTTCGCTGCGGGCCGCAAAGTAACATTGCACGAAATCATCGAAATGCTGATACATTCGCTGTTTGCGGGCCAGAAAGGATGAAGGGTTGGACGAAAGTGATCCACCTGAAATCGAGCCACCATGGCCACCCCGGCGAGTCCCGTGCAAATTGAATCCCTCGTACGATTCGGTCACATTCGAGCACGTGTCGTCGACGAGCGAACGGTTCGACGGTACTGTAATGTTATCGATCGTGTCTATGATTTGTATGATTTCTCGCTTGATCGCAACCACGTGCTCGTCCTTTTCGTCCCGCACGCTCTGCTCCACCTCCGCCACCGTCGGGCAGCTGCTCTGCACATCCTTCAGCACCTTCTCCACGTCCAGCAGGTCGCTTCGAATGAGTGCGATCTCGTTCGCAATTTGTAGCTGCTGCTGCTCCTTCTGCTTTAGCAGATGCTTCAGGAATTCGTGCAGCAACCGGTTCTGGGCGGCGCAGGATTCCGCCTCGAGCAGCGTTTTGCGCTGCGTCAGTATCTCGAGCATCACGTTCACGTCCGAGAGGGACAGCTTTTTCGATTCCGTCGCCAGAAAGTGCTTCAATGTGTCGCCTTCACCGCCAGCGTTCGCGTCACCACCACCACACGCACCGCCCGTGTGGAACTGGGGGGAGTTGTCACCGGGCTGGGAGGACTTGTGCCGATGCAGGAGACCACCACCACCGCCACCGCCCCCGCCTTTCAGCCGATGCTTGGTGATGAGCTCGTTTAGCAGAAAGTTCGGCACAATGTGCTCGTGGGACGCGAGCGGATAGTTGCACTTGGGGCACTTTTTCGCGACGTCGATCGAACGCGCTATGCACTGGTGGCAGAACGTGTGTCCGCACCGCGTGATGTACGCCTCGTTGATGATGTCGAAGCAGATCGGGCAGAGGAAGTCGTTCGTCTTGTCGTCCACGCTGGTCGGGATGCCGTTCAGGGTGGCGAGCCGTTTCTTGTTGTTGGTGTTGCTGTTGCTGCTGCTGCTACCGCTGCTGCTACCGGCACCGCCGGGCCCACCGCCCGCACTACTACTGCTGCCTGCACCGCCTCCACCACCACCACCAACCGTTCCTGAGGACATCTTGGCTGAATCACTCTGTTTGAGGTAGCGGCACAGGCGTGGATAGTAAAAACCATCCGGCAGAAGGCAAACACAATCGTGCGTGGGAATCGTTGCCCAAGAAAATCACTGAGTGATGATGTTTTTTTCACTGATTTTCTTCTCCCTGGTACCGCATTAAAACCTTGCAATATGAACGATTAACCATTTCACCACACTCACTAACGCACTAGACAAATGTTGTATAGAGTTAATCGATTGGATAGATTAGAGCACTCAAACACAACTCGTCTACAGATAGCGCTTAACAGAAACGATTGTTTCTAGCCGGAAGTCACAGTAAAAGCATATCGTACGTAACTCAAACCCGAATCACACCAATAAACTTTAAAACATTTCAAAAACTGAACTTATTAAGACGATTAAGCTGTGCAGTGTGTGTTTTTTTTACAAATCAACAACATCATCTTCGAATGAACAAACTGCGTTACGCGCGACGTGTATATCCGTCGTACAGTTGAACTGTCTGTTATCTTTTCCTATACACTTTCACTATATCGTATGGGTGTGCTTTAGAGAAAGTCGAGTTCTCTAAAATGAATGTTTGCATTTTTCTCGCGCACTGTGCTTATTCGCTTTGCTTTGCTATCGTTTGCAAAAGTGTGCACCAGGTTGGGGCTTAGAACATAACAGTGGATCTGAAACGAAAACACAAAGGCGAAAATAAAGGGGAAAAGTATTGAGCTGTTGCTTGCACGTCTGATCTTTTCAAAAAGGGAGGTTTGGAGCTGCGTTCTAGAGGAAATGGAATAACACAACGCGTGGCAAAAGATATGGGTGATATATCTCGAGTGATTCTACTACAGGAGAATTAAATACAACCGGAATGATGGCTTTTGAAAGCGATTAATTTAATGTCAAATAACATTTCCACCGGCTCATACAGCTTCCGTCACACGCTGCAAACGTGTGCGCTGTAACGAACCCGCCAAACAAAGATAGCGATATCCTCCACCAGTATAGATAAGCGTGTTGCACTAATTAAGAGTAGTTGCAACGCGACACATCGGTAACACCGACGTCCTAAACAGGAACCAATCTGTGCTCCATCCGCCCCATTCGAAGGTCTTTTAGAATCAAATTAGATAAAAAGATAGAAAATAGAAGAGCGTTCTTTTTTGACAGAAAGAAATAGATAGCAGTGCAAAAGCTCAAGAAGTTACTATTTTCGCTGTGTTCACATTTTCGCTGATCACACTGTATATGCTTTACTTATAGGCCAACATTCTAATCTTCATCAATGCTTAGAAAGGGAAACATTTCTCCTCAAAAGGAACGATGCTGGTAATCGGTGCCATTTTTGTAAACAATTGCCGAAAGCTTAACGTTGCTGGCAAAAAGATATTCGATCACAAGTATTAATTGGAACAATAATCCATAACTTTCTAGCTTTCTAGCTTTTAACGAATATCGAGAAGCTTCAGTCGATAAATGCATTGCTCTGTGGAGAAATAATATTCATTATTGTACTTTTGTACCGAATCCTTTAATCAGCAATTGTATTCAAATTAAAATCAGCCAATCGTACATCAAGACGCATTGAGGCGAAGAAGATGCTACAATATAGACATACACATAGCATATAGTCAGTACAGACAGGACAGAACATTAAAGACAACGGAAACAGATTTGGAAATGAATTTGGCAAAACCTATACCGCTGCCGGATGAGCCGCAGTATCAGCCATAAAAAAACGATGCTCGCCATGAGCCACATGTTTGCTGAACAATTTGCACAGCACAAATAGAGATCAGGATTACGATCAGGAGTAAATATGGATGGCAAACTACCAAATGTGCTGGAGTATCGAATTCTTTTCTACCATTTTTAAACCATTCATCAGCCAACCCCACACAGTGGCCCGAAGCGTGCGAAGCAAGCCAGGTAGATAAATAAATGAATTTGCAGTATCCTTTTATCCACCCCGGAGGCTACTTTGGCGCACATCATACACATGCTTGTCGACCTTAAACCCGATACCCTAAAAGTGGTGTTGTGAGGAAGAGGGGTTGATTTGAATTGTTTCCAAAAAATTGACTCAGCCTCTGGAAGATACATTACCACATGCGACATACATTTCGCCTGCATCAGGTTTAAACCCGGCATTTAATTTCACACATGCAGATAAAAAAAAATCGATTCGGTACGGGTACGCCAAGCGGACCTTCACCGCCACCAAAATGTGATATTTATTGTCGTACTGTATTCAAGTGCAGTGGATTTAATAATGCACAAACAATACGTAGCGCAATTGGGCGAGGGATTATGACTTCTGACCCATATGACCGGAAATGCAAGATACGGCTTTTCATGTTCACATTCATTCTCGTAGTGCTTGGCGAACTTTAATAGCCATGACGCGGTACTAATAACCGTGCACCGGCTGTATGTCACACAAGGCAAAAAAAAAACAACGGGGAGAAGAGGAGAACACAGCAAACAAAACGCTGTCCTCGATTTGAAAATTGAAAAAGCCACTTTGTTGTTGCCACTCATTGCGATTTTCCAGCAAGTCACGAACTGTCCTTCAACTGTGACTTTTCCCCCAACGCGCTATGAAGCAGAAGGGGTTGGGTAGGAGAAGCGACACAAGCAGCCCGAGGTGTGTGTAGGGAAAGCGTCTGCTGGAAGCGGAAATTTGCCAACGAACTTATCGATATTAACAAGCACCAGGACATTGGCGGCAATTGCACAAGCCGGGAAGACAGAACAGACGATAAAGTCTCTGCTACCAGGTATATGGTACGCTTACACGCTGGCGTTACTAACACACACACCGGCCGATTATGGGTGGTAGTGGCACTGAAACAAAGCAGGCCCGTGAAACGACTCAGCAACGATTTTTCGTCGGTGTGTCGCGTAAATGCGACGACGATGGTGCACATGATGCTAATGATAACGAAACACAAACGGAATAATGGAAGGAGAGTACGAGTGACAATAACGATTGCGCTTTGGTGCGCTCGGGGTAAGCAAACTATTTTTAGGTTTGACCCCGGACTCCCGGCATATGCCCGCGCTTGCCGATCGATATGCGACGAAATAGCCCGCATTCCCTGCCTTTTGGCAGGATGATCCCACGCGCTCGAAAAGTGATTCTCGCAAGGATAGCGAATCAGCAGCCATATGTGTAAAGAAGTTCAGTGCATGCTTGTGCATATCGTACGTAATCTTCAAAGACGTGCAAACATTGACACTGTGGGATAGATTAAAAGTCTGTTACCAACCATCAGCTACCATGGTGCAATGTAATCGCAATGCTTGAAGTTGCCCACTAAAGTATCCTCCTGGCAGAGTGACTTTCTTATCATTTGCACTAACGCAAAGACAAGTTTGAACTGGGCGGGAGATTAGATATGGCAACACGATTCTTTTTTTCCAAACCAGCATCCCAGTAGCGGAAAGATAGAGCGGCGCTAGGTGTCAACGTTCCGAAGCGCATTATTTTAAATAACACCGTTCAATTTTGCATTTGGGGCTCCATCACTGGCGGACATATGCCGCATTATGAAAAGAAGAACGAGGTCACACGATAGCGATTTTCGGTATCATAAATCCTAAACCTAAAATACATTCGGCAACTTTGCCCAGGAGAATTGGAACGGTTGTGGTGGTGCAGCCGTATCGGAGCTTTTGTTTTGAACAGTAAACGACACTAAAGGGAATACGGATGCAACTCCATTGTGCACTATTAGGGACAGCTACACAACAGTGAGGGGAGATATTTAGGTAATGCAACTTTACACCAAGCAATAGGAGAATGAAACACATAGCAATAAAAAATAAGGAATGAAGAGCTGACAGAAAAAAATGTGCGATAAGATAGGAAAAGTGAAGAGCGATTGGAACACAGAACAATAGGAAAGTGTTATGGCTAGCGCACCAGTCGGGACGGGGAAACTCAACCCCAGCAAACATGCATCCTCCATATACTTACATATTAATCTGCTCCAGCAACTTTCCAGCTGTTGATTCGTTGTACTTTTGAGCGTACGGCGTAAACTTCACCTCATCCTTGCCCTCGGACGAGTAAACACCCAAAACCAGACCCTGCTTCGGTGGTGGGTGATGCGTCCGCGGTTAGCACGTTCGCCGTCACGGGCCCCCGGGATTGTTGTTGCGTGTCCGTGGCAACGGAAACAGCAGGTGTCGACGTCGTCGGCAGTCGTCGGAAGCGCCCGAATGCCACAACCGGATGGGATGGGTGGGTGTCGATCGTGTGCACGCACAACACGGTACGGTGGAGAGCCCGGGTGGAATGAACGAATGAAGGAGAGGAAAGGTTGAGAGGTTAGCAACAACGCACACTGCCACTGGGCCGCAATAATCTTCTACCACATGATACGTACTTTCTTCGACATTGAAGCGTAGCTGCGACTCCACGACCGTACCGAATTGATGCTGCCTCGAACTAAAAATGCCATTTAACAAAATTTTAGATAACAGCAAAACAGACTCATCCAATCTAGTCTTCTTCTTCTTCCAAGCGAATAGGTTATATCTTCCTACGGTACCGCTACAGGGGAGAGATCACACTCCACAACCCGTACAAATTCTACTGCACATACACTGATACTAGCTAATTGGATGGCTGTAATTACAAAAACATTACAAGGATTTGTTATTTGCAGCACTTTTCCTAACTATTATACAATTAACAAACTGTATTTCGTTTACCTGAAATGTACCGACGAGGGAGATGGGGTGACTCTGTAATCGCGTGGACAACTCGGTTCGTCTCTTTTCACCAAGCTCGTGCTGTCACGCGACCGAAATGTCAAACCGGAGATCGGCTGCCCTCGAAAAACGTCTAAAATCAACGGTCATTATACCAGTTCATGATGGGCGAAATAGAAACATCTTTTTATATTCCTATCTACAAATTCTAAGCAGTATTCGTTCTGAAGTATTCAATTCGATGTAAACAAATCTTTTCTTCTGCATATTTGCCAACGAAAATCGTTTGAACGAGCCCACTTTCCTTGTCCAAAATTCGATGACGATGACGTTTCTGAAGGGAGCTACAGGGTAAACAAAGTTTGACATGTTTGACGCTGTACACAAACAAAAGCAAGCGCGCTGGTTCCGTCCTGCTAATAAAAATAGTTTTGCTAGTAAAAATTGTAATATACGCTCGTAACGCTGCTATAATGTCTGATGGTAAGTACTTTGTGATTTTGTTACTCAACAGCATATTAACGCTTTCCTTCCGTATGGCATTGCAGAAGAGGTTATCAAACGCCGGCTACAAATCGATGGTGATGGAACCGGCGACGACAGACGCTTGAACGATTTGCTGAAAACGTTTATCAAATGGTGTAATTCGAACGATGCTTCAGACAACAGGTAAGCAGTGTTGTACAGAGCGGAACAGAGGGCAGGTACAAATAACTACACTTTCCTTCCCTTTAGTCAACCAATATACGATCGGCTGCTCGCCCAGCTAGCACAGTGCGAGTTTGACATGAAAAAGTCCGACTTTTATGCGACCGTGATGCAGCAGGAGCTGAAAAACTATGCCACCATCTCGGACACGATAGAGACGGGCATCGAAACGGCAAAGGCACAGATCGTACAGAGCAAGCAGAACCTGGTGCTGGCCAAAAAGATACGCAAGAACCGGATGGAGTACGACATGCTGGCGAAAACGATCAACCAGCAGCCGGATCGTAAGAAGACGGTGCAGGAGCTGGAATCGTTGAAGCAGAACCTGGACCAGCTGAAGGAAAACAGGGCCGACCTGGAGCGAAAGCTGGAGACGAAGAAGAAAGACTTCAGCGTGCTCATGCGCTCCATCGCCGAGCTGCAGAACAAGCTGGATCCGACCATGTCGGCGACGAGTACAAGCGCCTGTGAGGAGGAGGCAATGGACGTTGCTCCGGTACCGATCGTGGAAGAGAAGATGGCGTGCGACGAGCCGCTGGTGCTGGAGGAGGAGGATGATGCTGCCAGTTCGGACAATGACGAGGTGATCCTATCTTCGCCTGAAAAACTCACTTAATAAGAAGTGGGAAGCAATGTCGGTTGGAGTGTATTGTCGTGTTGTGGCATTGTAAGAAATACAAGAAGTATGCAGTTTTTGTAAGTAATTTGTAAACTACAATTCCATTTCGTGATGTTGTGTTTCTCAATGTAAATGAAATACCCTTCTTTTGATTTACCAGAGGTCCGAAACCGAAACGCTCCGATACTATTCGTTTTAAATTGTTTACATTGCCTTTATCTTTTCACCGAAAAATCGGTGAATGCGTTCGAAGCGAGCAAACAGTAGTTAAAAAGGATTATTACGTCTGAAGATACCACTTCAGAACCGGTTTGGAAGGGGTGAGGGTAGTGCTTCCGCGAGCAGGATACGTATACGGATGGAGTAGCACCTGCAAAAGCAGCCCGACGTACCCCATATATGGAACTGGCAGTGCTGGTGGTGATATTGGTGCTGCGTACCTTCATCCACACCGGAGTGGGTCGGTCGTATGTGCCCACTCGTGGAACTTTGTAGCAAGTTGTTGAATGAAGTGGCCAATGGGGTTCGTCCCGGTCGGTCGCCCGGTCATCATCACCATCATCATCATCATCGTGCTTTGACGCTATCCGAATCCGACTACTTGATTCCGGCACGATATTTCCGCTGTGATGAGATTTCATCCCTCAAACTCGTTTGTCGGTGTCCGGTGTGGGTAAGAAGAACTTAGTTGAAGCAGTTTGGTTGAAGCACTTTCTGTGGTACAAAGATTTCTTGCTCGCAGTTTCTTAGGACTACTCTTCGTAGGACACAGGAGAGAACGGCAGGGGGAGCTGTCGGTGTACAAGATGGAGTAGTGTTTCGCTGTAAAAAAAAGCTCGATAACTTCGGGCAGCGAAATCGATTGGCTACGGAGATCGTGTCGGAAGTTTCGCTTTGAACGTCCCACTTGGTGTTGGCGCGTCTTTCTTGCGCATTTGTATGCGACCCGTACTAGTAGAGAGTAGGTGATGGGGAGATGCTTGCTTGAGTGGTACTTGAGCCGTGGACGAGAATCTGTTGCGTCGAGTAATTGTGGTACCCGGTTCGTGGAAAATGGTAGCCGGTAGAATATGTTGCTCGAGTGCACTGGGGCAAGTTCTTGGAAGGCGGGAGCGTAAAAGTTAAACCACATCCAACGGTAATTGGTCATCGATAGGTAGATTTTCTTTATTTTATTTCCATGTCGTCGTTCGTCCACCTTTTGCACCGTTGGGCATTAAAGACATAATTATTGCTAGCAATTTTATCAAATGTCGAAACAAGTGCTTCTTGTCATAAGCAATACTGCTGTAATATCTATAAAAATTTACGAAAGAAAGATTAAATAGTCATTATCGTTGGTTTCCCGAACCGCCGTGTTACACCAACAGCTTGTCGCTCTCGCATAGTCTCCTCTCCAACCCCCGGTACAGATGTTTCATATCGCCGTGACTACTTTTTGCTGGCAGCAGGAGTCACCCATACGTGCCAGGCTGACTTGCAGCGCGGTCGGGCCGGGGATCTTTTGACCTATCCACTTACCGCGGTACTGTGCCGCACGGTCGACAGTGTCAATTTGGAATAGGAAATGATGTGACAAAACCAAACAAGCAGCGCTCGTTGACGCCTTCGCTCTCTGCTGCCCACCCTCCCCACTCCAACACCAGCAGTGTTGTTGCATTGCCCGTGCGTTTTGCTGTCGAGATTCTACGCAAGCTGGCTCATCCCAACTTTCCTCATTCAGTCTACCGCCGACGGTGGTATCCAGCCACATTGGGCACCATTGGGACTCTTGACTTGAAGCAAAACACTTTGAAATTCGATACAAAAGTGAGGAACACGGCAGTGTCCTCAGCATCACCTTCCCGACCTCTTCCACCGCCGAAGCCGAAGAGGTGAGATGGGATTGCGAAGCGAAAGGTTAAAAATAACTGATCGTCCCAACTGTGCGGCAAGGGTTATGACACATTTTAGAATCATTTGTCGTTCGGCGCTGTCGGCCGAAATGTCGGACGCCAGCATTGGGCTGAAGGGGTGTAAATAATGGCGCCTGTGAAAGGGAAGCGAGTTTGAATTTTAGTATGAACCGAAAAAGCTGAAGCTGGTGATAATTTTATGCCCTGTCTCGTTTACAGTTTGGGGTCATTTGGATGCAGCGCAGGGTGGGGAGCAAATTAGTACGAATAGATTGGAGTTTGCGTAATGCTGATAGGGTGAGTGAATTTGATAGTGGTATTTGTTAACGGGGAAATGGCTACCATCAACCAAGATCAACCAGAATTATATTAAGAGGCGAATGTCAGCCAAAAGGCCCAAAGTCCCTTAAAAAAAGAATAATATACAGTTTAGATAGTTTTTGGAGGATTTTTCCACGAACATATTTTCTCATTGTTTTTATTATTATTTTTTCCATCAATGTGTGTATTATTGTGTTAGATGAGGTAGATTTATTATTTAAGAAAGAAAGGCCAGTAATGAATTCAAGTTTTGCATTACAATTAATTTTTAGCGATTAAATAAACAAAATCGTGCACTGAGGTTCTTGGCCTTTTCCTTAAGTTGTACGATCTAAAAACATGCCAGTAATGGGTTCAAGCCCTGTATATGCCTGACTATCCTGCTACAGAAAAAAACCACAACTTTGGGTCTCCCTTTTGCGGATTATTTTGGACGCGCTGAAGTTTAATTATTTAAATAAAACATTGCAATATTTTGTATTGTATTGTGCTTTTATTTTTCATTAATTGTATTGTGCTTTTATTGTATTTATTCAAAAAGAACAGCTCCGACTACCTTACTTAAACTGATAGTGCATTATTACGGCATTAAAATTCAAGAAAATGTACCTTCCACTTAAGAAAGTTCGATTAACCTTAAAGTAAACAATTATAAAATAAGATAATTTTTTTAAACAGCATTGAGTACTTTTCATTCTATGCTTTTATTGCCTTAGTTAAATTCTTCATAATTCTAATTTTTAGTACAAATTCAAAAGTTAAAAATGCAAGCATATAAAAGTGCAATCCAAAATAATTAATTGTAAAAGATAGATCAGATAAAACTCAGTTTTCAACCCTCCCATCTTCTAGCACGCTTCAGATTTAGTAGCAAAATAGCTTCAAATAGTGAATAGGAATCGTTCCTAAAAAGCAATGTAAGTCGTAAAAAACTCTTCCTGTCTTCAGCTACACAGCTACTCAGTACGGTGTAGTACAGGCAGACAGAGGCCATAGTGAAAACATAAGGCCACATTCAACACTAACTCAACCCCATTTTCGGGAAGCTTGAGAAAACATTTTCAGAAGTACGTGAAAAAAGAAGCATCCGATACAGCGACCATAAGAACAGAGCCTCAGAGTGTTTGAATGCAAAGAAAACATCACTTGCTTTGGTTTATTGGAGCTTGTATAAGTGTAGCTTTCAGTGTAGTACGCTGGTGTGTACGGTTGCTTCCTCCGTGCGACAGTGTGATATATAGGTACAAGCTTGCTTTATTAAAAAAAAGGCAAAAAATATAATCTCAACATACCAAAAAATGGGTAACAATATCCTTCCTTTACAGCTCGCAACGACCAGGTGGCGTAGTACCGTATATACTAAGACCCGGATCGCTTTCCGAGTACGCGTACCCTGTTTGCCTCTCAGCTCTCCTTCGTTTCGTGCTCACTCGTGTTGTATGAATGCGTGTACGTGTGTGCGTGTGAGAGAGTTTGTAGGGTTTTTTTTGCCATTTCGTTGTTATCCTGACACTTAAGGGCTGGTTGAAACGGTGGCAAGCTTTCACTATGTATACGCTGGGAGGCGTCCGCTTCATCGATCTGCTCACTTGTACATGATCCACGCCGACGGGGATGGAGTGCGATGGCAGGATATAGTTCGGTCGTTCGCACCGCGCTCGCCTTGATTGCTACGGCGATGTATATGCTGGAGAGTCGGCCCAACATGATACTCATGTTTTTGCTATGTATGTGTGCTATTCTTCTGCAGTCCCTGCAGGGCATAGCACCTCCTGATAGGGAGGTAACGAAACGGAACGCATCCCCATGCCCGTTGTGTTTGTATGAGCTGATGAACATGAAATCAAGGACCCCCTTGGGAGTGGAAGCGCTGAGCCATCGACTGCACTGCAATACGGAAATGCCGTCGCCCTTTTTCGGGGACGCTCCGAAGGGAAGGGTCGTGTGTTTTCTTTTTCGCTCTGCCACGGGCAACACGAGCGAATTGGTAGTGTATGGTTTCATGTGGCTCCTGCTTCCTACCGGAACTAGCGTAGCGTAGTGAATCCGGCTCTCCGGTGGGTATTGAGCAGAGAAATGATGGTAAAGTGGTACTAAATAATAGAGCTACTTTGCAAAAGATCGTGTAATTTCAGCATTCTTTACCGTAGAAAGTTTTGCCTACCCGAACTTGGTCTGCACTAGCTTGGGTTTTTGTGGAGGTGATTTCGCTTATGGATCCATTAGCCACCGTTTGGAAAGAGTTTAGTGAATTAAATTTCACATTAAATGGCAGGGCATTAAACCATTTGGAAAAGTGAAATGCATGAAATGTTTGAAAATAAACGTATAAAAGATCATTTTATGTAAAAGATCAACCACATTTCATGTACTATGGTAATAAATATATGTTTTGTGTGAGAATTTAGCATGATACAACCGTGATTGCTTCGGTAACATTGAATATATGTTATAATTGTTATAAATTATGAGCTCTTGTTTAAAAAGATTAGAACATAAAAAAATCATTTTTATAAATCACAAATTATTATATAAAATTGTTAAATTTTTAAATCAAAACCTTATAAAATTATTTATCTTATCTTATGCATTTTTGTGCTACAGGCTCTAGGGCTTAATTTTCCCAGTATCATTTTTCCTGAATTCTTGAGAGGCATATTATAACCGCAATTGTCCTTTCCCGATCTTCCCTGTGTGTTGATGTGTGTGTGTGTGTATGTGAGAGAGTATTGGCTAATTTCAACCGGGTCACTATCCCGGCGACGGACAATGTGTGTCCTTTTGATGCTCGCATTCCGAGGCTCACCGGTCTCGTTGATGATATTGATCCGCACTGTATGCTTTGCAGGGATAGCACGGGACCAGACGCAAGGATACTGCCACAGCCCAGGCCAACTATCGGTCCAAGCTGTAAGCGATCCATTGTGCCGGCGCTGCTTTCCTCCGCTGCGGCTGTTCCAACCACGGTGTGACACTTTTGACCGTCGTTGGCACATGTAACAACAACTGTATATAACCCCGCTCCTCCTGAACACACGCGTCATACTACTAACATGTTTAAGCCTTCTATTTTTTTTTGTTTATTTTATTCTTTCTACTCTTTTCTCAACACTAGGCCACGCCTACAACGATGTAATTTGAAAGAAAATACTACGCTTATGAACAACCCTCACACAAATGGGGAAGAAGCTTGCATGAAATATTTCACTGCACAGGGTGCAATGTTTCAAGGAAACGTTTCAACGGCCCATTGGTGAGCGGTGATTGGCTTGTTCGTTGGGCTAATCAGCGTACGGCAGCAGCACCATTTTTCGTTGCGCGTTGTGTGTTTGTAGGGGGTTGTGCGTTAAGCAGGGTGTAGAAATCGAAAGGGTGGGGAAGCTTAAAACAGAGTTTATGTACTGAAAATCAAATAAGATATCAGTAGCTTTACAAGGTTCACTCGCTTGTGAATGATAGCGTGTGTCGCACATACATACACACACACGGAGAATCGGATCGCAGTCCAGCGATGCACGGATTGAGTGTGTCAAAATAAATACACCCTATTAGAGTGCAGCCGAACACAATGGAAGAATAGAGACGCATGAGGCGAGATGTATCGCCGTTTCGCCGTCGACTCGCTTCCAGCCAACAGCATCCCGCACCACACGTATTGGCGACGTAAGCGAGTGCGCTAGATCGCTCTCTCTTTCTTTCCTCCTCGCTCACTCGCTCCGCCGGTCGAGTCGTCGTCGAATCATCTCGCACCGGAGCCCGTTTGCGGGACCGTTTCGGGGTGTGTAGTTTCATTCTCATTCGCTCACTGCACGGGAAGGTGATTGCGTTGCACGCGCGTCTGTTCTGCGTTTACGTAGTGCGTATACCAACAAATTCGATCGGTACGGCCGAGAAGGTAGTAAAGCAACTGTAGCCTGTTCGAAACACGTGCTGAATGGTGCGCTTTTCTGGTTCGGCCTATTGTTTGTTTCAGTACACAAAAATACGGAAGATAGATGCGAATCTTTTTGTAACATCGTCTCACGTGCGCGGCCAGGAATAGTGTGTTGGTGGAATAGTGTTCTTCTTGCATACGACCATCCGATTTACGGCAGAACTTTGCATTCGTGTGGTTAAAGTTCAAGGCGCAAAGATACCAATGGTTAAATGATTTGTAGAAGTATAAACAAAATTGTGTGTTTGTGTAGTTTTGCCGGCGGTACTTTGCCGCTTTACTCTGGTTTCGGAAGCAGAGAAATGGTGTTTTATGTGACAATAACGATGCTGTTGCTGTATACCAAAAAGCCCTCAACGAGTAGCAAATGTGTATAAACCCTATCCATGCCTGTTAGTAGTGTATATCGAAACCAACTAACTCGTCGGTGTAGAAGAAAAACCTCAAATGAAAAACGCGATTGTCATATCGCTAGTTGCGGGCAGATAGTGCAAGCAAGTGTTTTACGGATCGTGCAAAGAGTTAATGGAAGTGCGGAGGTTTCGTGTGTGTGATAGATCCTACGATATGCGCGTGAGGTAGTGGTACATCCCATAGATTCGACAGTAGTCAACTTTTTGTGAGTTTTGTCGGTTGTTGTATGTGTGTTTTGAGTGTGATTTTATTCAGCCCCCTCCACTATGAGTTGGTATGAGGAAACGGGTTACGTTCAATGTACCTCTACAAAGTGTTGCTGATTAAAGTGGTTCTAGTGGGCAAAGGGCAGTGAGCAAGTGACCGTTCGTGCAATGTTGACCGATTAGGAAAACGTATAGATATATCCGAAACCGAACATCACCTCAGTGACGGAAGGAACCGATAGGGAACGTGGTGGGTGGAACCGTATTTCCCGTGGGAGAGGCGTGCTACCTCACCTGGGAAGGAGCAACGCACAACCAGCACGGCGGGCCGCGGCATAACGCGCCAAAATTGCGCCAAACACAAACAATCTGGCGGTGGTCAGACAACCATCCATGGCCGTCGGGCCACCGACGGGAGGATCTGGCAATCCTCCGCACCCGGCACCACCGGTACAACCGCATCCGATCCTCGCGCCCAGCCCGCTGTTTGCCTTACCGACGCTTAACTTTACCGCGTCGCAAGTTGCGACCGTCTGCGAAACGCTGGAAGAGTCTGGCGACATCGAGCGGCTGGCCCGGTTCCTATGGAGCCTGCCGGTGGCACACCCGAACGTGACGGAGCTCGATCGCTCCGAGGCGGTGCTGCGTGCGCGTGCTATCGTCGCCTACCACACCGGACATTTTCGGTAGGTTTTGCGGCACAGTAGAAACGATCAGTCGTGCCTAATTTGTGAGGTCTTTAGTAGAATACTTGTGTTTTCTTCGAGCAAGGAGTTACAGAATATTTTTAAAGTGCTAGATTTATTAACAGGCAATCTCGTTTGAGCGAATTGAGACTCTAAATATCATTCTTGTCGTTTTAAAGTCAATTTTAAACTTTTGACATTAACGGTCACTAAATAAAAACAAAAACCATAATATTTTATAATTTCAAACAACAATGCTTTTAAAATTGCTCTAAAAAATAAAATAAAAAACCCTTAGCAATACTTCGGCATCTTTCGCAAGCAATTGTTCGTAATCTTTCGTAATCAAAAGTGATAGTACACTGAATCCCAAATCCAAATTATAAAATGATTTCAAGCTTGGAAAACAATATTCATTTGTTAATTTTTGTTAATAAAACAAAAGTAAAGCTAATACATATGCATCAATATGTAATATGTGATGCAGAAAATTAAACAAGATCTACAAAAGAAACGAACAATTAGATATATTTGAACTTAACGTGAATTCGCTTAATATGTGATGCATTATTATAATATGCACATACTGGTGTATAAGTTTGGGGTATGAATATTTCTACATTCAACCTATCTCGATTATGTTTTCACTACGGTTTGCTCGCAAACCAGCAAGCTGGGGGGAGGCAAATTAAATCATTTCACCCATCGTCCGGCCATGGCGAGTCCGATCATCATGTGCGAGGTATCATATCGAAACGCTAGCTGGCAGCAACAAATTAAATTCTGCTGTAAACTCGCATCCAACTGCATTGTTTTCCTTGCCTGCTTGCCTTGTCCCTCCTGCTGTTTGCTGTGCAGTGGACAACGCACGAGAGCGGATAATTTACGCGGGTGGAAAAATATGGCATATGTGCGTGTGCTTGTGTGTGTGTTTCTGTGCGCGTGTGCTTGTGCAGAAGTGAAAAACTCGCGTCTCGATAATCGATCAATTTCGTGCTCCAATCATTTCGTTTCGATCGATCGATCTTCCGGAGGAATCCAAATCCGAAGAATGAAATTTGTAATAATGATCTCCAAATCGGAAGATTACCATTTCCTCCCCCGGGCGCTCAACGAGCTAATCGGGTTGACTTTTCGTCCAATATTTGGCTATGATGGACCTACAAGGAGAAAGAGAGAAGAAGAATGAAGCTGTGTAGAAGGCCGAAAGGTATGGCAAAATGCTAGCGAGCTACGGGCTTCGGTGTAGAGATCGCGCTAGGTTACATGATTGACGAGCGAAAGGTGCTGGAAGAGGCCTCAATTTTCGATAAATAATTTAATTAGCCTGTTATCCCCGCTTGCTGAAGTGTGTGCCTTGTGTGCGATTTGCAAATGATTTGTTGTTTTTCTTTCGTTTGTTACAATTTCAACTGAAATGAATGGTGGCTAAATTGAACTGTGTGTGCTTTTTGCCGGAATGAGCTAGAAAGATTTTCTTTTTTATCATAAAAACATAAAATAAAATGATACACACAACACAGCCGTAGTACACTGGTTTCGTAAAATATAGAAAAGTAACAAGAGAGCTTCATATCCTACCGCTATTTGTTCTATTATTATTGACCAAATTAAATCGATGAGCAAAGTTTTTTTTTCTTCTAGACCTGTTAACTTCTGTAGGCCTCCAAAAAACATCGTTTCTTGTTTCGTTCAGCGAATACGATAGGTCCTGCTTATATTCTACCTTTTTGTCTTTCAGAGAGCTCTACTCGATACTGGAACGACATAAGTTCACGAAAACGTCCCATGGCAAACTACAGGCCATGTGGTTAGAGGCGCATTATCACGAGGCAGAAAAGCTGCGGGGACGACCGTTGGGTAAGCATGATCGTGTGTATTCCTGTTGCAATTGTGCTAGTGTTTGTGGCTGTTGTGTGTCGAATGTCTTGAAATGTATGAAATGGTGTCGAAACAATGAAGCGACTAAATTTAATACTAATAGCATTGGTATTGGTGATGATCTCTTGTGAAGACGGTAGAAACATAATGACAAATGATTAAGGAATTGTAACAATTGTAATAAGCCCGAGAAGTTTTATTAGAGTTAAATATGTTTGAATTGAAATCTGTAAAAGAGTCTAACAAATTTATCTTCGCAATATATCATAACTTTTCTCCTGAAAAAAAAATCATAACTTTCATTTAATTGTTGCAATGTTTATAAAACACATTATTTCATGTTTGTTTCATATGTTCGTAGAAAATGGAATTTTACATTTATCATTCCTTTAGTCTTTATGCAAGCCAGTAGCAAGTTGATGATGAGTTATTTTCTCTTTTTCAAAGAACAGAAACGGATATGCTTTATTAATTGATCTGTCCGATTTCCTCCAGCTAGAGTGTTAGTGGATATCGTTATAACACTCGACTCTTGTCCTTTGACACTGTCTGCTACCTTGGATTTGCATGCATAGAACACAACAGCACCCAACGACTATATTCCTATAGGTAGATGCAAAGAACTGGATAATCGACGAAACAAAAAACAAAATCCACCAGTAATGAAACCATTTGCATACATACACGAGCGGTTAGGGTTTTTTTTGTGATGTGTTTGCACATTTCATGACATTCAATACCGACACACGTCTTGGCAGAAAAAGTAATAATTTGTCGATTTTTTCTCTTCCTTTTTTTGCTCCCGCTTTCCCTACGGTGGACCGCTTTCCATTAATCGACTTCTATCGGAAAACGTCGTCAACGTGGACTTTGGCCGCGACGGATTTGATTGCTGCTGGCAAATGGATTTCTCGTCCATTCTCGTCACCGGTCACAAAATCGCTTCCTTTCACGTGGCTTCAATATCCGCTCAAACCGGATGCGGCTATCCTCGATGGGGTTGTAACACATACAATTACACACACACACAAAACACCTCGTTTTTGCCGTTGGCAACGTCCAGGACCAGTCGATAAGTATCGCGTCCGGAAGAAATTTCCGCTTCCACGTACGATCTGGGACGGCGAGCAGAAGACGCACTGCTTCAAGGAGCGAACGCGCAGTTTGCTTCGCGAATGGTACCTCCAGGATCCGTATCCGAACCCGACGAAGAAGCGCGAGCTGGCCCAGGCAACTGGCCTCACTCCGACGCAGGTGGGAAATTGGTTTAAAAACCGACGTCAACGAGACCGTGCGGCGGCAGCGAAAAACAGGTAAGTCGCGAGTGTGATTTTTTTTTGTTTATTTGGTTGAGGTTTCTACTTTCCATCTCTAGTACACCTTCCGCGCAAGATTCATTCGGTATGGTAATGGTTCTGATGGATGGTCGTTTGTGGGCGATGGAAATCCATTTTTAGTGTACGAGTTTCCTTTCTAACCCGTTGTCCGTTTGACGCTGTGTGTTCGTCTAGCGGATCAGTGGAGGATACGCTTGTAATTGAGCGGATATGTAGATGAAGTTCATCGTCTCGCTTGTCTGCTTGATAAGGATATTGAGGGTTATACTCGATCCATTGGCACAAAAACAGTATGGTCGGTTTATGTTATGAAACAGTGCAACCAACAAGAGAAATAGTAAAATAATTTATATCATTTAAAACTATACAGCAAAATGCTTTCAAAGCAATATTTTTTTCTCGTTGCTATAAAACAATCATCACTCTTGGGAAAGGAAAAGTGAAACAAGAAGACTTGCAATTAACATTCACCTTACTAAACATTAAATTTCTTTAGAAAAAAAGAAACCCATTATGCATGGGAAAAAATTAAATAAAGCTTCATTATAATTCAACGTCCTATTGTTTGTCTCATTTAGTCACTCTGCTGGGGAATGGTGCATAAAAAGAGGAAACCAAACCAAACCAAAACACCATTCAGTGAGCGTGTTCTGTCAAGTATGGGTAGAATATACAGACGACCCATTATCCGTGTCTCCTTCGGCACAGTTGCAAAATAGACCAAATGTGCAAATGAGTATAATTGAATTTCATTTCAATCGGCCAACACCGTCTAAGCTATCGTTGTCCGGTTGAACTCGCTCATGACAGGGAACGGTTTTGATGATGTACTGTCTTGAAGCAAGTCCTATTGCTTTTAATTTGTTTAAAAAGAGACGAAACACAACTTCTAGATGTAAGTTAATTTTAATTATTTTTTTTTAAAAGAAATGTTTTACGTTCGATTCCTGAATGTTTTAAATAACACAAGCATTAGTTTGGCACAATTGTTGAAAGTCCAGCCGGAGAAGGCCATACAGCACGGGCGTGTGAAAATGAGCACCAGCTCTGTAAATTTGCATAATTATTCACACACATTAAAAAAATACCAAATTGTTGACAGTCGCGTGCAAAACAGACTCTCGCAGTGGAAGTAGTGGAAGATGTAGTAGTCATCGTTTGGTCAGAAAGTCCAAGGTGGACAATCGACCGTTGGACTAGGTAAACAAATCATTGAGCAGTTTAAACAACACTCGGACGAGTGAAATCTTCATTATCACCTTGGAGTGGGAAACGGTCGCATTGTGCTTCTATTTTTTAAACCATCAACCCAAACTGAGTCTGAGGGATTGCTGTTTTTGTTCGTTACTAAGGGCTGGTAATGAAGTGGCAATAATGCCTCCGCATTAATTTGATGTTGCGTTATATTTACAGTGTACATGCAAATGTGTTGAGCATAATCTAAAGATGCAAGATACAGTAAGTAGGAAATGGAATTATTATACGAAATTTAAAAAGAGAAATTTAAATAAAGGTTTACTATTTGCAAACAGTGCAATAATGTAAATTAAACTTCGTATTCTCAAGCGGACCATGGATGTGTAACGTTAACATCCCTTCCGAATTGAGCCATAACCAGAAGATCTCCATCTCTCGGTATCAGGTACATCTGCAAATCGCACTATCATCAGCTACCAGCTACCAAAAGGAGTGTAGAACTGGATGCGCAAACTATACAAACGACCACATCCGGAGTGGACCATTCCCGCATGCGAACGGGTGGTACCCCGAAAGCTGTTGTTTATTTATGACTTAGAGGTTCGGCAGAGCTGCCGAAAAACCGCAAATCATTCACACCCCCTTTCTTTCAATGGGGAAGTGCAGTTTTCCTCCTCTACCTTCTCTGAATTTGACTCAGTGTGCCATTTGTTAATCTCGGCTATTATGCTGTTTCTACCGGTGCTTCTACCTCAGTAGGAAAGAATTTGGCATCGTTCATTCTCCGTGTTCCCACTCCGGTAGCTTCTTCGGATCAAGAACTGGAAGAGATTTAGAAACCTCAGGCAAAGGGTCGGCTGCTTATATCGGCAATCCTCATGTCAGGGTGTCTCGGCTGGCGATCGCAGCGAACGGGGTGGAATGTTTTGGGAAAGTCCGGATTAAGGTTAGTTCCTTCCTGTAAATATTGTGACTATTAGGGCAGCTTTACGGCTAATTACCAGGCACTCGGCAGCAGCACGGCGTATCGGTCCCGACGCATGGCTGACCGAGTCACCAAATCGAACGACACCCAGTACTCAGGACAGTCCTGGTGTTTGTGAATGGTTGAACGGTTGTGGGAAGCAAGTCTGTGCGGGGTAGGCAGATCGAATCCGGTCTGGAATTGTTCTGGAATGAGTGGTTGCCGGTCTACCTGTCCACCTTGGGGCTAGGGGTGTTTTTAACGTAAAGCTAATGATGATGGTTGTGTGCAGCAGTGGCAATGTTTTGATTGTGCATTATTGTGGCGATTTGTGGTTTTACCCGGGGACGACACTGTCGCCTAATGGTGGTGGCGAACATTGTGTGGAGGATTATCGAATTCCTTCCACCTATCGCAGTGTCTCGATCGTTTCGTTATCGATCGGCAGCCGTCCCTTCGACTAGACAGGTCCAAACGGCAACGGTGAGGTAAAGTAAAATTATATGCTTCGTTGGAGTCATTTTTATTGTAACGGAAGGGAAGGTTGGATACTACGACGAACGAAAATTTCACATATTACTGATAGTGAAAAAATGAGGTGACAGCAGCGTATTGGAGCATGATGTTGAAGTTGGTTTAAAGGATAGCAATATTACTTTAGCTTTCACTTTTGATTACTATCTCATTTAATGAATCAAATTCGACAAGAATAGACCATCTAATAATATTGCGAAATGAATTGATCTGACCAACATTGGATGGATGAATCGTTGGATTTTTTTGCTACAATAAGCTGCTTCGATCTAGTACTTCATATTGATGAGTTGCTTGTCATTTTATCATTATGATCATTTCAATCATAAAGAAATGCGAAGAATGTTTACTGCGTGTCACGCACTGTTTGCGAAAACGTGTTATTTCATTCGTGATGTCTCTGCATTGGACTGCATGATGATGAGACTTTACATCGATAAACTTGACCGTTGTGCTTCTTCTCATCTGATAGTTACGATATTATCATAGATGATAGATATTGATGTGTTTCATTGAGCAATCGCGATACGTGTGCGTTAGCGTGAACGCTTTTCACTTCCCAACCCTCGCCGATACTGGTAGCTTCCCGCACGCCGTAAAATGGGATGGTTCACCAATGACAAACGGTGGCTGCATGGGGCTGCATGGGCCAGCCATGGAGCCGGTGGCAACGGTGCCATCCCGGGAGTCCGTCTTGAAACGGCTGGCATCACGAGCTTAATTCACCTTTTGTTTGCTTATTTGTACTCTTCAACAGCTCAATTTTGTGTAACATAATTGATTGGAAATAGCTTCTGAATTACTGGCAGATCTCCATCATCGTCCCTCCGCCCCCCTCCCTTTACCAACTTATATCCCATGAATGAGGTTCCACGCGAACTCGTTCCTGTCCATCTCTTTCGAGCGAGATGGTGCTCTGGTGTGTTCGTGATCGTGATGATGCCATTGAAGGAAACTAGAGGCCAAACTCCTGCTCGAACACAGCTCGAACGAAATGTCCGATGAATGCTTGCCCGATGGTTTGATGGGTTTGGCAATTTTGGCAGCCAGCCAGCCAACCATCCATCCATTCCTAGTTGAGTTTCCCTCTGTGTGGCAGTGTTACGATACGAAGATGTTAAAATCTTGAAACTCATCTGCCCCGGCATCGCGAGGGGAGTCAGTGGTGAAAAGAGACGAAAATGGTTTCAAGGTGGAATTCGACTGGGAGAGATTTTCGATATCACAAACCATTGGTTGTACGGTGTGTGCGGAGTAAACGGTTGGGAAATTGAATGAGCCATAGAGGGTACACGGAAAGTGTACGGTGATTCAACCCCGCTAACGGATGTGGATGGACGCGCGTGACGTGAAGGAAGGTGCGGTCCATTTCTCGAGCTTGTTGGACACACCCGCAAATGTGTAGAAGCCAGTCAAAGTTGAAAGGCCGTGCTGTGGGTTTCTTTTGCTGATGATGCTGATCGTAGCGGTAATCGTTTGGCAATGATTCCTGATCGATTTGGAACTGGTTAGAGGCTGATTAGGATGAGCTAATCTGATGTTGGTTGGAACTATCATCCTATCCTATGCTAGCTTCTTAAAGGAGAATGAGTTGTTTGTTTGTTTGTATGGCATTGTTTTATTTGTACCGATTTGTATCAATCTCGTCCGATTTTGTGGCAACGTTAGCTTACACAAGCGCATTGCTCTCTTATTTTCCTTTCATGTAACCATAATGCATTAGAAAATATCGTGCAAGATCTTTAATATCAACTTCAATGAAAAGTTTAGGCAGCTTAAAGCTCACTCAGGCTGGAGGAATCTATTCTTAGAAACTATTAGGTGAGCAATGGACCAAAAGCAACGAAAAGACTCAATCAATTATGTGCTTACGCGCGCGTGTGTGTGTGTGTGTGTGTGTGTGTGTGTGTGTGTGTGTGTGTGAATGTTGAGAACACTCGCGCTATCCACGGGTGGGTGTCGAGGGAAACCGATGACGCGATAATAACGCGATCGACGATGACTGTGGATGTTTGCGTTGTGTTGAAAACCCGCGCTCATTAAATGCTATAATCTAAACAAGCTATCGTTTTAAGAGATTTTTTCTTTCAACCCAATCCCCATTTCAACTTAGTGGACTGGGTAACCTTGCTACCAGTCGTGTTTTCTATCTGCCGAGCCCCATCGAGACGTTTCATTTAGGTTCTCGCACTACAGATGCGCGCTACTGTGTTGGCCTGCTGTGTGTGAGCGTGTATACGATTGTTCCAACTTTCCTTCCGGCCATTCACAGGCTAAAGGCTGGTGCAGATAGCGAATGACTTGTGGCAATTTTCTCATGAAATTATTAGTATTCAAATGCATGAGGATAGACCGTTAACTGTATTTCGTTCGCATGGAGGATTTTGGAAAAAAGGCCATTTGCCTAATGCTTGGGCAGTAGGTGTGTTCTTGAATGAGTGAAGGAGGGCGATGGGATACAATTTTTTAATGACCATCAATGCTCTGTGCAATCATTTGGTCGATCTCAGCAGTTGTAAGCATACTACATCGGATATTTTTCGATCTGTGGAGTATCATTAATCATCGGAATGCTAGCTACTGGATCACAAAATTCGTTTTCCCAGGAAGTAGTTGTCATCTGTTTGAAATAAAGTTGAAATGTGATTAACAACAGCTGATTTAAATCTATAAACTTTCTGCAAAGATGTTTATCAACGAATTGGGCAGCATAAATCGAAATAGGGAAATTTGCAAAGTTGTTCGTTTCGTCCCATTTGAAGTAGGGCGCCCGTTAGTAATTGAGCGATTGAAAACGGCTTCAGCTGAATGTTGGTTTATCGTGTCTGTGTTACAATCGCGAGCAATCGCCTCTTGTCAATTGTAGACCAGTAGTAACCATACTGTGCACACTTTGACATTGATGGTGGGTAAGTTAATTAAAATGGCAAACTCGCAGAGATGGGAGGATGTTCCATCTGTCTGTGATTGGGCACGGTGCTCGTCAGCGTAACCATTGCAGCGTCGCTGGTTGGATGTCTGCGGCAACCGGTGATCTAAGTTTAATCGAGCTCAATTGGTAATTTAGTAGTTTAAAATGTGGGATTGCTGCCCGGTTCGCGAATGACGAGATCAATTGGATTTGGCTTAGTTCTGGGAACTACCGGACAATGGTGGCGTACACAGTAAATGCATGCTGGATCGAGAATCGAGTAACACATGAAATTCATTGTCCGTGAATAAGGATCGCTTTGGATATGGTTTCGTATGGGGAAGAGTGCAAGACATTCGTTTAAAGTTTGCCGCCGGTTGTAGCTATCGACAAGCTTATCGTTATGCGCCGAGAGTTTGTCGCAGTAATCAGAGTCTGGTTCGTAGTATCCCTGTTATGGTCACAGGGATGAACACCGATTCTTGGGTGGCATTCTTCGGCAGTAAAGTGACGGCACGCCCAATTACAAGGCAAAATTATGCTGCGCCTCTCTGTTCCGATACCGGTTTTCTGCTGTACAAATGAATGAAACTGTCACTACTAATTATGCGACCGTTAGGGATTGAACGACGGGATAAGAGTTCTCCTACCTTTGCAAAATGCTACCCAATGAAGTGATCAACTGCGAACTGAAACCGCGCTCACACTAAACATGGCTCGGCATGGCAAGTACACGCATTCCGGGGTGCCGAAAGTGTCGCAAAACATCCTGTCCATGTTTAACGGCGCGCCCCGAGCTTTCCGAGCAATCCGTACCATCGCTGATGCTTCTAAGTGACGCGGTTTGAGTGCGCCCAGGTTCAGCACCACACCGTGCAAATACTCCTAATGAGGTAAAAGTATAATTGCTCAACTTCTATAATTAACAGCGTTTATGGTCAAGCGTGTGCTGCTGTGCGCGGACTGGCTGGCCACCGGTTACGGTAAAATGATAATAATAATAACAATAATCGTCGTCATAATTCTGGTCCACCTAGTTCAGTTGTGCCCGCAGTTGCCCGCAGCATGAGATCGAGAGCTTTCAGGCCTGATTTGGCGCTGTGCTCGCGTTACTCTCGTTTCGAGAGGAAATATCAACACTCATGCATTATGCATGATGTTGGTCATGTGGCCATGTCACAGGTTCGCGTCATTTTTATATGTTCTCAATTATTTTTTATTGTACCGAGCTGAAACCGCTCTGGCGTATGGCGCCCGGTTGAATCGGGTTCTGTAGCACGGGATCGTTTCTCATTTTTCTCACATCCCGCGTTGTTTTGCCGATTGTCGGCCGCCCGAGAGTGGAGTGCGAATAGTGTCCTGAAGGGCTAACTGGCTATCCAGTGAGTCGTTAACTGTTGTTGACAGTTTTGAAGCCCATACAGTATGGCTCCCTGCAGCGCCGAACGGAAGAGATGTAGCGTTCCGGAGTGAAATTGTTTGCCCATGGTGATGATGATTTTGCTTCCTTCGCACTTTTCTTGCAAGGATTCTAATGGGACAGGCAACATGTGCGGGGAATAAACCTCACAAAAGTATCGATAATTAGGCGTGCTAATTAATTCTTCTTCATTTGGGTGTATGGATCCGATGGATCTCAATTCATGCGATATGTTGACGAAGAAGTTTCGTACGTTGGCTGTTTTTTTACTGTGGATGTTCCAGAACATGTGCTGCACATTGTGACAACTTACTTTACTCGAGACATTAAGATATCGTCCTGTTCTCATTTATGAGTGAGCGTGTAAAGTGGTGCAGGGTTAACCACAAAGTTCTGGTTTGGTTTCACATTTGGTATGATGTACTGTTGAATGAAAAACAAAATAACGAACACATGCGTCGTTGCAAGCTTACCTCCATAAATGGAACACATGTGCAGCAGCTTTCCGCTGTGGTACATTTCGAAGCTTTTGGCAGTTTATTACTGATGAGCGTAGAAAATTTAGCGAAAACATAAAAGTCATTAGAACCGCCGCTGAGGTTGTTCTACAGGACATGACAAATGGTCAGAAGTAGTATGAGAAAAGAAATAAAAACATAATAAAACAAAATATTGGCCTTTGCCAGCGGCCCGTGCAACAAATGCTAACGATCGCGCGGTTGGATTATGTTTCACTTTCATTCGTCGCGCATTGACCGTTGGAGAGGAACACGCTCTTCCTCTTCAGTGCAGTTTAGTTAGTTGTAGTATTTTTTTTCCTCAATCCCATCCATTTTACAAGTAACGGTGAGGAAGAATGAGCGGTTGATATTTTAATATTTTTAGAGCATGAAACCTTTTCATTAGCGGCCGCAAATGAAGCTTTATTCATATTCATATTCATATTCATATTCATATTTATTTGTCTACCTTTTGGTTACACAAATGCTTAAATAATACTTATTACCTATGTTCCTAACCTAACAAAAATCAACACGAATTATCAAAAATTTGAGAAAAAAAAAATTTTTTTTAGAAAATTAGAATCAAAAATTTAAAAATTAAAAATTAAAAATTAAAAATTAAAAATTAAGGCAGCACGGGATTATGGAGGGTTCTGATGCGGGATCGGAAAGAGGATAAGGGAAGGTTGAAATCAAACATAGAATATACACAGTTAAATCGACGAATTGCACGAAGAAGGGGGTCATTACGGCCCACTGCAGTTCGGCGGGAAGGGATCACTAGGGGAGGGCGGTTTCGAAGAACACGGTTAGGGGCGTAGAAAGGGATAGAAGAAAGAAGGGAAGGAGAATCAATATTACCAAGGAGTAATGCGGCAATAAAGGAGGATTGGGCATGGGAACGGCGGTTTTCCAATAGTTCCAGGCCAAGCTGACGACACCTGTCCTCGTAAGGAGGTATGGGGGAGGACAATCTACCCAGGATTTTACATATAGCAAACCTGGTGAACGATCGCTGCACCCGCTCGATACGTTCCACGTGGGTTCGAGCTGTAGGGGACCAGACTACAGAGCAGTACTCCAAAATCGATCTGACCAGAGAGCAGAACAGAGTCTTCAGGCACATTGGGTCGGAGAAATCGCACGCAATTTTCTTTAGGAGACCCAATGTTTTCCGCGCCTGATTGACAATTGAGTCAATGTGGTGGCTGAAGGTGAGGCCTCTGTCAAGCAAGACACCGAGGTCTTTTACGACACAAACACGATTGACTTGTACAGAATTTAGGACGTACGAGTAAGTGATTGGAGACTGCGAACGACTAAACGAAATGACGTTACACTTATCAGGACATAATGTGAGGGAATTACTAGAACACCAAGACGAAAAACGATCAAGAATATTTTGTAGGGAAATGCAATCTCTAGGAGACGAAACTGGGAGAAAGATTTTGAGGTCGTCTGCGTAGCAGAGGAAACACTCAGGAGGGAGGGTGGTACGGACATCATTAATAAAAATTATGAACAGCAAAGGACTTAGAACACTACCTTGCGGTACGCCTGCACTACATGAAAAGGGAGTCGAAAACATATCATTAAATTTAACACTGTAGGAACGATCACATAGAAAAGAACGTAACCAAGATACAAAAAGATTATTGACGTCCAATTGTGAAATTTTATTTAGAAGTAAGGAATGAGGAATACGATCAAATGCAGATTTGAAGTCAGTATAAATAGTATCAACTTGTTTAACTGACTCTAACTGGGATGATACGAAAGAGGTGAAGGACATAAGGTTAGTTGTTGTAGAACGGTTAGGAAAAAAGCCATGTTGCTGAGGGATAATAGTAGAAGAGGTGAGTTTAAACACATAGGTATGGATAATATGCTCAAATACCTTGGTTATTGCGCATTGTATTGAGATGCCACGGTAATTGGAAATGACAGACGGGTTACCTTTTTTGTGAATGGGAACTAGCCATGCTCGCTTCCACAATAAAGGGAATGAAGACGAGGACAAAGATAGGTTAAATAATTTTACCAATAGAGGGACGAATAGAAAAGGTGACTTTTTTAAAACCGAGGCTGGTATTCCATCCGGTCCAGGGGAGAAGGATGGCTTAAGTTTTTTAAGAGCTTCAGAGACTGTATTAACATTGACAATACCCTCAGCCCATGCGACGGAGTTTAAACCAGGCAATATGCCCTCAGACTCCGTCAAAGGTTGACTCTCCGGTCTAGACAGACCATTGGCGAAATGCTCAGCGAATAGGGAACAGGTGTCAGCAGCATTGTCCGTAGTGACCGAACCGAGCGACATGGAAGTAGGAAGGGAAGAGGGATTACGACGCTTCTTGGCATAAGACCAAAAAAGTTTAGGATTACGGTATAACATGCATTGAAGCCTTCCAAGATACAACCTATAACTGGCCCGATTATAAATACGAAAAGCAGAAGCGGCATATTTGAAAACTCTACGATTATACTCAGAAGGAGTTGAACCGAGTTTTTTGAGGGCGCGTGTTCTATCCGCCTTTAATGACCGCAATGTAGCATCATACCAAGGAAGGCGAGAGGAGGGTTTAGAACGAGGACAACATAAAGGGAGAGCTGCCTTAACAATATTACTAAATTGCTCCACCGCTACGTCCACAGTGGAGGGAGAATCGGTTCTAATTTCTAAAAAATTCCAATCAGAGTTGGTTATGATTTCCCTAAATTTTTCTAAGTTCATTTTCCGAAAATTCAACTCAGATTTGTTATCTCTAACATTATTACCATTATGCGGTAAAGGAACATTTACTACGAATTCCAGAGGTGGGTGATAATGATCTAATTTAACAATAGGGTCAATACTACAAGAAACTGGTGAACATGAATATGTCACTAACTCATTAACAAAAACTAAATCTAGTTGCCTCCGAAAAATATTTACGACCCCTGAAAGTTGACGCAGATTGAATTCAGCTAATCCGTCTATAAAGTAGGATGAGGCAGGGTTAACGGCAAGCGGTGCGAAATAATCCTCATTTTGAGACCACGATAGTCCAGGTTGATTGAAATCACCGCATAAGACAAACAAATCCCTATCTTTCATGCGAGATTGTATTAATGTAATTGTATTGAAGAATGAGTCTAACGTGTCAGTATTCGAGCTGAGGTTTGGAGGTAAATACACACCACCAACAAAGAGTGAATGACCGTTCAGTTTAATTTGAATCCATAAAAGTTCTAACGAGCATTGGGATACTTCAATGTGCAGCGACAAGAGCTTAGCGGAACAGGCAATGAGTACACCACCGCCGCGAGAGCAGGTACTGTTAGCGCTTGAACGATCACAACGATAGACGGTATACTTTCGGTCACAGAAGAGGGATGAAGGAATCGAATCGTCCAGCCATGTCTCAGTTAATATTATGACATCATAGCTCGCAACTTCGAGAGAGATGCGAAGATCCGAAAGTTTGGTTTTGAGACCGCGAGTGTTTTGATAGTAAAATTTTAACGGAGATTTAGAGTGCGAGTGTGTAAGTAGTGTTGCTATTGCTGCTGTGATGATCGAGGAGGTGACGTCGAGACTGCAGTGTTGTTGGTGGAGGCAGTAATGTTGTTGTTTGTTTCCATATGAATAGATACATCAGTGTTTGTGGTGACAGGTACGTGTGTATTTGTTGGTGCTGTAGTGGTAGTGGTCAGGGGATTTGTCGACAATGTAGAAATAGGAGCATTCCTACGATCCGTGAACTCTTTGAAGACAGTTCCGATCGGCCACGATGAGCATAATAATGCTTTCTCCTTATAATCCGGCGACAAACCGACTTTAAACGAAGAGAAAGTCAGAGTGCGGACATCGCGGTTAAGTGGCACCAGCTTAAAAACGGTGACATCCTCGATGCCGATTTGCTCCTTGACGAAAGTCTCCACTTCTAAGATTGTGGCTGTCGGGCGGCAGCGCGACAGGTACAACCAGAATTTAGGCGTTTCTGGTGGTAGGAGCAATGTGGCATGAGCTGAAGTGGCGATGGGTGCGGTGCCATTTAGAAGCGGAGAGGTGGCGACAACGGACGGCGGAGAACGGTCCATTAAACGACGTTTTGCCGGGTTGCTAAGTTCGGTGGCTGGTGTTGACGAAAGAACTGGTGCTTTGGATGTCGATGTCTTGCGTTGAATGGTGAATGTAGAAGTGTGTGAAGCAGGACGAGTATCTGTGTGTTGATCGAGTGAGGATAGCATCGTGCGTTTTAGCGATTCCGCGGCAGCATCCATACGTGTTTGGAACTCAGCTGACAGCTGAGATTTGAGATCGGTGAGTGCCGCCGTTAGCTCAGCAATCATCACTGAGTGTCCGTTGCGGCGATTCTCCGAACAATTGTGGCAAAGCCACAGAATTTGAGAATCTTCTTTGATGAGATCCTTGACTGCGGCACTACTCACACCAAGACACGAACGATGAGCCCATCGCTTGCAGAAGCCGTCGCAAGTGTAAGTGAGTTCCTCGGATGACGAAGCACGGGCGCAGGTCAAACAGTGATCAGCCATGACGATTCAACAGGCTCACCGCGCCAAGGAGTATACACTTTATATCACTTATACAGGCTTTGAGCACTTGAGTATATGAACAGTTTATTGAGGCTTGCACAACTGATATTCAAAACACAGTGCAATGATAGAACCAGATCGGAATTTGCGAAAATAAGTGCACAAAACGGAAATAAAGCGGAGCGAAATGTGGTACGTGCTATCAGTGTGAGTGTAGGCGAAGGAGTGTAACGATTTGTAACGCATCCCACCCGTTCATAGCTGCCGTTGAGTAAAGATTGTGTTTGAAACATACACAGGGTGTTGGGATGGGTGTGAAGGACCTCATAAAATGTTCAACGAACTCACTGTGGGGACGTCGAGGCCAGCTTGGATGAGAAAGGGCTGACAATGTATTTTTGTTGGTGTCTTTTTCGGAGGAAGATCATTAGCGTAATTTAAACGCAGTTAAATTTGCTTGAGCGTGGTGCGTGTCAAACATTCTCTTATATTTTTTGTGGACTTCATACAAATAAAGTGTGGACTTCATCATAAAAGAAAATCACATTCGACATTATTGAACATATTTATTTTTCATGTTTATAAAATATTCGGTTATCATGGTCTAATTTACAGTAAATGTTGTCATGCAAATTTACACAGTTTATGTTTCCTTTTTTCAAATGGATTTTTTTTACATAAAGCTTTTCCTTTGGGAAGAATTGGATAAACGCAAATTTTGCGTTAATGATAATGATTCTAACACTTAGCTGCGCAAAGGGTATACATGGTCGGGCATCATTTGTAGCTATCACATGTAGAACATTTGTTTCGAATGTTGTTTTTTTTCGTACGTACGTTGGTTCGGTTTGGTGTGTTTTGACGTGCTCTTTTCCATTGGAAGACTTTTTCCTTTTTTTCAAACCATTTTTTTGTGCTATGGCTAAAAACATTACACACATTAAGCAAGATTAAACTCGTTTACTGCTTCACTTTGGCCATGCTGGTATTTGGTGTTATTATCGCTGTTTGTTGTTGTCAGCATTATTTGATTATGGGTGTAATACGCGATCAACACTAACATCAGTGCCAGTAATGTTTGGTTGTGTTCGCTGGTGCAGGGATGGCAATAGAAAAAAAAATTGAAGTCGAACCGATGGGGCAACAGTCTCATCACAGAGAAATGAAAACGAGGATAATGAACGCTGCGAACAAACGGAAAATGCAATCAAGTGCATTAGGATGTGTGAGATGGACGCTCCAGGCGCGAACAGTGCATTAGTTCCACGCTCAACTTTACCGTATGTTAGACTAATGTAAGCAATGAACACTTAGGGGGGGATGGGAGCGGGGCGAGGCCGTGATAATGATTGAGGGTTGGTTGCATATCGGTGACAAAGCTTAAAATTATAATAAGCGGTTTGAACGGACTAAGTGACACCGGTCCGAAGTGTGATATCATAACGCATCTGCATTAGGTGTAATTTGTACATTTGCACATTTGTCAGTGGCCAAGCGGATAACGTTTCGTTGATGAAGGCTTGGTTTTTGTTTTCAGATCATTAGGCTGATGAACGGGCAAATGCATAACGGTTGAAATGTTTTTTGAGTAGAGCTGGGAACATATGCATCCCGATTAAATTAAAATTAAATGATCTAGAACGTCTTATGGTGGAAGCAACTGATCAGTTTTAAATAACAAATGTTTTGAATCTACAAAATGGTGTCGAGGAAAAATAGACCTAAATCCATACACCTTTATGTCAAAAACCTTGTATCCTTGACGACTGCCATTACATGTGGCCGAATGCACGTCAGAGATTAAGGATCGGTTCAATCTGACCCCAGAGCGGGTTATAGTTGAGTATTGCTCTTTCATCAAAACATACGCTTCCGATTCTAACACTACGTGCTAGGGTATTATATCGGATTTCTCACTACCTTACAGCATATATTGGAAAGTTGCCCACAGGGGTTTTCAATTTCCCTTTTCACTTTTCGTACGCAGGATTTTCACTAATCACTTTCTGATGAAGACATTACCGTTTTTTCCCTTGATGGTTTGTGTGGGTCCGTGACAAGCCTGTCTGGATTTCGTTTTTCGGGTGACAGCGGTTGCAAACAACACGATAAAGCAGTCATCTGTGAATCGAACCGTCACACCATAATGGCAGGGTGTCAAAGCTACGCCGATGAAACCGCATCAACGATAGGATCGGTACCGTAGCATCAGCTGGTGGTGGGATTTCGACAACCGAGGCGTCCCAAACCTCAGCTGACTTGTTTCAATAGAGCAATCACAACGGTGCGGAAAGCTGCTCATTACTTAATACACAAACGCAAGCGAGGGGCAAACAAACAGCAGCCGGACTGGTTCGCCCTGGTAGCATATTGTTGTTATTTTGGGTTTTGATGTTACTTTAATTGCTAGGATAAAGCAACCCCCGGTGCTACCAGTGTTTGTGTGTGCGTTGTTGTTCGATCATGTACGGGTTGTCTTGCGAGTGCATCCAACCATCGCTAAGAGCCATCGCCGAGTGGCTTTTGGGCGGGAGCCGTGGTGCTTAAGGATTTTGTTTCCACTTAGAGCAGATAAAATGGAAGCCCGTGGAGCGACAAAGTGGTTCTGTTTTCTTTTTTGCACGTCTCGATCAGCTGGAATGATTTTTTCCCTGCGTGGTCATGCCTGAAGTCGTACAATACATACAGAACAAAATGTAGACAAGTTGATAAGATGCTTCCGTGGGCAGCGCGGGGTAAGATAATCTCGTGAAACGCATCGGTAAAAGTACCATCGTCCATTGCGATCCTCACTCGGGAGTCGTCTCTTCGGTTGCGGGACGTTTGGGTTTGTGGCAATCCTTATTACTTCACGGTATCTTGATGCGCCAAGTTAGCGTGCTGGTTGAGTGTGTTTTTCTTCTATATTTATCCGTGGCGTAAAACCTACCACCAATCCCACTCTACCCCACTCTACCATGCGTTTTCTGCAGCTACATTGGTGAGTGGTATTTTTTCTGTTGTATTTCGTACTTGTCTATCAACAGGTTCAAGTATGTCGGCAGCTCTTTTATCTAGCCACTGCTCACTCCTGATGTGTGTCTTACACCCAAAGCAACCAACACGATGTGATGGTTGAATGATAGCACGGGGAAAACACCAAACATCAAGCTTCAACTGACTATTGAAAAGGGGTGTTCTTTTTACCACTTGAGATGTTTGATCATCTATGCTTTGGATTCAGAGTTATGAACAATGAATGATACTGTATTAAGCTCTATAATGCTATAAGTTAAAAAATACCATCAAGCCGAAAACAGCAGCATCGTTCTACAGCATCTATTAAACAAATCATATTGCACTGTATGTACTCGCAGTGGCCCGCTCGTTCAGGGTGCAAAATTGTTGCCGATTGTATCGTTCGCTCAAGCTATCCTATCCAGTGATTGATTATCCCATCGGCGAGATTTGCATCACTAATGCACACGTTACACCCTGACATTGGCTTACCGAGCGAGCGAATAGAGTAATTAAACACTCACGACGTATACGATCAGACCATAATGACAGCGTTGTACAGCGAGAAGCGTTACAGTAAGCTGAAATGGGTTTAAAAGCCTTTTTTGTCGCTCCTCCCCGTAGTGCTTTTATTGGCGACTAATTTGATACGATCACTTTTCAACGCTCGGTGCGCAATAATTCTCACCTTACTTGTGAATCGTTGCTGCACGCTGTCGCTCATTACACAGGTTCACAGTTGCAAGATCAGTTTCGTGCCGGCGATGTACCTAATTTGTAGACACTTTGTATCGTGTCGGTGGAAAGGTCTGCAATTGGCAAGCGATTCCTGGGTAGCGACTTCCATTTATCACTGATCTGACCAGCGATCGAGTAATGTTCTTTGACAGTGGCTGGAGAGTATGATGGATCATAACGTTCTGAATGTGGGTGCTTACACAAGCCTGCAGTTTTTTTTTACATTCTAACAATTTAAGTTAGGTAAGGTAAGTGAAGCACTACATATGATAGTTTGATGGCTTTATTAAAGTTTAATAAGAAAAAAGTGTTGCCAGTCCAGAACGTCTCTATCGTTTTAATTTTATTGTAATGCTTCAACAGCATCGTCCTTCCCGCGTGTATCTATAGTGTCAATGTCAGAACGAATTTAATAAAGGTAAGATGAATTGATAAAGGTCCAGAATAGAGACCTCCCAAATTAGGACCAACGGATCGGTAACAGGCAGTCCGGCTACCATTGTGCGCAGTAGCCGCTTGGTATCAGTTTTTTTCAAATGGCAAAACACAAAAGCGACATCAGTCAAGTATTCAAGCCGAGAAACAAAGTTACGACCTCCAGGGGTTTGCTGCTTACGAGTGGTAAAACCCTTAGCAAAGAATGCGAGGTTGCGGGTAGATGATGCAAACCGTAGCTGACTGGGCATTGGCAAAGAGATAGAATATCACGTCACTTACGATTAGTCGTATGGAGTGATTTCACATTCTTGGAATTAATCGGATCCACAAGCCATTCGATACTCGGTGGGGCTTGGTTGATTTTTACCACTTAAGGTAAATTACGTTTTGCGTTTGACAGGTATGGTACATAACTTAATATCATTTGTTTACTATTTAATACCTGATAACAGTGAAAAGCAAACAATTTTGATAAAATTTTTTGCCTGCATGATTTATGAATTCGTAACGGAATTAAACTAGCCCATATCGCATCGCTCTGAAGGGTTCACCAAGAGATTTTTTTAAGTCATCGATACTGTGCCACCGAATGTACGAAGACCTCCTGCTGGTCGAGCCTGAATAGAAGTCCCCCCACCCGCTTTTATATAAAAAAAAGTTCAATGTGGCCGTGCGGCGTGCCGTGGCGAAACCTTCGCCGCAGGGATACGCCAACTGGTAATACAATATCGGTCGTGTGCGGTAAATTTTCTTTTGCCCAGTCGGGCGTAAAATATTCATTTAGTTTGATCGCCTTCATCAAACCCTACGGCCGAAGGTTGCGGAGTGTTGTGATGGGCATCAAGGCAAAGTGAGCGACGCCAGCTGGGGAAGAGAAGAAGCGAGAGAAAAGGCTTGCAAGCGGTTATAAAGCTTTTGCGACCACAATTTTGCTCACGGTAAGGGATACCTTCTGGTGTTTGGTCGGCTGGATTGATTTGCAGTTCAAATTCGTTCCTCTTCCTGCGCGTCTCCATACTCCGATCGGTCACTGATTTCTAATAAGGTTCTCATGTATCGCACCCTCTCACCACCGTCAGGCGGAGAATCAATGTCATAAATCGGGTGGTTCTACCATGCTGGTAGCTATGTTTGCGGGCTACTTCGCATATGCTCCTCCAGCCGCACAGGTTTGGTAATGGTGTCGTCTTAATTGGTTGAAAATGACTTGATGGGGGAATGGATCAGTTACAAAGAGCCATGCGGGCTCGGTTTTGCATACATAACCTGTTGGGGACTACTTGAAAAGGGCTCTACTGTATGGTGGAGTAGTAGGGGATAGACTGTGGGATAGACAGGGTCAACGCAGGGATGTTCGGTATGTATTTTCTTGGGCTAATCTTTGACCGGCGCCGTATATCGGTTCGAGAGCTTATTGAGCCGTTTTTACATGACACGCTATGTATCTTTGCGTAAGGGGAGCCAAATCAACAGATGCTACCGTCTAAAGTTATTCGCGGAGGTCTTTCATTTCCGTTAAGGGTTTGACAGATTTGGGGATTTAACATTCAGTTAAGCAATTTGATACATTATCAAGGCATACGGTGAGATATTACCTTTAAGGGCTGAATTTGACGCACTGGCCCAGTGCATAACAGTGAATGGGAGTAAGGGATTACTGGCGAAAATCGATACATAAAGTGCTTGATAACAATAACAGTTATTAAGATTGAATATCCTTCGTACAATGTTTGAAATTATTATTTCTTTGATGAAATAAAACTTGGAAACATATGAGGATCCATTTCATTTTAAGGAATTATTACAGCGCATGAGCGTTTAAAATATGAGCAGAAAGAGTTAACCAATTTAAATGTTCTGAAAACGATGTTGATAAACGATACATTATTTTGTCGTAAAATCGTTACTCTCCCTCGAGATGAATTATTGATTTCAAGTGTCCGATAAGTTTGTTCTGTGGAATCAATGGCGCCAAACATTCGATACGATGACAATGCATTTTGGTTGAGAATCTTCACATCACTTCAGCTCTGTTGTAGATTGTTTTGAAGAAAAATAGTTCAAGCGCAATGAAATAAATCTATCGACGATGAAAGCCTGTTAAGTTTAGGTTGGAGATATTATAATGTCGCATTCTCTTTTTGTCATGCCAGCACGATCCGTTTTGTTCTTCCCCTATCGGTAACTTATTCGGGTTGTGCACAACGAAGAGAGATTGTGAAGGATTTGGAACAATAGCAGCCACAACACTCACCACATCAACATACGAAGCCCAAGTGTAGCCTTCAACAAACAAGGGATGGTCGTTGAAATGAATACAAATATGTGCTTATCGCAAGCAGGAGCGAACAACAGAGAACTGTTCAATGGGCAGACCTAACCGTCGTGCGCATCACCATGCGGTGGTCTGGCAGACATGGATTCGAATGAAAATATAAGAGCCCGGTGAAGTACCAGAAGCAGCAACTACAGTGACTAAGCAGCTTCAACAGAATACCCGCCTCAATTGCGATCGATTCCTTTTCGGATCCTTGGATTGGAAGGGCACACGTTGTTTTGGCAAAAAAGGAGTTTGCTCAACTTCGGTTAGGACTTCGTTAATGCTATTGACGAGTTTGAGTTTCGTTATTTTTGAGCCTACATTATCGACTCTAACATAAACGCATTCGGTTTATCAGTGTCAATAACATATAAATTAAACGAGAGAGCAAGAGACGAACCTGTGCATTAACGACCATGATCTTTATGTAAACTCTGTAATCGGGGTTTAAATGTTGCACAAGATGGTGTTGCACTTGTGAGATGTATTTTTTTTTAATTTTTGGCATCATGAGCAGGTGTTTAACAGATATTTAAATTCTCTTGTAAAACGATGAAGCTTTTAGCAACTGAAAAACATAATATTTATCGCATCATAATTCAACATCAACATCGTAATCTACGATGTTTGACGATGCTACGAAAAGAATATAATAAAATATGCATGCCACTTTTTCATAACTTGCAATTTCATACGAAGAAATAAACACACTTACATTTTGGGGTTGCACTACGCTATGTTTGCTGATTCAACTTACGCTTTAAAAAAAGATACAGTAATATGTGATATGTATCAATTTTCCCACCAAGCATGAGATTACAATTTACACGCTGTTCATTTCGCTCATGCGCAAGAGATGTATTCTCCTGTCATATCAAACGTCCGTCGTACGTATGGCAGCGCGTGACAAGATCGTATCGATCTCCAAATTAACCAGCATCCCTGAATACTTTGCTAGTAGCAGCAGCATCACCAACAATAAAGGCAACAGACAAGTGGTAACGCGTCAGAGAAGGGCAGGATGTGTCAAAATTTCAACAGGCATTTATAAATCATTAACGATACTTACCAAACACATTGGTGCAGATGTATTGTACTGTTCCCTTGCCTGTCGTTTCATCATCTCGTCCTCGGTCCGTTTCACGGCATGAAGCAGGGAGATTCCTTCATCCGTTCTGTACCGTTTTGCTGAGTTCGTTTTGACAGAGTCAGAATAAAACACACAATCACAAAAAATGGTACCAGCCCAGAGTGGCCCAAACTGGTTTGGCTGGTGTCTGTAATGTTTGAGATGACGTGTGGAGTCGGTTGTTTGTCCAAGGCGATTGTGCTAGCCATTCACTGCCGTGTACACATGGCTACGAGAGAGAATCCCCACTGACTGCCGGCAGACAGCGGAAGATAACCGATTACGTGCTGCATATTAAGAGTATTCAAATTTGTTACTCGTGTCATCCAATTGTTGATGAGGAGCATGATGACGATCATGATGATGATGATGAATAATAAAGATATATCTCATTTCTATCCTTGCCAAGACTAGAGAGATAAATCTTTACGAAACCAGAGGTGATCCGAGTGATTTTGACAGTCAATCAATTATTGGCGCGAGCTACAACAAGTGAGAGCTGTGAATTTTGAATATTTGGCGCCTCAACTCCAGTTCCATGGTTGATCGGATTTTGAACGGTCTATAGTTATGCCCGTTTTTCTAAGGAGTTAAAGGAAAGATAAGAACAGAACAAAGTCGAAAAGACAGATCGATATGTTCCCAGGCGTGTGGCGATGGAGAACAGTCGCGTAGAAATGTCTGTAGGATTTGTAGCTAATCCGGTTCGAGTATTTCTGCGCCTCTAGATTATTGGGTCGGCTCACTGTATGGGGCGTAGCGGAAATCTTGTTAATCAAATCTCACATGCGCGAAGCGGTAGTGATCTGGGCATGGAAATGCGAGATCGGGTAGGGTTGGACGCAATCATGTTTCCCGTTCGGATGTCGGATGGAGAAATTGAGCGATCGTTCTGACTGTCGTGCTCTTGCACAACAGCAAACACGCTGTCAAACCCGATGTCCTCCTCGATTAGAGATGGTACTGGGAGCATTTTCCAATACCGTTGCTAGTCCAGCGCCTCGCCGTAACAGTCGATTTTTGTTCTGGCATTTCTTCTGGCACTCTCGTGTGGCTTTCTTTCTGCGGAGATGGCCTGGGCTGGACGATGGGAAGGATATGTAGGGGCAGTAAACGAGGAGAATGGGAGAAAATCATTCATCAATCATTGACTTATGATACATCTTTATGATAATGCTTGAAACGAAGCAATCGGATGGAGGCCTGGAAGCCCATCGTCATATTATCTGGTCGAGTTGGAGTGCTTGGAACGGTTTTGCGTCAGTTCCATGTGAGTTCCTCCATATGCACTGGTACAAATCGTTTGCCTGGATTACCTTTGGGTTTGTCCTCGGGCCCGAAGCCCACGTCTGTTCTTCGTTGGTCGGTTGGGTCATGTGAAGATTGTTATGAAGATGGAAATTAACAAACAACTTTATTATTATGAAGAAACGATTAAATAGAATGAGGTGTACTTTTTCCATCTTCTTCACTCTCGGTCACAACACTGACGCCCTGTAGCCCATTCATTCGCCACTCTCGGTAGACATGGTATGAATAAGGGGAGCAGTGAAGGATGGCGCGGAAAGGACTTTTCGTCGAACTATTGTTAAACAGGAATGTGGAAGAAAGAAGAAAAGTAGAGTTTTAGAGTGCTGTAGTATAGCAACGGTAGCTCCCGTGATGGCTATTTCGCCCTTAAATGCTGGTCCATTCTACGTTGTTCATGTAGAGCTATTTTTTCCGGGATTCTGAATTGTTAGGGATTTTATACTTGCGATGCCTTCCATCGGTGTGCTTTGCTGGTTGGTGCATTTTCTTGTACCATGATAATGAGAATTCTCAAATGGATGTATTTCAGTGGAAGTGTGTCGGGTGTCCTCTTGGCAATGGCCAAGAACAAAATAAAACAAACTCAAACCCAACCAATCCAGCCGGTCTGAAAGTGGAACCGCGTGCACAAACAGATGCAAACAAATATCAAACAAGCAACAGCGTCCACTTTAGCCCATAAGATGATGGAAGTTCTGGAAATGATCCATGACGATGGAGACGGTGACGACGGCGACGTCGGCGGAAGCAACGACGTCTTTCACGAGCGTGAAGTCGTTGAAGTCATCAGTATCGTTGTTTGAAAGTTGGGAAGGCTGCTGTGGCCCCATTATTACAGTAATTTGTCTCTAAGCTTCAGGGTAGCATTGGCATCCCAGGGTCTATCTAGCTTTCCGCTTCTGCTGGGAGCGGCGAGCATTCGCTCGAATGGCGTACCATGTCGACCATGCAAGAGTCATGGACGACGAACTGCTGCTAGATTGCGTCTGTGTGTTTTGTGTTGGGCTTTCCATACATAGCGCATTCCCATATCGATCCCCTAGCGATGAACGGCGGGCGTATGCGTGGATATGTGTCTATAATTACATTAATGTGACGGGTAGATTACGATCTTGACAAATGAAGATTTTTACACCGCTGATGGACTGCAAATGGATAGGCATCGATGGGGCGGTGGCTCCGGTAGATTGGTGCACGGGTGCCTGTCATTTTCGAGCACTTGAAGCGTGGAGATGGTGCTACCGCTGGGTGGCATGTCACACGGGTCAGAAATTTGATGATACTGAGGTACAGTGCAAACATGAAGATCTTGGGGTCTAGTTCTGGAGCGACGGGTCATTAGATGTTGTTCAATTTCGGTTGGACATTTTGCGTTGGTAGTGGTTTGCATGCGTTTAATGATAAAATTAGCTCAAGCATCACCTACAACTTTACGGAAGCGAGGTGTATATTTTTGCAGTTTATCAGAATGTTATACTGAATGTTTAGGAATAAAACTATTGTATATGAGTAAAAAGAAAGTGTTTTCACTCTTCCCAAGGCCTCGGTACATGAACCGAAAACTCCTGGCAAAAACACAAAAGTCTAAAATCTTCACGTAAAAAAGATTTCGGGTCTTCTAGCCGCTTTTTCGGCACCACCGAGCACACAAACCTACCGTAGTTTGCAGTAAGTGAAATCTTGCTGTCATTCCTCTGGCTCTTGTTTATAAACAGCATCGTGCACGCATTGTTTTTGCAATTGTGAATAAATTTAACTGAATGAAAATGGATGTTCTTGAAATGCGTGAAGAGTGGTTTACTACCGGTTACTCGCATTTTTGGTTATGATAATGCTCTATTTTTTTCCTTTTCAAACTTACATTGCTGTCATTTTGAGTTTTCGAGCTCTTGTCAAAAATATTTCAGATGAAATCTTTGCGAGTCTCGCCGATCTTAAATCTTTGTGATGTAAAGTTTCGCTTAGCAACCCCTCTTTTGATAAAAAAAATGTTGAAATTTCAATTCATGTATGTATCGGTGCCTTTAGAGAATATCAATACAGTAACTGAATAATTTCCCGCGGCCACGAATCAAGAAACTAAGCATACAATGGAAAGGTTCGTTTTTTCAGCAGACCCTGTGAGAATATTACTAAATAGTTAAGTGTAGAATCTGTTACTCTCCTCAGCAATAACTAAATGGCCACTATCCATAATAAAAAAGTATCTAAACGAATTTTCTTCCGCATCGAATCCTAAACCATAGCTTCTAGTATTTAAGAGTATGAAGAGAAACTTAACTCTAATTGATTGGAACACTTAAGCAATATTTTGTCAAGCAGCTGTCGTAGAGTGTACTTGACGCTGGCACTGAGCCGAAGGCATTCGGTTTTGGTGTTTTCCTACGCGCGAGCCAATTTGGGGTGGTGGCGGTGACAATGAATGATGCTAAATAAGAGCCGTCGCGAAGAGCATTACCACAGCCTTAACACTAGGGCCAACGTTAAAAAAGGGTTGAGGAAAATATTTTGCCCGTTTCGAGGAGTTGCATTCAAGTGCACTAGGTTCAGAACGCTGGCTCTACCCTTTTTTCATGTTCATACGCATTTGGACGTCATTAGGAGGGGAGGATTGTGCGCCGTTTGAGTGTAATAAACATAACAAATTCTTTGAGACGTGGTTGTATTTTGAGGTTAATTTCTTTCCCAGGTTTTGGATGCAATTTTGTTGCGGATGAATATTTTCAACAGTGTTTTTTTCTGCGCCAAAATCAAGTACCTCTCCCGAAGTAAAGGAATTGATTTTTAGAAACAATTTCCGTTCTTAAGATGGTAGCGTTTTGTAGTACAGTGTACTTCTGTTTAAGACCTGGGAAAATGAGTTGTGGGAAAATTTACAGAACATATGTAAAACTACTGCGTGAGAAAAACGAGACTTTACAAAATTCCACTTGACGTATGAGAATTGTACAGTACAGTGGAAGCAATTATTCGGTGCTCAAGACGTTGTAAATAGTGAATGGTTTGTTGACGATAAGAAGTCGTTTGAATTATGTTTTTTTCCAAACACTCTATCATGAACGTTTTAACAACTTCATGTAAACATCGATGAATTGCGCCGTCATTGATCGGAACTAAGCAAACCGGATGCCCTATCATTGATGTCACGCGGGCCGTGCTCACAGGGGAGAAGCACGCCTGTGTTAGATTGTTTTCACAAGCGTATTTTATTTGAGCACACAATTTGAATGAGACTCCTTAGCGCCCTGCACGCCACGCGGGTACGGTACAGTTCTTCAGCTGTCCTGCCGTTTTCCGCGCTCGGATGGCTTTTCGCTTTCTTTTATTCGTTTTTTTGTCGTTCTCTAGAGCCGATCAATTTGGTGAATGATGCAAACTGTTTACTTTGCATCAGCAACAGCAACAGTGAGTGAGACAGTAAAGAGGTTGGGAAAAGTTGTTCTCTTTTCGGGGTAGCTTTACGGTATGCGCTACGCAGCAACATTTTCCACACACCAATGCATTCGTTTCTAGCGCAATCGTCCCAGGCGATGCTTCTTTTGAAAGGCGTTTCTTTTTCGCTGTTTGTGTGACAGCACTCCTGGGTGGGCATTATAAGAGAAAAAATAAATAAACAAATGAACTCACAAATTTGATACAATTGAATTAGTGGAGTTTGTCTTGGTCCGAAGCCAAAGAACAGGAGCTACCAGCTGGTCACGGAAGCGTCGATCATGGGTGATAAGGAATAGCAAAGAAGTTGTCGACTTTTATTGAGCCCGTTGACGCGGTGGAAAATGTTTCCTCACCGTGAAGTGACTGTTTGCTTTAAGAAAAGAAGGTTTATGACATGATGACGTTTTAGATTTTCCACTGGCTGGTTACGCGTTCGTGCTGAGGGGTGTCGAAGTTCCACTCTACCACTAAATCGGAAAAACCCGTACGATGAAGGCGACAGCTGATCGATTGCTGGTGTTGATAGTGTTTTGTTATTTTATCTTGTGCCACCTATGGATCCCAGCACTTCCCCCTCCCCAAACAGCGATGGGTGCAATTATGGAGCAGCGTATCTTAAGATCGACAGATGCACATCAGTACCCGATGCCCATGCGAAGGATCGCCCTTGACGTAGAGTGTCATTTTTTTTCTTTACTTGGAATATTGTTTTACGTCTTATGTATACATGCGTGTGTGGTACGCGTGCGGTAGGTAGTTCGGCTGTACGTACGAATAACTCAAACGATGATCACGTATATAGTACCATATGGAGCACATGTGGCGTCGTTAGATGCAAAAGTATCCAATGGCTCCCATGTTAAACACCGTTAGGAGCCATTCGATCGTGAAGCTAAAGGGGTTGAAGTTGGTGGAAAACATTGACAGCCGATTTACGCACATGCAATGTTTTATATTTTTCTTGGACTATAACTTTATTGCAAATGAAAAAAATACAATAATTTCAACTTAACCATGGAAGCAGAAACTACTTGAATGTAGCTTTGTTCATCAGTATTTTTGGCCTTTAAATGATGTTAGCTTAATCAACACGCTGCACAGGTCGGTAACTTGATAATTTACAAACATATAAATGACACATTCTCAATCTGGACAAGTGGGACAAAATATGAATCCTGTTGTTTCTCTCCTATGGTTAATAAAGCATGTGTCTCATCTCGTTTGCCGTACATCGCCGTCACATATCTGGGCTGGGTGAAAATTAAACCAATGAAGAATAGACCAGCTCAGAATCGGATGGTGATATATGGTACAATGTTATGGCTTACGGTTGAGTGCTTAGATGTCCGCTTTACAGCTGGTACTTAAAGGGACAGTAGTCAGTACACATCGTTGCAAGTAAGTAATCGTCAATAGCTATGCTTCGAAATGGCTTGTCGCAACATAACGGATCAACAAAAGCGTGAACGGTGATTGCTGGAGAAATTATCGCTGTCATATGTCCGCGTTATGAATGCTTCATTTGATTCGCTTCGACGCACATCAACGCTTCGAGAAAGGGAAGGGCGCGTAGTTTATGTTTAGAGAACTGGTTTTAATTTTCGTCTCATTTACCACGCTGAATTAAGCTCAATTAAGCGATATAATAACGTAGGTTGGCTTTGTAAATCATACCGATGTAGTTTGTTGTGCATTAAAATTATATGCATTTGATCTGGCTATCACGTAATTATAGAGAGACTAAGTGCAATGGTTCTTTATGTTGTTTAATGCGGATTATTTGTGTAAAGTTTTTTTTAAATTTGAAGTCACATTTGAACAAGTGCTCCATACTGTAACATAAAGCTGCAAAATTTCGGATTTCAATATCTTTTAACGCTAACTACACAGAAAACTACCCAATTCATCAACAAAATCGCACATTTATCAGCTGATTGTGTCCATAATAGGTGGTAATTTGTTAATGTCCTCCCCAAAATGGTGATTGATGTGAGACCCCGAGCAAACAGGCGCTTGATGAGTTGTTCTATTAATACGATTTGATCCTGTTTTGATTGATGAGCTACCAGACGAAGCAGGTGGCGGAAGTAAGGAAGAGTTTTATAAATAATACCATTAATCCATCGACCAGTTGCGGGATGGTCCTTTGTCTATTGCAACATTTGTTTTGTCGGTTGCTTGATCACGTGTGCGTTGTTCTCACTGCGTAAGAGAATCAACACATCCAACACTTCCACATTAAATGATTGAACGGTATAAGGTGCAGTGGAAGATATAGAGAAAAATAAGAAGGCAGTACATTAGGCATCGGGACATTTATACACCAGTTTTGATATCATGCATGTATGTAAACGCCGGTACGGGAGGAGGAAAATAATACACAAAATAATAAACTTGCAACCGGGCACATTGATTGTGAACCGATGGCGTGAAAACGAAACACATGTTAACGCGGTCTCATATTCCTTGCCTTCATTCCTGCTTCGGTCACAAATGCAACAGCAAAACGCAATGTAAGTGTGTTGTCGGCATTTGTCAGTCGTGTGGTGTAACCACAGGTTTAATTCGATTCATTCGGGCACACGCTATCGCTTCATTAATCATTTGTGCCATGGACCACCAATATCTCTCGGTGCAATCGGCAGCAAGCGGTTGGGAAGGTATTTCAATGACAAAAAACACATACACACAAGGCGATTGATACCTACAAAGCAAGGGATCTGATTGTTGAGGCTAAGCGTCGTTGAGGTAAGCTCAGTGTCGAACATAGTTGTGTCCACTTCTTGAATGTTCGTCCAGAATGGATTTGGTGGCAATTGTTTGATTTAAAATTGTTTGGGCTTTAGATGTGAACCATGGACAGCGCTTACTGTTGCTCGCAAACAACAAAGTTTATAGGTTAGGATGTTTATTTTCGTCCCATACCTATTTTATCCTGTATAAGTGGGGATGCGTTAGATTACTTGTAATTAGATGAAATTGTGAGGATCGAATACATCGGTTTTAGTTTTGATGGTTGTGGTTATTATTCTTTAAAGCAGGCAAATAAGCTAACAAGCTCTAAGTTATATGCTTAGTAGTTGTAAGCCCCATCGGTCAATGATGATTGGTAAAAGATATATGAAATGAAAGTTTCATTGTCTACGGCGATCATTACGGTCAGCTGTCGGCTGGTGGTTGGTGAGCTGTGGCTTAATTTTTTGAAATGGCTCATGAAATATTTGCAATCGCTCGGCAGGATCCACTCGTCTCAGTTCAGCGGCGGCGCGTTAGCGCAAAGCAGAATGATGCAGCAACTTGTGAACTACAACACCTTGGTGCAACAACAGCTTTTGCTTGCCGGATTCATGGTTTGCAAGTGGCACAATGGTCGTTAAACACCCGACAGGTTCGGAGAAGTGGGGAATAGTGCAAGCTTGCCATCCACACCACGCCACGCATGCCACGATCGGGCGATCCGCATCGCGGTGTATGCCTCGAAGCCAATGCAGACGAACACTTCACTGTGTACACAACCGCTTGCGGCGAGTCTGGTGGGACACGTTGATTCATTAATTGCTAATGGGAATGCATTTTGATAATGCATCACATGACAAAGAGACTTGTAAGCGAATAATCATGGCGCAGCGAGGGAGTGAGCGCGTTGAATGAAGGTGTATGTGCAGGTTGGAGCAGTACACTCACATGCACCCGTGGTGAATTATATATTATTGACTCGTCGGTGGGATGGAGTGAAATGGACACGAAATGGCACACGAAATAAAAAAGGGGCAGTTGGGTGAATGAATAGCCGAAGCTTTCGAGGTGAGACCGGAGGATCCGGATATGGATCGGTGCTCCAGCTGAGGCTCGGTGAAGTTTCGAAAAGGGAAGCAAAACTGTTAGTCATAGGGTGCATGAGTGAACGAAAGCTTCCGCACGACAGTTGGCAAACCTTCCATGTTCGCATCAATACAACCGAGACGAAGTGCAGCACGATTTGCTGAACCTGAAGTTGCGCCTGCATTGAGTGCTCAGCCTGTTTGTGTGTGTGTGTGTGGAGTGCGATTCCAAAATGTAGGAAGTGTTGCATTAGTATGATTATGTGATAATTGAAGGCAGTATTATAGGATTTATCATTTATGAATTCGCATTCGGTGTGGTTTTTCATGTTGCTGATGATGATGAGCACGATGTACGCATGGCCTGATGATGTACCAGCTACAGGCTCTTTAGCTATCATCCTCAGGTGTGGGTACGTTAGCCCTAGGGGCGAGCTACATGCTGGAACGAGCTGCAACGGGGATGGTTTGCGGTTTAGGGCAATGAATTGGCAGTTTCTTTTTCAACATCAGCTCACGGAAGATGATTCTTAGACGGTGCCTCATTGACCAGTAGTGCTTGTAGATGGCTGAAGTGTGGTCACAATTTAGAGAATATTTATAACATTCAGTAATTTTATTAGTCAGCTTCACCCAAATGAGCATTAGAAGTTTTTATGTTGTACGATATTGGTCATAAATACCGTATGATTTAATCTTTCGATCGTCAACGCATTCATAATAGCAAGATATAAGTTTACACAAAACTTACATCGGTGTACATTTCAGTCTACAGTAAGTTGTTGATCGTGAACGTTAATGACATCGTGGTATGATCCAGAAGCGAGAGCAATAGAGAAGAATTGTGCTGCACGTGCCAATTTACTAGTTTGCTTATTCAGACAGGCAATTGTTAGTATGTACAGTGCCCCATTTGCACATTTGGTTATGGTTGGGTGGCGCAAACAGCTTGCAAATGCACGGCCCCTCGGGGGAGTAATGTTGGGCCAAGCAGTTGCAGCAAGGGGAAAAGAAACTGTTAATGCATTTTTATCCCTTGACTACTGGATGAACGTGGCTGCGCTGGCAAAGTGCACCATATTTTTTGCAGTTGCTGGTGCTTGTGTTGCTGCTGCTGCAGTTACTGCTGAGTGTCTACGGCGACATCCCTCGAGGGACGATTACATTACAAGTTGACCGGAATCATTGTGTAATGGAAATGAATGTGTAATGGTGGTTGGTGAACGGTTGAACATTAAGCAGACAGGTGTCTCCGCATTTGTAGCCACAAAATGGTGCCATTCCTACTGCGAATACAACTGTGTTCGTGCGTTAACAATTCAGTTTGGTTATTCTTACTAAAAATACAATTCATTTCTTATTCTTACAGGTACGCAAGACGTGATATTACGCTAAAATGGAAGTATCGGAAACATCGATTGCTTTCGGTATAGGTAGATTCCGTAAGTATTGCTGTTACCATAAAGGAAACACTATCACGGACGTGACATCCTGCATCCTTGGATACAGCCGTTTTAGGGTAGCCAGCAGGTCAGATTTATTAGAGTATATGACGGTCAGGCTTAATACGGGGTTATGATGACGGCATTGCTCAAAGTTATGATGTTAAAAGGTACAAGCAACATCTGCGGACACTCAATAAACTTTTATTGAATGCCTTGTTGCCTACTGCATCAAGGATGATTATAAAATCATCCTAAATGATATGGTAGTTTTGACTTTCGTGGAAAACTTTTGCGGAACTCTATGATTAAGCTATCGGAAACATGAAAGTTCTTTTTTGTCGGTGACATCACAATTACACATTTTACTACGATTCGTCATCAATACGAATGTTGGAACACGTTTTGCCATTCACTGGATTGGGTCTTAAAAAGCATTGAGATTCTGTTGAATAGTTTTCTTCCGAACAGGCTTATACTGTTTCAGAGTTACGAGAGAAAAGTCACCTCTAGTTTAGTTTGTTTTGGCTAATCTTTTCGAAGAATGATGAACGTTGCTGTAGGATTGTTTAAAATTATTTGTAAAAATACGGAATTATGACGCATAAATACGTCCAATTTAATCTGTTTCTTTTGATATATAATTACACCATCTTATGGTGACTGTACGAGATCGTGAGCATCGGATTATTTTCCGTTTCATGTCCAGAATAGAACTCATCCAGTTTATACATCTGTATGGTCCTAGATGCTACACTTGATATAGAAAAGAACATAGGACAGACTTAATCTTTTTAAACTTTCCTATACTGAACCTATCCTTTTATTTAGCCACTGCGATGTCTAGCTACAGCAATACGTTTTATTTGGGCGGAGATAACGCATCTACAATCCGAGTTTTGAAACTCCGTTCCAAGCTCATTCCTTAGATTTTATTTTAATCCCTGTCAACTTATGATCACGATCATCAAACAGGATCCAAAAGCGGGCTTCAAATTTCGGGTGATTTTAGTTTTAACACACTCCTTAAGGTAGTTCGCAGGTGTGAGACGAGAACAAAAACACATTGGCTTGGGTTTGTAAGTTTGCGCTACGTTGAAAACATCTCAACTAAAAGATAACCTAGCGCCGTATGCGAGGGTGTTGAAACTTAAATATAATGCTTGATGTTAAGCTTCTACGTGTGAAAAGCATGATTCGGTTATCATTTTAAAACCCAAATGTTCGACCACCAACTGTGATAAAGTAACACATTCTTGTTTTTTTGGTTCGGTTTACTTTGTACCCTTCCGCTGAAAAGGAAGTGAAACTTAATAACTAATGAAATATCCGACAAAAGTATTAGCGCGTCTTGTATGGTGTGCAGTAATCTTTGCATTAAGACGATGGTTTTAAAAATTAACATCATTCCGCTCACATTGAAAACCAGGCGCGTTAAGAAACGCTATGTGTCGAGCGGCTGTGGCTTAGTGGAAGTATTAGGAGAATCAACTTGCACGGCTGCTCTGGTACTAACGGTGACCAGAAGCGCGGATAGCCAAATGGCTTTAGGATATTAGCGCCAGATTAGGAAAAAAGAAGCGAACGTTAACTTCGTCCGATGGGATTTAACAGATTTTTGAGTACGATGATGATGTGCTCGAAGAGAACGAGAGGAAGAGAGATAGGAGAAAAAAGGGGCAATCAAGATTAGAAAAAGGTAGAGAGTATGTAACATCGATTGTAGACTCATCGGTGGTCTATAATGTAGTTTCTGATGGGGAGTTTAAATTCATCCGTAATCGGTCTGCCTCAGACGGCATTTTCGATGGTGTGTTCGTACACTCCGGAATGGTGAAATTTGAACCTTTTCAACCTTCAGCATGGTCTTATTCCTCTCTGTATTAAAGTCAGTCATGAACTAAATGAAAAGGGGCTGGCTCCACGGTATGGTGTAGCTTCTGGTGGGCTGCTGTTTGCTGCTACCGTTAGGCTCAAGCGAATGATTATGCTTTTAGTCAGTTCATGAGAGCTGATGGCTTAAATGGAGCAAAACCAAATCTAGTGGCAAATTTTAGAACCCGATGCTGCAATATGAATTCAGTGGTACGACAAAGTCCAAATCCGCGGTAGACCAGGAAATGTATACCACTGTGCCCGGGAAGGTTATTCAGATAATTTAGACCGTAAGGGTGATGTGTAGGATCATGTTTCAAGTATTCGCCAGATTTAGCTAGCTGTTATCGGTTGGATGATTTTGTTTCGTTACTTGATCTTAGACCGGGGTGATTTCGACCCTTCAATGCGGGCCATGGGCCTTTTCGGAGTTGCTAGAAAGCACCGTTTCATCTTACGCTGGTATTGATAGGGAGATATTACACGCTAATCTGTTAATATCGTTAGACTGTGGCTGGATGTGTTATGCAGAGGATAAAGGGCATATTAAGCATATGTACAAAAGTTAGCGTGTGAATGTGGCTTTGATGAGGCTTGCATGAATTTTACTAATTAATGAAGGTATCAACAAGCCACCCGAATTTCAAATGCATTTAAAATTTGGTGTATTCACATACAATATTTTGCAGTTTAAAATTTACAAGTGCTTTATGCAAAGATCATTAACGTCAAAATCAACATAACCAACGGCGTAATGGCTACCATCCGAACAATGCATCAAGTGTAGCATGACACCCTCGTATCATTTGCGCTTGCCAGATTAGTCGTGGCTAATAATGGAGTATCTCCATGGGTCGAGTTCGTTTGGCTGACGCTCAACCTTGTCATTAGCAAATCGTAATCAACTCCCGCCTAATCAGCGAATACCTTACCTTTCTCAGGACGGCCGGTAATGTCATAGCGATTGACATTCGACCTGCTTACCGACCATGTTAGCGACTAACCGATGCGGATATCTTCACATAGCAAAGCGGAACAAATTACGCTCAAATTACCACGTAAATGATTCTGTCTGTATATGTTCTATTGCGAAATGGAACGGCTTACGTTACCCCTTTTTTGTGCACAATCTACTGGTACCCAACATCATTCCTCCGAGTGATTGAGGTGAGGGATTCAAACTAACATTTTACAATACTTACTACTTCATGATTGGACGTTACAGGGGTCTTTTTCAAAGACATCGAGACGGCCACACAAAGCACTGCGAATTGAAACAGTCATTTTAAGCGGAGTAATTTAAATGCTCAAAAATTGAACCCATGTTCCTTGAGCCACCCCTACCTATCCTAGACGGCAACACGTGTCTTACATGTAGATCAACTTCCTGTGGCTGGGATGGTGCCCCAGGACGCACGCAGATGCCAAGATGCTGTAGTACTTTTATCAATCAATCGCTAATCCAGCATCTGAAACCCTCGCCTTCAATCCGGATCACTAGCCTGACTTCCGGGAATATTGTACGTCAGCGGGTTGAGGTGTCTTGATCCTAGGGGCAGACCAAGAAACGAGGATGAAAAAATCAAACGAAGAAAAAAGAAACAAGTCTCAACAGGCGCAACGCACACGAGTGAAGGTGTAATGTTTACTTTGCCATTTAAATCAGCAACTCAACACAATCTGCTTCACGTTTGACTCCCACCCGTTTACTGAGCGCGAACCAATTCGTACGGCTTTATCAAGTGTCTTGCTTTTTAAGCATAAATCCTTCCCCTTAACGTGGTGTATAGCTTCGTGTAATGTTTTTTCGTACCATGTTCGGATTCTTTCCCCCCTCAGCATCAGCACCAGCAGGATGAAAAGAAACAAGCGTGCACGAGCGTGTCAGTAAAGAGCTGATGATTAGGCGATCCAGCGTGATAAGAACCATCGTTGCAAGAGAAAGGGATCCAACCGTTTTAGAGCACAGTATCCTTACTGGCGCTCTGGGACAGTGAGAAGATGTTTGAAAAACACTTTTCACGTCGTAACTGTGCCACGATCAGGTCGTAAAAAGTAAAGCAAATTGAATACCCTTCCCGTCGTCCGCCAGTGGTACAGCGGTCTTGGTGAATTCCCTCGGGACAGTTCCGATGGGTTGGGTAAATAGAGCGTTGCTCAATTTGGTACGACTCACCCTTTCCCGAATGACGATAGAAACGGGTCGACTTCCGACCGTGGAAGGGTAGCAGAGGTAGCCGAAAAGGCATGTAATTTGAATTGCTACAATGTCAACAATTTAAATTCGATAGTCAAACGACGGGAGTGTGTTGTCTCCTGTGCCGGTTGGTTTAGTCTGACAGGAAGACAGGGGCGTCGTGTGGCCGTAATTTGTCTAAATCATTATCCTTTTCGGATTTGGTGATAGAAAGGGGGAGCTGGTGGGGATGAGGACGCCGTTCGTTGATGAAGTCTAAATTTAAAAGGAAGCCAAAAGCACAGTGTTACTTGTAGATTTTGATTCTTTACTGAAGCGTATTTCATGCGTTGGCTGAGAAGTTAGGTTGAAAAGGTTGCGGCGATCTAGAGTTGAAAATGCTATCACATGCAAACATAAGAGCTGTTAAAGCTAAAGAAAAATAACTAAGTTATATCAGTGAATTAGTTGTTTGAATCTAATATTTTGTACAATTACAAAAACAATACTATTTTTAGATTCATTGGTGAAGTTATGTTCTTTATAACCTGAAACCGTATCCTTAAACACAAGCGTTGTATCACTTCCTTAAATACAGCTTTTTAGGTATTTTTTTGTTGGAAACCGTTATTCTCGGTATGGCATTACCAACTGTTTCCCTGCTGCGATCTCACGCTCCGTAAACGGCAACGCCAAGCGCATTCTCCGCAGCGACCAGCACTAGGCAACAGTGTATTGCTTTTCGCGCCGCTAGTAAATTGTTGGGAAAACACAATTTCAACCTAATCGCGCAAGAACAAAGCGGAAATCACCGGAGGTGACAACACGTTCGCGAGCTCAGCATGATGTCTTGAGACTGTAAGAAGAAAGCCTCAGCCAAACCAGATTTTCCCGCTTACAGTGTTAGCGGATGTTTCTGTCAAGTCGACGAAAAATTCCAGTACACGCGTCAATGGGGTTGTGGTGTGAAAATTTTCCTCCCCACAATTGCCACTGCCAGAGAGGTATGGGGATTTGAGCGCTAGACCTAAAGATACCTTTCAAAAGGAGGACACCAAAGGCTGTATAGAGTGTGGCAACCTCGGTGCAATAAAACAATATGCCTCCTGCCGCGTTGCTGTTGCTGCTGCTGGTTTACCTTTGATGCCTTGGCTATTGCCGCAGGTGGACAAAGTAGCTACAAATTGGCCTGAGCTGTTACCAGTGTTACCGGAACTAGAACGGAAAGGAGGGGATGTACAGCAAACGTCGGCAGCTCTGCGGGAGGTAAAAGATAGAGATCAATGAAGAAACTGTCAGCAGCATAATAACCAATAGCTGAAGGTGGCGGTATGTCTATTACCGTAGATTGAGTCACCGCTTCAAAGGTTGTAAGTAATTATTAGTGTTTCTAAAAACGCACTGCGGTGTCTTAGGTGTAATTTAGGAAGAAATAAGAAGGCCCGAGCTTAAAATCACTGGTAAAGGCATAGCAATGACAGAAAGAGAAATAAGAATGACAAGAAGAGATTGCAAATATTAAATAGTATTTTAAGCAAAAAAGGACTCATTGAACAGATGGCAGTATTTTATCAAAAGTGTCCAAAATATTCCTTGAAAAAAAAAAATAAGAAAAACCAAATTGTATACAATTTAAGCTCCAAACAGTCACTGCTACTGACATCGCGAAGACCGGTCGAAACTCGATGGGACATAAATCATTTCGTAAAGTGTTTCCAATTTGGTTGAGCTCCACAGTTTGTCAGCTCCGGAAAGGTATGGGGCAACCGCGGATCGTTTGTATCGGTTATGCATAAATCACTTTTTTATGCTCGGCCGGCGAGCTCCGGTGCATTCCGGAATACCATTCAGCGAGGTCCTGAGGAATGTCACAGCATATTGGCGGTGGATATAACGGCAAGGGAATGCCACAGCTAAGGTCGTTACAACGTTCGCGTGCGACCTTTATCGGACGTTCTGGACGTGTTACGGGATGTCGTATGTAGTTGGGAACAAAATTGATGAGCCCTGTGGGTACTTCGCATACAGACTCGAGCGCTCCAAAATTCGTAGCTCCCTTCTGGGTTTTTTGAGCCGTAGATTCGATCAGTGTCGCTGCATACATTGTGTACACAGCGTGTCGACGCTCTGATGTCAAGCGTCACGCGCAGAATCGATCACACTAGGCTGATGGAACCGGCAAGAAAACTAATAAATGTCTACCTTTATTCGAACATGCAGCATCCATGTAGCGACCATAATACTAAGAGCTGCATGCGTGTGTATTTGTCCGCGCTACTCAGACATTCTTCACTAGGCCAGTAGGGTTAGGTGCGAGTGCATCACTACTGTGCAACATGCAGCAGTTTGTCTTGTGTTAAAATGTTGCCACTTGGGCCACATTGGCCCTGTAGGGCGCAACCTCGGCTCGGTTGATTGATGTTTTGTTGTCATCCGGACGGTATGTGTTCGGTTGTTAGGTTTTTTTTGTCTTTTTGTACAGTAACCATCCGGTTTGCAATCCGGTAGCTGACATTCCGCGACCACGCTTGACATGTGTCTAATCACACCGACAAACTGCTCGGCGCGCGTGCTCGTTATCGGTTTTGATTGCATGCGTGTCTGGGAGCAGGACCTTGGCTGAAAATAATATCGGGTTTTATGTTGCAGTATGTTATTTTTTGTAACACTCACTGCTCAACGTTGACTCAATATCAGACATATTGGGTCGCTATTAAGCCATTAATCGTTTTGTGCAATATAATCAAAGAGTGAACGTCACCATTGTAAGCGAAGATTTAGTGTAATCGGAATTTTTAATAACTAAAAGGGTTTATTCTAAAGGGACTGTGAAAGTGTTCTCGAATAATGTTGTCCATAATTGCTTATAATGTAATAAAACAAGAAATTAGTTTCATGCAGTAAAGATTTATGTTGTTATAGTTCTTAAACAACAGTTGATTTATTCGTATATTTTGCGTTCAATCAACCGCAATTTCATACTACTAAAGAACGGTTTTCCGTAAAGGAATATAAATCTCTCTGACCTAAAATTTGTTACTAACATCAAACATCATCCAACTTCAATAAGGGTGTTTATGCCAGAATCCTGGAGAATTGCGTTAATGGTATCTGCCGTTGGGCAGAGGGCTATTGTGTGACCATGCAACAGCGTAAACCGAGGGGTTATAGCAGAAATATGCGAATAATCGCTTAAAACAAATCCTACACTACAGCGCACTCTGCTTTTAAATATGATTTTGATCTCACTTCTGCGTTAAGGAGTGAGAAATTAAAATCCGGAGGGTATAGAATCCCGAAAGGATCTTCCGTAATCCCACGGGCAAATTGTTTGTATACAGTGGATTATGTTACAGTTGTTCCAGCTATTTCCCTCGGAAGTAAAGAAAACTGAAAAAATGATAGCCTAAACCGAATGCGTAAAATGTTGTGGTGTTTGTTACATCCTTCCACGATTAATGTTTTTCAATGTGGAATTTGCAGAAAACTTCGTACTCAAAATAAAAATAAACTACGTGATTGAGTGGTTTCTTAGGAAAATATTTTCGTTGATGAGGCTAAACCCCATTGGCTTTGCAACGTTTCTTGTAAAGACGAGACTTGGATTGTTCTGCATTGATATGCACTAACAAGTTTATGAAGACAGAAACAATTTCACCATATTTGTGGCAAACGCAAAAGCACAGTAATCCCAAAGTAAAGATTATGGAATGGAAGACAGTCGAATTGATGCTGTTATTGAAATTGAAGTCACAATGCCAAATCGACTTTTAGGCTAACGAATTTACATTGAAGGGGAGTTCCGTGGGGCCGTTACATGGAAAATCAGGTTGAATAGAGAAATTTGTTATTTGATAAAAATGTTTCCCATTTCCATTCGGAATTGGGCTCTCGACGACGAACCTAAACAAGAGGGTGTGTGCGTGTATGTATGTAAGAGGCATTATGCTTCGTCGCTTACGTTCTAGAAATGTGTAGGGGAAACAAAACAACAGAACAAGCTTGCTAACATGGGTACAGAACGCATTTGATGCTGAGTTTGAGTTTATTTGTATAAGGGGGATATTTGAGGAATGTGAGCGTTTGACAATGACGAGCAAGGAAAAATGCTTTGGCACAACATTTGATGAACAATGAAACAATTATGGGGGTAGTTTGGATAAGTGTTGAAAGATACACTAAGAAAAGCCCATCTGAGAATGGTGGAAGTGTGACCGTAATGATACTATTAAAAACTGATTTTGTTAACAGTTTCTGTTCCTATCTTCTGCAGTGGATTTGAGTTGTTATTAAAAACAGGCTGTTCTCGGAAAATAGAGCAATGAATGCAAAATACATTTCTGCAACATAATATAAACGAAACCTGAAGGAAAAATAGCAATGCCGTTCCCTGAAATAAGTTCAACGACTTACATTTTGTTGTTGTTACGTTTGTGTGAGGAATTGTGTTTGAAACAATTTTATTGAAGAATTTGGTCGTAACGCGTAAGCAACGATTCTGTATGACTTTATTATTGTGTATGTGTTCCGTTTGGCAGAAAAAAAATGTGTCTTTAACACCGTTGCACCTTGCTCTACAAAGAGGAAGCGAAAAAGGCACAAACCCCGGACATAAAACCCTTTTTCCTTAAGTAGCAAATGAGGTAAGATAAAACGGGTAGAGTTGTGATGATGGCACCGCATGGTGTCTGTTTGTGGAGGGTATAATTATTACAAATAATCTTCCAGCAACTGGCCAGTCAAATTCTTTACCGCGTACCTTCACTTGAAAAAAAGTATCGCAAGCGCTAAAAACATTCCGGCTGCAGAATATTTGTCATTTGTTTTGTGTCCAGAGCGGCCGCAGAGTGCAATGGGCGTGGAAAACATCCAACGAGAGAAATATACAGATGCAGAGAAAGAGAGAGAGAGAGAGAGAGAGGAGGAGGAAGAGAAGGAGGGAGAGGAGGAGGGTGGCATGTTATGTAGGTATTTGTGGAGCCACTAAAAGCTCACGTCGCGCCAAGGCAGGCTTAAAATATTTTTATCACTTTATAATTTTAACCTTTAAAAAATATAAACGTCAAAGGCCGTCGCCGTTCGGCCGTGTTTTGATGGCATCATTTTCAACCGCTTCGGTAACTGTGGCCCAAAAGACTTTCAAATAAACGTTCGATACATTCGGTGGTGCACATTCCTTAGTGCCCATGCAAAGGACGGCCCTTCGGGAAGCGGGAGAACAACCAGCGAAGGTTACGTATCCGTGCAAACGCAAAATGATTACAGTTCGCATCCTTGGGATGGGACAGCGCGAACAGAGCGAATGAATTTCCGTTTTAATTACTTTGCCGTTCCACTTGCCATGTTGGGCTGTTGGTGAGGTTGAATTTTTGACGTTTTCTGTGCAGCCCTCGCCCTTGCGCGGACGTGTACGGTATAGCGCGTAACCCCAGCGGAACCGAATCGTTAGTTGATGAATTCGAAATGGATAAAATTTTATTTTATAGTTATTAGTTTTCACGAACATGCGGCAAGCGATCGCGGCGCTGGTTAGTCCCGTTTAGGAAACAGAATTGATCGAACGGCTGGTGTGGCACTGTGAAGCGACGAGAACGTGCAACGTGTTTTAATAGACCAGGCTGGACATGGATGCAGCCGCCGGAGATAGGGTTCGGTTCCCGGCCAAAACGAAGGTAAATGGGCAATTGTCGCCATCGTTTAGATTGATGATGTTGTTTTGCCGGTCGTAAATTAGGTCGTTTGTCCGATATGTGCTTGTTTCCTTTTCGAGGAACGCAACCCAGGAGCTCCAGCTTGACCGAGAACATTAATGAGTGTGTTTGCAGGCTCTGGGTCGAATAGGAGAATCAATGTTTTGAGCCTTGAAGCTAAGGGAGAGGTAAACTAGTTTTTATCATTCATCATTGGCCTACATGCATGTCTATAAATGCATTGTGTGAAAATAAAATTTATATCAAAGTATTAAGCTAAATTAGAACAAATGTCTTAAGTTTTTATGTGTGTATAAGCTCTTTCCACCTTGATTGAAGATTGGAATGTATCTGTATCAATTATACGGGGAAACTGTTTCGGTTTGCATCACGCAAGACGGTACACCAACGGCACACATAAACACACATATACACACATCCACACTTGGTTAAATGGCTGGGCTCATTGTCAGACGAATGAATGAGTCAAGCTGTGGCGGCTGGAATTTAGGAATTTTTCGCATCATGTTCTACGCTGGTTATCGACCGCGGCAACATTTGAGCGGCAGCAAGCGTTAATAACCCGCGCATAGTGGTGGTTCAGATAGCGACAAAAAACGGGTGAAATGCAACAACAAGGGATACACTCATTGCACCACAGCAGCAACGAAAGACGAATGGTACAAGAAATTAAATACTTTCGTTTTTTCTTGCACTAAAACGAGTAACATCTTTATTGAAGCTGGTAATTGTTTTAACCCCACTTGAAAGTGTTGTGTGTTTGCGCGAAATTGACCGACTATTTTTATAACCCTTTGCTGTTGCTCACAGCCACACACACGCATACCTGTACACAAAGTGATAAAGTATGAAAATAATAATATTGTTAATGAGCATCTTGTAATAGATTAATTGCTAAACCGCGCTCAACATGTATCATATCAATTAAGCGTTAGTTTCGGATCATTCCCAAATAGCCGCTGCCTAATATCATTCCATTCAGCGTACTTTCTCCAAACGATCGAACCGTCAGCAAGTAGTAACCGTCCTTTCCGACTGGTATCTTCGCCAATTAACAGCATGAATTGATGCTGGTTTGAAGCGCTTCGCGTAAGGTGTGATCGTGTTCCGAAGCAATTCTTTCGAGACACCTCTTGCCGCCCGACCCGGTTGCCCACCGAAGGGTTAATTACCCGACATTAGAGTGGCTGAATCGGCTGGACGGGGAGGTGGCGAGAGAGCGAGCGAGCGGCGGAGCGTGCGTGCGCGCGCGCTGGAAGCTCAACCGCGAGGCCGTACCGTGGTATCGTTTTCAAATTCACTCCTTTATATCGGTGCCGCCGTGTGAAGTTGTTTTAGGTGTTTTTCTTTTACGCGCCGGCCAGCAGCAACAGCCGCAGCTACAGCCGCGTTTGTGTTGCGCCGACAACGCCACCGAGGGGAAGCAATGGGGCCACAAATGTTCTTCCTTCCGTGGAGATGCGTGAAGGGTGAGGGGTGGTGATGCGGATCTGCCGTTGCGATCGTTTTTCTTTCCCGTGCGCATACCTTCGAGGCGCATCGGCGCGATACAATACGATACGCAATACGAATACTCTCCCTCGAGTTGATGTGTGAGGGAAGGGCGCAGAGATCGGGCCCCTTTGCTTTGATGCCACAATGTTGGAGCTTGCGGAAGATTCGCAGAAAGACCGAAGGTGGAGGTCGAGAAGGGGGTGTGTGATGATGCCAAAGGGGTAATAACTTTATGAAGCGAATTGTTGTTCGCCAGCGCGCTATGCAGCAAACGTGTTTTGTTATAGGTTTGTTCTTTTCTCTCGCTCTCTTTTTCAAACACACACACGTACGACTGCGGTCAGTAGGCAGCCCTTTTGGCGGCAGCATGCGTCCTCTAGTCGTACGATCCCGGGTTTCGGTTTCCCGGTTCCCGGGGCGGTTGGCCAGCCGCTCCAAATCGCCCTCGCGGCACGGGATCGCCGTTCCCATCCCATGGCTCCGACCGGGGCCGCAATGCGATAATGGTTCTTCGAGCGCGAACACGCGGCAGGTATCGTCGGGATGGGGCTCCGTGGCTAATTATCTTATTAAGTGTAACAATAACTTAATTAATTATTTATATACGTTTCGATACAGCAATTGCGCCGGGAACAGACAAATCGGGCCGGGGTCTCGGTGGCGAGAGAACTGATCTGACAGTAGGAATCATGGTGCCGATGATACTGGCGGCTGGTCAATTTCCCTCACTCCCTGCCGACTCAAGTCCCCAGCACAAATGCAAGAGTAAACAGTTCGTAATGACTGTCCGACGGTTTTGATGGATGCATGAATTGTTGCTGCTCCCTCACCGGACTTCTGCTTAAGATCGGTCCAGTGGGTCTATCGGTTCCAAAAGATCGTCCTCACGACAGTCGATGGTGGAACCCGGCTAATGACTGCCAGAGTGGCGCGAGAGCCGCAACGCGAATGATTGATCCGATGTGGTCAATGCAGAGTCTACCCCCCTCCCCCCCCCCCCCCCCCCTACCAGAAACTAACACCTTTTTTTTGTTACCCAAACTTAAAACACGTTAAGACGGTGGTGAATAGCGTAAAAGGGAGAAGAAACAAAACTCCGACCGAGAAAGTAATACGCTGGCGTGCTCTTCAGTGACGGTGAATTAACCGTGACCGGGTGACTCCGGGTCGACCGCAGCTACAAGATTTGCCGACAATGTATGCGGTACCGATGCCGGACGGGGCCGATACCATCGTGAAGTGGTGGTAACCCTTGGCCCCAGCATTTGTTGGCCTTAGTGGTAGAAGATAATAAAGTCATTAGTGTGACGTTTCGAATGACTACATACGCCGAGTAAAGTTCTGCAAGTAGCCACACCGGTATGTGTTTGGTGGTACACGTAGAGGAACGGATGGGTATGTTTCATCTTCCTCGAGATGGGAAGAGCACGATTTATCGAATTGCTTGATGTTGTTTATGTTTTGTTTGATTTTGTTGTATATGTAAATTGAGTGCAACGTGTTTAAAAACAACGTTGTTGAAATGAAAAATAGCCAAACTATGCAAAAGTGTGTGTTTATTTCGTCAAATTGATTTTTCAAGCATTGCTACATTGTAAAACTTTCATCAAAAATAGAATCACCTCCAGCAGATGGTTATAACTTTCCGGGCAAATATACAATGCCTAGACCCACTGTTTTCCATCCAGCGATGTAGAGCACTGGTGCACACCGACCGCTGCAGGGGAAGTAAGTCATCTAGCTCATCCTTTCGGAACAACTTCATTACCCATTATTCCTGTGCAATGCAGTGAAACGGTTAGATTTCCCCGAAGCATCATACAAACAACCGACTTCGTTGTGGCTTAATTCGATAACGGTTAAATTTGTCTCCAAGCTCTGTGCGGGTTGTATGCATCGTTCAAAGATCATTTACTACCGCTCCTCCGTCTGTCTGGTAGAACGGCAACGGCCTGCGGGCATCCTGGTCCGTTAACTTTCGACAAGGATTCATCGTGCATGGTGGACTCTAGCAGACTCTAACTCGTGATCGAAACCACACCGAGTAGGAACATCTCGCAAGAACTTCCAGGATGGGGATGGGACTGCAAGCGCAAAAGGGGAAAGCCTCGAAGGCAGCAAAGTGATGACTTCCGTCAGCTATGCGACCGTCACCGGGAAGCGTTACCCCCAGTCGTCGAAATGAACAAGCTGGGATTTTAATTTTTCACGCTAATTTATATTCATTATTCGGTAATGCTTTAACGATTTGATTCCAGTGCGCGCGTAGGACGTTCGAGCCGCGGTGCGTGTTGATAAGAGGCGAAACTGTGCGGCGCGTTTTGCGTAGGCCGGCTTTGCTTGGTTGCTGCAGGTGCCAGATTGCTGCCACCGGTCTATGCAATCGGGAAGCCGAAGGCGTGAAATAATGGCTCTATTGTTGTACAAATTAAGTTTAGCTGTAAATATATTCAAATATTTGGCTAACCGGATGCTAACCGCCAAAAGGAAGCAGTTTCGTTCGAGTTTCGTCACGACTATCATACGACTGTTGTTGTTGATGATGATGATGCCAGAGACGGTGATGGTGATGCTGGTGTTTATGGAGGTTGGAAAAAAACTCCAGCAGGGGTGTAAATAGAGCTCAGAAGAGGGAGGAAAAAGGGACAATTGAGTATTATAAAATGAAGGGAAAACGAGAATCAACAATATTATGATTATTGAATCAAATCTGGCCGGAGCGTTTCGGGCTGAACGGTTTTGTATGGCAGTATGTTAGCCCTGTGATGAATTTGGGTTTGTGGGGGGGTTCGTTTTTTCCCTTTCATTTGATTGTGTACGACATGTATGGCTAGATGAGAAGCGAACTGCTTTCATTTCATTTCTCCTCCAGTTAACAGATATTACTGGTTGATGCTTGTTATATTTTGGAGCTTAATTTAACATTGTTATATTTGATGCAGTTTATATGTATGTTTTTATTTCAATGTTTCATTTCGAGCAAAGATACCATTTCAATGAAGCAGCATGTGAGCACGAGCTATCTTTCTCCTGCACGTGTCAAGAAGATCGATAAAATTTCGTAGCTCTGACCATGCTTGAGACCGGTACAGCAATCATGTGAACTGTCTCCCATCCCCCCTCTCTTTAAGCGAATGAGATGAAAGGCTTCCTTTGCTCCCTTGGAAGGATTTTTTGTTCTTCGAAGCACATCGTACTTTCGATATTCAATTACCCTTTTTCCCATCGTAACTGACACTTTGGGCTGCAGGGCAGAGAGCAAGATTTCCTTAACTTTATTACGTGTGAAATAACTGTCGGGATAGGGCAGTATGTCCGTTCGGGGAATGAGAATATGATGTCGCTGTGCCGTGTGTAGAATATTTTGTTATTCGATATATTGGCCGTTGAAGGGATGTTTGGGGAGGGGATTGTTATTTGAAAAGGGTGTAAACGATGCGATAACGTTCTGGATTACATCTGAACGGGAAGGATTAGCGTAAGAAATCTCGATGGGATATACATGTTGGAGGAAACAATCGTTTTATTCAGATTCTTTTATATAAAATTTGGTGAAATGTCAAGCAAATAGAGGATTGTACAATAATTAACAATTCTTGTAAACTTACGAATTACAGTACCATTGTAGTATTGGATTTTGCTATTTGTGTTTGTCAACCATTTACTGGCCCCAAAGCCCAAATATCTACCATCCATCTATTTAGTATTGTAGGCGTCTCCATACATATAAGGAATATTGCATCGATAGTAAACACTCCAAAGAAAGCAAGGAGACTTTTGCATTTCATATTGACCTGGTACAGTAATCTGTACCGCGGCAGACCGACGTGCACACGTCCGACACTCGAGAACCTAATCGTCCGTGCGGAATTGTAAAGACCCATTATAGGACCGTGTGTTGTTGATTGATTCGAGAATGGTTTGCAATCAATCGACCACTCGAGCTTGTTCGTCATGTTGTCCTGCAAATCAATAACATCGTTGTTTGTCCCGACGGTAGTAATGATGATTGCAAGCAAGCACACAGATATCCTTCCCGGTTGGGTATTTCCATCGCCAAGGTACTTAACGGTGAACGGGCGCACTGGCGGGATGCCCTCCGTATGTAATATCTGTCCAGCCAATCTTGGGATGGTACAAATAGTTTCCTGTTGTCTTTTTTGCTCTTTCTCTCTCACTCTCTCTCTATCTGTTAATAGTGCAATGAGGGGAAGGAAACGTAGGTCCCTGTTGGACAAACATTTCGCTTGCTCCATTTTGCAACGATTTACCGAACCGGGAGGCAGGTGGTCCCCGGAAGCAACTCGACAGTGAGCAAATATTTGGTGGCCTTCTTTGTTAACATAATCTGCACCGTGGACATACATGTATGCCATGCCAAGGTGGAGCAAGAGCATCTAGCATCGCTGATGGGAATCACTACAAATCAATTGCTTAGAATCGTCATATCGTAGAAATTATATTTGTGTATACAGTGTGTACGCCCCGAAGCTACAATTGGAAGTGGTTGTTGGATGCGTTATTGGGTTGTGATATTAACGCCAACCAATGACCACTACTTCCTGCGGGGCCATGCCTTCCCCTGTTTCAGAAGAACAGTGTGACAATGCGTGTCTGTCTCCGTGTAAGTACTACTGGAACTGGTTTATATCTCCGGATGCCCATTTACAGAACAGAGCTAGTGAAAAACAATCATAAAACACAATTTTGTTCAATAACCACCAACATGTGTTGCCCATTACGACGTCGGCCGAGACAATAGAGTGTGCGTTGAAAGCCGGTTGGCATGCTCATCATGACCATGAAGCCGGCTAACGAGCCTTACAGTGCGTAGCAGTATCGGACAGTACTAGTAAGGAATGATGCTATTGGGTGGCTTATGTTTTGTTTGCTTTGTTTTTCGTTCGGCCATCCATTTACATCGCCATACTTCCTGGCACTGAGGTTTGGCCTCGTATGCTGGGATTGTTTTCAAGGATGTACTACGCTGTTTGCGTGTTTGTACTGCTCACTTGCAATTTTATGCGTCGTTACTCGGGACCAAATCATTGTGCTGTCGTCGCTTGTGTAACTAAGTCCCATTGTGCTCAAGTCCTTGCTGGTGCGTGTGTGTGTGTGTTTAAATAAACTTCAACCCCTTTTTGTTGGCCGACGGGGTTTTACGCCGGGAGTTTCGCGGAGCAGGGGCCGGTTCAATTCAATTATCATTAAATGTCGGCGGTCGTACGCTGATAACCCGGGGGAGTGAAACTAAGGCCACATTCGATGTCTATTTAAGCGTGCGTCGTCAGTGGAATGGAAACCGGGAAACAGTTCGCTGCTCGGAAAAAGGGGTTCGACGTGCTAAAACCACGTGTTGGTAAACACGAACAGCGTACAAAACCGCATGATGGTATTAGTGAGAATCCCATCAAATTTAGCAGATGATGACAGGAGGCTTCACAAGTTCCTTGCTTACGAGGTACGGAGCTATCATATTTAGTTCGCATTTCCTCTGCAACTAAACCATGATATGGCGGAGAGAGGGATAAAAGATCAACATTAACTTGTCCTTGAGAAGCGTCTGGTTGAAAGGGTTATTTCATACAAGAGATATAATATTTGCACAATCCACCAACCATCACCAACTGCCAGAGGGTGTGAAAAAAAAAAAATCTCAAAAGCTATGGAGCCATTGTCATAATTTCTATGCTCGAGAGGGGTTGCCAATCTAATCGCACCTTGTTGTGGCTCATTTGTCTTTTTGCTACTGCTTTTTGTGTGCCGAGCGTTCGTGAGTTGAAATTAGCATACCTTATTGAATTTGTGGCGGTTGGTGTTTATTTTGATTCCACCATTAATTGCAGCGGTTTGCTAGTATCCCTGTCGTTTTCATTATTTTTTCTAACAAGAGGTGCTTAGCATTATCATACAACGCTCGTCCGCTCCATTTGCAAGCGTGTGTTGATTTAAACCGTTCTCGTGTATTTAAAATCGGCAGCTGACTAAGAGTAAACTTGTTGTTGCCCGTTTCATATTTGAATATTAATTCTGTCCAGTTTTGGGTTGGATGGGACTGCTATCGATTTCCCGCACAGAAAACGTCACTATCTATTTTCGACGAAACTTGTACCGAGCGGGTCCTCAAGAAGAAGCGTGGGATAATGCAGTTTTGTGCTATTTAGTGTGGAAGTCATTCAGTTCGTCTTGGGTCTAGGATCAAAGTTTGGCTCGTCTAGAGTGCGTCAATCCGTAATTCGATCCTAGAGTGAGCCATATCAAAGCGTCATTGCTCAGAACCGATCTGGCATCTCCATATGACACTGAGCAGTGGCTGCTGTGCTTATCGTTCGCCTTTGACTTCTCTTGGTCTTCGATAAGTGTATTTGTTAATGTTTTCTTCACTCGAGCGGTGAGTGGAAACAGTTTGTTTAGGATTAGGACTTTGTTTTTTTTCTTCGTTGAGGTTGTTGTTGTGTGTCTTCTAAGTATGTTTTGTTTTTTTCTTTCCCCCTCTTGGTCGTTGTATCTTTCTATGTGGGTTGATTGGGTGGCCAGAAGATGGCGGTGAAGACGGAGGCTTAAAACTTTTCTCTTGTCTTCTTTGCTGTAAAATGGAAGAATGCATTAAGCGCCAGCGCATCATCACACATGGTTTGTCTTTGTGCGTGTTGGCGTCGTTATGATGACGGATTGAGTTATTTGGAAATTTCAACCGAAGCAGACAGCTGTCAAACAACTCGTCCGTTGTATTGATACGGTGACAGTTTACTTCCTTGTTTCTTCCTGTTGTGGAAACGGCATTGCCTCGTTGATTTACTAATTTGAGGCTAGGCCATGCGCGTTGAGCTAAGATATAAATTTCAAGTCATTTATGCCAAAGTCTATTTAAAGCGGCAAATGGTACATGGTGAGCGCCATACTGAAGTATTAAATTTCTGTGGCACATTCCTTGGGAAATATCAACCACGTCCTGACCAAACAGTGCGTTGCCAAACATTAAACCACAAAACTACGGTTCTCAATAGCATATTTGCGTTTTCCGCTGCTGGAGGACCTTCTTCCTGGTACACCGGCCTGTGGTGCGCCCTTGACGACCATGTGCAACGCTTCTTCTCGTATTGGCGTCCCTCCTACTAGTCCGTCTCTGCTGAGTCTGACGATGGCCGAGGTACATTACATATCGCTCGCAAACGCCAAGCAGGGCGGCGATGGTGTCTGCATCATTGACCGTGTGTCTGCAGTGGATCTTGGAGTGGGAAGAAAAGAAAGGACACCTATTAAATCGAAGTGTGTAAATATAGACGTACAGCATTTTCATTTCCGGCGCCATTCATCCCATCGTGCCCGAGGTTGTACCGGTTAAGATTCTCCAACCGAGAAACTCTGCGGGATGGAGGACTGCTTGACGTTCGGTGTGGAGAGTATTTCTATAGTACAAAGAGATGGTTTTAGCGGTGGAGTGTGATGCATTTATAGACGTGTTTTATTTTTTTATTTTTTTTTAATTTATTTTTTTTGCATGGGCATGGGTTCCGTGTTGGTATTTTTGTTGTTGTTGGTTTGTATGGTTTGATGTTGTTGTTCACTTTTACATGAAAGTAAAAAATATACATAATCATAAACTATACATATTCATAAATTTCGCGGTCGAATTATACAAACACTCACTTATTTTGTTCGGAAGCAATGAGGTATGAAATAACCCAACATCCATCGCACCAGCGTGTTTTGCCTAATGTTGAAATATTGCACTTTAAGACAAAGCTGCTCACGAAGCGTACGGAAATCCTGCAATATGGCGTCATTGAGAGGGAACCTCGTATTAAAGTCTATGACATTGCAACTTCTTCCCCGGTCAGGTCCAGTTTGCCCGTTGTAGGTCGATATAACCTGACCCACTCTAAACGAGGCCTCCGTTCGTCGTTAGCTTCCTGTCCAATCCGTTCTTTGTACGTGCTCTTCGTCTGCTGGCACCTTACCTTGTTTGTCTCGTCTGAGAGGAAGATTATTGTCTTGGTGGCGTTTTAGGAACGTCAGAGATATTGCTATTAAGCAAAGGCATGGAAAAGTACGATGAAGGGTGAAAAAAATCGAATAGAAAGGCCACCAAGGGGTCTCGGTAAAGGGTGCAGCTAAATGCCAGCCCATCAATTGGGGAAGATTAACCGATTTTGAGACGCTAAAATTAGGGGCTAGCCACGGACCAGGATCGTTGTATGGGACGATTATTAAATGACATGAAATTTTCTTTTCTCTGCTTTGCTCCACCTCCCTACGTATTGGAAATTTTAACCATGTTTCTTTTGTGCATTTCTTCTTTGGCTCTTTCTTGCAACAGACACAACCAGCCACCTCTGTCTGGTTCTGGATCATCCTCGTTGACGCCCAGACGGGGCGATGGACCACTGTCACCAACGGACACGGACTCCGATTCGGATATTTCCCTCGGTACACACTCTCCAGTTCCTAGTATGTCCATGCAGCACAGTCCCAGCTCGCTGCCCGGCTCAAGCGAGGATCGGCTGCACGATGAGCGGGATCGAGAGAAGGACTTTCGGAATAGTTTTGCCTCGCTGCATTCCTTCCGCTTTGGTGATCATCTTACGGGCGGTTTGTTACCTGGTAAGTATCAAATTGAATCAGCATTAGGGCATTAGTTGAGTTCTCATTTATAAACGATTTGACGATGTCTGACGATGTGTCCTGCGAACTGCGTGGGTATTGTGTGGAGTTTGATGTTCATAATAGGATTTTCTTGTTTTCTAATCGATAGGTTCGTTCAACAGTAGATTCATGCCTTATCGTCTGGGCGATCACTCGCCACCGATCAACACCCACTCACCCCCGATCGGTTTGACACACCTCCCACTTACCCCGACCGTGCTGCGACCACAGCCTACCCTGCCTCACTCGCTCGCCGTTAGTGCGGCATCTATGGCTGCATCCAGCGTGGCCAATGCAGGAGTCCTCACGACGGTCGTTAATATGAGTGACTCGCCGGGTAGCAATAGCAGTGCCACGACCGCATCCCTCACGAATGTTCCCACCTCAACTACCGCCACTACTCCCACCCTGTCCGGCGGCACGGCGAGCAGCTCCCTGAAGGACCTGGCGCATCCCAGCGACCTGTCCTCGAGTGATCCGCGCCCAGGTACTCCCAGCTCGGTAGGAAGCAACAACAATAACAACAGTGCCAGTGGTAGTACCCCAACAGCCACTACAAACGGCAGTAGCAGCACACCATCCTCCTTAATGCAGCCAATGTCTCCGCTGAGAATACGGGTCAGCTCACCGTCGCGGTTGAATGCGGAGCTGCTGCAGCATACGGCGGCAGCCGCTGCAGCTGCAGCAGCGGCGGCCGCCGCCAATCAGCCACCCCAGCATCACTCGTTGCCCCTGCTTCATCCCCACCATCCGCTGCACGTGCACCATCCCCACGCGCACCTTCCGCACCATGCGCACCAAACGCATGCTCATCATCACCATGCGGCGGCCCTGACAGCGGCCAGCATGATGAACGGACTGAACGCTAGCGGCATCGTTCGGATCGTACCGGGCACCACTACCACCTCGCTAATCCATCGGCCCTTCTCACCGTCCCCGAAGCCGAAGGAAGCGTCGTGATAAACGGCCAATGAACATGACGTGTGATGCGGCTTGACAGGAGATGAAAGGGTAAAAACTGTCACCTTAGTGTAGCTAATGGAGACGCACTCGCAGGCAGTAGCAATAGCACCCAGCATCGCTGACAAAACAGTCTAGAGAAACTAGAGAATGTAACTATGGTAGCAAATGATGGGCAAGGTTTCCGCAACGGACGCTTTTGAGGGTCAAGCACGCAAAACGCAAGGGAGACGACACATTGGAGCCGAAAATTACATAACACAAGCTAGCTTCCAGGTTTCTGCTTTCAGCAAGCTACACAACTGTATAATGACGTGCCCGTACGAATGGATCAATAGTAATGTGGGTAGCTTGTGGTGCATACTACTGGGTGGTGTTGCGTTGATGTTGTTCAGGATGAAAAATTAGATTCTCTGTGACAATGGCTTCCTAAATCTATCACTTGTGGTGTTAGTACGTCTGCATTTCTGTACTTTTTTTTAATTCAAGGATGTCACAAATTCGAAAAAAAAGCATGCGGAAAGTGTTTTAAGGCATGTTGCAAGTATCAAATTTATATTAGCCATTGGGTATGCTCCTCGTCTATGACGTAAACTGCTCGAACTTTTGTTGCTTTTGACTGAAAAGTTTCAGTTGAGCGAAAATGGTTTTGTCGAGGGCAAAGTATATAGTACGATAGTATATAACCATCAGCATCAGCAAAGCACATGCGCACTTGTGCATTCCAATAGAGCTGTCTATCGTTAACTTTCGTACTCCAGCAATCGCTCAGTATGTATTTATTGTTCACGTTAGCGTGAGGCTGGCTTTCCGGAAATGAAGCAAATTTGATTTCGGCTTAAATTTCTGTGAAACATTCGCTCCACTCTTCACCTTTCGTTAGCGTATTAAACATTGCTTGTATGACTGTTTCAAATTTTCTAATGACACAGATTTAAATGAGTGTATTGTTGGTACAATGTATCACCCATTTTATGTGCCGTTAGTAGTGGAGTTATTTCGGTTCTTAGTAGAGGTCTATTGATGAACCAAATTTGTTTATTGTAACGAGTATGATGTTTTTGCTGCAAAGGTTAATAGCACAATCCAATAGCTCTTCCAAGCATCATCAATATTTTGTTAACATATCTCAACTTTTATTTTTTATTAGATCTGGTTTTCAGGATTTATTTCCAGGAGAAAGTAATTGAGCAAACTCATTGTTTTTTTTGTTTATTTAATCAAAAAAAAAGCTACATGACAGGAAGGTGAAAGAGGTAGGAATATATGTGTGATTGAGAACTAGTTTTTGTGAAGAAAAAAAAAACAAAAAACAAAACGTGTAACACTAGCCCTAGCACTAGCCTCCACAGGGAAATATGCTCAAAGATTTACAGGACCGTTAAAGCACAAGCTCACTGCTTGGTAAAATAGTGCAAAGCAAGCTTCCTAAAATGGCCGCCCACAACAACCACAGCTTGCGTACAGTGTTGAGGAATATTAGTTGAAAGTAGTGGAACTCGAGCGAGTATACATAATGGGAAATAATTTTGAAAGCACAAGTAAAGTAATATAAATATTGTAAAGTATATCATTAGCAGCATGAACAGTACCATGATTTATATTATATTGCAATGAACGCATAGTTTGAACACAACAAACATCGATGATATTGGATAGCAGTGGCATAGAGAACAATAAAACAATGCACATAGCAAAGAAAAATAGTTGCGTTAAGCCTGTGTTCTACTTTGTGTGTGGAGAAAATTATGCATCGTTAAATAAAGGAACAGTTATGCTGCAAATCCCAGAAAAGGCTTGCCTACCGATCATTGTAAATTGCTTAGTATTACGTTATGCCTTTGTTGTAATAAAAAGTGCAGCAATACCTGATCCTTTAATTGTTTGTGATACATGTAAGGGTAAACAAGCTATTTTATGTTTCCTATCTTTTTGTTTCACGGTGAGTTTACGTGATGTTATTGAAATTATGGTAAATTATCTTATCCAGGCTAAATTAATACATCACACGAAGGACACTCACTATCAGAAAGTCTTCAAGTGATGCAAAACTATTGCAATATTTTAGTAAAAGAAATCAGCCACATTTGCCAAGGTGACGGATAAAATTAGATAAAAATGAAACCAAATCATTCACGTGCAAGCAATATGTTGCTTGGAAAGCACTAGAGATATATCCAACAAAGCTACAACATGTTCGTAATACAAAGGGAAAAAGGGATAAAATTTATCCATACGTCGATCACCAATACAAACTGGCAACAAGACAATGGTAATGATAATGACCGAGATAGTTCTGGTTCGAAGAAACAAAAATAACAAAGCTATGTGCTATCATTTAAACGACGAGCAAAAAGGGTAGTTTAAAGGGTAGGCAACATTAATTAAACAAACCAATCATTGTACATACATTGCTGCAATCAAATTATATTAATTATTACAAAAATAAATTTAATAATTAAATTGAAACATCGGTTTTATGAAAATTGATATGAAGTCTGAAAATCCGAAAAACAAAACTATAGCGTAAAACCAATATTTATTTATCTGAACGGTAGATTTAGTTAAAGTTTCAGTAATCCTTATTGTTTTATTTAAAATAAAAAAAAGACGATTTATGATTTAATATAAAGTAATAGATTTACGCGACTCTGTTCAGAAATAATGAATGTTTAACATGTACATTGTGTAATTGATGAATTTTCAAATGCCGTCGGCAGTCGGCAATAAGAATACTATTTCAATCATTTTAGTTTATTGGTTACACTTAACATTTCTTTTACATTGGTTCAATTCTGGCTCAATTTTCAATATCTCAATTTGTAACGTGAGTGATTACATGAAAATGGTTGAGAAATTTCATTCTAATAAAGGATGTTTTTCGTTGAAGGATAAGTATTGTAATATTGGCTAAAACCAATATAAAATGAAATATTAGCAATTCATTTACATTTTAATAATTGATACATATATTAAAATATCTGTACAGATACCAAGGACCAGAGATACCAAGGTGTATGCGATGCTAGTATCGATAACATATTGTTAATGATTAACATTACGACAAACGTATGTAACTATGCGTCCCATAAGACCACATTGTTTAAAACACTTCCAATCGTATCAGTGTCGCAACAGTCGGCCAAAAAAACCCATCTTAATGTACCCAAAAATATCCCTTTCCCCTAAGTATGTGTACACACTTTGCCAGCTAGCTTGTGTTGCTTTGTAACAGTTTCGCCGCGGATGTACTACACCAGCCAACCGTGAGTATATAGACAAATATATAGTAGCTACACAAGCTGTTTCTGGGCGGAGCTAGATTAGGCCAATAAAGCAGCATCGGATTGCGTAGGCTTTGCGTGAGGAAACGAACCGAAGCGAATTCTGTTGAATGAAGCTGCTCAAGCTGTCCGGACACGGAACACCAGTGCTGGGGTGTGAGCAAGAGCGTGAAGGGGGGAGGGGGGTGTATTGGATACAGAAAAAAGATACACACGCACGCACGCCTGATGGCTGGGTAGCTTACGGCCAGCGACCATGGGCAACAGTCTGCTGTGAGCCAAATCATACGATGGGTAACGGACACACAAGTTAAAAAAATAAATAAAATGAAAAAATAACAGACAGATGGAGCGAAGGTGCATACGAATTGAGATAATGAGCAAGGGTTTGCGATAAATTGCACGAACATGATGGCCGCTGTAAAAATGATTAGGGCGGTGTTCAACGGCAAGAAGTTTGTTGTTTGCGAAAAGCGTTTACATTTGCAGTTTTGGTGGAGTGTTTATTTTATTTCTCCCAATATTAGCATCTAATAGCGCAAAAGGAAATGGAACGATAAATCAATCCGTATTGTAGTTACAGTGCGGATGTATGCCAAAGTAAAGTTATCGTTTCGTTAAATCAGAAACAATGCTTCAAATTTACAGATTTTATTAAAATATTCACAAGTCAGTAGTGTATTATATACATTTACAACTTTTTGGTGCTATGGTTAGAACATACTGTGCATAGTAACTTATTTACCATTCAACTGTATTTAAAAGCTCCGCTCCGTAGTACCATATGTTAAAGCTTCCGTATCAAAATCTGTCATCTTAAAATACGATACCGTTGCCGTATAGTTGTGATTGCTGTAGATCTAATGGTTTTTGTGTAATATTTCCTTACAATGCGATAGCTATAAATTTAATAAGAGCAAAGTATAGTTGTCATACTTCCATAGTAAACTTTTCCATAATCGTCAGCCTCATTGCTCCTGGCGAGGAGCCACAATAATGTTTTAATTTGGAGCACTCGAGTGTTGGCACCTCAGAAGTGTTGGTCTTTGCCCATTTATGAGCTATTGTGTGACGACGACCCGGGTGTGACTGTGACCCGGGGTGGAAAGTGAAAAACAATCGGCCCCAAAAAACCGACCGTACATCCATTTTGTTACCGGTGACATGATGCATGACGAAAATCTCCACCATCATCAGTCACACCGGGGTACCTATGACGCGGAGCTTTTCCGTGAAAACATCGCGCCGAGAAGAAACTGTGAACAGCAGCAGCAGTGCAGTCGCGTGTACCGGTTGGACGAGCGTGTGCGCTACATAGCAGTAGCCTCAGTAGCAAAACAGACACATTTCCCGTCATCACTTAGATTACAAATCGTCCTTCCGCGAGCGTAATCGCACCGGTAGCAATCTAAATTAGCCCATCCGTGGGGAAAAGTTGAGCTTTTATGTGAGTTTGTGTGTGTGTGTGTGTGTAAGTGTGTGTACTTGGTGGGCTCTCCCCTCGGTTGTTGTTTCCCTCTCAGGATTTTACCCATTTGTTATTTCATTCGCCTGCCTTTTTGGGGCGATTGCAGAGATTGGTATCGTTCAGCACGAACCTGCCAGTAGCACACTGGACCGGGCGGGAACGCAAGCGAAGCGCGAAAATTAAAACGCTACACCAAACACACACACACACACCAAAGGAAGAAATGTCAACAGAATGTTCACTCATCGCATTTTTTCGTTGGCAAGTCACGCTCACGAACAATCGTAATGACAAATGGTTTTGTGTCAGATTCAACGATCCGGACGGTTTTCACGCAATACATTTTTCCACTGATTGCTTTCTATTCTCTGTGTTGCGAGTTAGATGTCAGGTTGCGTTATGAGTAAAGGTTTACAAATGGGTCACAGGTTTGTACTTTGATTTAGTTGTATAAAATAAATGATCTTGCGAATTTAAAGTTCACTTCAAATAATTACATATATTTAGAAGTGTTGAAGATTTAACTTTAATTTATACCTAGAAATACGATTGACGTTCATTAAGAATATCAAGGAATGACGTTCATTAATGTTGATTTCATAATTAATATTGTACGTGAAATCTGTATATCTTCTTCTTTGGCTCAACAACCGTTGTCGGTCAAGGCCTGCCTGTAACCACTTGTGGGCTTGGCTTTCAGTGACTAATTGATTCCCCCCCCCCCCCCCCATAGCAGGATAGTCAGTCCTACGTATGGCGGCGCGGTCTATTTGGGGATTGAACCCATGACGGGCATGTTGTTAAGTCGTACGAGTTGACGACTGTACTACGAGACCGGCTAAATCAGTATATATGCTCACCAAAAGAATAAAACAATCGTGCACCAGTATACAGTGAATAAACCTTGTTCAATTTACCGGCATCGGCTCGAATACAACAGCAAGAGCAATTGATGGTTGGTTTGTGTCTAACAGTGTGAGCAAACGCACTTCCTGGAATGATTTCACTCTAAATAGAAACCCATTTGTAAGGACATGAAAGAAAAGAAGTCCCCTAAGTAAGGGCAACGGAAAGAGTCAAGGATAAATAGACGGAAATATTAAACTAATATCTTATCCAGCACGATTCAATCGAACATACTCTGAACGAAGGTGTCAAGTTCTGAACATATTTTTCCAAAATGGTTGATAATGATCATTGTGGTAAAACCGGGTACCGGGTGACGGGAAACGTGCAGTCGAATAAGCGTATCTGAGCAGATGAAACCGAGATAGATGAAACTGTGACACAAAGGGATGGTGTGAAAGATAAAAAGGTACGATTTTAGCAGGGACTTAAAATCTGAAACAGAATTCATGATTTGATCAAATCATGCTGATAGCAATTGATATTCTGTACAAACGCAAGCCCGTTGCATATATCACATAGATCACTTGAGCTGAGATTAGAGGTACATTGATAATTATTTATAATTCATGAACAGAATGAAACATAATGGTTTATGTATCAAACGATCCATTCCATTGTACCAATTCCACAATTAACAAAAATAATTTTCAAATAGTATTATTATTGAGTATTATTATTTTAAATCCTTTTTTATTCATATGTATAAACACTAACGTAGATTTTTATGCACAGATAATCAACTTAAATATTATAATGCTTTTAAAAGCATGTTGGCGAAACAAACAGCATGTGTTTGGAGTATATTATTCAAATATGATACATAAAGTACAAGAGCTGTTTAGCATCCAATCAAGCTTGTGGGTTTTCTGTTGGCAAAAGTCCATCGCCAAATAAACAGCAATAGCAATACTCGTAAACCATTAACGGTAACGGATCGGGCACGGTAAATAATGTCAAATATCCACTTCAAAAAACACGATGGCAAAGTGTGGCTAGCTATGATTCATCTTTTTATTATAATTCCGTTGTGCCTAATTTTGGAGCAGCTGGCTCGCAACGGCGATTGTCACCGGAATGTCACAACACAGACATTTTAGTGCAATTTGTCTGCCTGATCGATATCTTGCGAACAAGGAGCACCCAGAAGAGCATAGGTTTCCAGATGAACCCTGATCGGTAGGCCATTTTGTGGACGATACGTTTCGAGTCCACCGTAAATCCCAATCCGAGCCAATAGGCATCGTGGACGAAGCGAGGACGAGAAGTGCAACAAGCACCGTATTCCACACCGTCACCGGGACTCGCTAGGTAGGGCTTTGAGGGTAGCAAGGCGTAAATAATGAAACACCTATGTTAGCCCCTTTTTTCCATTTGGAACGAAAACCACCCCGAATGCGTCGTTTGCTGAACCGTTGATGATTTTGAGACACGGTAGGACGAACCAAACGAACCAGAGCAAACGCCACCAGCATCACTGATTGAAAGATAAATAACGAACGAAACAGTTACGGATAGGGACGGGTGACACAAAGGATCGTAGTAGGGATGGTAGTCGGGTGTGAAAGAGCAAAGCAAAGTAAAGAAGAAAAAAGGATACTCCGCACAAACCGCAGGCTCCATCTATTCGGCACTCCGGTTGTGTTCCTCACGATGCGTTCGAATGCGTGTGCATTCAGCCGAGGCCCTGTGAGCGGACAAGCGAGTTGGCATAGTGTGGCTGTAGCTGTCGCATTATTAAATTAGATCGAAAGATATCCGTAAAATCTGTTTATTGCAAGCACACCTAGGGACCGTTGGCTAGATGCGGCCGCTGAATTGGTTTTCCGACACGGTGCCCTCGGGAAGTGAATACGTGCAAGCTGGGTCGGTTAGATTGCTAACGGGTTCAGCTGCATGCTGATTAGTGTGTGGCTGCTGAAAAAGGATTAATGTGGGAAGTGTATATTGATTGTTTTCCCCTTTTTACCCATATTGGAAGCCATTTATGGGCGAAACGTGTATAAATATTACGAACCTTAAAACCTGGATGTTTTGTAGTAGTATGGTAGATGAAGATGAGTAGGTTTGTTCATTCAGAGGACAGGTTGAATCGTATATAGCAGGGGCCTCCAAACTTTTCAGCCCGCGGGCCGCATTGCTTCAAAAATCACTATGTTGAGGGCCATTTGATGTTACCTATAATTGAAGAGTGAACGTTTAAATCTCATTTTATAACAAAATACTAACGATACTTGAACAGATTCGTGTTACTAAAGCTTGATTTTTGTCTAAGATATGTAAAAAAAAGTACAATTTCTTTTGAAAAAGTCAAAATAACCTAATATTTATTCTAAATCTGGCAAAGTCATCTGGGCCGCATTTTAAGCTCTTGAGGGCCGCATGCGGCCTGCGGGCCGTAGTTTGGAGACCCCTGGTATATAGTTTTGTATTAGCAGCACATAAGTATCAACGCAATACAATAGCTTCCGTGAAGATACACTGATAACATTCTATCATATAAAAAACGATGTCAGCTTTTACGTCAGTTCATGTTTGTTTTTAAAGTACTGACTGGTCACAATTGTTGTTACTAGTCAGTATGTTCGTCCCAAGTAGAAATTTAAGCAACAGACAATTTTTATACATTGATCATCGTTCTCGTTTGTGTTGTGCCAGGGATCCATTACTTTTGATATTAAAAACTTTTAATGGCTATTCGAGTGTTATTGACTTGTTCTTCGATTTTACTAAATGTTAGCGACATTTAAAAGAATATTTGTATACCACTAGATCATAGGAACTCTTAGTTATAGGACCTTTAATTTTTGAGTGATGTATGTAGGCTACGAAGACCAGATACTTTATTAAGAAATACTAAATAAATAGTAAATAATTTGATGAATAATTAAATAACTAAATAAATGACTAAAAAGATTAAAAAAATAAATAAATAAATATGTAACTAAGCATCAATGACGGATTTCACGGAAAACGGACTGAGCGGCCGCCAGGGGTCCCCCCCCCCACCTATAAAATATAGTATTTTGATGCAAACAATCAAGAAATTTGATTGGTGCATCTGTCTTAGGTAAAACGGGAAACTATATTATTAATTTGTTGTGTATTCAGAGTAAAAGTTTTCAGTTTACAATTTACCAATAAATATTTAGCACATAACGAAAGGAACGTTATCATCTAAGAATCTCCACTGGCTTGAAGCGCCTTTTTCTAAGAAATCATACCTAAAATGACAAGCTTTATTTTATTAACTTGTTAACTTACACATAATATGAAGTAGATTGCACCAACCGCTCAATGATACTACTACCTTAATCATTACATTTTTCTAATTACGATTTTTTTCTAAACTTACGAATGTTTAAATGCTTCAGTATTTGTACGTAGAAGAAAAAGTTTAAAGAGCCCATTTCTAACAATTAGTCCATTCTCAGCTCGCGATATTGCATTCGAAATTGGCTCCGTATCATTCTATTGGATCAGTAGTATGTGATCGAGAGGTTCTGAACAACAATACAACAAAACTTTTGTATGATTTAATGCACTGCTTACACCCCATTCGAAACAAGTTTCCAGCGAATTACGAGTGTAACACATGATCCGACGAAAGCGATGGCGTCATAAAGCACCCAGACTAGTTTATCGACCGCAATCGACTAGCCTTAGTCGTACACGGTGTGTCTATTGCAAACGGTGCGATCGATCGTGATCGATCAAAACCAGATTTACTTAACCATCAACTGTTGGTGCGCGAGAAGGGCTCCTAAAAACCTTAGTTTGGAGAGCGGACGTGCAAGCATGAACAGATTTCGAGCGCGCTTAACAAGGCTTGGCGAACGCTAGCAGCACAAAATAGATGTTTAATAATTTTGCTCAATGGAATAATTGATATGTTATTTATACTCGGTAATTTCCAGTGGAGGAAGCAATGTAAATAATAATTGCACCCAAGGCCTCCCAAACCCAAAGTGTTCGGATTGCGCAGTTCTTTCTTACCTGCTGGCGAAAAGAAGAAAAGTACGCGTAATAGAAACAGGCAAAGAAGCTCCAAGAAGCAGACGAAACGGTGGAATGAAACTTAGGGTCCAGAAGAATTGATTTTTCCTCCCATGAATCTCAGGCACCCTCCGTCGATCCTCACGTGTTGAGCTCGATATCGCTCGCGATGGCGCCATCTCGCGCTGGCGTTCGCCAGAGGTGTCGCGACCCGCTTACACCTTCCTCAACTCCGGATAATCACCCAGAGTCGTGATTTCAAACATTCATTCGAATTCAGATCGATCATCTTAAGCATCGCTAGGAAAGGGGTGAATGCTCACAGACCCGCGGGTCAACCAAGGGTTAGAGAGGTTTGAGGTTTAAGAGCAGGGAGAGAAATTAATTTCTCAAACACACCACAACATTCTCAGGACTTCACCAGTTCTTTTCCCTCTAGCTAGCCTCCAGAATGCATGAAACACTGGAACAACAACAATAAAAAAGGACAGCACGGGACAGTGATTTGTGTGTTTTTTTTGTTCGTGGCTCTTGGAGTCCAAGAGATGGCAGGAAACGAACAATCGTCGCCAGCCTAGGTTGATGTACGTTTCGTAAAAACAATCACGATTCCGCCCAGAATCAGTCGCGATTTTGACCGAAGATTATCGAAAGGCGTCCTTCAGGCCCTGTAACGTAGGGGAGCAACGGTTAGGGAGTTTTGGTTTTATGGAGATTTGTTTTACTGATTATGCGGTCAATTTTGGTATATTGAGTTGTAGTGTGCTGTCGAGCAGCCATCCCAGCACAGTGCAGTGATCCTCTCACGAGACCAACTGCAGGCTGATGATCGTGATGAAGCAGAAAATGTCCGTCCGAATGGCCGGCCGGAGTACAAATTTTGACCAGCTCATGGTGCTGCTGTTACTGCTGCTCCTTCGTTCACCAACCCCACAACCGAACTGAGTTGTAAAAATTGAAACATCATTCACCTCTTCCCAGGCTGCTTTTGGCTTTGCAGCGAGGTTCTTTCAGCTCGTCTTGCCACCGGGAACGCGGCCACACTCGCACCCCATGCTCCTCCTCACATCGCAGAGCGGTGCATATCGGTAACATGATCAATCAATCAACATAATGTCTGTTTTATTTTGTTTTGCCTGCGAGCTGCTGCCTGGCTGATAATTTCATTTATGATATGTTTGGGAAGGAGCATTCCAGCACATTAAAATGATCCACGGACGCGAGCGAATGCGGACGGAGCGTCGAAATCCGGAACCATTGTGTGCGGGTGTATGTGTGTGTGAACAGAAATTGTGTGACACGACGGGTAGGTTTGATAATTTCATGAGTGCGATAGATAAAAACGAAAGAAAAAAACATTATACAGAAAGTGTGTTTTGGTGGGAGTTTCCTAAAGAACTCTAAAGTAAGAATATCAAAAAAGAACTGCAGCTAGCTTCTTCGCAAAGAATTGGCCTAGGCAAAGTATGGATAAAATCTAATGTATGCGGCATTCAATACTCTACTCCTATTTTTTTAACACGAATATCCAACAAGCACTCAAAGTCCATTATCCTTAATCCAGCGAAGGCGTAAATCCTCTGTCGGAAAAATCCAGAGGCGAATGAAAAAAAAATTAAATTCGCGTTCTTTCCTCGCCTACGAAGGATATTGAGCATGCGTTTTTAAAAGTGTTTTATCTAAGTTAAATCATTGCAACACATACTTCAATCGCATTTACATAGTAAATTTTGTTTCCGTGAATGTTTATACATAGCTTATTGGAATAAAGTCCCAGGGCGAAGGCTGGAACATAGAGGAACATAGAAGTGGGACAAAACGGAAAACCTTCAACTTCAGAACAACGATGGGAAACGAACATCCCGGACAGAAGGTTCTTGGTTTATGACAAGGAGCAGAACATACTCTCCTTCCGCAATCTCTCGGATAACGTTGCTCTGTACTCCAAACAGCTCCAAAGGGGTAACGGATTGAACGGAGCGTTTGATTGGTGCAAAGATTCGGGTGCAGAACGGCTGGGGTTCGAAGGATGAAGATAGCTGTTAAGTACACACAACCGCACAAGCGACAAAGTCCTTTGCGAAGCGCGACTAACCACGCCGCCTGGAAGGGCGTACAAACACTGGGGTAGACTTTCAATATGTTTGTTGATTTTAAGATTTGGTCGCGTTTAATATTCATCAAGCTGTGACCTCGGTACAGTTGTCGTCGTTGGCGGGATTTCGCGCCAGCTACTGCAGCTGAAAGGCTAAAGGCAAACAAAACTTCCCCGCACGGTGGCGATAAACAAACCAAAACACGCTGAGCCTTGATGAAGTCCGCTTTTCCGCTCAGGTTTTGGCTTGTTCTTGATCATCGATCGTATCGCAACGCGAAAGGGAAATATATTGTTGTGTGGAAGGAGAGTGCAATAGAGTGGTTGCAAAGGAGGGGAGGGGGGGGGGATGGCACGAGAAAGAAGAGTTGAGGATGATAGGAAGACAACTAAACCGGATCAGCATTCGACTCTGATTCGGTCGATTTACGTTTGTGGTTAGAGAGCGAAAGCATCTTCTGATCCCTAACCGTGGCTATTTCAGTTCCGTTTTGCGCGGTTCCCTCTACTGGTAGGGTGCATACATTTGAATGCAAAGTGAATGTTTATTTTATAAGATTGTTGTACAGTGTATGAAATAGCACTAGGTCCGAAACTGTCTCGATACAGTGCGAGTTAGAAGTAGTTTTGTAGGGGTTTATGTTACGTTTGCGGAAATGACCTGATGTTGTTTACTGATTCTATACTTGTTCTTCATTGATTGATTGTTTTTAGCGATTGATGGTAATAGTATATAGTGCAAAGCTATCTTTCGAAAACAAAATACTAACAGTTATTCCCACTAAAGAACAGTGTTATCTGCGTGTGACCAACCCTTTGCCACTGTATGTAGATTTAATGTTCGGTGTCTCTGTTGTGCGCATGAAGAGGAAATTATGCTTTGAGCAACACACAACAGTGGTAGGAATTGCTTACATAACGAATTACAATAATGATGTTTGGCGAGTGCTAACTGTACAGAATACATTACCATTACAAATGAGCCGTTAACCAGTACTCCAAAAATTCGAAGCGAAGGGAAGCAGCTTTACGGAATGTATAAAACAATTGCGATTGTATTGTTTTAAAGATTATCACAAATAAAAAGGGTATGGTTGACAAGTTTGTTAATGTTGCTGTTTGCTACTGAATGTTTAAAATAAATCTATTAAGCTTCTTCTTCTTCTTCTTTGGCTCAACAACCGTTGCCGGTCAAGGCCTGCCTGTACCCACTTGTGGGCTTGGCTTTCAGTGACTAATTGATTCCCCCCTATAGCGGTCTATTTGGGGATTGAACCCATGACGGGCCAGTTATTAAGTCGTAAGAGTTGACGACTGTACTACGAGACCGGGTTAATCTATTAAGCTAAAAGAGGCGAAAATAGAGAAATGGCACTACGAACACGGGAAGATCAAGAAAAATAGCATAACGCCAAAGTAATCACTGTGTTAATCATTATTGAAACCTTGGTGATATTTGGTGATAATAAAATATCATAAAATTCAATAAATCGTCATAATTTACGCGGTTATACCAGTCTTTACATTACATATCGATTTTTGTAAAAAGGATCAACGATTGTTTTCCTGAAGATTGATACAGGAATATACAATTTGGTTGGTCAAACCCGTTTGTTAGTAGATTAAACCACTAGGTAAATGTTATTTGGTGCGAAGATAATCTTCATATGTTTAGATGATTTTTTTACAAACACCATAAACATATAATAACACGAATGTACCATTTTACCTCGGGGGCGGTCCCGTGGTACAGTCGTCAACTCGAACGACTCAATAACATGCCCGTCATGAGTTTAAGCCTAGAATGGACCGTCCCCCCGTAGCAAGGATTGACTATCCGGCTGCGTGGTTAATGAATTAAGTCTCGAAAGCCTGTATAGGCCGGCATGTCCGCGTAGGACGTTACGCCAAATAGAAGAAGAAGATAAAAATATAACCCTATTAATTCAAGAGAACTCAATAGTTTTTTGTTAATTTGTCGCGAAAATGGATAAAAAGTACAAGCAAACCCTCATTACTTGGATTCAAGGAAAATTCAAAAAAACGTTGAACTGAGACAAATATACAAATAATGTTTAGGGATAAGTTCTAGTTGCACAATCAATCAATGTGCGTCCTTGGACCTGACGCGAGAGATGTGTAAAGGAATACTACAATAAATCAATGCTTACATTCATTCTTCTTCTTGGCGTAACTACCTATACAGGCTTTCGGGACTTATTGAGTACCACGCAACCACATAGTCAGTCCTTGCTACGGGAGGCGGTTCATTCTAGGTTTTAACCCACGACGAGCATATTGTTAAGCAGTGCGAGTTGACAACTGTACCACGGGACCGCCCCCATTCAATGGTTTGCTCAAGTATCCAAATATTTTATTGACTAGGTGTAAGAAATTACCATTCGCTTAGCAGTTTAATGCCCGAATCGAAGGAATATCGAAAAACATAAACAAAAGAAAATTAGTTGTTGCCAGGTTATTTTGAAATAGAAGACGAAGGGAGCATTCTCTAAGCATATTGACTGTATGATATATTAGCGAAATGTATTGGTCAAAACCAAGATCAAACTATAAAAAATATACTTTTAATCTTAATGTCTTTAAGTTTACTTTTTTTATTAGAGGAGTGCTTCTAGAGAATACAGTCACCTCAAGCATCTCATTTCTGATAGATGCTTTATATGTTTTACTGCAAATTATCCCGGCGATCATAGATTTAATGAAGCACAGCAATTTAAAGCATTTCTGCTGTATAAACTCATAAACTCATCTTGTACAATAAGCTACATTCAAAATCCTTTCCTTTTCTGCTAATGAATTTGTACACAAATGTTAAATTGGCATTCCCTCCTCTCGCATTATCACTCCACAAGTACGATGAAATTTCGCACGACCGTGCAATAAAATAGAGTTCACTCACAGGCACTTCTTTACAGCAACCACGAAAAAGGCCTAAAACCACCAATTCGTTGGTTCACGATTCCGCGATTTGGAACCTGACACGAAGCACTTCGAGGGCAGAATGTTTAACTCAACGGCAGGGAAGGATCCTCGCGAACGAACCTCAATTGAGGCTAAACGTTGTTTCGACCTCCATCTTGATGTGCAGTCTAATTACAGCCGAGAAGCCAATAATTCACTACTAACTATTTTTGCTAGCTACACCCGTTGGATTTCACCGTTTCGTCTCTTTCACGTTTGGCCACCTTCAAATGGGAGAGTGCCTAGCCAAATACCAGCTGCCCACCAGCCAGTTCGACCTAATCGCGCGAGATGATTATGATATTTTAAGCATTGAGCTTGAATGACTCGTCGACTCGCCTCGATTTGCTGGGTAGGTAACAACGTGCAACAAACAAACTACTCCTCCTGCGGCTTACTAGCTTAGCGTCAGTGGCACCAGTTCGCGTTCCATATTGAGCGTTTGTTCGGTCGATAGAAGGGAGAAAAAACAAGACGAGAAATGTATCGTAGTCAATCCCAGTTCATCGTTTCCATATGCTCGACGGAGTAGGATCGTCTTCAGGTTCAGATGAAACGCAGCAAAAAGATGGCACAGGAATGAAGCATTCACGTACAGATGCATGCGAAGAAACAGTGAAGATGGATAATGTTGATGATCACAGCGGCTGGAAGGTGGTCTGGACAGACGGGGAGAGTCAAAACATCACAACAGACAAATTATTAGTTAAAAATCATTTAGCTCTCAATTTAGCTGATTCGTTTTTTTGTGTGCTACTGGAATTTAAATCGAACGATGAATTTCTTCTCCCGCGCAGCTGGTGAAGCGCGTACGAGCGAACGGACAAGAAACGAGAGCGCACCCAAATGCCTGAGCCACATGGGTCGGGCAACGTCTCATTACTGCAATCGATGAGGTTTTGTGCGTTTGTGAGTCGTTGATTGCCTGAGTTGTCCAGCGATTTCATCCCACGGCTAACGGGCCCACCACCAGCGCAGGAGTCTTCGAGGCTCCGATCGTTGTTGTTCGGACGATCATCGATCGAGAGGTTAGCAGTTCGAGTGTATGAAGTGCTTTGGACGTTGCGAGGTACACCGGACCGTAGCTTATGGAATCAGTTATTTTTTCTTTTACTTGTAGGAGGCAGACTAGCGACGCAACTGGGGCGAGTGGATGTTCTGTTCGATCCTTACCTATCGACTAATGCGAGAAGGGAGTTTTTATGTGCTGTGGTTATTAGAAAGTATTACCGATGGAATTTTAATTTATAAAAGCGCTAGAAAATTGACTCTAATTTCTCAATCGACATAGACGGGACCTTCCTGTCTCCTGTTATTTTTCTTTTGTTTCTTTTCCTACGCTATTCTCGCGGATGACGATCACCCGCTCGTAGCACGACGGAAAGGAGCAGTGGCAATTTATGAAATGTTTTCTATGTCGTTATTGATTTCCCTTTTCACCCACCATACCCTGGCTGCATGCTGCATGATTGCGATGGGAATCGATTTCTTTCGCGATTTCCATTGAGCATTGGTTGTTGCGATCGAATCCGAGCAAGGAACTGCTGCCCGTCGTCCAATCCCTGGACATTTTACACGTACATGGTGAGGGTTTGTTTACTGCAAACCTTCTGTCGATTTGCAATTGGAGTTGTTTCTTGCTCAGTTCGATTATCTTTGCAATCATCATCGATCGAGATGGGGTGAAATGGGTAAAATAAGGGAATAGACGATGAGTTAGGTGCTGATCGTACAATGTGTGATGCACGAGAGCAATTCGATAACGGTAGTAACGATTGGCTCAGTCCGGTGATCGATGTCTAGATTTGGATTATCATACTTTCTGATTTACGCTCCATTTTCGTTCGATTCAATTTTGATCGTGTCGATGTATCCTGTGCAGCCAATTACCGGACCCAATTACGAGGTGCTTTGTTTGTTAATGCATGTTGTGTGAATAGCTTAATAGGTTTTAGAGCGTCGAATTCGATTTCTGTCGAAACTGTGGTTAGGGAAATATCCTTGGATAAGCTAGGTTTTACCATTTGGTGTGTTTTAAGAGTGTGAGCCCGAAAGTACAGTTGGTAAATGTGGTAACATAATTGCATCTGCTTGGTTCAAGCGGCATTTTATCGTTCTTGCTGCCATTATTTTAGGAATAATGTGCTGATTGAAAATATAAAGGGCAACGCCATTCACTTTGACAATCTATAGGGAATGATTTTCAATAGGACCAATCATTGAATTTATTTCGTGATGACCAATGATTATTAAAAATGTGTAATCTTAGCGTCCTATGGTACATATTTTGTTTGTACTCTAACATTTTAAAATATGTTATATTAGATATTATATCTTAGGTTTAATAATATTTGCATGCACTTTATACATTAAGATCATTGTGTTTAGCGTCTAGCATTATCCAACTTAGTGTTTTTGGGAAAACTGGTAGAAATGAAATGTTACATATGATCTTTTTTGAAGTAGTAGTTAATTTAAGTTTTTTCAAGTTGTTCATCAATTACCGCTTCATAAAGTTTGCTCAATACATGAAAATTATATCATAATAATTAACGTTATAAAAACATCTTTTGATAAAATCTTCAGTAGCATGCTTGGCCTAAAGTACCGTGTTGGATAGGAAAAATAAGAAGATATTTGTTATGTTATGATTCCTTAATTAAGTCAACGAGATGAGGGCAAACATTAGAACTCCAATAGTGGAAATTGTCCATCAGTAATAGCATCAAATTAACATAACTATTCCCAATAATTCTCAGATAACATGACCTCCCAGTGTAGATCAGCGCAATAAACAGTGATCGTGGGACTTCATCTTGCGCTAGCAGCAGCAAACGAACCTGACAGTCACTTTTAATTGAGAAGAATTAACAAATGCTTTGTTCAGTCAAATTAATTCATTAAACCCAAAACGAGTTTAAAAAGAAAATAAAAAGCCCTCATGGAAATAAACAAGCGGTGAGGGGGAGGGAGGGGGATGCATTACTGACAGTAGAATCAGCCGGATGAAAACAGAGCAGATCAAATAACAACGTTCAAGCTGGCGGGTGCGGTAAAATTTCATTCATTCATCTAGGCAAACCGATTCGGTGCACAACTACTACCCAGCATTCCGGAACTAAACAAAAAACTTCAGTTGTGCAGATCGTATCGTGATAAACCTTGCCCTTTCCTAATGGGAAAATAAAACGAACCACGCATTCGTGCGCACGCATCATACGCAAAACGGGATAGCATTAGCACTGCGGTATGCAAACCGATGTTGTGTTATTTCCGTCCCTCATGATGGTTCATTTCTGGACAAACTTGGGCATGCCGCCTGTAAAAGAAGTATGTTCTACAAAAAAAAAAACAAAGACTAATGCCTGTCGCACTTCTCGGACGTCGCATACAGTGACATTGAATCCATTGATCGCTTTGCTTGCAATTGTCCCATTCATCATCGCGATCAGCATCTCCGGGAAAGGTGTAAGGAAAGGAGTGAAGGTAGAAGAGAAGATGGGAACAATGTCGAGTAGTATGCAAAAAAGAGGTTTGTTGTGTGTTCTCAAAAGATTTACACCATCCTTTGTCTTGGTAATATCACTCTCAATTGGGCAAACGTTTATGGGCCCCTAATTCCCGGCACACTTGAAGAGAAAACAATAGGCAGTGAAGTAATTGGTCGTGAAGAGGGAAACTAAGATCTGCAATGCGCTGTTAATGGTCAAAATTTTAAGTTTATAAAAAAAATGATGTAACCTATAATTTCAAAAACTTTGGAGTGTTCTATATTAAAAAAAAAGAATATTTGTCTTTTAGTCTAGTACTGTCCTTTTTTATTATCTAGATACAAACACTTTATGCTTAAGTGATGCTTTGGATTTGTAATCAAATTTGTTATTGAACTTAAATCAGTCGTTACACTACTTGCATATACATACATATTAAAAACTGCTTATAATTGATCCGTATTTTGCAGGCTTCGTCAACAGTACCATGCATTTGAAAGTGCTCCATATCCACAAACTACGCTGGGGGAAGATTTTCACATGAAAGGAAACCAATCCCAGGAAAGCCAAGGATATCTATAGTTCCAGTCAAAGAAGGGGGAAAATATCACTCGCACGCTCAAGCTTGCAGCACATTAGCTCATTTATGGTAGCCATACCCATAAATGAATTAGGCACCGTTGAAGTGCCTCTCAAGTGTCATTTCAATTTAAATGAGGCTAACACACAAAGCCCCAACACACGGAAGCGATTGTTACCTCAGCGGCAGCATATGGTTTTTGGAAGAATTGCACACATATAACAAACAAAAACAGCGCACGAAAGAAAAAAAAAATCATCCAGCAGGCCGGTGTGAAACGCGATGCCCGGCGATACGGCATCCGGGACATGTTTTGCAATGCGCGACAGGAGGACACAATGCGAATTGCTTGTAAAACAAAGCAAGCACACACGCACACCGTGGTTAATCCGTAATCAACAGGGCTTTATTAACCCTTATTAATTTCCGCTCCATTGTGTTATGCGATATGTTTTAGCGATGTGTTTTGTTAGCGTTTGTCTCGAAAGGCTCAATCGTTATGTTTGCACATTCGTTTTCGGGGCAGCTCGTTGGTTTAGCGGTCATGTGTTAATTTTTCCACGCACTCGTATGACAGTAGGTAAAGGATGGAGCTGTCAGAACAGTGGGTAGAATAAATCAAATATTCATTTTGTTATACTGCTTTTTTCTTTGCTCATAGTTGAACTATTATCAACTTCTTAGTGCTTTTTCTTTACTTTTTAACATAATTTAGCTAATTATTCTTCTTCTGTTTTGGTACTGTTGGCGGTCAAAGCCTACCCGTATCACTAGCGGGCTTGGTTTTCAGGGACTTATTGATTACCCATAGTATGATAGTCAGTCCGACGTATGGGTGCACGGTCCATTCGGGAATTGAACACATGACGGGCATTTAGCTAAGTCGTGCCAGTTGACGGCTGTATTGTGATCGATCGTTGTGCATTCGAGCACCGTTTTGCGAGAGGTTCGAAACGGATTGATCAAACCCGGCATTTGATCATCCAGGCCAGCGGTCGGCAAACTTTGGAGGTAAAGGGCCAAAGTCATTTAAAGATTGAAAACCGCGGGCCAGGTGATTAAAATTTTTACTTTATTTTTAATTTACAACGTTCTAAATGTTTTAGATATTTTGTTTCTTAGTTGGTTCATGAAATCAAGCAACGCGATAGGTGATGTTGCTATTATTCTGTAATCATATCATCAATTGTATTAATTAGTCCTATTAGTAGCTAAGATTGTGTGTGTGATAAGTGTGATAAGTCATAACAACAAAGCAAATGTAATTCGCTTCTTGATGATCCCCTCCTTGCATGCCGTAAAAATTATTGGAGTACATTTGCTAACTATCAAAATGCTTAACGAATGCTATGTCACACAAATTGATAACTGAATTCCTCATGCAACAGTGTATTATCGCCGTACTCTTAAAAATAATTAACATGCTGCGCTTTAGGGTGAGAAGTTGCTATACGTTCTCGATTCACTTTTTTTTGCTGCAGTAATGCGTTTCGGTTGTTATCGGCAAGTCTGTCACAATTGTTTTTGTATGAACGGTATAGTCTGAACTCTTCCGGGTTCAGTGCTATGGCGTGGATTTATTTGCTGAATCTATTACAGTTAAGTTATGTATACGTTCTATATAGAAGATATTCAACACGACAAGATCACAGGACCAGCCAATTTTGCTTGTTGTCTTTTATTTTATCATAAAATTCTCAAGAAGACACCAGAAACCAGAACACAACTTTGAATTTTATACTTTGATATTATTATTACTTTGCTTTGCTACGTTTTGTAGACCTTGCCCAAAAATATCCCGAATATGAATAATCCAAACAGTGCATCCAACATTCATCAGTTTTCAATTCTATCTGAACTCTCCATACATTGTCGTTTGAACTAGCAATGGGCAAAACTGTTCGGACCAGCTCCAGACAATTTCAGAACCGGCTCCGCACCAACGGCTCCATTGCCGGTTCCGAGGCAACGGCTCTACACCCATGGCTCCGGAGCCAGTTAAGAACCAATGGCTCCGCATTAATGGTGCCGGAGACAGTTATAACACAGTGCAATGAAGTTTCAAACGTGAAGAATTGTTGTAAAATGCAAAAGGTACTTTTGTTAAGGGGCCATGTCCCATGGTACAGTCGTCAACTCGCACGACTTATAACATGCTCGTCGTGGGTTTATGCCTAGAATGTACCGTACCCCTGTACTGAAGGTATTTTGCTTGAATTTATTACCTTTTCACGTGAATTTTGGAATTTATCAACGGCTCATACACTGTTTTCAAACCAGCAAGGCATATATTTTGTTGAAAAAATAAATGGAAAAACTGCCAAAATACAATGAAAAAATTTGCCATTTGCTAATGGCATTTGATATGTCTATGGAACGTTGATAAATTCGAAACTCCGAAATCCGAAATCCGAAAAAATACCGTAAAGTTATGCCTCACGCATTACATGTATTTAAATTCGTTAAGATAAAAGCTTCTTATTAACCGTTATATCATCTGTTATCCATTGAAAACAATCCTCCTTAATTCCAAGATGGTGTTTGTTTGAAACCTACCACTCGACATTATTTAAAAACGTCTTACATCTAAACAAAAAATAATTAAATTGCCTTTAAGATGCAACATATTAATGCGTCGTGCTATTTTGAGAAGCTAGACAGCATTTGTTTGATAAATTTAATTTTAATTCATTAAATCCATTTTTGGCAAATCGGTACCACTCGTTACTGGACGCGAACGCAACACAAACCCTATTATCTGTACATGTTTTTGCACCAGACAAACTGATCAACTACGCTACAAGGAAACAAGATCTCCTGTCGGTCAATTGCTGCCCAGTTAATCTCATCTCAAGGGTAGCACCACTATACCATCCATTGTAGAAAGGAGCTGAGAAGGGAATCGAGAGAGATATCCTTAGGCTTAATTGAGATATTCCACCATTAATTATCGAAACAAATGACTCTGGCGTTGGTCAGTAGGAAGGTGCCGGACGACGGGTTGCGTACTGTTACCTAGTTATTATCCCGAAAGTACCGTGAAATACCACACCTTGGACAATCGGAGAAGTCAATGGAGAAGCTATCGCGTATCGAACAAATGGAAGCAAATCTTTAAGCGTTCAAAGTAGCACGTCCTTTGTTTCGTTTTGCATGAATCGATGGGCCAGGCAGACACGCTCGGTGTGGGTCTCGGTGGTTTGTTTTCCATTTTCTCCGGGATATTTATTTGAGTGCATTCGTTCGCCCTACCTTTTGGGGCGCTCGGATTATTTATAAAGGTAGTCGAGTGAAGCGGGTTGGCGGTTTTGAATCTCTCGGACGGCGCCGCGCAGTGGCGACGTGGGCGGACATGTTTTGGGTAACATCATAATCGTTGCGATCGTGCCAACATACCCAGCACAAGAAGGTAGAACGGTCAACGCACCGCAGGGGTGTTATTCGATCATTCGTCTTTCTTCTTCACGCCTGGCTTGCTAAAGCTTTCTTCGGTCTCATTTTGGGGAAGGGAGGAACATTTGGAGCACACTTCGGATGTACCAGGTGCAGTGAGCTGATCGAGCAGGAGAGTTAGGTCGTGATATCTATACCAACTCGATACGCACCGAATGATAAACGACGTTGGGTGGAATTTGCAAAAATCCGTATCTTAGAAGTATAATCCATGCCCGTGCGCTTAACGTTTCTCCCGTTTCTGGTTGCTGCTTACTTCCTGCTAGCTCTGGCACAATATATGATCGTCATCCATCTGTAGGATAACTTTGTGTTCGGTTGTAGCCTTTAATTATCCGCGACGGCAACAGTAACCCCCCACAGTCAGCTATCGAAGCACCGCAAGCAAATCCTGGAACGCGAAATGGGTGTTAATAAGGGCTATAAAAGTGCAGTAAATTATATGCTTGCCGTAAAACGAGAAGTTATTCCCGAATATAATACTTTTGCGGCTGCTGGTATTTGAGTGTTTTTCTGTCTCCGAGTCTGCCACGCAAACCGGGCAAAGTTGGGTGTTTCGGTGTGTACGGTTTTAAAGACATGGTCCTTCGCATTTCTCATACCGAATCTTTAGTACCATTTAAAGTAAAACTGCTCATCCAACGCGAAGCTATACTAAAATCGGACACTTCATCATTGTGGACCATTGGCGGCATCCTCTCTTCTCGGCACTGGAATGTGAAGGCGGGGAAAGAAATTTGTTGCACGGTTAAGTATCATATTTAACATGACATTTTTACGACACTTGCCACCTGGTAAATGAAATTCTCGAAGCTTTGGCGAACCGGTGACGGAAGGCTTAATTTACGCTCCACGTTGCAAAGCATGATTCTTGTGAAAAATGAAATTGCACATTGGCACGTATAATTCATGTGCCTGAAATGTAAGACAATTAATCTACAGCTTCATTTCAAGTTGTGGTGTATTCGTATACAAGGATGTCTAATTTGATGCATATTGAAGCGTTTATGTAGCTGTCCAATACCCAAAAGAAAAAGGAAGTAAATATGTTACAAACGCTACCCTTCTGCATACAAATGTATCAATTCACTCGCAGCCATATCACCACGTTATTTGGACCGGAAACGTTTGACAGATAATCTGGCAAACATTAGACCACTCAGTGCACGGGTATATTTTATCCCGTAGTCCCCGTTTGTCACCGTACCGTTCAATCCAGCGCAACATTGAGCTGCTGAGCCTAAAAGCGTGTTAACGTGTTAAGACGAAACCAAAACAACTTCTCTTCCACCATCCATCTGCAATGTTTAAAGGTTGCATTCGGGCCGTAAAGCATTCATTACCATAAGACCTTGGATAGGCTCGGTGCACAGTCGGACGGTAAAGAAAACATTTAAAAAGCTAGCCAACGTAGCATAGAGTCGGACTCCGGGATGAATCAACCCTTGGAAAGCGTTCGTATTGGTTGGAAAGCTGTGCATGCAGCACTCTATATCTATTACGGAGCGCATACCGGACGTAGGATGCGTCGAGCCTGGAGGCTGATCCAGATTCCGAAACCTACCCGCAACCCCGGGTGACCAAGAACGCTGTCCGCCCGGGAACCCTAATCCATAAAAATCACTCTATTAAAAACATATACGACAAAGGAAAGGTGCTACTTTGATCCGGATTATCTTTTAAGCAGTAAAATATCCCAAAGGTTTGTTATTTTGGTTTAGGTTGTTTTGTCGCATGCACACTCACACTCGTGGTCTCTTTCTGTTTCGTCTTTAGAATTCTCCCCCTTACAGTTATGACCACACTGCAAAGGCTTTGAATATCTGTGACTATAAGTTCATCGAGAAGTTTTTAAATCTGTTAAAATATTTCAAACATTTGATGGAAAACGGAAAATAGACTGCTTCACCCTCGTCATGCGGCCGCTCTAGGGTTGCTGCTGGTCGTGTCACCGTTAGTGTTGACAACAGGCTAGTGGCTGGCTACGTACGATCTCTTCAGAGCAGTTTCGTCCTAAGCACATACACTCACACATGGACACCTCAGATTTGACCAATCGTAGCCAAAGATATCGACAAACAGAATGAGAAAGAGAGAGAGAGCGGGTCAAAGGGAATCACAATGATCAGTGCCGATAGCAAAACATTCGTATTGCTTGGAGTTGCTATTGCTGGATCATTATCCGGCTAATAGCTGACGGCATCAATAGCCAACGGACGATGCAGAATGAAAAGTCCTCCTAAGACTGTGGAAATAGATGTGTCGATTATTTTGCTCACATAGAAGGACTTTTGGAAAGGATGATTTGGTGGAAGAAAGCATCGGATCGTGGTGGTCGTGCTGGGAGATCTTTGAGGTATTTGGGTTTCATTGTGAATGCATCTGCAATGGGATAAACCCAGTCTAAACAAAACAAACAATGAGGAAAGGAAATTAAAAAGCTTTAATATACATGCAATCCTAATGATCTGTTGGCAAGCGTTAAACTGTTGAGTAATATTTTAGCAAACATTTCGAATTCAGAGTGAAGTATTCCAGGGTAATATTTATCAAACCTTTGAATAATGTGTATTCAAAAGACGTCGCTTATACAGTCTTTTCCCTGTGGCGGATTAACAGGAGTAGAGTCCTTAAGCGGCTACACAAATGTAACCCTTTCGAAAGAGTCGAGAGAGAAGTTTTATGGAGTATTCTAAACTAAAGCAAATTGATAAGCAAATTTACTTGTAAATAGTAGAAAGGGGAGGGGAGCACGCAGTCGCTTAGTTTGCGTACTGCTTAATCGACCCTTGTCTATCCCGAGTTACGCGGTTTTCGACTTACGACTAAGTGAGATACTTACTAACTTATCCGGCGATACAACCGTTTTGCGGTCTTGGCCTGCCTCAGCAGTGCCCAAAACCGTTCTCGGTTTCGCGATTCAGAGATACGCATTTTCTAAATTTGACCGATCATCTGTCAAATCTATACAATATGCTTCGATCATATATCAAATGCAAAATAAATTGTTTTTCAGCCAAAATAGTTTAATCTTCTTTTGGCTCAACAACCGTTGTCGGTCATGGCCTGCCTGTACCACTTGTGGGGTTGGCTTTCAGTGTCTTTTAGATTACCCCCCATAGCAGGATAGTTAGTCCTACGTATGGCGGCACGGTCCAGTTGGGGCTTGAACCCATGACGGGCATGTTATTAAGTCGTACGAGTTGACGACTGTATCATGAGACCGGCTTAGTTTAATCGCTTACAAACCAGAAATATCAAAATTATCTACATGAATCGTATTGAATAAAAGGTAAAGTGTATTAGTTAGATTGATTGCGCTAATGAGTATGAATCTCATGCCATCTTCTAAATATACAAGATCCTCGGTAAATTTTGATTGAATTTTGAATCTTGGTTGCGTGCAAATTAAGATACCTCTAATTGGAAACACATTGAGCTGTCCTTTTTATCTCTTAATGCGGGAACATAATAAAAACTTGCGTCACAAACCTATTCGACCCGTAAGACTGTGTTGACCGTTATTCCATCAAAACATTTAATGTGAAGAAGACGAGCAATCTCAAACTTATAGGATGTGTAATACAAAGTTTCTCATGATGTTTTGGTTATTTCCCGTAGTTTTTTTTTTTGGTTAATTTCACGGGTTATTCATCGTTTCTCATATATTTTTGATAGTTATATAGTTCCCACAAGTTATTGGCATCGTTCTATTGAAAGTCAATACGAATGATTTTTTTAAAGTCTGGGTAACGCTCAATAAATCGTGGAACGAATCCCAACAAATATGAGAACGATCAAAAATCTTTCAGAAAACAATAAAAAAAAAACACACACACAGTAAATTTTGTATGATAATTATGCAAAATTGTGATAATTTCATTGCAATACACTTTAAGGATGCTAATAACATATTGTTCGAAAGGATCGGCAACCCCTGTTTTTGCTGCATGGGAAGCAGAAAATATTGATCGTTGTTATATATCAGTTTTATGTATAGAAGTCAAGAACTTTCAACATGTGATAAAATATTTATCTTTGATCTATGCTAACGCCTTTTTATTTTTTTACAAAAGGAATTTTATACTGCTAAATCAATCTATAGAGGCATGATAGTTTTGTATATCATTCACTGTTTCTCTCAGCAAAGAATGTACTGGAACTGTAAAAACATTATCACAGACGATCGTCATACCATCAACCGATAGCGCACACTACCATTCGTCCTTACACGCTCGCCTCATGGTTCCTGGGAGTGCGCAATAAACTCACCCTGTAGTACCGGAGGAATGAGTTACGATAAAAGCAGCAAAGCACATAAAACTTCGCACTCTTAGCACCACCGGTAACCGATTCCATACGTCATCCTAATGATGGTCATCAATATCAGTTTATCATTCTGTCAAATTAACCTTCCGGAGGGCCGTCTGCTCTTGCTGGATCCGGGTAAGCAACTGTTTTGGTACACTGGCAGGAGCGTTCCCAATCCGTTGTCCAGCGAAAGAAAAATAGTCGTGAGGCGTGGTAAGATTGCGCTTTGTTTTTGTGCAGCGTATAGAGAACCCACAAAAAATGGGGAGCAAAACGCTCAAATTGAACATGAAACTGACCACGGGTGTAAGCGGGTGCCGGTGTCGGTGAAACTTTAAAGAAAACAGTCGAAGGCGCTTGCAACACCTCGCAGCATGTTCGTAGTATGCCGTAATATGCCACAGCGGATCCAAACGGGACAAGAAAAACTAATTACCATTGGCCACTGGGGTCAAATAATCATCATAAGTTATGCATTAGGTGTACTGCGGTGCAGGAGGGCCCAAGCACACCGAAGAGTCGGGCTGGCTCATTTTCATCAACCAGTAGTTGGAGAATCACTCACGGCTCCCGCATGACATCTGCATTGGAACGAAAGCGGCAGTTTTAGATGAAACCGAATCCAACTCGAACGACGTCAGTGTGGAAGGGGACGGACCCAACGCTCGAGGGGTCTCGGTTCTTTTTTATCCCCACTGGAACATATCCTTAGATCTCACTCAGCGTGCGCCGCATGCTTTTCGAAATGAAGTTGTCTGGAATTCAAAAACACGGCGTAATTAGTGAAATCATGCGCATGCGAACTGAAAGGCGACCGGTTTGCCAGTCTACATACGTATGCCTTGCAGTGTTTATTATTTTATGTACGGGGCAGCCAGGGCTCAATGATTCATTATTTATTAATACATCACTGTGTCTGTTTTTTATTGTTTCACAAACGTTCTTCAAGCATTTGTGTGAGAATGATCGAGCCCAACAACGTTTAACTGCTTTGTATTGTTTTTGTTTCGTGGATTACGATTTGCCTGATGTCTCTTGTATTTCATATACAGTTCGTGTGCTTAGCTTTGTCGTATGTACTGAACTGGGCCGGGTGACTTATGTTTTATAAAGTCATTTGTGAGATAACATTCGGCTTTAGTCTCAAACAAAATCCGTTGCGGTTATGATTATCCTTTGCATTGCAAGGTAAACGTAGTTCATTGATAAATCGTACTGGTTTGATTAAGCTTCACTACACCACAAGCTTTCAAGCGGTAGAGCACTCTGTTTGCACGGAAGCGATGAAGAAGGTGTAATGACGGAGGTGCCGTCGAAAAGGACCCTCGTAGCAAATAGTGTAGAAATGATTAATGAACGGTCGTTGGTTGGATGAATGAATGGAAGTGGAAATATTTATCGTTATTTGTCAAACGAACAGTGGCAGGCAGGCGGGATCTTCATCACGCTGACGATTGGGGGAGAACAAAAAAAACTATCACACAACCTGTTTCCTGCAACTACAGTTGTTTGCTGTTGTTTGTGTGTGTTTTTTTGTATTGTATCAGTGTTAATGTTCCGCGATGTAAGCAGTCGTTTCTTTTATGTTGTCACTTTTGCACCGATATTTGGAGTACGACTTCACGATAATTACGTTGTGCTAGGAGAAATGTCGTATTAGATTTACGGTTGTGAATGAGTTCATGTGTGAAGCGCTAGGAGAATCTTTCCACATCGGTAGGCAATCATTGGGTACCTGACTTTAATTGTATTTTATTTAAGACAATTAAATTAGGTATAATGGTTTTCTAAATACACCAGCAACCTAGAGAAACAAAAAAGTTACATCGATTAGTAACGCCATTCTTCTCACCAAACTCCATGACGAATTGGGTTGCTCAAATGAATGCCCTGTTGATGCGATCGTTTATACGATCTAGCTGCTATTAGGATTCTAAGTTCTGTTATAAGGGATGTAAACAGTCGCTGAAAAGTTCGAGTGGAATTCGTTTGAAAACTATTGCCACCTGCCCTAGATTGCTTATAGGCTTTGAGACTGTTTTTCGTCCTATTTTCACTACCGGAGCAGGTGTTGTTTATGTTGTAAAATGATCGTACGTTGTACACATGTCAATCAATATGACTAATCATATTTCTGGGTTGCTGAATTTGTGGTCTTTTTTTGTCGTCGTGACGTTTTTTGTCTTCTTTTTATGACTACTATGACTCTGTTGACTGGAATTCCTAATGTTAACCTGTATATCTTACGGTGATACTCTTTGTTATTTATTTTGTGCTGATATTACAATGTACCTTTATGTTATTTATTGCTACCCTAAACAACTATGATAGTTTATAAGACCAGTGATAAGGCCGCAATGATAGCCAATCACTTAACAAATACTAATAAACAATAAACAAAACCATGTCTCGTGGAAACAAGAGGGTTTGGTCTATACCGATTTCAATGCGATATTTGACAGTATATCTCTATCATTACTTGTTGCTAAGCTGCAGAAACTAGAATACGGTTAAAGTTTTTCTTAATGTTTCTTCTACAACTGATTGTCTTGTCTTTTAACCATGGTTCTGTAAATTATCTACATGGTGTGCGCTATGTCATGAACAATGTTCTGCCTAATCTTTCTTTCGATCCTCATGTATCTCTCACTTGTATAGCCTCTGTGATGTCCATTCCCCATGTGTTTTTGTCTAAGGATCTTGGCATCTTATTTGATGCCAGTATCTCTTTTAGAGAGCGGACATGAAATACTTTTAGAGATACGGACTATGACATCAATAAGGCCAATAAGTTCATGTAGGAAATAAAATACGTGATTGTTGAGTAATGATCTTGTGTGATTAATTTCATTTTTTTCCTGCAGGCCAATAAATGTCTTGGTTATATTTGTCGAATATTCTCGATCCTCTATAGGTCCCTGTACTGTTGCTGAATCCGTTCCGTATTGGAATATGCCTGTATCATCTGGCCTCCTATCAAAGTATCTGTTATAAAAAGAATTAAAAGGATCCAGAGGATTGAGCGGAATCCTTCGTATACCGATAGATGCGCTTTATTAAGCCTAGCTAAGTTGGAGCATCGCCTCTCGGTAGCTCGGGAATCTTTCGTGGCTGACCTATTACTTTATACGATCGATGCTCCTTTCCTTATGTCTCGTGTACATTTTTTGTCGCACCTGACGTTATCGTTTTCGTCTCGACATACCTATACATCGTACACGTTTTGCTGGCAATGAGCTTTTATAAAGAGCTATTTCGTCTTTTACTAGTGCTGAGATCTGTTCGATTCCAACCTATCCCTTCCCGTCTTCCGATCGCGTCTTCGCTCCTGTTTCATATCATAATTTCCTTCCTCCTCTTTTCCGTCCATTTCTTACTCGCGACTTATTGCACGCTTTAATTAGTAAGCACCATTGCTGTAACCCAACGTGGCCGAGCAATTACCGTAAATACAAAATTAAATAAAATAAAGTTATAGCTTACATACTGTACCAAATTCTTTGTCCTTAGGAAATGTTTTGAAGATCGATTGTAAAACTTAAACGACTTCTAGATGACTGGGCTATTAAATTGGACTCAATCCATTTGCGTAGTGATAGTAAACATACATGTTGAATCATCTAACATATATTACATTCTACTATTATTCCTGTAGGAAATAAAGTACGTGATTGTTGAGTAATGATCTTGTGTGATTAATTTCATTGTTTTTCCTGCATCCTTCTAATACATCGGCCAGCTAGGTCGTTCGTACGACAAATACAAGAAATAAATTCATTTTTTTTCCTCATTTTGGGTTACCATCTTGACTGAGATAAACACGCAATTGCAAATCCCTAAATGAACCCAAAGCTCTTCAAGAAGCACTTTTGTTGTTGAAAGGAATAAGAAGTCCATATTAAGTTCTCAGCAAAAAAAATGGGAAACTCATTTGTATTATTTATTTGTTGAACGTATAATCAATTAATATATTTTGAATTACATTAACAAAGAAAAGATATCAGAACAGTTATAAAAATCTAATCATTATGGCATCATCCACAATAAAACCGCTGGTTCTTTTTGTCGCGGTAAGCGCTCTCTGGTGGGTAACTTTGGAACTGCTATCTGATTTCATTTCTCTTTCATTTTTTCTCATATATTTATATGCTCATATCGTCTCTCATAGCCACGCCTATCTCTCATGATATCGCCATTTTCGTATGCTAGGCTACTTGCTCATTACATTTTTCTCTTTCACTCTGATGTATCTAAAAAAATCATTCTCACAATGTCGGACTGTAATGGCCGTCGGTGTTATTTTATTTACTGTATGACCTTCACACACTGATATCAGTTATAATATTGACACACGGTATTGTAATGCTGTAATATGATATTGACAATTTCATTCCATATGGATGCTCAACAACAGTTGCTGTTTACTAGTGATGTTTCATTGATTTTTGAAATACAGAAAGTTGATGAAATTTCCTATGATTACCATCATTCACAATTTCGACAGAAAAAGATTGTGATGAAGATGGCTCACGATAAGTCTGTCTGCACGTTCTCACGTAAATTAACGGCTCTCGTTAGCGTTGCAGAAAACCGAGATGAAGAGCATCTCAGCGTGCTGCCTTGACGACAATTAAAAATGATTGATTTAGTGTCACTCCAGCTGTAGCATCACCGCCACGAGCTCATCGTTACGTAGGAAGTCGACGATGGCACTTCATCGTCGCAATCGTGGCTCTAATTATCATCTTCTTTCGCAAGTCTCAGAGGAGGATAAAAGTCGGTGCCACGTGAGATGAAATTATTAGTTAAATTAAGTCGAAGCTGAAGAGCGGCGTAGAACCAATTTGAGACTAATTGTTCGATTAGATTGCGCTGAAGTATACCTTCAAATATCAATGTAAAATATTGTCCAACGATGAAGGTTTATTCCAATGTGAATAACGTAATTTAAACTAAACATTGTACAGAGTTTGTAATGAAAATGTCTGTTTAACTAATATCTTATTTATTTATGTTAGTTCTTTGTAGTCAATAATTCATTCGATTATTTGGAGAGAGTACGTATTAATTACGAAATAATATTTGACATCAGTGTCCTCACTGTAACATTTTATAGATGCACCCAAAATAAGAATGAAACATTAGCGTAATGAAGAAAAGTCAGGCATAAGTCAACAAAAGCAAAAACTTGTCTAGTCCGTCGGGCATGCAAGTAATTGAGCATCCATATCGTTCTGAAGTAGATTCGTTGATTCCCGCATCCACTTGCGATCACCCTTTTCTATACCATCTTTCACGCTAAGCCACTCGTCAAAATGACAGACATGTTGAAGCACCGTACTACTGATACTTCAGCCCGTACATACGGTAAGAATGAGAGCTCTCCAGAGCGTGCAAGCGAGCTAAATTAAAACGCCGGAATCTTTGCTTTACTAGAAGTCAACGAGCGGTTACAGGACCGTAGTGCTCGTTCTTACTGCACCGATTCATTTGAGCTTTTATTGCTAGATATGTACGAAGACATGGTCGGATATTACGTTATGGTTGGTGTGGTGTTAAAATGCCACCTTTACTTAGATTTCACGTATCGTTGTGCTGGTAAATGTTGTTGGGGATAAGGCAATGATGAAAAAGGAACTAATTACGAATTTAAGTAATAATATTATTTTAGCCACACAGTTTGATATGCTTAAATTTAGTTTACATTAAAAACATCTAGCTGCTTTGGTGGGTAGGTGTAAGTTATTTATTTTAATTCCATAAATGTTCATTTGTCTAATTTTATTTGGGATTATATGTTACTTTATTTATATATTAAGAGTTATTGAATCCAGAAAAGTTTAATTAGTTGTAAAAATATGAAGCGAGTTTATAACGATCAAGTAAATAGGTTAAGTAGCACAATTCTAAATCTAATTTAAATTTACTTATTTTTTGCTTAATAATTGGTACACCAAACATAGGACTAGGAAATTTATCTAAAATTCGTTTTTAAATTTGCCACTTAAAACCGTTTGTTGTTCTAAGTGCCATTGTTGAAGTTATTGTTACAAAGTTGTTTAAATAAAAATAGATGGAGATTTCTTAATTTATTTCAAAAACATTGCATGTATTTGTCCCTGAGAATGACGAAAGACTATTAAGTTGAAGTTATTTTCTACTTGTTTTGAATCGCAAATGCTTCCAGAAATGTTTTTTTTTTTTCAAAAAACATGAAAAACATTAGAATGGCAATAAAAATGCACTAAATTTAACAAAAAAATATTCGTTAATTTAGAGTAATTGGGCCTTTTTGCTATATATATTCTAAGTATATATATTCAGCATCTGCATTATTGTAAAATGATGATTATTTATTCATTATTGCTATTTAAAAGTATCTTAAATCATAAACAGCAGTAAAAATAGGTTCTTCAACACTTAACATGCAATGCATGTGCTTTTGCTCTAATCATTTCAGCCTAGTTTGATAAAAACGGCATTTTTGCAGTGGCTTTCAACACCCGGATCTATTTACAACGTAATTGACTAACACTTCCGCAGTTACTACCTTAATGAGCGTCACTCATCGATTCGCTTCAAAATAACACTTTCCGCAGCTATTTCATTTGTAATTCTAAAATATGGCAGTTGACAAACTTAAAAAAATAATTTATATATAGTCTAATTACACCCGCAGCGCATCAAACCCTCAATTGAAAAAAAAACTGTCCCGCGGGGAATTCCGCACTGTTCCAGGGCGTTGATCACGCACAAAAAACGTAAAGGCGAACACTCTCGTGCGATTGCAAAGGATAATTTCGTTATCTAAACCATAACGATTCCCATTCCCCGGGTGACGGATTGGAGAGGAGAAGTACGTTCGTATGCTGGCTGGTGTTGTTGTTTCTGCGACACCATTCGCTTACAGCGCCGAGAAGGACATTATGGCGGAATCGGTACAAGTAGCACCACACCACACGGCAGGAAACCATTTCCATCCAAATCCTGGTCCCTACCACCAACCACCACCACCGCCACCACCATCATCGTCATCAGCAGCGTCACGTTCGGTTGTCTCACGTCCTAAAAAAGCGTCACTAATGCCTGCGTAACGATTGCCAACCCCATTTTGCGCAACGAGTCCCCGTGCAGGATCCATCGCTCAGGGCTGAGCCGCGTGTTCAGGGATCTGGGAAAGAAAATGGATCAAATTTATGTAATAGGAAACGCTACCGGAAAACGAATGTCAATTATCCAAGTCGTTTCTGCGCAACATGCCCCGCCTGGTATCACGCTTGGTTCCAGCACTCGATCCCGATACTTCAAGCCATAGGTTAGGGCCTTTTGTTGGACCATAAATTGAATTACCGAATTCATACACAGAAATCAGTCTACCGATGCCGTTAGGTGGCTGTCAGCGAGGAGGAGTTCAGGGCTACATAAAGAGAGGTCCGGGCCCAGAATGGATAATGTACGTCAACGACAACAGCCGACACCCTCCGCTGTGTCCACCGTTGAGTGCACCCACTCCCGTTGCTGGATGCCATTGATATTTTCGGCGCTGGCAGCAATCCTACGTTGGCACCCCTGTCCCAGTTGGCACTCCTCGTTGGGCAGCGAGCCGATGTGATACGATTAGGTCGAAATGGAAGGAAACTTCCTGACTTTGTTCGTCCTGGGACGTAATATTGCCTCGCTGCATCGCCCCGACTGGTCCTTGGCATTCCTCTCCTCCTACTTGGCTCGTTATTTCAACGTTCTACGGAAATGGTTTCCATTTACAAAATGAAGTCAGAGTGCCTTCATTCAATATTGAGTACGCCAGACGGGCAGGAAAGACGTTGTCCCTCGCTAACGGACAGGATACCCCTGTTACGTCAAGGCAAAATGAGTATTACTCGCACGTGTAGTAGATTGAATTGATTCCGAGGTAGGTTGCTTCCACGAAATGTTGGTCGTAGCATGGGCAGCGAGCATCGACACAGCCCGAATGGGACTCAAGCCCAAAATGGTCAACGGATATTGAGAAACCAACCCGATACGGTGCTACCAAGGCAGACCGAGGAAGCTTTTATCCCTGCCTTTCGAAGAAATCATTCAAAGAAACGACTCATTTGGCAAAGTATCTGGATACAGACCTTACCGTGCACAACAAAGGATCATCGGTGCTGTTCATGCTTCGTTTATCATCTCGATCTTTCCTATAGGGATAATCCTCACAGTAAGGTACCCCATAGCACCCACTACGCTCAAGTTGTGAACAACTGAAGCACACACTAAGGCCTCGGCACTGGGAGGCAGCTAAAAAATATTGAAAAACCACAATACCCGACACTCGAACGTGTGAATCGACACGCTGAAATATGAAAACAGAAACCTTTGTCAAAGACGACGACGGCTACCGAAACCGAAACGACTCGCCGCGACACATTTCACCACGATGGAACCACTCATTCTTCAGCCAGCGCCCATTGTGCTTGCAAACGGACTTTAAATGCATACAGCTCCGTAGAATGAAGGAGCCTGCGGGCATTTTGTGGCTTGCAATAAAGATCCGAGCGTTTTTGAGTGTGTTCTTTCTTTCCGTACCGATAATCATGTTACCAGGCTGCGCATTATGTGACAGAAGAAAAGCTTTCATTTCTTTTGCCACCTTTTGTAATACGAGGGCAATTCGTTTGATTGAATTAACCGTGCTCGGAAAAAGGTGTTTCGGTGGTGCTCAAATGATTCGTACTTCGTCGCTTGCGGTACGTTGCGGTTGCTGCTCCAGTGACTTTGGTAGGGCCTACCTAAATTATCGTTAATGTGCTTACGGCATTGTATGGCACCAATTGAATAATGAGAAAATGAAAAACTGGTACAATTTGATGCTTGCAGATGGCGTTAGATTGAACTGAAAAAAACTGTATTTTTAATGTAAAGTTATGCACGCATGGGTGACTGCTACTGAGGAATAAAGAAGTTTATGGTGATTTAATTCTCATTCTATAAAAGTTCAGTAAAACTCACAATATAATAATATAAGTAATAGGCTTAATAACATGCCCGTGATGGGTTCAAGCTTATTATGGACCATCCCTCGGTAGTAAGGACTGACTATCCGGTTGCGTGGCACTGAATCAGTCCCGTAGGATTTTACGCCAAGCAGAAGAAGACGATGAAGATACAAGTGTTTCTAATAGTTATACGTATAGCTCTAATATTTGTATTGAACTACGCAATTCAATTTCTTATCTTCTTCTTCTTCTTTGGCTCAACAACCGATGTCGGTCAAGGCCTGCCTGTACCCACTTGTGGGCTTGGCTTTCAGTGACTAATTGATTCCCCCACATAGCAGGATAGTCAGTCCTACGTATGGCGGCGCGGTCTATTTGGGGATTGAACCCATGACGGGCATGTTGTTAAGTCGTACGAGTTGACGACTGTACTATGAGACCGGAAATTTCTTATAGTTCGCTATAAAATGGCGTCTTGGTATTTGAAAAAAAAAAACTGTAGATCAATAATCATATTAAAATACTCTTTGTATGGTTTTTTTAAATGCTCCGCTTGCGTGATGGAATTATTTATTTTTTAGGAAATATATACTTCAATGTACTTGATGTCTATTAGCAATACGACCAGGACGTTTGTAGTAAAAAAATATATTTTATGGTACTTGGTAAACAAAGTAAAAACTGTACAAAACATGACAAGCCTTACAATGTATTTGCTCGTTCACGAATTTTGATATTCCGTCAATCAATCAACCAACGCGAAAAGGGCTGCACATATCGAGGTAAAAAAGCTAGATCCTTCATTAGTATTCTACTTCCAACGTATCGATGCAGGCTCACCGAGCAGCGTGTTCTTGACATGAAAGCATCCGCATTGGTCTGGCTCACGTAGGCTCTCTCACTGCTTGGTAAAAGATACACAGACGAAGATAGTACGTTACCGGTCTGCCCTGTCAGGAGTTTGATCCGCACGGACCAATCTCAATGGACTCACAAAGTGGCCCCCGATGGCCGGAATGGCGATTGCCATCCACCGAAGGGAATCGATTGTCCTATCAAGGATCAACGTTCGAGTATGGTGGCACAAAATCCCTCCCTTGCCAAGCCTACAGAAAAGTCAGGAGAGTATGGAAGCCGCCTTTGAGTGCCACAGCGCAAAGTGATTGCGTTCCGGCTCTGGAGGATTCGGCTTGACTCGAGGGCTCAATATCGTGTATCGTGGTAGCTCGAGTACGATGAAGTGTTTCGTGCGATGAATAAAATGTAGTCATCATACGATGATCGATTTTATTTTCCGGACGTGTGCAAAGTATTCAATGGCCAAATGGATCTGATCGGTCGCGCATACCAATTATATTATGCTTAAAACATTCAATTTCAAATTAATTTAGATTTAAACATAAAATCTTTTGAGTACTTGATACTTGATACATTAATTGTATAAATTGAGCATACCTCATATTAGAAGTTTATTTGTTTGAAACAAATATATTTCAATATTACTTACTTACTTTCATTTCTTTTATCACAAACAAATATAATACGCATAGTTTCCTCTGTTGAATTGAAACACGTTTACCCCAATATTGCACCTCGAAACGGAAGGAACGCGGATCACGTCTAGTTCGATTTTGAAATGAAAAACACCACCACGGTAGCAGGAAAAGTATACTGTAACGAATCGAAAACGCTATCCAAGCATAATAAATACGTGCATCCTTTGTACACGCTGTGCTCCGTTCAGCCTTTCAGCAGTACGGCGGGAGGTGGCAAAGATGTGACCAGGATTGATATTAATGCTTCTACCACTTTGCAAAAAGCGTAAGCAACAATAGGAAAAAGAAATGAAATGAAGAATCTCCCCAACCCGTAACCGGAGGTTTGTAGATTAAAAATACATTTTCAATTTGTATCCGTTTTCAATGGTGTCGTCATCGCTGTCACTTTAGTCATATTGATCGGAGGGTGTTTTGCTGTAGAGCTGTAGCATCGGAAAGTTGTAGAATGAAAAACTCCATTGCGAACAAGATGTATTGAAAATTGTACATAAAAATGTAATTTGAAATATCAAAATGTTCGAAAAGAAGAAAAATAAAATCGTATTTATCGTACGATTATGATGATTATGATTATGATATTATGATACTAGATTCGTGAAATAGTTTTAGATATTCTTTATCGATACGCACGATCTCTTATTTTATGAATTATTATTTTTTTTAAATGAACGTATGTTTGTTTGCTGTTATTATTTAATATACGATTTTATAAATCAATAAAGGGTTTTTTATGTTTGAAATTGATCGCACTCGTGGTACAGTCGTCATCTCGTACGACTTAACAACATCCCCCATCATGGGTTCAAGCCCAAAATGGACCGACCAATGATGACTATCTATCCTGCTATGGGTTATCACATAAGTCACTGAAAGCCAAGCCCATTAGTGATACAGGCAGGCTTTGAGCGACATTGGTTGTTGAGCCAAAGAAGAAGAAAACGTATTGATTGATAATTTTTTGCAACCGATACATTGATAATGTGCTATAATGTAATAATGTACATGTGATTTGAATTTAATAAACCATAATGTTTTATTGCCTCTCAGATGCTGTATGTAGGATGTAGGTCGCACAACATGTATTTAAAAAAAGTATGTGCAATGTGCATGAGCTATGTGCATGTAAAATGTTTGAAATGAACCAGGCAACCGGATAGTCAGATGGTGCTACGGGGGAACGGTCTATTCTTAAACCCACAACGAGCATGCCATTTGGTCATGCGAGATAACGACGATAACGATCACGGAATGGCCTCCATTCGTTTTTTTACAAAAAATAATATGTTGTCTTAAGTATCAGATTATTTAAATATTCTATGAAATAAATCTGTCGATTACTGAAGATAGCATAAAAAAACAAACAAACTAAGCCGCGTACTTCAAATGGTTTTAAGATTGGAACGATACGATGTTGTACAAGCTGTAACAACAGTACGCCATTTTTATTCATCCCTATTGCGTAAACTGAAGCACTCACCCCGTCCAGATGTGTAACGCTGGCAGAAGAACGAAGTCAACAACAAAAGCGTGAACGGGTACGCCTGGTGTAGAATATTGATATTGCAGAAGGGGCGTTTGACATGCTATTCCTGGGGAATTCAATTCCTGTCACACTGTGAAACAATATTGTTTCGTTGCCTTTTCCCTGCAATCAGAAGCACCATGATGATGCTGGAGAAAATTGAATTGTACATTGCAGTGCTGTGACCGGGAAAGAAAGTTATGCGTTGTAAAGTAATATAGAGATAAAGTATTTATTATTAATAGTTGAATATATTTTTAGAAGCAATTCATGTTGTATCTAATGTTGAATAAACTCGTTTTTTAATTTCCTAAATAAAAAGAAGCTCATAAAATTAAACGTAAATTGGTAAGATGTTATTATTCGTCATGACGAAACATTAACGCGGTTAAATATATTGGATAGTTACACTTATTCTATGACGTCATGTTGGTATCTTGGTTTTATTTCTTTAAGAATTTTTTTTCGTATTGTGTACCCGACGTAAGATATCTCTCTGTGTTACGTTTACGCTTAATTGCTTTAATTTTGTAATGTTTTTGTCTAATTAAACTATTAAAAATTGCCTTAATCTATGGGGTACTTAATAAATGATTATAAATTGATAAACAGTTGATTAAAAGTAGTAGGTAAACTTGAAATGTTACATTTACACAAAAGTTACGCTATAGGACGAGTCAAAATTGTAAAACAAGATAAATCTATACCTATTAGAGTTTTATTGTCGTCTTCAAACGTCAATGTTTAAGCAGTTGTGGACGAAGAATATTTCTGAGGCCCTGAGCGGTAACAACAATGAATTACTTATGAATGCTTAACTCCTTATGCGATCCTCAGGCAAACGGGGTACTCCGGTGGCTTGATCTAGTACATCTCAGTTAATTCAGTTAATCAATGATCTAGTATATTTCAATGTGTATGTTAATTGCTCTACTACAAAAAAGAGAAAATTTCAATATTCAAGGTCCATTAGCATCTCTTGAATTTGAGACTACTTGGTCCTAGAATGGATAGTCCCGTCGGCTCATGTAAAACCGGATGCAGTTCAATTTCCATCCTGATCATTCTCAAGTTGCTTTGTGTATAAAAAACTAAGCATTACATTGCATTCAGATGACCATTTTTGGTATTATTTTTCTTTCTTTCTTTCTTTCACAGCAACCGTTGTCGGTCAAGGCCTGCCGGTACTACTAGTGGGCCTAGCTTTCAGTGCCTTATGGATTACCCATTGCAGGATAGTCAGTCTTACGTATGGGGGCACGGTCCATTTTGAGCTTGAGCCCATGGCGGGCATGTTGTTAAGTCGTACGAGCTGACGACTGTACCACCATTTCGGCCAATTTGTTTTCTTTATTTTCTAAAAAATCTAAGATCTAAGAATTAATAAATAACAAATAACAAATCTAAGATAAGACTCTGGTTTTGAAAGTGTTTGAGTAAGATTTTTTTAACTAACACAAAGTAAAACATTAAATCAAAGTAGTACAAATTGGCTTATTACACAAATGGAGCTCACAATATCAAATTTAGCTTTACCAGTTGATCAAAAACTACCTCTAGTCATCATAATCAGCCCGTATTCGTATCAAATGGTCTGGTCGGATGAGGTGGATCAAGACGTACAGTCTCGCACCGATTGGACTAGCATGATTGGCAGGTACTTGGCTATAATTTTTGACACTTCCAGTGTCGGCCGCTCGCACTAAATGGCAATTGGCAGCCGAAACTCGAAACCGGAAGCCAAAACGGTCAGCTGTCAAATAGTGAGACACTGGTCACAGCGCAATGTTTTAGATCGGTCATCATCATTAGAGTAGCCAACTTGTGCCGGGCACTGGGAAATGCACGGTATACCACATAGATGTGAAATAAGGAGTGTTGCGAGTGAGAAGCCAGAATCCGGAACCAGACCAAACCAACGTGACCTGACTCCCGATGGTGAAGCCATTGCAGTGTACGAGCTTGGAATTTTTCCAGGCTTTCTACTGCACACCATCATCATCATCACCATCATTCATCAATTACTCTCCCGTGGTGGCCAGGTCGCACCCGAACCCACGCACATACGTGTATGCAACAGCCTGAACAAACGGACAGCACGTCGACGTTCGGCAGCAAATGTGCAAAGCGTATAATTTTCTGTTTCGCACGAAGAACCAATTTATTATCAACTATAATTGACCTCGTTAACAACAATGACGGTGCATGAATTCGTTACGGCACCCGCTCTTGTCTGTTCACCATCGTGTTTCTTTTTTTCAGCTTACCTCGCCTCGTAATCGAACCAACAGAAGCCACAGGAGCGCCGATCGATCTGTGTCCGTGATCGTGTGTTTCTCCTGGCGCGTACTAAGCGCTAAAATGATGAAGCTAAAATTTATTTGCATACGCAAAGCTATGGTGGAGCGGAGTTAGGAAAGAGAAAGTAGCAAAAGAGAAAAGCGCAAAACGATCAATATCTTTCTGGTGCACCGTAATTAGTTTGTTTACTAAACATTTGTAATGAAAGGGTGTGTCGCAGCACAGTATAGAAAATGTTGTTATTAACATTGCTAATCAGTCATATGAACGTAGCTTGGACATGTCTTTATAGTTTTGGTCGCAACTCATTTAAGTAAGTAACAGACAAAAATAGATTTTTGTATTACATGTTAATAACTAAAATGCAAGTGGAAAGAGATAAATATAAATAAAGGTAAATTGTAAATAGCCTAAGTTTTAACCGGCAATCTAAAAACCTATTGACAATGATATTGAACATTTGAGTACAAAAATACGATGATCAGTTAATCATTAAGTTACATGGAATACCAAAAGACTTCATAAACTTCAGTAAAGAATGAATAAATAAAATAAAATATGATCTCTTAAAAGTATAAATGAAATATATTTAAACGCAAGTCACAAAATACTAAGAAGAAGAAAAATAATTCACTTTTCAACTATATAATAGTCATACAACTGCGATAAGATCATGGTCCTGACAATAAAGATCATCACGCGTGCACTTTCAATTTCGGCGTTAGTCACGGCTCAATTTTCTATTGTGATGTTTGTTGCTTTTTGCTTGTTGCCACCGATGTTTCGATAGTGCTCTCCATCTTTTACTCTTTCCTCAGCTTCGCTTAATAGCATTTGTAGCTACAGCTTGCCCCCAGTGTTTGGTTGATGCGTTTCACTATTAGCTCTACTGCCCGTGACGATTGTTATGACTTTTATTTGTGTTATTTGTTTCCGATACGATAGCACAAAACTTTGCCTCTCTGCCACAACGCAAGGCAATCGAAATTGTCCAACTGGTTGTCCGGCGCCTGGTTAGCGTTAAATAGAGCTTTAGTGGAAGTGCGTGGTGCGGGAAAGGGCCAGAGCTGCAGTGGTACCCGACAGTTTTCCGGTCATCTCATTCTTATCCCCTCGAGGCTCGGACGGGTCCGTCACGTAAGGCCGCCAGTGTGGTGCGCCAATGTTGTGCTGTGTCATGTTCGATGACGATGGCCATAGAATTAAACACTTTAAACAAGCGCTCGCTACCCGGAGCATCCGGAGTTCCTCTGGACCGTGTCGGCTGGCCGGCCGGACGGCGATACGAGGCGTTTCGAGTGGACAAATCTACCAGAGGATGGTGCGGTGATGCGACGCGCTTGTCGGACTTGTTCGAGGGCGAACTCGTGTTAAGTGGCTCGTGTTTTTACTGTGGCATTGAGAAGGCGTCCGCATCGTCTCCGGCCAGCTGTCTGTCCTCGCGACTGCTGTTACTGCTGCTGCTGCTGCATTAATCTCGTGCTCATCAACACTGGAACCGGTTGTTGGTTTTTCCTTACCCGCTTCCCAGTTTTTTTTTTTATCATCTCTCTGAACGCGGAATGAAGACAGAAAGAGGCGTCAAGTGGAGGAGTTAGTTGATGGTGATGAAAATGTTTCATGAGATGTAATTTAGCTGACTGGCTGCAAATGTCAAATGGCGATCAAAAGCCTACATACTACGAAAGGGGCGGGTGGCTGAGCGTGTGGAGGAGCGAGAATTTAATTCGTCAGTAAAACGGACGACTTGTCTGTCAAAACATTCAATTTGTGTTATTTGAATGCATTGAGCATATCTGCCGTGGATCAAAACCAGGGGATGCTTTGGCCGTTAGGGATGGGTGGCCCATCAAATGGGACTGTGTTTGATCAATCAGGTTGCGATCAGGAATGGAGGAGAATGCGTAGGGACAAAAGCAGCGAGAGATGTGTGGTCTTTGTTTCGCATCTCTTAGTCATGGTGAAGAAAATTGTTTTCTTGAAGAGGTTTATGTCCTGTGAATCATCCAACATTTAGCTTTGTTACGATTGGTTTCAAGAAAGTTTGAGTAATATGTTTTAAATGTTTTTGAAGATTTCTGGAAAATAATATATTTTGGTGTCATATTAGAACAGATGCTACATCAATAGCTACAACGTTACATTTTTAAACATGTTTGTACGATACCATTAAGTAAAGGGCTAGCTTTGTTTTAAATGAGCTGTTTTCTTTAATTGTTAGATCTTGGTACAGCGCCTACCGTTACTATATGGACAGTGATTTTCGCGATTTACGGAAAATCTCGAGGAGACAGATAAAAATAGTGAATGTACGAATTGTGAACTACTGCAATACTATTTTATATCTTTGTATATTTTTTTCCAAATTTTAGGATGATTATTACATGTCTTATTACTAAAACCAAATTTAGGGTTATAAAGACACTTAGAAAAATAGGGCTTTATAATAACTAATGCAAAAATATGTACATATAGCAATAGCATATGTTAGGAAGGTTTTACAGAAAAACATTATTGAATGATATTTAAAATAAAATTTTAACACATCTTTTAGGTTTTATAAGTTTTATTAGGATAATTATCAAAATATATTGTTTAAGGTATCAATAATGTTCAAAAACCATTTTTTGCAGTTAATGATTTATTTGAAAATACAAATCAAAGTATGTAAGAAGATCATCAAAAAATTATTTTAATTTGCCAGGAGATCCTTATCAATTTAGTGAATAACGGTTCAAAACTGTTCCGATCAAACAAAAGCGACACGAAATCCTCAACGATCTTTTAACAGAATTAACGAACAGAATATTAACGTGATATGTTTTCCTCCCACCACCTATCACTTGTTATAGCCTTTAAGTCGCATGTCTATGAGCCAAGTTTATATTGGACCGATGTACCCGTAATCAGGACTGACTATCCTGCTTTGGCTAAATCTATAAGTTGGTCATGTTGGTCGAGCCATCATGGTTGTACCAACTTCAAAAACTTATTGCTTGTTATAGGGTTTAATTGGTTCCTTTAATGCTAACGAAAACAAAAAAAAAATAGCACGATTACAATACTTATTCAATGTATACATAAAATATATGCATAAGGCTTAGACCACTAGAAATAAGGCACTATGCATTGCCTGTATCTTTTATGCCAATAATGCAATTGAAAAACTATGTTTGAATGAATCATATGTTTTATTATAATATATTTTTAAAACATATGAAACATATTCTTCTTTTCTACGAAGAAAATCTTGAACTTTTCTGTTTATACCTCCCATCAATCGGCGCACAGCTTCTTCAGTCACTGTTCTTCAGTAAATTCCACCAATTCCTCATTTGTATGATGTCCTTAGTTAATGCTCCTTAGTTACTGTTGCTGCTTATCGGGGACGGTACCGCGAGCATCGGCTTTATAAAATTTTACCCCCGGGATTTGTTTGATATCGGCTATCACGTAGGTTTAATCATCCTTCAAAATGCAACCATGCGGTTTGATCAGCACTTGATCGTACAGCTTCCGAGTCCGGTTTCTGGCCATTGTTTGTTGTTTCATGTTTCGATTTGGATGTTTACTGGCTCGAAAACACTTTAAACCTTCTCGAAGTCGGCTTTGCCGTACAGTAGAGCGGTGAATGTTAAGTTTTTCGACCAAATCGCAGTCCGAGATGTTTAGTTTAGCCTGCATTTTCCGAACTACTTTCGATTGCATTTTATGATTCAGAGTACTAGCGACAAGGGCCCCCGGAAGGATGACCGTTGGGGCCCCAAGGCTGGCGTATCATTTGCACCCCCCTCCTCCCCCCCCCCCCCGCCAGCAAAAATTTTAGAGCCTGTGACTGATGATCGACGGGGCCCCCGACGGCATTTCAATCTCCTAACAGCAAGTTTAGTGCCGCTACCACCCCCCTCCCCCCCCGCCACAACAACATGTACCATTTACAGAGGGCCTCAGCTCGTCTTTCCGCCTAGGGCCTGAGATACCCTTATTCCGCCACTACGCGCAAAAGTCGACTTAGGCAAAGTTTATCGTTTTGCCAGCTCCCGAGATGACACTGGAGTAAGCAGATAGTTGTGAACAATCAGTTTTCGCTTCTCCGCTTGCATGTATCAGGACGTTATATCAGGAATATCAAGAAGAGCAGGAATAATTAAATTTACATGCAAAAGTGTAGCGTTTTTCAAAAGATTCAATTTTTGTCCATAGGGGGCACCACTATAATTGAAACAAAGTGCCACATTTCTAAATGAACCAATATTTATATTTAGTCTTAATTTTATCAATTGATTTGTGCTAAAGTTATAATGTATGTACCCGCAAATCATTGAATACATATGCAATATAAAACAAAGATTTATTATTTATTGTTTATCAAAATTGTTATTATTTCATCCATTAAATATTTAAGTTTTATTGTGCCGCAGACGACACCCGTCAGCTCAGTAATAATTGCGTGCATGTTTTTACAGATAACCAAACAGATTAAAGAGGTAAAACGATTAGTCTGAATCGCATTTAAAGCACAACCACGTCTTTCTATCGATATGCGCCATCTGGATATGTTGAGTATGTACAAATCAACTGCTGTGGAATGCCAACTGTAGACCCATCCATTTTGATAATTTCTTCAAATTATCCATTCATAGACTTCATTCTTCACTCAACCATTTCGAATCCCTAATCGAAGATAGTACAAAAGCTACACAAAAATAAATAAACAAAAAACAAAAACGAGAAGCGTGTACCCCGTAATTTTACAATTAAGCCAAACAGCAATCATACGAAACCGTTAATCGAAGCAAAGCAAAACAAAACACACAAAAATGGTTGCAACGTGATTCTACGTGATTCTACTGTTGAGGAATAGATGAGGTGAGTGAAAAAGTGGTTCAAAAATATCACTTCAACACACCCCAGAGACGCCAGGCCACCCTGAATGTGGTTTCTTCTGCTGGGGTCCGTCCTGTCCGAAGACAGTCTGATTTCATCTAGCTTTTTTGTCAGTGGGTGAGCTAAACGATCGTGTGCAATCGGTCCTGCCTGCCAATGAAGGAGATCGGGCGGGCTATAGGCTATGCCACAAACTGTTGAGTCATCCAACTGCTACCTTTCAAGTTCATTTCACATCCTTCCCTAGCCAATTCGCGTGTAATGGAGAAGAAATGTTTTAAGTGATCATGGAACCAACGACGAGAATGTAGAACGATGGTAGAATTGACTCGAACGCCAGAAGGCAAGAGGCTGCCTTAAAATTGCTTAATGCTCAATGCCATGTTTGGGTAAAGCACCGTTTAGTTGGTCAGCAATGTTGGTTTTGCTTCCTAAGAATACTTTTGTTTGCTTTTGTTATTTTGTGTTTTCATGTAGTCAACTCGTCTAATGGCCAACGATGCCTGCACTCTGGCTAGTTGCTTGAGAATAGATTTATGATAAATTTGAGCGATTATCCTGTGCCACATGGCATTAGGCACCCAATGAAACGATTCCACCTCAGCTAGGATTAAGCAAACTAGCGCATCATTTATTTTGAATCGTAGGACGGTTACAACCACAGTATATTGATGTTGTACAGAAATATGTAGGGGAAGGCAGGTAAAGACGGACAGTGCGTGTAAGATGGACTCTTCTCATAAATACACGATAAAAGTAATTATTGAATAATTCAACAAAATAGCATTCAAACTGAAGCTATGCCAACATGTTTGAAAACATGCGTTATGCTATTACTCGCTCGACGATGATGAGGGGCCTCACGAAGCCCAACATTTTGCCATGACTTGAACCACTTCAATAAACAAAAAGAAGAGGAATTGATTTCATATCCTTGAGGAATAGATAAGAGATTCTATGGAATTACAAAGATCAAAAAGTTGAATTTTTACATGGTGGAAACAATGGTCAAGCCATTGTTAACAAGTCCATCAAACAAGCTGGGGTCGCGGACTTTCCGCAGAGTAATTTCCTAAACGGACGGAAAACAATGCTTCTATAATCTGGAACAACGGAAGCTGTTAGTTCTCGATTTTTCAATAATGCTTATATTCTATATTCTACGATATGTTCTACGGCTCTAAAAATTCTTAAATTCACGGCTGAATGAACAGTCTTTGCAAACAGCTAAACATGTTTTATGTTGGAGGAAGGACGTGGAAAGCAATGGGATATATACAAATACTGTAAAACTCATACCCTTCGTATTTATATATCCCAATATCTTTAACATTTTCCTTAACGTGTCCATCTTAACTACTTTCCTCTATCAGTTTTTTCACTATTTAGTTGTTGGTACATTATTTTATTATTCTTATTTTTTACAGAGTGTATACTTGAATCCAGTTTTTTGGCTTCTATTCGGAAATATAAAACATTATATTATCAAGTTATAAAACGAGTTTCAGAATTGAGAATTGAATCAAAACATGAGTTCTATGATGTGATATTTGAAATGTTTTATTATGTTTTTGGAAACGTAATTTTATTACAAAATTTCCTTGACACTTTACAAAAACAGCATACTGTCAATAACTCTATAGCTTAAAACAAACTTTGTATAACGAGACAATAAATTTCTGAAAATCCGGCAAACACACCATTGCTTCCACGACATTTGTTACAAAATGGTGGTAAATCTACAGGCGTACCGCGCGGGGCAATGCGTTCAACTCAGCACGTCATCATGTTTCGTTATCGCGTTACAATTTATCGAAAAATAAAAACCAATCCTCCCCGCCATGTGGCACCCAGCCGCGTGACATGTTCGGTTTGTACATAGCATCTATTGCGATTGCCACATGTATCGTTGAATGTGTGTGCTAACGATGCGTATCACATTTTGGCGTATTCAATCGGAGCCTCAATGGAATGAAATGTATGAATATTAATAATCCCCTTGACTCGCTTCGTTTTCACAACGCGACTTCATGCTGTGAACGAGGGGTGAGAAACAATGCGCCAGTGTCAGTTGTACATGGTGCCGGAGGATGTAAGCGGCAGTCTGTAATAGAATTTCGACCCTTGTTCGCTCGATAATGATACACCATTCTCTGCTCTTTCGCACAAAAAGGATGGCAATGGTAGGGTGGAAAACAGTAATGGCGGCATCAATTCGATAATAGAGGTGGTAGAAGGTATGTTTTCGTTTTTGGTTTGTCAGCAGTTATAAAAAAGCAGCAAAGATCATGCGCAAATCATGAGTCCGATGAAGTACGAATCAGCAGCTGGGGTAGTGTTTGGCTAAGCTGCAACTTGAAACAATACAAATTTAACTTCATATTATTGTAGTGTCTAGTGTTTAAGAAACTTTTTTTTGTAAATAGAATAATTTTTTACGTGAATGTATGTTTTTTTTTTAATTTTTTTATGGCAACCATTTCCCCCTGAAAAATATTTTAATACCCATTCAATCTCTTATATGTCAATAGCGCCATCTATTGGCAATGGAATGGCACTATACAATTTGAAAATGCAACAACTCAATTTTTTTACACTAATGTCATGAGTATGAAGAATACGAAAAATACGAATTTTCACTGGTTTCTCATTATTACTACACACTTTAATTGCGCTTGAATTGTGAGCTATGAAAACAGAGAATCAAGTAATTATCGAATATGGCGGTTGTCATTGGCCTATTCAACTACCAATTTCATTGGCCCTTCGTTAGACTGACCAGACGGTACGTATTTTACTGTATGAAAGTTCCGTTTCGGAAATTTACGGTCGTATCCTTAAAAACCCGAATTTGTACCGTTTCTCGATGTTCTGGGAATAAGAATTAAAATGTCAGAACTTTGTCGGAAATACCTACAAAACGGCATTAGAGTACATTGAGAAACAGAACAGTATCAACGACATAACAATCCAATAAACAGCTGTCCACATGCTTAATAAAATGCCAGATTTAGAGAACACTATTGTCCACCACTTGTTAATTGACCAAATATTAAATGAATCGATTGAACAAAGATGTGTTTTCCTATTCGGACATTGCTTAAGCATGTTTATTATTATTATTTTCTTTTTTCTTTGGCACAACAACCGCTGTCGGTCAAGGCCTGCCTGTACCACTACTTGTGGGCTTGGCTTTCCGTGACTTTATTGATCCCTTCATAGCAGGATAGTCAGTCCTACGTATGGCGGCACGGTCCATTTGGGACTTGAACCCATGACGAGCATGTTGTTAAGCCGTACGAGTTGACGACTGTACTACGAGACCGGCTCATATTTATTATACAGTTGTTTATTGGGCTGCAAAACTCTGTAAGTTATCTAAAAATGTTAAGGTTAAGGAAAATCGGTTGTATGATTGAAGGACGTTAATAAAAGATATTATTGTGAAGGGTATTAAGAATTGGAACAGTTCCTTTCATAGAACGTTGGGTGCACGTTTTTAAGGTAATGGTAATTATGTTACTAGAGTACCCTGAATTCAAGTACAGTGGTACCCTTCATAACGAGTATCCCTTATAAAGAGGTTTTCGCATAACGAGTAAAGCGAAATCAAATACCTCTCTTAACGAATAAAATTTTGCATAAAAATAACATTTCGCATAACGATCGATATGATATTGTGTTCCTGATACGTTTTTCGATGCCAATGTGAAATTAAAATCACGATCGGTTAGTTTTGAGCATTTCTTTAATTTTGATTGTCGCTTAGGAAAAATAGAGTATCGATACTAAACACCATTTCGTATAACGCTATTGTCAGCAGAAAACGTGCCATATGCAAAAGTCTGTGGTATAAGGACGAGTGTTACTTGCACGCTAATTATCTGGATATTACTTGTTCACGAAGGGGAGAGTTTCCCTTGCTAATTGCTGCCACTTGGAGTAGTTTCGCTTATGGAAATCTTTATAGTCGTCTAAGTTGTGCTGAAAAATATTTGCCATACATTTGTTTTAATTGTGATTGAATTGGGTTACCAAGCAAAAAACCGTGGCAGGAAAAATACTAAAACCTTTAGGGGCGCCACAAAAGTGGTCCCTAATTTTTTAAAGAGATACGCAACACGCTTTGCTAACTACATGCACCAGATGCACCAGATGGAACTCTGGTCGCTACAAACCTATTAAAAATCGTTCGAAAAAGTATTTTTAAAAGAAAACACTAAATATGTTCAAGAAAATGGATCAATTATAATGACAAAGAAATAGTTATCCAAAAATATATTCCAATTACTATAAATATGAAGACATATTTAATATTTTTAGATACGTATATATCCTTTTTTAGGCCGGTCTGGTAGTACAGTCGTCAACTCGTACGACTTAACAACCTGCTGGTCATGGGTTTCTAGCCCTAAATGGACCGTGCCCCCATACGTAAGGCAGACTATCCTGCTATGGTAATAAATAAATAACTGAAAGCCGAGCCCACTTTACTAGTGGTACAGGCAGGCCTTGACCGACAACGGTTGTTGTGCTAATGAAGAAGAAGAAGAAGAAGAAAAGATACGTCCTTTTTACCAGCACATTTTTAGTCCTTGAACAATTGTTTTACTTTTTATATAAATTATATATGGAAAAAGCCTCCCGCATTAGACGTTTGTTGCATAACGAGTGAGAATATGCCTTCTTGGAAAGACTTTTTCTTCTTTTTGTTACAACAACCGCTGTTGGTCGGGTTGTCTGCCTATACAGGCGGTCCCCGAGATACACGGTACCTCTTATACGCGGATTCGGAGATACGCGGTTTTCTAAATTTGACAATTCTTTGAGCAAATTGTACTGATTTGACACATCAATTTTAAATTGCCAAATAATTTCCGTTTTGATCGAATGTTAAAAACTATTTAAAATGGTTTAAAACTGTCATATTCAGTCAGAATCATATCAACTAATTCATAAAGTAACTATAACCTCCCCCTACTTGCAAAATTACACGACCATTACTGATATTTTAGCTGGAAACCACGAGATTCGACTTACGCGGAAATTCGAGATACGCGGTATTTTGTGGCCGTTTTCGGTCTCCATTAACCGTGTATCTCGGGGACCGCCTGTACTACTAGTGGGCTTCGAGTCAGTGACTTATTAATTATCTATAGCAGGATAGTCAGTACCATGCATGGGGACACGGTCCATTCGGGGCATGAACCCATGATGGGCATGTTGTTAAGTCGAACGATTTGATGATTGTACCACGAGACCGGCCCCTTCCTAAATGTAAAACTTTAGGGCCTTTTTGGCTTTTCATAAGACCTTTTTGGCTCGATCAGACGACTGAACAAGATGGTTGCCAACGCGCTGACAGTAGCACATTTTAAAATTTGAGGAACAGATCTGAGATCTAATTAGCAAGTGTTTATTACTATTGTGGCCCAACCTGATTACGCAGTTCTGTCCACCTGGGCGCGCCACTCACCGACAGCAGTCGACGGTTGTCGTATGATGTGTGCGGGAAAGGATGTGCGGGAGTTAAGAGGCAAATGAGGCCAATTTCTCAAAGTCTCTATAAAACAAAGAAAAAAAAAGTGCGTGAGTTCCCGGGTCACTGACCAGAGGAGCGGATAGGAGAATAAGGCAGCGACGGGAGAGAAAAAACACATTCGTGCGGTAGAGCTAGGCTAGGATGTACGGGCCCGTTTTACGCGATCCTTTGAGTTCGCTTGAGTTTGAGCGCGTATCTTATCATTTCCAACTTCTTTAGACTTTTGCCGTATGTAGCCTAGCCTTTGTGTCCGCCTAATACGCATTCTAATTATTTGTTTACGTTCTCCATTTTGGATTTTAAAGAAGCTGTATCTTATGGGGAGACGATCGTGCGTTGCGTCTATCTTGTTTCTACTCGCTAGAGATGGATTCATTTCCGGAATGGTTTAATTCTCCTATGCTAAAGTTTATTATAAACTAAATTCTGATTAAAATTTGAATAGCTGCATGAATGGTCTGAGTTTTTGTAAGTTAGTGTTTCTTCTTACTTGTTATTGTTTTATCCTTACCGGTTGCGTTATTATTTTTCTAGACTAAATCCTAACTGTTTGCTAAGGTTTCACGATTGAAAAGGTTTCACGATTTTTGCGGTTTGCTTGTTAAAGAAAATCGGTTTGAATTTAAATTTGAAATTTAATCTCACGTTGGCGTTTAAAGATTTAAAAAATGTTCGTCAAAATAATTGATTACAGTTAAATCGTCGCGTTCTCAAAAAATTACATCGAACTTAACGATTTACAATTTACAACAACGTTTCCAAAATAAAAAAAATGTATTAAAGGACTTTGTAACTTTATTGAAACAAAAAAAAAACAACTATCAACTGTGTGGATAAAAAACCATGAATGGTTACATGGTTTTTAATCCATTCAGTTGATAGTTGTTTTTTTTTTGTTTCAATAAAGTGACAAAGTGCTAAAATGAATCATCTTTTTTAAACGTAACGACCTACTATGAAGATTTTGTCGTTGTAATGCTTTTTAGTTGTACGCTCGATAGTAAGCTGACAGTTCAATCGAAAATCATGCGTTTGTATGGAAAAACGTGCCAACTAAAAAGCACAATTTTAATACTTGATAGGAGATTGAAGTTCAACCAGTGTATAGTGAGATTATGTGTATGAAAAAATTTTCTACCTTTTGTGTCTTCAACAATCGACATTGGCTTACAAACGGGATCATATAAAACATTTTCATTCCAGTATAACTGAACGAGCACGTGATTGTCGTTTGTCTATTTGAATTTGACAGTTAACTGAGGGGTAGGACAGTATAGTTTGGTGTTCCGTGGGGTTCAAAATGAACCAGCTAAAAAACATTTGTATTTATATTTTCCAGCAGTTTAATTTGTTACTAAATTTTTAAATGCTCAGTAACAGCGAGGATAGAGTGTGTTTTCAAATGCAAAAATCAACAAAAGTGTAAATTATTTGTGCACCTGGGGACTTGTAATTGAACGAATAACATTGGACAGCAAACGTCAAAACCATATTTCAACGAAACAAATGTCAAGCTCCCTTCGCTCGCTTTGACGAAACAATTGTTAAAACGTCCATAATGCATAAAATAGTTCGTAATGCTGCTAATGTTAGTCATCTCTAATAATTTGTGGCACCGCGCGTAAAACAGCATACTTTCCGCTTCCTAGGCGAGAGTGTTCGTGTGCACCCACAGCCACAGTAATCATCGCGTTCGTGTCGCGTTCGTTCCGCGAGTGCTGGTGCCAAACAAGAAGAAAGTAGATCAGCTCACCAACTCCAGCGAGCGCGTTACAGCACACATACAGCGCCGTCCCGAATTGCATTCTCCTCCAGCGACGGAAATTCTTCGCTTGGCTGGGGGCCACAGCACCATCCGTGATCCACGTGAAAAGCAACACTACTACCCCCCCCCCCCCCCCTGCACTGCCCCTCAGCCCTCCGCACTCCGGCACCGTGATCCGGGAGTGGCGGAATTGTCGGAAATGGTCGGTTCGGTGCAGTAAGGGAAACTGTGTCGGTGGCAAACGCATCAAGTGGTGTGTGCATCATGACGGTGGGTGCCTCCGAAGAAAGTGGCAATTGAAGGAAAGTGGATTGAGCGTTTGGTGCGGAAGCGTTTGCCAGGAGGTGTTACTGGTGTTGCACGCCATCGAGCCGTGCCAGGAGCGAAGAAAAGTGAGGAAAACGAGTCGCGTGCGCTCACATTCGTGTGCGTGAGTGAGTGTGTGTGTGTGTGTTTTGAATAGTAGTGAAAATAATAATAAGCGAAGGTGTGCGAAGAAGAAGAAGAGTTTGTTTTTAATGTAACAACGAAGTGCCACTACTGCCAGAGGCCAAATTAGAAAGGGAAGAGATAGAGTGAAGTCCGTACGTTGTGTTGTTGGTCCGGGGTGGCTCGCTTGTGTGTTTTGCTTGCTCTCCTTGCGACTAAACCAGCACCCGGGCTGCTCAACGAATGCGGATGGTCCTCGCTTCGCCATCCTCAAGCGCATCCGGTCGTTTGCCTCAGCACGGCACCGCACTGCCACGGGCCAGCGACGACGAACGGTGGCACCCGAGGAGCAGCAGCATGAAATGAATCGACAGCAATGGGCTCGCAAACGTTAAAAATCCTGCGGCAGGGTGTGCTGGCCAGCTTGACCGGCGGCTGGTACTATGACGTGCATCAGAATGTCTTCTGCAATGCCGTCCATCTGTACATTTGGCTGTTTTTGTTGTTTCTTCCGTTCATCATTTATATGGTAAGTGTGTGGCAGTGGTAACGGAGGGTGGGAGTGCTATCCATTAGTTGTATGATTCATCGACACCGACGTTTTTCTGAGTCAGCTATTCGCAGCGGAAAACAAAACAAACTCAGCAGGATCAGTATCTTTCATGGACGATTCGGTTGATAAACAATACGACAACAGGAGCATATCAGCAACACCCCATAGTGAACAATCATGACCAGGCAAGAGGCAGAATTATTTCACAACACGCATAAATGTCTGCTCCCGAAAAGGAATATCAATTTCAACAAGACGGCGACAGACGGCCCCGGTTATTGGTAGCACCGTTGACCTAATTAATCCACATGGTCGAGCGTGAAGCGATGGTTCCGTGTGTAGCCGAGAACGGATTACAGAACACTTTCTCGATACGCATCCGATACACACACCCAGTGTCGCGTCAGTAAGGAAAGGGCACGCTAGAAGTAGGTGCACTGTTTTCGCAACATGCATCAACAACGACAGCAACGACACACTGCGCCACCCTCTATAATGCTCACGTAATCCTAACCTCCCCCTCGGATCGGATGGTGGTGGGACGGTAGGTACCGTACCGTACGCGAGCAATGCAGGGAGGCATGAGACAAAGCCCTCAGCCGTTGTTTTGCTGTCGATTGATTCAAGTAGATCTCTCTGTCTTACCGTGCACGCAGCGGCGCGGTGTGCTGCTGCTTGTTTTTTTGTATGCTCAGCCCCAAGCGGCCTTTATCCGGGCCCGTGCTGTGCGATGGCAAACGCTATTACACTCTTGACCATGGCCTTGTTTCATAATAATGTTTTAGAGACGCGCGCGCGAATCGCACGAATCATCATCCCGTGAGTGAGGTGATAAGCAAGGGTCGTGGCGGGCACGTGTCTAGCGGGAGGGTAGCTCTTTGCATACTTTCTTCTCGCGTGTAGGAGGTTAGTAAGAGCGCCAGCGAAGATCATTCAAAGGCAAAGGTCATTTGCGAATCGTTTACGGCATGGCCGATGATGATGGTACGGGCCACTCAAACCTTAATGTATATTATTTTACGAACCACCGAGCGCTTGCCGGCCTTGCCCAGAATGGAGAGAATATCTGTAGCTGAAATCGTCTTGCACTAGTTTCACTTGCCCGACGCGTTTGTTGCTAAATCCATTGCCCTAACGTGCGCCAACAGCGGCTGGCCCTTGACAGTCGTGTGACTTTCCCACTGGCTCGGGCTTTGCGTTGCTTACTGCTGCGCCGTCTGCCTAATGCCGTTACCCGGGCGCACGAATTTACCGCACCGAATAACAGCAGTTTCTAATAGTTTTTAATTCGCCTCTCGAGCATTTCGTTTAATTTTTGTCTTTCCCAATTTCCTCCGCCGAAGCTTGAGCGCGCGTGTGTCACTGACTCCGGCATGGCAATGGGGGAAAAACTAGTCCTAATTTATTAGCGAGCCGCCACAAAGACACAAACACACACGCGCACACTGAAAGGCCGGTGTAACCTGTCTAACATCTATCTTCTGTGGCTCCGACCAGTTTTCCGGTAGTTGGGGGTTGGTGGGCGAGCCTTTCATTTGCCGTGCCACGGTGCATTTCATTGGAGGAGGAGGAGGAGGAGGAGGGCGAGCAAGAAGGTGAAGGATGCCCACTACGAACGACTACGGCCGACAGAGTCGTTCGGACCTGTTCGCACTTTCATTTCTTGTGCGAATAGTGGTGTTGGTTAAGGCATGTTCTCTAGCAAGCGAGGGGGAGAGAGGGTGCACGTTGGAGACATTCATTGTGCGGTGTAATGCCGAGTGGCCGAAGTATGGCGCTAACATCCTTGTTATTTGTTGGATGTGTGTGGCACCGTTACGGACGAACGTTTTTTTTTTGTTTGGTGGAGTGAAAAAGAGACCAATACTACCACCAGCTTTTAGGGTTTAGTAGCTCCAAAATCCATTCTTTGGCTGGTCATGTACTGGTGCGGATAATGTATTGTTCCTTTACAATGTAACAAACAGCCTGTTTTAGAAGGCGGCAAGAAAGGCAAAATAATTAGTTCTACATCCAAAACCTTCCAAAACATTATTCATTGCGTCAACAAAGTGACGTAGAATGCTGGAGAACCTGCTGTCAAACTTAGGCTACACATGTTTGTCACCCATTTTGGCACAGATCTTGGCAATGGTGTGTTCTTGTGACCTTTTGCCTGTCAATGCATGAGTCATACTTTCCTTAGATTGTCTGTGTAGATCCGTGGCGGCCGATGATGGGCGAAGAAAGCAAAGGAGAAGAACGAGAGATAAGCATTGACGCCAGTGCCCAATGTGTTGTGTGTTGACCGTGCAATGGTTCGGTCCCGGGCTGGACTTGATCCAACAAGCATCAACGGCAGGACGAATATTTAATTGACATTCTGATGAGCGCACCATTGTTGTAAGCGTTGATAATAATCCCACAGATACACACATGGACATGGACACGTACACACCCACACACATAGTCTTTCATCACGTGCAGCTAAACGGTTGGGGTTCTATTTTGGGCAGAGGTTTTTAAGGGTTTTGTTTTTATCGGACAAAAACACTCAATAATCATCCCCATGCCAATTTGCTAACGTTTGTTTGTTTTCGTTTGCTTCACGCTTATTCCAGTACTTCCCGACCACCGTAGCGGTGTGGAGCGTTTACTGCGTGCTGATCGCGATCATCATCACGTTCTTCAAGATGGTGAACGTGGCGCTGCACCGCATGTACGACCGGGCACGTACACTGTCCGAGACGAACCTGAAGAAGCCCGGAAGCGCGAGCTCGAAAGTGCCGCGCGAAGCGGGCGCCGGCATCGGTATCGGCGGCTCGGGCGACGACGAGCCCGGCATCGAGATGCAAATCCTCGGCACGGGGGAGGTGGCCGGCAGCACGCCGCCGGCGAACGTGTCGTCGCGCACGTCGGTGGAGCACCACAGTGACGAGAACAGCTATGCCAACAGTGCGATCTCGATCGACTACCAGGAGCAGGTGACGAGCACGATCGATCTGAAGGTGGACGTGCATCGGAAGAACAGCTCCGAGTCGAGCGACAGCGGCCTGAGCGGCGGCGGCGGAGCGGCTGGCAGTGGGCCCACGGGTGCCGGCACCGGTGGCGTGGCCGGCGGCGCAACCGGTGGCGGTCTGGTCGGAGCGGTCGTGCCGTCGGCCGCCTGCAGCGATGCCTGCTTTCGTAGCGACCGCATTGCGGAGGCGAACAACGAGACGCCGTTCGGTGCGCCGGTCGTCCGGTACGGCGGGCCGGTGAAAACGCACACGGCGGAAGTGTGCAGCACGGGCACGCACAAGCGTTCGCTTTCCACGCCCAGCCAGGACCGGTTTTCCGAGCTGGTGCTCGAGACGGTGATGCGCGAGATGACGCGCGAGTTCGGCGATTTGCCGCTGGCCGCCAACGGTGCTACCGGCGCTGGCGGTGGCGGCAACGGGAAGAGCGGCGAGGCTGTGACGGGCTCGCGGCTGCTGGGCGCGCAGTCAAACGCCTCCCTGCGGCGGCATCAGTACAAGTCGAAGCGGAAACAGCGCTTCATGAACAGTCAGCTGCAGCGCCAAATATCGCTCGATTCGGAAAAGCTGAACGGTAGCAACGTGTTTGCGGACGAGCTGGCCGGATGCGATCAGGGCAAGTTGGGTGGTGAGATGCTCGATGGTGGGGCGCGCAATCGGCGACGGGCGACGGGCGGCGCCGGCAGCAGCAGTACGGATGCGGGCGGGGTCGGCCCCGAGGGAGGGTTGCAGCTGCAGCGGCACCTTAGCTCGGACGATCAGAACAACAAATCGGTCGGCTCGTTGTTCCACCATCAGCTGCACCATCACCACCACCACCATCACCATCACATGCTGGCGCTGCAGAATCTCGACCCCGATCTGTACATGGATCACAACTACACGAAATCGGCGGTCCAGCTGGCGATAGCGGACACGGGCAGCGGGAACGATGCGTCCGGCAAGATCACGTACCTGCTGCACCAGACCACCCCGATCCGGCGGGACTCGAGCAGCACCATGTCGGCGCTGCAGCTGCCGACGATCGCGAGCAGCAGCAGCGGTCCGGTCGGCGCATCCAGCGTCGGTGGAGGCGTGTCGGGGGACGGTGTCAGTACGGCGGGCCTGGGGGCGGGCGGTGATCGGGCTGTCAGCAGGGGCGGCAACAATGCGTCCGGCAAGCGGCGCAGACACTCGAACACGGCCGCCAACACGGCCGGCGGTAATGGCGCGGGCAGACCTCTGCCCCGGTCGCTGACGTCGGTCCGGCGGATTAAGAGTGCCGCGCTGGAAACGTGCAGCCCCGCCTCGATACCCAACCTGACGCCGACGCACCCGAACAGCGTGGAGGTGATCGGTGGGCAGACGCTGCGCAACCCGCGCCACACGGTGCTGCCGCCGCCCAGCAAGTGCTTATCGCGCAATCCGTACCTGAACTTGTTTACGAAATCGAACGAAGGAAGCAGTGGAACCGGGCTGGTGGACGTGTGCGGCGGCGGTGGCGTGGCGGGAGGGTCGTCCAGCTTCGCGGGCGCTGGTTGTGATAGTGCGGCTGCCTTCGAATCGGTGCTACCCGGTGCAACGAATGCCGGTAGCGACCCGGTCTATCCGATCGCGGAACAGTCGGACGAAAGTACGCCGGTAAAGAGTGCGGTCGGGACGGGCAGGGTGATGGCGCGGGACGAAAGTACGCCTCCAGTGCAACGGTTCGATCTGCACTCCGACTCCGAGGATGGGCTGGAGGATGACGACGAGGACGAGGAGGACGAAGGGGACGGCGAGGAAGAGGAGGACGACGAAGATGATGATGTAGATGAGGAGGAGGAGAACATGGAGCAGGAGGCGCCGGGTCGGGAAGAGCGATCGCGGCAGGAAGGAGAGGAGCTGCGGGGGGAGAGCTATTATGCCGCGGAAGAACTGAAGAAACCCGACAGGATAGGTGATAGTGAAGAGGATCTCACACTGCACGACCAGCTACGACGATTGCACCACCAACAGCAGCAGCAGCAGCAGCTACAACCAAGGATGTCCGAGGGGGTGGACGATTCGCTGGAAGACGCGGCTGGCGTTGAATCGGACATGGAGCATCCGGACAGTGGGCCACAGTCGACCGATTCCGATACGGAAACGAATGCCGGCTCGCGTTCGCCGCTGCTAGAGCCGCGAACGCATCGAACCAACTCCGAGCAGCAGGTAGGGGCGGCCACCATTGTGGAGGCGAAAAATGCGGCCTGCTGCGCCATAGTGCCTCCGAAGCTGATTGGCAGCGAAGTGAAGAAGACGTCCTCGAGTCCAACGATCAGCTGCAGCGACAGTAGCGCCCTGCACCTGCACCATCACCACATGCTGCGTTCGCCGATGAAGGCGTTCGAGGAGACGGGCTGCCTGTCGTCGAGCGACTGGGAGCAGGCCAGCGCAAGCTCCAAAGATCTGCTCATCGCGAAGGACGGTGCGGTGGCGAAGGAGGGACACGGTGCGAGTGGAGCACTGAAGAAGGCTGTGGCGACTAGTGAATCCGACCCGCAAATTCCTGGCTCGAGTGGTGCAGCTAGCAAGACGAAAACGAACGAGGAAGCGACCGCCGGCTGCTCGGCTGTTACGGACACAGCAAACGGCTCCACCCTGTCGGTCGCCCAACTGCAGCAGCAGCAGCAGCCGCGCAACTTGGGTGCGATACCGAAAACATCTCCACCCGGCCGCAGTGCCAGCGTGCGGCGGTTGAGCGTGGAGGAAAACTATCCCAGCACGAGTAGCAAGATCTACAATCGGTCCCTTTCCCAGCGACTGCTCGCCGAGCGCATACCGGAAAACTCCACTGCCGCGCCGCTAATCACGTTTCTCAACTACCGGTCCGATGTGCCAATCCCGCCGATCTATCTGCCCGGGAACAGTGCGCTGTCGGAGCAGCAGACGGCTAGCTTTACCTTTCGTCGACCGGCACCACTGCCCGCGCGTCCCTACCGTCAGCTGAACTGCCGCTTGCGCATGCTTAAATCGGATGGTGGCAGTGAGGGCGGCGCCGGCTCGTCGTCGCTCGCTCAGCCGGGTGTATCCTCTTCCGCTGGAGCGGCAGCATCGAGCGCCGGCACAGCCGCTGCCGCTGGAGAGTATTGGCGGGACGATGATAATAACAACTGCAACTACTGCCTGGACGCACTGGAAAGTCCGCAGACGCGGTTACAATCCCTGGCCACGGCCGGTGCTGCTGCCGGTGGTGGTAGCTTTGCTGGCTATCCTGCCGGCGCACGCAGCATCTGTCACGATGCGCTGATGCCGGGAACCGTCGGAGAGGTGCCTTTGAATTTCTACGTCACGGACGATTCCGATCGGTGGTTGCGCTGCGCGGCCAACGTGCTAAAGGAACGGTTCGGTGCGTTCAACCATCATCTGCACTCACACCACCACCTGCACCACCACCATCATCACCATCGGACGATCAGCATTAGCGGTCCGTCGACGAGCGGCACATCGGGCGTGATCGGCGGGCTGGGCAGTGGCGGTGTTGGCGGCAGCAGCGGTTTGGCATCGGGCGGCCCAACGGGCGGCACGATCTCGTCCACGGGCGATGACTTCAACACGGCGTCCATCAATTCGGGCAGCGGCATCGCGGACAAAACGATCGTCGCCTCGACCGATTGCAGTCTGTCGCGGGCGCAAAGCACGATCGACGTGGTGCCCCACTCGATGTTTGGCGAATCGGGACCGAAGGTGCGCCCGAAGCGGTACTACAAGCTGTCGCTGCGGTTTCTGTGCTTCCGGGAGCACCTGAACATATCGATGAACCGGCTGCAGCTGCTGGCGCTGTTCGATCGCGACACGAGCTGGGTGCAGGTGGTGCTGGCGATCGCGCTCTGCACGCTGGTCTCGCTGCTCGGCTCGCTGGTGCTGTTTCAGAAGTTTTACGAAGATCTGTACGCGTTCATCTTTTGCTTCGTGATTGCGGGGAGCCAGTACTCGCTGCTCAAGAGTGTGCAGCCGGATGCGGCGTCCCCGATTCATGGCTTCAACAAAACCGTCACCTACTCGCGGCCGATCTACTTCTGCCTGTGCTGTGGGCTGCTGCTGGGTATTCACCAGCTGCTGCGCGAGTATCAGCTCGACATGGGGCGCGACACGGTGTCGATCGTGCTGTTCGGCTCGCCGATCTCGATCGTAGCGTTTCTGCAGTCGGCTCAAACCGTACTGAAGTATGTGATACTGTTCTTTCCGCTGCTGTTCTGTCTGGGCCTGTTTCCGCAGATCAACACCTTCACCATGTACTTCCTGGAGCAGGTCGACATGCATCTGTTCGGGAGCAATGCGTCCTGCAGCCTGCTGGCGTCCTTTCTGTCGGTGGTGCGATCGATCGTCGCTTGCACGCTGCTGTTTGGGCTCGTGTACGGCGCACTGTCCGAAACGGGAACGCAGCACGTGCTGTTCTCCATGTACTGCGCGTTTCTGGTGACGGTGTCGTACCATCTGTCGCGCTGCGCCAGCGACTACACCTACATCTGGGCAGTGATCAAGTCGAGCCTGCTGACGCACTCCGACTACGATGATGCGTCGAGCAAGGAGGATTCGAAAATATCGTCCGACTCGGGTGACGACGGCAAGGAGGATGGGCAGCGCCATTCGAGCGGTGACGGTGGGGCCGGCGGTTCGGCCCGCTCCACCGACGAGATGAACCGGGACTTCGACGAGGAGGCGGGACGGGACGCAGTCGCCAAGGAGCTGGACGATCCGCTGCCCCGCAAGCTGCAGGATACGGTGACGGCTCGCCTCAAGAACGATGCGGTCGTGTGCGTGGTGCTATCGGTGGCCATGTTCAGCCTGCACTGCAGCACCGTGTTTACCGTGCTGCAGCCCGAAATCAATCACGTGCTGCACTCCGGTGCCTGCATTCTTGGCTTCCTGATGCATTACATCGTCCCACAGCTGCGCAAACACCTGCCCTGGCTGTGCATTGCGAAGCCGATCCTGAAGCCGGAAGAGTTTGGCCTGTTCGAGGTGCACAAGCTGTCGAAGATAATGTGGTTCGAGACGATGTACGTGGTGCTGTGCTTCTTCGAGCGTAACATCCTTTACCCGCTGATCTTCATCAGCGCACTGACCGCCGACTGCGGACAGATTGCGGACAAGTTTGGTCTCACGTTCGGTTCGATCCTGATCGTAATGTGCAGCTTGAAATGTAAGTTTATGAAGACGCTCACGAGGAGGAGTTATTCAAAAATGTATTTATTGTATTACAGGCGTTCGAAATGCGTACTCCGACACTGGCAGCCAGTACGTTATACTCATCTTTACGGTGCTCTTCTTTCGATCGGACTACAAAATGTCGAGTGAAACGTTTCTTTTGGACTATTTCCTCATTTCGATCCTCTATCGCAAGATTGCAGAATTCTTGCTAAAGGTAAAGATTATCACTAATATCCCTCTCAATTGGCTCAATTTTTAATTAACGTTGTGTGTACGTTGTTCTCGGATGGTTTCAGCTACAATTTGTGGTAACATACATCGCACCGTGGCAAATAACGTGGGGCTCCGCGTTCCACGCCTTTGCCCAACCGTTCAGCGTACCGCACTCGGCGATGCTGTTTCTGCAGACGGCGATCAGTGCAATCCTGTCAACACCTCTCAATCCATTCCTTGGTAAGAAGCGTGTCATCTAGCCCTTTTTTCCCATTAGCCCTAACATTTGATTCCTCTTCTCTTTTCTTATAGGAAGTGCCATATTTCTCACCTCGTACGTACGCCCGATTAAGTTCTGGGAGCGTGACTACAACACACGGCGCATCGATCACTCGAACACCCGGCTGAGTTCGCAGCTCGAGCGCGACCTCGGTGCGGATGATAATAATCTGAACAGCATATTCTACGAGCACCTGACGCGATCGCTGCAGCATTCCCTGTGCGGCGATCTGCTAATGGGTCGCTGGGGAAACGTCAGCCAGGGAGATTGCTTCGGTAAGAGACGAGCTGCGGGAGATTGCCATTGCGTGCGCAGTGTTTGCTGATTGTGCTTTTCTCTTTCCCTAGTGCTTGCCTCTGATTATTTAAACTGCCTTGTACACATCATCGAACTCGGCAACGGGCTGTGTACGTTTCAAATGCGTGGCCTCGAATTTCGAGGCACCTACTGTCAGCAGCGCGAAGTCGAAGCAATCTCCGAAGAGGTGGAAGATAATATCGGTAGGTAGACGGTTTGGCGCTGGCGCAGGCGCTTTCTTTAAAACGGCGGAATCTAACACACTGCGTTTAACCATTTAACAGGATGCTGTTGCTGTACGATCGGCCATTTGCCGCGTATGTTAAGTGCCAATGCAATGTTCACGACGCGCTGGTTAGCCTGGCAAGTGATGGCCTCCAAGTACGTGCTGGAGGGCTACTCAATCTCAGATAACTCGGCCACTGCCACCATGCAGGTGTTTGAGTTCCGTAAGGTGCTCATTTCGTATTACGTAAAGGTAAGTCGGGGACACTAAAGTTCCGACAGGCTGTTTGCGCAGTGTCTTACTTGTTCGTTGTCCTATCCAGAGCATCATCTACTACACACTCCGATCGCCAAAGCTGATGAGCTGGCTGCAGTCGCAAGCGATAGAGGAAGCGCTCGAACACACCACCGACCGGCAGTTTGTGGATTTGGACCCAGTGTTCAACATCAACCTGGACGACGACTACGACTCGCGGGCTGCCGGCATTACGCGTAGCAGCTTCTGGTGTATTTACGGCGACTGGATACAGTTTTGCAGCGACAAAAAGCGCCAGCAGCTTCAGGCGGCCCTGAACGAGCGAACACCAAGGAAAACTACCGGAGCAGCAGCGGCTACTGCTACCACTGCTGCTCCAACAACCGCCACACCTGGCGATAGTGGAGCTGGGAACTGTTTCGTTTCGTCCTCATCGAATGCAAATGTTATGAAAGCAGATAGTGCCAGCGGTGCGACAAAGGACGGGAAAGGATCGACGGGTTGTGCTGTCGGCACGAACACCGGATCGACGGTACTGGATGGCTGGATGGAAGCAGGATCGGCAGACAACAAGGCAGAATGTGGCGAATCTAGTGGAACAAATGGGAATACTGTACCAGCGGGCACGTCCTCGACCGGAGCATCGGCCGGATCGCAAGCGAATGGTGCGGGATCAACGAACAATGCATCGAATGGGTCTGCCAATGGGACGTCGTTTTTCAAATCGGTACGTAAGGCATCCGATGAAACCGAAACACACTGATGGTAGGGCTTTTAAATTAACACATATAGTTTATTCCCTTTTACAGAACCGTGACTCCCTGGTGACCTCGTTGTGTATGTCTTTGGCGCTGTTGGCGCGGCGCACTCTTGCCACCGCCAGCCACAGTTCCTCGTGCGGCGTAGAGTTCTTTCTGCACGGGTTGCACGCGCTGTTCAAAGGCGACTTTCGTATCACCTGCCCGAGGGATGAGTGGGTGTTTGCGGACATGGAGCTGCTGCACGGTGTGGTTGCGCCGGCAGTGCGAATGTCGCTGAAGCTTCACCAGGACCACTTTCTCTGCCCGGACGAGTACGACGATTACAGCAACCTGTACAATGCGATCGACTTCCACACGAAGGAGCTGGTGATTTCGCACGAAGCCGATCCGCTGTGGCGCAATGCGGTGTTGCGCGGGACGCCCAACTTGCTCGCCTTGCGTCACGTCATGGACGACGGGTCGGACGAATATCGCGTCATCCGGCTGACGAAGCGATTTCTTACCTTCCGGGTGATCAAGCTGAATCGCGAGTGTGTGCGTGGCCTGTGGGCTGGGCAGCAGCAGGAGCTGATCTATCTGCGCAATCGCAATCCCGAGCGGGGCAGCATACAGAACGCAAAGCAGGCGCTGCGGAACATCATCAACTCGTCGTGCGATCAGCCCATCGGCTATCCGATCTACGTGTCGCCGCTTACGACCTCCTATGCCGAAACAAACGCACAGCTCTGCCGAATAATCGGTGGCGAGATAACGCTGGAGAAAATTCAGTCCATGCTGATCCGCACCTGGAAGCGCATACGCCAGCGATGCCGGGAAGGGTGCAGCAGCGGCAGTGCCATCATCGAGGGCGAAATGACGGAAATGCAGGGCGTGTACTGCAACACACCGACGCCGAACAACACGCTGTCGGGCACAGCGGGCACGCTCTCGTACGGCAGCCAGAACATGTCGATCTCGGGCGCAGCGGCGACTCGCGGCAGTATGGCGAGCATTAACAAACCGACCAGCTCCACGCTGCTGGCAGGATTTTTGATACGCGAGAGGGACGCCGAGCGGGAGGCAATGGCGATGGGGACGACGGGTGTGCGCGAACGGAGCACTATTGCCAAGCGGAACGTTGGCAGCACGAGCAAGGACCGCATCGATTGGGCCGCACTGCAGATAAACAAGCGCGACTCGTTCCGCGAGGTGCTGGCGGAAGCGGTCGCTGCAGCGGCCGGCGGTGCTAGTGGCAGCGGAAACGACAGCTCTGTCGGAGCCGACGATGAAAGCCAGAGCACTGCTGGCGGCAGTCCTAACTCGACGTTGAAGCAGCAGGGAAGCGTTGAATCCACGTCCGGTCTGGCTAGCGGGTACGTCCACAAAGCGAACGTTCCTTCGTCGATGCTTTCGGGTGGTGGATCGGGGTTTAGCGCGGCCCTAGCGAGCGGAGGTAATGGGGTCGCTGCCGGTAGTCGCATTCCCGGGGTGCCGGGAACGTTGACCTTTACCCTCTCACCACCGGACGATGCTCCGTACTCGCTGTTTGTGATGGCGGAGGCGCAGCCGGACGAACCAAAGACCAGTGTGCAGTGGATGCATTCGCCGCCAACAATCGGACTGAACAAGAAGGTGATCATCGTGGATGCATCCCAGGTAGGTAGTAGGATCTAATCGGAAGACCTCGGTCAGCTTCTTTAAGCTAGTGAATGTATAGATTAAAATTTCCAATTGGTTTTTTTCCCAGATATATGACTGCCTCGATCTGGGGCGTCGTATCGACGTGACTTGGCCGAATGAACAGTTTCGGTCGAGTGGAGGACGCTCGTCGTGGAAAGAATGGAGCCCACAGGAGGGTATGGTGGGAAACGTGGTACACTACTGGCAGCCGAACCATCCCGACCATCACTACCGATCAAACGTAAATCGCACCATCCTGCTAGTTAAGATCGGCGAACGGCATGTACCGATCGGTGAAAAGGGTATAAAGGAGTACAACACGATCGGCTTGGTTGCAGCGGAAACTCTCCCCACTACCGTGCAGGGTGATGAATCTAGCAGGAGTGGCGTCGCGCCAGGACGACAGCATTCCCTGGAGGCAGTTAGTGAGGATACAACATCTGCCATTGCCGTAGACTCATCGACGATTGTGTCCAGCGATCGTGCGTCAACCGAAGCGAATGACATGCAGTCCTCCCAACAGAGTGAAACACAGATAACTTCCACGACCGGCAATCTAGCGAGCCAGGGTGGCACTGAATCCGAACCAAAGGGTGTACCAGATAGCATGGAGGAGCCTGCCGAGTCGTCGGTGGACGCAGCGCAAACGAAATAGTACCCGACTGGGGGCCGCACACGAAAAGCATCTGTTGCATCTCGAAGCACTCGAAAGACATCACATACGTTAAATGTGTTGCTTTAATTAACTAAGGAGGTTTTTGCGTGAAGGTTGGTAAGTTGTAGAACGAACTACACTACGACTGTAAATAGCTATTTTCATCATCGCCTTATTCATGTTATAGTTTAATTGTAGCGAAGCGTGGTTTGTTGTACGTGTTCATTTTCTGTAGTTTTCGTTAGCATCTCTGGCATCAATTAGGGCATCAGCTTTTTCACTTGATTGCACTAAGCTGCTAGATATGCGTAACGTAAACTTCACGAAATGAAGCACGGTATGCGTTTAGGTACCAAACAGAGGGGCGTAACAGAGAGTGATAAGGTGCAAGCATGAAGAATTTGGTCAGCGTAATGATAGAGGGATTAGGTATTAGGGACAACGTTTCCTACCTACAAAGTAACACGTAACATATGCAAAAAACCAATATCGAGTGAGTCAAAATTGTATCAAACAATGTTCCACTGTTGTTGAACAGTTTACAGTATTCGTACGATTTAGCTTCAATTTGCTCCGTTGTGTTGTTTACTCTTTTTCTTTAATCTCAAAGATTCACAAGACAAGTCACTTGTTTTTAATGCAATATCAATGTTTTTTTTTTAATGTTTCTCTACATAACTGTTTCGTGTATCATGTTATCTGTTTTGCTTTTAACACTCAGCAATAGTTTAAAAACGAGATTGTGCTTCATCTGTTTTCATGTTATTGTACGCATCCTACAAACATATTCCATGCGTCCCCCGATAGTTGTTTTCACAAGTCCTTTAGGCTTCAGAACGTAATATTTTCCGCACTTTCTATTACACAAGCTCTACTTGCGTACAGAATTTTAAAACTGTTTTACTAGCTAGAAAAATAAAACAAAAGCCGGAGAGCGCAGGGAGCGTAGATCGTTGAGCTAGGCCACCTCCTATTCCCCCATCATCATCACCTTTAGCATGAAACCGATTGATCTGTTGCGTATGCGTGAGTTATGTAGCGAGAGCGTAAGCGAAATGCCCGCAGAAAATCGCAAAAAAAAAGAATGGAATCGAAGGAAACAAACGCGATGAAATGTGATAATTAACGTTTAAGTGAAAACAAAAAAAAATCATATATAGATATGGTGTAAAGTAGATAAAAGATTGAAAGGCTTGCCTCTAATGTTTGCTTTAGGAATGGTTTTAAGGATTGTAAAGAGAAAAAAAAAACATAGATAGGACCAGACATAGTTGAAGAAAAAAGTCATGCGAAGAATTAAAATAGAGAAATCATGGAACTAACCAACAATGCTATATTCGGCACTCGTTTACTCGTTATATCGAAAGTTCGTTAAATTATTATGTAGAGTTCAAGAAATGACGTTTGCAACCAAACAAAGCAGTAAGACAACACGATACGATTTCGCATTCCGCGGACGATACGAGTGGAGCAGGGACACAGAAAGGGAGGGGGGAGAGGGTGAGAGAGAGAGAGAAAGTAGAAAAACACGATCCTTGAAGGAGGAATTAAGACTTGAGCCGGAGGAAGGAAGCGGGAGGAAAACCTGTACATTCTCCAGCCGGACTACACTGAAGAATGCTTATACCTTACTTTACGATATCCGCGTTCGTTCGATGAATTGATGAAGATTATTTTTTAGAGTAGTTAGCCTAGTTAGTTAATTACTTTACACCGATCATCAGAGATACGACGAAGGTGGAGGCGGGTACGACGGTCACGGTAGTTTGTTATCAAGTATCACAGGAGAGCGGAGCACTGGAGTCCCCAGTCACCCAGAAGCGCCGTGGTTATAGAATCGAACGCCTAGAGAGGAGAGTTACTGCTGTTTTTACTACTGTCTACTAGAACATGTTGATTTGTTCCATACTATCTCGCTTGTGTAACGTTTGTATGTATATATCGGTTAAACTAGAAACGAAACGAATGGGGGCGGTAAACGGCGAATGGCGAGCGGAAGGTGCGCGAAGGCGCTAGATAATCGAGCAAGAGCACAGTTGCGCAAAGATACGTGAGCATGCCCTTACATCATTACACAGCTAACTATCGAGCAACTATGAATAGGGATCCAAACCAAACAAACAAAACAATTGAACGAACAATGGTGACGAACCGTGAGGAGCCTGAATCTTTGGCGAGAGGTGGCTAGTATTTTTTTTTCTGTTATCATATAATCAAACTCGCTCATGGACATCTTTGAACGGATTCACAAGTTATGCCTTTTTTAACAAAACAAGAATAAAAACCAGAAACTTTTCAAACGTACCGAATTAAAATGCGAATCTTGTCCGCGCGATTCACGGCCACTGTAAAACTTATCCGAAAAGTGACGTATTTCGATGGTTCTTTCTTTCGTAGTAAATTCTGTTCGTAGTAAACTCGTAGTTAACACAATACAGCGACTAGGTACACGGTACTCAAGTGGTATCTACTTGAGCGAACGAAATTTATTACGCACCAAGCTTACACTCCGGCATTCGATTAGTTTTACCTTACTGGCTATCGATCGTTCGTTTAAGTAACTTTTCCTCAAAACATGTTCGGCATGCTCTGAACACTGTCGTTTTATAGAATAAAATTATGCATCGCTACGGTTCTACTTTACAAAAATATTCATCCTTCGCGTTTTTTTTGGATGGGGTTGATTTAGCAGCTTTCCTGTTTGAACGCACGAAACCTGGTTGAGTTTAGTAAAAACGAGTTGTTTGCAACTCTAGAAGCAGTTTGCTGTGTTTGGAGGAAACGCGCACAATATCCCCGTTTTGTAAAGTGTTGTCCGTCGCTTTTCTCTTCTCTCACACGGCGGACATTTGCATTCTTGGTTGCTAAAGATTCATAGTATCATATAGTAGCTTGACAGCTGTATCGCCTACAAAAACCATACGTGTTTCATTAACCATATCTGTAATGTGATTCTATCTGCACTTTTGGTCGCATAAGTATAGGGCATTAAAAGATTAACACTAACTTCACCTGCACAGACAACCTTGTCCTGAGCGTTGTTTGAGTGTGAGGAAATTGGAGCATGCTGAGTTCACCTACGTCACCGTTCGGGCATAGATCACAAAATTTTGTAGGCACATTAGATGTCTGCCAGGAATGTTTAACCCATCCCTTTGCGAATAATCCTCATACCACAGTCGAGGAATCACATCGGAACACGATAAGTGTGTGTGTGTGTCTATGATTGTCGTTGGATCTAGTAAAAATGCTTCAATCTTGTTCAACGAAGGTGTTGTAAGTGGTATAAAATGTCCCATTGCTCCTGTTTTGCGCTACCTATCGCACACCCAGGGGCTGGATAATCGAACGCTTTTCGCGGTGCACCACTGTTGTTAGCCGAGCAGTTGATGAATATCACAATGTTATCAGCTGAGGCGTTTAAAAACCAAAAAAACAGACGTTAAAATGAATACAAGTAAAGTGAGGCAAAACCACCCCAAGTCGTGTGCAGTGGCGCGGTACCCCGGTGTGAGTGTGTGCTGATAGGACGCTTTTGTATGCCTAATTGGAAAGTTGTTACTAATTTTTGTTTTCTCAATCAACTACATCGACGCTTACGCTAACTTTTTACAATTAGAATCCCCACTTTGGTTGGGATTCGGGCTTAAGGGTGTGTGTATTTTTCCCTAAGGTTTAGGTACCCCAATATCCTCTTTTGCGGGTTTTTGCCCAAGACAGAAGGAAGGACGGCAAAAGGAGAATTAATCCTAACCCTTCTTTGTCTGGCGAAAATGATAATCGCTTTTGGACGGCAATGAACAATGTTTTTAGCTTATGAAAGGAAATGGGAAGGAACGGGAAGACACAGGGGGACATAAATGAAACAAAATGGGACTACACATATTAAAAGGGACTACAATAACAGAGAACTAACCACCGAGCACCACTACCCTATATCAGTCGCTCCTCCGGCGGTGGCTTAAGCACGTTGTCCATCTCCAGTCTTGGGTTGCAGTACTCCTGGGCGCTCGGGCTGTAGGTGCCGCGGGTCGCGCGCTTATTGCGCGCCATCACCAGGAACGTACCGATCAGCGCACCGGCTATCGTTAGGATGCCGATCACGACCGGCACGACGATGAGTGCGATGTCCGCACCGGATGCTTCTTCGGCCTCTAGTGTCGCCTGTAGGGTGGAAGATGCATTTGGACACACAGGGAAACATTATTGAAATTGTTGTACCATTTGTTAACGGGTTTTTCACTACATCATGCTTCTCTCTATGTGACAGGCAGTTTGATGCAGCATGCGATGTAAATGAAATCAATCTAAAAATGATACACTGTTAAAGAGTGTGCAAAGCATCAAGGAGGGGTAACCAAATAGTAAATCAAACGTCGATCAATTAAATGCGATCTGACTAAGTGATCTACCGAGAATTAATGCGATCTTTGTAAGTCTTGTTACCAAAATAAATGACAAATCATACATAAAACTATCACAAACACATTGTGGTTAGTTGTGTGAGAAAGTACATTCTACCCAAAAGATAAACGTTAGACGTTAGTTAGTGTTAGTGTAAAAGTAGATGAACATATAAACCGTAACGAAACAGAAAGATAAAACAAAACCATGTACAGAGAAAGGTTCAGTATCTCGGCCATGGTGCGAAAAGAGTTGATTAGAGTAAGAATAGAACACTCCCCACAAAGTTATGAACATAGTAGTAGACCGTATCCAGATAGCTGATCTCATTGAGACTGTTATCGGCCTAAGGGCGACGATGTACCAGAAACGAGAAAGGTGAGAAAGAAGAGAGAGATGAGAATGCGTGAGAAAAGCGATGATGTGATGTATGGATCCGATCGAGCGAGCGATCGGAGCGATCCGATGCCCCTATCTATGCACGAAGAACCGGCTGTTTAATGAAGCAATATATGTGTGTTAGTGTTGCCGTCCACGCACAGACCGAGTGCGGTGTTGATGGTGGCACATACGCTGACATACCTGTTCAGAACAGTTGACACCCGTGTAACCGCCGGTACAGTTACAGTAGTACCTTCGTTCTCTATCACAATCCTCCACGCAGATGCCTCCGTTCAGGCAGACGTTCGGGTTCACCTGGCACGGATCGGACTGGGCACAGTCCTTCCCGCACATACCTTCCTCACAGTGACATCTGCGAAAATGGACAGTTGATTAGCACAGTCAGAGTGACGTTCACATGCGGCATACCAACCTGAAGGAACCTTCCGTGTTGATGCAGTGTCCTCGGCCACCGCAACTGATCCGTTCCTGCAGACACTCGTTGATGTCGTGCTCGCAGTTCTTGCCATCGAACCCGGTACCGGTACAGTTGCACCGGTACTCGTTGATGAAGTCGATACATTGACCACCGTTCAGACAGGGCGCCGACTCACACTCGTTCAGTTCCGTTTCGCAGAACATGCCCACGTATCCGGGCAAACAGTTACAGACGGGAATCTGCAAGAGAAGCAACATTGTAAAAGGCGTTTTCTTTTCCCGCGGTATTGTAACTTACCATTGCTTCCGTGTCACACATTCCACCATTTTGGCACGGTTCCAATCGGCAGAACGGTACGTCGCACAGCGGACCCGCATATCCGGCACTGCACGTGCAGGTGAAGTTGTTGCCGGTGGTCATATCTGTTGGAGAAGACACGCAGTTAGGACGAAGTTCAAAGCAACGGGTGAGCTTAACTCCCCAACACGCCGGACGGCCTCTACTCACTGTATCCATCCACGCAACGGGAACCATTGCGACACGGCAGATTCTCGCACGTCACCAGCCGGAAGACATCGCACTGCGGTCCCGCATACTCCTCCGTGCACGTGCACGTGAACCCAGCGAGCAGATCCTGGCACACGCCCCCATTGTGGCACGGGTTGGAGTCACACTCGTTGATTTCGATCTCGCACAGCTGACCCTCGTAGCCCTCCACGCACTGGCAGGCGAAGCTGGCGACGCCGTCGACGCAGGTCGCCCCGTTCGCGCAGTTCGCCGCCAGACACTCGTCGATGTTTTGCGAGCAATCGTCACTCTCGTACCCGGCCGGACACTCGCACGCGTACTGCTCGGACGGGTTGCTGCAGACGCCCCCGTTCTTGCACGACTGCTGGAAGCACAGGATGCAGCCCTGCTCCGGCTGGCTCGAGTTGAGCGTAAAGTGCCCCTCGGTCAGATTGAACGTGTCCGGGTAGATGAGCTCGTGCGGGAAGTACGGCAGCAGGAACCCGCCGACCCGCGTCTCCCCCAGGCAGCCCTTGAACGACGAGCCCTTGTCGATGCCGCCGCTCACCACGGAGTTGTTCTCGATGTGGGCCATCTCGGGCATGCCGCCCAGGTAGATCTGCTGCCGGCCGGAGAACAGATGCCGGAACGCGAAGTAGTCAATGTCGGCGGTAAGGCTCGGCTGCGGATCGATCGCCGTCTCCCAGCCCTTCCAGCCCGCCTCCAGCTTGCCGCCCTGGCTGACCTTCACCAGCAGCGTGTGCCAGTCGTAGCTATCGTCCTCGCCGGCCAGCTCCCGCTCGAACCGGTGCGTCTCGGGCAGGTCGCCCGACAGCAGCCACGAGATCGTTACCAGCTGGCGGATGGTCGAGATCTCGAAGTACATATCGCCATCGTGCACGTACAGCAGCGTGCCGCCGAACTTGGTGCGGTAGGAAATTTCGATCGTGTCCATGCTGATGTCCTTCCGGTCTTTGTCGTTGAACGAGAAGACCAGCGGCTCCTTGTCGTCATGGAACGTCATGTTGGAGATGCACTCGTAGCCGGCGTCCAGGTTTTGGCAGGTCGCATTCATCGGACACTTTTGCAGCTCGCAGAACTGAATGTCCTGGCAGTACTTGCCCTTGTAGCCTCGCGGGCAGGTACAGCTGGAAAGAGGAAAGGTGAATCATGAGTACGGTAAGAATGAGTGATGTCTGTGGTACTGCCGACTACTACTTTCTACAGTTTTTTGTAAAGATCTGAACATGAAGTTAATGGAACTAGCGAGAAAGATCTATCGGGAAGTGTCCCAAGAGGGTCGTCGATTTACCTAGCCACCGATAGCTTGTTCCAGAACTTTTTCATTTCCGCTAACGTGTCCACAAAGCTTAACCACTTGCACAGACTGTTCTGGCAGTCGAGCGAAAAGGAAGCGTGTACCGTAAGCATGTTAATGTAAGGTCATGTAGAAAGAAATTATAGTTCCTGATTAATACGTGTGCATTGGGCGATCGTGTATGACACTGATTTGTTTACACTTTCGGCTAAGTAAACTAGCAAAAATACATTCCAAATACTCAATAGTCCATACGAGTCATTTGAAGCAATGTTAGCTACCCTACACGTGAATTAAATGAAGCCATCCACTTACATGAAATCATTCCACGTGTTTTCGCAGTACGCATCGTGATAGCACGGTTGGCTGCGGCACAGATCGTCCGACACGATACCCTCCAGCACGGAGGTGCGATCGATCGTGACCTGTCCGAAGGGGGCGGGCAGCTCCAGCCCCTCCGTTTCGTTGCCGAGCGGGTACAGCTCGACGATCATGGCGTGCGACCCGTTCGACACCTGCACGTCCTGTATGATGCCCTTGAAGTACTGCTTCTCCGAGTCGTCCTTGTACAGGCTGTTGATCGTGTCGGCGTTCGGCGGTGGCCCACCCAAATACAGGACCTGCGCGTTCAGCTGCCCGGACGTGGACAGCGTCTTGCGGAAGTACTCCGTGCCGTTCAGCTTCACCTGGATCAGGGTCGAGTTGCGGATCACCTCGATCAGGTGCAGATACCCATTGTCCAGCTTGTTGCCACCGACCGTGTAGCCTTCCGGCGTGTCGTTGAAGATCATGCGCACCAGCAGCTCGCCCTTGGACAGGAAGGCGGCGACGTACGAATCGTCGCTCGGCGACTGGTTGGCGTTGGCGTTCTGATTGTCCGGATCGGACCCAAGGTAGAACACCTGGCCGGAGGGTTTGCGCGTCCGGATGAACATGGAAATGTCCAGCACGGAGCGGATCGCTCGGCGGGCCACATCGCTCACCGTCACCTTCACCGCGGAGTTGGTCGTGTTTTCGTGCCCGAACGTCGCCGCGGTAATGTTGTACTTGCACGTGTGCCCCAGATGCGGCCGCTGGCAGCTGCACGAGAACGTGTGCCACAGATCGGTACAGTGGCCGTTCGAGTGGCACGGGTTCGGCTCGCACTGCGGCGTCCGGGGGCAGCCCGTGTCGATGTTGTGCAGGGTGGTGAACTCCTGCTCCTGGCCCGGCAGCACCCACTGCCCGTTGATGACGACGTCCTCCATGCAGCCGACGAAGCTCGACACGGCGCGGGCAATGTGTTTGAGGTAGGGCTGCGCTAGCGACGGGATCGTGCCGCCAAGGTACGTGATCGGGAAGGACGTGTTGCTACCGTTCGTGCCTTCGTACGAGTTGATCGGGTAGATCGTTTGCTCGTCGTTCGCGGACAGCACGAGATGGGAGGAGTTGATCGCCACGAACACCTTCTGCCATTTGCTGTTGTTCAGCTCCGATCCGATGAACACCCCGTCCCAACGGTTGAGCAGCGCGGAGTGCAGATTCAGCCGGCCATTGTTCAGCACCAGAATGTACGAGGTAGCGCCATTCCCGAACGCGAGTATACCGTTCGGCAGGGTGGTCTTAAACCGCAGCTGTATGTCATAGCCCTCGTCCCGGGTCGTGTTGACCACGAGCAGGCTGCTCGCCACCAGCGACATGGTCGTCACCGTGTCGCACGTCTTGCCCTGGAAGCCCTGGTGGCAGGAGCAGTTGAACTTGTGCTGCGTTTCGTTCTCCAGGTAGGGTACGCAGGTGCCACCGTTCAGGCACGGCTCGTTAACGCACCCCGTCAGCTGCACCGAGCAGTTCTTGCCGCCCCACAGCCCGTCGCAGTCGCAGATGTAGTTGTTGCGGCCATCCATGCACGTGCCGTGCACGCACGGCCGGTACTTGAGACACTCGTCAATGTCCGTCTCGCAGTGCGACCCTTCGAAGCCCGGGTCGCACTCGCACGTATAGTTGCCGACGCCGTCCACGCACGCGCCGTTCTTGCACGGATTGCTCTCGCACTCGTTGATGTTCGTCTCGCAGTTCGTGCCCATCGTGCCGGGCACGCAGATACACTCGTAGCCGGCCGCGATCGCGTACGAAAACGGCTGCGCAAAGTGCACCGGCAGTCCCTTGGCACCGGCAAGCGCCGGCGGCTGGTACAGGCTGTAGTTGGAGCGCTGCAGGCACGTGCCACCGTACAGACAGGGGACGCTTTCGCACTCATCGATGTCCTCCTCGCAGTTCTTGCCGGTGTACCCCGGGAAGCAGTTGCACTGGTAGTCGTTGATCTTGTCCACACATTCGGCCCCGTTCGTGCACGGGTTCGATTCACACTCGTTGATGTTCGTCTGGCAGTAGATGCCCGAGTAGCCGGTCGCGTTACAGTCGCACTGGAAGCCACCCAGCTGGTCGATACACCGTCCTCCATTTTGACATGGTTGACTCTGTAAAGGAGACACGAAGTTTCGATTAGAATAATCCGCTCAGCTTGTATTGTTTAATAACCCCATTTTGCTTACCTCACAGTCGTCAATATCGATCTCACACAGTCGACCGGTCATGCCCGGCACGCACATGCACGTAAAGTTCGCCACCTGATCGACACAGCTCGAACCCTTCGAGCACGGGTTGCTCTCACACTCATCAATGTCCACGCTGCAATCCTTGCCCGTGTAGCCCGCCGGACAGATGCACTCGTAATCGTTCTGCTTGTTCTGACACTCGGCGTTGTTCTTGCACGGATGGCTCAGGCACTCGTCCACGTCCAGATCGCAGTTGAGGCCGGTGTAGCCGGGCGTACAGAAGCACCGGAACGAACCGGGCGTATTCTGGCAGATGCCGTTGCCGCAGATACCGTCCTTCTTGCACTCGTCGATGTCGTTCTCGCACCGCTTGCCCTCAAACCCGGACGTACATTTGCAGGCGTATCCCTGGCCCTGCAGATAGCACGACCCGTTGTGCAGGCAGGGCGACGAAGCGCACGGATTGTCACAGTTCATGTTGTCCGGGCACTGGCACTTGCCGCCGATGCACCGGTACGGTTCGGCACAGTTGGCCGGACTGCAAAGCCCGTTGCCGACGGGCTGCTCACAGCGCGCCCCATCGTACCCGGGTGGGCAAAGGCAGGCCGAACCGTTCGGTGTGCAGCTGCCCCCGTTCAGACAGTTGCATTCGTCGGAGTACGGGAGTGCGATCGGAGATTCGCAGCGCGTTCCTGGCGTTTAAAGAAGAGTGTGTATTAGTACGCTGGGTTGCTGTAGGTGAAAGTAATTCTTCAATATTGCTACCAAGTATTCTCTGGTAGCAAAATTGTCGATTGCTTCCACAGTTACTATCTAAGAGGTGCAAACAGAGCGTGCCGGTGTACACTAGACACTAAGCTACTAAGCTATTAATTTTTGTGGTAATTTGCGTAACATAAGCCAACCTGTGTATCCGCTAGCACAAAGACAGGTAAAATTTTGAGCGAAGCCGGCGGGTCCCGGGGCCGGGACGCAGCTGGCACCGTTGTAGCAATAGCTAGCGCATGCATTAGTGAGGGCCTGAGATTTCTGTGCACTTGTGCCGGCGGCATTGACGTTGGTCGCGATCGTGGCGGTGGCGGCGGCAGTGACCTGCTCTACGCAAAGCCCTACCATGCCTACAGCGAAGTGGAGCCGAATGGTCGAAAAAGGGGAAAGTAAAACGGAGTAGCCAATATGGATGGAATACAGAGAGAGAGAGAGAGGGAGAAAGAGAGAGAGAAAGGGTGTGTTTTGTAGATAAATTTTGAATTTTGAAGTGCTTATCAAGCTACTCTACGGTTGATGTACTAGTTGAGGCTACTGCCCGGTGTTCGGTGATCAATGATTGTCCGAATAAGATCGTTTTGCCCTACCTGTAGTTCCCGGTTTGCAGACGCATCGTCCCGCGATACACTCCGAGTCCGGTGGACACTGGCCACAGCCTGGTTCCAGCTCGCAGAGCGCTCCATTGTAGCCAGGGATGCAGCGACACTCGAATCCTTCCCGCGTATCGATGCACGTGCCTCCATTCTGGCACGGTTGCGATTTGCACTCGTTCACGCTCATCTGACACTTGGGCCCGGTAAAGCCGGACGGACAGTCGCACAGGAACGATCCGTACGTGTCGAAGCAGGTGCCACCGTTCTGGCACGGGTTCGCTAGACACTCGTCGATGTTGTTCTGGCAGAGGGTGCCACCATAGCCCGTCCCCTTGCAGTCACAGGTGAACGCATCCACGCCGTCGATGCAGCGGCCCCCATTGAGGCACACGTTTGGCTTGCAGTCGTCCCAGTTGATCTCGCACCGCATCCCGATGAATCCCTTCAGACACTCACACTCGACAGTGTTCGTACCGGGCGCGACCCGGCACGTCCCATTGTTGGCGCACGGGTTCTTCTCGCACAGCGGATGTACGCTCAGCTCCGTGTCGCACACCGCACCCGTGTAGCCCGGCGCACACGTGCAACGATATTCGCCCTTGCTGTCCTCCAGGCAGGTCCCTCCGTGCTGGCACGGGTACGACAAGCAGGGCGGCCCCATGTCGATCTCACAGTTTTTGCCCTTAAACCGCGCAGTGCAGTGACACTCGTACGAGTCCGATCGCGAGATGCACGTCCCATGCTGCATGCACGGATCGTGCGAACAGTAGTCGACCGGGACGCCCTCCAGCACGTCGTGGTCCGAGCAGGGGCCGGCCGCAAGCGGACACGGTCCAAACACGACCGCTTCCGCGTTCATCGCGCTCGAGTTGAACACCAGGCCCGGGCCGTGCAGCAGGCAGCCCGAGTACTGCTTGCCGAGGATCAGGACGGCCGCCTCGTTCTTGATCTCCTGGTCGTGTATTAGCTGCGCGTTGTAGCTCTGGTTCGCGATCGGGGTCGACTGCTTGTCGATCACGCAGTACAGCGTGCCGGCCTGGTAGATGAGCTCGAGCGTGTGCCACCGGTTGTCCAGCAGGCGGCCGGTCACGCGGGCCTCGATCGGTTGCTGGGCCGGCGTCGACAGCACGATCGATACCCAGTCGGGCAGGACGGACACCAGTAGGGCGTGACCTGAATAGCGCTGGGAGAGAATTTCTCCACCTGCAGGAAGGAAACGAACAGAAGCGGAGAGTTTATTGGAGGTGGGTGAATGTGGTACGAGTCTCTAGGAGGTCTGTGATAGGTTAGAAAAAGGAGATGCACATCGCGAAGGAGGAAGCAAGGTACGAGCTGGGGCTGGCGTGGGCGATGGCATTGTATGGAAATTGGGTAGAGAGAAAAATAAACAGCTCTTCAATGCCTGGGTTGACCCAGTAAGGAACGGTTATAGCTTTGAAGGAAGAATAGATTAGACCCTTTGGCAAACAATCCCAAAACTTCGATCGTTACGGCACGGTAGCTTTCGCCATAGAGCACATTGTTTTGGCAGATGAAATAGTCATAGACACACCGTGTTTGAATAGTAGGCTACGGGTTAGAGCGCCATCCGCATGAAACTGGATCACGCGATGAGAATCACTGCCGGTTGTGTGCTGCTCCAGTGAACGTTGTCCTCGTTGCATTTGCGCGAACGGCAAAGGTTGCTACGAGCTCCGGATCTCAGCAGCGGAGATCGTGAAAGTAACGCACTCGGAACTCCTGATTGATCAGAAATGTAGTTAACCTCGGAGGCAGCGTCATTTATAGCACGTTGTGATAAACATCTGACGCGGGTGATGCGATTTGCATAGGAAAGCAGTAAAACATGGTATACATTTTTATGGCTTATGGCTTACAGCTCAAGATCCTTACCTAAATGGCAATTTAAGTAAGACAACAAACACGAGTTCAGTCATGTGTTGTTTGATGCAACGTTCAAGATCGTTATTTGCGTTTTTAGTTGTTATTGGGTCTCAATCGGACCAAAAACGTCAGGTATGTGGCTAGCTACAAGACAATGGCCCCATTTTGTTTGCATCATAAACTGGAGAGTTAAGTGCTGATCAGTTTTGAACTAATGGTCTTTGCGGATCTTAGAGGTTTGTTATGCTCTACTCATTAGCTGAACGGCTGTACTTGTGGTGTTATTACACAAATGATCATTTCAGTCCCAATTCTGGTCCACTCGCTCGAATTTCGTGAGTTTTAAGCTCAGTTGTGAATGATTTTACCAGGAAGCAATTAGTTCATCCCGTGTGGTTTGTGACCCAGTTTGGCGCGACACACCTAATTTGTCACCCACGATGAATGGCTGCCGTCCGGAAAAAGGAACTACGCCACACTGGGGGCAGAGCATGTGTGTACATTGAATGAAGCTGAAATGCACCCAACACGAAGCATGAACATGGAAAAAAACCCCAACAAAACCAAAACTCATTTTCCCCAAGTACAGCAAAACATGTGCGAGCGGCTGCGCATGGTCAGCGTTTGTCGGTGTTCGGCCGTTGTCACTCGCGCGTTATTTGTCCGTGGCTTTAATGAACCGTTTTAAGCACCACTTGGTCACATACACGGTGAACGGGAACGATGGTTAGCGGGAGAGAGGGAGAGGATTGAAAAAAAAAACAAACGACTAGAGCAGCCCCCCCGTCTAACGGAAGGGAAGCCGCAAAACGCACCGAAATGCGCTACGTCACGGCTTTCTTAGCGCTCGCTCTCTAAACTGTCACATCGTTCAGAATTGCACCAGGGGGTCGGTGTTTACAGCACGCAACACAGGAAGGAGTTGTTTCCTTTCCACTAACGGAGCTTCGAAAAAAACAAAACAAGTGCCCGGTGTGTGTTGAAGTGGTCACACATTTCTCCCTGACGTCAGGTTAGGAGGGCAAAATCTGGAACTGGAACTGCAGGCGGAGCTATAAAGAATATCCACACACACGTCGGAATCGCAAACACGGGAACAGGGTTAATGGGCGATGTGACCGGAACGGGAAACTCTGTCAGCAGTGTGTGCGCTTGCGAGAAGGGACACGATCAGCTTCAAGCAGCTCCAGTTCACACCATCGCAGCCCGAAAGGGAATGTTTCGAAATTTGCTTTGCGCGTGACACTCGACAAGCGCCTACTTCCTATTTTGCCTTTCCGTGTGGCCTATTTTGGGGCCTAACCGGCAAGAAGGGTTGGCCAACTACAGCGGAAAGGTGCTGACGCAAAAAAAAAAACGCCGGATACCAAAAATCCGGTTTTCGTTCCGCAAGCAAATGCAGCCGAAATAGGCGTTCGAAATACCGCGGCCGATCGTGTAGGTTTGCGGCATGCCGATAGTGAGTCAACAAATGAGTCGGGCAACGCAGCTGCGCATGTCTGGGCTAGCATGCGAGCTAACTCCTGCATGGGTTGTTTGAGCTTGAAAGAATTAAATACAAGCCCAAAAAAATGGGCACAATGCAGTTGGTTTGCTTTGTATGTGCATACTTGGCACATGCGCTATTGAAGGTAGTACTAATTTCGTACATTTGCAACATTGGCACAACAGAACATTCATGTATGCGAGTATGGCGCAACGTAAACCACCACCGTTTGGATGCAGTTGGTGCAGCTTTGGTGGTTGCATGCAGACTCGACGAACCGTTAGTGTGGCCGTGTGCCACAAACGACGATGACGATGCATGACTCAACTCGGTGTGTAATTTTGTTAGGGATGTGCTGTGAATCGTTTTCAGTATGGGAAAATGAAGTTTTGGGAGGTATGATTAGTACGAGCGGGAATGGGAATTAATACTGCTTTAATAGTGTGTGTTGAATATGTCGGTCGTTTGTGGAATAGCTTTAGATACCTTTGTTTAATGGTTTTTACCTAGATTTTCTCTCGATCCATATTCATGATCACCCCAAATGTTGTTCAAAGATCAATTTATCAATTTGCCAGAAGTCATAAAAAGGTAAATCCTGCACGGTGGGTTTAAATTTGTTTTCGTTTGATTATCTCAATGCATTATAATAACGTATAAATATAGTGCATAATGAGGAAATGATGGTTTGCCTACCACAAAATCATGAAGATTTTAACGAACAGCAGTAGCGACTTATTTTATGCCACTCTGTTTATTGATGAGGTAATACTATTATATCAAATCACTTAGATGGTTTACTTCAGTTTTTTATTGCTTATGCACCAAAAAAAGATCCTTTTCATCATCATCATTTGATTGGCTTTTTTAATTAATTCACTTCGTCTGCCAGGTACTGTGTATTAGTACCTAATGTAAACTATGTTTGCGGCGATCCTGCTTTTAAATAGATTTTTTTAGTAATCTCATGTTCTATTTGATGCAACCGCTAGTGTATGTAGTGGACGGTGCCATCAATACAACAGTATTAATTACATCCGCATCTTCAGGTACACAGATTGCAACTAATTAATATCCATAAACATGCACTTGTAAGCAAAAGTATCCAAATGCAAGAGAACATACAGTTCAATACACAGCATCTCTCCCGTCACACTAGGGTAAATTTGAATTAGCCTTTTCGTTTCCATGTTAGCCTGTTACTTTCTTGCATGGTTGCAGGGTGTGACTTTACACAAGGTGCAGCAAGTGTATGATTAATGGCTTCACAGATCGACGATGAAAGAGAAATTTTTGATCTCAAATTCATCGCTTGAACATACCAGTCTTACTAACAAAAACGGAACTTTTGCTTTCCGATTCACGTACAAAACGCAACCACACCTTTATCCTTTCTCGTTGTATTTTTTTTGGGAAGCGTTAGACCGCTTAAAACACCTTGCGCTACAAACGCACGAACATTGAAGTCGATACGAAACGACGCCTTTTTTCCGGTCTATTAAATCTTTGCACAGCTCCCCGCCAATGCAATCATTACATTGTACATCGGAAAAGTGTGTGAGAGATGGTGTGATTGTTTTTTTTTTGTTATTGAAGCATTTTGCATCCCCAAAAAACAGATCCGTTCCCTTTCGTGCGGATGACTGTGTTCGATTTCACGCGGTGAGAGTACGCAGTGGACAGTGAAAGTGTCCGTTAGAAGAGAATGTTCCAATTATTTGGATCGGAATGTGTTTCGCGTCATTGTTCATTTTCGGTTGTTTCTCATGGATGGGATTTTCTGTCGGATTGTTTTTGAAGGGCGGTATTCAAATATCACAAGCACACACATACCTGTTTTCATCGAAAGGTACAAACATGCCGGCTGAGCGTGAGCGCGTTGTGACGATCGTACGAACAATGGTGGCACTGTTTTTCATCACAGCGAAAGCTTAAAATGTTCCCTGAGACCATTACCATTGTTGTGGAATTTATGGTTCGATAGGATGGACTGCTTATGAGAAAACATGTTGAAATAACAGATAGCTCATATCGCACTCTTTTCATTAATGCACGTTGATATCAAGAAAAGGCTCGGAAAAGTGGTTTCCCCCTTTTTTTTGGAGATGATTTTTAACGTGTTGTTTTAGACTTCGAGCGCAGCTGAGATTAAATTCGCTTTGCCTCATTCTCTCGCAAACAGCGACTTAATAAGCTATCATAATAAAAGCCAACCGCTTCATTCTCATTGAATAGCAAACATGAGCCCATTATTATTCCTACTCTCCGCTTTTCCATTCTGGCAAAACGGACTGTTGATCACTCTTCTGCGCAAGCACAGTGATTTGTTTCTCCCCTCCTTTTTTTAACCCTCTAGAGTGGGCTTTATTTACCAAACCTATCGCAAAATTAAACCGCTTCTTTTTTCGGTTTCGCTTTGCACCGTGCTTTGTGTTTATGTGCTTCGATTACGCTACCGTTACATACACTCTACCAAACCGCAAGGCTAGCTAGCAAAACGAAACGCGCTCCACGTGCTCGTGGTATTGAAATTGCATCATTCTAGCTCGTGGAACGTTCATGCGGGAGGTTGTCTTACTCGGTGAACTAATCCCTTCCAAACACTGCACGAACGGGGGAGAGCATTGGCGCATCACAACTAGCGATTGTCCGCAGCGACGATCGAGCCCCGGTCATCTTTTTTGGTTCAATTTTATTATGGTTTTTCATTACGGCAAACGCTCACCGCAACCCCCCGGAGAGGTTGCACCGAACCGTGGACTTAGCCATTCGATTTTGCGGTCAGCTGGGTGGAAGGAGGCACGGGATGTGGTCGGTTTATTAGAGGTACGGTTTGTCGATGCCTGCAGGCGAAGCGTAACGAAAGCGTCAACTGACCGTGGACTGTTTGGAGCTGCCGTTGTTCTAGACGTTGCGGAAAAAACATTCCTTCCCCTCTATAGATGGGAGAGAGTGAGAAAGAGAGGTCCCAACGACGCCCCCAACCAGATTGCAGTGCAGAATTTTCCACCCATGCCCACTCAACTGCGCGTATAACAAAAAAAAACAAGACCCTTTCCCATGAACTTGAAAGTGGCTGTTGGCGTGCTACCGTTGCACAAACAGAACCACCACGTCCGTGATTGGCGCACTGGGTGGCAGGCCAGTGAGAAGGAGATCTCTCTTGTGGAAACAGGAAGTGGAAGAAGAATAGCAAAAAGCCTCAACTTGGCCTCGCGGACTTACCTCGGCACGACTTGAAACTAATCGCCGAATAGCTCCATAGGGTCATTGGCGTCTTTAACCTCAGGTAGGCAGATCCATTGAAGTAGGCTTCCTTTTCCGTCTGTATCGCCGTCACGGTCTGTACCGAGCACTGAAGGATCACTGCAAAAGGAGAGTGAAGCAAACAGAACAAAAAAATATGAAACATTAAATTAAAGCGATCTATTTGGCGATGCAATTTATTACGAATTCAGTAGCAATAAATTAACGGAACGGTGTTCTTCATCCCCGGGTTGTTTTTATGGGTGTATTATTGTTAGTGCCTGATTCTTGGATTGAAAATGGTCTAATGGTTAGCTTACTAATGCGAATACCAAAGCCGAACAAATGCCAAAACATTTCGGAGTTGGTTGCATTTATGTGCTGAAATGATTTTTGTAGTAGAAGAAGGTGTCTAGGACGAAGGCGTCGAGTTTTAGACATTTTGCGTGGTCTGTATGACTTGAGTTGTTTCAATTTGAATATAGAGCGACTCTTAATTGACTTTTAGGGTTTGGGCTTAGTATTTGTATTTGCTGGGGAATGTTCTTGATAATCTTGATCTTGGGTTATCAGATGTGACTAGTAGAAATTTTGTGAAACTGCATACAACAATTTATTTCGGGTGACGATGCTAAAAGTATTTGATTGCTTTGAGATAATCGGCTTAATGTAGAACAATTTTTATTAGAAGTATACAGTTCTAATGTAACACAACAATTACGCGTACTCGGTTGTATGAACAAGTCGATGATTGTTGAGGATAGGCAGCAATTTAAATACACTTGTATCCATGGGCGGATTAAGCACTGAGTAAACTAAGCGGCCGCGTGGGGTCCCAAAAAATAGGAACCCATCCCCCGCTCACAAGTAAATTTGATTCTGAATTCTTCTCTAGTTTAGAATTCTTCATACAATTTCTCGCTCGACACTTCAGAAAGGCGTGTGACTGCGTAGGGTCTCCGCTCGTGTCAATCCGCCACTGCTTGTATCTTTATCGCATTTATAATTTAACATGCTTCTACCAATGAGTCAAACTGTTTGGTCATTTGGAAGACCCAGACATACCGTTATGTAGATAGAAGTCATGACATTGCAGAAACAGTTGATTGCTTTAAGAATCTCTGGGTCTTTGGAATCGGAGAGTAACAAAAAGGTGTCGATCTTTTATTTAAAATCCCTTGTCATGGCGACGTTTTCAGCGTTCAGCACTGGGAGGTTGACAACCGAACAAACCTACGAACGGAGACGCAAAACGCGTTCCAAATCACGTTCGGTTGTTAGACACATCAATTTATTTTTCACCCACTTTTACCAGACCACACTCACCACAAACTCACACACACACACAACGTAATCGTCACGTCGATAGATTAATCCATTCAGTGGATCTCATCAAGCCCCGCTAGAAATTCGCATAATTTTCTATCCATCTGTCCCGCCTTACGCCAAGCAAGAGTAGCAGCACTAGCGGGCGATGGAAGATATTGTTCTTTTTTTTGTCACAACCCTGTCGTCATATGCTGATCGCGTGATCTTTCTCCATCATAACGGTGACATGACGCTCCGTCACCACATGCCGCCACTCTGTCACAACATCTATCGTCCCAGCCATCGCCGAGTCTTATGCAAACGCATTGTTTCGTACTTTCTCAGCCATGCTGCTACCCGTGCTGGTGTTCCCGCTTTTCCCAGGCCCCGCACGCCATGCGGTTCGAGACCACCGGTCGTGGAACAGTTTCAAGTTGTTTCCCACCTGCGATGCTGCGTAGCAAAACTGAAGCAGGTGAAGATAATTTCATTAACATGCTGCCCATGAATGTTAATAGCTCGGTAGAGGCGCGTTTTGGGTAGGTGCACCTCAGCTCGGCAGCTGACGGTGGCAGCGTGCAGGGTCCCGTAATACGGAATGTAATTTTCATCACAAATTTACTGCGTGCATGGATTAAAGACAATTTCACCGCCCGGTGGTTGCTATTGCGATCGAAGAAAGTTGTCATGTACGTGAAAGTGAAAACAGGCGTTATATCGACCGGTCATAATGCGGCGAATTTTCCGCCACGGTAAGGCGGCGGAAACTGAGACGAAAAATAATAAGGGGCTAACAAATGACGCCCCGGATAGGGGATCGTGAGAAAAATAGGCGACCAGATAAGCGGTCCAGTGGTTTGGTGGCAGGAGAATGAGAGATGGGTGGGATTAGAGTTTAATTAGCGATCACTTGAGGGATTTCCTTTGGTTCGTTAAGTGAATCAATGTAATGAGCTGAGCTGTCGGTAAGAAGGTGTGATATTCAAATTAAAGCTAGTTTTTTTCGCTGAATTCATAAATAATGGTTTAGAAATGAATGTTTGCTATATAAAAAGACTAAGGAAGTTCATATTCACTGTCATAACGATCGTGTATTTTAAACAATTTAAGATCATGTTTATAATGATTTAAAAGAACGATTCTTAAGGATATTTAGCAAATGCGTTACTCATTTCCGATCGTTCCAAAACAGTTTCGGAACGCGTGTGCCCCAGATTAAGAAATACCAAACGTGACTGTTAATGAAATAGAAAAAAACACACTTCTAACCTTTGAACAATTTGCTATGTTTCGACTTAATGTCAATGTTTGTGAATCGGGTAGAAATGAACCATCGCCTGGTCAGTCGCCTGCACAAACTGGTCGCAAATACGTTCCATCTACACAGTTTCTACGCTGATTCATTGCTGATTCATTCGTTGATGGTACTGTGCAGCAAAAGCTGTGCCGACCGAGCAGTGAGAGGGTGGGTGTAGGTACATGTGATGCCGATCACGCCGAAACCATTTATCTATGCTATGTGGTCTAAGATTAACCGTCGCCCGGCACTGCTAGGGAATGAACTTTACAATGGTGTTGAAGTGAGTAGAACCGTACATTTTGGGGTCAGTGCCGTCACGGTGGTCACGGTTCTGTAAGCTCGGTAGCCAGTCTCGGCAGCGATACGCATTGGTCAACGCGATCGTAGATCTTGAGCTGAAAACGGAATTGTATGAACCAAACTCAGAAACAGCAGACCGTAACCGGCCAGCAAACCTTAAAGACGATGGTAAAATCTTCTTAGAAGGATCAAGGATCACCTTCCGAAGCATTCATAAAAATGTGTTTATAATGCATTTAGGGGAAAAAAGATGCGTTTTGCATTCGTAAGTGACTAATAGTTTAATGAAACTGTTTGCAATTGTATCGCCGGTTCCGATTGGTAGAACAATACCTTGCGCTACCGTTTCCGTTCCTCCGTTGTTTGACTTCTGTTTGGAGGCGTCTTGTGTTTGCAAAGTGGCAAACAAACCAGTCGTACCACTCTGTAAGGTGAAGGCTTTTGTGTTTTGTTTTAATATATGCCGGCGCAGTTTAGTTGGAGTGGGCTATATGGAGGGATTGCAAATCTTTTACCGAACCGCAAAGACAGCAAGAAGGTATTGCCCTGCTGCAGGGTAAACAAACAAAGTGCTTCCGGTAATGAACATTAATTATGCAGTCGCATTGTTTTCAAACCCGAGTGTGTACCGAGCCGTGATTCATCTGGCTGATCATTAATCTTGCCATGGTTAGAAGAGTGAACGCTGAACCTATTTGCTTAATGCGTCATATGAAGATGTTCAAGAAATCAATTAGACAATCAAAAGAAACTTTACATTTATAGGGTTTGTATTAGGCCTGGTTTGTGGAGAATTTTATTTGATTTTATACTAGTCGTAGGTAAACTCTAGTAAACTAAGACTCTAGTAAGGTAAAGATGCTCCGATAAAGATAATAGTTAATTAATGGGTACATGAATTAGATCATGCACCATGCAAAGAGAGATAATCTCTAAGCACATACTTAAGCATTTCGTGCAATATGCTATGCTTACGCTACAACACGTGACACTGTGCAAATGGTGCACATATTCTAGGTTGACGCATTAGCTATGCCCTGTTAAGCATTGCACAAGTTTCTCACATAAAACAGAATGACATCGTTTTACTGCTGCTGCTGTTGATCTCGGCTACCAGTGCTGCTTCCAACTGCTCCAGTCCTCGGTTAAGCTCGTTTGTGCGTGCCAATCGTTCGCGATCGATCGACATTGACCGTGTCGAAGTTCGTATACTGGCGGATGCAACACGTGCATAGTGCAGCCAAGGATGCTTGAACGCCTCCACCGTTTAGTTTACACGAGCCTTGGCTGTAAAACTTTCCAGCAGTACACTAAATAGCCAAAAACATGGTGAAACAGAAAGCGAACGATTAAATTCCACGGCCGGGAGGGTAAAACGAGACTTCATTTCGTAGAAGGTCACGGAATTGATCTTTCGTGGTTTCAAACAACAAAGGAGAACAAATATATCGCAATGAATTGCAAGTGATATGAACATCACAATGCCAGCAACAAATCGGCCGACTATTACATTCCAATTAACTCAGTGCAATCGTTCATCTCTTTGCATATGCACGTTAACACTGCCGAGGGATGTAGTTAATTGGGTGAAAGGTGTAAAAAGCAAACTGAATTAATCCAAAAAGCTATTCTGCAATGATTGTTCTCGATTGTTGTTGTTTTCTCTCCACTCTTTCCATTCGCTAATTTTCGCCACACGGTTTAACGCGAAGGTGAAAGAGGAAATCGGCGAATCGGTTCGGTAAAAATAAGATAATTTGCGCGCCCCAACGCCGCGTGAGTTCGGTGGGTTAATGACCGTGTTTTATTTGTATTCGGCTCTCTCTCTCTCTCTCTCTCTCTCTCTCTCTCTCTCTCTCTCTCTCTCTTTTTCTCTTTTACGCACACTGTTTGCAGCGCTACCTGTTGAGATAAAGTCGGAAAATGGAGCTACTTCTTTCAAGGTGTTTTGCAAGTATAAAAAAAAAACAAAACAAAAAAGAGACCGTTTTTCTATTACCGCCACCGAAAGCGGAGGCGGAGCGATAATGGAAAGCAAAATGGAGATACATCACATTGCAAGAGGTTACGTGAAGGCTTGTTGTTCGGCTGGACAACAACGAAAGTGAAACCATGGTGGGTGAAAATGCTGTGGGTTGCTGCATGGTCGAGGTTGCAGCACAGTGTGACCTTGCGCAAAATGAGTGTAAACCAGATTTTCCTTTCCGATCGCCAAACGCATTAAACGATCCACATTTTAACGAATCAATTTCCTGCGCAAATATTGAAATGGTTTCACTTAAGAGGGGTTTTGTTGATATAGATTCTAAAATGAAAAGGACTTTTCTCTGAAGGTCAGTTTAGCCACCGTATCGTGGTTCATTTTATGCGGTTAGCACCTAGAAGAAGCGAAAAGATACCTTATCTTTTTTGCCGCGTGTAGGGCAGGTTTTTTTATAGTCACAATAGGAAGTTGACAGGAACATCGATTTGTATCTTTATATTTTTCCACCTACGCCACTGATAACGTTCATGTAGAGCGGGTTGATGTTTTTTTGTGTCATTCCACACCGGCTGCTAATCTGTGTTTGCGAGCGTGTTTGGTTATTGCAATCGAGGGGCAAACGACAAACGGATAGCAAATAAAAGAGAGGTTGTAAAACACAACCCTGGAGCGGTACGTGCCGTTTCTGGGTCGCTTATCAGACAGGAGATAATCGATGCCAGTAATTGCTTGTTGCGATTGATTTTGTCCTTTGATTGATTTTTATTGCCGTTTGTTTGTCTAAGTATTTTGTTACATTAGGTCTGGTTTGTTCGGTTGGAACAGTTTTTAGAGTTTTTTTTAATTGTTTCATAGAATCACTATTCATTTGATTTTAAAATACATTCTCCCATGCCCTTCCTTTTTATCGAGGGCGCGGATGTTTTCCAAACCACGAAAGGTGAAATAACTAACCCACGACTTAAACTGCTAATTTATTTCCGCTTGACAGTCACAATGAAGCGTACGACGAGTTAGTTGCCGTTGCAAATCCACTCCCAAAAAAAGAAAAAGCGTTAAACCTTTTGGGCAAAACACAACCCCAACAACCAGATGGGTTGGAGCAGTGCGGCCCGTTGCAGCATAATTACGTGCCCCGTGAACCAAAACAAATGTCGCGCAAAATTCGCCTTCTCGTGTGCGCTGCCGCCACTATTGCGTGATGCGGGAGTGGTGCGTATGAAAGCGAAGGCGAAGGAAAATAAAACGAATCCGAACTGAAGCAAACCACTGAAACCACTTGACAGAAAATCTCGCGATGCGTAACTTTTACATCACCGCTTCCCAGCGGGCCGGCGTGGCTCGGGGTGTAAATAATCGGTGGACAAATGGTTCCTCCGTGGCGTGAACACCAATGTACGAAGGTGATGAGCGGGCTTTCCCTGTGACTACTAAGGTTCAATGTTCGCAGGTTCGTTACAGTGGGTGCTTGTGGTTCTAAGATTCTAATTACGATCGCGTCTAATTACGAAACATGTGCCGACAAACAGCACAATTCAATTCCAACCCATTTCTCCTACAGGCTAATGATGATGATTACAATTACGATTCACTTTATGCACATTCGATCATATGTTACACCCGTTCCCACAAAAAAAGCGTCATGGCAGTGTCCAGGTACGTTTGGAGCCAATTCCGGTAGTTTCGATCGTGAGCAAGCGCAAGATCGTGCACCAAAACAGTAAACCAAATCTAATCTCACGACCAATCGGTGTACGGCAGACGTGATTTGTTGGTCGATTCATGCACGCAATGTCGATGGCGGGGAAATAAATTACCACCCTTTTACCCTGCATGAACTTATTGAAAGCTTTCGATTCGTGCAGAAAATAAACTCAACGCGCACGGTAGAGTAGGCTATTGAATTCTAGACTCGAAACGACGAATTCAAATGATGAAGAAGCCACATTCTTCGGAGCGCTAAAGCGCATTCAACAATGTTGCATTTGGTTTCCTCAGCTTCGCTCGTCCATCGATCACGTTTTGTTCGCATATCCATCGTCGACGCTGTCGTCGTCGTCGTCGTCGTCGTCGGTCGAGGAAGTATCATTAAAAGACGCTAATGGAGTGGCTGCACTTTGTCGGTTGTTCCTAATGATGGCGCAGTTAAGGCTCCGCAGTGTAATGATGCAGGAAGAAGCATAAACAGACGCTGGAATGTATGTGGAATGGCGTGTACTGGTAAGTATGTTGCATCTTGGAGTAACTGTGAGCAGTTTGGGGCAGTTCGGTAAACAAATGATCGTTTCCTTTCTTTTTCAGAGTCGTGCGGTGTGTTTTATGTATTGTTTTTTCGGCATTAAAACAGTCACTTAGAGAGAAGTGTTGTTTTGCATTGTCTGATGTATGTTTTGGAAGGAATGAAAAATAAATAAGCAGGAGAAATCATGAAAGGCATTGCTCAGATGAAGTTATTCAGTGTTTCGATCGAGATTGAATCATTATTGTGTAAGGTAGCTTAATTTGGAAGTTGAATATAAATTTACGTCAGAAAGCGTTCTGTGTTATCTGTTCTATGGGCCTCCACAATTTGCTTATTGAATTATTGGTTATGGATGGAGGTTATTCGAAAATTGATGATTAAAATACAAAAGATAAGTGACAAAACAAAATACAACTTCCTCAAAAAATAATAATAACAGTTTTGAAAGCCTTGTATATTGTATATACTGAAAAATATGAATTCTGAAAACTTTAAAATTTAGTTTTACAACAAGATTTTGGATAGATTTATTTTACAATGGTGTTCAATTTACTATTACTTAACACTGCATGCAGTATTCAACAAGCAATAAAAAGTATAAATAATCCTCAATTTTTGGGAACTAAATAAGGAAAACCTTTTTGCAGATGTAGCGAAAGGAAAACCTCGATCACATGCACCAAACGCACGGTGCAAAAAAGAGACCGAAACATGCACAAAATAGAGTCTCGGGTAAATCACAAAACCGAAGCGATCCCAAGCCCCACAGCCCCGCTAACAGATCAATCACGTGTATTATTATGGTTGAGGGCTCCCCAAACGCCGTCTGGCCGAACGCAATACCTACCATACAGATCGTTCATACACAAAAAGCAGCCGGTCGTAATAGTTATGTAAGTATTGAAAAAAGAAGTAAAAAAAGAAACGAACCATGCACTGAACGGCCATAGTTTAACGTGAACGCTTTAGGTGGAATGCTTCCGCGGCATTTTTCACCAAAATTCACCATCCCCCTCCAATTTTTCAGTGGCTCTAGTAAAGCTGTCACGGTGTGTCACTCAGCTGCACGCGGGGAACAGATGAATGGCGGTCGATCAGATTACGAATGGGTTTTGTGGGTGGGTTGAGGAGGTTTTTTTTTATATATTTAGACCGCTTCAAAATTTAATTTCGTGCACGTGCAAGCATCGCTTGATAGGGAAAATAATTATTATTTCAAAGAAATCGCTCAGCAAAACTGATACATTATCAATCATATCGTTCCATTCATCGCACGGTGCATGCCGCAATCAAAACTCACTTTAGCTCACTCACCTGCAAGATCATTAAGTATTAAACGAAGTGGTTTTGCTACGATTCCCCGTCCATTGCGCCACTCTGTGTGTGCTTGGGTCATTTGGTCTTATCGAAGAAATCGCGGCTTGTATCGCGGAGTGTTTGGAGTGTGCCGCGTATAAGTGGCAAAATGCCGACATTAGGCAACTCCTGCTAGCCGCAGCATACGCAGCAAACAAATCACCATTCTCACCATCCAGCAACATCATTAGCATACGGTGTGGTTGGTGCGGTGGTTAACGAAATTCGATCTAAATACTCTGGTAGCTCTGGTACTGTTATTATTTCGTTTGCATGTCGCATAGGGCGTGAGAGATAAAGGTTGGCGACAAATCTTGGGGCGCACACTTTGAGCTCCTTTTGGGCTTTGCTTGGGTGCAAATGAGTTCTTTTTTTTACTTTCATAACCATCCCCCAGTAATAGCGTAAGACGGTAATTAGCACACGGCCTTTGGTGAAGGTGCTAAAAACAGAATAAAAGTATGTAGGTAGAAAACATTGAGGACAAATATGAGGTCATAAGGCGAACGGTGGTCACGTGACTCAGTCGACCAGCGTCGGTTGAAGGCAAAAGAAGCACTAGGCAGATTATGCGTTGTGCCCTACCAACAGTCGCATTTGATGTACTTTATTACATCCATTTTGTGGTAGTACGTAGTGGGTAGAGCGTTTTTTCACTTCCCGGTCCAACTCCACAACACACACTACCTCGAACCGATTGCAGCTTGAACTTCAACCACATCCACCCAAGGTGATATTCGACTCGGCAGGGTCGAAGTGCGATAAAATCGATACTACTTTAAGTGCTTTAAGTGGTCAGTTTCTTCAGCAAAAGGAACCTACGTGCCTGTACGCTTGGGAAAAATATGAGTAAAACACGATGTTCTGTACCACATTATCCACTTAAAGTAGTAGCAGTAGCTCGATGCACACACACACCGTGCCCAACCGATGTGTGTGGGTGTTAAAAATGCAACGCTCAGGTGAGGACACCGGATCGGTGACAATGTTGGGTTTGGTTCGATGCCACTGGTGCGTAGCAATTGGTGCCACTTCCCGTCAACCGTTTTCAAATGTTCAAAGGGCCCCCTTTTTCAATTCAAGCGAACCACCTGATGAGATAGGCGAAAGAAAGGTTGTATATGGAAGCGGTATGGAAAAAAATCTGGGTTTGGCACGGTAAAAAGGTGCATTTGCCGAGTACAAAAGGTTGTGTGAGTGAGGGAGTGAATAATGCACTAATTGTTGCATTGTTGGCACATGGGCTGGAACAGGTTTGATTTACAACCTGATTTACAGCAGGTAGGTAAGATGGCCTCATATTCATATAGACAACTTTATGATAGGGTGTTTTAAATGCTACATTTTTGGAGAATAAAATGATAGTTGTGAAACCATTACAATTATTTTAGACAATGTTTTAAAACAAGTGGTCTTACAATAAAAAACTACGTGTAAAAATCTCTAAAAGTTATTAACATGTCCGTACAAAAATGTGAATAAAATTCTTTTAAATTCATTTCAACATAGAATAGCATAGAACAGCTACAAGGTGAACTCTTATATAAAGCTTGCAGCACATTGAGCAGTTTGTTTACTTTTATTTTAAAACATTCATTTAAACACGTTGCTTGTTTTGGCTACCTCGTTTTCTACCAAGTAAAACCTTGCATAAAACCACCCTTTCAATTACCTTACCCTGCTCCGTTCCCTTAGCGACAGTACTGCAACTCGTCGTAAAACATAAACAAATAATTGTGTAAACCCCAACAACGGGACCGGCTGCAAACCTTACCGCCCAGCAATATGAAGAAAAACAATTGCAGGCAACGCTACAAGTTTGTTTCACTACCGTTACCTCGCATAGGGCGAAAGTCATTCATCGGTGTATGTGCAATTAGTCTGTTTATTTGAATTTGGTTGCCAGTGCAGCGAGCAGTGCGTACGGTTGGTGGAATGGTTTGAATTGGTTTGAGCGACATCAAACACACGAAGCTATGAAAGTGGCGGCAACCATGGCAACGCAAACAGGCAGTCAACATAACCAACAATTTGCGGTTGCTGCACCCGCAACAGTAACTAGATGAATCATTACCATATTTGTTTCCCAAAAAGTGCGCTATTCTACCAGCGTGAGCGTTCCGTAAAACGACAGTCGCATATGAGGAGTTCGAGGTCGGCATGTCGATTAACCCGATTTGGCATGCAAATGAACGGTACATGCGATTCGCGCGAAGGTGTGAAAAATTGAAACCGTGTGTACAAAAATGGCTTAATTAGTGGGTGGTTTCGGTAGCTTGCTGGTGTTGTTTTTCTTCCACCGCATGGAACTTATCGCGTGTGGGTGTGGGAGATTGTAAAACAATGGTTGAGCCATTCGGTGTACGGTGTTGCGAGTTTAGCTACGTGGGGAAGCTCGTAGTCGAATTCATGCGTGAAGATATTTGTTTTTAAACGAATTATGTTGCTTATAAACACTGCTTACTGTAAACGATTTAGTGATTTTTTTTTCATTTCAATGACATTTTTGCATAACAGGGAGAATATAGTGGAGCAATCAAAAATAAAACTGTTTGCTTGTAACAATTAACAAAATTTCCAAGTAATGACCAAACGAAGATCCATTAAACCGCAACATCCTTTCGTTAATCGAAACCGGCCCTTTTTCAATGTCTTGATGCTATTCATGACGTAAAACATCTCCCACACACATGATCCTCCGTGCATTCCCGTCTTATATGCCTTCAGCTTAAATGAAAAGCAGAGCAAAGGGGGGAAAAAAGGTCACGCCTGCCAGACGATCTCTGATCGATTTTCGGTGCGCAAGAATGTGCCTTCGATTGCTCGCTTGTATACACCACCGATTCCGTCCCTTGCGCCCTATTCCACGGGACACCCATGAAACGTGAAACCCCGAAATAGCCCCGTCAAAAAAACCAGCACCAGAAACAGGTTTGGTTGTTTGCTTGGTGCTATCGGTTTAAGGGACGCCACCGGCCTGTTCTGGACGCTCTGCACACAGCCGAAGTGAGCTTGCCCCAGATCAAGATGTTCGATGCCCCTTTTCGAGTGGAACCACGGAATTGACGTCGCGTCATTGCGGTCACCGGCACAGCCGCCACAAGGAAGGAAGGAGTCGACGCTGGCTGTGTACACTTTCAAACCATCCGGTTTACGAGGGAGCGGCTGTGAAGGCTTCGCTTTCAAGCCGTAAGTTCTTCCGCTGGGCCCGCTGTAAGTGGTGGTCTTTTGGCGGTGGCCTCATTTCTCTGCGCCGTCCGGCAACGGGTGACCGAAGCTGAGTGCTTTCAACCTTGGGGCCAACGGGTTGCGATGGCTTTTAGTTCTTCTGCGTCTTTCGGTGGACCGCACTGAGCTGGCATTCGAATGACGACCGAACGGACGAACGAACGATCGACCGTGCTGTTACGCTGAGGTGTGAAAGAAAGCATATATGCGCGAGAGATTACGCCATGTTGCGAAAGTTTGTCAGGTTCGTTGGGGAGGGAAGCAGCGTAATGCTGCTTGCAAAGAAGTTTTGAAAGAAGCTCAATAGAGAAACGTTTTCCATGGTGGCAGGCTGGAACGGACCTGGGTTGAGGTCTATTTTTACTTCTCGAACATTAATCTCTCCAAAGAATGTGAGGCGAAAACATTTCACGCGGCAGGATAGCAACAGCGCAAGCTGGGCGTTTTATGTCAGATTTTTGTCGCTCAAAAAGCAAGGCAGTGAGCATTCAAAGGTGGCATGTTTTGTTGAGGGAATAAATAACAAATCCCATGAAATGTTGCACATTCCTTCGGGGAATTTATGCCTCAAGCAAACGGCAAGACAAAGCGAATCGTTTGCATTGTGCTAATTGCATTACGCTAAATGGCATCGGTTTCCGTGCAGCATTCGCTGCCGTGCCGGAACGTGTATCGATCGCAAATGGGCGGCACTCACGGAGGAAGGGACGGTAATTTATCGATCTGTCAAAGTGACCTCCTCAGTGACGTATGCTGCCTCCGTGTAACGTGAGTCTCATCGCTCAAGTACGCGCGTGTTTTTCTTACGTGCACGGGGAAGTTGTTTCTTCACTAGCCTCTAATCCCGTTGCTCGTAAGGTCAGTACTTTCAACTATCAAGGACGCGACTGTATCACGCAAAAAGGGTAAAAATAGAAAGGCTTTAATGCACCATGTCTAATCGATTGGATTAAGAACGAGGTGTAAATTGTGCAAAAATAAGCACTAGCTATAGAATGAAGCGAAAATGCACACTTAATAACATTTTAATAGCTTAATCTACAGGAATAATTGAGAGCATTTTTGAAACGGATGATCGTTAAAATGTCGTTTCAGTGGGGGAAATGATTTTTCCCCCCACTGGAATACTACCTTCTGGCCGATAACAAGCAGTAATTTCCTAGTCAAACCATCAACACATTAACAGTTCCCACAGAACCTTCCTTCCCAGCAAACGCACCGAACAGGAAGAGGCAAAGATTCTGAATGTCAGCAGAACGTCTATTTGTTTGTTACCTGCCTCATCAACAGCACGGGATGTCTTGTTGTTTGAAATTAGAATTTTACGACACCATGCTGGTTGTGATCTGCTCGCAATAGCTTCATTCTTTCCCGGATTTGCTATCCATCCCGTCCAAACTCGAAGGGAACCGAGCGCTGTTAGCCCAAGTGTACACCATCGCTTCCCAAACTACGATCCACCATAAAACCGTGTGCAATTAGCTACGAGGCGAAAGGGAAGGACAGTCGGAGTTTTCCCTTAAAATTGGTACGATCACGCCGAACCGATCCGAGAAACCCAAAATTTACGCTGCTCCGCAGGGTCAGTGAAAGGTAGGGCCGCCAAACGAAAGACTTCAACCGTACGAAAAAGACGAACCCCTGAAAGTATGTTTGTGTGCAAGTGTATGTGTGTGTGGTGTCTTTTCACGGCGATCTTTCTCTCTGCTCGCTTTTGTTTGGTTCGTTCTTTCCCTTATCGTTTGTGTAGTACGCTTGCTAAGGTTGTGGTCTGGGGTCGTTTCTTCGCTTCACGTCGAAGACGATGCGATCATTTGTACGCCGTGTTTCGCCGAGTGGTTCTTGCGCTGGTTGATGATGATTTCTGGTTTTTGCTGATTCCCGCTGTGTTCTTTAACCGTCATCATCACCATCACGAAACCCACCCCTATACAGTGACTTGAGCGAGAGCGGGAACGGAAATGGGTATACCCATTGCAAACAGTGTGTGTGTTCAAAGTCCCACGCACACACACACACACAGCCAGACACTTGGAAACACAAATACAGGTTGGCACTTTCTTAAGAAGCGTTTCTCTGAGGGTCCCCGTTCTTACATGCTGCCTAGGGGTCGATCGCTGGGAATTGGAATGTGTTTGTACCGATCTTCTCATCCGCACGGAGCGATGCTTTTATGCTTGTCTGGCGTTGTGTGCGAACAGGTAGCACACAGAGGTAGTGTGAGCGTGTGCGTTAGAGGTTTAGGCGGCGGTTTAGGCACCTGGCTCCTGGCTGTTCGTCCCATCAACCGGGCGTCTTTCGTGCTTTGAATTTGTAACCGAAAGGCGCTGATCGTTAGTGGGAGATAAAATGTTTGTAAAATGAAATATTCCCCCGTTTGACGCACAAGAAAAGGCTTTAAATGTAATCGTTCCATGGTGTGCATAGGTACGCAGGCGGGAACGCATTCTAACCAGCTCCAATTAAAGATGGAAGCGTATACCTAATTATAAAATCAAACTTAAAAATGCAAAACTCAACGATACGTGACACCGTGGAAGAGATAGCAAAGATCGTAACGATGAACGTGGAGCGTCGTGACTGTCGCTGGGGCGGTGGGTACCGATGGCATTAAAGCCACCCCATCAGCGGCTGTCGCTGTGGTAGTAATGGCGCTGACGGTGTTAAAATTCCAACGCATGACTCATGCACAGGGCACGGTACCTATAGCACACGCGGGCTAGACGACGGTGACGCTCACATTGCAACACACACCTCCCACTACCCACCCGCCCAAACCAGCTCGAAGGTGGCGCGGTGTTTGTGTTTTTGTCCGCGCTATCCCTAAGTGGTGCTCGCATCTACGATTTTTTTTTAAATTGAGAGTAGAACTGAAACTGGTTGAAGAGAAATGCAAATAGGCCTTGCACCCTGGTGTTCGAATGAAGGTGTGATTTATTATCATGTTGGAGCTTTCCAACAACAAACTATCTTTACACGAAGCTGCTGCCAAAGGGGTGAGAAAAGCTAGCCAGCAACAGAAAAGCTCAAACACTTACCAATAACAAACACCCCAAGGGTGGTGACCGGAGCCAGCACCAAACTGCGGATCCTCATCTTGCGCTGGGGGGTTCGTAGCTTGCGTCTAGATTTCTTTCCTTCCCTTTTCGAACGGCGTATGCACCGCCACTGCACTTTCTCGACTCGTGCGCCGACTATCTCGTGAACACACACACACACCTGCCTGTTAGATTTTCTCCCAATATATATATTTTTTTGCTTTACATCCGCCGCACCACACTATCACTATCTCTTGCAGGCTCTTCTTCGCATTCACATTCACAATTTTCCGCCGGCACAATACAAGTGCAAAGCAAAACAACGCAGGGTGGAGGAGATAACGCAACAAAAAAAAAACTGCAGACACACACACACAACCACACATACACGCACAGAGCACCGTTTCACTACCGTTTGATGACGCGATTGGGGCGTTTGAAGCTACCCTCGCCGTTGATGCTGCTCGTTGTCGCTTTTCTTCTCGCCAGAGCACGATCGCATGCTCGATGTTTCCTTTCTACTCGCTCGTAGCAATTCCGGGAAAAGGGGCGGGAAGCGGGGGAAGTAAAATTTCACCCGTGTTGCTAAATCTCGCCAAAAACCCGCCCAACAGCAAGGAAATGGGGTAAGCAGCTTCGATTAATGATTTCCTTTTTTAAATGCAAAATTTGTCATCTTCTCTCGTAGAACACTTTTCTGCCCTTCTAAACACATATCCACTTACACACACATAGCCACAGACGCACGTAACACACAAACGCAAAGAACTGGGGAGACAAGCAAGTCCCCCTGTGCGGATCTATAGCGCTAGCAAATTCGTTTTATCTCAACGCGCATAAAGATGGGGGGCGTAAACACTGATCACGCATTTTACCGCACGCTCTTATGCTCTCAGGGACAGACACAACAATTACACATTAAACGCAGCAAGATTCGATTTCAAAACATTAAACGTCCCTCTAGAGGTAAGCGCCACATTTCACAAACTGGCCACTTTGCACACGTGTTCGCGTTGTGTGCAGCTGTGACGGTAAAACAAATGTGGGGGAGAGTTGGGCTGCCACCGATTTTCCCGAGCCACGCTGACCGGTCGCTTTATATTTAAAAGAAAAGGGCCACTGGTCCGGACCGCCGTCAGTGTGGGACCCGTCCGTACGCGACCAAACTTCGAACTCAACTGGCGGCCGTCGTTCGCGTACGCATCGCGGTTTGCGGAAAGCCCGTGCCTACACAACGACACGAGACACGCTTTGGCGTTTGAACACCATGACAACCGGACGGCGAGACACACGGGAGAAACGACGCACGGCGTGACGGCACACGGCTAATGGATCCCACCGGTGTGTTGGTGTGTTAGCTGCTGGTTGGCTCTCACGCACCCTTGTGGGATTGTGCTGTTTGCGCCGCTGCTACGAAACCTCACACGCAGGTTGAATTCTACCCGTTTTGGGGGATCGGTGGTTGACGAATGGGAAGTTTTAGCACAAATCACAACGCACAACGAATGATACAGAATGAAACACACAATGACACGACGGGCAGCCCCGTTACACGCACAGTGAACGGCGCTACACACTGCAAGGGACTACACGGGGCCAAACAAATGAGCCCTTGCTAATGCAGCCACCGTGTGCTGCTAGAAACTGCAGGTATGTGTAGGCGCAGCATGATAGTGTTGGTGTGGACAGGTGAAAATCAACAGTAGAGGCTGCCGTTTGGAATCGGTTAATAATTTTCTATGAGCAAATACTTAAATTTTATAATACTGTAAGTTGCTGCTTTTAAGAATTTTAAACTAAGATAAACGTATTACGTGCTGTTTACAAAAAATAAATAAAGTAGACTATACCGATGCATCGGGTCCCATTTTATCAAGATAAATTTTTGAGCTAAGCTTTTACAGTGCGGTACACTCTAAAGGCGCCGGGTAATTAGTCACTGGCATAAAATTAAAGTTTTTTTAAATGTTTCTTTTGCTTTTGAGTACAGTTTAGTATTGAATTAGCAAAAAGGTAACGATTGAGTAAGATAAATAGTAAAGGATGAGGGTTAACTTACAATAGGTCAGAGTTAGTTTTTCTCTCCGAATTGTTTTTGTTTTTAATGAATGTTCTTGTAATTAAATTCACTAGGATTTGTTCATTTCACTAGAATTTGAAAACAAAAGAGAAATAAAATAGAGAGAAAAAAATCTATACATATACTGCAATAAAATTTGTCATCAACAAACTACAAAAGATTTATAAACATCAAATGTTATCATTGGTCTAAACAGCTTTATTTTCAAATTGTAGATATAAAATAAATCATAATATTTGGTGGTGTTTTATCCTATTGTACATAAAGTTCAAAGATTTCAGCAAAGGTTGACGGTTGTACATTTATCTTTTATGTTATATGCGTGTTTTTAGTAGCGTCAATGCGCTGTGATAAGGATCGCCGACCAACAATCTGCGTCCTGAGGTTGCAGCATTTATTAAATAAAACATTAAATATGTTTGTTGTTTTTTACCTTCCACCAATATCATTATCCAAGTTTGTACGATATCACACAGGGATTATAAAATTGTTGTTTTTGTTTTGTTTTCGGTTCTTCTCTATAATATTAACTTTCTCGCATGGTTGGTTACCTTCCCAATATAGCTGGTAGCTTAAAGTCGCTCGAGGACGTGTCAATGTCCAATAGCATACACATTCTCTGTTTCGAAGCACATGTCACAAGACGACAGATTGACCTACCTTACGTACATTTTATCCTAACGATAAATAATGTATTGCTCTTCAAAGATTATTGTTCGACCTTAAGGGACTCTCTACTAGAACCCACTATTATTCGCTAAATTTCGACACACCGGTGGCTTCAGTTGCTCCTTTCCACGTTAGTGTTTGTGGGACCTTGCTTTACATATTATGTTGAAAAGAATGGGTAATTTTGAGCACGCTGTTCTCACAAACTGGTTTTTGATCGCAAGCTACGAATAAACTGTTTAATGATCTTCCCTTTGCTCTACACAAAGTATTAGCTCACGAACGATTCAACTGTACTCGTACAACACCGCGTAGAGCTGGCTACTGATCATGGAAGGAGATATGGAGTGCGTACTAGCTTGAGCTGCGGATAATACAAAGCAACAAGTACAAACAAGGAAAAATTGAAATAATTTTAATCCGAGGATCGGTTCCACAACTAAAAGGTTTGACAATTTACGTACAATTTTCTAGGACTTTAGTGATGAACATGAACATGGTAGGAGCGTGTTTATTTGAATTTCGATTTTGAAACAGGTCTGCTTTAGATGTGAAACATAAATGAGTTGAAACGGTCCACCAGGGACAACACATTTGAAGTATTTTCATTACATTCAAAGACACGCACAGCCAGGCAACTGGGGTTGCTGTATTACTTTTTTATTATTTCAATATGTTTGAATCTGTTTCAATTTTGGTGTCAGCATGTCATTAGGTACCTTTTCCACGCTAGTAACTAGTAAAACAGTACAGTGATGTGGTACATATAACAATAAATTAAAAACTATTAACGATGGCACTTTGAAGAGCTAACTAACGCTGACTAACAGTAATAAAACAATATAAACAACCAAATAGAATTGAAGATTGATTTGTGCTTGCACAGGTGGTAACAACACAGTGAGTTTGAGTAAGAAGCTTTCAATTGTCAACATAAATATATATATATATACCTATATTTCACTCATAGTTCGACACATAAAGTCCAGTCAAGAACGTTCACTAGAAGATCTATTTGTGTGTGCTACAACCGATTAGTCATATAATGTGAGTAATAGAACTGGGATTGCTTTTGGTGTTCATGCTGCTGTATCCAAATCGTATAGGGTTACATATTAAAAAACCCAAACATGTTTTGTCCACAACATTATTTCAAATAGAGGGCCTTCAAAAGTCTACTCTGTTTTGTTTTTTCTTATATCTGTAGCGTCTGTTTAAGGTCCTGTGACTCGTAGAAATGGTTTTTATTGCAAATTTGGATGTTAGCTTCAGTTTTCATCTATACTATGTATATGGGTTCTAGTGGAACACGAAGTAACGTACTAGAAATATCAGACACGGTATAAAGAGAGGAAACGAAACATAGTTAATAATGTACAAAATACAAAAGAATATAATTGAAAATGCAATTTAGACCATAAAAGATAACAAAAGATAACATCATGTTACAACATTGTAAAAAACACAACAAACAACAATAATCAAGCATTTAACCTAATATTAGTGGGAGAAAATGGCTACTAAAAATAAAAAGACACAAAATAAACACCAAATATGGAGAAAGCCTATGAATGGCAAATGCACATTGGCGTACAGTGAAATTAGTGGTTATTTCGTGCTGATTTGCTGAATTAAAGGTACCAATCTACACGACTAACCATTCTTACATGTTTATGTTATGCATTCCTAATGTACGCTGCATTATTGCTTATGTTTAAGCACTATCCGAATGGTAACAGTATGCTTCATTTTGTTTGCAAGGAAGTGTGGTTTATCGGGCTTATTCATAAATTCAGATATATCGACTAAAAGCTATATGGTACGCTTTATTTGTAGGTCACTGTTAACACAACCTTGCTACCTGCAAGCGATGAAACAAGCTTTTAGAAGATAAAATGACGATCTGCACTACATATTGCTTGGAATAGCTTGCTACACTAGCTATCGAGACGATTTAAGATTTGCATTGCGCATACAAACAACCAATATTGAACATTGCATATTGAGGAAATTCCTTAGCGAGGATAAGGTTAATGGCAGATTGAATAATTGTTTGGGTTAGTGTGTATGTAAGAAGTAAAGGGTTTGAATAACAAAAAAAATTCTCGAGGTGCTTTTATGAATTTTTTTTCAAATAATTGATATGCATTAGTTTGCTTGTATGCAATAGGTTTAATTAAAAAAAAATGAATTGATTAGCGAAAAAACGCTACGAAGAAACTACTTTTGACAAATAACGCTTGTGTATGGTCAGTTTGGTGTAACGCCAATCGGTGTTTCTTCTTCTAACGCAATCTGATCGTCAGAAGCGATTTGTGTGCTCTTTATGCATTTGTAACGCAACGAGGTGTGAACTAGAGTTAGACACTATTGGTAGTCAGAATACGATCAGCTATTACAATGCTTATTACTACACTTTTTTGTGAAAAATAAATTGTTTTGTTATTGTGTTCGTGTGTGTATGTTTTTTTTTGGTATAGGACTACGACACACGAATGTCATATAGGTGAAAGGACATAGATGTCACAGGCAGGTATGCTTTCATAGTTTGATTTGGTTTAAAATTTTGGGATAAGGGCTAGCAAGAAGAGTGTTTCCCGAACGGTCAACGGTCGGCAGTCCGGCACTGTTACTTCTCAGTGTGGCCGATAGTGCGGATCGGTATCGTTAAAGGATGGCTTACCTCTACCATTAGCTAGATTCAGGGCACTGGTACCGCAAGTGGCCAGATGCGGGCTATGATCGCTGCGGGTGCGATTGTTCAGAAACTCGCGAATGTGTTGCACGATCAGATCAATTGCCACTGGAATGAGGAGAACAAATAGAAGAATTTGTTAGTGCAATTAAATGAACAAATATTGGTTTGGGATACAATTTGTACATGGAATCGAGTTTTTTGCTTCAGAATGTGAAAGAATTGGCTTTTATAAGCAAAGATTACACAAAATTTAAGGCAATACAAGTCACCGAACTGATAGTGCATCATCCGTCGAAAAAAAAAGGGAAACTGAAGAGTACGGGACAGTGGACGTAATTAGAACCAGCGATGGGGCTTGTAGGGTGGAACCACATAACCGAGCGTATACCCAACAAAATGATATACAGTATGATAAACACGAAAACAAAATGAAATAAGTCGTACCGATGTATGTGTGTTCGAAAAATGTCCTCTTTATTGTGCCATACACAAATCATGCCTTATCGGATTATTCGTTATTGGTCTTAACGGTTGTATAATCACCATTCGCTTCGATTATCGGTTATACTTGTTCGTTTTCCTGTTTTGTTTTTCTTAAACGCTAGCCATTTACACACTTTCCGTGTTCAACGATGACGTTTGGGACCGAAGATAAACCGGAGTGTCTTGCTGTCATAACGATAGTCCAGTCTAGTGAGACCTTCAATTGAGGCTACCTTTACCAACTTGGTTACTTATTATGCTACTTGACAACAACTCACTGATTAGTAGGATAAGATAAAGTTTTAGGTCGATATTCAAGAATAGATTTTAACAGACCGGCAGTGGCGCAAACTGATAACTGCAAAAAAGGAATGTGTTTGGCGGGGGATATTTCCGAATCCAAAAGAATAATGAATTTAAGAACGGAAGGAATGGCTAATACAAACGGCATTCAACAGGACCTACATATTGAAATGCATAAATGCAAGCGTAGGAATTTGTGGCACACGGGGCGGATGGCCTTATAAAGGCCAATGTTTTAACAGGTGCAGTATGGTAGAACAATATAACATGATTGATTGCACAGCTGCAAATTAAAGATAAAATGTGTATACTGCTACTACTTTTAAAGAATGACGATTCGTTACTATGGTTGTTAAATTAGTTAATCAGTTGGCTTTCGAAAACGTTAATATTGTAACAAAGTAAGACAAAAGGAAAAAAAATGCAAAAATAAATAAACCAGAAGCTTATTCATTTGTTTTGATCAGTCTATGTAATGGTTTACCGTAAAGTTTTAGGGATGTACTTTAGTAAGTAATTGTTATGGTCTATTACTATGATTATGGTTAAGGTATCAAATTCCCAGTGAAAAACGGTATAAAAATAGCTGTCATGCAGTATGTTAGCCTGGAACATTAAATTTGGCATGCGTTTTTGCTGAGGTGTTTTGCCGTTACGCCTATATATCTTCTCTAATAAGTAGGACCGAGTGTGCAACTTCGGCAGAAATAACATTGGATGCGTGAGGTGAGGCGCACTGTTTTGTTTGTTTGTTTGTTTTTTTTCAATTGTGTGCATGTTTGTATGATCATTTGCTCTTATCCTCTGACAACGTTTTATACGTGACACCAATGACACATAAGTCCTACTGTGGTTGTATGATGATCGCTGCAGAGCTTATTTCTATTGCAGAGGACCAATATGACCAACACACGACCCCACGCGATTTAATGCCCGTTCTGGTTGAGTCCGCCACTCGGATGCAAGATCTCATTAATGTGATGCACTATCAGATCGATCGCAACTGTAAAATGTTAGAAAAAGATGAGCAAGAAAAATAAGAGAAACGTCCAGTAGAAACCATTCGCTACCCCGATGTGTTATTTGGCGCAAACTATTTAATTGATCGCACGGAATGAAAGACCAGCCACGGCGCATGAACTTCAGGGTTCGAAATAAAAGTCAAGAATATATGATTTATTTTGCACAATACAAGTTATTCAACTGAGCCCTAAGGAATAACAATAACACAAAAACTCAATATGGTACATCGCTTGACAAAAAGCGTTTTAAATTTGATAGTCGAATGGAAAATTTAAACAATATCATAAAGTTCACGTGTCAAGATAGCGAATAATACGAGTAAAGTGAAAACAAAATTAATTCTTTATTGCGAAGTTATCGCACGAAAAAGAGCAAATAAGTAAAAAAGTAATAAAAACAATAATAATTTTCAAAGAATAGTTTTACTGATGTTTTGCAATCAATGGAATTATGTATTCCTGAATAATACAAACATAAATTTGTTGATTGATTTAGTATTAAAAAAATGAATCATTCAAATTGTGATAGAATGATATATAAAAATGCACCTAGTTTGATCATAGTGATAAACAATAATTAGTTATAGGTCCAGATATTTTGAAATTCAATTTACCTGTATTGTCAGCTCCTCGTGGTATGACAACGTCAGCAAACTTTTTAGTCTGAAATGGACGAATCAGTAGTGATGTATTAAACAGTAATGTAGTGTTTTAAAACAATGAATGTTAATTGATGATCATACCGGTGAGCAAAACTCTTCGAATGCTGGCTTTACGAAATTCATGTACGCATTCAGCACCTGATCCAAGTCTCGTCCTCGTTCGTTAATGTCACGTGGAACTGGAACACAAACATAGTTTAGAAGCAATATCACATGACGCAGCACACCAAATAAACGGGGCTGTACGGGTCATCATTACCTCTTCGGGCCAGCCGGGTGTCCGAATCGGTATCGACAAATAGCTTCATGTGAAAGAGATCTCGAATGGCGGGAAAGTAGAACACCAGTATGCCCTCGAACAGTACCACGTCGGCCGGGTAGATGGTGATTTTCTTTTCCGGACAGACGGCATTCCGGCGGTAGTCATACTCGCTAATCTCCACCTTTTTGCCGTGCAGAATGTCCTGCAGCGTTTGCAACATCAAATCCTCGTTGAACGCGCTCGGATGGTCAAAGTTAAAAAGACCCCGTTCGGCGCGCGCCTTTTCCGAATCCGACAGCTCGCGATAGAAACTATCCTGGCTGATAGTGACGACCTGTGCACCGATTGGAATGAAAACAAATGCATGTTGGGGTGCTGTGTAAGTGATCACTGATTACGTAAATGAGTGGGACGCTTTGTTTGCTCACTTGGCGCTGGGTATGGTCCATATCAGCTTGGCCTAGTTGTTCCATGATGCGTTTGCATACGGTCGACTGCGGGAACAGGGTAAAACGGAGCAGATTGCGTGTTGGACGGTCAGTGTATGTTTTATCAATTGATGGTGCATGCAGATGACGAACGACTATATTTGGCACCGTTTTCAAGGCCGGGGCCATACTTTTGATTCGCACTGCAGACTGCGCAGCAATCCCACGGGCGATACCCTACGCTCACACGTTACACCTACCTTTCCGCTGGCCGTTCCACCAGCAACGCCAATTAGAAAGGGTGTTTTCACGCCATCCGCAGCACCGCCATTCAATCGTGCACCATTTAAACACTCTCCGTCACCCATTGCTAAGGATTGGGGTAAGTTTTCCTCACTTTGCACCACGGGAAACGGGGAAAAATAATCCGCACGATGGCAGTGCGCAAAACGAAATTATTTTCACTGTAATGACATATGGGGTGTGAGGGACTGACAGACAGTTTATTTATGTTTTGATAGATGCTGACAGCCAGTGTGGCCAGATTTGTTGGCGATTTTTGGTAGGAGCGGCAATATTTTATCGGTAGTACAGTGGAGTGCCGTTTTTACGGGTACCTTTTATCCGATTTTCCGTTTATCCGTGCTGTAGAGAAATGACAGTTCAATACAAAGTTGACATTGCGTTATGAGGAAAAAAAATTGAAAAAGCGGTTATAAGACCACATTGTCGTAACAAAAAAGAAAACACTATAAAGTAGAGCGTCAATTATCCGGGCAGCTCGGGACCGGACGGTTGCCAGTTAATCGATTTGCACGGATAATGGCCCAAGAAATATCAAACGTCCAAATAAAACATATGAAATGCACTAGTTTTATTATTAATTCACCTAGAATCAATCGATTAATCGTTAGTAGAATATTACTTAAATCAATAACTGTAGATTTAACAACTGTTCATGAACAAAAATGAATTTCGAAAATACCTCTAGACACTACAGAGCTGCACAACAAACTGGTTATCCAATTGACTATCGCTGCAAACTTTCGCCGTACGTATGAACAGCTGTCAGATTTATGAGCACGGTTAAGCCGCCCGCCGGTTAATCCGTCCCCGGATAATCGACGTTCTACTGTAAATCATGGCAAATTTCGAATATTATCATTGGAAAAAGATGAAATTCATAAAAACTGGGTTATTTTTATCATAAAATAAGAAAATTTTCCAAAACTCAATCAGGAATCGGTGATAAAATATATCATTTGACTCATTATCCGTGTTATTCGCATATCCGGGCGAGGTGAAGTCCCGAGAAGCCCTGATAAACGGCGCTCCACTGTATTTGATAGGAGTTTCAATTTGTATCGGTAGTTTTCGGTATGTTTTGAAGTTTTAAGCGGAGGAGGGGGGGGGGGGCGGGATTCTTATCTGCACGAGAAAATACATCCTTTTTTTATTTAAAGGAGATGCATCAGACTTGGTCCATAGCGGTCATACGAATGAGGCCTTTCTTAAGTGTTGATCTGAAAACTGCACTAGGGATTCTAAGCCAACGAAGGATTGAGATGTACATTTCCTTTTGAGCGCCTAAGCGCCACAGATTAAGCTTAAACGACTGGAAAATTGAATATCCATAGAAAAAAAAATGAAAACTCCATCGCTTCACTTGTTTGCTCAATAGATGGCGTATTACAACTCATCATCAAGTTTCATCTTATCATGACCTATATAGCCTTCTAACTTTCTGAGCAAAAATCTATATGATTGGTCGTGTGGTCAGATACGTGGGTATCAACACCAACGACCATTACTCAAATCTCACTTGCTTTAGTGCTGGTGGTGGTGGCACTTGGGGCATCTGTTGGTGGGATACCCCAACCAGTTGAGCTTCATCGCTTGGAGGAGAGCTTTCTCATTTCCTCTGTACTGTTGTATGGTTTTGCATTGAAGTTATGCATCGCTAGAACTAGAACGGCGATACGATTGTTTAAATACTAAACTCCAATGATAACCACCAGCACTGAAGCAAGTGAGATTTGAGTAAGAGTCGTTGGTGTTGATACCCACGTATCTGACCACACGACCATTCATATAGATTTTTGCTCAGAAAGTTAGAAGGTTATATAGGTCATGATAAGATGAAACTTGTCGAAACACATTGTAAGAAAAGGATGGCAATATAATGATGAGTTGTAATACGCCATCTATTGATCAAACCAATGAAGCTGTGGAGCTTTCATTTTTTTTCTATGGATATTCAATTTTCCAGTCGTTTAAGCTTAATCTGTGGCGCTTGGGGCGCCACCAGCTTTTTTGCTATTTTTAGAATGCATGAGTCGTTTGCCGTCTGCTAAACGAAGTCTTTCTATATTCCGTTTAGGTAGAGTGCTTGAGTCGTTTAGAAGCAGTTTAGTGGTCGTTTAGTGGATTTCTGGCACTTGGGGTGTCTCAATGATTTTTTCTATGGATGGTATGGCCGGTCTCGTAGTACAGTCGTCAACTCGTACAACTTAACAACATGCCCGTCATGGGTTCAATCCCCAAATAGACCGCGCCGCCATACGTAGGACTGACTATCCTGCTATGGGGGGGAATCAATTAGTCACTGAAAGCCAAAGCCCACAAGTGGGTACAGGCAGGCCTTGACCGACATCGGTTGTTGAGCCAAAGAAGAAGAAGAAGAAGGTTTTGTCTGGGTATGTTACTATGGTGTGGATTGATTTGCTGATGTAATATAATGAATGTGTAGTAATAGTGTGATTTGGCTTTCCGAAAAGTGTTACAATGTCTCTATAGCTGATAGTGTGGTTTATAATAAGTTCTGTTTAGCAGATATGCTACACCATATTAAATATGGAGTTCACTACACTAAATCATTTGAGAAATGGTTTTATGACTTTTCGGTCAGTATTACAGGTGTCCCCCGAGATACGACTGTATTTGGGACCGAAAAAATGGCCCAAAGCAAGGCGTAAGTCGAAATAGTCGTATGTCGAATATCTGTCAATGTTAAGTTTAAAACCGAAGTTGAAGAGGCGAAATCTATGATATTGTGATTTTTGTTTGAAATAATGTTTGATAATGTATTAATTCTACACCGAAGGTCATTTACGCGATATAAATATCAAAGATCGGCTAGTTGTAGAATCTTTGGAAATGTGTTTGTAACGGTTTTCAGCACAGAAATTCAAAAAATACATCAATTTCTTCTCACTGACAACTATTCACTGTCAAAATCAAAATCGTCGTATCTGCGAATCGTCGTAACTCGACGGGGTCGTAACTCGACGGGGTCGTAACTCGGGGGACGCCTGTATAAGAAAATGAATCGGTAGGTTTACATACCAGAAATCGGTAGGAATACAGATAAATCGGTATTTCTGGTCACTCTGCTGAGAGCAGCTCGTTTGGTTTATGGAAGCGCTTTAATAACTTACACATTTCATTCGCCAGAAGAAACTGGGAAAAGATAACTAATGGAGCTTTACCACAAGAATAGTTGTAAGAAAATAGGATAAAAAGTCTCGCAAGATAAGCCAGAGAATTTATTACAAACGAACTGGCGGAATAAAAAGACTTATTTTTTTGGCAACAGCTCAAATACAACCAAAAAACTTAAACGTGTTCTGCATTAAATTATTTTTCCGCAGTTTTCTAACAATAACCAATATATATAATTAATGAAACACAACAATCCAAAAATATCACAACCTTCAAGATGGCTTGAGAAAGCAGAAACATGTCATCATCATCGCAGGTCTGAGAATATGGTATATTAGTGATGGGTACAGTTGCCAAAAATCCACCAGCTCCGGAAGGTAGGTCCGCCCAGCATTATCCGGAGTGTTTCGGAATCGTCAGGAGTCGTCCGGAGTCTTTTAGAGTCGTCAGGAGTTGGCTTTAGTCAGAGTCATCCGGAGTCGTTCGGAATCGTCGGAGTTGTCGGAGTCGTTCGGAGTCGTTCGAAGTCGACTGGGTTTTTTATGGAGTCGAAGTAATCCGGAGTAGGCCTTCGACACAAACACTGAGTGCACGCGTAAAGTGAAAAAAAAAACACAACGAAATGAAATGCCTGATCACAAGCACCATTGCACTGGAGGGTTACTGTTGACTCCGAAAAACTCCGTTATCGGTTGACTCCGATCGATTCTAGACGACTCCGAATGACTTCGACTCCCAACAATTCCGGGCGACTCCTGACGACTACGAACGACTTAGGAAGATTCCGGACGACTCCGGATGAATCTAGTTGACTCCGATTCCACGCGGAACTAGTGGTTTCCAATTTGCTGGCGTCGGAATCGCACTAAGAATAACCGGAGTCGGATTGGAGTCGTAGGTGCGCTCCAAAGAGCACATCACTACGGTATACCATTTCTAGCAAGCATGCATCATAAAAAAATATTAATACGCCTAAATGTAGGCAATACTGTGTCGAAAGGTGAGCATTGCAGTACAATAGGCAGTTGGACATTTCGTGATCCACGTATTATAATTATGCAAAATCAACAATGTAAAAAACATATTTTAAAAGTAGTAATATATAGTATTCTCTAACATTTTTATGACCAACCTAAGTGCACTAATTTGTTGCGTTAAAAGAGGTATCAACAGATCGTTGAGCAAAAATAAAACAATTTTTGCTCAACGATCTGTTGATACCTCTTTTAACTTCGTCAAAAATAAAATAGTCAAAAATACGATGAATTGTCCCATTTGGCCGGAAACCACTTATCGGCACGCATTTCGCAGACTCATTCCTGCAGATTGGCCAGGAAAGTGTCGGTATGAATACATTATTATTGTCTGATGAGTGATATTCTTCGTACAACTTCCATAAGACCTCCGATGCAGTTTTCCGAATCATTTTCATGGTTCTTAGGGACACGGAGTAGTTTTCATTTTTCCCCGGTTCTACTTTCCGGGATCATCGTGATACACGTGATCTGTTTCCACAGAAAGGGACGGTTCAAAATTGTTCATTAAAGTCACAGGTTAGTATTTAAAAATTAACAACATTTTTTTTAAAGCCGTAACTGTCAAATTTACCCTGAACAAACTGTCAACATTAAGAAGCCTTTTTTTTCCTTGACTTTCAGACTAGCTTGAGCGACATCCGTGCAAGTGGTATGCATCGTTGCATTCTTCTGAAAACAGCAGACAATTGTGGGCGAGCTTATATTCCGGTTTTTTGGAGGCGTAAGATGAGCGGCTCCAAGCTATATGAAGAGGAAGGGGAAGCATTCGAAATGAGATTAACGCACTGTCAATACGATATGGTGAAATATGTTTAAATCTTATCCTTGCTTCGAGGTTCATTCTTCAACCCAATCTGCGGTATGAAGAGCGTCCGATAATCCCGTACCTAATCCGACCTAATGAAACAACCGATCAGTCAAATCGACACAGTCCAATTCTACAGGCAGGGCGATCACTTTCACACTGACCACTGTTAGGTCTTCTGGTGCTGGTTGAAACAATGGAATGTTAGCACGTGACCAGTCTGAGGCCATACTGGTGAGTGCGTCCGGTTGGTGTGGCTAATTTTTCGTAATGCCAAAATCGTGGCCAATGACAGGCGATCTAGACTGGCACGACGCCAAATATTTGCGCAGTCGTGTCATGGTCGAGCTCGTCGTGGCTAAAACCATGTCCCATAAATCAAGCTACCCGCAAAGAGAGAAATAAGTGGGAAATCTGATGATTATGAGGTGCAGGACAATGCAGTAGACGATAGATTGGGATGTGGAAGAGGTGTAAATGTTTAAAGATCATCCAGCATATTGCTGACTCAGTGTTTGGTGAATAAATTTGATCGACAAACGCTATCAAACCTACCGGAGTAAATGTAGGCTCCCTTATACAAACACGTCTTAGTTCGAGCGATGAGATCGACCATATTATGCTCAAATAAATGTCGTTAAAAAAAGCACACAAGCCAATTTATCTGATGATAAATATTTGTGCAAAAACAAATGGTTAAGGCTCGTGCCTAAAACAGAGCTTGCACAACGTAGAAGGTGCTTGTGATTGGATGTGTACCGAGCCGGACACATAAAAGGCTTAAGAAAAGGTTTGAACGGATGGATATGCGGCTAGACAGCCCCTGTGTCAAGACATCAGTTCCGTGATGATTTAATTTTTCTGCGCAATCCTGTAATAAGCTCATGCCAGACTTTGTTTCTCGTCAGGATGATAGCTGACGTATCAGCCGTTTGTGTGTCTATCATGTTGTTCACTTTCCCATGTCCCAAACGTGACGACGCCTAGCGAGCCTTCGACAAGCACGACGTGAAATTGAGGATGAGCAAATATTGAGGTCATAAGCTAAGTTTGGCAAGCTTACTATTAATACGATCAGAGCGTCAACGATATTTTGTGGGCATGTTTGGCTTCGTTTGCATTGATTGTGTTGGTAAATAGGAACAAAGGAGAACAATTTTTTGCAGCAAACTGTAGCTGGCTCGTCACAAAAACTGAGTTAAATTTGAAGCAGCTATTAAGTGTATCGAGATCAATTCTAAACCACTTTCAACTTTGATGAGAATATATTTCTCCACTCGTCTAAGCTAAATGCTGTTAAATCCGCTTATCGTGGCCTGCTCATTCGCTAATAGCGTCTTTGAACGCTTTATCGGTAGGCTTCCGTTGCTGAGTGTAGCTCGTAGCTAATAAGCTTTGATTTATTCTTACACCGGTAGAATGATTTATCATATTTGCCGGTAGAAGGTTTACGTGTATTTGCTGTTGCCCGTGGCGGAGAAGTTCACACACGAGTGTTGAAAGCTTAGAACCGTGGTTCTAACTCATGTCAAGCTGGCCACCCAGCGAGGTTAGGCTTGCTGGTGGTTGATTTATTACATCTAGCCACTAACAAGATGTGATTTAAAAGCATTTTTTCGGTAATGGACTGCTCACTGCTAGCGTAGTTTTAATCTTCCCATTTAGAAATAACCAAATTTCAAACAATGTTTCTTTTTCAAAAAAAAAAAAAAAAATAAATAAATAAATAAAAAATGCACGGATTATAAATAAATCCTTGCATTTTATTCTGCACAGTAGAATAAGCGTGGCATTGGCTAAGAACGTTAAACCGAAAACCTCGTTTATCGATGCATCCCGTCCAGGTGCAGACGTTCGTTGCCATGCTGACGTCTTACAAGTGTTGATCATTTGTAAACCAAAAATCCCGCTTCCAGCCACTGCTCGCGAATCCCTGCTTGGTCCTATCAATCTTCCGACACCAGATCCGTTTCAGTGGGCAAAATGGAAGCAAGCTGAAGGATTTGCTGCTGCTGCCGCCGATGCCGACACCTTATGCACTTTATTTATTTTGCCTGTTGATGCATTTCGACAAGATAGAGAAATGTCGAACAATGGCTTTGAAGCTGTTCCGTTGCCGATTCCGGACGTCGTAACATTCGACCGCGAATACAATGCCGGGACCGGGGGCAGGCAAGCATGCCAGCCAACCTGTAGCAGGTTCATCTGCGACTGGGCGAGGTGACGATGAGCTTCAGCGCTTCGGTGCGTTTCGCACAGCCGGACAGTTTTGTTGCGGAGTGGTGCACTTTTGCTGGGGCTTTGTGTGGTGTCAAAAGCGCACACCAGTTCGAGTTTGTGTTTCTCTTATCGGATGCATTTCATCGTCAATTAGCAGGCAATTCAAAGGCGTTAGCGTATCTTTGCCGCGCGCGAAAGATACCAGGCTGAGTAATGATAATGCGAACGTGGCGGTAATGGAAAGAAATAAAGTAAAATATAAAAAAGTAAAGTTATAATCGAGTTTGGGTAGCTGAATTCCTCATAAGTTTTTGCATCAGGGCGATAGGCTCCAATCGGTAGGTGTACAATTTGCAGACGGTTGTAAATTTTAACGATAACACGATTGTTCATCACCGCTGTGGTTGAACAATGGGAATTTGGTATGGTATGGTGAACTAAAACTTTTCACATGAAAAAATTGAAAAAATGTAAAAAAGTCTTCTTTGCAGTAAATATCTTCGGAAAGTGTTAAATACAGCTTTCTGTAGTGTTTGGAGCCTTCGAGCAGTTTTGAAACTGACATGTTGAAGCCGTCGCCCCGTCCATGCCTCGCTACGGGTGTGCAATAAAGCATTGACGAAAAGGTTTAACAACAGAAAATTGCCGCATCCATACGCGGTGGTTATATTTTATTCGATTCGGTACCGAATCGAAAACTGTCGTCATTTTGGCCAATTTCCCGCCAGAATCACTTCTGAACCGCTTCCGTTCCGGGGATGATCACAGCCACGCGGTCGGGATCGTATTTTCGTGTGGCCGGAATAAATGTTTTTTGATTTGCAATAATTCACGGCTTTAGCCGGACTCCGTATTGGGCATCGGGTGAATACAATTTTGGCAAACGGCGACGGTGATGATGCTTTCCACCAAACTGCTTCGGGCTATTGGTTACCTCCATACGCTCGCCCATTGAATGGAGAGATGGACCGTGCAATCGGCCTGAATCGATTCACCGTTGGAGCGTAGGATCTTTTTTTTTTCGACAAACGACAATCGATTCTTAGTGACTTTTGCTGGTTGAAAACAAGCTTTCGGGAGGTGTCATCATCATTTCTTGCTTTTTCTTATCCTTCGCCTCACGTAAACGGACATTTTCACACTTTATTCTGAATGGTTTTGCATTTTGGAGTGTGTTTTTTGTTGTTGTCGTACGCAAAGTTTATAAGCCTTGATACAATTGCAGTTGAGGCCAGCTTTTGGAAGATGCAGCTCCAGTTTGGGATTTGGCTATGGTGTTTTTACCATTATTGAAGGAAAGATCAGATTAGTAAAATTTATGCATGATTGTTTGTGCCTGGTACGAACCAATTCGACCGAAACAAGTGTTGCTTTGAATTGAAAGCGAGAAGGACGGGGTTCTGTCGACAAGATGCAATTCCAGACCAACGATGATGGGCGTTACATGTTCTGTAGCGTCGTGTTTGGGTTTTACTTTAGCGCATTGTTCGATCAAAAGCCATGGATTTTAATGGAGTTACCACGGATTGAAACTTTAATTAATGTATTATAATACTTGTTCCCCCAAAAATACATAGAACATTACATTAAAATTTGGCTATATCTATTTTTAAAATAACGTTGTTGGCTATTCGTTGTTACAGAACATCACTAGCGACCACTTAAACCGTAACGTAGCCCGCGTAGTTGCTGATGCCACATAGATTTTTGCCACGTGCCAGCCTCATATAGCCATCCTCTCCCCAGCTGCCCCACCAGTTTTTCAGTATCCAGTAGTCTTTGGTGTATCCGAGCAGGAGCATCGCGTGGTTCACTTTGGAGTTATCACACGAAGCTTCATCGTCGTAAATACCATTGCTGTTTTAGGGATGGGGGAAAGGAAGATAAATCAAAGATCTCAGGATCAGACACCAACTCAATGCTTACCTATACAACTGGAATGATTTGGGTGCCGCATTAATACTGACTGGAATGGGACCGACCTTCCACAGGGCAAATGCAAGTGCGTCTTCGTTTTTGGGCATAATGGACCACTCGCTAATGTTGGCAATTGCATAGTCTCTATTGAAGGTACACTGTCCTTGCTGTGGTAATGGAAACAAATAGATATTAAACTCAAGATGGTATACATTATGAAATATTAAAAGGGACATAATTTAAAATCAGAAAACAAGCAAATGATAATCAAAAATAAAACAAATGAAATGCTTCACACGCAGTAGCTCTGAAATTAGAAGTAAAGTATTAATTTCAATTAAATTGTCGGTTTTTTCATAGATTTAACACAATTTTGTATTTTCATTACTCATATCTTTGCCTGCAATAACAGTTCACTATATAACCAAACTTTCACCGAGGAGGTGTAGCGGCATCTCCTGTCTGCTCCATCACTGCCATTCGGACATCCATCAGCTTGCGTTGATTGGAACTTGGCCCGTAACTTTATCCGGTTGTCATCGGAAGGTAGATCCTGCGGTGTACTTTTTTTACGTACATGTCTGCAAACGATTACGTTGCATACGTTACACAGCTTAACACCTTTCGAAATACCGGTCGCTGCAGATCACACGATAGGATTGCACGGGAATGAATGCATCGCCGCTTTATTGTAAATCCCGCCACTTGGCACATAGAGGCGGATCAAACAAGCCGGCCCGAGGGTTGACGAAAACGCACACTTCCTTTGCAGACCATCGGCGTTCGGTGGTCAAACTGGGGTGCACTGAAACATTGCATTGTTTGCATTTTTGCAACCACATGGAAGTCGGTCGCAGATGTTTTTCTTTTCCGGTGTTGGGCGTTGCCGGTGGCGAAGTTATTGATTTGACATGCCCTCTGAACTGGTGGCCGAAACAGAAGATGGTTTACTATTAATCGCGCACCATTGAAATCACTTTGCACTCCCATTTGCTCTCACCGAGCATGATGGACATGTCTTTAGCACAATGTGTCGTAAATTGAGGTCATGCACAAAACGTTGAGGTTATCAATGTGATAAAACTTTTGATCAATCAAAGACTTTCTCTATCTACAGCTGCTAGTCGTGTAAGAACTGTAATGCTTTGCTAGCGAAGTTACTTCACACCAACTGGAAGAATCGCTACGGAATGAGTTGTTTCAGCGGTAGGCACACATGACTAAAGCGTGTTTTTGTTGTGAATCAAATGTGTGCTTGTTTATTTACGATTCAATTAGATTGATGATCGTGCAAAAATAGGAAACGAGCTTTGAAACAAAATTGGTATGCGTTAGTCCGTTACCGTTGAAACTGAGACATACATATCATGCTAAAAATGGTAAGGTTTTACTTTATATATGTGAGTAAAATTTTAGCAGTATGCTTAAAGCTGAGGTAAAAAAATCTATAAATGGATGGTTTTACGGTGCTAGCCAGCTTTTTTATAAGTAGTTTATTACTTGGCGGCTGAAATCATATCAACACTCCATACAAAACCGCAAATCTAGCCATAGAATTTAAGCATGATAAAATAAAGGATAACATTTTTTAAGAAGCATGACTATGTTAGTAAGAAATGTCAATAATTGTTTTGATGGATATTATTAAATTAATTAAATAATACTATTAGTAATACTTATTAGTATGACTCATTTCGAATAGAAAAACAAAAAATAAACAATGGTGAAATTCAATTTGGTGGAACGAAATGATCTATATTGTTCCACTGACAGGCTGAAATGTCAGTTTGTTGGCTGGAAATAGAAAACGAGTGAATATTAGTAAAACCTGCACAACTTCTTTAAAACAACATTTTACTTGCATAGCATCGTTACTACAACCCTTTAAAGCAAGAAAATGGATCATGTTCGAAAAGCTCTATAATTCTGGTGCATAAATTAACGAGCCCGGGCACCTGTTACCATCCCGGTTAGTAATTTACCAAACTGATCATTTAAATGGAGCGTGTTGGGAAGGGTCTTGTGTGCAATAAATTAAAAGCATCCTGTTTATCTACCATTAGGTACTTCATTAGACGAACACTCGGTCAAACCGGGAGCTACATAAATTCCACGCGCACAAACCATTCGCACTGCCCTGCAGGACGGATGATTTACAGATCGTAGTGACCGTGGCCTTAAAGATCATTTCTGCAACTGATTTATTTTAATGACAGTGCCACCGATTGACTGCGATACGTTTCGTGCTACGGTCGAAGAATTCTTTGCTTAAATGCTTTTTCCATCTTCGCCGGCGGTGTCTTGTGTCATGAACACACTTACACACACACCGTGCTAAATGGTGCATATTTTATCACCTTACCATAAAGCCTGGGGATATCTACGTGAAAAAAAAAAACTAAAACTCTTGCTGTTCCAGTTGATCGTAAATCGAAGTGTGGAACGGGATCGAGCTCTCAGTGGCATCCAAGCGCAGGGCAATTGAAGATGGCACCAGTGCATGATTTAATTACAGCGTCCATTAAGGTGAAAAATTTGCTACACTTTTCATCCGAACCTGACAGCGGCATGTCGCGAGCCGCTTTCGCTATTCACGGTAGCGCTTGCCGGTCGGCAGGTCTTGCGCTAGGTCTTGTGCATGATTGCCCTATTATTAGTGCCATTGGAAGTTATCGGGTTGGCCAGACGTCCTGGATTGATTCTGCTCCGACCAGAAGGATTGTTGAAACGGACGGCAGCCCCAGATGGAATTGGTTGAAAGAACTCTTGTGCGCTTGAAGTTGGAATACGTCCTTACAAGAAAGTCCTGCTACGGGTCCAGTATCCATCAGTACAGTGAGCTCAGCGCGAGAATTGCCCGCACTTAAACTTCCTGCACATTAGCATTTCTGCTATATCCCGTCCGAAACTGCCGCCCAACACCAGACGTGTCGGGTGACTGAGATTAAAGCACATCGATAAGCAGATTATATGCGTACCATTGCACACTGGCACTCATTCGCCGGGTCTCGAGCACTTACTCGAGCGCTATAGCTGGTCCACTGGTAGAGGAAGTGGAACTTGTTCCACACAGTATACCGTATGCCGTGTTCCATAAACACGTGAGGCCGGGATGGGTAGCAGAATCGGGAGCAGTTTTTCACTGGAAATAAATTATTATCACTGTCCGGTGGTGGTGGTGGTGATAAACCTTTACCGAACAACTAAGGGTGTCCAATGGTCCTGTAGCTTTTTTCCCCTTGTCCGGTTTTTTAACAGCGAGGCAGCTTTGATCATTTTTAATACAGTCTGGAACGAAGCAGCATCCTGCGGTGCGAAGAGGCTCAGACTCAGCCAGACTAGTTTGTGGGGCATTACGGGGTCGAACTGCAGAAGCCTTGTCCCCTTCAACTCGTCTCACACACACGCACATACACACCTGCTTCTCCCCATGTTGCTGGTTATCTAACATTAATTAACATATAAATATTGATCTTTGTATCGTCGGGCTCGGTTCACCATCTTATCGGGCGATCTGATGTTAGTAGTCACTAGTGTTGGGCTTCGCTTGCAGAATGAGTTTGCAACCTGTTCGGGCTGCTAGTCTGCGTAGTCTCTGGCGTAGAACCAATCGTACGTCTCCAGGGGGCCAGCTAATCATCTTTAGACCATCATTCGACGTACAAAGTATTTGGAACACCGTGTGTCTCTGGTGTGTGGTGTGGAGAGATTGCACCCGATAACTCCGTTTGACATGAGCAGTGCAGAGCTTTCGATCATTGATCCCGTGAGCTTAATGGCGTGCGAGGATACGCGTATGCTGGTGCTAGAGTGATGACGATGTCTTGTACCCGTTGCCGATGCTCCCTCGGGGAGGTTCACGTAGGGTTATCCGCGCAGGTTGTCGCAGTTAGGCTTGGTGTGTGTAGTTGGAAATTAGTTGCGGTAACAGGTTGAACGAAGCAATGGTGCACGTTGCGATAGGTTACGTCCGGCGTCTCATGGAGCAGGAGCAATTAATCGATGAATATCGATAAGCAAAATTAGTGTCAGGTCTGATTAGAAATGTGTACCAACCTCTGGGTGTGCTAATGGAATCTTAACGAGCTCGTAAAATTAAATAAATAACACGCAACAACGAGCCGACAGGGAAGGTGTGACGATGGAGAGCTTCATTTCGATGAGGAAGCTAGCAATAAAAATTTTAAATGTCACGAAAATTAATGTTTTTGCATAATTCTACAATTCTTTCGAAATTTAATTTTTGCAATTTCGACACTGGAGTACAATAGCTGGACTACAAACTAATATTTCATGTCTCGTTTCGACAGCAGAACATGACGTACCATGTCTCGAATGGAATGCCTTTGAAGTAAACAAAACAAACAAACTAGCAACCAGAATAAAGATTCCATTTCTGTGAATCAAGATTGGACAAGTATCGTTGATTTACGCACTCGGCGCGAATTGTGTGTAGTGATCACCACTGCTCACAGCAGGTTAGAATCATCGTATACGATCGACATGCAAGTGCAGTTTTGAATTTTACCACGATCATGTTGTAGCGCTCTGACACAAAGGCTGCATCAATTCGACAGCATGTAATACATTCCTGATTCCTTTTCGATCGTTTCTAGTCCATCGAGCAAAAGAAGATCCAGTTCGAATCGAATGAAAAGTGAACAAGATAAATTGAAAAATGTGTATATTTTAAATAAAAAACGAAAACGAAAACAAACGTTGCTCGATGGTTTAAAAACAAGAACATCAAGGTTCTCGATGGTGGGTGAGACTTCTTGGAAGATATCGACATTCGCTCTATCGATGTATTATGCATTTTGCTCGCGGTTGGTGCTCAAGGTGCCAAAGATTGAGATTTGAAAATCGAGAAAACAGAAATAAATGATACCAATCTACATGTGTGATACAATTTATTTAAATTTTGTGATTCAACTTTTTTCACCTCCTTTTGTTGTCTTTCCGAACTCCAATACAAAGGCAAGTTATTGAAAGCATGTTGTGAATTCACTATGTACATATAATTGCATCACTGTAATGTTATGAACTGTACTATGAAGACACTTTTGTCGATCATTTAACCCATTTAACACAAGCAACTAAAAACGAAGCTCATAAAAAATAATGACCCAAAAGAGGCGAGTTTGGGGCGTAGACAGGCTCAGTTGTATTTCGTGGTCATCAGGACACCTTTCAGCTGCACGCCCCAAATTAATGTGCATCTTACGTAGGTTCCACACCCACCGACAGAGGACAAGCGTGAAATTTTTAACCGAATATTTATGTTCTTGCGAAGGTCTGTGATATCGCTTCGTAGCAACGTTTGCGCCCCGAGGGCAACGCCGATCGCGTTCGATCACGGGACAAGCAGGCGTTAGCAATTAACACTCGCGAGTAAACCGCGACCACGCCAGACGCTTTTGCAACCAGACGCTCTGGCCCTGACCCTCGGGGGGAATTAGGTGCATTTCATGGGGTCGTTGGTTTGGTGAGCCAACCAGCAACGCAAAAATGCTCCAAATTAATTCTTTTTTATGTGTCTGTGTGAGTGGGGGTCTGCTCGCTGCCCCAAACGATCAGCCGCTTTCCGGTAGATCACACGAGAAGCGTTGCATTTTGTTTGTTTGCTTTTCAATTTGGTCGATTGCATTCCCACCCGAGCTGGTGTGGGATGTGGTAGGAATTAAAAAGTATGGCTTAACGACTTCTTAATTATGGTCATTCCTGGCGGAGACACCTTGGTCTCGGAAGTGGCTCAGAACTGATTGGATGGGTAGGACGGTTTTTCGGTTCGATTTTTCTTACACAAATCTTGCCATACTATTTGCTGGCTGACGAGGGCGTCATTTGTCGGCCTACGCGGTTGAATATTTGGTTGCGATTTATTTACGATTCCCTCGCGGATGGTAAATAATTAGTTCAGCGACCGTTGTCCCGAGGAGTGTCTAATTAGTCGCCTTTATGTGGTATGACATGTTTTTTTTGTGCATGCTAATTATGACATACGTTAAGGGAGGAAAGCGCATATTTTAAAAGCGAAATATTCTGTTTATGGTGTAATGAGAAATATTGGGCGCCTTCAAACTGCGCGCTAGCATTGAGATGCTTTTGGCTGAAGGTCGTTACAACACCCGCGCCAGCGCGTAATGAGCGCTTACCGTTCGCGTTTGTGGCCGAACGTGTCAAATCACTTGATTATGCGGTTCATGGATGTGGCAAAAAGGTAGCTGGAGCCAAATTTGGTCAAATGAGGCGCAGGCTTGCAACCTGAAGTGCGCTGCTGGTCCGGAATTGTGCGCTAGTGCATTAGCTTAGCCGTACCGAACCGGACCGCTGGCAAGGAATGGGCTACAGTGCTATGGCGATTGCGACTGCCCAGCGGGTGATCCGGTTGTAACATTATTTGGCGCAATTTTATGCTTTCTCACGGTTTCGTCCATTTGTCCAACGGCGGAGGATAGGAATGGAGTTGTTTTTTAGTCGAGGGAAAAGCAACTGGTGAAGATGGTGATGGGTTCTCGTGGAAGTGGAATCCTCTAGCAAGTTGACCATATTCGGATTGGGGTGCCTTCAACGCGCCGCCGCATGCTTACGCATGTTTCATTTGCGCCAGATACCTTTGACAGGTTGCTGATCGTATTGAGTCACCCGGCCTGGTGAGCTCTTATGGATATTTGATTAAGAAATTCAATTCCTGTACAACTGTCAAGCAGATACACTTTCAATATGCATGCAAATATTTTACCAGGACGGTGTGGTTTTTTTTTATTAGGCTTCAATTTGTATTTTCAACTTCGAATGTGTTGTGTTTTAATTTTGGTACATAAACATGCAAAATGTATGCTGATTGGAACTATAAACTCATGTCGTACGCAACGGTGTCCACAGCTACTGCCGGGCAAAAATGGAAAATTAATTAAAACTCAAACATTGTGTATTCTTAAGCACTGCAGCTACACTTACACACCGGCAACCTAAAGCTTTTCCCATCACCATCATAAGGTAAGTGCTTTTTTGCTGCAGTTCGCGACAACACTGTCCGTGTTGCTTTTCAATTATTTATGAATGAAGTAGCAAACTGGTTGCATCGACCACCGACGGTTTCCAATGTGCAATGCGTCCAGCGCTGGAGATCGAATGCGGCAGCGCCGCAAGTGACGGTCGCACACAGCACAGTCCTCGCAGCAAATATAAAACTAATTGCATTTTCCCACATTGCATTGCATTACCGATCATGATCGTGCGGTGGTACGATTCTTTTCCCGTTCCCAACAAGATGCATCTCGGGTGCAGGTCGACGTTACCGCCAGCTGTCGATCTCGTCTCGTCTGTTGGTGCGTTGCTGCCTATTGAGTTATTTATGATGGAGCTATTAATTTTCCAAACTCCCTTCGGTGGGTTCTTGGGCACTTTTCTCCCCCTCTCCCCCCTTCCTCCACCGATTCGTCGGACCAGCATCGCAGCCACTGTCATCGCGGGAATGGTTAGCTTTGTGAGCAGTTTTCATTCAACACAACCGCTTCCCGACACGGCAACCCCACGTGGTGCGATGGGGTCGTCGATTGAATGCGTGCGTTAGAGGATCGTTTTGAAAGGGGTGCGAGCTGTAAAAGTTTGATGAGAAACTGTCAGCCGATAATTGCAATCGATTTGATGGCTTTATTAAGTTATTACGGCAGTTTATGGGTTCCTGCCCGGGTCTGATCCGGCATGACGCGCGACTGCTGCACTTGCACCGCAGTGATCGGTGGCTGCCGTTTGGGCGATAATCGACCGCTTCTCTCCACCCGGCAGGCGCAGTGTTTGGCAATAAATAACGCCTGCATTTGGTGTGAAGCATTGGTGTTAATTGATGATGCGCTGGCGAGATGGCAGGTTTGGCGGGTTACAGAAAAAGGGAAGTTGTCATATAATGCGAATGTCTCATGCAATCACACCTTCGACCTTGTTGCTAATGTTGCAAATTGATTTCATTGTCAGGAATACATCACGTAGCTCTGTTCAGTGGCATATGGTATTAATCGTTCGGCGTGTAGAGTTTAGGACGTTCAGTATGGCTTGAGCTTTACTTCGGTTATTTTATTGTTATTTTATAGTCGCTGTTATGGCACAGCGCTCATCTGGTACCTAATTTTGTGTTTATGATTTTCTCAAGTAATATGCTCCGTAGTGCAATAAAGTCTTGCATAAACCAATGCATAGTTTGGAAGCACATGATAATTTTGCTTGGTAGCATGGTTATTTCTTATGCATTGAGTGAGAAACATATAAGTAAAAAACAAAAATAATGAATTACTCAGTAAAGTTATACAATGTTGCAAATCAACACTTAAATTTCGCTCCAATTCCCATTGATGAAAGTTCAAATGCTCTTCCTGTTAGAAGAATTTGAAAAACGTAAATGCGGGATTTAAAAACTGAGAGGCGTTAAAATTGAGTAATTTTAATAACATTAAAAAAGGCATAATTTTGCACACAAATCTAGCGTTTAGCTCTAACATATGTTATGGTTTTATCCGGCACCTTCTGCACAATTTGCATTCCAAAATGAAATAAAAATAAATTATTGCTCCCTCCCCGGCCGCGTAGGAGTGTCAAGATTTACAGCTGCAAATATAAAAGCGCTAGAAAAACAAACAGGAACACAATGAGGCTGCGCAGAAGACATCCACCACTAATGTCGGCTCGCTTGCGTGTCCCAGACATGCGTGTGCCGAACAATGCTGCCCCCAAAAGCTAGCGCCCGGCTGGCGGGGCACGAAGGTAATCCAATAATTTTTAATCTCTGTTTGCTTTCGCCCATTGTGCAGCAGTCAAAATAATTTCCAATGGGCGAACCGGGCCAGGAGGAGGAATGTAAATTTCCTCGACCGCATCCAGCATCCGACTCATTTACGACAACCGGGTCCGGGCGTCGATCGTAAAAAGTCGACGGGCCATCCGAATCGACAAATCAAAATTTAATAATTCTACCAACACCTTTCCACCCCCCCGCGTACCTTTTGCTGACCGGACTGTGCTGGCTGGAGCGCTTGAAACTCGTTTTCATATATTTCAATGCCTCCCCCGGGGTCCATCATCGCCTCGACGCCTTGGCGTTTGGAAGTGGTACCGTCGGATTCCGGTTGAGAACGGGGGTGGGGGGGAAGGAAACTGCCCGTCGTACCGACCGAGACGAATCCGATCTCAGCGGGGCTACTGGGGTTTCGGCTCTTTTTTCCAAATGTCGATCGACGAGATCGATCGCTAGATGGAGAAAAATGGGGCCTTTGACTGGTATTAGCTGCTGCCACTCGGCTGCGAATAAAATCCCCGTGCCCCGGGCTCATTGTACCCGGCTCAGCCAAGACAATGATGGGCGAATATTGTTCCATAACATATAAATTAATTTAACAGCGTGACCGCTCCCATTGCTCCCCTTCCACACACTCATTTCATCACGGTTCGGTTGTTCGCCAGGATCGCTCGGGTAGGGTCGCCTGTTCGCCACCTGTCGAGCACCGATCGGGTGGACTATTTGTCGTAAAATATTTGGCTCGTAAAACAGCTAAATCAAAACCGCGCGAGGGAGTCTCGCAAAGTCGCGGTCGTGTGCCGCTGTGGCGATTCAAACATGGGATGAGGAGGAACACTGATTAGAAGGAGCACGGTGGGACGTCCTAGTGTCGCCCGGGTTGTCGTCGAGCTTCAGGACGGGGGCTTCGGCGGGCCAGAAACTCTATCCTGGCCTTCTGGCGGTCTGCCAGCACCCCAAGCGTACACCGTTGGGCTGCATTGGGTTGATTTGTTTTAAGCACCACGGTACGAAATCGCATTTTTATGAGACTTTTATAGACTCGCAGGTCACATTAGATCGAACCGGGCGGGAAGATGACCGGTACACGGACGTCACGCTGCGCTCATACCAGCGGCTGGCTGAGTTAATATATTGGCTCGTATCGGTTCATGGTAGCAAAATACCAGAATTACCGTTTGAAGGTGATAAAAATCGGCTATTACGCGGTGGCGGGCTGTTTTCATTTGCTACGGTCCGTATGGGCCGGTATCGGTTTGTAAACGAGCACTGGAGCGAAGAGCCAGATCTGGCTGAGCATGCACTAAATATTGATTTATTTATCAATCAAGCTGGTGGAGAGGGTTGTAATAGTAGATTTATCGATCGATTCAGGCTTTATTGAATCAATACTATTTATCAGAATATTCACAGTGCAATGAATATAATTAAATTGCAGAATATTGAATTCTGAACTGAAATTGTGTTTTGAGTAAGGGATTGTTTTATCGTAAAATATCAGCTATTTGTTAAAAAAGACTTTGCTTTAAGCAATGCGCCTTGGAACCATCAATCTTCATCTTCCTAAAAGGGCTTGAAGGTTCGATTGATAGTGATCACAAAAAGTAAAACCAACCATGTGCAAACGCATTCGTACTCGCATGCAAGCAATATTTCCTAAAGCCCACCATCCGAATCCCTTTTTGGGGCATTGCGATTGCGATCGCACCGAAAGACAGACGAAAAACAGTATCCACGGGAAGAGTGATGATACGCCATTGCCTATATCCCTTACGCGCGCTTGTCTTCACTTTCAACCGATGCCCGGTCAGCGCGCTCGCATTGCATATCTTGTCTTAATTGGTAATTTCAATTTGCGCATACCTGCGTCGCGTAATGCGCTTCCATATATCACTGCCACCGGTGTAAAAAGCGCACCGGCTCCAATGGGCCGGCCAAGTGGCAGCAGCGGCGCACATTTTACACGCTCGAACACGCCAACCTATTTGGATCGGTCGTGCATTCCATGCCAATGTCCGTCAAATGGTGGAGGCGACACGCATGGGGGGCCCGCTCACACTGGAAGATGCGGATTGTTGCATTTTGACACTTGATCAATGCAGCGCACCGACTAAGAGAGGAGAGTGAGGGTTTGTTTTTGCTCTGCAGGTGTTTTGTGTGAACCATGCACTCATATGCATGGCACGGCAAAATCATGGCATCATTTCATGTGTCTAACAATGCCATTGCACGCGTTGTCTAATGCGTAGTGTTGTAGAACAGGAAGGAGGGCTGGATTCATTCGCTGTTGCACGTGCATTGCAGTAATGGTCGTTTGGGCTTACCTACGGCAGCCTGATCGGGGCAGAGCTATACAGCTGCAACGAACTATGTGCTCTATGTCATTCATGGTGAATTGCAACACGCTTCACCACACGCCGTATGAAACCGATTGGCCGTTACGGTATGGAAGCGAAACACAATTTATTGATGGAGATTGGTATCAAAATAAATGGCCATTATTATTGTCTTAAATATGTAAATATATTTCTTTGGCAATTTTATCCCTCACTTCTATCCTAGTAATAGGTCATTTGGAGCAGTGTAAGAGTCCGAGATGTGATGTTGTACTTAGTGACGCTTTATATTGGGTGCATTTTGTGTGGCTATATTCAAATTTGAATAGTTAGGATTATTTTTATTTGGAAAATTCTTTGAAATTAAACTGTAGGTGTTTGTTCATTTCAACAAATAACATATTTTAAATTTATCCTTTCACATTGGTTTTGGTTCCTTTTCTCACTTCATTTCGTTTGCCTCACCCGATGGAGCACGTGCCCAACAACGAAGTAAAGATATAATGATTTAAAAATAAATGCAATCCAAATCACACTTATTGGAAAATAAATAACCTTTTTATCGAGTGTGAGTTTTAGTGCGCGCTTTGGTTTTTAGTGTAGTTGAAACGTTAAGGGTAGCGACGATAGGCGTTGTGCCCCTTGCGCTGCAACATTGCCGACGTGTCCGACCGAATGTACAAGCAGTTGATCGATGGTTTACCATTCGATCTAAGTCCTTTATGGTGGCTTATGGTCCAATGGGTTGGCAAAGGCGTCGCCATAAATACGGCATTGCGTTTAGGCTTCGATGTTGGCCGGATTGCGATCGCGACTGCAATCGCGATGGGAAGTGGATTGCCATTCTTTCTTCCCGCACCTTAGGTTGGAATTTAAATGTTTGCTTCGATCGCTTCGATGCCGCGGCAAATCCATGAAAGCTTGTGCGGAGGTGCGCACGAGAGCCCATAAATCAGAGCTCTCATGCGATTTTCGTTGCAGCGTTGGTGCGAAACATGTGTATAAGGTGCTGTACTTAGGTTGGTCCATTTTTTGCCACCCATTTTTTGCTTAGAGGAAAACTGTCTTGTACGTTCAAGAGGGAGGCAAACGGATTGGTACGTTGGATGCTGTTATGGAATTTAGTCGTCTTTGGATGGTCGGCTTTGGCCATTTAGCTGCGATCGATGAGACCATGATTAATCGAATCAGGACGAGTGGTAACAAATGGTCTTGGTGGAGACGGTGCTGTGTTGCAACAATCTTTCATGCTAATAATGGTACGAATAAGGATTGATCGTTCACTTGCATTAGGGTAGTTGATGTCACTAATTGTTAGCATATGATGCTTGGTGCAAAACTATGGCTGATACAACTCGTAGAACTAAGGTAATGCAAAAAACGGGCTACATATTGATCAACACAGTCGATTAACGAAGGAGTGTTAAAATATTTAAAAAACAACTCAATAGTCAAAAGTATAAGGAGTATAAGATATGTGATATTACAACATCAAGTCTAATGAAAATTTGAAAATATTGTATATTTTGATAAACATTATGTTCCGTTTAGGTGTAGTGTAATTACAAATACTAAATACAACGGGTGGTTTCTGTGCTCCATCGAATGTGATTTTATCGGACGTGCTTGATTAATTCCATTTATGATAAACCACTTTTTATGATATTTTGTTTTATTTTTTAATAATTTATTTTCGTCAATTTTAGGCATTGTAAGCAAATACCTCCACAATCTACATTAGGAACAGCTCAAACATGTTATATCCCTCTCAAGTCTAGCACTACAACAACCTCGCGCAACGGCCAAATACTCTCTTTCGCTCGCTGCCATCTGATATGGATTAAGCACTTTCCGAACACGTTAGGTTAGCTGCAAACCATGGCACCATGGCGCTTCACCATCATTGATTCGCGTTCGAAGCAATTGAAATCAAATCAGTATCGATCGATCAGTAAAAGTAAATCTACGCTTGGCAGTGTGCCGGAGCTTCGGCGATCTTGCTGCAAGTGTCTGTGCGAAGCTCCAAGTGGTGTTTCTATCGGTACAGCCCGCTCGATACATGGCATGACAAGTGGCTGTACGTTTGGCAATGTGGTCCCTTCTAGCTACCCTTGCTACCAGAAGATTGCATCTTGGAAATGCGACCACTTGAGGGCTAGCTGACCACCATGCGCACCGTTAGACTGGAGCGTAATCCCGGTAAGCATTATGGTCATGTCTGGTGCCTCCGGTCTTAACAGGATTGTGGAACCGAACTGTGCTCAATCACATCTGCATACTCTCGGTCTGCGGGCGGAGGTTATTAATATTTATTATCCTCCCGAAGCGTGTACGAAACGCTGCAATGGTGGATATTTTCCACAAAGCAATACAGGAAAAATCACATTGGCGATCAGCGAAGAAGCCAGGTCCGTTTCGCTCGAGCGACTATTTCGTTGCCGTAGACACCTTTCTTTTCAGCTTCTTAACAGGTTGTACAAAGTGTGGAGTCGATTCGAGCTGGTCGCGAAACGAAGGCTGTCCAACTTCAACTCCGACTTCGTGGCGAGTGCAAAAGTGTGAAGCGCTAGGATCGCTAGCTCCGATAATGGTAGGTGATTGTTTGTTTTCCACAATGCTATCTAAAAGGCTGGACGATGTTCGGCGTTTCTTTTCTCCAAGCATTCATAATAGAGCGTACTTAGGGTCGTTTGTATTGGATTTGTAGAGTTATCTGCATGACACGCAACCAGGTCCACGCAAGACTTGTCCGTCCTGGGCCAACTCAGCTGTTCGCCTGCGTGGACCTTTCCCGACCGTAGATCACAATCGTTGCCGAAAGGGATCAACCTCGCCATTCGTCTCGAAACGATGTGGCGAGTGGTTCTCATGCGATGCGTGGCGTGGCGTTTTTTAGCCCCGACTCGAAGCAGTCAGCTCAGGTCCTGCCCTCTTCCACAAAACCGTTCCGATAATTATAGTTTGTGGTTTCGCTTTCGCTATTTATTGCTGTGTCCCGAGCGGATAATCTTCGCACATCTGCGCCGGTTTGCAGGTCCCACCATAATTCAGGTGGTTTAGCGCATCGCCAAAGGTGAGAAAAACGATGACAAATGTCCCCCTAAAATGTGTTATCCATACGGCGATCGCCACGCACTGCCAAGTTCGCACGGTTCGTTCACGCGGAAGAAGCTCTCCAGGGGGATAATCGTTAAGCCATAAGCGGCGGCCTATTATGAGGTCACCAGGGACATCAAATTGGCCGCAATGAATAGAGCAGTCAGCATACATGTAGTCCGTCAAATAGAAAACGGAATCTGGTGAGGGTTCGTTGTTCTTTCCCCGACCGGTATGAACTTTCTCACGAAACGCAATACTAAAGATGGAGGAAAAAATCATCCCATTCCTTCTACGACGTTCTTAACCAATAATGCCTCAGCCTGAATTCTTTCTCCCACTTCTTTACCCTTTAAATTACCTAATGCAAATATGTGGCTGAAACAGTTTTTATCGATATCGAGTTATCTTTGCGCAGGCCTCTTTCTCTCGGTTGGAGGTTGTTATCGAAATTGGCTTGTGATATATGAATATGTACGGTATAGGCAGCGTGCAACGGCGGGTTCAAAACAAAGGAAAACGCAGGAAAAGCTGCCCCTGATTGGAGGGTTATCGGGTTTGCCCAGGAAAGAGGACGGGTCGATCATTAATTATGCGGCTAACGCGCAAACGCACAAACCGAAAATCGTCAGTCTCCCAGTCAGTTTACCCAGTCCCGGGAGCGAATGTGTAAAAAAAAATTAAAGACAATAATTTGTTATCGAATCGCCGTCGCTGGGATCTGTGTGTTTTATTAAAGGTGTCCGGGTTCATTAGGTGCATCCGTTACAAAGTTGTCGCTTTGTGCGCTTGAGGATCCCATCTGCCTTGCTAGACGCTATTCGAACGATCATTAGTTTTACAAACATAGCAAAACATAAACCGTCGGTCGTTGATGAGGATGCTTGAGATAATTTTGGGCCGTACACCGTTGAAACGTGTTGAGTTGTGGAAATTTGCTTGATGAGTTGTAATACAAGCATTTCGATTCGTGATGATGCTTAATTTGTGTCAATCATATTCATATGCATCGGACAACGATTTCAAAAGTAGCATTTAAAATTGGATATTGAAACGAAGGCACGGTGAGTAAGGATGGATGATATACGTGCACCATTTGTATTAAAATTGTACTTAAAGTGGTTAATCAGATACCTTAATTAGACAGGGAAATGTGTTCGCATAATTGTTTGATTGGATGCTTTTGTCTAGACTGGTCGTAGGTTGTGTGGCATTCTTTACGATCGACAAAGACGCACGACATGGGTAACGTAAAAAACATCTTAATACGCATTGGAATAATAATTGTAGAATGCTAATGAACAAGAAACGTTTAATTGTTGCAGTTAATTACAGCCAACAGCAGATAGTGAACACAGTGAACATATAGAGATCAATGTGTGTCGCACAATTCCTGTAGCGTCTCACCAACAATTACTGCTTGTAGTTAATGCATTCTTATATCTTATTGCCATATTCATTTCCGAGATTCCAGCAAGTACAGGGCTTCCCCGATCAAATAAGGCCGACATTCTCGGCTCGACTTCATAGAGCGCCGATGATGGCGAAAAAGATCCATGATCGTTATTTGCTAAAAACGTCCTCGAATAGCTGAGCTTGGCAACTGCACACTTTGCATCGGGTCCGCCATCGTGTGCACCTACACAAATCCACAAACACTACGTTCACGCCCTTGGTACGGCAATGTCCGCCCGCGATGCCGGAAGGTCACTAACCGGGGTGGAGCGGGGTAGAAAGGCCGCGTTGGTAGGCTTTAAAGATTAATCGACGAATGCCATAATCCACCGTGAAGAGAGTTGACCGGCTTTCGCTAATGAACGCCGACACGAAAATTAAGACGTAACGACACGAAAGGAACGCGCCTTTGGTACACACAAGCCACACACTCACACACGCATACACAGCCGGAACGTCGCACGTGGAATGCGCGTCCCGAGCGCAATCAAATCGATTAATCTTTCGAATTTCAATTATTTTTAATGAACTTCAAAAAGAGTTGCCATCCACGTAAAGGTTTGGCAGTGCAGTGCAAGAAAACCGGCCCGGTATGTATCGCATTTCACGCGGCATACCAGCAGGGTTACCAAGGTGTCCAAGGTGTTTCGGGGTGTTATCAGCAGTGCTAGGGCATGCGGAGAGAAAAAAGAGAGAAAAGAGAGAGAGAGAGCGAGAGAGCGAGAGAGAAGGCAGGTTTAATCATTGCTAATTTATTACCCATGCTTAATTCGAAATAGTTGTCCAAATATTGATTACAAATAGCCGGCCGGCGTTGGTGCATAAAGGCACCCCCAAATGAAGATTCATGTGGCGGGACCGTTCAAGTACTGTATCCTTGATCTTGAGTATCGGCATAAAGCACTTTATCCGAGTCTGTGAAAATAAACGGGCGGCAAGATTTTGCAATTAATAAAGGTAAGATGCACTTATAAATGCTAAACCGCTTGTGCTATTGCTTCGAGATCGAGATGTTCGCTTTGGGGTCGGTCGCTATCGGCCGTTGAATGGTTACATCGGTCGGCGACTGGATCGACATAATCAAAGAACTATCAAACAGAATTAACATAACATAAAACATGCTCCCGAAGGTTCACTCGAGTGCTGGGTCGTCGCCCGTCGTATCCAACGTCACGTAAGGCAGACACGGTGCAACCATGTGTCCATGTGTCCGTGTGTACGTTGTGGTTACGTTAACGAAACAGAAGTGCTTGTTCGCACGCTACACGTCTGCCTGTTTGGCGGTCACTGAAGCGCAGGAGGTCTGAATATTTGGCGTGAGGTCCATCGGTCGGCGATCGTAAACAGCGGTAGTGAGTTCTACCCATGCGACTAGATGAAATAGTGCACGGGTGCTACCGCTGAAGCCACCTGCAATCGACGATAGATGTATGCATCCGATGTTCGATTCTGGTGGTAGCTCCGGTATGCTGATATGCGTGGAACTGGACGGGCACAAGATATCGTTTGATCCGGTTCTGGATAGGCAGCCCGATGCCGGCCTTGTTAGCAGGTTTTGTATTGAGTGCCCACCCGTTCGCAGCAATATCCGTTGTCTGCAGTCCTGTTTGCTGAAAACAGGGAGCACTTTCAGATGTTTCCAAGAGCGTGAAAGAGAAATGTGGGAAGGTTAAGTGAAGTTGGACAAAATTAGTAGCCAATCCGATTTGAAAAAATATATTTTGTGTATTTAGCTTAATATGTGCCTAATCTTGCGGCCATATTGACCTAAAAGACGATTTATTTAATATGAGAGATGTTGTACATGAAATTTTTAAGGTGAAGTGTCGCTGTTTTTTTTGCTAACCAATAGCAACAATTTTATTTGTGAGTCACAAAAATTCGTAAATATTAAATCTTTTCTAATACAGTTTTGTAAACGTTTTTCTTAGACTGATCATTTGCTGCTCTTCGCTGTTCAACCGAATCGTACGACTGTGTGACAGGTCAATGTTTCAGTTTGCAACATCGTTCTATTTCATCTCACCTGATGTCTGTAGGAATGCTATGCGTTACACATTAATAGTCTTAACCTGCCCGGTGGCGTTGCCATTTCTCGTTTCCTAACCTTACTATCCACCCCTCCTCTCCCCCTCAGGTATGTATTTTTACCACCCCCATGCTTTCGGCGTTTCGGGCCGGAAGACTAAGAAGGTTGGAATAAATCAAACAACGCTCGGGGAAACATGCGAGCCGGCACCGGTAACGAAAGGATTTATTGCGTTGCCCGAAGCTTTGCTTGTACGCGCTGACAGGATCGACAGTGGTGGAATGCAACGAACCGCGCTGCAATGCTCGGTGTCGTTCGAGCCGCCGAACGGGTAGCGCAAAATGTGGCAAGTTTTTGCAGAAAACAAGGCGCACGGCGCGTTTGCATGTCAACTGTCTTTGGCTTTGCGGTCGAATGCAGATTCCAGAAGTACGGTAAGGCTCTGTAGCAGCCGATGTGTTTTGTCAGGGAAGTCAGTGTTGTGTTTGGTTCTATTTTATTGCCTAAAGATTGGTAAACTTGTACGTAGCCTTAGATTCACTACATTTTTCCGATATCAGTTAGCGAGGGCATACTTATGTTTCAATTCTTTATAGTAGAAGTAATGGAGGTATTAGAAGAAACTTTGTATTTATCCGTATATCTGAGATGTCCATAAATATCAAAAATTTCTTTAAAAAAATGAGAGGCTCCCTGGAAATCGAATGTGACATGACGCACTGTGTTTTTTTGTTTTTTGTGTTTGTGATTGTGATTACTTTTAAGCTGTCACAAATACTTTCTGCAGCCGTAACAATATCGATAAAAGGCATAAAGCTAAAACAAAAACCTGTTCTTTTTCGGGTTTGGACAACCTTGGCAAGGGAGATTTCAGACCAGTAGATCCATATCTCTCGCAACAACTTTTTCTGATCCACATTGCAAGACGTCTACAGATCCGATATCAATCAATCAGTTTACATGGTGTACTGAAAGTATAAACCCACCCAAATCTACCACACACGTTTACCCTGCACTGGTTTCGCGTTCGATCGATTTATTGTCTAGTGTTAACCGAAAGCTTTTGAATGCTTTTTTAGCTCAATTGCATGCTTTTTTGCTTGATCAATGAGCTTAATTGTTCGTTAAGTAGCCGTAACAGTCTGCTGATCCAATGTTGACAACGGTGTAGCCTAACAATGAACACAGCTTTTGGATTTCCTCTGACACGCGTCGAAAGATGGGGAAGAACTCCCCGAGGAAGGACAATAAACGGCCCGCCAGTTGGAACGGCAATTGGGGCACCAAATAAAAAAAACTGATCCATACAGTTGATACAGAGTGAGATAAATCTGATCCGTTTCAAGGTACACACGGTAAGGCGATAAGGGATGTAGAAAAAAAGCGGCCTGTCCATCAGCCTATAAACTGGGTACTGTGTAGTAGAATCCGGGTGGCAGAAAAAATGGTGGCCAATCGATAAAAAGTCACCTAGTCACACAGTTTTGTCACGGACACATTCGTGACGCTGCCCGTTCGTAGACAGTGAGCTGACGCGGGAGCAAAGCTGTCGATCTGTTTCACTTTTTTTCTTGCACTATTCAAGTGACCAATCATTTGGCCACCGTGACATCGAGAACCGTCCAAAGCGTCTGTAACGAAATCGGAGATCGCGTATAAAAAGTAAATAAAAACGTTTCGAGAAAATTTCATAATCGATTTAAGAAAAAAAGCGAGCAGTGATACCGTACAGGGATCCAGAGCGAGGAAGAGTGGAACAAACAACTAAGAAGAGCGAAGAAGAGAAGAAAAAAAAACGACTTGTTAAAATGTTTGTTTGTTGTTAATTTTTATTAATCTCAACCGAAGGTACACTCTGCTATCGAACCGGGCACATGCCGGGGTTGCCACCCGGCACGCTGCTTTGAACTCGCGTAGAGCTTTTCGCGCTGTCGAACGGCTGGTTGGCGGTTCGGGGTCGTTCAGTTTCGGCGCTCGCGTAACAGACGCCGATCGTCAAAGGCGCCGATCGTTGATCACGGTCCGGTCGATCGGCTGCGATAAGATAAATAAAAGGCCAGAATGTTGCTTCCCGGGGTCGTCGTATCTTTATTGAGATCACAAAGGTTGATTAATTTTGGTAAGCGCTGATAAATAGGCGATACCACCGGTGGCTGTTGCGAAGAAAAGGGTTCGTTGATAGGGTTTCACTGCTAAGCACAGGATTATGGTTGTTTGCGTAAAGTGTAAAGGATGTGGATCAACGGATTCAACGGTCTCAGCTTATTATTTCATACACTTGTATAGATGATTAGGAATTAAGTAAAACTACAGTCATAAACCTGTGCAGGAAGAATAAATTTGGTTAATTGAATATTATAACTGCATTTATTGGCAAACTTGCTTGATCTGTACAATCAATAGAAAAAAAAGTTAAATTGCTAAAGCAATTTGACACCGCACAAAACAAATTACCCTGCACAGATGCGCTTGAGTGAGCAATTGTCAGCTGAATGATGACACTGAAAGGGCGTGTCAGGAAGTGATTTGCTTTGCGTCACCCTTTGCCCTCAATATCGGTTGATTTGTTCACCTTTGGCAAGCGAGTTTTGGGAGGTCTGCTCTTGTGATGCGCAAAAAGAGTGTGCGTGCCGTTGATTGATCAAGACACGCAAATTGTTTCTCTCTGTGTGTTTTCGGGGAAGCTGCAAACTTCGGTTTAGGGGCGACGGGTGCAAAAAAGGAATGAAATGAAAGCCCAGCCCACATTTACTTAAATTTAATTACGGAAATTTTGTCATTACGATGGACGGGCCCCGATGGCAATGAAGGACGTTGTTTAACGCTTGAAGTGACTTTCAAGGTGGTGTTCATGCTGTCTTCAGCATCATGTGGAGGGCTCGGCATGATGGAAAGGTAATGAAGATAGTACGAGTATGTACGATTTCTGATCGATTATGAAAAAATATAAATTATGAGAAATTATGCATTATTTTGATGGTTGTCCTGCGATTTTTATACGTTTTGAATAAGCTTGTGAGGGAGAAACCTACAATGAATAAATAATAATTATACTTAATCTGCCAAGAAAAAAAAAACTAACCATAAATCAATAAAACGAAAATCTGCATAAATTTCTAACGAAGAGCGATTCAATAGAGCATAGATTTGGGAAAAAAATCTTCTGAGAGTTCAAACTGTCCTGTCACATGATAAAATAGGGTTTACTTATGAAATGAGTAATATCTGAAACAAAGAACCAATGTTGTCGTTAACATACACTAAAAACGTTGTAACATGTAACACAATAAAGAAGGGTGGTATTATTATATAGAAAACAATTTAAAAGATTGGAAACATGCACTAAATGATGTTCATTATCATTATTGCGTATTTTTCTGAACTCCGCCTAATAATGATGCAAATATACGTCAACCATATTGCTAGCACCTTCTGTGTCATAAAATCTGTTGAACAATTTTTGTTTCTTTTTTTCCTTCGCCCGACAAACAAAACTGCAACAAACCCATAGCAGTGCAACAAACCCATAGCATGTGTGTGCAGCTTTTTGTGGTTCGCGCATGCCAAAGGAGATGGCGACAATGTTTTAGCGATTGATTTTTAATGCTTGTCCCATGGGATGTGTTTATGGTAATGCATTTCAAATTGATTAAAATCGATGGTGTCGTGAATCATGCATGCCCGCTCGGTTGCATGCATTCACCAGGGCGCGTGGTACAAGCAGAGCAGAGAGCCGGGTGGACTCCCTTTGGAAGTTACTGTGTGCTAGCGGGCCGTCGTCGCTTCCTCTCCGACCGATGGAATGTGCAGCCAAAGCATGCTGGACGCATCGGTCGATCTCATCTGCCGAACACCTACTGTTTTATGAGCGAATGTAAATGTCTTAAATTTTGTTATCGAAAAACTGTGCAAAAAAAAAAAAAATAAATACGATAAGCGGCGGTTTGTTTGCGAAGCGAAGTTTTCTTTTTGGAGCCGAGGCGCAATTAAAGTAAGCTTATTACCTAGTGTACATGATTAAGCGACTGACAAGGGAAAAGATGCGTTGGAATGTTTGGTCGGACGAGTCCGCACAAGCTGGTTGAGTCCCTGTTGTTTATTAACTTATAAATTTTATCAATCTTGTAAATTAGTATTCATGTGGATTTTTTTGGAAGAGGAATATCTTTAGCGGGAGATTTGGTGAGGAATGGATGTATAATCATTGCAGGCAACGATGCTATAAAACCGACTTTTAAAATATGTCGTGATAATATGCCATAAATCATTACAATGTACCATTAAAACTGGTTAAACGAGCATGGATAGCAAACAATGACTATAGAATGCAATGACCATCCATGGGTAACATTTAGGCTCACTGTTTTTTAATAGGAATGCAACTTGTGCAAACAAATGCTCTGAATCTGATCGTACTGTATACAGATTTCTGTAAAACGTTAATAATTTTGTATCAGCTTCCAATTTCGTGAATGTCACGTAAAGCATCCAAACTACTGTTTCGACAAACTTAACCAGTTAGCCATCGAAAACAGGCATCAATATATGGATAATCCCTGGAACAAAATGAAATGCAAAACAGAAGGTCCTGCCAGTGTGCTGTAGGTAACCTCAAATTAAGTGACACGTAAAACCTTACGCAGTACGATCTTTTTTTCTTCTTGAACCTGGAATCGGGTTTGTGCAAAACTTTCGGTTTTGTTTCCCAGCTCCTGTAATCTTGCTGGCTGAGATCAGGAGAGTACGGTTTATTTTTGCTTGTTTAGCACAACGCCAGTTAGGCAACAAAAAATCACCTTCAGTTAACCAATTTATGCGCACATGGTGGTGGACTCACAGCACCGATAAGGATCGAAGCGGTCGGTAAAGTATCGGTAAACAAATAAACGAAATTAAGATAATACCCATTTTCATGGGACTGTCAGGGACGCTTCGCCGCGGCAAAAGCGGTCCCCATTGTTTTCCGATCGGGAGGACGTGCCAGCGAGCAAGCAAAAGAGTGCAAAAAGTAAGTGCTGCTTGAAGCCAACAGTTGGTCCCAGGTTGGGATCTTCCAAAATTGCTAGAGCATAAGCGGGTGCGTGTGTGTGTTCACTGCGTGGACGATGAGGTCGTTCGTGATCGTGGCGGTAGTAACATCGGCGCATGTAGGCTGCGTGCTATGCCCCAAAAATTGCTGTGCCATGCAATGTCAATAGGTTAATCAACGCCACACGGAGTAAGTGGCAGGAGTGATGTAACCGGTCAGCGTTAATTTAATGAGTTTATTCGAGTGATTTTGTTCTTGAATTAAATGTATATCTTCTTCTTCTTTGGCATTTAGGTAGGTACAAAGGATTATGATCTGGTTTCAAATTACTCATGATTCCTTAAGAACTTAACTACACATAATACAATTGAATGGTGTTAAATTTTTCTCGTATTTTAAAGAAAAAAGGATCTATCGACTTGCCGTTTATCCTTCAACTATTGATTTGTTACACAGGCTTAGGTGTATTGTAAAATTAATTGACTGGATTACTCATATATTCTCGTGCAAAGCATTCCGCAAACTGTTCCACCCGTTTAATTCCACCAAAATAATTGTTTGTGGGGTTACCATAAACTCAGCTCAACGTGGGTAAGTTAATATAGCTCGATGGCCATTGGTCACGTGTAGCCAGACGGGTGTGACGATCGTTCGAGCGACCAGGGGGAGAAAAAACGGTAATGAATGGTTATGTGCTCCCGACCGAGCTGGAATGGCCTCCGGTGACGAAATTTAACACAAAATTTGTGAACACATCGGAAAACAAGCCCGATATCGTAGTTTCAATGGGTGGTTCGAGGGAAGTATTCAAAGACGTGAAAAAAACAAACCTCACTGCAAGCGCATTAAAAATCGTTAATCCAACAACCGATTAAAAGGAATTACACTTCACCAATTTAGGGCGCTTCGCTTTCTGCTCCTCTGCTACGGCCGATGCGACTGTGTGTTCCTGTCTGTGGCAAGATAGTGCCGGCTACCGCCGGGAGCCATATTTTTTGACAGTATCTGCGAGCGAGTTTATTTTTTAAATCGGAGCAATTTATTTAGTACGTTGGAATTTTTCCCTACATTACCGGCCAGAGGGCAGCTTTGGGAATGGGACACGGTGTCGCGGTAGTTTTTGCCCGATCTCCGGCTAAGGGGTTGTAGGAGGTAGTCGGGTAGTTGGTCGGCTGCGGTCTCCCAGTGCTCTGCGTAAGTGTTCTCGTATTTCACAGTATAATTGTGGTGTTATTTGCATTGTAATATCTTCGTCTCGATTTGCAATCCGATGGCTCGTATTGCTGCCCAAGATCATCGGTATGTGGATGTGTTGAAGACAATACATAAAGGGCGGACGAAATGAGAGCTGCTTCGAGCATTTGTGCAATGGGGAAACATGAATCAAGTTGCTGAGTAATATAATGGTCGGTTAATTACAATAGGCCATTGTTCCAAGCTTTTCTTGGTTAAATGAAATGATTTGTATATACTATTTGTTCACATAAATTAAATGTTTGTTTAGAAACAATACTAACTAGTATATTATCTTATTTACTAATCCAGCAGTGCAATGTTGAGAGTTAAGAAACAGTAAAAAAGCTTTAAATATCAATCCTGTTAATTATAAAATTTCAAAAAAATTTTATATTGTCTCTCAATTTCGCAAAAATATTTGAATTGTGACACGTCCAGCCAGTTTGCGTTATCGTTTCGGGAAGAAATGGGCAGGCATATTGCATGGTGCCTATAATTGTGAGAAACAATTCATTATCGATTTTAAATTGGCTAACGCAAAAGGACTACCCTCGGCAGCGTGATGGGCCACCAAAGCCGTAGCATACGAAGCAACGGAAAAGATATAAGAGTGCTTTAAATAAATAGTCCAAAATTACCTAGTACTTTAAATGTTGTTTACGCTACCGGTTAAGCTTTAATTTTTCGTGCCCCACTGTCCTCGGCGTTCGCTCGAGGTGGTGGCCCATTGCAGCCCCTTATGCATCTCGCCATTGATGGCGCTCCTATCTTCCCTTCGTCCATCCTCCCGCATTCTTGCAGTGTGCCACGCCATACCCTTGTGCCACAGTCAAAATGTCAAAACCAGATGCTCCCGAGAGCGACGCTGTTCGCCTTAATCGAGTGGAACATTTTAAACGGCCCCTGGAACAATAAATTTCAATTATCAATACATGATAATTCAATTTTCTTCTTATTATTACCATTTTGTTTTATCTTTTCCGTTCACCGGGGTACGGATTGTCTGTGTGCGTTCGCGAAACACAATGTTTATCTTGCGCCACGGCGACCACGATCGGGTGACGCCAATGCTGAGCAAACCATTTGCTCGAACGAAGACGAGAGGACGCACTGCGCACCGATTGCACTCGATTTTGAACGATTTTCGAACAGTTTTGGATGCCCGCGGTTCGTTACGCTTCTGGACATGCACATCGGCCAGTGTGTGTGCTTCCCGTTGCATCCCGTGATGGTTTTGCTCGGCCCGTTTTTTATCGCAAAGTTTAGGGCGCGAGAGTTCGTGCACCCTCGCACGGAGATTTTACGAACAGCTCCGGACGAAGTGATGGAAGATATTAATTTTAAATTGCAGCCATTTCCTCTGGGGCGCCCGGTTGAGCCCGGGTTGGCTAGGTAATGGTAAGGTCACGATGCGTGCGATATTCGGAGATTCGCTGCGTATCGCTCAGTGAATATAGGCGGCAATCACGCTACGGAGTGCTCCGGAACAAGGGAAACGGTGTGGTTATTTGGTGAGCGACGACCAAGAGGAAAGACTGATGAGCCTTCATTTTTTTTAAAGGTTAAAGGGCCAAATGTGGAAGGTAGATGGAGAAAGTCAGATACTAATGAGGCGCAAGATTTCGGTCGACTAGCAGGCGACACCATAAGCGTAAAGTTAACATATCGATCGATACGTAAATTAGTATCACCCTTGAGGGTCTTTTTGAAATATTTCAGGGCGAGAACTTTTTTTTCCTTTTAGGTTTCGGACATATGTAAAGGATGAGAGATAAAAAGGCAAAAAATTATTTACCATAAATAAGTTATTTTTAAGTATCTCGTTCAATAAATGTTACGTTCGGTGACTTTGCATTGAATGAAGAATACATAAAAAATAAGTAAAATAATGTTTTGATCGATAAATCTCAAAACACATTCTTTATGCATAAAAGAAAAAAGAAAGTAACATAATGGTGATTTGACAGCTGAAGGTCTTATCGTAATAGCATTAAATTTTATGTTTCATCATTTATGTACCTGAAGTATAACATTTCCTCTGTTTTTATGTTCAATGAAAGTGGATTAATTGATTATGATATGTTGGTTGTTCATCTATTTTGCTTCTTTAAGCTTTCGTTTTTTGTAACGTCGACATGAACTCCTTAAACATTAGCATTGCTCAGCCAAACATGCTGCCTAATTGAATCTCCATATGTGCTGACCACGATCACGGTGCGATTGAGTGAAACATTATCCCACTCACGCTCTGCACGATCGTTTGCGATCTTCATCTCCTACTGGCGTACCGCTACTGCCAGATTCGTTGAGGCAAGACGGATGCGTGCATCATGGTTGAAAGACGTGCAGCTTGTGTATCGTTTGACGCAACGAGTACATTTCACTCGTCAGCTTGCAGATGCGATCGAGCTGTATATTGATGGGTCCTGGGGTGTTGACTACTTTGCTTTAATGCGCGGTTTGTCGCGCCCTCTAGCCATCGCATCCACAACTCATAAACTATTGTAATGCATAAACACATCATCCTTACGCCTGCTGGTAAACTGGAAACCTTTCCTGTGGAACAATAGTTTATGATGTGTGATTCGGGGAAGGGTTTGCTTTCAAACAAAATGTTTGAACAAAAATGTCAGTGTGTGTGATTTTATTATTTTCAATAATTTGATAGTGCAATCAATGGTTGGGGCATAAGGGCGGTAACAATGAGCACCCGCGAAAAATGAATAAATAAAATTTGAACAAAACTTGTTTGATACCTTTATCTCTCGACAGCTCAACGGCATCATTAATTCCCTCTGCAAGCTTTTGGTAAATTTATTTGGCCACTTGCCATCATTAAGAAACTCACGATTTAACCGACTCGTAAACCCGATAGGTAATCAAATCCGTGTACCAAGGTGTGAAGTCAGCCCTGAGGGTTTCTACTTGTTTAATTTTAATATTTTGAAAATAACGATCCATCATCGTTCGCCGGTCGAGCTGCAGTGGCAAATGGCGCGGAAACAATGCAAACTTTTTGTTACCGTGCAACGATTCCCGCGAAATACTTTTCTCCACCACGTTAATGAGCAATTTGTGGTTTTGGTTATTTGGCGAAATGAGAAGAGTTGAGTTGGACGTCTTTGTGCACTTGTTTCGTTTCGTTTCGTTTTACGACCATTCCTTCGTCTTAACGATGCAGCTGAAATCATATATCGTTGACCGATTTACGCTTTTCGCGTGAAACCTTGTTATGAAGAGCACGTAACTTCTGCGAAGTACAAATTGAGTGCAATGTTAATGCTGCTTTGTGCAGCGGGGCCGATTTAGTGGCTGTGCAGCGGTTAAAGGAGGAAAAATGCGATTCACATGTCTGCCGTTGGGCGGAGGGATCAACCATAAAATTCGTCCTTCGATCTGTAACGATCGTACGGATATTGCATAAAATTATTATGATTACTGTACGGCAGCATTGTTCACTTCGGCATTCTCTGTGCACATTGCAATAGGTCGAAATGCAATAAATAAAATTAAAACTTAAATACGTCAACACAAAAATGGCTGGCTGGCAGGCTGGCCGGTAGCGAACGCCACTTAACGCTTTCCTGCGCCCGTAGCTACTGGTTTCACCGACGTAACCAAATAGGCCGGAACGTACATCAAACAGTACGAGTGCGAGCAGCAATCTTTTGACCTCCCTTTTGGTAGCGCTCGGTAGCGAATTGCTACACGTGTTACTGGAAATTGCAAACATGAAATATGGCATTCGTTCTGCCACTGTTCAAATTTCGCACACCCCGGAGACCGGCCACTTGTAGATCGTTTGAACCGTTCATGCAAAGTGTGAGGTTTCGCAGTGGTAGTCGCAGAAGCAGGAAGGTTACCCGAACATCAGAAAACAATTATCGGCTCGTTTTCGGAGTGGAATGTGGTGGCGCAGAATCAAAGAAACTGAATCTCGGTTGAGATAGATAGTGAAAGAACATACATTCTGCTCTTTGTAGCTCACACACTCTGTAGTTGAGGTAATGGATACATGGAAGGGTCAGCTGGGGTAGGAGATATTAGTTCATTTAATTAATTTAATACATTACCACTACCATGTGGCTACTTCTCTTCAACGCGCACATTTAGTAGCAGCGTGCAAAAGGAGTGGAAGTAGGAGAATGGAGTGTGTAAATGTGATTTGTGCATTCGTATAATACATGTTGTGCACAGAAGATGTTGATGGTGTTCGTGTGCCGGAAAATTACTACTATGTTTTTTAATTCTTCTTTTAAGAAAAAAAAAATCATGAAAACATTGATAGTTAAGACGAAACAAACAAAACTGTCTAAGAATATTGGTTTTAACTATCCGTCATAAAAAATGCCACTAGCTCCTTGGTTTTTGTCTTGGAGTGACTACGATCCCTGGAAGGTTTTGTCAATAAACTGCCACAAAAAGGCGCCAGCACATTGAATGAGTCTAGCAGTGAATAGGCTGGCAAATATTGTCATAAATATTTATTTGCTTCAATAAACGTTGAATGAACAATGGTGACATCCCTAGCGCTGGACAGTAACAGAATTGATTGCATAAGCAAGAGAAAGATAATAGTAAGAAAATACTGTGTTCGTGATATGTTTTTTTTTTCAATTTTTTTGAGCGTCTGCTGCAGTTGATTAACTTTAGCAGGAAAATGAAATTTAAATAAATTAATTGAAACATATTTTCCATTTCACTCTCATAAACCACTTGCAAGCCCTCGGTGGATAGAAATGGAAATGAATCGCTTAATCGGTCTCTTCTGCGCAAAATGTAAACGAGGTACGCATGTAGTTGTATGGAACGGAATGGCTCCCTCAAGCTAAGACGGAAAATAACATTCCTATTTCGATGGCAGATTTCCTCATTTTTCAATTGAAGAACCCACGACACTCCGTCATGGACGAGGTTCGAATGGGACAGTGACATAGGCCGCACTAACGATTAAACGATCCGTTTGCATTTGTCGGATGAGTTGAAGTTCAAGCGCCATTTCCCTTGATGCTTGTTTTCTTTTTTTCGTTCCATCTTCTCTAGGTGGTCACGGCAGCATGGTTAATGCATTAAAATTTAAGCAGACAAGAAAAAAATGCTTTGTATAAGAAAAATGCTGATCGTGCTTGCTAGCTCATTGGTTTGCGGTGGAAAAGAAATAGGGACAGTGCTGGATTGGTTATGTTGCAGCGTGAAAACAGGAGGTACCTCATGTATGTGTGACGAATCCAGTAAGTTGGTTGGCTTACCAGTATTTGCTAAACAGAGTGATAAATCATACCCACTGACCTTGTCAATCGTGCGCGGTACCTTGTTTTAGTTGGTACTGTAGTTTATATGTTGATCGGTGGAGGCACAAAAGGAGAAATGAATTTAATGATGAAGTTGGAAAGAAAATCTTATTTGCTATTCTTCCGGAGTCTCACTTATTGTTTTCCGCCGTTATGTATTCCGGGGTCTTTTTTCATTTAAAAATAACTCATTTCATCGTTAAACAGATTTTTTTTACACCCTTGACTAATATTTCGTTTGCTTAACAACATATTCTTTCACTCAACAATAAGTCATGAATAGTTTACAGCCGATATGTCGTTGAACAATAATTTATGGTGACGTGGCTTTATAACAAGATTCATTTGAAAACCAAGCAAACACGCTTTTGTAGCCGTGCCACAGGAAATGCGTTATAAGCCGCCCGTTTGCCGTAATCACAATCTTGCATTCGAAGTACTGGAGGTCCTTCGATGATGTGCGATCAACGAATTACTGAATCGACCGAATAGCACCGGAAGACCCGAGTATGCTTCGTTTTTCGATCGAATCCTGATTGCCGCTGGGCATGCGCATTACAAGCGGCTAACTACGGAACCAATCCGCTAGTGCCCGCCGGTCAATTTGCGTCTCGTTGTGACAAATTTATGTTCGTTTAATTTATGCCTCTTTCAAGTGTCAATGCATAAATTTATTAAATCGTTCAACTCTGCTCGCAATCCCGATCACACCGAGCGAAAGGGTAGGCCAGCACGAACGATTAACATAATACAGCTCTAGACGGTGCGACCACGTGTCAGGTAAGCGAAAGGAAATGCATCTTCGGAGCTACTCTTGCTAGCGTTTGCATTGCCGCCAACGATGTCCAAGTGTCTAGAGAAGCTCGGATGAACGATTAGCTGGGCGATTATGCTTCGCTCATAATTTTTCATTTATCCTTAAGCTAGAGCTAGCAGTGACCGAGCAAACGCGACGCGTGCGAAGTGTCCATGTGATTGCTGGGAAGGCCGTGTTGCGGAGTTACCGTCGGTACGATCGTTATGATCCCCACGCTGAACGATAGTAGTTAATGAATGTCCCTGCAGTGAGTACAAAACCATCCGATCACATTTCTTTGAAGAGTTAATGTTAGCTTTCATCGGGTATGCTGTGGATAAAATATGATCTTTATATATTACAATCGATGCTATCTGAATCTTTTTTTTATAAAAACCTTCGTTCTCGAAGCAACACTTACCCTGGAAGAAGTATATGGATTATTTACGAAATCTGGCTAGATGTGCTGTAGCTTGTGTAAATGGTTGATGTCTGAAAAGCCTGTACGTGTAATTATTGTGTCGATGCATTACATTCAGTATAATTGATCGCTACTTTTATGTGTTGGATTTGTTTGAACCTATTTTTTCTCATGAAGATAGTTCGACAAGTATTACAAGCATATTTTGCTGAATTCTTACAAAACAATAATTTAAGTTTATTTATTTATTTATTTATGTAGAGAATTTAAGTATATATTCGATACAATACAAGAATAAATTTGTTTTGAAATTAAGGATGATTGTCATGGAGAAATGAAAAATAAATTATAATATTGTCCAAACGGAATACAAAAGATCATTTCATTTCAATATGATATTACTTAACTGGCAAACAGAAAGCGAGAGGGATTCAAAAGGATCACGACAAATGATTTCATCCTCGAGCAGACTCCCTCCTGTGGTGATCGATCGTCACAACCACTCACGGGGCCTTTCATCGGGCGCCCAGGGTCGCATCAGTCCCAGAACCACCCCCTGGCGAAGCGGGCTGTTGTTTTCCGTTTAACAGGCCACCTTCATGCAAACTAGCTTACTCTCTACTGATCGGAATTTGTTGAAGCATTAAAAAGCGTTCCTCCATGATCTTGACGGTTTTCCGCTGGTCAACTCGCTGAAATGCATTAATAATTAGGTTGTTAAGCAAAACAGTTGGGGGTTCATTTTGATAGTTTCGTAGAATGGGTGGTAGTGGCGGTTATCTTGCAAATCTTCAACCGATCATACTGTTTCGAAGTGGTAAGTTTGCGTTTTGACCTTTGAGATGATCAACGGGCAACCGTAGCGTAGGGTAGATATTGGACGTTCTTTTTTGCCACTTTTCCCCGCTACTATTAATTAAATGTCAAATGTGCTAAATTCTCTTCTACAACCAATTCAGCACGCTTGCGTTGGAAATGTTATTTGGCTGTGCAAGACGCTTGTGCGGGTAAAAAATCGATATATTGTCAATGCGTTTCATCTCTACATCGCAAGTTCGACGTGTGGCTCAACGCTTTGACAGCATCATGTGATCATAAGTCGGTCGTTTCTTACAGGATTCATTTCAGGAAGAAAGGAGAATGGGGAGGACGGTGAAGCAGTCGAACATGTTCACGCCGCATCGGAACAGAGCGCGCGTGCCGGCAAATCTAATCGTTTCATGCAGACCCCTTCCGTGCAATCGGACGAGAGAATCTGAAGGAATGTGTATTGAGAGTTTAAATGTTTTGACAGCCGGGGAGGGTAATTTATGATCCGTATCGAAACGAGACAGCTGGGCAGGAAAGCGAGAGGTTGGAATCAATTAAGATATGTACTATAAGATGTAGACACACACACATACATTGCAGGCATTCCGAGACTGAACAGCACGTGGCAACAAAAAGGAGAGTATTCACCGTAGTAGAATAGGATTGTAGCGTGCGGCAGATTTTTTGTTGCCTATTTGCTAAAGAGAGTCTGCACATCCAGAAAACACAAAATCGCAATCTGTGTTTAATGTTATAACTAATTTAAAAATAAATATTCCTCGAAGCAAAATGATGCGAAAGACTCTTCTGTGCGTTGACTGACGATGTGAAATTTGTTCGTTTATTGTGGGGTTGTCCAGACCTGTTTCTACCAAAAAGCTTTTAAATAAAGAAAAAGCGAGACACGCTCCTACAATACATTAGCTTCTTTTCTGAACCTGAGTTTTTCAACTGCCGTACGCATAAGGTAGCACGGTGCGGCCGAATGTGTTTGCCCAATTTGCGTACCCGTTTTGAAGGCGAAGGTAAACGGCGAAGGACAGTGGAGCTCGCCATTTAATTGATCCCCACCCATTTTAGCGAATCAACCCATTCTTCTCCATGCAGTTGGGTGTGCCTTAATCTTCAAATTGCTTTTAATTAATTAGCACTGTGCTCGGTCCAGAGTCGGTAAAACTAGGAAAAAATCAAAAAGCTTTGATTGTGAAGTGTGTCGGTACACTGCAGATTGGAGGGAGTCCAAAAATGCCGATAACAGGTCTTGTTTGCTGACAAATTAAATTTCACCCATTTTTAGCATATACGTTTTAGGGGTTGTTTAAGACTTGTGTAGAAAATAAGTCTGGGTAGATGAAACCGGTTTTTATGTAGTTTTATAAAGCACTCATAAAATGAATGTGTGTTAGGTTGTTTTGCTAATTCTTTCTTAGTGATAAATTATTTCAAATGTTGCTGAACGTAAGATGTATGACGTGAATATGCTTTTTTTAATTTTAATTAGCAAAACATAAATTATGCCATAATCACCCTTCGCTTTGTTCCTTTCTTCGCTCAATCAAAAATGGCTCGTGCCACATAGTCCATGCCATTCAGCTGACGATGCGTGTTTCGAGTTTTTTTTTGTGAAATTTAGCGTCGGTGTCGGTTCGGTCTGCGGTCGCGGTGAAACGATATGGATCGAGTTGCGATCGATTTCGATCGTTTTATCGTCGCTGAAAGTGGAACGTTGGCCGGCGGCAAATCGGCTCTTTGATTTGTGTTTACTTTTTATTTCGATTTTATTTTAATTCTAGCTGGCCGATTGAGCCGGCGCTTTATTTTAATTTGTGGTATTTTTATGGCTTCACCGTATAGTAAATATTGTGCCGATTGTGCGGCTTTCATTGTTGTGGCTGGAGTCAAATTGGAAGAGTAAAAGCGAGAAGGAAAAGTGTATCAAGAAGTATCTAGACAGTTTGACAAATTAGACGTTAATTTGACCTTTCTTCATTTAGAATAAATGTTCTCTGGTAGCTATTATAAACAATCAAAGCAGTAATAAGGTCGGGTGGTATTCAGTTAAAAAAAAGATAAACGCATAACAAAATGAAATTCTTTTATTTCCCGAACATTATATCAACTACAATATTGGTCAGCTTGTGAAATCATGTACCGGATTCCGTTTTTATCAACACCACCACCCGTTTTTATCAACATCAAAAGCATGTCTTAAAAACAAAACCAAATCGTTCGATCGATCGATAGTTTTTGTGTCTTTTATTTACACGAATGCGCACTCAGCAGAATCGGTCGATAGCTCTGCCACCAAGGATTATGTGACCACAATCGACGTCCTTGCCAGGTGATCGGGTGATGGTGGACGCCAGCAGTATGAAGGGAACCGCCCGCTGAGAGAAAGTGAACACCGATGCTCTGGAATTCCGCTCCGCAAAGGAATGGCTCGAGACTACAAATTATTGGCATTTTATTGGTCTCGTACCTGTTTCGATTCGGGCTCATGTCCTTCGAAGGATGGCCTCGACGCGCCCAGTCCCCGGTACGATACCGGTATGATAATCGGTCACGTATTGCCGGGCTACAACAACCGAACAGCAAGAAGGTGATAATTTTTATCATTTTCAACCCAACACAGTGCAGCAAGGTGGCGCCATCGATTGCACCTTCAGTGCCAAAAGCAAACAAACAAACTCTAGTGTGCCCCGCAGACAGAGGGCTATCTTAGCGGGCGCGCGCGCGTGTGTGTGCATCTTTTTACCGTCTCGCCATACAGCCTCCAATGCTCCAAGAGCTTTTGCTGTGTGTATTTTATTGCATCGCGTCACAGTGCAGGCGCCACATTACTGGTGGATGCAATTGTATAAAGACTAACAGGAGGAAGAAACAACCCTCGACCCCAAGGGTTTGGTATCGCTTCAACCAACACAACAAAAGTCAAATTCGCCGGACGAGAAGGACAGTGCTCGCGGAGCAACGAACAAAACATAAATAAACAATATCGATCGAGGGTGGTGTTGAGACCTATGCTGTGTCCCGTGTTCGCCAAACCAACATGCAACGGGACTGCATGCCGTGCTTTAAATTTATTTCCGAGCTAATGGATCCAGTTACAAGCATTTAATTGCTTTGGCAAACTGCACTCGATCAGTAAAAAAACGAACACCATCGCACCGATACCGCTATCACGGCTGCAGATGTAGAGCACCGTGGTGCGAAGGGCACTGTGTGATTGCATCGCGAAGGACCTGCCGCATTTACGCACCCCGCTAAGCGCAGCAGCCAATGTAGCAGTGCACGAGACGAAATGTACACACGGCGATATCGCTTCCAGAGGTCACCGATAGAGGGAACGAACGTCGCAGCATCTCCGGCGAAGTTGGTAGGGAGGTCATCGTTGCTAACTCCGCGATCGGAACTCGTTTTTCAACACACTAATTGGCTCAATCAATTGGGGAAGGCGGCAAGATGCCGCTATAAAGCCACTTTCTTGCCAATGTGCCCACGCCCTGAGGCCAGCACACGCCAACGTGTATGCAAATTTTCGGTACAGTTCGGTATCTTCTCTATCGCGCGGGGGTACCGAACCAGAAGGATGCCGATGCCGATCGGACGATTGCCGCTTCTGGTGACTGGGTTCCTCAGTTTTGGTCCAATTACGGTCCGCCTACGTTCAGATGCCGCCTGAACAGAAAGTATCGTACGAGAGTGCGCAGCCGCGGCAGAGTGCGTATTCGGTAGGACTCTGGTCCGAAACGTCCGGTAGCATCGACGGTAGCTCTTGATGGGATGGGAACGGGCTCCCGGCGATCATCGCGCTTATAAACTGTACGGTTCGAGTCACATGAATCATTTGTGCTAGTGTGCTACTAATTGGTGATAACGATCGATCGATCCATCGAACCCTCGTCAGCTTCTGCCGCGCGAAACGATCGATACGATCCCTCCGGATCGTAGCCGGGCGGGTTTGATCGACGTTTCACTGTGCGCTGTCGGGGGATGTTTTTTTCTTCTTGTAATTCAGCTGATTCTCTCTATCTATTGCCGGTAGGTGAGCTGATGGATCATCGTCGCAGGATAGATCGTTTGGTTTGAGGAGAGAAAAAAGCCACCAAGATAAGGTAGATAAACGCTCGCGGCACAACCTCTTGATGCTCATCGAATGGTTGGGCTTTGTGAACGTCTAAAGGTAAACTACGCTGTTCCTCTTCCTGAAGCGTAATATTGGCTGATAAGTTTCGTAGATAGATCCGTTTTTCACTGGAATTGTGAGAAAAATGTAACGCCATGCGTACTGCCGTTGACGCAGAAAGGTTGAACTGCCCGCAGGGTTAATGGATCGTTGTCTGTGGATGGCAGCAGAGTGATGGAGTATCGATAGGACGATATCTCCCGGGGTGTAAAAGTCGATGCCTGCTGGTGTGATTGATGACATCTGCGCGATCAGGGCGATCAACTAGCTAAATCAACAAGCAGTTTCAGCATGTTCAGTTTTGCACAGAGCCTTAAAGTTGGGAAATTACGGATTATTGTAGAAAAATAGAAGTGAGAATAGAAGGAATTTTTCGTAAATCTAAAACATTTTATTCATTTTATATATGTTTAATCATTATGCACTTAGTGCTGATCTACATGTTGTTTTTTATTACTAATTCCATCACCCAGCGGAGCAAGCCATATGGTCTAATTGTTGTAATAAAACAAGCAATATCCATTAGTCGACCCATTCATAGCGGTTTGTGCGGGAGTTAAGGATACGGTGGTGCTGTACCTGGGACGGGTTGAATTAAATCATAACCTTACCTACGTGCATGAATCATCGTCCACAGGCGGCCACACGGTTACACAGTGTGCAAGGTCCGGCACACCGCCATCACGTCACCGATTAGACAGCATCGGAGCATCGAGGCAGGGCACCCGATGTGTATGTGTCGTTATTCAAATTGACGGACACATGGCGGCGGGATTTATGGGCCAAACTGTGCCAAGCTTTGCCGAACCGCGCAGCCACAGTGGAAAATCATTCCATAAAAGGTGATTTAGCGAACGTTTGCCAGCGGGCAATGGAACCAGTACGCGGGGACGGATCGGTTGGCCCCAATGGTCGTGGTATGGCTCGACGGGGGAACAATTCGCCTGCTGGTGGATGAACGGTAACGGCCTCTTTCTTCAGGATGCTGCCCTACGTTGTTGTAATATGCCCATAATGCACCTACCAAGCTGTATCGACGGAATTGACGGTCTGCTTGGAGCGGCGAACAGCGCGGGGGTCGTCGTTTTGGCGCCCGTTTAAATCTCAACCGGTATGTCGTATAACAGCTCCTCTTTAGGATGGACGTATTTTACGGCTGGGAACTTTTCTGCGGAACGGTACGGCACCAGTTTTGGGCGGCTTCGCGAAGGACTTTTATGGTCAATTGGGGGCGAGTGTGCGCGTGGCAACCAGAACGCGCCATGCCTGACTGCTGGTGGGTGAATATTCATTACCGTTTCGAGAGCAGGTTTTTGGCGGGTCCGTTGCCGTGGTTTTGTGCTAACGATGAAGGAAGGGGATGTTTGAAGCAAATGAGGGAAACAGAAACTGGAAGATGTAAGTACTCGACCGCCTGACCGTTTAAGTGCAGTAACGGTTGGTCAATAAATTATAATAAAAGTTTTCCTCACTCCGTAAATTGGCGCCTCCGTTGGGCTGAACACTGTTTTGGATTAGTAGCCCACGTATACGAGAGTACGCGTACGCGTGGCGTTCAAATCGCCAAGACCAGCACAACCGCATCAGAAAACAAAAGCTGTGTGGTATGGGGCGCGCTCGGACTGACACGGCAAATGGCACCAGTGCGCAACATGAAATTATGGAAATTGACTTTTTATTGCTTCATTCAAATGGGAAAAACTTGTTGAATATATAAATTATTTATCATAGGACGTTGGTGGTTAGGGGTGCAGTTTAGTGCAAAACGGGGAGTTCCAATCTTCTCTGAGAGGCTTTAACCCCCGGAAGAGATCGCAATGGGACGGGAACGGGGAAACGTACACTTTATCCTTTCCGGGCAGCCCCGGTTGAACTGATTTGGTTGTGGCCGACGCCTTATTTGGGTACGTATTTAGGAGTTAATTTGTTGATAATCATGCTCGCCAGCTTGCCAGCTCTTTCGCAATACGGGTTCAGATAGAAGTCAAAGATCGCACCGGTTGGCCGGTTGATTGGATTGGCGCTCGTACCGAGAGCACGATTAATGCGTCTGAGTGCACTTTGGGTGTGATCGCGAAGTTATGGCATAATAACTAGCCGCGTGGTCTGTGCGACTCTCATTAGCCTTATTTATCGGTCTCATTTCCATTATTTGTAAGCAGCTCATGCAACAGGCTGCAAGCGCATGGATAAAGAGAACACATGTGCGATAGAGGGTTTCGCTCAATTCGTCAAAATTATATTTTTTTAAATTATTAATTAATTTTTGTAAAATTGTCTTCATTTTAAGTAGAATTGCACATCCTGATTTGATGTTAAAATTTTAACAAAATGTTGCGTATATCGTATCTGTGATGAATTATAATTATTTACTTTGCACTTATGAACCTGGTATAGTTTCTCTTAATTTGTTATTCACACCAATCACCATGCAAATTAAACCCAATTGACTTATTTCTGTAACAACCAATTAGCGAAAAAAAATAAAGCTATAAAAACGGTTTCACAATTGTAATTGAGTTATAGCTCCGGTCGTTCAGAGCTGGCTCTCTAATGCAACGAGCAATATAATCACATACAAATAGAAATGGCTTTCCATATGGGTCTCGGTACAAATTGCATTGGCGTCTCGATTACCACGGTCTACGATTTGCATTCACGCTCTAAAAGGATTTAGCGCTCGCAGCCAGTCACTTGTGGCACAGCACAGCTCCGTACCGGTTCGGGGAAGATTCTGTCGAGTCGAAAGAGTGCAGTAAGACTTTTACAGCTGGTGGAATTGTATGTTGTGAATAATTAAAACATTCTACTTCGCCTAAGCCGTGGGGATTGGGCCAGGATTGGGTAATGGGTGAAGCTTTTATCCTTCGCCAGAAGAAGCCGAACCGACCGCTTATCCGTAATACTGGCCAACAGATTGACTGTACCACCCGGGCACATTCAGAAGCAGCTCACTTGCCAGCCGAGTGTCAGATTGCACCAATAAAATGTATGATTAGTGTATACGCGGCCTAATGGATCCAGACGCATTTTGTGGCATCTTAACTGCGGTTTGAGATGGGGAGTGGACGGACCGTATCCTGGTGGAGAGGAAAAATGTCAGTTAGTCCGAATTAATGCCGATGCCATAACACCGACCGCGAGAGCTATCGTGAAAGTGAACGTTTTTCCCTCCGTTAAACTGGAGAACTGTTGCCGATAACACGTGTTAACGCTTGCCAGATGAATCGTTCGGTATAGCTGTAGTGTTGCTTTTTATCACATTGCTTTCTGTCGCACTCTGGTGAGGTGAGAAATTCTTTGTAAGATTATCACAAGAAACTAGCAACCATTTGAACTGCTTGAGATAGTTGGGAGAACTGTTGTGAGTTGGGGGAACGATTTTGTACGATTGTTGAGCTGCCTTAGTTTCACGCAACATAAATTTCCCCGTTAAACGGATCATAATTCTGCACGGGAAACCTCGAGAGTGGAGTGTGTAAATTAGGTGATAAAATTGTCGTAAGCCACAATAAAACGTCAATGGTGTCAGCACCTTCTCACTTCGTGGTTGTGCGCTCTGTTGTGCATGTATTAAGTGTTTATTTTTATTTCACAACACGCTAGTTTGTTATAGCAATGAATGTTGATATTAAAGCTACAAATTTACTGTAGCATGATCGAGTTTCATGATAACCGAAGTTACAAAGATTATGAGAAAATAGTTACAATGTTATATTGTATCTCTTTAATTCTGATTATATGAATTGCTCTAAGAAGATGGACCGTTCGCCACTACGAAAAACTTTTAAAAATAGACTTGGAATTGTGCCTGTTACAAGAGGTTTTCAGTCTTAGTGAATCAATTTTGAATTTATATGAAGTGTTAAATATTCAGTCCATTGAATGCTAAACGTTAAGAAAACAGTTTTTTATTAGATGAACTTTTAATTCATAAATTCGCACTTGTTACACCACTAACATCATTTTTTTTATTCTTGTCTAACATTTGCAACTAGCACGATGGCTCGTGTAAGTTCTGTAGGTGGCGCCTTCATTTGGACACTCCCCGACAACACCTTTAGTGTGTCCTTTTCGTGTGCGTCGAAATTTGCGACACGAGTTGCACTTCGAGATTCCCAGGGGTCAATCGTGCTTGTGCGAAGGCTCACGAATTTCTTGTCCAGCTGCCCATCATAACGACGCTACAACTGCGACAACGGTGCGGTTTATACGTTTTTGGGATGTTGAACGCCGAGTGCCTTACCATATCCCTTGGAGGTGTCTTCACTTCGTGCTAGACGTTTGTCTGCACCACCTACGTCGCTTGGGCACCATTAAACGGCTTTGGCACCAAGCGCGCTAACTGTCTGGCGGCTCCCGCTTCGACACGTCCACATATGGTAAATGGCCAATTCGGTTGGTAAAGCTAAAAACAAAATAAAACCAACCAACCAGTCACACCAAAAAGAAAAAGCATAGTACTGGTCGCGGCTCTGGTTTATCTTTGGTCGCTCTCGGTTTCGTTCGTAGGAATTAATCATAGGCCGGGCGGTGTTGGTAATCGTTCTTTTATTTCACGTGAGTTCGCAGGCGGCACACAAAGGGGACACATAAAGTCGAGTAAGCTGTAGCTATGCACTTTGTCAAAGCCGCAAAGGGTGCTTCGAACGGCTCACGATCTCGCCGGCAAGCAAAAAGTGGGACCAAAAAGGAGCACACAAGTCTCAAAAAAGAGCAACCGCCCGCTGACCATTACTGGCAATCGTAATCGGTTTAATTTTAATATGAAATTCTATGCAAATATTCTTCGGCGACAGCTTTTTTGTACCGCTAGGGTCTGCTGTATTTTCGCTTTACTGCAAGGATACGATTTGTTGTATTTTTCTCTCTACAAAATAAAGACGGAACCATTGTGGATAAGTTTCAATAGTTTTCTTTTTCTCACGTGTTTTGTGCACCCAATCACGAATTCGATTGATTATTCAATGCGAACACCCTGGTGGGAGAATCGCCTAGCCCGGATCGCTTGCCAAGTACAAGGTGCAAACGAAAAATCTCGATCCATTTCCTTCCCTGGAGACATCGCGGTTAAAGTAAAATGCTCTTGCGGAATAGACAAATCGTGTTCAAACGATGGCGTTCTTACTTTTGCACCATGCCGAAGGTGTTTAATTCCCCTGGAACGACAATCGTACCGACACTTGGTCAGCTGGCTAGTTTCGATGGCTTATTAATTGAGTTGTTTTAGGTTTTGTCCGGGTGACATTTGAGTCCGAGGCCATGCTGTGGCAGATTGGCTACTGGCTCGTGAGAAGCGGTTCAAGTCGGGCGGGTGTCATGTGTCATTCGTTTGGCTGTATGTGGAGTTTGAAAACATTAATGCCTACCGCAAGTCTGTTCGGTCAGTGCGTAAAGCTGGTAGCTACCGATGAACTGTGAAATCTGGTATCCCGATCTTTGATGAGTGGGAGTTACTTACCACACTGTAATTAATTGATATTTGGCACCTTATTTCAGAAGCGCACAGTTTAAATAGTTTATTTCGTAAACATATTTCTTGAATGCTCCGCAGCATGGCGCACGGACGTCGAAAATCAGTTCGTAATGTAATTAGAAACTTATTTTCCCTCATCATAATAGGCAAGATGTTGATCAGGCGGGATTTTTGGATGATTTTTATGCTTGTTCGTTTTTCGTTTGTTCTCATTTCTATAATAGATCATCCGCGAGGTTTTGAGCTGCAGATTTATCGTTTAGTGTTTTAAGTAGTAAAAAATCTAAATATATTTTTTACCCCTTATAATGGGTTTTATCAATTTGTCAATTCAACTGCCACGACAATCCAACTCATTCATTTTCAGCATAATCCAGCGTCTGGTGAAAGATAAAATACATGATATTGGAAAGCTTATTGCATTACTAAAAGGTTTTGGTGCAGCAACTGTTCAACTTGCTTCGAAAATGGCCATGATTATGTAAACTGGTTGAAAAATGTTTCTGAGGATATAGTGTAGAAAGAAAATGATCCATGATTTAGCATAAAGGAATATGTTACACAGTGTTTCTTGTAATTACGGCAACTATTACTGTGTTACTGTTAATTAGGAAAAAGTAATGCTGAAAAACATTTGAAATGTTTTGTGAAAAGCGTGTTTGAACTCAAACAATACTTTTGAACGAAATGAATGATCTCAAAAACAAAGATAAATTTTAACAATTGTCTCAACAGGGCAATGTTCTTCATTTGCCAGACCAGAAAACGAAGCGTAAGCAAAACCAAGATTACGATCGTTTTGTAACCACGGAAGCGTTTTCTCTCTTTACGCATCCGTTGTTACATGCGTACCACATCGAAAACACAAGAAAAGAAGCAGTGAACCATCTTAAGAGGAGCTACATAAATTGTTGCATTGTGTTCAACCATGTGAAACATCGCCAATGTTGATTGATCCTGAATCGTTTGATCGGTCGGCTTCGTCACTCTGGTAACCGCACGGAATCGGAGCTATTCTTCAGGGCACTCCCTTAATGTTGGGGCGCACAGGGCGCTCCATAATGCCGGTGCCCCAAACCATGATCGGGCTCGGCGGGCGGTGAACCGCATCCACAAGGGTGCGACCGGTGTGGCGAATTCTTGCCTCGACAATGGCACCGTCGTCATGATCGGCCAGCAGTAAGGTACGATTGGCTCTGCGTGCGGTTATTGAATTATTTATAACATTATGGGGAACGATGAACGCACTGGAATGGGTCGGAATTGGGTGAATCTCGACAATTGAGTGGCGGGGCAATGCGAGTGGTACGAGACGGGGAAACTGAATTATGCGCTGGGAAAATGCAACTTGAACGATTGAACAATAGGATAAGAAGCGATTCCATTCTAGCGTAAAGACATTTACCCAGAAGCAAGCAAACTATGCAGCCAGAACTGAACGAATTGTTGTTATCGAGGGTTTGTAAATCTTGAGAACATTTTAATTATCTTTCTTTGTAATGCACTCCAATATTGAGTAAAGTTAAGAAACTAAAGTAAGTCCTTTGCGAAAACGCTACTATTCAAGGGTTGTTCATACAATTGTATAAAAAAATTCTTCAAATATGTCACATGACATACTTTGCAGGCCGGGAATAGTTCACACACGGCGATGGATCGGTGCCTTATTGGACAAAAATTCCTGCCTTTACCCATGGCAAGCACCAGGATCGGGTCGCCCGTTGAATGCCTTGGATTGGAATCGTTTCCTTCATCGTTGCAGCAGCAGCCGACTCCAATTAGGGAAACCATGAAACAACATCGCACACCAAACATTCGCACGGTCAACTAGGCTGGGAAACGTTCCACGCGGAAAGGTGGACCAGGAGTGTTACGCACGGGAACGAGTTTTCCTGCGCAGAAACCTCATCAATATTCTGAATGGGTCCGCCGTCGTTCGCTTACGGTTCACGCATATCTAGCTGCACCGGTTTCGGGATGGCTCGTGTGGTGATCGTTGATCGTTTTGAAGTATGTCCAAACAAAACAAACAAGCACGGGTATGCGCTGCCGAGAGGTAGAGATTGAACCAACGTACGCGTGGAATTAGTATGTTTTCCCAACGACTGCTACCGGGTACCATCAAGCATTTGCCAGAATTCCAGTTTTTCCGCTCATGGGATGGTGTGAAGCTTTCTGTCGCATCAACAGAATTGTCTCGATCGTGTTCGTCTCGTGCAGAAATACGGCGGGAAGGCAAAGAGCCAATAGCAGGATGCTATTATCGATGACGACTCAAACAAGTTGCTGGGCTGCATTTGAACTGCATTGCCTAAAATATCATCAAGTTTTACCTTTGCTGCAATGCGTTGCGTTTCCTGCAGACAAGAAGCGTGAGAATCTTGCCATCGAGAAGAGAGTCTGAAAATTTTAAAACACCTAACAGTACTTACGTGTTTTTGGTTTTGCTTTTTTGTCAGTGTTTTCTTTCTATTGATCAGAACATGATTCGGTGTAAATGTTTTGTATAAAATTTGTGTCGTTTTTACTACTTTCAACATTTGTTTATGAGCTAGGTGTAGTGGTACGACATACATATACTTCATTATACAAACTAATTTTAGCTCATAGGCCACTCAATTTGAAATGTATCATTTGAAATCTGTATGAAACTGCTTTCTCAGCTTAGAGGCCAAAGCCGCTACAATAAGGATGTATGCTGGCCTTCCTGTATTTTACTTACAAGCTAGTAAAACTAGACCTTTACACGCTCATTGTTATTATAAATACATATCATCTCACGGAAACAGATACAAAAGTGAGCGAAGGTAAGCGAGAAAATAGAGAGGCTATTATTTAACCTACAGAAGAATGAATCATACATATTTTTAATCACTAGCTTACATATTATAATATTTTTACAATTTTTGTGTTATATTTTTGCCCTTTGTGGAATGTGTCTGTACGGAAATCTGTTAGATTACAAACAGTGGCGCTTATATTTGCTACTTACTGTTTAACATTACAATAATATTTTCATTAAGGAATAAAGATTTAGAGGATTTTTAAACAAGAAAGGACGCAAACATAATTCAAAATTGATTCCAGTAATTGATGAACCGAATCATGAGTGTTTATTTATTTTTGTAGTATTGGAAGATTTTATTATCATTTTATTTTTCAAACTGAATGCTTCTGGACTGTGTTTGTTCCTAGTGCCTTTAGTAAAGCACGAAGTTTAATACCCCGACACATAGGCAGGAAAGACGGGAAGACATAATATCTCCATTTTTAATGTAGAGATGCAGAGTGACCAGATAGTAAAAGTTTCCGCGACCACTTTCATTATTGCACAAAAAAGGGTCCCTTCTACAGTAATCGCTAGAATTTGAAATGCATGAGCAGACAATGTATGGCCCCACCGACAACGTCGATGACGGTAAAATGAAGGAAAAAAGAACCTCGAAAGAGACGGTTGGGTTGCGAAACGGATACCCCATGCTTATGAGGGAAGTGTGCTTGCGAAAGATGACCAAATCCGTGCAATCTTGGTGAAAGGTTGAAAATGGCAAATTTTGAGATTGGCTTTATGATAATGCAATTTTGCCGCCCGGTCGGCGCTACTTTGGCTACCGCGTTTGCCGCCTGGTGGATTGCGGATCGCGCGTTGGTTTGCCGCTGAAGTAGCTGACAAACTGCTAACCGTTCGTGGTAACAGGGTGCCCTCGTACTGGTGGAAAACAAATTCCACGGATCGGTTTGATTAAATGGATCACGATTGCTGTTTCATTGAATAAAAGGTACTCATATACACACACACGCTGATACACATAAAAAATTATAATGGTAAACGAGATCAAAATCTCGCAAAAAAAAAAATACTCTGGCGTGGCAGGAGCTTGGTTTGTGCACAATGGCGGCTCTAATCGACACATCAAAGCAGAGCAGTGTGAAGGGTGGTGTGTTGCCCACTAGCACCATTTTATGCACCCCGAACCAGCCACCGTCAAGCAAACAGGTGCGCGTTTGGTCAGTGTTCCCCCGTTCCAGTTCGTTACGCTTCGGTAGAGACAGTTAGTAACGCCTACCCACGTGCTGCTACTACACCCGCAACGCAAACACACGCGTTGCAGCCCCGCGTGTGGATTTGGCATGTATTTTATGGCTTCTGTTATTAATCATCACAAAGCACTCGTACCGGAGGATTGTGTTCACTAACAAAAGCAACACCTACCGCAGAGCAAACTGCAATTGGCACGTTGCAGCTCCACATTCATTCGGCGATTCTGGGTGGGAGGCAGAAGTACGCCCGGACGGCTCTGCTTAGAATTGTGGGGGTGGCTATCCCTCCCCCAGCTAGGGGAGCTGGAAGCGCTTGTGCAGGTGGGTACTGAACGAAAGGGCTCACTGTACGATTTCGTGCCTGGTCGATGCAGCACGTACCGTTGACGGCAAAACGCATGCGTCGTTTCACGTGTTAGGGATGCATTATGCAACAATACCTCGACAGCAATCGTCAAGGTGGATCTTGGGTAGTTGGTAGAGGGCTGCCGTGATCGGTTTAGGAGCTTTGCATAAACTTTAACGAAACAAATTGAAATGCTAGCTAGATCCAAAAATGGGGCGCTATAACGGGCTGGAAATGGAGTCATCGCGATAAACCATGACGTATCGTGTGTAACGTGTGGGATTAATGTGTGTGATTCATGGATTGTTGTTCTAGCTACGGTCTTGGTGCAATTGAACAATAAGAGAGCAGCTAAGGCATTAGTTGTGTGTGAAATTGTGATCCAATTACAATTGCAGTTTTGCAGTGACATTACTCAAAAAGGCTAATAGTTTGGTGGGAACAATGTAATCCATATTTCTTTTCAAGGGATATTTAGAGTTTTATAAGAAATCGGGTCAGCTTAGTAATTATGTATGTGTAGCCTACCAACCAGTCAACAAACAAATTTGTCTGTAGGTCTGTAAGTATTACGACTGATAGGAATATTAAATTTGTAAATAAATATCCGAATAATTAGCCAGCTTGAAGGATGAGAGAAAGGGTCAAATAAACGTTCTACAGGAAACGAAGAAGCCCCCTGCAGAGTCGTGCTAGTTTAAAAGCTGCTAAATAATATAAATGTCCCCTAAAGTGTTTAGGACGGTTTCTGGCACAAACGAAACGGGAGGTATTCAGGGAAAACAAATAATGGCAAAATTGTTTTTTCTTCTTCTTTTGTATTAACGGAAGTCACGGCAAACCTGCACCGGTTGTGACGGAAACGATTCGACTGGCGGCTAGTTATGATCGGTCTGTTCTCTTCGAAGCCGCCGATTGTGTTTTATCGTGCCATTGTCACTCGTTGGGTCCGGGCGTCAGGCGGCTTTGCTTTGCTTAACTAATATGACACGGTGAGAATAAATTACTGGGACTTTCATTGACACTGGGCTGGCCTTAAATCTATTGCTCGCACGGTGCGAATAATCATATACACACACGGAAACATTGTCAAGCGTTTCCGTTTTGCCGGTCCGATCGTCTGACCTTTCAGCTCGGGTTATAGGTACAGCTCGAGGGCTGTCTGCTCGTTGAAGCCCGTGTGAAGTAGATCGTTGAAAGGGTTCAACGAGTCCAGATGACTTAGCGGGCTCAGGCAGGGTTCCGACAGCTGCAACGAGTCAGCGTCCGACTCTAGGAACAATCCAAACTCTAGCCCATCGTTCGGTACCACCGATTGGCTGTTGGTGCAGGCAAAGTTGTGCGATTTCAGTCCACCCGGTCCGGTAGCCGTGGTCAGCGGGCTAAGGCACGGCTCGGACAGGATGAGTGAGTCGTTGTCCGACTCCAGCACCGAGCACAGGTCAACATCCATACCAAGTGGGTCGGGTCGGGACGAGTCCGATAGTAAGCTGGGCGCCGTAAGTTGAATGTTGTCATCGATCTTTTCAAGCGCCGATGAGTTTGCGATAGTTTTCCGCCCGTTAGTGCCTGCTGCAGCCCGTGACCTAGTGTTGTTGGAGGTGGAGGTGGTTTTCTTGGAGCGACTATTGCTGGACGTTGTCTTTTTGGCTGACGTCCGCTTCCGCGGGCTGCTAGTAGACGACGAAGAGGAGGTACCGGATTGTTGCGAGTGATTTTTGGAAGAAGCTGACAAAGGCTTTGCATCCACGGCCGGTCGCGCTGGCGATACGGCAGGAGACGACGACACGTAACCCAGACCGCCCATCTGGTAGCCTCCTTCCAACAACAGCAAACCCTTCTGCATCACTTCCCGTTCGATCTCGTTGTGGTTCACCATATCCAGTTCGTTGTTGTTTTCGAGCGTACCTGGAGTACCGTGGATCATGTCACTCAATATCCGGATGTACTTCATCGCCAGCCGTAGCGTGGTGATCTTGGTAAGCTTTTCACTAGATGCCGCACTGCCGCTGCACTGGGGAGAACTGACGGGGGAACTGGTACCGCTTGTACCGGCCACGGCTACCGGCACGGCACGCCTGAGGTTTTCGAACGCGCTGTTGATTTCGCGCATACGACTACGTTCCCGTGCGTTCGCTGTTTTCCGGCGGTATTTGCTGAGGGGAGCTGCTTTGGGTTTCGGTTTTTCCTTTGGCGCTGCCTTCTCCTTGGTGGTGGTGGTGGTTTTCGTCGTCGTTTTGCTAATGGTTGCCGTCTCGAGCGTGGTGCGACGTGACTGTCGTTGACGGAGCGAATACTTTTCATCTTTCTTAATTTCGGACACGAGCGAACCGGTCCCGTCCCCCATCAGATGATGTCCGACGTAGCCGCTCTCGTTGTGGTTGTTGTTTGCATCGGCCATCGGTGCTTCCATCGATGGTTGCTGGTTGAAGGTGATCGCACTGATCGACTCTATATTGTTGTGGCGCATCGTGACCCATATGCTAGGTATCCTTTACACAATCTTGAACTAAAGTCTGCAAAAGAAAAAAAGAAAACGTCTAGTAAATAAACTAAAAAATATATTTAAGGAGCAACAATCATTAATGTTATCGTTCACAATAGAAATACCTCAGTGACGTTCTTAGAATATTCTCTGATTGCTAAAGCCAGGCAAAAGCATTGAGTCTATAGCACTTTACGTTATCTTCTGTCATCAGAGGCATGGCAAATAAAGATCAAAACAACCTTCAGGGTAGCAGCAGGAATGTCAAAACCTCCTTTTTCATTCCCGCAATCCATATGAAAAGAACCATGAAAAGGGCTCCATTGTGCGATGTATTCAAATTCCTTCTATTCCCCAATGACGCCAATGCCTATGGGCCCTTGCGTGACAAATGGGTTTCTCCCGTTCGAAACGGCAAAAATGTTCGATTCGAGCAACTTGTAAATCATCAGTAACAATTGACCGTCTCTTAATCCGGCAGCCATTGGAAGCTGCTTTTTTGCTGCTGCCTTTTCTCTAGGCTACAGACACTTTCTCATGATGAATTATGAAGCCATGGAACAGGGAGGGAACGGAAAGGCCCCAGCTGCTGTATTCGAATGCTTTCTTCCAGCAGACGGCATAATCGGTCCCTGATGGACTGGTTGTTTCGGGCTTAAACCCCTCGCCGCTGACACTTGACACTCGCCATATTGATATGATCGGCCACCTGAAAAATGCTTGCGGCAGGAACGGAAGATCCCGATGGTTCGCAAACAAAGTTCACCGGGGCCACAAAGATTAATGACTATTGACATCGGGAGGTCATCTACTATACGCGACGGTGGGAAGACGTGTACAGTATCAGCTTTATCGTTTTGCATTCTGTGACTCAGTGCTGGTGGTGGTTGTTTGGATGGAAGATTGAGCAATGACTTATAATTACTCGATGAGATGAGATGTAATGTGAGCCGAATTGAGCATTAAGTTTCCAAGGAGCAGGTAGCAAAGAGTCATCCATTAACCTTCGAAATTTTTGGCACGCCATTGAAAGTTCCATCTTAGTACTTCACCCACATCAGACACTCTTACCAAAGATGTCTCAGGAGCTATATGTGATATGCTGGAGATGTGTACACATTTAAGAAAAGCATTTGATTGCACAAATCATGTATTCAACAATAGAAAGTTAGTAAGACTTTTGTTCCAGTTGCATCTCGATGCTCCTACCGTATCTAACCGCAAGGGTTTTATTTTAGAAGCACACAATGCAGCACTACACAAATAAGCAATTTTTAGCTCTCATAATCGCAGTACAGTGTGGTTTGTGTGGTTACTTTTGCTTTGTTTCTTTGAAACAAAAAACCCATAAAGTGGCCCAACTGAGGACGGCAATGTCGGGGCACGTGATGACGCGTCAAATTAAGATCCGCTATAGTCGGCAGCCACAAGAGCAGACGAGACCCATCCAACCGTTTGTGGGTTGTTGCAGAGAGAAAAAAAAAAACGCTCGACTAATAACTGGCCGGCCCATTTTTATGCATAAAGTAGGGACAGCAAAAGCGGGCAAAAAACTGAAGCTGAACACAAGCACTCTCTGTTGTGGTTTTTTCGTGTCTGTTGGGCCGTACTGTGACGCCCTCTACATGCGGATCACATTATTCTGCAAAGAGGTGGTCGATTCAAGCTGAAGTGGTAGTTGATTGGGTAAGGAGAGGACGCTAGCATGTTACATGAAGTTGTGACGCGTGTGGTAATAGATGAATGAAGTATCCGGATAGAGGGTTCTGTTTGCATGGTGCGAAGGTGAACAATACAATGCATCTTATCCTTGGGTCGGAATCCGTAGTATGAAAGCAGGATTTGTTTTAAAGTGATTGCTTGAAGTGTTTCGCGACATTTTGCAAGCGTAAATCGCACCCGCAGTGGGTTGGTTTGTTTTAATGTGTTGATGTTACCTGATGTTACCAATATAATGTTTGCCAGGAAGAATATTGAAGATTATCTTCTCTTCTGTTTTTCGATTATCTTCGTTCAACTTTTATAACCTAAACATGTATCTAAATTTTCCATTTCAAAAGAAAATGAATGTGTGTATAAATTTATGTGCTTGATCGATCTTGGTTTAGTAAAGAGATATTGACAAATTTATACTAACAGCCTATTTCACACCAACCATACACATACGCCGTTCAATTGGTGTACAGAGTCAACATCGACTTTGAAAAGACCATCAACCAATAGCTTCAAAACAAGTTGTCAACTTGCTGATCTTTGTAGTGCCTGTTGAAGGACTACTTTGAGCTGGAAGCCTGGGCAATTGATCAAACGAATACATTGGAAGGTTTACTACAAGCGCCAGAGCACTCCGATGCTCCGATATCGCAGCACATGTCAGTTGCCAAACAGCAGTTTCCAACACTAATCGAATCAAGATCGCAACGTTCACGGTAAAGCTTCTCACGACTAAGCGTTTGCCATGCGACGACTTGACATGTCCGTGCCTACTTTACCATCGATCAACCGCCGAAGATGAACAATCTACGGGCTACGTGATGTTTGACGGTAGGAGCCGAAGGCACTGTTCTAATCGCGAACCGTAATAAAAATGTAACTCCACTGCACAAAAATGGGAAGGTAAGTACGATCATTGTGGTTGCTGTTCGTACGATCTGCGGTTTGCCGAAGATGCTGAAAGGTACTGAGGTTGCAATCGATGAACGATGGCTAACGTTTGCAATGATTTCTGATGTCTTGTGGTTACACTGGTTGCACCATTAAATTCATTGCGGCGGTTATTGCTGTTTGTGGCTAGCTAATCGTAGTAGGATGCTGCTACCGTTTTGGACAGTTTACACAACTTGCTGAATACATACATACACGCATGGTGCATGGTCATACGAAAATGTCGTTCCTCCCGGAATGGTCAACCAGGTTCGACACCGGAATTTCTTCACTCATACATGCCGTACCGTGTGACCTTAGCTGGAAGTAGCAGGTTTCCTGCTGGGTTGGTTCTTCCAACGGTGGCACAAACTTATCTCTTTGGGGCAATGACTCCGTGCCTTACTCGAGGCCTTCGAGGTGCTGTAAAAGGATGCCCGCAACGGGACTTGAACGGACGAAGACTTGCGGTGGAGTGGTAGGCGTTTGCGTTCTTGACTCAACACAACTTGCTTTCCCGCGTGGGTTATATTGAATTGCGATCGCCGATACTCGTGGACTAATCATTTTCTGACTCTTCCCGTAGCATTGCAACAGAATCCTGTGTCGATAGCGGCTACGGCGATAATCGGGCGAATCGCCAACCGGAATCTGGTGTCAATTTTTACTCGTCACCTACGGTGCGTTTGTTTTTACTGGATATTTTTGCAAGTGATCGATCGTTTGGACCGATCAAACGCAATCGATACTGTCATTTGACCGACTCGAACGTATCAATCAAATACACGTTAACCCTGTATCAATAGAGCGAACGTGAACGTGACAACGGCACGCAACGGTTTGTGTGTTGCTATTCTGTGCCATTCTTCTGCACGCGATCGGAATGCTGGGAATGTTTCACAGTTATGGCTCGAGCGTTTGATACACTTTTTTCTGCGATATATGCATAGTGTCCTTGGAGATTAGAAAGTATGCTTTTCCTTAGTGTGATTTTGATTTTCATTATCTGGAATTGATTGATGTGTACATGGCAAAGAATACGGTGAAACTTGTAAATGCTAGGAAAGTATATTCGTGGGATCGATTTGAAATTGTGGAATGAAGTGTCTTGACTCATCGAAATGGTTATAATATAATATGATTAAACTGTATCATCTAATATTGTTAATAAAACATCGTTACAACTTTTACCTTTCATATGAACTCCATACATAAAATATAATACATGGGCATTGTGTGCATATTTCTTAGGAATATTACACTAGACTTGCTTGGGAATCATTGTTCAATTTTTGTCTATGTCGCATTTTCGCCTTAAATTCGCGTTTGACTGTAGTAATATGTTCTTGAGACCGTCAGCTGCCAATAAACAATGCACGTAATATTGGCGTTGTTGGGGCTCGTGTGGAGATGGACAATTTTGTTTTCTTTCAAAAACTCGCTGCTTAAGTTGAACGTTTATAATGAAACTGCTCGTTACTGTTCGCACTGACACCCCGGACAAGCATCATGCATGTCACACAAGCTCGCAAACTTGACATCAGAGCATTCAGCCAATGTTTGGCGTTTGCCTGTCGCGCATTGCATTTCGGGGAAGGCTATTGTCGGTGCTAACCGACTTCTCAACCAAATGTGCGATTTCCATCTCCCAATGGAGGCGACAGAGGCAATAGTTGCTGCAGTCATAATACCGCAAGACAGTTCTACAGAAATCGATAAAATGTGATGCTGTCTTTAGACGGTTCTGCCAAAGTGATGACGATCGCTCCCGACGGATGTCATCCATGTTAACCGCACCCATGCACGTCTGTAAACGCATAGCAGCATGCATACAAAGTGCGAAGGGCTGAGTGGGATTTGACGAACCGCGCCTTATTTCGCACCCTGATTGATCGCTGCACTAGCACCCGGTCACGGGAACGTGCCCACTCGGACTCGAGGCTGGTGCGAAGATTTTATGCTACGACTGCAATTCCTGGGAAACGCAAACAGAGGACACACTGTGGCCGTGACGATCGAGGATGACCAAGCGGGAGTTCCCGCGTAACCCACATTTCGGCGCTGCGGTTATATTATTATCCAGTGCTTGCATCAATGTCTGGAAGAGATTTAAGCATTTGCGGCACATTTTGAGACACGTTCCTATCCAGCAGGTCAACATTCGCATTGGAGGTTGACCGCACGGCTCACATTGGCGGTGGCTGCGTACAGGGAAAATAAGCGAGGTTGAGCAAACCTTGTAGTCTGCCGGGCCAAGTCACGACCTCCCGCGTAGAAAAATATGTGAAAAGACGTTGAGTGAATATCAATGAGCAAATAAAATAAATGAGTGGCGTTATTTTTATGCACTTTCTGTCCAATTTAATTAAAAGTAAATGTATGTGTTACGAAATGGTACATCCCGATTCGTTAATTACAATTATCTAAGAAAAGTGTGTTTTTTACGTTAAATATCATTCGAAAAATTACATGTTGACGTACGATAATGAACGATAAATCAATGAATTTTGTACAACTAAAACTCCATTTAAGTATGCTTTTGCTTTACAATTAAAATTATGAAAGTTCAATATCAGTTAAATTCAACGGCTCAAAGTAATTTAGTATTTCGCTTGTAGGATAAATTTCTGTAGCTATGCTTGTCATCGAAATATAAATGATCTGCTTCAATTCAATTCTACTGAAATATTTGATAACGATATATAGAGTCAATAGAACGAGAAAATAAATATCTTGTTTTGATGATAATTCAAGTAATGAGCCATTAACAACTGTTGTGTTTCTCTAAAAACAAATCTAAAGGAGATATACATTCAATATATCCTCTTGAAGGCGTGCCTCCATTTTCTCACTTCTAACTACACGCTTATTAACAAAATGACACATGATTTATTGACATCATTTGGACAAGTAGACGGGCATTGCGCTTAAAGCCTGCGGGATAAGCGAGAAATCGGCGCAAGAATTTGAATTTACGCATTGGACATGCAGGCGCAGATACCGGAACGACGGTGTTCGCAGCGCAGAATGCAAGCCATGATTTAACGGCCATCGGGCATGGTGCAGCAATTGACCACGGTCAAAAGGATTGTTGATCGTACCTCCAACATGAGCACGTGCGTATCGTGTAATTGCAATTTTTGTTGTGTTTCTGATGCACCGGTGGGAGTCGCTTGGGGAGCAGCTCAACTTTCATCAGATTTTCCCTGTGGTACAGGGTCCGAGAATGCACCCATGCGCTGAGAGATAAGTTTAGCGGGCTGTCGGTTTCGGAGAGCGCATACCGCCTTTGGAAAGAGCTGTCGAAGTAAAGCACTTTCAGCCGACCAAAAGGCAAGACGCATTACGCGTCAGTTGATGAACGCTTTGCTCGGAATGCACCAGTGGCCCTTAAACCCTAGCTGTGCGATTTATGGAACCCTCTCACGTACGCCGCGCTGCCATCGACGACAATCGACGACATTTTCAGATCGTGTCAAGCTGATTGGAACGCGATGTATGGTAAAGATCATCTTTACTGCACGCGGTACGCCTTTGAGTGTTGTCGTTTCCGAAACGGTACACGCCAAAGAAGAATGTTCGATGGAAGATTATGAACGTGTGTCCGATTATGTTGCTGTACCGCTTTGTTTTAGAAATTATTATTTGGAAGTGCTAACAAGATTTTACTAAAACCACGAGGTGTTGTCAATCGTAAAGCCCTTCGTTAGCTATTTGTAAGCGTTTGCAACCATGCAGGGTGTTACCAAGCCACACCTTACTTAGTGGCGCGTCTTGCTTATCGACCTAATGAAATCACCAAATTACACGCTCTTAATCAACTTCATGGTGTGTTTGAATTTTATGTGACGCAGCACAATTTTCCGAGATAAAGTGATTAAAGATCACCAAACAGCAGATCAAGAGATTAAACACCCATTTGATACGGGCAAGCCGTCTCGAGCGCAACGACAAAGAGCTCGAGCGAAACACTTTCCCAGCCACTCCATTAGGGTGGTTAATGAAGAAATAAAATTTTAGCGTCAACAGACACGAAAGCAACTTCCTTGCGGTCTAATCTGTGACAAGGGTTACTTTCCCACAGTGACAGCTAAAATCTACAAACCCTCTTAGCAAGGTTGCAGCGATCGCAATCCTATTCAGTGCCGGACAGCGACAACTACCGCTGAGATAATTTGGATTACGAGCTGGATTGGAAGATAAAGCTAGGGAAAACGAAGCCAACGATCGGGTGTACATAGCCAGTCGGTGTGCTTTGTGCGTCTGGACGTCTGATGCTTTGTGTGTGATATCATCTACCGACACTGGCACCTGTGTCTAATGCGGTTTGATTGAGATATCAAGGCGATGAGCCCAGGGGAACAGATTTTCAACCAGAGACCAATCATGAAGGATGGACAGCGCTGATATAATGTTTGGGTCATCGTGATACACTGGATGGATAGACGGCAATGAATACTGTATCTGTTATTGAGATATTTTCGCGTTAAGACGTTAGTGACAGTTGCTCTTACCGATGGCTGATTTTATCAACGAGCCTGTCAGCTGTAGGACATTACTGCAAGTACACAAGGAGAATTGTAATGTACATTTTATTTTTATGTTAATTCATTTTTTTCTTCAGAAGTAGCAAGGTTCAGAGGATTTTAGTTTATTTTAAAAGGGTTATCCAATTATCCAAAATACATAGCATCGCGATGCATCCCATTGCAGAGCGATAAGTAAGTACATAAATGCATAAGCAATCGCTACAGCTTTTTCAAAAATGTTACACACGTAAAATACAAATTATCTGACTATCAACGCTGACCATCGTAAAAGGCAAAATGAAAGATGGGTCTACTCACGACAGCAAACAAACCCGTGCCCTACATCACAATTTGCGAGAACGTCCAAGCTTTCCGTTTGAAATTGACAGAAAAGGTTTCTAAATTATTACTACACATCAGCAATTAAATTAATTAAACATTTGCAGCCAGTGCGTTGAACGCTAATGTGGTGATTCTAGCCACTCGGTGTTATTAATATTGATGAATCTCCTATTTGGAAGAAATTTTCTTCCCATCTTGTGTGGGTTATTTAGGTTGGAGATGGGATGGATTAAGATCACCAATAAATCAATATGATTTTAATTAACCTCAAAGGGCGTTGATTAAAGTGGAAACCTTTCGGTGTCCAATTTGCGAATCACCCCACACTTTCACGGCCCCAGGAGCTACTTTGAACTGTTTCTTGTACACCTTTAAGTTTCGCTCTTGTTCGAGCGATGGTCTACTCATCCCGTGCCGAACCATTAACATCGCCTCTAAAATTGTGTGTTTGGTCTGTTTTCCCCACCATTAATGGCATCTCAAACTGATCGTTTTTTATCCACCGTGCAGACAAGTGCTAAAAAGGATGCCCTCCGGAGAATAAAAACTCTGCAAAGTGAACGGACTTTCTGAAGTGACCGGTCGGTTTTCTTCCTTTACAAAACCACGGTAGCAACTTTGTCCCGGTGTCTTGGTACGATTGTTTGGTGTGGTATGTGTGTATGTGTGTGTGTATTTGCCGATGTTGGGTCGCTGAAAAGTTGTCGTCGCAGTTGTCATCCTAAATCAAAGCTGCAAATGCGTTTGCGCGAAAACTGTACGTCGCTTCTGGTGCGGCGTTTATCGTGCTAGCAAAGGAGTTGGGTTGTCAAGACGAACGAAAAAGGAGGAGAGAAAGAGTTAAAGTTTCGGTTTACGACATTTTTTTGTCTTGGTTCCCTTATTAGAGTAAAAGGACCATGCGACAGGTGAATTTTTCGGAAGGAAAGTAACAGCACAACGCACAAGGGGTCCGAACCGATCCATCGATCTTGGCCGCTCGGAGGCCATCTACAGCTCGGCAGCGAGTGGCAATTAAAGGCGAACAACATTTCGTTGATCGTTGTTGCCACTTGCTCGTCGGCTTTAGGTCTACTCACCCAGCCTCTACGTTTGCGGTATGCAGCGTGTTCGCTAGTGTAGCGCGATGGAGCTACTTTTTCTTCGACGTTCGTGCCAGGCGGTGGTTGATAAAAAGGCTTTTTTGCTTTTTTTTGTTGTACGACGGACCCATGACAGAGCTGTGTAAAACATGTGCTCGTTCATCAGTTATCGTGGACCACTTGCAAGCATCATCCTCTCTCCCAGGATAGGAAGGTGTCGGCGCTAGGATCAACTTTTTTTGGGACAGTTTTTCTAACTACAACTAGCCGCGTGTCTACTCGCACTGTGTGCACTGCAGGGAGCAAAAATTGTATCAAATTTCAATGATCTTTTGCGACAGCAACCGTTAGCAATCATAGTAAACATGACAAACGTGATCAGTGACTGTCGAATTACTTTCACATAAATAGGAAATTAAAGCAGACATCGGGGCTGCTGGAACAATTTACACTACCTGGAAAACTGCTGCCGGTCTTATTACTCAACAACCATGGTCCTAGATTTGCTTTGGGAGCATTGGTCGCCTTAACAAGAGCACGATAAAGCAGCAGGAGACGAATATTTGGAACAACATATATAGGACGCCCGGGGCAACAGTTTCTATTGATGTCTTGCTTCATTACTGCTAACAACAGGCCAAGCGTTTGATGGTTGGTTTTCTATTATCGAGGCCATCCCTCGACTATGCTCAGTTATGCCTGCGAGCATGCCTGGTCTTGAGTTATAGTTATCTTGGAATCATTTATATCTTAATTATTTGGTATGATTCTTTTTGGTCGTTTCTGCACCATAAAACTTGATTTGCTCTCCATCATTGTTTAATTTTCCTAGGCACATTAAACACACGGTCGATGAGTGCAACCAAGGCCCTTTGAAATGGTTGGAAAAGGGATTGTTTCTTTACGAACCTGTTAAATGGATAATTATACGTCATTTAGCTGCAAGTGGATAGTCAATATCGATGAACCGGTTCCATGGTTTGTGGCATTATACCCAACCATGATACCATTACTATTCTACATGCATTACAACTATGCATTCATTTCTCACCAGTTTCCGTGATCTTTCTCCGTACCCTTAGGGTAATGAGCATGTACCATCTTTAGAGTCCCAAAGCTTCCAGCTGTTTTCAAATTCCTATTGGTAGGTGATTTGGTTACATCGTAGTACGATGATTACTACCCTGCGGGTATCGTAATACTGGGGTATTCATTCATTAAAAAATCATCAATGAAATTAAATCATTTTCGTCCACTGTTGGGCTAGATTACCATAGCAGGTGATTGTGTCTGCAGAACTGATTTAATGCCGACCGATTTAAAGACCTGAGGCGAGAATCAAAAGTGTGTGGTACGCAAATTGGTTTTGCCCTCGAGGAAAACTTTGTTTTGGATGTGATAATTCGTTTAGTGCATTGCTTATTCTATTGCTACATACTTATGCCAATCAACTGTTTGTGGTGAATTGGAGAATGTCACCTTTACTGTACTAATTTAATCTTGCTGTACTGTATTTATTTTTAAAATTTACTCTGTGTTAAAATTTATTTCCAGTAAAATAAGAAATGAATCTATATCGATTCAGTTTGATATATTTTATGCAGAAATTCATTTAAGTGACATTTTTTTTATCTTTAAAGTAATAATTGTGCAGTCTGGCTTTCCACTACAGAATGTGGTCACTATTAGGTTAGATATCGCCATACGTAAAATCTTCCTTTTATGTAAAATATTACATCTCACAACATCGCCTTGCTTCATAATTGTTCCAACACCTATATTGCTTGTTTTCATTATATCTATACTTTCCGCTGATAATCATTCCAATAAAATACTTTTTCTGACATTTCACTGATTGAGTTCAATTTGTGTCGTTAAATGTGTGTAATCTTATTCTAAAAGCTCACAAAAGCTCACCGCTTTACACTATGTTATTGTGCACAAATATTAGCGTACGTTAAAAAAAGGAATGCTTTCTCCAAACCAAATGTGGAAAGTGTTAATCGACCCACTCAATTTCTTTCGACGCCCACCGCACCCAGAAAATCTCAGTGGTCGCACCACCGCTCGGACAACAATTATTGCTATCACACTAAAAAGGCATTTGCTTTATTTTTTATTTTTTATTTTTTACTCTGGTAGTCCAAAAGTCGCCAGAATGGCATGATCTGCTTATATCGAAAGCATCGGCATCGGCAAAACGCGTTTTAATGTTGCTATACTGATTGTAATGAAGTATCATTACAAGATGTCGCGTTTCGTACATGGTCGTGGAAGTGTTGATTCGTTGGAGCTTCCGTTGGCCGTTTAATGTTTGTGTCTCGATTCCCATCGATGAAACGGGGCACTTAAATCAATTCCCCATTACCATGTCGTTGCAAAAACAGCGAAGTTGAAGAACAGCACAGCGATGGTAAAGATAAAAGAAACAAATGCAACGCGTTGAAAGCGTACACGTACAAAATCGAAGCTTCCCTTGCTTCCGGAATGTTGTGTATCATGGTTGGCCCAATGGTCCAACGCGTCTGACATCATCCATCCCATGTGCAAATGCTGTAGAACAGAAGTCAACTTTAAGGGTAAAATTCACACCTGGCCGTAAAAAATAACCTTTTTTTCTGGAAGTGGACATTTATTTTCGATGTTGGGAGAGAAACGAAAGAAACTCTACTTTTGGCGAAACTGTAGCGTTTTATGTAGTAGGCAAACGGTAAACATACCATTTTTGTTTTAATATTTGCTAACAATACACAAGGGACATAGATTGATGAACGACGAAACAGATAAACATGAAAATCAGTACGAAACGTAATGGGACACAGTTCGATAACCATGAGCGTGATATTTTAAGAACAAATATTGCGGTCAGAAAATACTGATTAATGCAGTAAACGTATCTCGGCTTATTATTGAATCCTGATGAGGTCTTGTTAAAAAATGTACATATTTTTATTTTGCTTAAATATTGCTAACGTTTCGGTGAATTACTTTATTGTTGAATGTTCGATGTGAGTTTAGGTAAAAACTCAAATGCTTTTTTAGGCACACTGCTTTATATTAAAGCTTTTATTTGTACCATGTGTGCTTTTTTTTCTTCGATTGCTTTTGTTTCACTAAATTATGCGTAGATCGTTAAGATAAATTCGATCTTAATTGCATTCCACACAGATGCAGATACAAATATTTGGCTGTCTCATTGTTTGATGATTTGCAAAGCCACCGTGCAGTCTAAAAGGTTTGCCCATGTGTGTATCGCTCAAATATGACATTTATCTTTCGTTTAGCAAGCAGACGGGCGAGCACGAGCCTCCCCCCAGGGGACAGCCACAATCGGACTCATTTAAATTCAATGTCGATGAGGTTCAATCCATTCGAGGCTGGTTCGCCCTGGAGCATCTAACATATTAGTGGCTCGTGGCACACGGTAAAGGGAACGCTTTTCCAAACATCGGCACCGAAATAGCCAACGCGCTGTTGATAGAGCCATCACAGTGGTCGCCATTTTTTCGACAGTGGAGCATGCCTACGGGGTCCTTGAGGTTTGATCCAAATTCGGTAATTAAGCTAAGTGAAATCGTTTAGTCAAAACAAACTGAAAAAGGGTTCGGAAATGGACTAAAGCACCACTTTTGCTTTGCAATGCAAATTTCACGTCACTTACCTGACAACCGAAATGGTCCCCATTGGTGTGAAGAAAACAAAGGAAAAAGAAGAGAAGCAAAGTATCATTTGAATTGACACAATTCTTCACTACGACTGGGCTCTATTTATCTCTTTCACTGTCTTTTATTTGTATCTCTCCAAAGATTAGGAAATTGAAAATTATGTGTTCAAATAGCGATTTGTCTCGAAATCGAAGCTTTTATTTAAATGAAACAACAAATGGACCGAGCGATAACAGAAGGATTTACACCAATAAACGGATTTGGACGGCAGATGTTTGTTTAAGAGGCTAGCCTTAAATCTTGCCATGAGAGCGTTCAGTAGCATAGGAAATGGAATTTAAATAATCGCACTTCTCGACGGAGTCCCAATATTGGGGATAGCAACTTCGCACCTCATGTGTGAGAGTAACGCTGATTATGTGACGGGGAGTAATTTATGTGAGAAAGATCCTTAAATCTTCAAATTATTCCAAAACCGATTCAATCTCGGAGGTATTGGTTGATATTTTGATATACACAGAAAGAGCTTTATGAATCGACACATACAAAACGAAAGGTGTGATAAAGGTGCGCTAAGGCACAAAAGCGATAACTTTTTCTACCGATATCTGAAGAACTGCAGGCTTACTACCTTTAGAAGAACATGTGCGAAAGTATTACGTTGTTTAAGAATACGCCGTTTAGAAATAGATATAAGCTTCCAATTATCTATTGAAACTGCTTTGATCACTTTGAATATCTCAATCGTAGAACTCAAATCAACAATAGGTTAATCTGCCTGCCGACATCATTTGGTACATCATTACACATCAGAACGAACATGTTTTTAAGTGGTGTGTTTCATGACTTCCTAAAGGAACGAACTTTTTCAGATTTTTCGAAGCAGTAGACTAATACACCATTTTGATTCAAATTACGGACAATTTCAAACTCCGGAAATTTAGCATGGTTTTATTGAATTTCTTTCTATCCATTTTCTGGCTATGGTATTTTTTTTAATTTTACAAGGTTTCCATGATGTTCCAGAATCAATTAAAATGTAATTGACCCCTAGTAGGCCCTGATGTCTCGATAACTATTTTCTGTCGGTTAGTCTATCACCGGAGGCATTCTTAGCATTAATTTCGTATATAATTTCTATTACAGTCGATGCCACCTAATTTTCTAAAGCCATTGATTACAGCTGAAAATATTGACTCACAGTCAAACATTGATGCCTTAGAGACAAAAAATGATGCGCACTGTCAAAAATTGATGCCTTTGAGAAAAATTGTGATACTCTTTCAAAAATGTGTGCCTTCGAGACAAAAATAGGTGACTTAGAGTCAAAATTTAACGGCAATGACTGTATCGTAAATTTAAAGGAAACCAAATTCGAAGAGGAAACCGACACTCAGAATTAGGTGTTCGGGCCTTAATAGATGTGAAGATTATAGAAATTCATAATATTTCTAGTATAATTATTGAAAAACCTTATTTTGTTGTACAATATAAAATGTTTGCCTTAGTTAAGTGAGTTACGCTATAGGTATAACCAATAAAATTTAGATTAGTAAGAAAATATTTCATGTCAAACATGCTTGAAGTATCTGTAATTCGAAGCAATACGGTACATATACTATGTCTAGATTAGCGTGTACTATGTGCTAGATTAGCACGCAGGTTTATTACGCTCCATGATCTCCGCTATGACATCAATAGCTTTCACCATTCAAACGACATTGCCACTTTCTTTAACCTTTGCCCCAAAGCCTTCCTGCCATTAGCGCATCAGCTTCTAATTAGATATAACTCGAGGTCGGCACCCGCCATCATTAGTCCGCTAAATGATGCCACGGCAGAAAATGGACCGTTTTATGAAAGCCCATAAAAGGAAGGCGATCGTTGCTCATCAGTCTCCAAAATGCTCCCCAAGCAACGGACTAACAGAAAAAAACTACTGCAGCCTACTCGTGTTTCGCGAAACTCAGCTTCGGTAGCAACAAAACTAATACGCGTGTGCGCTCTTTCATTAATCAAAACGATAGTAGACATTTCGGTTTTTACGGAGCGAAACGGGAGAAAGGTTTGAGGACACCTGAAACGGCCAATCAAACGCGCAGAAGCTGTGAACTAATTTTATGGCGTTGAACAATCTTTGGTGGCATACCCTGCGGTTAGCAATCCACGGTAACAGTTCGACACCCATTTGTCACACATTTTCCGCCCGATCACGGGTTCGGAACGGTTTGATTGGGGGTGATAATAATTTAATTGTCTGCGGTGACCGCATCGGCTACGAGTGGCGAGCATCCGTGGTCCGATTCCCTTCGATCGCGTCGAGCTTATTTCGATAATTGGCCCTAAAGAACGAGTGCCATGTTCACGAATCGATTGCTGGGCTCTCCGAGTCTGAGCTGGTAAAATTATTTAATTAGACGAATTAAAGCCTCAGTCTGGGAGGATTCATGTGATATTTCGCGGATTGTCGGAGGCAGTTCAAACGATACACTTTTCGAAGGAAGAGCCAATCGTTAGTGGAGTGTCGTGGTTTTGATTGGGATTTTATTGCCTCTAATTGGAACACTCATTTTGGAAGCTTAATTTATTGCCTGAGCGGGGTAGCTTCTGCCAAACCAAAATTTAAGATCGTCTCAAGTCGGAGGCCAAACAAACACATCGGAGACGGGGCGAGTTTTACATCATGGACGGTGGTTGTTGTTGTTGTTTGGTACGGAGAACTTTCCTGTGATGGAAACCATGCGTGCGTGCCAGGCGGCGGCCAAAAACCACGCGTTTCTGCTGGATGCGATGAAACAGTGAACAGCGCGGGTGGATGTGCAATTTAGATTGTCTGTCTACTTTTATCAGATAAAATTTAAAGCCCACAGCGGGAAAGGGATCGAATTCGGGATCGTAAAAACATAAACAACATCGTGATGCTTGGTGTAAAATGCGAAATTACGTAGTGCGTTGAGGAGAAATCCTCGCGCCTGTGCTTTGCAGCCACTGCAGACGTATGCGAACCCGTTCGCGGAGGTTTGGGAAGGTATAAGCCTGCTGATAAGTGCTGTTTCGAAAGGACCCAAAGAGAGGGCATCGGTATCGAATTCGGTATGGGGTGATTTGGGAATATCGCTAGGAAAAGGGCACTCACTCGGGCAGGAAGGCTGCAGCCAACAGTTGCATTATTTTATCCGGTTTTGTGTGCAGTTTTCGGTGCAAGCGAGAGGAATCCAAGCACTTGCTTACCAGGGGGAAGATAAATAAAAATGGCTTTCCGTTTCGTGCCGTTGACAGACAGTTGTTTTTAGCGACGTGCGACGTAACTGTACCACATTGGATCCAATAAAGCAAATGGGGTTCCAAAAAGGAAGAAATATTTATGGATTGTTTTAAGTGGTTTTATTGCACGTGCTCATTGGAGGCGATTAATACGATCATCGTGAACAGTGCTGTGCCGAAGGACGGCAAGTTAGTTCGTTTTTAATTTTATTAATTCTATCTTTAAATTCAACTTTTGTTTTTGCAGTACCTGGAATAGAAAATAAAAGCCAATCGGAAGCAATCGATCAATACGCCTAAATCCGGGATACAAATTGGAAGCTCCAAAATGTGTTCATGCTTATTATCAATCTAAGGTACGAAAATTTCGCCTCATGCTCTAATCATTAATTCCCGCGATGCTCGATCGTCTGGGTTGCCTCCGGTTTTGTTCGTTCTGTGTATGGCAACAGCAACATTCCAATCAGGTTTCAAATACCGGACCTCTTTTGCACTGCTTGTGACTTGGGTTTTGCATGGTGATGTAGCGGGAGAGAGGGAAAACACCTTACCATCGTACGAACGGCGACTGACTAGACTGCTTACGCACTTTTTTTTCTAAACGAAAGGGCTTCAAGCATGCGTAACGGAATCTCGTGATTGTCGCCACGATGGAGAGAAGCGGATTGAGGGTTACACATTTTTTAACGACCAGTGAGCCATCCACCTCCTGTTAGCGGGAAAGTGAACAAGTGAAGAAAAGGAGAGAAATAAACAACACCCCAAGAAAAAAAGAATTTATTTATAGCGTTTATCTTCTCCCTTGCAGACCCACGGACACGGTAGGTCGAAGGAGTTGCGTTATATTCCTTCCTCATTTCCGAGGCCAATGATTAATATTCACATGAAGATTAATGATCACGTCGCATGGCAAAACGGTCCAAAATCAGCGCCCGGCAGTCACCCAAACAATAACCCGCGCCCACAATTCTCCCGTACCTAAGGCCCACCACACCGCAAAGACAACATCCCGGACAGGATAAGCCTGAAGGTCTTTTGTTACGGTACGCTGTGCACTTTTGATGTGGCTCGTGTTGCACAAGTGACGGAGCCGAAGCCAATTCACCTGTTGCGCCATGGAATGGTAACTGCGGCGGTGTCGCTATCGTTACTACTACATCGCGCACGCACCGGCTATCTGCGTACTGGCGCCAAACACCGTCGAGTACGACCATGCAGTGTGTGGAATATGTGTGGGAGTTTTTTTTTGCCCGGGCGACGGTTTCGAGTGCCATCCTCTTGTGCTCATTGGGGCAGCACATATCAATTGAGCTGTTGCAGTGTTTTGCATTCGAGTGGACCCTAACGAATACGAATACGGTAATAAAGAAAAAAAAGAAGGGACAGACCCACCGATTACCTTGAAATATTGACCAAGAAACGATTGTCACCCTTGTGTCCTGGTTCGTGCGGGGCAAACAAGTGACACTGCACGTTTTGCTGACTGTGACTCCCTGTCAGAGTTTTGGGGCCTTTCTTTATGCATCTTGCATACCACCAGCAAGCCGGAGGTAGCTGAAATTTTCCAGAGTAGATGTGTAAAAATAAACCACTTGACACGCAGCGATTGAAAAGAGGTCGGTCGGGCGTGCGCTGATGAATGGAAAAGAAGGGCGACAGGATTTTGGGAACCTGCTGGGATGAAAGAGCACGTGCAACCTACACACCGACGCACCGGTACTGAAGGGTGCCATTAAGTCCTACATGCTCTGAGTGGCGACAAAAATGATGAATTGGGCTTTTAAATTCAATCTTGTTTTTTATCTGGGAACGAATTTCTTACGGTGATAACCTCCGCAGCATTTTAGCATAAATCTCTTCTCAATGTTTAAAAAATGGATTTTTCCGTAACGTACTTATAATTATAGCGAGCGAAAGCAATGTTACAGCAGTCTCATAGCAGTCGTCATTTAGTGTCTATTGGGAATGTACTGGAGATAAAGATTTCTTAAAACCGGTCACGCTACCCACTCTCCGTAGCGCCGGCACTTCAATTCAGCGGATCGGATCAATCGTCCCACACGCTCGATCGAACCGGTGGTCGGTTGTGGCGCGCACTGATCGCCAAAAATTGTACGCTTATCAGCCCAATACTTCATGTTTTGCAGACGGTGCACACATAAATTTCCTTTCAATCGGAATGGCAGAGAAATGTTGCTTTATTATTGCCTTATTTTGTTGTCGCTGGCATTGGTTCAAACACTGCGTGCAAAATACAAAGTTATAATTCAGTCTACATGTGGCAGTTTTGGCCTACGCTCGACCATGTCTTCTAAAGCTGTCATACTGGTTTTTTTTTATTATTTATATTGCTTCGCAAAAAGGAAACGCAAAAAACGAAACTTGGGTTGTGAGACGACACATGGTGGCGAATCGATCAGTCGATCAGACGAGCTTCGGCTATTTGTGTTCGTTTATCCTATGCAATGCTTCATCGGCTTACCAATCCGAGAGTATATTTTTTCCCGGTTTTAAATTTTCAATACTATCCTGTTCAGTGACGGAAGATGAATGAATGGGCCTATTCCAGAAAATGGTCACAATGCCCCTTTCCTTATGGCAACCAGTGGTGGACGCTTATTTCGTCTGACCAGCCTTAAAATCGCGCGGAACTGGTCATCAAATTAGTTGGTCAATCGTTGACGCGCCAGTAGCCTCAGGGTAGGTGCGCCGACTGCTCCAAATGGATTCGCAGAGCCCGGGCTACGCCGAAATGTTGCTCCAAATGCTTGAGCATGAATGATGTAGTTCAAACTGACAACCTCATTACTGTCGCAGCGAAGGTGTAAATTAGCCCTACTTAAGGATCTCGTGCGGCGCGCGGCCTGCAGGCCCTATCGCGTTAAATTCGTAAACCGTCCGGGTCACATGCAGTCGAGTAGATGGTATTAGTATGTGTGTGTGTGTGTGTGTGTGTGTGTGTGTGTGTCTCTGATCATGTAAGCTGCGGGACAGGGTCGGTAATTTTCTGCCATTTCGAACCTCAACTCAACTTAATTACGACAAAAACTACCCCGTCTACCTCTTGGAGGCCACTTGAGCCCCGTCTGACCTGTGCCCGAGTTCAGTGGGCAGCTGAAGGGCAGGAACAGCTAGAGACCGAAGGCGAGGGAGAGGAAAAAAACTGAAAAGAAGGCTGGTCACAAGTGTGAAAATCCACACTTGCCTGCGACGCGCCCGATTAACGCTGCCAACACGAACAGGTTCGTGGTGGTTTGTGCGTTCAAATCGCTCGATTGCTGTGGAGTTACACGCAGAAAGAAACATTGATCCGGATTCAGAATCGATCGAACTATCGACAATCACACCATCACTGTTTGGTCTGGTTTTCCACCGTCACCCTTTTCCTCGCTATTGCTCGTTTGATAATCAGCGTCCTAAAGGTGGAAACGCACATTGCTTGAGATCTCGCAGATCGTTAGCTGACAGCAGGCGTAACGGCGACAACGACAATCACATGCCCTAGAAGTCAATTAAACTCACTTCTAATTTTGTTTCACTTTGGTGAGCCCCCCGCTGATGCGAGAAGCATTTAGCAGAGTAGGTTTCGAAAAAAGGAAGCCATGGGCTGTGAGTAATTGTGGCTAAAAGTGTAATTCATCAAACTGCTGAGCAGATAAGCGTAGAAATTGGAAAAAAAGTGTTAAAAGATGTGTTTTCAAACATTATTTTCGACTTTTGTTGAAGTTCATGAAAAAAATAATTGATGGTAGGAAAATTTCGAAATGCTAGTTAATGAAATAAACTAATTATCTGGACGTATATGCTTTCTCAAAACTGTAATGCAACAAAACAATGTTCTCTTTTAGTGTTATTAAGTATCACTAGTCATCGCTACAACAAACCACACAGGAGTGGCTTCGTTGGCATACGGAGAAAAAAATGCATTCAATTAATGGTGCAACAATGTAGCTAATTAACACGCAACAAAAGCTGATCGGTCATCCGTGATGTGTATCATCGGGTTTTGACTCGTCTCAAAACCCTCCGGGCCTGATGACGACTTTAGTGTAGGCACTCCACAACTGCTATGATAAGAAGCTGCCCGGTCGAAGCTCAGCCTACGGGCACGGCCATGGATTGCCCTGAGCTTGTTCGGTGCGGGAAATAACTTCATCATCTTTGAGCTCTAAACCATTTTTACTGCCACATTCTTGAGCGCTACAAACCATACCGAGTACGGAAACGACAATGTATAGGGTTGGACGTAATAAACTGTTCGTCTTAGCATGCTCCGAACACTTCGTTCGTTCTTTGTGATACAGCAGTAGCATCAGTCCAATCCGCGCAAAATACAATACGCAAATTCCAAGAGGAGGAACGTTGCATTGGCTAGCGGTTTTGGCCCGAGCGGGGTTGTACGAAATCCCGAAAATTAAGTGAAATCAATAAACTCATATATTTTATTTTGCCACGGTACCCGTCGGCACGCTATCGCTGAATTAAAAAAAAAAGCTGCAGCGCGATACGATGACACGGTAATATTGCTCGTCTCGCCGACCCGCTTCAGGAATGCATGCGAAATGCATGGAGCTGATGCTGGGTCGGGTTTTATCAAAGTTTAATTAACATTTCACGGTGGCTATGTGGTATGGGCAAGAGATCGAGACGGTAGTACAGGACGGTAGAGCGCTTTGTATCGGGCGGTTAAATGTATGTACTTCGTTCCGTGCCTGCGGGCGGTACCAGAGACGGTACCGCCGAAGGACATCGGCGATGATGGTTTTGGTAAAGTGAGTTCAATTTTAAAGTTTTCCATTCGCTGTGTGAGTGTGTGTGAATGCGTGTTGGTTGAGTGTTTTCAAAAGCATATGAAAAATTTAATTCAATTACACTCCTGTTGAAACATACTGCCTCCGGCATTAAGACCAGGGAGTGTTTTTCATCGAAACATATACAAGCTATGATTGTATAATGTTTAAACATTTCTTTTTATTTTTGTTTTAATGTCATTTAAATTGGTTTCAATGCTAATATTTTGTGTAATCTGTACTTAAAAACTTATTTATTGTCTTTTGAATATAATTTCCATCGCCGAACTTCCATCGCCTCAATCAGCGGAGACATCAAAACAAATGAATTGATTTTATGGCGTATTGATGTACATTCAATCGGACTTTTAATGGGTCCATTTAATGTTACATTTAAGCAAATGCTGCACTGGGACTGCATGGTACGGCAGTTAATCGAACCCCAGATCGAGTGTTTTACCGAATTTATTGCTCGTTTTTCACGATCGCACTGATGCGTGATGGTAAAGCTAATGTAAACCGACACGGCACGAGCTAACGGGCTCCGCCGCATAACATTCGACAACCGTACCGCTACTAGGAATGGTTTGTAACATTATTTGTCACCGGTGGCAATTTGCCTGCTACCGGTTGCCGAGATACAACCTAACGATAGCGAGGATGTACAACTGATCGCACCCAGATCACGTTCTATTAATTGCTTATTCACCACATCATTTGTTCGCGCCTCGCTGTGCAGGCTTGCCGGCAACAGCTTGCAATCCATGAGCTAGTGTGCACACGGCCGATTCGTTTAGAAACGTCGCGTAGTGACAAGTTTCGATTTTTATTTTGCCTCGTGCCTAATGTCACCTAGAAGCTTTCCTAGCTACGTCCCACGTTCGAAGCACGAAGCGCATTAGCTGTCAATGGCGTCAACTCACATTACGGCATGGAAGCGTTGGTGGCATGATGGTAACGCAAAAAAAAAACCATAGGACAGCGCAAACAAAATACACACCCACGATTGGTTTTGAACTGACATTTGCGTCGCCTCATGATTGTTTATCATAAGTTGTTTATTTTATTTGTATGAAAGGGGGTAGAGTTTGTAAAGTTTGTCAGCTAACATTAGAGAAGGAGGGTAGGCTTGGATTAAAATAAAAATAGGAAACTAACCTGCCATAAAAATAATGATAAATCAGATGAACCACCGATTGGTTGGTGAAATCTGCCCAGGATACGTTTTCGTTTTACAGTGGGTTTTTTTACTGGCTATGGTTATACTTCTTTAAACTGAATCACTTTCACTTTCAGGCTTGTTACTTGAACAGCACCAAAATTGGCCTTGTATTTGGTTTGATCACGCACTTCTGTGTCACTTGCACTTGATCTCGATGTGTGAAAGATGGTTAAAATGCCAGAATCATAACACTCTGTTATCGTAAAACACTTCCGCTAAATAATTGCATAATCAAATATGATCGCATGAATACCGAACGGCTAATAAAATGCGTACTGATGGAGTAACTTCAACGGCCGCCTAAACAACGAAACCGTCCTATCGTTCAAACTAGCAATCTCCGACCTCGGCAATGCCCACACATCCATATCTTCGGAGAGAAAGACGCGAGTTCATTGGGCCCTTGGTTGTTAGCAGGCGCCTGTCACACGCGGGTCTCCAGAAATTTAATCAGTCGTCGGACTGGCTTGAGAGTTTTGTCAATGTGCGTACGTCTGCGAGCGTAGGACGACAGGTCGCACTTTTTGGATGATTTTTCTTCCTTCTCCTGCTCTGCTCTTCAGCCGACGCTCACATGCGTCTCGTAGCCGACGGCACAGCGGCAACAAAAACAAAACCCACTCGAAGTTTTTGTTGGTTTATTTTTTTTCTTCTTTTCTCTTTTTTTCACCTAAAGCCTCTATTTTACGGTTCACAGCTCACTCCATTCACCGGGTCACACTCACGCACGGAAGTTTTGCACCCCACGCACAAAAACATTCAAAACAACTCCAGACACACGGCCCGCGACCAAACGCGCTCATCAAGAAGCGCAAACAGCGATCAACATCATTTCGTGTGAGTGAAGATAGAAACAAGAAAACACCGTCAACCGAAAGCTCCAAATGCATGCGTGTACATGCGTATCCAGCACACGCCGCCTACGCCACGATGCGTTCGGTGCAGGGCTGCAAGGGCTGCCGTGCGAGGGCGCACCGTCCTTCTCGGGTGTATTTGATTGCCCTGCGCGGGCGCACACAGCGACGTGGGATGAATCCGTGCATCGAACGGAACGTACTGGCGAGGGCGCACTAACGCGTACGCGGATTGAGAGCCGACGGAACGCACGTGCTTGCCGCACGACGGATAAAAACGAACTGATCACAAGGGTCGATTCGAGCGGTTAGCTCGAGCCCGGCTGCTTCGGCATGGAAAGTGCTCGATGTGTATCACACAATGTGGTATGGTGGTTGCACGCCTACCACTTTACACTATGTATATATTTATATATACATATAATTTGCTCTCAATTTACTAGTTGAGATTTCATCAAGGTGAGTAATTTTAAGTTAACATAATTTAGTGTTAAATAAAATCAAATACAAAATATTATTCTATTCGAATGAATCTATACTGCCAGCGGAGAAGATGTAGCTAAGCATGAGATACTTGATCGTTGCGATTGGTGTGCAACATCACTCAAAGAGATGAAATGTCGTTACGGTGGATGCTGCGTATCAACTTCTTTTGAAGATGTACGTAAAGAAATTTCACTTTCATTCGAAGACTATTTCATGTAACTTGATCAGGTATAGCGGACAGTGCAAGACGAGAGTAGGTTTAGTACATGGAGTTTGTAATGTTCCTAACGCTAAATTTTCAAAAATCGTTACTTGATTCTTATTTACAAAAGGACTAGCAACGCAATTTATTATTTCTTTTAAAATAATAGTTGAAATAGATACAACGTGGTTAGATAATTATGAATAAATTACGAATTCTGATTTTTTTTTAAAGAAAGAAAAAAAAGAAAAGAAGCGATTTCTGAATTTAAAAACAAAACAAATAAACTTGTAATCGGTTACTGTGCTATCACGTTGAGAATAGCGTTATGAGAGTTATCAAATGAATCCGTTAAGAAAATGTTGCATGCTCCCGCTAGAAATTACTCTCTGAGTTCCAATGCGACGGAAAACGTGATTCGCTCAAAAAGTATGTTGCATGAGAGGACGTAGTTTACATCTTAGCAGTAGAAAAGAAGCTAGCAGGGTTAACGGGAGAAAATATAATCATGTAATATAATATGAGAAAGAAATCATGAACAGTCGGTTGATTGATATTATTGAATCAAATATACCAAATTTATTCAAAATGGTTTATCAAATAAAAGTGCCAATATATATTTCAAGTACTTCATCTATTTGTTTCAGCTTGTAAGGCTTCGTTACTAGAGTTAATGGAAAAAAATCTATTTATTTAAAAAATACAAGTTGTGCATCAAGTCCGATTAATAATTTATTGACAATCACAGGAAGATTGGACATCACTTTCGTGAAATTGTCCATTTAACAATATATGCTAAATATCGTTGCAATTATTGAGACTATTCAAAAATTAACTTTCATTATTTTAAAACTATTATCCTGCACAAAAACCGTATGGAATGTGAATAGGTGTTATTAAGACAAAATTGATTAATTTTAAATTAAGTTTTTTCTTAAGCATATCATATCATTTTGGATATTATTATTTTATTTTCATATTATTATTTTATGACAATTATAATTTCTACATATACTAAATTATACGTCTTTCTTTTCTTCTTCTTTTGCCACAACAACCATTATGGGTCAAGGCTTTTCTGTATCACTAGGGGGCTTGACTTTCAGTGACTTATTGATTACCTATAGCAGACTAGACAGTCCTGTGTCTGAACTTATTCATTTAATTACATTACTTCATTTAAAAAAAAGTAAGTTTGCAAGTTATGCAAACTATTCTTGCATAACATTTGAGTTCACTGACATGTCAACCTTAAAATAAATGTTATCTTACTGACAGATATATATATTTATGACATACTTATGGCAGTACTCTGTGTTCGGCGACGTGCCCTTCTATACCACGAATATATCGCGATTCTAAAGAAACTTAAAATGTTTCAAGAAACTAACGCAACTCATTTATCACCAAAACTCTAGATCGATTTGTCATCCAGCCTAAGCCTTCATCGTGGCATGAACACCACAAACAACACCTCCGCACACACATTGTTGAGTTCCAGCAGCTGAGTGTAAACCGTGTGTCCGGCCCGAAAGCAAAACTGTAACATTGCGTCATGAGCAGTTTTTAACTTGCGATCGATTCATCCGGAAACAGCACTCCGCACTCCGTGGGGTATTGAAGAACAAAGTGTTGGCGTTGAGATTTGAATACTGATTCATGTTTCACGGAAACGGCAACATGACTCCCTCTGCTTGAGTCACTTCCAATGTGCAGTGGCTCGTCGTATCCAACGCACACACACAAAAAACACAAAAAAGGAACAAAAAGGAAATAAAAGTACAACTTCCCTTCTGGCACGGGCTGTGCCCAATGGGGGTTGTTTTGTGTGCCCGTTGCTACCAACGTGTAAGCGCACGCCAGGTAAATCGAGTGTATTCTTCCGTTAATGAGATTCGGAAATGAAGCACATTTCGTGACGGCAGTCTCACGAAATCATCGTCTGGCGCGATTCACCGAAGGCAAAGTGTTTGCGAAGAAGCACTACTCCTACGCTCAGTGTGATTTCGTGTGGTGAATGATGGCATGCGACCCGTGCTGGTAGCGCAAACAGCCCAACTGACACCTCCGACACAGTGAGCGTCATTTATCTAAAGGTTGGTTTGGGCCGTCCAGCCTCTGTTCGTTGGAGCTGAACATCATGAGCGGGATGTTATGTTTTGCTCTGTCAACTTTTGGCTTCGAACATGCAATCGAGTGTTTTGAAGGTTTAAGGTGGTTTTGTGTTTTTTCTTTTTCATTATTTGTTTGGTCTAGCCCGATGGCGTTAAAGTTTGGCGCCAAAACTGAGCTCATCAACCATTAGTGCTAGGCAGTGATGGTCGTAGGAGGCGGTGACGATTGAGAGCAGTTAGCATGGTTTGCGTGGGACAGCAGTTTCCCGGTGCCTTGGCTTGAATTCGTGTTGGTTATGTTTTTGCTAGCATCTTGAGAGCCTTTGGTCAGTGTAGGACAGTCTTTCCCCGATGACCGGTTTTGCCACAGGGCTGCTCGCCGGATCTGTCCAGCAAGCCTACACAAATTATGGCTAAATTAATTAAGACGATAGACGAATGACTAGTTGAGCGCCTTTCCGACAGCTAAGACCGCCAATGGACACAATGATGAGCGGCATAGATTGCAACACACTTGAACTGAACGGGTTAAATTGTAGAAAATGTGTATTTATTTCTTGTTTGTGGCTCGTTCTTTGTCTGTATAGCAGAAAGATAGTATTGTAAAGTGAGACTTTGTTTGCGATTTCCATTCGAATGCAGAAATGTGACAATCTATCTAACTCAAGTGTAGTGGTTATTGCTACATAAATGAAGGTAACCATAGACCAAAACGATTGAAAAGTATTTTATAAGTATTTTCTAAACATTAAATTCGTAATATAAACCCCATTCTGGCAATCTTTTGGGTTTTTTAGAAACATAGAAACAAAGAAACAAGAAACATATTTTTTTCAAATAATAAATCAATACTGTTTTACTATTTTTTAACTTTCTTATTACTCTTACTGCTATCAATCATGAGTTAAAACGCTTTGGTTATAGTTAATAAACCTTAACTTAACTGTATTCTTCTACCGAACGCAAAATAGCAAACATATATTGCATTCACTTCCATTCATCCTCAGTTCAAATAAGTTTGTTTTTGCAGAATACCATCTCTTGTTTTGATTTACAATTCCTACACACATGTTTTCATGACGATAAAGCAAGCTACGCTGTGCAGTCTTACATTTCGCTTCCGGCTTAAATTTACGACATTTTAGCACTTAATCAAGCTGCAAACCCAAACAACGGACACTCTGGTTGTTATATTGAAGCACGCGCGAAAAGAAAGGAGTTCGTTTTTGCATCAAGCCTCCCACAAGAAGAATAAGGTTCCTGAGATAAATGTGTGGTCGGTATGCCTCTCCACCTTCCCCATCACAAACTGCACCAGCACGGCAAGGCCATTCGGTTATTTAAAAAAGCTCTCACATACTGGAACCGGAAAGGAGGTTTGAACCAGCGCACGCGTATCGACCTCCGTACCCGCAGTTAGTAACACATCCCGTCGATTCGCGTGGCAGTGAGTGATCATTCGCTTGCGAAACGGTAACAACAGAAAATTGCACCCCATCCCGGTTGGATCGAAAACGGATGTGCGGAGGCGAAAAACACTCCATACAACACGTCGCGCTGTGCTGTTGTTACTGCGATCCGATATGTACGGCGCGAAAATTTCAACAAAAGACTTCATTTTAACGTGAAGCGACGAACCTGTTACAGGCGATGAATGGAAGCGCAAAAAAACCTTTTTGCTTTCCCTGATCTGTGTTTAGTTTACTGGGTAGAGCTGATATGTACAAATAAAGCGCCTGTACAGCATTGTTGACACGTGTCCTAACTCATATGCAACTTGTTGACGACACGCCACAAGCCGTAGAGGAAAAGGTAATCAAGGTTTATAAATGAAACTCTATTTGCTAGGCCAGCCATCATTACGAGCGAAAGCGTCTAGTTGAGGGTAATCATGCAAGCTTGGTCAATAATCAGTGCAATTTATTTTGCAACTCCCATTCACAAAAGCACCGTGCACCACTCTAGGTCGGTCGTTGTGGTCTGTTCTGGTGTACCGCATTAGCATACATGTTGGGTAGGCAACATGCGGCCGGAATATAACGCTACGGGTACGATACGTACGATGAGTGCATTTCATTCATAAATTTCATCAACATTCAGGACAGAAAAGGTGTTCATTCATAATCTAGAGAAAGAAATACTATCAAGGGCATATTGTTGGTTAACGTTGTTCTTTTAATTTTAATCCACATAGTCAGCTTTTTAAATTTGCCGTTAAAGATATAAAGCAAATGTTTATGTATAATGATTTTTGTTGATTGTAGCATGGACATAGTTCAACGTTATTTTAATTTTGTTTTGGTAACTTGAAGTTGTTTCACGAGCTTAGCCTTGCAGCCCATAACAATTGAGCAAAAAGAAATGTATGGGTGGTTATGCGTTTAACACGTTTTTTTACATATACATAAGAAATTATTTATAAAGCAATATTCACCATTCGTGCCGTGAAACAACTCTAACCATATGCCTGAGGTTACTTCAACCCTCATTACTTCATCGAGATCAGCTGGTCCCATTCCGACACCCACCTGGGCGCAAAATTCATTCATAAACTTCACGAAATATAACGTAGGTGTGAGTTGTGTATCCGTTCGGAGTGATTTTGTAGTGCTTGTAGCTTTTTTCTTCCCTCAATTTAGTAATTCTTCCGTTCCTTCACCGGTGATCCACTGCGTTCCGCTCCCGCGAACACTAACCAGCGCAGAATCGTGTTTAATCGTCTAACGATGAAACAGCGTAGCACCGGCATCGAGGCAAACACTTTGCTTAATGAATGAATACCAGACCTACCTTCCGCCGTGGTGCTCCCTCACTATTCACCCACGAGCGTTGACATCGGCTTCGATGAATCGAAACACAGCGCTTTACAAATTGTGGGGGCGAGACGACATCATGGAACCATTACACCGGTTGCCAGGCGGGCGACCTTAGTTAAACGTGGAACGTCTTAGCTGTGGTCAGCGAGCCGACGTCACGGAGACGGCGATGATGATTATGTCACACAAAATCCTCAATCGGAAGGCGTTGGTGGATATCCGATTTTAGCTCCATAAGAATGATGACTGTCCGAGGTGGGTGGGTGCTTTTTTATGCGTATGTAAATGTTTCATATACCAGAAGAAAAATAACAGTCGAAAATAAAATAAACCCAAGGAAAAATTACATTCAAATCATAACTATGACACATTGTGTAGAGGTTGCAGTGTAAGTAAAAGAATGTTGACTACACCAAAATAAGCTTTCAAGTGGTTTCATGAAGGCCTACACTCATATCAAACCAGCACCCGTCTGTTCAATAGATTTGCTGTACGTCCTTCAAAGCAACCTTTAAAAATGCGAACATTTGAACGAGTTGCCTGTGGAGGTGTGAATTAAAATTTCAAATCGCAACATATGAGCTACAGTGCTGGCACACGAAACAAACTGGCTACGCCCCTGCAGCAAGTGAGAGTGTTATTTATACGATCTTGATATCTGCGCCTGTGCTGATGCTGGTGCAGATTGAGTACGATTTGATTTGACACGATATCAAAATGAGATGCAAATTTTATCTACAATTCTAACATTGCTGTTTTGCGTTTTGATTGTGGGTTTTTCGTATGATGGAGTGTAGAAAGAATGGATCAACTTGTTTTTTTGCGTCGAGATATCGTTGTTTTTGTTATCTAGCATGAACGTCTTGTCCGTATTGCTTAAGAGATACCGTTTTCTTAGCTAACAAAAAACTTCCTTTAACATAAAACATGCTATACTTGTTTTATTTATTCACTCATATAGTCCCAGCCTTCATTTGCTAAACGCAGGAAGTATCACATTTTATAATTTTTTTCAATGGCTACAGTTGATTTTGGTTGGAATGTCTGCACCCTCATTAGGTTATTCCATTCTTCCGGAGCCTACAGCATTTTAATCGATTCGAATATCTCACAATAACTACATTGTTCTTGATCACTCAAGTGGGGTACACTTTGTATCCTTCAAATGACTTCGAAACAATAAAGCGCCGTTTCCCGGTAGCCATTCTATTATGGTTAGGAAGGTGCGGTTTGATTGCCCTGAAAACTCCTACAAGCCCTTTCAATTTGATGGAAACGCAAATGCAGCTCATGGGATAGCAGTGGATGCTGAGTGCAATAATATGTTCGTCTTGTGCTACATTCCACGTCCGGTGGTCAAATTGGATTGCAATATCTTGCTAGTAAGAAATGTTCTGAATTCAGCATTGCCGGTTGGTGTTGCACATTCGTGTGCGGTATTTTTGCCCGGGCAGTCGAATGGATCGTTCGATAAAATGTTCAAGCTGGCCGCAATCGGCGAATATGATGGACAACAGCTCGTGCGAGCATATGAGCTTGGAACAGTAGAAACACATAAAACACCGTCAATTGGAAATGTCCGATCTTAGCAGACCGATAGCATGTAGGAGCTCGTTCAAAGCGAAGGCTTTAGTCTGGCCAGCGTCAGTCTCGTGAGCTTATAATAATTATGCTATCTCCCTCCCGTTTGTAGTTCCAAGTCGTGTTATATCGCTCAACTCTCATGGCTGGCGCGAGTAGTCTGTAGTCCTTCCTCCCCTGGTGCTTATTACTGTCAATCAAAGCCGCCGACACCTCTGATGTATGCTAACGGCTCCAACTCATACTTACTGCAAAAAAATATATATCTACCGTGCTGTCAGTACAGAAAGCGGCATTGCAGTTTTCGTAACGTGGCTGAACGGTCTCACCTACGGTCGAGCGGGTGACATTATCCGTTGCGGTGTCAAGTGGTTTGGGTGGGTGCGTTCGGAATGATTCTATCAACTGAGAGTTTGTATACTTTAAAAACGTTTTAAAACAAGACTAGCAATGTGTATAAAAAATCATGTTGTCTTTTATTAATATGGCTTGCTTTATCTGCTTGTCATTAAAGGCTCTGTAGTACAGACAATAATTGAAGAATAATATTGATGTTTCGAGTCACGCGCAACTTCCAAAATGACCATCCTAATTCACCGTCCCAGTGCACGAATATCTTAAATTTCGTTTCCATTCGATAAACATCAGCCTGCGTGTGTTTTCTGTCGAAAACGCATGTGTAGCTATAAATAGTTGGAATCATAACCGTTTCACATTTTCAGTCACGAGAGCATAATCACTGTCTCGAGCCGTTGCATTCGCCCGATATAAAACGTCTTTCCTCGCGAAGTGGGGGAAGTCGGAAAAGAGCCGCAAACGCAAGAGGAAATGCGCCTGGCGATGGCAGGAAGAGACCAACACTCAAAGCCGGATCATCCTAAGTGATTTCCGCTGTCACGTCGTTCGAGGTGCGATCAGCTAACGCCTTCGCCTTTCTGCCAACTCGGTATTGCATTCGGGCTTGCGACTTTATACCTCATGCAACCGAGCCCTCGTTCTGGAAATCCCATAATTTCCAGTTGACAAGGGTGTCTTGTTAAGGGGCAAAAACAAGAAAAGAGACGGAAAATGCGGTGAAGCTACACTCACTTTTGGACAAAACATTCGTTCGCACAGACGGTGAGCTTTCCTGTACGGGCGAGCGCCAAGCCGTTCCGTGCGTTTTGGCGTTGGTTGAACTGTGTACAGCATAACGCCTTCTTGCCGAAGACAAATGCCCATATGCCACGCGGCAAACTCGGCCGGGCGGTGCACTGAACTAGAGGGGATCAAGTTTTTGATAAAAAGAAGCTTGGAAGAGCTCATGTGACATGATATCGTACCAATGTTTTTACGGTGCCGCCATCAAAGCTAACATATCGGTCGTTTGCCATTTCTCATCCTGGCCGAAGCTTATGTGAGCACAACCTCCCTTTTGGTTGTGTACTTTACGCAATTGGATCGTTATTCAAATAGAGCAGTGGCGAGCCGTTCACAAATGAGGGGTTGGTGAAAAAAAGAATTCTTAAGCCTGTTCGAATGTAGTGCCATCGAGAGTGCATTTTACAGCGAAAAATAGTCCATAAACACGTATGATTCAGTGTCTTTGGCGCTTTCTTTCGCGGATCGGACGACAACCTAGCTGTGCGTTATGAAAGGTGATGCTCTCGTGGTGCTAACTTCTTCGTGATATGATGTGGGAGTCAGGCACGCCACGCGACATCAGCTTCTTTGCCAACAGGTAGGCGAGAGCGTTGAAGATGCGCTTTCTCATGACGACTGCTTCAAGGGCAGATACGCGCGTACCTTCAGCGGTTGAATTCTGCTGTTCTTATGGGGTCCATCTAACAGGGATAAATGTTTCTTTATGCAATAATTATTTGCATGACGTTGTTTTTGCACTATTTCAATGTTATTTCAGTGAACATGTTTCACCGTTAGTAACATAAGGAAATAGTTTTTGCGGTGTGAAACTGTTGTATTTCCTCCATTGTATAAGTTTTTGTAGAAGATTTGTTCATCCTATCCCATGCCTCTAACTTTGCTGAACCCCACGTCTTCTCGGTGCTAACGATGCTCGACATCCCACCTATACGCATCTATCACGCCTCGTCAGACGAGTAAGCACTAAACGGTGGTGTACCGGTCGGGACGATCGACCGGCCCGGATTAAAGCAGCCACCTCATTCCACCTATAAACCACCCATGGATTGTACGTTGGAGGTAGATCCGAGAGCCACAGTTACACCCTCGGCTAACCCATGGCTCATCCTCCTCCACACGGAGCGGCGCACTTATCCAAGCGATGGGTCATTCAGTAAAAAGAGTGGGAAGGGTGACCGGCGGGGTATAAAATGCAGCGCCTTCAAGTCGAGAGGACTGAAAACGCTTCCTAAAAGATGCTCTTAAGCGTGTAAAATATGACCGACTGTGGAGCAGCACTAGTGGAAAGTACCATACCATTATTATGGCAGCGGCACAAGCAACAATTTCATGTTTCAACTACAATACCACCTTCAGAAGGTGACTCACGTCCATGGCTGGATTGCCCCGGGTGCACGAGGTCAGCAGCGTGTCAGGGCGTTTTTTCTCGACTTATTCCCACCGGTTAGGAAAAGCTTGCGGTGGATTTGAAATGAAACGAAAATTGGTTCTTCGTAGCGAGAATTAAGTGAGTGCATAATGTATGTGTGTTTTTGGTATGGGAGATGTCCTTTCAGCACGGCTGTGTCATGTTTTTATTTTCAAATTGACAAAGTATTTCAAACCAAATGAAGATGTTCAAAACTTTAAATCAAACGCCGCTTTAACAGAACATTTTTCGATTGTATTAAATATCCATCTCATCGAACCATGCTATCATCCATCGATTAACCCGCACCTAACCCCGCTAACCCTCAGACGGTTGTTTTTGTGTCGACTACTTCAGTCCCAGTGGATCTTACTGCTGCTTGTCGGCAGGCAGGCGAAAATTGAAGACCTCAGTCAAAGTAAATTGCCATATTTATGGTCGTGCAATTGCATTAAAAGCAAACTCCCGCCAACACCTTCGCGATCGCCAACCCGATCGTAACCTCTTGGACGGGAACAACCCCGGGTGCTCCTCTTCTACGCTGTCTTGCGCTGCCCACTCAACTTAGCGCGATGCGATACTCGGTTTTAATTGATCATAATAAAAATGGTTTTATGGATATGACCGCAGCAATTTGTACCGTTTCTAATGCTTCCAGTCGCCTGGTCACCCTATCGATCCGCACGTAACATTGAAGATGTCGGCGGATTGCACTCTTCTGAACAGAGGAAATCTCACGCCCTCATAACACCATCATCGGTTCGATTTGATTGGCATCGAATGGAGGTCCTTCGGTGGTAAAAAAAACAACTTACCTTCTGTTCCGTCGGTCAATCATGTACTCGTTGACATATGGCATCCTTTGTCGTTTTTTACTGCTAGAGTTTTCAGCTACAGTTGAGTAAGATGTTTTGCCCATCAACATATACTACTACGGGTGATAAATATTTAAAAATTATGATGGTAATTTTTCTTGCCTCCGGAATTCTACGTGTTTGTGGCCTTTTATCAACAGTTCGGACGATAGTGGGTAAGCAACGGAATGATACGAATGATCAATGTTATGATCATTTAACCGCAAGGTGAACTTTATTTTTAAGTTGCCAATTTACTGAAAAGTTGAATGTGCAATATTCAAATCATATCACCAGAAAATGTAATGTAATAAAAAGTCTTCATACATTTTTTAAAAATATATTTCATATTGCAAACGAAAGCATACACAGTTTCACGCTTCATAACCGCATTAATTATGGAGGCAAAACAATCGGACAAATCATGCGCTTTCGTAAAAATCATACACTCTATAATCCGGTCCATGGTTGTCTGGCCACTTCAACTATCGGCTTCCAGCAAACCCACAAACCGCCTCATCTTGATTCGTATTTTTATGAGTAATATACAGGCCGGTGTACATAACCATCTCGGTAGTGATCAGTGCCAACTACCCCGTTCCCTCTGTCTTGTGCTGTTGTCTTGTTCCCGTAATCGAACCACCACCGAATACGAGCGGTAATTATGATGTGTGCCATTTCGCATGTCAGCTTTATTATTGTACCACTTTGAATTTTGATTAATAGAGTACCGTGAATGATCGTCAGTCCGGTGCGTGTGTATGTGTGAGTGTGTGTATGGAAGTTGAAGCATCCTTCGATCGATTACGCTTCTGGTGAACGCATGCTCATCAGGGCGAGAAACGGAACAGGGCGGCAAAGAAGTGGTTAAAAAGGTGTAGATTTTACTTTTGTTTTACACATGCGCGGTATTGGTGAGATGGTCATTATTGAAGAATTAAACTTTAACATTTACAATCCGCGTTGACTTTTACCTCCACAGCATAAATGTAACTAAGGACATAATTATTGTTTCGAGCTGTGCTACTGCTTGATTTTTACGATTTTTAGTTCGCCTTTCAACATCTTCATCACAATTATCTTTTCTGAAATTGCATGCAATGTGTTGTAAAGTTGTAAATTCGGTTCATTCGCAGCTCAGTAATAATTGGTGAACACAAATGAAAACAAACAACTCCCAACTACTTCACATCTCATCAGCTTTACTGTGGGATTTGCGGCAAATGCTAAAAAGGATGTTTGCTTTGGTCTCTCGCTCCAATGTGCGTACGAGCGTGTGTGCGAACCCTTATGTACACACTACGCATAATGCAAACGCACTCAAACGGCAACCTGCCAGGCTGGTACTTTAAGAAAGCCGTTATCATTGAGGTGTCGGATGGTTTTTGTTATTAATTGAAGCTGCCATTATTTGGCGGGTTTCGGTTTCCACTTTGATTCGGATGCCGCACTTTAGCCGAAGGCTTAAATCGGTAAAGAAGCCAGTGAAGGAAAGTGTGAGTGAGAGAGAAAGAGAGAGATAGAGTGAGAGAAAGAGAGACATAGTTAGTACGAGAGAATACATACACAGGTTTTGATTGCGTGTAGATTACAGTGAATGGTGGACGAGAAAAAGCAACAAAAATATGTCTTCCCCCACAGCAACAGCGCCGATATCTTATATTCTCAATCCTTTTAGCTACTAGCACGACAGGCACAGTCCAGCCTCCTCGCAGACTGCAGCACTGCAGCATCCAACCACCGGTGCTTCGGTTTTATTAAAAGTTCATCCTGTCAATCCCGCCCGAAAGGGTTGTTAATGGAATCGGCAACAAAACAGACCCCGCCACGACATGCGGGGGAATCAGGACTTATGCATCGTGAAGTGAGAGTTTACGGACAACAAGAAGGAAAAAAGCTCTGCACAATAAATGGACACACGTTTGATATATCCATGTGTGTGTGTGTGTGTGTGTGTGTAAGAGTGTGTATGTATATAACAGGGTCACCCGGATGCTCGGGGGGATGGATTCCATTCCTACCCATGCGCTCTTGTAACGATAATGTAACGACGCGTTTTTCGTTCCGGTCGTAATCGAACTGGTTTCCGTAATATTGTCAGCTCGTTGATTTATCGCAGTCCTCGCGGATGAGGAAAAAGATGGACAAGGCAGATGGGAGGGTATCTTCCTTTTTGTGATCCTCTCACCGTTCAAGTGCATGATGGGTTGGTTGGAAACGGTTGATCAACCCGCACCTTGTTGGAAGGCGAGTGTGAACGTTCGAGGAGGGGCTGCCCGGAAGGGATGTTAACAAGCCGAAACGCATTATCGATTTGAATACTTGTATTAAATTCAATCAGGATTCTCTTCCAGTACGATCGTATCATCGCCAATGCTCTTTCCATAAATTATGGGACGCAGAGAAATGTTTTTGACCACTTCCCAATTAGCATTGGCAATCGAGAGTTTCTTTATTACTTTCTAGGCAGCTGAATTGGAAACACTTGTTTACGATGTGCAATTTTGGTCATTATGTTGTTTTCGAGTTTGAAATTATGAATTTATGTAGTCATCACAGTAACATCGCAGTCATGTTACTCTCACAAATGATGAGACACATAGTTGCACAGTAGAGAAGGAGAGGTTCAAACCTTTGTTACACATACGCTTAATTTTGGTATTAACTTATTTTAAAACATTGGTTATCTATTACAAAAATGACGAGTTTATTTCAGGTGGTATATTTTGTAACACTAACAGGGACGCAAAAATCAGCTTCATGTAACGCAGTATTTTTTTTTATTTATGCACTTTCTTTGTATATTGAAATTGTTATATTTCATATCATAGATTATTTTACCAAATATTGAATTTGGTAAAATAATCTATGATATGATTCGAATCAATCTTTCCAAAAAGTTATCAATCTTAAAACAATCTTAAAAGAACTGTTTTATATCGCTGTCACAGATCGTCTGGAATTATTATTCATCGTATTTTTGCCTTGCACGTGTTCAGGCATTTCCAACGCCAAACATGTTCCCAAACAATAATATTAATTGACTTATCAAGCCAGCTGCTTGAATCCTGTCGTTTGCCTTTGAATTTCAAAAAGCATCTGAAACCCTTTTTTTGTATTTGGCTTCGGTGTTAAAATAAATAGATATTTAAAATCAAACAGTTTCCATGGCAGCGTACTGTTCGCGCTCAATCCTGCACAAGCTTGGTTCCCAATGCGTACTAATTCACGCAGGCGGCTCGCATAAAAGCGAAAAAGTGTGTAGAAGCGGCTGAAATTGACAGTGAAATATAGTAACGGTGAGGGAACTCAATGATTCGACTAACGGATTGATTGACGAGGCGAAACAAATGGGGTCCGCTTAAGAGCTCATAATTTATTCGCGCTTGACGCGCTTTAAGCGTTTGGACACTTTCTTGCGGGATGATCCACTTGAATATCATCCGTCTGGGAATTGGGGGTTATAATCGTCCAACAGAGGCCATTTCTGGGCTCGATAGGATAGAAATTCAAACTGATATTTTCGAACAGAACACAGCTCATTGGATCAGGTTACGGTGACCATTAAATGTTGATGAGACGTCATGCCCGAGCAGTTCTCAAACAGGTGTAATAAATTTGCTGTTTAAACTACATAAGATTTGTCCTGTTTGTCAATGGAAAGGTAAAATAGGGGAACATTGTGTTGGCGATATAAAATGTCAGCAAAAGTTCCATCCGCTCTCGCCTGTTCAGCCTGCCAACAAGTAGCAAAATAATCCTTACAAATCGAATTCATCTTTTGCCATTTCTCCAAAGGCTTTTTCAACTTGCTGATGATACCTACTACCGGTCGCAGCTTGATTGCCCCAAGGGCAATTACGCTAAATGCCAGTAATCCAGTAATGTACCATCTTCCTGATATCGTAAATCGTTGCTACCACTAAAGGATGCGCTTTCATTCGCTGCTGGCCAAACCGAGTGTTAAACACCGCCACCAATGGATCAAACTACGTGCGTTACTTATCATCTTCGAAAACCTATCCCCGCCTCTTAAATGTGACGATTCGGCTGTGACATGACAGCCGCGCTTCGCACTTTTAAGCTGCTTAACGGTGCCGATTTATCGCACCATAACAACGGGTGCGCAAAAAGCGAAATGCCGCCCTTGCTGTTGTGCAGTAAATGGGCAACAGAAGCTGTCACAGCCAGTCCCATTGCTCGTGCGAAGTTCGGTTCAAGGGGATGGAACGCAGTGAAAACAACAGCTTCTTCATAACAGCAACGGCTGATTATCAAACAGCGAGGAATTGAAATTAAGAGAACGATCCTCTACCTTGAGGACACACTGCAAGGATGGAAAAAATAAACGAAAACAAATCTATGGCATAAAAAAGTCACAAACATCGAAGAAGCCTTAAACCTGCGTCGCTTCGCTCACGGCTGGAGCACATCATCAATCTTACACTTTCCAGGGATGCGCCACAATGATCGATTCGAAAGAAGCTTCTGCTGTAAATGGATAAAAAGGTAAAGGAATGAGTATTGTGATCGTTATGAATTCAAAATTCAATGGAATATAAATAATAGTGAAAATAAATAGCAACAAGAGTAAAACAGATGTCTGGATTATTTTAAAAATTCTACTATACTGCATAACAATACTTTAATTATCAAGAAAGACGCGGTATAAAGTAAGTGGCACAGCTCATAGGTGGAACATTATGCGTTATCGCTTAAATAAAGGATGCTTTCAGCTACCAAATGAAATAACGATTGGACCTACTGCTCGTCACCGAACGGTAGGGACGGACCGATTGTCCAGTGCTTTATGGGCCCCCATGAGTGATGGATGTTAATTTCATCAATTTCTTCGCTCATATTTTTATGGGTTTGGCATTTTGCGAATCGCGTAAGTAATGGTCACTTTACTCCGACGGGCAACAAAGGGATAGAGAAAGAAAGAAGGAGAGAGAGACAGAGAGAGAGAGAGAGAGAGAGAGAGAGAGAGAAGTTGGGAATGAGTGAGAAAAAAAAACTGAAATCTTCCTTTAAGTGGTTGAATATAGGTAATGGTGCAGCTAAGACTTCTCACACCCCTATTGTACTTATTCACAGTTGCTGCACTTTCCGACAGGTCGAGATTCCGACAGCAGAAGATGCACCGAAACATAAAGATTGTTGGTTGACTTCATTTAGTTGTCCTCTGCGCATTGCCTCTGTATCGTACACGAGCTAATTTATTTACCAGCCATTAGTGGAGAGGAAAAGCATCACGAGATGACGGCAACGTCTGGAAGATCACGCACGCATCAGATCGGTGAATGTTTCCGTTCGCTCGGTTTTTGGGTAAGTGACAGAAAGGGTCATACGGGCCACCATTCGGATAAGGTGCGGTTAGGCCGGTACTGATCTTTGAATGCGTCGTAAAGTTCAGCTGGGTGCGGGCAGAGCTTTTGCTGCCAGAATCCAATTTATTTCATGATTAAGTCATAATCATTAATTTTAATGTTTACCATCTTCAAACCGCGGGTGAGACATAAGTACGATTTTTTCAGGTAAACTTTCTACTGTTAGTCATGTAAAGTAGTAAACATTTATATCGTTTAGATGCCAGACAATATATCTTTTTACTGCTTTGTTTCAATAATATTATGATATTTCTTACAAATGTCACCTGTACATTCAAATCGTGCGAAGATTTGTGTTGTTGTTCATTTATTTTTTTAACGAAAGCATTATTTTATAAAAAGATTAAAACTTGGACTCAATAATCATTTTATTTCAAGTTTCAAATCTAGAATATGAGAAGTTTTACTCATGTGAATCGTAAAATTTGCCATTTGCCAGAGATACATATTTTTTAGTTATTTTGAAGAGGACCATGCCTTATCTTTATATGCCAGCAATATGGAAATGATATTCTACATCCATTTCAAAGCATTATTGTTTACTATGCTTCAACATGTGACGCTCCCCACACAATAAGTAAACTTTTTTATTGCTTCACATTTGAGTGGGTTGCCAAAAAGATAGGAGACACTCGAGATCGATAATATCTCTGGAATCGTTTGAAGCAAACACTTAATAAAATTAATAAATTTAGTCTCAAACAAGAACATTAAACACCCGGTGATCACATTCCGAAACCAGCGTGTTGCGTTTTACGAGCCAAATCAAAATCAATCCTACGCGTGATTCCGTGCGTTTCGCTAGATATATGAGAGTCAAACTAGGGAAATAATAGAGCTAGAAAAGTAGAAACAAAACGATCGATTGATCGAGCGCAAGATCCTTTCTTGTTTGCAGTGTGCGATGTGAGGAAAGCGATCCGACCATAAAGCAAAGAGAACACACCGCCCCGGTCAGATTTATCGAAAGGAAACTTCCAAAAGTGCCTTCTTCGGTGGCAAGCCATCCATAAAAAAGCTTAATTTATGTAGTTCGTGTTCGTCCAGTACTGCTGTGGCAGGAAAAAACGGTCGAAAATAAGCGGACTCAATCAGATTGAAACGCTAAAGACAACAATCCTTTGCATGGGATATGCACCCCTGTACCTGCCTCGCTGACCCTTTTTCCCCTCCATTGCTGTACCTTTGCTCCCCGAACAGGACCCGGGCATGTGTTATGTGACAATTTACATTTTCTGCTCATAACGTGAAGAAGCGACCGGACGTGTTTGGTAATTTATTGATTCGGTTGACCAGGTTGACGATTATTGCCCAACCTGTGTGCCGGTGTAGTTGTCCTGGATTTTACCCCTGTAGTGTTTCAACCCTGAACGGGTTACTCTATGTTCCGGGAGCCTTCGATGCGGGTCGGTTCAGTCACCGAGTGCTGCCCAAGAATGAGGCAGCAATTCATAAAGTCAAAAAAATATTTGTTCACATTTTTCACACACTGGCACGCACGGCGGGACCGGTTGGGCGTAAGGTTAACTCACAAGATGGTGTTTTGCAGGTACGGGTCACTAAATTAAGACGTTTCGGGAGCGCTAATTTATGTGACAGTGATAATCGGAAGGGACGAAAGTGGCTCGTACGGGATTGGAGAGGGAACTTTTTTTCTTCTTCTGGAAAACAGTTGCTGCCACCCAACTGTTCGAAATTATTTTATGATGCGTCTGTTTGCACATTTTTCCTCCTTTGACTGACTCGTAGAGACAGTTTTGATGACCACATGAATTTGGACACCAACGTTGGGTTTTTGGGTACAGATACGAATGCGTGGGCACTTGTGTAACCGGGCCAAGGCAGGATCTTTACCGATGCCTTTAGAGCCGATTGTGTTACAGACGCACGCAAATCTGATCCTTTTTTAAACATCCCACACCACATGCTGCGTCGGAGTTAATCGACTCTTAAAATAAGGCATTTGGGTGCTACCATAAAGCGGAAAGAGTTACGGTACTGACTGCATCCAAAAACACATCCTCTTGTGTGGTTGTATTTTACGAAAAACAATTTCAATGCCACGCGAGCTGGCAGCTTTTGAGCACATTAAATGGCGCTGGTGTTTGCTGCGGGCAGATTTGCATCATATTTAATGGCATGATAGGTTGATTTTGAGTACATGCAATGGCCTCTTAAAATCGGCACAGAAATATATCAATATATTTCTGGGAAGGATGGTTGAACAATCTTTATTTAGTACAGACAAGTTTTTTTATCATACATCATTTAGAATAAATAGTTATTAAACAGATTTTTAATTGTAATAAAAATATTTTATCTCGTTATATTTCCTCAAAATGAATTTTGTTAGTTTGATTATTTGTATTTCGATTACCAATTTATACCTGTTTTAACCCTTGCTAAAGCTTGCTTCAATTTAATTGTTTCCATAAAATTTGTCGTAATCTCAGTGAAAAAAAAAAAAACACAAGAACCTGTGTGGTTGTTGCCACGCGACCTGGCACTAACTTACCGCTTCGAGCAAGTTCATACTAATGTGTCTGCTTTTACCGTGATTGTTTTTGTCATGACTTGCAGCATCGCACCACCTGGAAAGCGCTTGAACGGTAAAAATCAAATAAAATTCCACTGTCACATGATCTCTCAACATCATGGTCAACAATTAAAATAAATCTCGCGTAAGATTTTATTCCCCAACCGCTCCACAGTTAAAATCACTCGTAAAATGAGAAAAGATAAAAAAACAACTTCAATGCTGCAATTTTATCGACAACAAAATGGTGAAATATCAAATATCACTCGAACGTTCGTTGACTGAACTTGTGGCTTGCTTTCTTATGTAGGAATTGTTTAATTTACTTCATATTTTCTGTAAGAATATCTAAAAGCATGCTTTCTCCTTTTCATTTACAAAGCACTTTCCAGATCACGATACTAATGGGCTTTCTCGCACCTCGCACGATCCACCATCAAAATACGATAGCACTTGACGAGTCTCTAAATAAGGGCAGTGTTTATGGCCTGCGCGCGAGCAGAAGCCGGTCGCACGCGACCAATCTTGTTTTCGGTTTGGTCGCAACCAATTCGGCCGATTTTGGTGAGTTAATAATGGCTCCGGAAGGCACCGGTGGCAAGGTAATAGAATTTCATCGCACCATAACTTTGCATCGGACCTAAGGTGCTTGGACAGTAAACGTGGTTGCTTTTTGGAATGTGTTTGTTTGGGAATCACCAACGCTTCTTTCCCTTACAATAGCTTAATGGAATGGTGTCTTAAGAGTACAACTAATTTCCATTTAATTCCAGGTTAGCTGATGGTTCCACCAAGAATGGAAATGCTTTCCAAAATCGAAACCTTTTAACCGGCATTGTAAAATTTCACACCTCACCACGTGACGGTGGGTTTCAATGGGTGCAGCACAAGGAGCCGTTGCTTACAAACGGAGATTGAGAAAAGATATCTCGAGTGTAATGGAGCAATCAATAGAAAGTGTGCTAGCAACAAGCTGTTCAATGAATCTCCGCAATTTGTTTTTAATACAATAAGATGAACTTTATATAAAAAGCTTATTTTATCATTAGCTTATTTTATTATAAAATACAGACATACATCCATGAAACGTATTCCATAGCCATCATATTACTTATTTCATTGAATATTTCCTGCAGCACAAACGAATTCGTAATTTTTCCTTCGGTCAAATTATGATGTACAATGATAAATGTTCCATCCTTACAGGCCACAGAAACCACTGTGCCTGTGCCAGTACGCATGAAACAGTTCATGGTCGTTGCTGGACCGATATGACCGAACTGAAGGTGACTGAAATTCGTTTTTCTCATTGCCATCGGTTGCATTGGCTCACAAAAAAAAAAACGGAACGATCGATTGCGACTGAGAGATTGATCACGGGCATCATAATGTTCGGCATTTTCGGTTCGTCCTCTCAGGTATGATGCCAATCAGTACATGCAGGAAATGATATTACTCCTGGCTCGTGAATCAGGTCGCTCTGAGATATTAAATGGTTGATAAATTTTCAATAATTTAATTCACACACTGTTCCCGAAACCCTCAAAGAGCTGATTTCCGCCTTTTGTGCGGCAAGATGTGCTTATTTGGGGAGGAACTCTACGAAATAATTCATATAATGCGTGAAACCCATTACGGCGGAGGTCATGCCGTGGCGTTGATTGAACAGGGGATTCTGCGGAGGTAAGTTCAGTAAGGTGGATTCCTACCCAGAGGGCTCATCAATCTCGTTCGTAGTGGCATCGTGCAGATGTACTGTTTTATGGACATATTTTCGGTACATGCAATATGAAGTTCACATGGTAATATTTAACAATATCATGCCAAGATTTATGAACCAGTTAAATTCATCGTGCAGCAGCATCATAATGGAGCGACGCATACGAGTCGATCGATACAATTGAAGAACATGAAAGCTTATGATTTGGTGTTTAATATATTACATGAACATTACTTCATGATTTATTGTGAGTTATGTATATGTAATGACTCATTTAAGAAAAATATTTCTTACCTATTACATAAATTGATAACCTTAGATAATAATTCAATTTCTTGTCCAAACCGCTATGAATTTTGTCGACGAAATACGACGACACGTATATCGAGTCGTCGTATATCTTCTTCTTCTAATTATTATTCTTATTATTATTCTGCTTCTTCTTCTTATTGGCGAAGCGACTTACGTGGTCTTGCCGGTTTATACAGGCTATCGAGACTTATTTTACTAGATAGTCAGTCCATGCTGCAATGAGACAGTTAATATGAGGCATGAACCTACAACGGGCATATTGTTAAGCTGTGTGAGCGTACGACTGTACTGCGAGATCGCCCCTGTCTTAGAGAAGCTATCGGGATCTTAGAGAGGTTTGAATTACACAATCATCAGTTTATCAATTGGTTTCCTTTTTATTGACTCTTATAGCAATATCATGTAAATTGAGATATGTGCAATGAAAATATCTGTTCAGCTTTTTATCAGCAATATTTTTACCTGATTATTGTGAACACAATTGATTTAAAAGAAACTTTTTATGGCTAGATATTATCATAAACAGCATATGCAGATTTTTATCATCATGCATAATGTGAAGAGCAACAAAAAATACACAATCGATTCACGAGAAAGTGGCATAAGGACGAGACCAAGATTTCTCGTACAGCCATGTTACTGACCATACGCAACACAAACTCGATAAGCAACAAAACTCGAACAAGAATCGTTGTTGACCATGCTCACCGATGCTGCCATGAAATCTTGATCGATCGGTTCACTAACAAATAATCAGGAGAAAAAAAACAACATCGCTCACATCGATGCTTTTGCGATATTCTCGATTATCTCCACGCGACAATCATGCAATCCTCGAGGGCGCTGGACTTTTCTGATAGAGTTCCGACCCGGCGGAACGAAGTGTGGACAAACGAGGACAACAACAAAAAAATATACTCCACCATCTCCCTTGCGTTCCATGGAAGGTCATCGAAACCATCAAGCGCACATACACAAATGGGTGATCGTTGCAAAATCAAGAAAAAAAAAGAGTTATGCTGCCAAAAGTGTCTGAGAAGACAGGGAGACAAAAAAGGTGTATAACCCTTCCCGTTACCGTTTCTTACTGCCTCTCGCCTTTAACAGCTTGGTTGAGTAAGGTTAAAAAAATTATTTGAAAATATTCCTGTCTTCCACTCTGCGTCCTGTAGAACCGCCGCGATCATCAACGGCGCTGTTTGCGGTACTTGTTGTGCAGAAATGCGAAGGAATTTACCTCGCGACCCAAACAACGAAACCATTCACCCCTTCAGATACCACCGCACCAAGGCTCGCGAGGACTGGAATTAGGTAAACGTGTATCCTTATAAGGCAAACCCGTGGCCGGTTAAACGCGAAAGCAATCGAGCGAACAAAGTGAAGAAAAAAAAACAAACACACACACATACACACACACAAAACATCAACATCCGTTCAACACATGAAAGAAAACGGCCGAGGAAACTAGCCGCGCACACACACAACCAATCCGCTGAGGGATCGCGAGCTTGAGAGATTCCGTTGCCGAGATATCCGAATAATGCAAAGGCCAGGTGGGAAGGCAAAACACCCCTACTAGACAAGACAGGTGGCTGCTACTAGGATAATGCTGTTAATGCCAGCTGTTTTTTTTTTTTAGATCTCACCACCAAACCTGACGGATGATAATCGGCTAACGGGAGAAAAAAAAGTACTTGCACTTTTATCAGGAAAAGAAAACGGAAAAATAACGCAGTGACTTAATTCGAGTAAGAAAAAAGGAACTTGCTCAACACATTATATCATAAAGCAGAAGGAACAAATATTATCCTTTTTTTTATTGAGCACATTTATCTTTCCTGTTATTAACTTGCTATGTTACGTAATGTGATATAATTTAGAGCCTACTAAGTGGTCCATTGGATAGATAGATCGGCTTAACGATGTTCGCACGGGTTTAATTCTAATCGCACCTTATAGCAAAGATTCTGTTATATGGAGCTTAATTTGTGTATTAAGCTATTCATTGCCAGGAACATATAGGATCATTTGTTGCAAATCACCAAACTATTGCACACTGCGTATAAATTGTTTTTTGTCCGAATATTTAGCTAGTATTTTTCCTTCAATATTAAACTTTTCTGTTGCATATTTCACTTTTTTATCGAGCGGTCTCGATTTGTTAGACACAAATAGAAATATTTGGAGTGATTTCGATCAAAACAACTATTTTTAATATTTAAAAAAACACTATTTTTTAAACAATTATGACTAAACGCATATGACATGAATATTCTTGTTTTATCCATCACAAACATATGAATTACGTTGGATGTTCCCTTAAGTGTGCAACGATTGGCAAATTGGCAATGTCGTCACGTCTAGAAAAAGAAGAAGAAAATGAAATCAAGCGTTCATGGACACAAACAGATTCAGATGTTTTCATTTTACGCAATGTCTTCAACCATAAACCATTCCCTGACAAGACCGGCAGATAGATATTGCTTCCACTCAATCTCCCTACCAATGCTTGCCTACAAACAGTACAACGTTCAAGAGGTAAGGAAAAGTTCTTCCCTTACACACACCATCTACATCGTTCATCGATCGCCGTCAATGGCAGACAGAATGAATTTGTTTTTACAGGCGAAATACAATATTTACGATCACATACCGTTTCCAGCGTAAAATACTGCAATCGTTAACAGATCACGTCCATAAATATGATTTATTTCCCTGCCCGACATGCACGGGAAAAATGGTTTGCTGAGTGATCGCGGTTCGATATTTGATATTGGTGTACAGGTTGCTTAAGATTTTGTACATTAAAAGAAGAAACCTCTACTGCGAATGGCTCATAACAGTCGAGCGCCATGGTGATGTTCCATTTTACTGTTTTAATCCATTGCCGATTCCGCGGCAAGTCTATAAAAATAACGGCAATGGCAAACGCCATTGACCACGGTAGATGTGTCTGCAAATTTATTGCGTGGCAGCGATGTCCGTTTTATTTATTTTACGGAACGGTGGAATTTCCCAGGCCACCGTCGGTGGCGGTTTGCGCAACACTGAACAACCCAGGCGCCACCAAAACGCTTGTGCAATCCAGCTGAAACAAACACATCCATCCGGCGGGTTCGGGTGATTAAGTATGAAAGGATATACTGGATGCGCATACTTTGTGCTAAATATAAAACCGGTGACATGAAGTCAATGCACCGCTGGTCAACCGTGCGGTTTTAACCTTTGAACGGTGGTTATATTGAATGGATTGGTCGTTTGATTTATATTACAACTCACTTCGAGTTGCTACGAACTGACACTAATAGTGAAAAGCTATTGCCATCATTGGTGATTGATGACCAGTTGTAACTGTGCGTGTGTCGTGTTATATGTGTGTATCTTCGATGTAGTAAGTGTTATGTTTTCAAACAATGTAGGAAAGTAATTAAGAAAATACCTTTAATTCTTATTAAATTTGATATGCGTTAAATATGCATTAAAATTAATTCCCGAATTGTAATGCAGTAGGCGCGATGTTTGTTTCTCTAGTCCCCACCAAAACATAATGTGATACATTGAAATATAAGAATTTATTCAATGTTTTAAATAACTATGCATACGAAAAATATACAAACAAATGTTAAGCTCAAACAAGCATAACGAAACAATTATTTGCGGCCTTTTTCAATTGATTTACGCATGAATGAGCATCGATAATCTTGGCTTTCACGCCACATACCACCACCATCATTCAAAGAGTTATACCGAATACGGATCAAAACCACGGGACGATCCCCAACCCGAAGGCTCTGACGGGATGATGGTTCAATGCTAAAGATCAACTTCAATTTGCCATTCTTGAGCCGACGGACGAGCGTGGCTCCACGCCGGTTCGATTGATTCGATCCAGCGATTTGACTGATCAATCGATCCTTGGAGGGATCTGGTTAGGGGTAAATCGGGCGGTGGGCATGTACTTGCATTGATATTTCAATTTTGTAATTTCATCCTGCACCCAAACTTATACCGACCCCATCCCAGGGTACACAAGACGATAAGATTGATTGAGTGATTTATCGTTGTTTTCGGCACTTTGAACTTTTCACCCAGCGTCGACAGTATGGACGTTCAACGCAATGTGCAAAGATATTTTACATGGGATGTATTTGGTAAAGGCTGCCATATATTGGGTCGCCTGTCGATTTTGAAATCCTTGTTAATGTATGAAAAATCGTTTTAGGCAATCAATGGACATGGTTACAATGCTAAAGATAGCTGCATGTGTTATTGGTTATTGGTTGGAAGCGTGTAACTTCCCTTAAGATCTTTGAAATTAATTGGATTGATAAGATTACGGATAAGTTGTCTGTATGTTATTTGGAAATAACGAAACATGTTTTAAAACAACTAAGAGTTTTCATCTTATAATGTGCTTGAAGTAGAGATACAGGCGACGAACCCTCTAGCATATCTCGCTCAACAGCTTGAACTGTGGGAAAATTTCTACCCTTACTTAAGTGAGCCGTTAAGAAGCAATGATTGCCGACCGATTGTAGTTTGTCTATGTGGCTTTCCGTGGGCATGTGTTTGCTACTAATGAGACATTAACATGCAGAAAACCACATGGATCCATTGGCATGGGCACGTACTCTTTTATGGCTACAATTGCTTGCCACAATCGCTGTAGAAAACATGTCCCGGAGCACAATTTCTTACCAGTTCTTTTTTCCCTGCTCGTCATGGTAATTTATAACGTTTAATTGCCATCATAAAGGTTTCGCTAGAACCGTAAACTATTCCCTGTCGTTTGACGAAAATCAAAACACTGTTTGTTTACTCACCCTGAACACTCTAATTGCACCTGTACCATAGGTGGAGGTAAGGTGAAACAAGTGAGAGAGCAATGATTCATGATCACGAGAAAAGCGTCTTCTGCAATTGCCACCTTCTGAATGAACGGTGAGGGCAGGTTTTCTCGTCGCGTAACATTCGTGACCTCCTGAGGAATGGCTCAATAAAAGCAAGAGCAACAAGTTCAGGGAAAAGAGCACTGTGTACAAAACAAATATTCTTCAGTATCGGTAGCCCGAAGCCAGTACAGTAGTGTGGTGCACGCGTGATACTGCGTTAATGAGCACGGTGTCTGACGGAGGTCCTGACAAACTCAGAATCTCTCTGAACAATGCGTCCAGTTCGTGCTCGAATCGATTTGACCGTAATCACTACGTTGATCGCGATCGTTTCCATCTTGGCAGCAATTAGGGTTTTGGGAGTAGCGATGATGTCTTAATTTAATGCAACCGTACGCCAGCATCGGTTGGAGTGTTATTTCTGTGAGGTGGCCGTCAGTGAATAAAAAAACAACTGTACCATACTTCTACCATACCAGAGGAAGGAAGCAATCCATCCACCTGTCATGAATTACAATTGCTTCATTCAATTGAGTAAACAACCGATAAAAGGCCACTCATTACAGCACTAATGATAACTAATGGCATGGTTTTGAACGGTATAAGCATTTTTTTAGCACAATCGCTTCACTTGGAAAGTCAAAAACGTCGGAGTTGGACCCCGGCCGATACTACGGAAAGCTATGTAAATAGTGGAACGAATTCGGCAAATCGGTCGACAGTCGAAACATTCTCAAACAATAATTTGGAAACTAAATAAGACTTTGCAGACTAGCTGGGGAAATGAAAACTGCAGTTGGTATAGGGAGTGGCACAATAACAGGTCATGAGTGAAATAAACGGAGTGTTTTATTGCTTGAGGAGCTGCTTTATAATTAATCGTCAGTTCGTCCTTGAGGCTATTGAGCAGGGCATGATATGTATTAAAAAGTTACGATAAAGTAAGTTTATGAGTACGATTTGAAAATGCTGAACTTTTCGTTACATCACTACCAATATGAATATCTATTTTCTCTATATAAAATTAAGCTTTGTCCAATGATGAAAGTCTGTTTAAAAGATATAAATAATAAATATATAATAATAATAATAAATATAAATATAATATATATCTACATATTATATATATATATATATATATATATATATATATATATATATATATATATATATATATATATATATATATATATATATATATATATATATATATATATATATATATATATATAAATATACAACTTTTCATTCCCTTTATTACTTATATAAATAAATATATAACTGAAAACAAAATACATGATTTTGTTACATGAATTGAATTCGCTTTTGATATATCAACTCAAATGAATGTACAATCTTTACAACGCACTAAACGGTAGATCAATATCAGTACAAGAAATGTGTGCACCTTGCACATGTTCGGTTGTCAATTGCTTGCTCGCTCTTTAACTTTAGATAGCTTGTGTTGGACGTGTAGAATGAATACCGGACGGTTGGACAAAAACTGCAGTAGTTATCTGGTTTACTTACGTTGCTCAGCAACAAATGCGATACTTGAGCGAATAAAACTGAAACATTTTCCTGAATGCATAGCTGCCTTCCAGCCTACCGTTAAGGAACAGTGGAAACAGGGTAGAAGCAGTTAAGATAAAATAGCGAATTAATATTTACCGATTCGCAGATTATGACTTAATTAGTCCGGTTTGTGGACGTCGCTTGGGTACTGCTGGTGTGCACGATTTCGGTTGACTCGTGGCTCTCGTGCCGGAATCACGTCAAGTGTATAGCAGAGCCGCCAAAACACGTCAGTTTACGGTGAATTTTTCCTTTACTAGCGTGCGGGTAGCACCATACAGACAGGAGTATCAAATATTGTCGACAATTACGGCCCATATGTCCTGAGCTTTGGTCATTAAGCACAGCGTTGCCCGATTAAACGAGACAAATGCGCCACAGCTTTGACCGGCGTTGTTACTCGGTCTGGAAAAAGCGGGGCACAATAAAGCTCGTAATTTTGCTTGAGCTTCTTTGTGTTCGTACGCACATGATCCCTGTGCGCACATGATGCGGCAAACAATTTGAGCAATACGATTAAGATGGATTTAAAGTTGATGTCTTTATTACAACAGTGTGACTGGCCAGAGCTCACTTATAGGTAGCAGGCTTGTTTACCAGCTTGGAAACTATCATATGAGGTTTTATTCAACGAAAGGGAGGGGGAAGGGAGGAAGGAATCAGAGAACCTTCACGAAAGTTTGTCTGCTCTGGGAATGTTGAGCGTAATTGACTTCCGAAACTAATCGGCCGGCGAAGGATAATGCGGAATGGAATATTTAACTAATTAAGCACCTCACTTTTCACCCACAATGTCACACTTTTTTCTTTGATCTTGCTTGGAGAGACTTTACTCTCGGATATGTTGTACGCGGGATCTCGCTAAATATCATTTATTTACAAGTCCGCTATGACGGTAGGGGAAAGGAGTTTCTACCAAGTCCCACATTCGATATTTTAAGGTTAAGCACAGGAAATGAGATCTTTTCTTTGGTAATGCGCTGAGCAGACCCGCCAGACCATATCAATTAGTGACAGGATTTTATATACAGTTTTGTGCTCCCGTAGCAATGCAAAGATATAGAAATGGATCTCAACTTATTGAGGTTGTAGATAACTGACAAGCGTCATGGCTTGTACCATGTACCAACATTTCACCCAACGCTGGACCACCATTAGGCGCGCTTTTACCGACAAAGACTTTTCATGTTTAGGATGGCGCTCGCTCCATCGTCGTAGGTGGAATGCATTAGACGTTGAAATGCTGGAAACTGAATTTATTACTCATTTTCCTATGTTTTGATGCCTACGTTCCGTTTCGATCGAGCACAGCAGAAAGATGCACAAGCCTTTCAACAGCATCGTTTCTTCGCCGAAGATGAGATTAACGTGTGCAAGCTTACACTCGCTGCCCACGCGTGAATTTGAGTGTAAAGGCACCAACATCATATGGATATAGGAGGATATAAAAAAGACATGATTAAAGCATCATCCACCTTGTACACTGTCAGAGATAGGGCTACAAATAAAAGTATTTGGTCAAAATAAAACAAAAAAAAAAAAATAAAACCTTATAAAGAGAACATTCCCGGATCGAAAGTAAATCTTTAAGCACACGATAAAAACGTTCCTGGGATAGAGAACTAGTACTGTTTTCATTTCGGTGCATCACCTTAAAGTTCAAAGAATAATTCACACTTCATCACAGGAGACCACCAAACACGAAACGATAACTTGAGGCTGACATGGCCTCAGAACCGTAAGATCTTGACCCGAAATTGGACTATACCATTAAATCTCTCCGTAAACGGAATATGTTTACTCTCGACACGACCATGTATGATCTGCGACCTGTGAGACGAGCTGTAATATTTGGTAGCTCACACACAACCGAGTCTAATTGCTGTCTGCTAACTCATTAAGTATAACACTCCATACTTGGAGTGCAATGATGGTAAAAATTTAACAATTCCTAAAATTCCACAGTCAAAAATCAATTCTCTGGTTGGCTGCAAGCGACAAACACTCGCTGGCCATCGTCTACGTCGTCGTGAATGGTCGTCATCTGCGCATTAGGACACTCACGTTCTCGACATGCCTTCGAACCTGCAATTTTGTTCACACCTTCACACCGCAACTGTGTGTGCGACAAATTGACGCCATCGTTTGCCTATCGGTCCCGTTCATTGGAGAGACGCGCCTCAACAGCTAGTAATACCAGGGGCGCCATCACAATCGCTCATCGCGCATCAAGTGATGCAAATCCGTTCCATGCTTCCGTTGCCTGCCCACCCTTCTCAGCAATAGAATGGAAATGTTTGGTCTGGGCACCTAAAGACCTGCAGATCTGGTCGTCCGTCGTGCTGACCTAGGTGGTGGGTCGTTTTTTGACCAAATTTAGAAGTTGCAGCCTTCGGGCTCTTGGCGCCACCGCATGGCACTTTAGCATTGCGCAATATGTATATGTGTGTTTTTTTACGGATTGGAATAAACTCACCCAACTGGTCAGCTGTGGAAATGATGATTGGTTTTACGTTACTAGAATAGCTAGTGTTGGCCTTTATCTTGGCAAAATAATCTTGTCCACCATAAAAATGTAAATAAGGCTATTGTTTGCAGCATTGAAATGGTCCTTACGGTGCTTTGGTTCGAGCAACATGGGTTTCCTCTTGTACATATTGTTCTGTCTTGTGCCATTTTGATCCATTAAACAGCAAGCAATGCTCCATAAAGATACATTTCTCGGACAAGTCTGGACTAAATCCCATTTATGGGTCGTGTGAAACCTTGCAGATTTAGTGATTCGTAGAACAAAATTTATAGCTCCTCTCAAGTTACATCTACATTTTCAATGCAGTGAGCGCAGAGTTCGATAGTGTAAAAGAAAATAAAGCATCGCCGATTCAAAAGTCCCGGCTAATTGTTCCATGGCACGCGAATCTTTAGCATTACTCTCCTGACCTACATCACGTGCGTTTGTTTGGTCACGTTATGCCGCGTCAGCAAAACGGTTACTACAATTAAACCCAATTCGCACCAGTTCGGGTTTCCTGTGATATTCCTAGCATATTCTGACCTCCACTCGTCTGCGGCGGACAGACATGCGCTCTAGAGCAGAGAGCAACACATGGAAGCAAAGCGTGAAGCTTAAGCGTGCCAAGTATGGATGCGTTCATGTCACGCACCCGCAGATTAAAGGCGCAGCAGCAGTCCCGCCAAAAGGTCACTTCAATTACGCGAAGCATTTAATTTGTGTAATAAGATTTATGCATTGCATAATTATGCACTCAAAGCTAAATGGACATTTAAATGGAATACTAGGAGAAGGTTTGCAGATTGCAGAGATGACGATTTATTGTAATGACTCATGTTAATATTATTTTTATTTTAGTGACTTTGTGATTCTGCAAACTTCAATTGCTTGATGAATTTTGTAGAGTGCATCAAAGTTTTCTATTATCAGATCAGAACAAGAGAATATGACTTTTTATCTTAATCTTGTAGTATGACTATAGTCGATTACATACTAGAAAATGAATATTGCTTTCTTTATTTATAAATTGACCACAATTATGCAGGATGGTTCGATTAAACATGATCAGTATCGATACGGGCTACCGATACATGACCGAAGCGACCGGATATATCAACCGTTAGCTAGGCCCGCATTGCGAACTAAACGCAGTCTGTTATCTGATCACTTAGTAATGCATCCAAGGGTAATCATCTATAATGGGTAAGGCGAAATGAAGCCAAGGTGTTGTGACAAGCACTTTCTTACGATGTGTTGACGATGTACTCCTTGGGGTTACGGCGAGTGGTCCCTAGCTATCCAGTGGTCAGTCTTAGCTTTACCTACTCAAATCACCATTCAACCCGATGCTAGGAAAAGTGACTGTAATTATAAGTTTATTAATTTACAGCTCCTTACACTTGGAGGAGTGGATTGCACGAAACCAAGGGTAAAAGAATAGCACTGCTAATGATTTGAACTTTCGAGGGTTTATAGACGACCGACTAGTAAGAGGATGACGCTGATGAGTCGGACGTTAAACAACGTTGGAAATTGAAAGAAAGAACCCAATCACTTGATAGCATGTGCTTAAACTAAAACGAAAAAGAAACCCCCGTTCGAAACTTAAATGAAGCTGTTGGGGAGAAATGTAAAAAATGATTGCTAGGTAATTCATGTTTATTACCACCGATCAGCTGCCTTCATACGCGGTGGCTAATCGCCTTCGATGGCACGATCGGCCAGCGTCTCTTGCCTCGGCCATTCGTTCACAATTCGCACGCACCACCATTTCACTCGCTCCATTGTGCGGATTAATGAGTCTTGTTAAGCAGACCGCCCTCTAACGTTCCTTCAGCCATCGGCGATCGTTCGCAAGCGATTGGCTGGCATGATGGCAAAGAATGGAGGGCAATTTTGCTCCGCGATGATGCGCGGATAGGATTACTTCAATCGATGGATCGACCTTTCCATTACGGAGCTGTTTATGAGCTATGATTTTGACACCTTCTGAACGATCAATAGGAGTAGAGCATTCGCGTATGAACGAAACGTTCATTAGATCTCTATTATGAGTGCGATAATAGTGCACAAAAGTGTATGGGAACCTGGGTATGATGGAATATATTTTATCATCATCATCAAGCAAAATATAGGTTTTATTCAAGTCAAAAATTTATACTTCTGTGAGTTCTGTTTCTTACTTGATTCGTAGAATTAATGAGGATTTCTGCAATTAAACTAGTATGATTGTATTCTTACATGCTGTGTCCTTCTATTTCGCGTAGCGCCCTACGTGGACATATCGGCCTTTACAGGAGTTCGAGAATTATATAGTACCACGCAGCAGGTTAGTCAGTCCTTGCTGCGGGGCTTGAATATGCGGCTTGAACCCATGACGGGCATGTTATTAAGTTTTACTAATTGACGACTGTACTACGGAACAGCTCCGTATCAAGCAAACCTGCTTAAAAAAATAAAAAAATAAATTCCACAAATAAGATCGTAAATATAACAAAACTTCAAAAAACTTCAATCTCAGGCTATGTTAGTTGACTCAAAAGGCTCAAGCTTACAACAATAATTCTAAAACTCATTACATAACCTTAACATGTGCTTCCATCGAAACACCCTCGGTGGGCATCATCGCACTGTTTCATTATAAATAATTTATGAAAAGTCTCATTAAAGGCGCCTTAAGTAGGAGCGGTTTCTTTTAAAGTGACTTCAATTTGCCGCCTGTTGCATCACGTTGACGGATTGAGACTCCACTGCGGTGGAGTTTTTTCTACCTTTAAAAACAGCTGCACTGTGTGTTTTGCGCAAAGCATACGCGCTAACTGACCACAAGGGTAGCTCGATTATGTTTTGCTTGTCGAAATTGTGGTCAATAAAATCATTCATCTTTTGCATCCTCGAATAGCAAAGCAATAACAGTGCTAAAAAGCAAAAAAATGCTCAAGCAAGTGAAAGAAAAACGAATACTTCCTCTGCACGAAAAGCATTCTGGGTAATCGAAATAATTGGGCTCGATGAAATTGATTTTTCCATCGCTAATTGATCGGTGGTTATCTTCTTTCGCCGAGTCTGCCCACTCGATCCGTTTGCAACATCCTTTCGGCTCCTGGGTAGCACCTTTCCACCCCTCCTCAACGCAGCAGAGGCAACGCTCCATTCGTCCAATCTCCCACGATCCGTAGGGTCGAGACGTTCGAGGTAATTAACCGGTAACGATGTTTTTTCGTCCTCCAGATCGATGCAGCGCCACCATACGCGTTCGATCCAATTTTCGAATGCAGGAAAACGGTCGTTTTCACACGCTATGGGTCTGTATGTTCGTTGGGTCCGAACACTGTGGTAATTAAGACTACACAATTTTGTCCTACACGAATCTTGTCGCTTACAGGTTTCGGTTGGATAAACCAACGAAGGGTCGGTAGCGGAGGTGGGTGGGTTGAGCTGATTTCTTCAACATCAAATCGAATACCAATTTATATGCGGCTGTTTTTATTCTTTTTTCGGTAGTTGTTGATGGAGTGACAAGGTAATTAATTACTAATTATATCGTTTTTTTACTTCTCTTCAACAAATCTAGGTATCAAAATCGGGTTAACACACCGGGTCCTTAACAGCTCGGTACGATTTACAGAGGTTTCAAATATACTGATTTCATTCAGTACTAGAATTTGTATTATAACGTTGCGTTTGAGTTATTTTATTATTTTGATGGATTTTAAATCAGATGTTCATAATAGTGCAATATTTTATGTGTATATTTTCTACTCCTGAATTGCTTTCACTACTTTCAGAGCACTTCTTGATTGTTTTAAAATTAAGTTCGAAAATGATAGCTGTTTACTGTTTATCATGGTTTCCACTACCATAGTAAACATAACCTTCAAAAACGGAAAGTTATCCTTGGTAAATATCAGACGACACAGCTCACGTATCCTTTAACATGTACTTTATGCTTCACGATTTATGTGATATATTTTAAGGTTGTATGTTTCTTATTAGCAACTGGACAGTTTGAACCTTCCATTAGGCTATTCGTGCAAAATCGCTATCATTCAGTAAAAACTATCCAAAACTTCTTCATTCAAACAGATTTCTTCTTCTTTTTCCACTGTGGAGCAAGATACAACACGCACGACGCCGTTGCTTGAAGCGCCAAGCATGAAACAAAAAATAGAAAGGACGACTTTCGCTTTTGCGTACGCCCAAATGACAAGGTGCATTGCGCCATAAAGGCAGTGCGCGTCACAATTCGATCGGTGCAGCGTTACCAAGCATCGTCATTACCCGTCACCAGATCAGGAGGATCTTCGGCCCAATTCCTTTTTACTTTTTCACTTGTCTGAGGTTGTCCAACAAACCCCACCTTCATTGAGCATCGCAACAGCCTTTCGCATCCCAAGGACTGTTAATGGGTCTGGTGGGCTACAAAACAGACCGAGAGCCAATATCCCAATTTCGACCATTCGCTAAGACCGTTTTTACGCTTTTTCCCGGATCGCATTAAAAAAAACGCGTGTCCCGATTCGACAGATTCTTACGGCCGAGAGTCATGAACATGCCGAGGAGTATTCCGAGACTGTTGGTAACGAGATATCCAATTTGATTAAATATCATTCAAGTGAAAGACTTTATAAGTCATTAAATTGATTAGCCAACTGACGTAGGCCACTTGCGCTACTTTAGTTTGTGTGATTCGAAGATCTCGCTTTGAAGATGTAAAGGTTCGAGTTTTGAATCCCGAAAGGGTGCATCAAAAATTACGATGCTAAATTAACGGTTATTGCAGGCGACAGGTTGATAATGAGAAATGCTTGACTAGATTGACGAATTGGACCCGTCATTTATCGTTAATGCTATGGACATGTTATGTAGGGGTCTGTAAACGCAGAAGTTTCGACAACACCATCACGTAATATGTTTGTTTTACTAACTCGAATAATTTAAGGATCAGATTAAATGGGAGAAATTTTTAATTACGGAGTATTTTAAACTATTTAAAATCATTGGAGATACTTTAATTTTTTTGTTTGCTTTTGCCATCTTTTTTGAACAACAAAGCACATTTTCTAGTATAATAATAATGTTACATATTGCATTTCAACTTATAAATAATATACCAATATAAAATGATGCCATTTGTTAAATATAGGGCACATTTTCAAGTTTTATAAAAATCGGTACAATTTACCGAAGCAATACATTTGGATTTCTTTCCTGGAATATTGAGGCATGTTTCGACATCCTGTAGAATCTTTCGGATCGCAACAATGCCACCGGATAAATTCCTGATCTACACATTCGCCGAAATTGCAGCCCGCAATCGCGGGTACCACTGGAACAAGTGCTAAATATTTTCGCCCCCGGTGGTATGATTACCTTCGTGACGCTGGAATTATTGCCATTCACCGACAGTGAAGTCTACGCAATCTGACATTGCTTTCGTAAGTTCGAAAGAGCCGGATGGGCAAAACCGTATCCAGATTTAATTGAAGTGTGATTATGGAACCATACAAAATCAATCATTCTTATTTTCTTCCTCAAGTAATTGTTAGTCTCAACAGTCTGTATGATTTTATGTATGATATATATTTCCAAAAGTGCAAACTGAATTACAAACATTTAAGACGCTCCCATTTTATTGAAGTGTCCGACGAGAAAGTATTATGAACATTTTCAATGATGACAACACGTAGACCACATTAGGGGAGATTACTGAGACAAAAAGTACATATTAACTGTCAAATGAATCAGTTATCAGGGTCGATAGTGTAAGCAGACAATTCTAGAATGGGTTTGGAAATTTGTTGACTCAATTTAGACTCAGAGTTCATAAACGATACGAATATGCAATTAACAAAAACAAAATCAAAAGGAAAGCATGAGATTTTTTACTGTCATATTCTTCTTAATGTCGCGCATCAACAGATGTAGAGGCGTGTATCTGCAAAAATGATAAAATTGTGAATAATTATTTAAAAACGCATCCTACATAGATTTTACCATTTATCTCCTGCATTAAATTTTTAAGCAAATGTGTGTGCTCAAGTTCTACTCAATCCTACGCTGTGTATCTCTTTATCGTTTGTCCACCGCATGGTCGAAAGTTTTTTTTTAATCGGTACCTCTTTTTGCCGTACCAAGAATGGGCAGTGGGCAGTTCAAACAGCCTTGAGTTACCTTGCCAACGCCGCGATGGGTGTAGAACTAGTCACCAGCACACCGCCCTTCCATACCGACCTTTTATCCTTTTTCCCTTCTCTCTACAAAAGCAAACAGCAACCGTAACGTATTCACCTGTTCGTAGTAAACAAGCAGAAACCTCTCAAACCCTTTCAGAGACAGCGTCACAAACTGACAACGCCGCGAACAAGTGGCGCGGTAGGCAATCGAAACTGGTGCAATCGCCCAACACCGGTCCATTACCAGACGAAATCGAAAAGAGAGAGAAAGGAAGAGAGAGAGAGAGAGAGAAAGAGAGAGAATTAATTATAAGAGATAGAGAGAGTAAGAGAGAATACTCTAATGCCGGTCAAATCGGAACATGACAAAATCCGACCCGCTCGGACAGCCATCGACAGTCGCCGTTTGCTTTCGCTGCCACTTTTCAAATCCTTCAACGACGACCAGTGCGCGAGTGCACACTCTCGGATCTTGGTGACGTGTGGCGGGGATTCAAATCTGTAAAAGGAAACCAGTTAAATTGACTTTAATTAAGGCGAATTTTCCAATCCGGACAAACGTAAGTGCTGGGGTAGCGCGGAGTTGGAATGATTCGGAGGCCAGCCCCATCGGCCTCCCCGACCCGTCCCAAAAGCCCTCTCAAAACGTGGCGAAGCGTTACATTATCGGTGGTAGTTATTTTACCTTATTTTGGATTGGGAGCGCAAATTTATGGGAAAATTAATACACTATCAGGCATTTCGGTGCCGCCCCAGCTTGCGCCGCACTTGACAAGATATGACAAAAAGAGTGGAGAAGAGGTGGCAGTGGGTATTTGCTGCTGCAAGTGTGCCGATTCCCACCGTTAGAGTTGGCATGAGATAAACGTACAACAGGCACACACAGCTCAAAGCGGCTCAAACACCGTCCTGCAGGGTCGCACTTGTGCGTAACACCGTCAAACCCATACAGAGGAACGCGGAGTGTATCACGTACCAGTATCAATCATAACTTTGGAGGCCAAGCCTCCAAAAGTAGTGGATGATAAATGATGCGTCTCTTGTTGTTCTGATCGTGGATCTGAAGCTGCAATGAACTCCCATGGAAGCCCTCAGCGGCTTTGTATCGCTGCGGGAAGTCATCATCATGCGGGGTGATCCGCTACTGGAACCAATCGGAATCGGAATTGAGATCGATTGACACCATCGATACTGGTGCAATCAGTGGGCATGCAGCTTTGCGGTCCAGGTCTACCAGGTAGCCTTATTTCCCCCGTGGTGGGTCGTGTGAAAATGGTCACCGACCAGATGACGTGACAGCAGCGGAGCAAACATCTCAGACAAACATTCCGTCCAGGGTTATCGTCGCTTTGCCGTATTGACAGATTGTCGCGGCAGTTGTCAATATGGTTGGAAGGTTTTTACTCTTTCTGCTGCTGATGAGTAACTGCTGCAGATTTTTTAAATGATAATTCCTAGCGTTCAGTAATCCACCTAGCAGGAGAAAAGTACAATTGATTAGGAATAAGCTACACAACAAATACACATTGAAACAGTATCCGCACGAAAAAATTGCATTTGCCTTACTTAGTTAAATTGCCTTTACTTAAACGAATAACTAAAGCAGCTATAGTCAGTCGGTCTCATGGTACAGTCGTCAACTCGTACGACTTAATAACATGCCCGTCATGGCTGCAATCCCCGAATGGACCGTGCCGCCATACGTAGGACTGACTATCCTGCTATGAGGGGTAATCCAAAAGTCATTGTAAGCCATACTCACCAGTAGCACTGGCAGGACTTGACCGACAACGGTTGTTGAGCCAAAGGAATAAGAAGAAGAAGAAAGCAGCTATAGTTATTGATAAACTTTTCATAAATAAAAAAGGTTCCTAAAACACATGATTTGCAGTAATATTCCCAATCAATACTATTCCTCTATTTGAACCCACACCTCACATTTGCCTCTTTGCCAAACCGTCACAGAAGCCCCCACTTCTAGACATCACAAAAACCTTTCGTTTGTGATGTCTAGCTAAAAGAGATTTTTGTCACGGATGCCACCAGAGCCGTCCATACGCTTACAACGATACCGCAAACCTTCCCGCACCTATGTGCCAGTGACAAGCGCACAACAAATCAGACCTGTTCCTTCCCCGGTGTGCCACTGCCCGAACCACGATAGTGGGATAGCTGCAGCACCGTACCGACCGACGGCCAACCATGAACGGTGTAGGAAAATAAAGAAATTCAATTAGCATACGACAAGGCATGAACGGACGGACAAGCACACACAGACGTCAATTCATCGCTGGAAATTAACACTTCAAAGAGGCGTCGATGAGCACCTTCAGTTGCTTCGTTTCCCTGTCCGTTATCCGGGCAGCTTTAGAAACTGTGGCAATGGGACCTAAACGTCCTCCAGTACATTTGCGCACCCGTTTACATCCATCAAGCGATGGCGATAGAATCGAGTGGCATCGTAACAGCCGTAACAAGACAAAAAAATACATGGGAAAGAAACTAGGAGAAGCTTAAGCAAGCGGTAACTGGTTGAATCAGAGACTATGATAAATCAAATGAAGAATGTAGAAACGATTGACGCGATACGACGCGATCCATGCTGGACAAATATGTAGAGGAAGCAAGTGATCAGTTCAACGGACGGCGAAGATTTTCAAGCGTCACTTTGAACTAACTTAGCTTCAGTTATTATGCTCTGTCAAAAAATAGTACGGCAAGCAAAGCAAGCTATGAAAATGGCAAATAATTTGCCTTTAGTTTACTTACACAATGTTTTACTAAGTCAAAGAGAGTTACAATTGATCTTTACGTTTAATAGTTACTTAAAATGTATTAAATGTTTTGAAATAATCAAAAATAAAATCAAATTCGATTGACAATTGATTTAACAACTGAAAGATAAGTAAGCTACAACGTGAAAAAAAATTGTTTTATTTTTCTAACGATCGCAAGATTGTAGTTATAGCAAGCAAGCAATATGCAACACGGGAAATAAATCTCAAATGGAAATCAAGCGGGTACTTCTAGATTCACGATCGTTAAAGATTGATGCGGACATTACATTCAGATCGGAAGCATGACCACACTTTGTTGCATTTATTGTCCATACACGATATCGTTACGACAATTAATTAGCTTCATGTTTATCAAACTCGATAGCCGTTTAAACTGTTTCTAATTATTTCACACCCTCAAGCATGCTCGTGCCGCCACGGGTTTTGATAAACACAATCTTCATCCCCGGTGCCAATTAGTATTGCGCTCATGTCGAGATTGGTACGCATCCGAGGGTTCTGTAAAAACTTCAGCCACGCGAAGGAAAACGATATTGTTGATGAAATACGACCACTCTGGTGTGTCGCATCGGGGTGGAGTCGTAACCAGCTGATGGAATCGGCGTTGGTGAATGGAGTGCATCGTGTCTAGTAGTTTTATTTCAACCAGGTCCATAAAACAGTAGCTTAATCAGAGCTTTCTTCACCTTCACACAGCTTATCTAAAGCTAACTAGTCACCATCGCCTTTATAAACTATGTGTTTAGTGAAAAAATGTGTCCCATCTCTTAAATTCCCTGGAGGCGACTTTTTCCGCCATACTGCTACTATTTACTATTGGACTTATGGTGGTAGTGCTTTCTATAGAAACCGGGCTGGTGCAATGTTTGCAAACTCCTTGCTCACTTTGCCACGCAACGCCCGCTCCCTGGAGACTCGCTCGGCCAAACTGGAGCAAAACAACAAAACGGGGCAGTCCACCGATCGCTTTTAATTGAATATTTTATTGCAACGCTATAATTAGAGTTTTCAATTTACCTCTCTCTCCAGCGCTCCAAACGATTCCGGACTACCCGCTCATTGGTTGATGAATAAACAATCGTATTTTACTACCTGCCTGCCGCCGTTGCTGTTGCTTTTCGCCGATACCCAGCAGCATTTACGGTTTTGGGACAAGCTTGCGACGGCTCGCGCAGTGCAACCAGACGCGCACACTCCCAGGCCCCCCGAGGGAGCACAACTATATTTCGTGGTCTGTGGAGGCCGATGCGTGCCTGGACACCGGGACACTCCCAGGGGGCATTGCAAGATCCTGCCTAGTTCGAACTCCATGAGTAATTACGGAAGTTTCAACGGGTGGCCCCACAAATGGACACGATGTCTACCCTTTCCAACGGTACCAGCGATGCAGCCGGGGCAGTTGGTGGAAAATTGTTTCAAAAGCGGGAGCTTTAATTGAATTTAAATCACCGCAAACCAGTGCAAAGTCTCAGCCGCTTGGATGAAAAAACGGACTCGATTCACCCGTCGGTATGTGCGTCACATACGATTGCGTTTTGAACGATTTAGTGCCAACTGCAGAATGCGACGGATTGGGTGATAAATATTGCAAAAGCTTTGCAAAAGATAGCTAGAAAAAGCAAACAACAACAAAATTTACCACAAACATTTTAACCCAAATTGTTGGCAACTCAAATAAAATCCACATTCACTCGGTATTTGACGCCGACTATAAAACAGCTCCCCGAAAACAGTTTATGATGTCAGTAAAGACGAACACGTTTTCGGACCAATCTCACACGTTTGGCGACATTTACATAAACTTGGTGGCCGTGCAGCCGCCAGATGATCAGCGCAGCGAGTTCGTTTCTACTAATTAGCCATTTATGTGCCAACGGCTTGTGCTGACAGATAACATGACATTTGACTGAAGCCGTTAGTTGTCACGTTTCGGGAGGAAAGATATGCTTAGATGATACGTCTTGTTTTTCGCCTGGTCACCCGCTGCAACTATCAACTGTCGAAAGTGATACTTTTAAAGATTCGTCTTCGGTTCATTACATCGTTTTAATTTGATTGCTATCAGACATCATGAGCAAACAGTGAAAGGCAACCGGCAATGTAGTGTGTATTTTAATGAGTAGGGCATTACTGCATCGGATGATGTTTTAAGTTCCAGAAATTCGTATTTTTGCCACCCAAACCCCTACTTGAGATGCTTTCGAAAATCGTTCATTGTTAAACTATCATTAAGCTTGGATTGTTTTATCATCAATTTAGGAACAAAATTGCCGAGCTTCTGTTTGCTCGGTGGCGTAGTAATAATTATATCAACAGTCGGGTAATTTATGTTTTACAGGTATCATTGAATTGCTACCAACTTACACAACGAGTAAAGGGTGCAAATTGTGCAATCATATGGTGATTCGAAATCGAAATCGAAACACATAATAAAACCTCACTATCAGAACTAGGTAAACCACTACAGAAACACCACTGCAAGTCAGATGAATAATCGTTTCGATGCACAGCACGCTGGTGCATCTGCATTAAAGTGGATGCAAATGACATGTGTCAATTGGACCTTCGATTGTCTACACTGCCTTCACTTTTCTCCTGACGTCTAATTACGGATAGACTTTGCAGTTCGATATCGTGCACTTTCTACAAAAAAAAAAAGAAACGGACCACGTAACCACCCGGACACGGCTCATTGTTCAGATCGTACCGATGCACCATTCGCGCCATCAATTTTGCAAAATTTGTTTGAACAGTGGCCGAAGCGTTGAGATGCAAATTACTGTCTTCAACGGTGCAATGGCTGGCGGCCACCGTGAGCCCAAGGAAGTTAGCAAGGAGAGCGCTTGAAGATGAGCTTTATTATACGCTTGCTTATTGCCTCGCGGGCAGGTCGCTTAATGGTTTTGAGGCAGGGAAGAAGGGATCTGAAGATTCGCCGTAGGAAGAATGTAATGTCGCTGCTGGGCATGACACGACTGCAGCAATGCACCCTCGTATGTTTTGCTTATCCCTCATACAAAGCACACGCCTTTAACCTCACATTATGACCGTCGAATGTCGAATGGAACTATTGTCCCACGTAAAAATGAAAAAGGAAGATTATTTTCCTTTTTGCATACACATTATTGTTGATTCGGCTAACCGTGGGAATTAGCGATGGGTTGCAGCAGAGTGTGTGGCTGTCAAAGGATGTGATGAATGAAACAACTTACCATAGAAGAATAGTCTATCTAAATGGACTGGATGAACAACGTTTGATTGGTCTTTGGCAGCGGGAAGTTCAAAGTAGAAGAATGATTATAAATTAAGCGTACCGTAACTGGTCAAATAGGTTTGCAGGGAGCTACGCAATGTTTCCAAATGCACCCTGGAAAATGGCAGAAATAATGTAATTCTGTAAGCAGATGGGCGGTCCGGAGATCTATCTGACGGATGCGCGATTTGGTGAGATTTCCCTGCAGAGAGGATGCATGCATGATCGTATAGGTCGCTACGCCAAAGACGAAATTGTGAGTGCATTGAAAACATACACGGAGTAAAAGTGGGATTTTATGGTTCGATAAAGTAGTACAGTAAAACAATCGAATTATTTACCATTGGTTAAGATAACACAACTCATCGATCATCTTTACCATCATGTTTTGGAACGTTTTACAACATTCAACATCATATTTTGGATATTTTAACAATATTTTGTTTTTATCCTTCACCTCAAAGCGCAGTGTCAATTTGAGTAAAATACACCTTAGAGAATGTTTATCTTTTACACCAGCAAGATTTAATTTCTTAATTACCTACAATATCGTTGACGGTGTAATCTTTAAACAGTTTTAATAGCCACTCTCAGGATGCGATCACTGCCAGTCAGTGCCGCTTCATGTCTTAATATTCAAAAGCAGCTCTATCCCGTCGACATCCTTCCATATCCTATAATGTATTATTTACTTCATTCCATATACGTCACCGAATGCGTGCCCTTTCGTGACAAGAGTCAACTCATGCGATCGTGATAGCCTGAACACAAAATCGCTTCTGACCCTTGCCGGGACTGCAATTTTACAGTTGCAAGGTCGTCGATCGTATCCTTCTTCTTAGGCCCCTGCTTAATGCTTTAACCAATATTTGTTTTTTTAAACGCGTTCGTACGGGGAAGATTCTGATAACGTGCTGGAAGAAATGGAACAGTACACTCCCCTTCGTAACTTAAGCAAATGATAGTGAACCATGCACCTGTTTTATAAATACCGTTTTACACGAATACCACCAGCAAGTAGAAGTATGGCAAGGCAACAATGTTTTGATTTTTCATCTTCTTTCTCATGACACAAGCAAACAGAAACTTGAAATGAACATGCAGTAAAGGTGAGTGTCCATGATACATTACATATGGAGTTTATAGAAGCGATTTTTTTACAAGGCTTTAATTGTGCCTAAACATGAAACCACAATTAACAGTCATTAGGCTACCATTAAATGTTGCTTACCGGATTTCACGCTCCTTTTTTGCAACTTTTCCGTTTTCTGTCAATTCCACGATGAGTGACGTAAAACTTTCGTACATTGCTTCTAAATCTCTTCCTATTAGTTGTATGGGAATCACTTTCATTTGTTTTTGACTAACACTCACTTTTATTGCTGTTTTTTGGGTCAGTTCGACTGGCGGTTGCACAAATGGTGTTAATTTAACGACAATTTTATGACCTTGCAAAAACGCAAAAAAAATTTTGCACCTAGTTCACTGTGACTAGCAAAGAGTTCGATGAAAACTTACAAAAAAAGGCGATAATTGCGAATAAATGGAGCTTTAGGATAAATTTTCCTTGAAATTGAGTATCGAATAGCTTTAACATTTAATATTTATAAGTCCACCCCGAAGTATTGTAAACAAACAAATTGAATGTGAACTTTGAAAAATCTCATTAATCTGTTTCTGAAACTTTTCTTCACTACCTTTTCATTCGATATCATATTAACAAAAAAGGGGAACAAAATGATGCGATTGATCATCTATTTTAGCCGAAACTCTTGCTATAGTTACATACACACCCATGTAATTGCTTATACAAATGCAAAACTCAAAGAACTCCTCTACAAACTTTAATGTTTGGTGAATATACATAAAATGCCGACCACACGGTACGATAATGCTCGCGCACAATCAAATAGATTCACGAAGAAACACCCGAATCCCATAACGAAAGCCATGATGTATGATGGTTTGAATCATATTTCGCCGCTCAGAGGAACACGCGCTGTTTGCATGTGGTGTGCATAATAATGGGTGGGAACCACTAGAATGGAGAAAATAAATCACTGCTTTTCTTTGCTCGAACAATGCACACATATTTTCTGGAATTCTCATAGATAATGAATGGCTTTTCGTTTGCATTGTAGAAATGTGGAAAACAAATCACTCCGTTAATTATTGAATAGTTTTGATTGAATGTTACTAACGATACATCAAATCAATACTTCCAACAAAATATTTTGAGTATAGAGTAACCACAACACATCAATATAGTTTCGCTATACAAGAACAAAGTTTCATGAGGTTTTTAACATCATTTGTGTACCTTGAAGTTTCTGTTTTTTACTGTTGTTTATCTGCCATAATATCTGTTCCATCTACCATGGTCGACATTGGGATAAACCTGTTCAATCTCAAGAGTTCCTCAATGTAAAGCTGTTAATTGGCGTAGATTTCAGTTAGACCAAATAGATGCTTAACCATATGCATGAAAAATCAACCGCAACCCTTTGTGTTAATACATTGGGAATCGAGTGAAGCGCCACACTTTTGATCCGATTTGACCTTTATTTCCTCGTTCATCATCAATTACTCTTCACTAACAGCGAGGTCTATGATCAATAGATCGTGAACGATATCGCATAGTATAGCTCAACCCGAAGACACTTAACGTAGCGAAGAAAAATACATTCCAAACGAAATTGAGCATTGCTAGCCTAAAGTGATATGACCCTTTCAGCTGAGAAGGATCGCTGCTCAAGCTGGTGCCGTCAATTGTATTGGCAGAGCTCTCAGGTAAAGAGCAATTGAAACTAATTCACAGTCACGACTTCTATTGGGAAATTTTATAACAAGCATCTGTCCTAACTGAAAGGAAGGAAAGATATCATCGAGGTTCCACTTGCGTCGTTTAGTTAGCAAATTAAGCAAACATTGTTTCAGTACCGGACGTTTTACCTGTTCATTTAAACAAGAGAATTAGGTTTGAAGTAAAGTATTTGATTATTTATTACACAAAATGTTCTTTTATACCTGTATTCTATATTGATGCCACCCTGCAACCTAATGTCAAAGAACATCAATTAGTGTTTGTTAATCTCTGTCAAAGACATACGTTTAAACATGATCAGTGTCACACTTGTCGTAAATTACCCTCGGGATTCCACCCGTGGCGCACAATCTTCAGCTAATGTGAAAAGAGAATGAAAAACGTACCACTGCATTCGGCACACTACCGCATGCATGGTAATCATGCCTAGTGACACGATTGCTAGAAGCAATCACGATTAACAGAACTCATTTACATACACGCAGTACTAACGTTGTTTATGATTTGCTTGTTGTTATAACTTCTTTAGTGGTTGTATCAATAAAATACAAAGCTCTTGACGGTGAGTGGTAAGCGAAGGTTTCCGCAACAAGTTGGGTATGCGTGAGTAATTGAACAAAATATACACACATACACGCACACACACACAAAACAGAAGCCATACCTGTCTAAAAGATTATAACAAGTGTTTCGATCCGTTTGGTTTGTTCTTGCTTAATGTAACGTGTTTTGCAGATAATGAAATAATTGTTAGAATTTAAAATAATTTGCTACAAAATTAGATACCAATGCTAAAAAAGTGCATAAAAATCACTTTGAGTATGTTCAATTACCGAAATGAAATTTGCAAAGAAACGCTCAACGTGTTGTTGCAAACGAAGACTGCTTGACCATGCCACCACTTTTATTTATCTCATTATTGAACATTGAGTTCATTGCTGTTTCGTCGTACCTTGCTATGATGGGATGCAAACGACTCGACCACCCAATTTGTTAAATTAACAGTAATTTTACAGATAATTACAACACTTTGGAGAGAAAATTACAAACTGCTTGATTACTTCTGTCCCATGTCTCGGTTACAGTGTTGCAGATTAAAACTCGACTTGAATTATACCCGTTCATCTAATTAAACTTGTGTCTACACGGTCCTCTGAGTCTACGTAACTTTCAAAGCCCACGGCAGCGTCGGTGCAGTTGATAGCGTCTTCATTGCATTCCAACCAGCAGGACCGAAAAGTTCACTCTAAATTCATGGGCTTGGAGCACGCACGCTCTGCACCACCGCCCGTGGCCATTTGGCGATTCAAAAAGGCAGGAATGGAAACGGATATCGTATGACACACACTCTCACATGAACAGATTTGGGCACATTTTAGGTCGCCTCCCACGAGAAGAAAGCTACGCAAAGTGGTCGACATCTTCAAACTGCCCTGTCGATGGGCACGCAATCGTAAAGCGCAAGATTATCTCAATGACTGAAACACGTTTGCTTTCGGAAGGCACAGGGCCACAATAACGTTCGGAGTGCAGTGTTCGAAGGTGAGTAGTATAAAAGGCACGCGTCTAACGGAAAATATAACAAGAATACGCCACCAAAACACCAATGACGAAGAAAAATATCCGATGGCATTCAATTGATCCGATCAATCGGCTGCTCGACCCGCTTAACGGTCCAGCGGGGTGAGTTGATTCCTTTCGGTAGATCATGGGCGGTCACGCCTCAATCTAAATCAAAACCATCGAGCATAATCGTTCGGAAGCTGGACACGGAACGGGTGAGCCGATGGTGATCGATGAATCATTTGCCATCAGGCAAAGTCTATGGCATACACCAAACGCGAGGGTTGTATTCGATTCGTTTGTCATAAACGGTCGCTGCTAAACTGCAATTACACACCAAAACGCTTCCACCAATTTCGGAGTCGTGTTTAAATAGTAAATTGATTTTAACCTTTTGCTTCTACTTTATTTCTTTTAACAGCGAACAATTTTTTCGAAATTCGTGCTCTTTCATCTACAGTAGACAAAAAGGTTTCTCGCTTGACGTCTTTGCTTCACGATGAAGTCTTTCATACCGGTAGGTCGTTCATACGTCGTCCGTGGCTTCGCTGGTGGTTCGTGTTTGCCACCCATAGCACACGTTGGTGGCTACAGGAAATTTGTCATTTATTTATGACCGAAGACACGCGCTGAACCACAAACGTGTCGCGGCTTACGCTCACAAGCCCGTGCCTGCTCGGTATTGATTAGAAAAGTATGGAACACGATTTAAGGTGGGGAGTTCGCCGTTCTGCTGCACTTTAAACTATTCCAACGGTTTTGATAAATGTTTTCTCACTCACGCATCTGCTCGCCGAAGCCCATAAGCAAATGTTAAATTGGAAAAGACCAGCTGGGAGGACTTAATTCAGGCATTCCGTGTGGTCCGAATGAATCTATTTCAGAATGATTTATTACTGTCTCTATGCTATGTTTTAGCTAAAACTTGGTTAAATATGTTTTGCATGTTAAGTATAATAGTACGACATCTGATTCATCTAGTTTTTGTTAATATATAAAAGATTTCTTAATTTGCTACAAATTTTAAAAAGTTTAATAAATTCTAACAATTTTGATAATTTTGATTATTTCATGATGAAATATTCCATTTGTTTTTCATTCTTTCTTATCCTTTGCGGCATTCGATGTATTTTTTTTTATTCGTATGCGTGGTCATAAATTTTGTGCGGCATCAAATTTCTTTTTCATGTCTGGCGCACGCGACCCAAATGATGTCTTAAATATTAGCAATAAAATATGGTCTTATGAAACCTAATCGGACTTCCATCCGAAAAACTATCACAAGCCTTTTTTATGGCTTATTAAAATCCTATAATATTGAATTGTTTATGATTGACTACCCGTGATATTTAAGATGCCATTATATTTGTATTGTCGTATAGGTTGCAAATTTAAGATTAGGAGGAGAAAGACCAAATATTTTCGATTAATATTTTTAACTGCTGAATTTAAAAAAAAATTATTTTTGCCTCTCTTTTTCTGTTTCAGATTGAGGATTATTTTATCCTGTTTCGTAACTGGAACATTTTTTGCCTTCAGCCATCAATTAACTTTTTTTGTAGAAATATCTCCTACTAAATAAAACCTCATAAAGATTACACACTAATCTCATTGCTCAAACAGTGCAGCGTCGAGTCATAGCCACTCAAAAATCATACACTATCTTCTGAAGCGGATCATACCTAAGATCCTTTCCATAACAGCGATCTGCTCGAAACATTCGATAACATAAGGAGTGAGGGGCAGAAGAAAAGTGAACGGGCTCGCGTGACAGGTGGATCAATGCCGGAAACTCGATTGTGACGCGTTCAAACCCACATTCCAGTCTCAGAAACGTACCCAGCCATTTGACGCCAGCGACTGACAGCGCGATGAATTATGGCTGCTCTTATTGGGCTTTGCACTGGGTGGCTGAGAAATGAGTCGCCAGAGCCTTCGCTCCAGTTTAATGATGATGATGATCGCTTTTACAGCCATGACGGCCGTGGTCAAAGCAGTGGTCAATACTGTTTGACTTGTATGAGGACCGCGCGATACGATACCGGCAGTACTTTTCTGATTGGATTTCCGGTTTGGGCTTTGGTTCATGATTGAGTTGTGCGATCCCGATGCGAGGTGATCAAGAACTGGGTTTTATGGTTATGGTGGCGACAGGATCATAAAAATCCTTTTAAAAGATAAACTAATACCACCGGCTCCATTATCGCCCGCCGCTCTAGGATGCTCTAGCTAGGCAGAAGTGTTGAAATACTTGTCATTTGGCCAACAGCCGGTTGGCTTTTATTGCGGCATTGCAAAAAAAACAGAACTGAAACTAAAATAGTTTTCTCCACGCAGCATAAAAGCTTATTATCATTCACAGACGCGTTTGGTGAGAAATCAATAGGAGGGAAATCAAAATATTGATCGATCCCTGGTTGATGTTATGCTACATACATGTGTTGATGAAAATCGATGGCTTAAACGAGATGTTTTGCAACACCGTTGTAGTATCTAAAAAAGGTTATGTCTAGGAAACCTCCACAACCTGTCCAACTGGATCTTGTTGTAGATCAAGCGTTTATTTTCAAATGCTTGAATATTATCTTGAGAGACAATAAGGTTTAAAATAAATCTCAATTGGTGATGTTCAATTGATTATGTTTTCACCATAATCAGTTACTTGAATCAAGACATTGGTGCGTAGAGTACCACCATTAATGGACAGAGCGTTTTTTTCATCTACACTCAAACTAAAGTAAGCAATACACCCAGCAGTGCAACTAGCACAATCAATCAGTCAATCATAACAGGAAAAAATAACAATCACTTAGCAGCATACGTGACCGCTCTTTAATCAGTCCGAACCGTTTCAATCGCCGATTGGATCAGCGAGCGCCAGCGACTGGAGCCTTCGTTTGGCCACAGGATCGGCCTCATCAATTACTCGCGTCAGCGAACGCAGCTGCCGTCCGTAATTATTAGGATAATCATACATTTCCGCCCACCCACGCGTGTCCCTGCTCGAGACCCCCAGGCCAACATGTGTCCCTGCCAAACACATACATACGAGACAGACGAGGCCGGTGACTTCGACGGGCAACAAAGTCACAAAACCACTGCATCATCGCACCAGCGTTGGCGTGACGCTCCTACTCATTCTCATAACAAGCCAACAAGCTTAACCGGTGCGTGGTCTAGTGCTGCGTGTAGACTTAATCTAGCCGCAACTCAACGGCAAAAGCTTAAAAAAACGATCGATTGAGTAAAAAAAGCTGCGTAAAAGCTGCGGCAGTACCGTAGCAATTTGTATCGATTTCACTGCTGCTGGTTGTTGTTTCATTTCGATTTTCCTTTCCCTCCATATCTCTTTCGCTTTCCTCGTCTTCAGCCGATAAGAATCGGTTTACTTAGTGGAAGGCGTTGGAATGCATATCGTCTATCGTAAGTGTTTGGGCGCCAGGCGCCTTGGTAAATGGTGTAGCGCCGATAAGGCGAGCGCATGTCCAACAACGAGTTTGCCGTGATGATTGCATTTGATTGGATCAAAACGAGACCAATGGTGGAAAAAATTAATCACGTGTTGAGTGCACAGTGTGTTCTTGTAGTTTTGAGCATAAACATGCAATTCATTATTGTTCGAATTACATTTTTTTTTACTACAATATATGCTCTATGTACCCACAAACAAGACAAAATATTGTTGGCAAACTAATACATTTTATTTTTATCGCTTACTACTTTTAAGCGATACGATACCTATCAACCAATCGATTATATGACTATACACGTCTTTTATTGGTCGCTTCACTGAGCAACACCGATGCTTCTATGAAATAGCACGCAAGCACCCGTTTACTGCTCCCTGCAAAATAACGGCATGGCACACATGCAAATCGAGAGCTAGAACGATAATTATTTTAATTGATGTAAAGATCAGAAGCCAAAACGCTCTCATACTCCTGTCCTGCCCGGTAAGCCTTTATATGAGCTGACTCACCCGAACTCGAAAGATCGCGAATGATTTGAATTTTAGCTTTGTCAGCACATTGATCCACAGCGTACCACAGTAAAACTCACAGCAATCTACACAGCCTTATGTTAATGGACATTACACCATCGGTCGGCGACTGTAGACGATGGAGTGGAAAAATGGAGGAATCGTGTCGCCGGCGCTAAGAACGTCGCTACCACCGCCAAACGAGCCACCCCGCGTGACAGGTTACAGAATCTCGACAGCGCACTGTCAACCGAGAACTCGACGCAAAACTCGAAACACAACCGCGGTGGCGGTCTCTTATCAAACGACCCGACAAAAACCTGGTACAGTTCCACCGGAGCACCTGGGTGAGTAATTTTTCAATTACCAGTATGCACTTAGCACATTGTAGTACCTCGTTGCTGCAGGTTGCAGGATAGTCAGTGAACATGATCTCTAATGCAACTGATCAAGCGATTGGAAATCACCATTCAATTCAAGCTCACATACACGCTGCTGTAAAAAGGGAACGAGACACAAAATTGAGGAAGCGAAGCATGATACTATGGCTCGCAATTAGCGAAATAGGTACAAAAACTGTATTCTTGCTCCTTAGCTTGGATGACCTTTTGAGTGCGGCGGTAAAGATAAAAAGCGTTCAGACGACAGTGTACGGAACCCGGAATTTGACCTTTGGCTGCTAAAATGCAACACGATTAAGTATGGGCCGTGCAATATGATTCACTCTCGATTATGCGTTGCTTGATACTAGTTTTTGTATAAATGAAACCCACAATAAAACTCTTGCCGGGTTTTCGACTTAGTCATCAATATTTTGCTGATATTTTCTTTCTTGTGTTTAAAATATCTTCCAAAGTCTTCCAAAGCAATCCAACTTACCCATGTCAATTGATATTATTTGATTTCATTTGTTTTATTTTTCCAATATAGAAAGGTAAATTGTAAAAAAAATCGGAATTCACATTTAAAACTAAAACCACTCGTCTCTAGATTACCATGATTTTGTATTTTTGACAACTAAATACACACTTTTCTAGCTACAGAATTGAAAATTACACACACAGCTGAATAACACACAGCTGAAATTACAGCTTATTACACAGCTGAAAATTACACACACGGCTCAAATTACACAGCTGAATGGTAAATAATGTGTGGAAACTAGAACCATTATAAAACCCCAAACCCACCTACTAAAATAAATTTCCCACGTTCATTAGTAGTGCAAAGCGTTGACATAGGTGCATCGATGCTGATGTCGATAAAATTGAACACAATTTTTCAGCGTCGGTGCCAAACTGCTACACCAAATGGGAGGGACATAAACGGACATTTTATTGATCGTATATATTCATTTTCATACAGACGCAAAACATGCGTTCCTGACACCCGCCAGAATCGTCAACCGACTCGTCCCGTCCCTGAACCTTAACAAAACACACAACACCGTCAGTATTTGAGGTTTGCTTTTACCATGTAGTACTAAAATCCAATTTGGACCGTGCTTGTAGCTCATGAATTGAAATTTATCACCTCCTTTGAAATGTGAAACATTTTAAATTAACGCTTTACTTCCATTACCGATAACCTTGTCGCTGATCGATTGCATGACCTGGCCGTTTGCTGTCATGTAAATTGGTTTTGTGTGTATTCGTACTTGATTGGCAAAGGGGAAGATTATATGCTGATACCTTCCACGGTTGTCTGTATTTCAGTTATTTGCACTTCATCGCCAACAAAGCTTTTATCTAAGTAATTTGTATGTAAATTCCCATCAAGAACATCGATCTACGTAATCTGCATTCGCTAGTGCAAAACAAAATAAACTTTTTTTCCAGAAACCAGTGCCGTTTTGAACAATTGTGCGTTTCACAATAACTAATCATGTGTGCTCGTAGCTTAAAAAGGATACATTCAAAATTGAATTACATCGAACGGAATCGTGTCCACCATCGTAAGGTTGATTAAAATATTTGCATGCAAAAACAGTCTGTCACATTTCCGCACCCCGAAAGCAGACACACACTCTCTCACACATAAAAGCGCGCGCGTGCACTCGGGACCTAGATCACATTCCGATGCCGAGGCGGCTGATTAGTGTGTGCCATTCCGATCATTGGCAACATGCTGGGCTAACAACGGTTCGGTTCTCACCTCACGCCAGCAGCCTCCTCCCGACGAAAAGAAAATAAGATGCAAAGACAAAGCAAAAGCCAAAAAAGCGAAAAAAAATCTAACAGTTAAACATCACGTTGCGTGTCGTGTTGAACAGCGTCTAAATACTTTTATATGCGCATAATTTATGATTTAATGCTTGCTCTAACCACTAGTTGGCTTGTTTTCGTATGGCTGAACATTTGGTCAGCATGCAGGCATGTTCCAGGTCAGGAGGCACGCTCGAGTCTCTCGCTCGCTGCGATATTTCCGCCAGCAAATGCAGTGAGCCCAGTCTGGCAGTTCAGAACGGGCAATGAGCAACCATTCACTGGCGAGAGCCGTGATCGTGATTTACCTATTACAATATCACTTATTTCCCTCTCATGCAGCTCGTCGCCAAAAACAACTTCTAACGCGCTACCCCGTGAACATTGCTCAAACACATCATTTGACCGCTGTTTTTCCATACCGTTTCAACCGGCTAACGATACAAAACAACCCGCATCCCTTCGGTAGTTTTCCTCCAACCTGCCTAGGTCCCATCCACCCGGGAGGCAGTCTCGAGTATAGTTCGTTTATCGGCGAGCGCCTCCGTTGTACACCACTCGAAAAGCGTCGACGCCTGTCGACGCACAGCGCTAAAGCTCGCCATCATGACAGACAAATGGCGCCATTACGTTCCACCATACCACCCCCGGGCCGCTCACCCTGTGAAAGGACGAGCTGCAAAAGACCTCCGAGCGGATTCAGGCTTTTGCAGCATTATTAAAGTTGAATTAAATTAAGTGCGCGTCTTGTGCGAATTGTGTTCACGGGGCGCTTGGTACTGGAACTCCGGCATTCATTATGCAGAAGGCCAGCGAGCAAAGAAGTCTTGCGGTGAAGATGGCTTCACCTTAAGCGTCCTACGATCCGGGCCATAAAATGCCACACAGTTTGCAAATCAAAAGAGCGCAGATGCAGTAAACAATAAACAAAAACGAATAGAGTTATTACGGAGCGTGATTGAGATTTCGGTGGCCCGGGATTGGTGATGCAACGGTTTTGCCGATCGGGCGGGCCGGATCCCAAAATATCCTCGGGTGACGCTGGTGAGCGATGTATGCAACCAATCTCTTGGACTCGATGCCGGTCCGGTCCGGTCGGGTCGTAATTAGTGTCTTTCAATTGCACGCAACCGCGAACGTAGCTTCCGGAGGAGGATGAATGTTTAATTACTGAGGCTTGTACCCTTCGGGGGTAGTCGTATTTTTTGTGTCCAATATTTGAAACGGTTCCAGTTTGATCGAAACGCAACGAGGCAAACGCAAACAAGCAAAGCATTGCGTTGTTGTTGAGTGGGCTGAAACGAATAATGAAGAGATACTGATTCAATTAAATACGGATCACGCTTCGAGGGATCATTCCGCGTGTTTATAGCAGTACTACTAAATCAAAGATCAATTAATGTCGAAGGAGAGTGTACTAACATATCAGTGCAAATGATTCGATAGAGCAAAGCAAATAAGTTCAATGTTTTATTTTTATCAATCAAGCATCTATAAATGTGATTCTACCGCCGATCAGATGATTGCAAAGTAAATTTGCACACCGATGCCATAATTAATGCATCCACTGCGTATCTGTTTAAGCTCACGTTCATTCCCTGGTTCGGATCACGACCTCTCTTTGAAAACCAAAAATTGCAACGACAAAAAAAAACAGTCGATCGTGGAATATTTCCCACAGAACTTACTGTCAGAACTTACTGAGCAGCCCTTTATGCCTCGACGTTCAGATCAGGCGCCCTACAGCATTATCGTTTTGGCGTCTTGCTAAAACCCCTTTGACCTGGCAAGACCTCTTAGCTGGTGGGCACGGTTCGTGCTTGCCCGCAGGATAGTAAATCTAACGGAACATTGCTTTAAAGCTTTGACACTCGTTACCACCGACAGTCTCGCAGGGAAGGAAGTGGTTGGTGTAGCTGTACCATTTGCTTCCAGCAGACCCCTGCCTATTCGTTCTGTTAGGTTCGACAATGAATATACAATCGATCGGTTATCAACGACACGGGTACAAAGGTTCAGTAGCGTCTTTTTCGCTACCATCTTGTAAGTCGTATGAGATGGTAATCGTTATGATGATGATTTTATGTTTGCTTTGTGTGATTTTACGGATCTTGTGTATTAAAGCTCTCATGTAAATTAAAGCTCTTTTTTAAGCCCGGTCACAAGTCATATAACATTTTATGTTTGAATACAGTAAAAATCATACTTTGTTGCTGTTTCTACCAAGCCTGTACAAATTATTTGTTCCGTCTACTTTGCTTTTGGAGCCAATGTGGCTAGATATAGTACACGTGGGTTCCTAGCCCTAATTTTGGTAAGGATGATAAATGGGGATTTCTATGGAGGTTGGCAGATAGATAGTTAGGGTTGCTAAGGAATTTGTATGAGTTTGCTAAGTAACTTTAGACCCCCTTTGGAGCTGTCAAATGAAGATTTGTCAAAGTAAACTGGACGGACCGATCTGTAGTAATCTACCTTGATAAAAACCTTACTCCAAGTCTTCAACAATAGATCATCGAGTGCCATGCTTGGTTATGTTTCTATGTAGTATGCTGGCAATATCACTGGCTGCAAAATGGCACTGTCAATATCATAAAAAAATCTGACTGTATCAAAACCCATGTCAGTATCCCGTCTTAGTTACGTCAGTTTAGTTTAAAAAAAAACAGTTTAAATAAACATAAAAACTTTTGATTGTAAATTCATGCCAGTATCCATACAAAAAGCACCCTAGGTCTTTCTTAGCACCGACATGTTAGCAGGAATAAAAACTTACCACCAGCATATACAGTGCCACTTGAAAATCGATCAGGAAAAAGATAAATTTTACCGCCAAAGCACCTTCCCATTTGATAAATCCGCCCCACCACCAGCACACAATTGCGTGGCCCATAATTATGCTCTCGTGACTATTTAAGAGCCTCACGCATCAACGAATGAGCAAACAACTGGACAATTCGCGGTCGCTTGCAATTGTGCGCCGTTTGCAGACAGAAGAGAAAAGGGAAAGGACTCATTTTTATGATAATGCCAAATTTGTGCCAGACAAGCGTCAGAGCCGCAATTCAGCTATGCCGACAATATTTAGCACGACATAATGCGAGTGCCGACAACTGCTCTTCATTGGAGCGTTCCAACATTAAGCTGAAGCACATGCCTATAAGAGCACAATCATACACTCGGTGTTATATTGTATTGGGTGTGGAGCGATTTTCTTATGCTCAAGTATTAAATGGTACTTTTTTAAAAACGATGGTCTTTTCACACCCAAAAACTTTAGAAGTAGATTTGTTCTTTGGTCGATTACAGGGAGCATGAAAAGATGTTGTGCCACAGAGTGTACAAATGATACTGAAAGGAAATGGACGAAATGAAACTCAAGTCGCCGTTTAACGGATTGAAATGGAACTCATCTCTCACACACACTCATCAGTTCTCCCTCTTTCTCTCTTTCTCTCTCTCTCTCTTTCTCTCTCTCTTAGAGTGGTTTTAAAAATCCATACAATCCATACGAAGAGTTCACTCTTTGAAAGTGAAATTAAGATAATAGTTTATTTTGATACGTATTTGATTCGTATTTTTTCGTAGTCATCTGACTGATTTCTTAAATAACTTTTTAGGGCAAGTTATGATGTTTTATTGATCGATGCCGCCAAGTTTTGTTTTGCATCCGAACCGCTGCTGCCCTAATTTAGTTTCACTGTCAAACTGGTTGACTAATCACTTGCCTAGATCCGGTTGGCTCCATGTAACTGACTAAAAGGCAGTCTTTGGCGGCTGACTGAAGTGGCTTACAATGTGACCTGCTGTGTTTCGTTCGCTGATTTATTTCCGTTGAATTTCTGTTGATGCCTTTCCATCCTCCGATCCCTTATCTGAACAGAAGCTATCGTCGTGGGCAATAAAGGCAGGATATAGCATGCTGTTCTCGATATTAAAGTTTTAAAAGATTACGACGTTGCGCTACCGTATCTTGCCAAAGAAACGGTAATGAAATTGTTTTAAAAAGAAAAAAGCCCATAAATCTCGCTAAAACGCATCAGCTTCCTTGGCTCTGAGAGATTTACAAGCCACAAGAGACTTATAATTTACCACAGCAGACTCATTTTGAATCGATTGTTTTTTGTTGCGTTCGTTTTATGCGACTTTGATCAACGGAGACGATCGCAAGGTTTCATTTATAATATTAAACAAAAACCGAAGCAGCCATTCATGTGGAGGCTTTTTTCAATCTTACCACCCAAGAGGCACAGCGTGTGATCCCGTCCACCGATCAAATCGATCTCGATCACATGGGCTCGATGCAATGCAACGTGTATGGCGTACGCACTGTCGTAGGATGTCCCCGGTTCGAAGCGCCACCCGGATCGGTCCCTAAAACGGTTGCGACTTAATTGATTTATTTGCTACAGTTTTTGAGCGAAAGGATGGCAAATTATACACTCTCCATGCGAGTAATTGACGATTGCACTAGTGCACTTAAGTTTTATGGCACTTGGCGAGTAAGAAGAACAGAGTAGAGAGAGAGAGAGATAGAAAGAAAGAGAGAAAGGAGAGATTACTACTCCATGCAGACTGCGCTTTTACCGTTCGCAAGAGCGCCAAATTACTGGCTATGAAGACATTAGGGTGTGCAGTTGATCATGCTCATGGGCTTGCACCATTCGCCAATATTCATCCTATTTTACCCTCATGCTTCCAGGATGGTTGGAGTCATTCCTAGTACAGGAACCTTTCCCAACACCCGGAGCAATCTTTCGGGGACCTATTTAATTATTTAGTTTTGCATTTTCTCCACGAATGAAGCCCCCCGGAAAGGGCCACACAGTAAACGTTCGTGTTGGAGTAGATCAGAAATGGATAGGAAACATCATGCCTTATCGCTACAGTTAAATGCTCTTGAAAAGTCCATTAAAGCACTTAAGAAGCATGCGTATGTATAAAATATTTACGACCCCCATAATGCATGCGCCCACTTTGCCCACCTTCAAGGTGCTCCCGTTAGGGTAAGGAAACCGTCCATCGCATCCCACGCACTACTTCTTCCCGGCGCAAAGTTGGACATTTTTATGACAAATCAATTAGTTTATTGCATCGCGCAGCACACCCATGATGACGCCGGGCGTGCTGTACCTTTTTTGTTCGTAGTGGCAAACAAAACAGTCTCAAAAATGAAAGAAAATGAATTATTCAGGCTCAGACTTACTACAAGAAGATGTACAAGTATTTTTATGGGATAATCATAAATATAAATTAATTATAAATACACACTCTCTCCGGGCGAATGGATTGGAAAAGCAATGATTCGTTTGCTTAATAACAAATGAAAGACTTTCCAGCAAAAGGCGACGAACCTTACTAAAGAGTACTCATTAGCCGATTGAACTTTGAATTGAACAATCAACCGTTTCAAAATTAATCTTTTGGATGTAATATGTATTCTCTGCTACGTGAGCTCTCGTACATCCATCAGTCCTGGCTTGTCAAGTGCTTCGGATAATACCTGCCTCCCGGAATACTATGCGATCTTCAAATTTATTGATCACATACGTTTTGCATCAGTTTATGCCATGTGCGTGTGCATACCTATCCCGTTCATTGAGACGCATCCTGCAACATTCAACGGACCCTGAAGAGGATTTCTTTCTCCTTGATACCTCAGTCTGTTGTACTTTTTGTGGTCCGTTCATTTAAACGCGTGTCGAATATCTGGTACGTTTACCATCACTCAACATTGCTAAAGAGCTACGAATCGACGCCAAACGGCCACTTCGCCGGTGGTCCATCCGTTCGCTTGGTGAACTTGCCTTGCCTTTGCAGTGCGTTGTGCCATTTGCTGACCGTACTAAAGCTTGATATGATGCGTGCGTTGGGTCTGTTGGGCCCGATGTGATCGAACAGTGCAGCTTTCTGGAAGGTGGTGGTGGTTGTTGATTTTCTCGTCGCTTTTTTCTTCTTCTTTGCGCTCTTTCCTCTTGGGAGCTGTCCGGAACGGATCGGTGTAGTTTGCGTTCATTTGCACCCCAACTTTGAACGGGCAAATATTGGCCTGCAAAAGCCTTTTTTCTGCAGCTCTTCATTTATTGTTATTGATATTAGTTCGCACGACTGTACAGCAGCGATCTGGCTTTTGGCCACGGGTCTTCGCAATTTGGGATTTCATGTCGCTCTGTTCGGCCATTCCATCAAAACGATTTGGCGAATCGTTTTCCGATGCAAGCAAGATGATTACCGAACGGTCTTCAGCCCAGACAAATCACATGTCGAACTTGGACATTTTGCCAAGTCCAGCGGGTGCGATGGTGCGCGACCGCCCGAAGGAAAAGTGAAGAAACAATTAAAGAACGCTGCCAACAAACCGAACAGACGGAGGAATTACGGATAACCAACTGTTAATGCTCGTCCGGCAATCGGAACGTCCGTTTTATTGGACTATTTTGAACCACGGCATTACGCTAACGATGCTCAATTATTCGGTTTGATTATTTTTATGAGCCACTCGCACAGTTCGAGCTGCACATAATGCGAGCGATACTAGCATTCACGCTGGTTGATTGGATTTTTGATCTGATTTTGTAGAAAACCTGTTGGAAGCTAGCGCTAAAAACAAAACTGGATGAATCTTTGTCGCTTCACTAATAGTTAAAAATAAAATATATTTTTAAAATTGAAATGAACATTTGCTTCTACGAAATGAAATAAGCAAAACTAGTTTCTAAATCTTGAAATCTATGTTTCCATATGTTTTCATAACATATATGCTATATGTTGATATATGTTTTCATATTTTCATAAAATCTATGATCACTTATATAACTTTCACTCATCCTGTTGCGATACAAAAAGTGAAAAAAACCTTAGAATGAACAGATCAGTAAATTTTTTCCACATGAGCACAAGTCTTGGATGTTCTTATAACAATCTTCATCTTAAAACAGCTATTATTCCAAAACATCCCAAGCACCTTCTCATCTAGCATGCGGACACTACTTTGTCACCGCAATAACTTAATTAACTCGTGATCTCTTTACCATGTTTTTGTCGCTGTTCTTCAAGCACTTTTGATGCAAGGTAGAAACAACAAGTGACAGCTGAAACAACAACACAGCCTCTACAATGGCAAAGTGGTAAAGAAATTTTGTCGTGGCAAAGTGGCGGTACAGTTAATCGGTCACCTCGGTGCACCGACATCATCATGTTCTACGCGAATGTAAACACCGTTCGCAAATGTATGTAACCGTTGAGACACCATTGGGGTAGCTTTTTGATCGTTCGATTCTTTGTATATGATCAGTTTCTGCTCGATTTTCATCATATATTTCAAGCTATAATGTAGTAAAATAATATAAGTGCGAAATCATGAAAATTGCCTTTGTTGTCCTGTTACGTTCGCAAGAAAATGAATATGTTGTTATAAATCACTCTACAACAGTAGTGATTTTCGTCTAATTAAAAGCCGTAATCAACACTCAAATGTACTGCCTCCTCAAGTTCACCGGCTGCTCAAAGACGCACATCGTTTCAGTATGCTGAAGCTGGCGGCTTTTCTGCTTTCATATGCAAATTGTTCAACTCCTGTATCACTTGCAAAAGACTACTGCTTTCGGCGTGCCTTTGAGCACGAGCTTCTACCAATGTTAGTGACACTTTGCCGGGTGTCCTCAAACGGTTTGCAAAGTTTTACTTTGTCGGTGGATGGACCCCGCATGGATGGAAGGTAACAGGGTTGAGGATAATTGAATTAATTATGATTAAAAAGCAAATGTTACTCTCGTACAGGTCAGAGTGACCAAATCGGAGCAAACATAAGGAATAGTCGGTAGTCGCAACAGCTGCAGTAACTACACCAAACGTACCAGCAAGCAAAAGACCGCAAGCAAGGCATCACATCGACACTAGGTTTTCTTGACTAGTGGAAGGTTGTCAATGCGCAAATAACGCGATCAGCATCCTAATTAATGAAGCGAATGCTTGGCACGAGCTTTTCGCAGTTGTTGTCGATCCTTTTTTTGCCATTGACCGTACACAAAGTTTGTAGGCTTCGATAAAAAATGAGAATAAAAACTATTCACAATCCTACTAAAGAAATATAAAACACCTACCATTGGATGACTACCTCGTCCTAACCAGTCGCCTATAACACCGCAGTCTACTAATCAAGTCGCAACACGCCACATCATGGGTTCGATTTATTGCTTGCACGACAAGCTTCTGACCAAGCTTCTACCATGCTTGCTTGCCGTCCTAGGGCGTCTGAGACATGCCTTCGGGAGATGTGACGATTAATGATCACATTTCACCGGCACAACCCGCACAGCAGTACGCAAACCGAGTCGAATCCCCAAGGAGTCTCAACGCAGACATCGTGGATGGTCAGCGCTGCGACACTTGTTTGACTATTTCGCATTCTGCACCGTTTATTGCATGTCGCTGTCTAATTAAAAAGAAACTTAATTAATTTATATAATTAATTATATTTTCAACACACTGGTTAGGAGTATCCGCACGACTCAAAGAATCACGGTTTCGGATTGAGATAAAAACTGACGTGACTACGGCAAAATAGAAATACGCGACCATTTTCCTGTCGCCGATTCCAACGCCTAAAGATGTTTTCATTTGGAAATGTTGAAGTTTTTGTTTGTTTCTTCTTCGTTTTTTTGTAACAAGTAGCATAATGCTCAATGAGTTGCTAGCACCGGGTGAAGAGATGATGCATCTACCTCTTGCCTCATGTTGACTAGACTTGGCGGTGAAATTTTTAAGGGAGTGATCTACTTCATTAAGATTGATGAAATCATTTAAAACAATTTGTATGCCATGAAAGGTTTAAAAAAAATGTTAATAATTTTGGACATTTTGACGAAAACTCTCGCTTGTCTTTCCTCACTTTTTTCTTAATACCTCAAGCTTCATTTTATTAGTTCATTACAGTTAATCTCTTCTCTAGCATTTTTTGTGACATTTAAAGCCTATTATATGTAACAAGCATTTTACCGGTGTTACCATTTATCTATGTTGTTACCATTTTGTCTTGTGTTTATATCTTTAGGATAAACATCATACAAGACAATCCTGTAAGAGGAGCTGGATGTTCCGCAAATGTATTCATCTAGGAAACTATGTTCAATGTTTCAAGAAATATAATAAATTTATTTCACAGCCTAGCCACCTTTCAGTAGTTGTGTCCCTTACCCAACGGAGCGTGTTTGTACCATGGTGAACCAACTCCAATCTTCACAACAAGCCACGTGCCCCTATTTGAGCGTCACTTGCAAAGCACCAGCCTGCTGATTAGTTACATTTTGCTTGTAAAAACCAACGAATAAAAAACGGCCCCACGCTACGTGGCGTTGAGCGAAAAAGATTTATAGATTGTCTTCCGATCGCGATACAGCCGTCCGAAGTCTACATCACATCGGCTATGATATCGCCAGCATCCGTCCGACGCTGGGCCCAGCGTCGTGATTGTTTCATTTAGAGCTGTCCACCTTTCAGGCCAGAGGAAGAGATGAAACGCCGACTAGCGGCGCTCGTGCGTAAGTATGAGCCGGTTAAACAGCATAAACAAGCAGCATAATTTTCTATAAACACCTTACCTTTATCTGCTTAGCAGAATCATACGATCGTGCGTCTGCATATGCTTGTGGCGGAGCCCTTACTCTCTCATTCGGTCTCTCGGTGGCTAACGATGCGGCAACGGTGTATACTGTATGCGTTGCCACTAGATTGCGTTGTTCAATGTACCTTCAACACCACCGACACAAAGAGATGATCTTCAGCGATGGTGAACCGGTTGGCGTGAGGCTTTAATCGTAAGCTGCAAATCTTAGCGCCGGTTGGAAGCCTCGGATGATCCGTACCGACAACGCCACTCGCCGCACGGGATGGAACGGATAATGTGCATTATTATGGGTACCGCCTTGTAAGTTAGTGACCAGCGCAACCTGTTAGATATACTTATAATCGAGGAGATAAAAAATGCACGCCCGATTCGTGCACAAACTGGTGCCTTCCGCGTGCTCATTGCGCTGATCATAATCACGGTCCTTAGAAACACTCCGTATGGGGTCTTTGCATGCTGTTTGTATCTGGATAAAAGAAACGCTAATTAACCTCTAGATGGACAATATTTATGACATAGACTAGAAGAGATTTTACTTTGTCCAAGCAAATGATTAGCTGTTTTGAAGGATATTTTGTTACTTATAACATTAAATGAATGTCACCGATTAACATTCAATTAATAACCTCGAGCTTATTGCCATCTTTTTTTTCAAAAACAATAACCATGCCAAATTGTTTCGCAAAAATCACGACCCTTTCCAACGACATCGTTTTCCAAAACATTGTAATCATTCAAATTATTTTCTTTTTTTATTGTTCTCGTCATCCAACCGACTCTTTAAATGTCCACTCGCCAATCGTTTCATAACGCCGCGTTGGGTGCGTGAGCCTCATTCGCATGATTTTCTACATCATGAATCTCATCATCCTCATCTTCATCATCATCAGCTTTATTACAGTCATCAACCGTTCTTGCTTCTTCCCCATGTGTTTATTCCAGCACCGCACACGCACACACCCGCGATCACTCTCGATTTCCAAAGCGGCGAACGCATATTTCTGCACGATTGAAAAACGATCCTCAATGTTCAGCAGGACAGCATAGCCTTGCCACGGTGTTGCTAAACATTCCCCCATCAAATGGCTCTTCATTCCTTCATTCACTTCATCACGAAAAAAACGGATCCAATCATACCCACCCTACCTACCGGCATGACAGGCTGAACAAGAAGGTTAGCATATATTCGCCCGTTTTTTATGGACTTCCTTTTAAGGATACAGGTTTACCTACTTTAATTTTTATTCATAATCAGCTTATGACGGTGGCTAAGCGACGATGGGGGAACTGTGATGGAGCCTCCAACAAATGAATGAAGCACCGTTTCTACCCCTTGGTTGGCGCCCAATCTTACGCTACCGATCGTCTCCTCTGCCTCGATGCTTAAGGAGGCGGCCGGATGGTTTCGTTCTGAATTCAATTTACATATACCGAGAAGGTTCTTATTAGGCTTTAGTTGTTTTTTCTTCTGTTCACCTCTACCGTTATTGCTTTCAGTTGAAATGTCTGTAGATCATTGACAGCCAGATAGCGAGAACCTTGAGCAACGGGATGGTGAGTAAATTGATTCGACGGCGTCCAGCAGCACGAGGTTTTACGTAAAATTACGCAACAGAGAACATGACTTATCTTAATCTCTTAAACAAAATTACCGACGGTATGAGATCATTAAGCTGAGCTTTTTTTACTTGAAACAAAGATTTTTCTTTATTATTTGTGCCACTTTGAGGACACATAACACACGACTATATTTTTGTCTTCGAACAATCACGATCTACAGCTTCAAAACTTTATCTTGAGCGAATATCTCCAGTATCGCTGACGGACAGCACAAATTCAATGTTTATGTGACCACACCCGACGATTTAGAATGATGACTTGCATAGAAAACACACACTGTTACACACATATACAGTGTGTGTTTTCTATGTTTTCATATACACATACACACATAAACGGGCATTCAATTTGACCCTTGAGAAGGTAGACCGATCACAATGGTAAACAGATTCATAGCATTAAGCCAAATCTTTACTTAATACGGCACGAGTGTGCTATTCCATTACCCAATGGATCGGGTTGGCTGTAAGAAAGCTAAGAGCAAGAAAATGAATAAAAAAGACGTACGTCTCCTAAAAGAGAGACGTGAAAGCATTGTCGCAGAAGACGGAACGCCACAACACTTGAGCGTATACATGCATATCCAACGACCAACGATCGTGTGTTATCATACTTCATCCGGTCACCTTTTGCCATCTCTATCCTCCCTAGACACGTGGGAGGACGCTGATTGCTCTCAAAATTCTTCCACTGGACCACCTATCAGGATACTCTGCAATATGCCTCGCCAGACTTTACAGAGCTGGATGGTCAAGATGTAGGAACCTTTTCATGGTGGGCCTCGTGCTCATATCGTACGATGCAAGATAGTCGAATTCAATCGCTCAATTTAGCCAAAGATGTAAAGATCTACACCGACGGGTCATGTAGGTTGTACGGCTTTTGACTGGAGGCGCATAAAACTAGTGCAGTGGGTTTATGGTGGACGGTTTGCTCGTGACTTGGATACAGAACATTAGTTCGAGTAGTTTGATTGATCGGTTGCAGATCGTTTGATAAATTATCGACCTTGAAGCATTAGACCCCCAGTACAAGAGTATATTTTTTCACAGAAATTTAATAGTTTAAACAATATTCTCTGAGCATAGTTTTTGGCTTCGCATGATAAGTAGGTTCTATACACTTTGTCCGATGATAAATTTATATTTTTTGTTAAACAACTCAAATAAACAAATCATATACCTGCTTGCTCTCCTTGGCACAACGTTTCGTTTGATAAAATAAACTACAATGATAAATTATTCAAGCGTTACACCAAAATTCATGGCTATCCTTATTCCAAGATCAGTAAGCACCGTTTACCCTGGCTTTGATGATATTTTTTCTTTTAACTTTAACGGATATCAATTTACACAGATAATTTTATAATTAATGTAATTAGCTACCAATAAATCCGCAATTAAGCGCACATCAAAACGTACGTGCGGGTAAATGAGATGGCTGTGCAACCAACCAATGGTATAAAATCTGCTAAAACAACACTCCAACTTGCTCCGTAAGATGAGTTAAATCATTCGTAACGATCTTTATTAATTTCAAATTACCGTCCTGCTTCTCTCATTGCCATGCAGTGCTTGTTTTGTACGATCATCAGGTTCCAAACGTAAACCAGCAGCGGTAGCAATCAAATCCATTGCCACTTTAATATGCGTTTTGATGGTGTTTTGAAGTTAATTTCAATATCAAACTCAGCAACGCAACCTTTCCTTTGATCCGAATGTATGGACGATCGCGTCTCAAACCATCATTAGGGGTTGCTAGTTTTGTGCAAAGGTTTGCCATCGGGTGCGATTTAATTATAAACTCATTTAACAGCTCTAACGCACTCTTATCCTCCCCCATGTAGCCAAACGGCAACTTCCACATGACAACGGCACAAAATATGTGTAACGATGCATATTTCGCGCAACGCCACGGTCACTAACGTGCAAGAAATTCGCACCAACCTATCCCGTGCGCGACGGGTCTGACACTAATGTGGCCCCTCCCGAACGACCCTGCGGGCTGCGGACGATCAATCGATTTAGTGTAGTACCTGTTGGAACGACCATCGCGGCCGGCGCAACCTGAATTAGTTCAACTTTTACCGGCATCCCTTCACTGGGCGCGTACCGGTTATCGCGAGCCGTGCCTACCATGCAACCATTTACGATGGACAGCCTCGACAGCAGTCCATTAGACAGGTCGGCAGCTCCACTACGGTACACTTTTGGACAAACTTTTCTCTTGACCTCGCGCGCATGGTCTTTCAGCGAGCCGAAGTTGTTCGTAGTGTGCTTATCGGATTCGTAAAATCGCATTTCACTTTAATTTCCGATATCTCTCGTGTTCCTAACGTCATCTACCGTGCACAATGTTTGAAATTGTTGAAATGGGCTCCTCTGTTGGCAGGATACAAACAAGTGCAAAAATTACGTCGCCAATGACGAAGTCTCCACTCCAAGATGTCTCCATTTGCTGTCTGCGTGTGTCTGGTGCAAACCGAAACGATCGAAGGGGCTATAAAATTTGATTCCGATTATGTTCAGGTATCCATGATTCCCGCTGCCACCCCTGGGAACGCTGGGTAACCGTTTTGCTGTCATAAAGATCCGTATCAGGTTTAGGCGCTCCCCGCCCGGGAGTTGCACCGACCATGGACACTTGCAGGTCACGATCGTGATTATGAGCGCACAATCACAAGCCGAGGGGGTGTGCAGCACTCAGATTCGATCACACGCTCGGGGCAGTATAGTTAAAATGCTTCGACAACGTTTGTATAAAACTATCACAAAGGAGGATACTTAAATGTGAGGGGAAATTCCCCTGCCTATTCCTGTCCAACACCGTTCAGTGTTGGTGGTATAAAATGCTAATATCCAAACAACTTAACGTTTACAGGGCCCAAGAGTACACATACCTCGTTGACCTCTCTGTTTTAGCGCAGTGTGCATGGGAATTTTGAGTACACTCCGTATGTACACTGCACCCCGTCCGGCCGTGCAGTGATGCCATCTCGTCGATCGATGAAATAATTTATTTTTAATGTGACCAATAAAATCTTCAGCAAACAGCCATTTAGCTGATCCGTTGCATGATCCATTCCAACAGTCCGGGTGGTCGGTTTTTGGAGTACGATCGAGACTAAGAATAGAGATCTCTGTTCGTCCATTTTCGTTCGATACCTAAACGTTGAGCTTGATGAACTTGATTAGCAGGTGTTTATTGATGCTCTTTCCATGGTACAGATCACTTTATAAACTCAGTTAAGCGACTCATCTCGATCGCTCGATATCAGTTGACCAACTAAGAGGATTACAACATCCCGACTATCGTGCAGTTTCGTCTTCTTGTGCCGTGCTCAGACGAAAGCGCTGCACCTATTTCTTCTATGCAAGAAAACACTATTTATGTGTCTACGAAGAATCGTTCTTTCAAGACAAGAAAAAAGCGAATATTTGTTTGTGTCCATTTTAACCAACAAATACCAATGTGGGAGGGCCTACACGGCGATGATCAAGAATCGCTAATCACTAACACAAACTCATAATCACATGAATTATGCGAACGCCGATTGAGCTGTCCATTAGAGGTTAAACGTCTATATTGTGGTCAAATTTAAATCTGTTGATTTAATATGCTTAGCAAAGCGCGATGAGGCCTACAGTTTATACAATCAATTAGCAGCGCTAGGACGCCGGTCAACCGATAATGATTGCGAAAGGCAGGAAATGTAGTTTTAGAAAATTAACACAAAAATTGTGTGATAGTTTAATCGATTTAATCGATTTGCTTAGTCAACCAGTTGACATATTTGAAGAGGAAGGAGCGGCTTAATATTTTATGTAAATCTGACAAGGAAATACATTTATTGGAGCTCGCATTTCACTCAAGAAAAAATCAATATAAATTTGTATAAAAATATCATGCAAAAAAATTCTAACAATCTGCAGCAGTTCATTTATTCCTAATTTTGGGCTATTTCGGCGGGCTTCTAATACCGGAGCTCGATTTCTGTCCTGGTCTTTTTTCCAGAATCTATGACTGATGGAGTATTTAGCACTGGTTGTAAAGTTTTTAATATTTCTATAACGCCAGTGAAGGATAGCGTGGATGAGCAAATCAAAGAAGAAGAATATGACTGCTCTCCCAAATACAAACACAAAATACCTCCAATGGCTGAAGCGTATAAAAAATGGCTCAACTTCTATTTTAATTTCAAATGTTAAAACCCAAAAGGTCATGATGACTCGGTCACTAAACACGCAACCTCAATCGTAATTGATCCTCGTTCAGACAGGCGCACTCTCTTGCGCCTTCTCAATTTGCTTCACTTTCAATCAGCAAAAGACCACCGACAAATGACCTCCGGCGTAACATGAACCATGTGCCGTTGCAAGCACTGCTCACCGCTCGCAAAATCCATCCCACGATATAAATGTAGACAATTTACAGTAATTCATTTTCTAAATTACCCGATTGTCTATCAATGCTACCGACTGCTTGCGGCGGTGGCAAAAGCGAACCAAAGTAAATCTCCATTACGATTCATAGCCCTCCTTTTGCGTATGTCTGAAGCTGACCCTTCTCTACTGTCCTGACGTTTCACTGTCGATTTAATAGTATGTGTTGTGAATGGCGGAGCGAAAGGAGGAACGGCTCATCGCGCCGGCAAGATACGTCCAATCAAAACTATTCACCATCTGCACAATTGTGGTCGTATTCTTGCACGTAAGTGACCCGCCACCCTTCTATAACCACAAATCGGGTCCGAAATCGCACACTCGACTGCACGACCATTGTCGCTCCTCACTGCCGAACCGTGCGGCCCAGTTTCATTAACGGTAGCATTAGTGCGATGAAAATATTTAATACCCTAGCCACGCCTGACCCAGCCCATTGTACGCGAATGCCAGAAGTTGATCAAACCGATCGTCTCCCAAAACTTCACCCGGCACACGATTTGGTGGCAGCATGACCCCGCATTGTTCGCTGCCCGGCATGACGCACGATGACGTCTCAGTATGCCGGCACTCAGTTTGCATGGGCAAACCATTTACGATCGTGCAGAGCCCTCGGGGTTCATCCAGGGAAGCGAACCGGAGTGTTGCGCGCATGAGGAGACAATCGGACAGTTTGGCGTTTGACAGGACCTGCCGGGTCCAAACAGCACACCCCCTCCTGGCTAGACAGTTTGCTTGAACAATTGCTCACCGTCAGCTACACTAAAAGCTCCAAAACTGCCAGTCTTGATGCGGGCCAGGAAGGGAGAACAGGAGCCTGTGGTGGCAGATTAAGATTAAATTTATTGTACATGAATTTCTTCAATGAAACTGATCCAACCTATTCAGCGGCTGCTCATCGCCGGCAGCTAGCTGGAAGCTTGTTTAAATGGCCTCTGGGCCGCTAGTCTTGACCTGCAGGCAGGTGGCTGCTAAAATTTCTTCCACAGCGAATGTCGGAGCATTATGAGCGGAAAGTTGAAAATCATTTCTTCGTTATTGGAGCACTTGCGTGACAGCCCTAACACCTCAACGCACCAGAAAGCGTGCACATGTCATGAGTATGAAAAGAAATTCCTACACGATTATGTCACCTGGAAGTAATGGCAGTGTGTTAAAATATTTTCAGAACTGATTTTATGACCTGATACTGGTAATGCTATCGGCAGCAAAGCATGGGAAATTCAAAAGAATGCTATTTTTATAACGCACAAAGATTGGGAAAGAAACGTATCGCAACTCATGCAACGTAACGAGCTGACGTGTATTATTCTGGGGATTAAACATCAAGTCAAAAAGAAAGATGGAAAAGTGCAATCAGTTAAAATACTTCGGCCAATGTATCAGTGGTGAATTCTCTTTTTGGGTATTAAATAGTAACAGCAAATCATTGTTGATCTCGTTCGTTATTCAAGCTAACATCATGTGTATGTTAATTATCAGACTATGAAACGCTCTGCACAATTTTGAGAAAACAAATCGTTAAAGATCCTCTTCTCCAGCATGATGCTAAGCAAGCTATACCCAAAAATATTACGCAATAAAACAATTTTTTACTATTTGGACTACATAAACTAAAATTAAAACCTACATCTAATGTGCCGAAATAATATACTACAGCGGAATGTATAATGCAATGAAATATAAACTATTAAAATGTTTAAATATAAATATAACTTTAAATATATTAAATTAAATATAACTATTCAATGCTCAAATCGTACAGCTTTGAAAGGTGCCACCAACACCGAGTTCAGATCAGTATGGAAATGGACGGTCCCTTGGCAGCTAAACTTCGCACACGGTGGGCCCAGTATTCCAAGTTTGACCGAAACGTGAAACTTCAATCAAGCATCAAGCCAGCCTTCGGTAGATCATCAGGTTGTCAACGAAGGCCACAAAAGGAGAAAACCAACCCACCAAAAGGATCTCCGTGCGACCGTGCGATATCGCTTTTGTAACGGTTCGTTATCCTCCAGGGACACATTGGCGTCATGCCCATTAATTAGAATAGATAAGAGCTGTCAAAAATGCTCAACAAACAACGCTTTGAATGCGACGCGCGTCACTCATCGGTAAACATTACACTTTCGATTTCACCTTGGGTGACGTATTCCTTCGCATCACACATCTTCGCAACCGTCCAGGACACCGTCTTATTGGTTAAACGCTTTCGAGATATTCATCGCCCCCATTCAGCCGCGTGTCTCGTGTGGTCCTCTCGAGCTTGAACTACTGTGTTTGGGCATGGTGCAAAAATCGTGCCACTCGACCAGCTTAGGATGTTTTGTTGGCAAAACGCGACTGTCTTCACAACGGTACCTTTTGGGTGACTTTCGGTGTGGCATTGCAGACAGGAGGATACCACCCTAGAGGTAGACGTGTCCGCGTCGCCGATACCCATAAGCACCACGACCATCCGTTTATGGAGCTAAACAAAGCGCCCTCACAAAACGAACACGTCCGCGGGCTTCGTGAGTTGGTGATCTGGCGCGAGGTGTCTTAAGAAATCATTCACAGAAAGCCTTATTTGTCCGCCGGTTTGCACGTGCTAAATGAACCGAAAGGGTAGGATGATGAAAGGCGCGAAAAGCGTGCAACGAAACTAGCGAAATCGAAGCTCAATGGCAAATTTGGTCAAAGTGAGATGTTTTAAACTATCGCCAAATATTTAACCGCTGGATATTGGCCGGATGTTTGGTGAAGTGTAGTGGATGAGCGAACCACGCACCTCGAAGAGGTCACGCAATGGCCTAGCAAAGAATGTTACCTTTGGGCCCGGTTGGATATTTCGGCAGTGCAAAGTAGGTCAACAAAGTCGTCGGATTGGTGGCAGAGTATCGGGCGAGCAGTTTCCGTTAGCGAGTTGTTGTTTCTCACGATGCTCCAAATGGTGATGTTGGAGAGACCGGACTTGATTCGTCTCGCGTACACTTTGAAGTGATGATTTGTTGCTCAACCTAAACTGGACGACCGCAATGAATAGATGATGAATTGCGCTTCATAAGCAGGGTGGTAGTTTGGTTGAATGTGGCATACTTTGTATAGAATTTTGACCAAGATTTTTTATGGTGGAAAAAGTCGATTTTTTTGTAGAATCCTGTTTTGAAACGTTTCTTCAAAATTGTAACAAAAATGAATAAAATTATGACCAGCTAAACTAAAACATTTGATCAATCACTTCATGGTCTGGTAGTTTATCACATATAATGAAAAACGTCTTACGATCTATTGCCTTACAAAGAACCAATCGGCATGATCCTCTACACTCCCATTATCCACATTCCAACCACAATGTGCTATCATCGACCTTTATCGCACATCTGATTGGACTAGATATTTCGTGCAGGTACATTATCATCTCTAAACGATTGATAATATCTATTCAACCACCCGATTTGTTCAACTTTGTTACACAAATTGTTTTTCTTCAATCGGTTCGATTTGATCGCTCGATTTGAGTGCAATGCCTGTGCTTTACCTACTTCAAACGTACAGGATTCAACGAACCAGAGCGTAAAATATCACGGTTTTTTCTCCAATACCAACAATCCATAAGCATGTTTGCTAGCGAAGTTATCCTTCGTTCTTAATCACAACCTATAGCGGTGAACCGTGATGGCCGTGTTGCTTGGCGTGTACAGTGCGCCGGCAGCTTCCAATCAACCATCGAAACACGATACTTACCGCTTATTATTACACCCAGCCTCAATTACTCATCCGCGCCGGGACATGGGCGTTCGTAAAGCATTGGAACTAGTTCTTTTCAGCTATAGTTGGGCACAGTTCCTACATTCTCACATAATCGGTCTCCTGTGCTGCTCTCAATGCAAGTGCTTCATTGACGCGGAATTCACTGTAACGGGCTTTCCATCCAGTTCCGATATCAAGATCCGCCTACGAACGCCCTCGGGATCCGGTAAATGGACGGCCGCCAGACCCCGCAAATTGGGATCTTTTGTGGGCGTTTTTAACGTCCTCCTGGGGCTTTCTTTAAAGATAGGATCCCGTTTACTCGGCCCTGGATTCATTCACCGTTTCATCAGTGATAGGTGCATGTTTGCATAATGCATCATAAATTATCAATCTTTTATAATTAATAGCAATTAAAAATCAATCCCAAGGACGGTCCTGATGAAGTCGATCATCAGCAGCCATGTTGTAAAGGCGATGTTTATAACAAGACTGTGAGATGGGTTTGTGCAGTCACTCACAATATTGATTAATCCATGAAATTAATCACCAATCAGATGCTCTGAAGTGATTTCTCGTTTCGATGATATTTTAAATATACATTATTACACTTTTTCTCCGACTGTTATTAGAGATGCTTGAAGATAAACCAGATCACATTGTATCACAGACAAACCCGAATGGAAGCGCACACATGCTCATCGATGCAGACATGAGAGCATACACAAATCGAAGCAACCAGTCAAATCGTGAAACATTGCTGCTAACGATGCCAGCAGCGATAAGCGATAAACGATCAATCATTATCACGCTGTTATCGCTCATGCTAAACAGCGCCAATCAATTGGACAAATCGGCTCAATCGTTGCTCAGCATCCAACTCGAAACTAATGCTCGATCAAACGAAATCCGTTACACGCGACATAAGCCTAAACGAACGTCTAGGTTGCAATTGGGTGTGTTTATGGTGACTTGCTCAAAGCAGGTCTCCTTTCCCCGAGTGTGTAACCGGGAAACGATCGCTCCCAAGTGTCTTGGGTGATAAATTCGAAGATAGCATAATTATCAACAATTTAACATGCACAACCCCAACATGGTCACGCGAAAGTGAAACCCGGCCGGACGACTCCCCCCTATCTGGCAACGTTTGGACAAAAAAAATGGGCGGAAAGTGTTTTTTTAATGCTCACAACTTCTGCAGAGTCTTGGGGACCAGAAGTGTCCTACGACAGGGACGCCCGGCACCCGTAGATTGATCGATCGGAATACCAACAGTGGGCTGCGTAAATTTGTAGTTATCATCTTTGTAAATAGTCGCTCGTTGATGCATAGTTGCGTTGGGGCGGTACGGATGATGGCAGATAAGCTGCCAAAGCTCAGACGACACGCGCACACGCATGTCTACGGAATGACAGGTTAATTTGTTTGACAGCGGTCCAGCCCATTCTCCAACCCACCCGGTTTAGTGCAACGGTGGGCTCGGTTAACCTACTCATCAACAACACTCAGTAGAATGGTCTGGCTTAGCCAAATTGTTCCAGTAAAAAAATCGATGGATCTTTTTAGTTTTATGTTAAACTGTCGCAAAAATGAACCTAATCTGTGGATCTGTAATATTTACATCAATTTTGTAAATATTCTTTTGTTTTTGTTTGAGCTCGAAAGGTGACTTTCTGATTTAATTCAATTAGTTGAATCAAGTTTGGTTGACAAAATTGCTACTTCGTAAGTTCTGGATTAGATCAAACAATATCTTTAGAATTAAAAATAATAGTTACAGTAGTAATGTAATTTCAATTAAAACTTTTAAGTGTACATGATTCCATTGTCTAAATCAGCGACTTTCAACCGGTGAGGAATTCCCCCCAAGGGGGGATTTGAATTTTTTAAAGGGGGAATTTTGGATGGATGGGTAATGGTAAAATACCATGGGCTGCCACTACACGGGAGGCTACATAAAGCTACATAAAGGTTGAAAACTACTAAATAATTAAAACAAAATCCTAACACAACACCAAAGGTTATTCAAAACTCTTCCCACGGTTGAAGCATCACGGGTAGCGTCATCTTTCATCACCTGACAACGTATTGTTGCTCCTGATCGTCTGAGGAGATAATGAGAAACGTCTCACAGTAACGCCGACATTCTCGACCGATACAGATACCCCGGGAGTGTACCTTTTGATCCCTCGAGGGTCAGTAGCTCAATCCAACGAAATGGAAAGTCCTTTCGGTACGCGGGGCAAACAAACGATACGGTTTAGATTGTCGGCAGTCCGGTGAGTGTCAGACCTCCCGGGATTCACCTTTCGTAACACTGAAAACGCACTGAGTGTTGGGTGCCGCTGATTTACACAGACGCAACTCAGCAGGCAGCCATGGCTAGATACACTGTCGGATGTGTGGATGGACCGTTGCTCTGATTTCCCTTTTGTTTGTGGGACAACCATACTATCAAACAGTTGTGACCCGTTCATTTCAGTGTTCAGTGTTTACTAGGTACATGTTTTGCATAATGAATTTTCCAGCCTTCCGAAACAGATCGGTTGAAAAGGTTGCCTCTTCGATTCAAAATTTAAATTGAAATGCATTTTAAAACGCACCATCAAAATAATTCAACCCGTCCGAAGATATTGGACTCCAATGTGCATTGTTGGGCGAAAAAAGCAAACCAAACGTACGCTGTCCACACAACCACAGCCTTTGCACAGTACGTGATCGTTCTTTTGTTGAATTCGCCACGGGACCGTCAGCTCTGCTGTCTTGGGATCTCTAGAGGGATAGTTTGCCCGTGTTGCTAACATGTTAACCGGCCTAGAAAATTACACCTGGGGCCAACCTTACCGATCACTTGACGCGCTGAAAACCATAACGAATCACGACGGGTTCGCTCTCTGCTAGTGTTACTATTTTTTCAACACCCCTTTCAATTCTTATTACTATTTTATCATGGATTTGGTCCGCACCTCGTCGTCGGAGAGCCTCTTTGCGTTTTGCGGCGCCGCATTTGGTGTCGATCGTGACCGTGAAAGGAACGCTCCTGTCGCGTGGATGACGGTGGAAGCAAACGCCGTTTTATCACGAGCACTGCACATAGATTCGAATGTAAACAATCAGGTCAGGGTGAAACTTTTGACCAGATAATGGATAGAAAAAGCTGCAGAGATGAAATGCTTCTCTTCTGCTTAGATCAACTGGTAGGGCGTTGTTCACGGAGCGCACGAACTTCCGAGTTGAGTACAGCAGATAGCACTGAAAATCGTTCAAATCCACAAAGCAATGCTAGAAACATGTGTAAGGGATCGTGTTTATTCTAAATGCATCGAAAAATCGAACATATTTCGTCAGGCCTCTCACTAATTTCCTTCGATTGGAAGTTTTGCGAATTTCATTTGCTACTATAGCACTTTTCCTAATCTGTTTTACAAAAAGCACTGGGTAAGGTATGTGTCAGCCAAAAAGTACCGGTATCACTTCTCGTCACGGCCAACGAGTACTAGTTATGCACTGGTACGCGTAATTTGTTGCATTCCAATAGAGTTTTGTATGAGCTAATTATGTTTGCTTTGTTTGTTTTTTTGGTATCATTAAGTTCTCACCGCTGTATAATCCTCTAAGAAGCACGTACGACGCGATTGTTAAATGTAAATATATGCAAGGTATATGTGTTGAATGGCTTTTAATTGCAAACGTGTCCATCGGGAGCGGTACACTCCCGCAGTGGATGGAATGACAATGAACAGTCCAAGGCGGCGGACTGCTTGACGAACTGAAACTTCCTTTGGCAACAGCTTCCTTTGACAACCCCCGATAATTTACCGCGATTGCTACAGTGCGACAGACGGACGGACGGGTAAGATGCAATGACTAGCCTGCATTTCCCTTAGCATTGCTCCAGATGTGGTTGTCCAGCTCCTTTATCGGGACGCCACTAGACCACATCTATGTAGTACAGCTGCTCCTGTTGTTCGCGACGCATCTTCCGACAGGCACCGGCGACCACGAGCGCTTCCAGGGTGAATATTACTACAACACGAGATGTGATTGTTTCGTATGAATGAAAGAGCTCGTAAGATATTGCTTTGAAACCATAGATGTAAGGATTTTTATACTACTTACACGTAAACACGATGATAAGTTTAATTTCTATTATCGTTTTACCATCATTCCTCCCGTCATACTCGGTCGCGCTGAGCACTATCCGTCGCACGATAGCCGATGCTTTGAGGGTTATTGTGCAGGTTTGATAAATCTGTAGTAATTTTTCATTGCGCTAATAAAAGAAATAAAAAAAACTACTAATAGAAATTCAATTTTTATGCTACTATTCAACATACGCACCTTTGTAACACCGATGATAAGTAACAGAGAAAGCAAATTGTACAACACCAGCAATACGATGATAGGCTCCACTGTAGGAATAAAACGCAAGCCGATGAGTCATAGAAAAGTGCCTCTTTCCCCTCAATTTCCCACTCCCCTACTTACCACCATCGCAAGCTAGCTTTTGCGAAAAGCTCGTCGACCGTGCACAGTGCAGGAAGGCACGGGCAATGTGGAAGGAGATGAAGATTTCTCCGAACGCGATAAAGTAACTCCACGAATAGTAATTACACACCGAGCAACGCATCGTCAATATATTAATAATTGAATCAAACTCCTTCACTATTGCAAAAGAGAAGCTGAAGATACCGTACACCAACGGAATGTGCCCTCGGTTGTATCCTTCCCGAGTAAGCCGAGCAATACAGCTTTCAAGTCCGTTCAACACAGCGCTGGTTTAGAGGCAGATTAATTGGCACACCGGTCACTGCAGAACACTACGTAACTACAACTACAATAAAGGTTTACAAGTTTTCAGTATCTATTGTTTTGACGGGACTTCTAGAAATATATGTCCTGGCTACGAACGACGCGTAACGCGGTGTGTTGGGGTGAGGACACCCGTTGCTGTGTGACGTTTCGCGCTCATGCGCAATGTATTTTTCTTATGCTGGCATTTCAGATGCATTTGAATTTGTTTGAAAACATACTGTTATGACTGTTGTGATTTTGTATTATAGCTTAATTTAATCGTTTAATGTTGCAATAGTAAACCCAAACATTTCCTCACTATTGATAAACTCCGTTTTCTTGAATACAACAAAAAATCTACCTGTAGTACACTTACCGATACTAACAAGTGATATGTTCATTTCCCAGTTATGAAGTAATAAAATATGTTCTATAAACATTCAACAGGACACGTTACTAATTTATAGCTTCGTTTAATTTCCCCACGCCATGAGCAAAGATCATGATCCTTTCGGTTTTTGTTGCGCCATCATCGCCATCATTTGCTATTCTCATTGCTTTGTTAACTTATCGCTCTCTTGCCAGATGAAAAAAAACACCATAAGCACCATACAAGCCAACGTTCGACGCGTATTGCTGGTGGCCATTACTGTAGAAGATTGCCGCTGATTGGAATTTATACCGGCCAGTAAGTTAGCTGGCAACGGTGCCGACAACCATCTACCGGTGACATCTTTATTCGAACCTCATTCCCTGCGAGCTGATCGGTGAGCAATGATTATGCCAACATCCTTGCGTAGCGTGAGTAACGTTCCATAACGGGGCGTTTTATCAGATACCACCAACCCCAGTAAGAGAATGAAACGATGTGTAAGATTTGAAAAGATATCCAAAAAAGGACTAGTATGATATAAATGTGCTATTGATGCGCCACAGAAGGAAACTGCTTTGGAATGAAACGTAAAACAAATAATCAGTAACAAAGGTTTGTGTAAAAAGCATAACTGTTTACGCAAATTTTACAAAGGGTAAAGGTTATGGGAAACTAATTATGAATCAATCAAACTATGATCCTAAAATAAAATGTTTTTTTAAGTAATATTATATTCGTCATCCTTTACATATGTCTTTACATTAAGTGCACGTCACAACTTATTAACACAATACTTTTTCGCTTTTGACTTATTTTTCCCATTACATAAAGTGTCCTATAAAACCACAACAGTTTTGAGTATTTAGAAATCATTTGATCTTGTAACAATCCTCTTTGCTTCATATTATGAAGACTTCAATCATAATTTTGACACAACAAGCAAAACATTTACGCACCCTCATTACCCATCCAATGACGCAAAGAAATGAGAATTTGCTAAAGAGATCATTTTGGCACACAATATACGAGCCCACTCGATCATTGCAATGAGCCCAAGACAAATGTATCCAAAGCAAGTGAGAAATTTATGTTCCGTAGCAAATTACGACCGCACAACAGGGCAAAGCATATAACCAAGTATGAACCTAAACATTAGCACCGCTTTATGACCAATTGAGTTTCTTTTGGTGTTTTTTGCGTATCAATTGCATACCGTTTCGCCTTAAATTACCTGCCACACCTTACCGTGTACGAAATATCCAACCATTTATTGTTCCATTGTTTTAAACGGCACATTATACAAGCCATAACATCCACTGCCTCACCATCGTTTAAATAGTGAAGAACATTCACGGGAGAAAATAATAATCCAAATTCAAACACCCCAGCCGGACAGGATCGTGACTGATCGGCTGCAAATGGCCGTGTCAAAAGTATATCATAATTATTTTATGATCCCTAACACGCTTACCTCCCCCTGTATTGTGCCTGCAGTGGTCAAGTATTTGAGACATTAATCGCCAAATCCCGTTCTCGCCCGGCGTTGATTGATTACTGCCGCACACGTTTAGATTAGAAACTCACGACTAGCAGTAAAGCAACATCGAAAAAGCAAAACTAGTGTTTATAGAGTTTGGCGCACACACTCACACACACACACAGCTGACCCTGCATGGCTGACACACCAGCCGCAGCCCCAACCATTGGTAAATAATCTGGTAAAAGTGGATAGTAATGGATCTTATCGTAATTAATCTACACAGCGGTGGAACTTACTTCGACTTGTCATTCTTGACCAAAGCTGGACAACCTGTAGTAAAAAGGGCACGGTCTACAAACGGAGAGAGTGAGAGGCATTCGAATGAAAAAATAGGGAATAGCAAGGATTTGGAGGTCTAGTTTTTGCAAGCAACCAAAAATGATAGATCACCGACCGTTCAAAAGTGGACCGCTAAGTGCGACTGGACACTAAGCTACGGGTGACCGACATAATTGTGGCTGTGTACAATGTATCTATTCATGTAATACACATGAAAACGAATGCTTAAGCAGTTGTGTCTGGTTAGTTTGGAATTTAAAATAATAATAAAAAAGTTAATCGAGTTCAGAATAGGATTTATTTACAATAATATCTAAATGCGTTTGATAACAGATGCCTCACAACGATCAAACCTATTAGAATCGCAGGACAGCAAATGCAAAAACAATTCACTGAATGACGCGCTGGAACAAAAAACGCTTACAATTCAGCAATTGCTACACCTTCACCGCACGCCCAACAATCGTCGCAGGAGGTGTGCTCACGAAAATGGAATTGTATCACGATTTACTCTCAATATTGAAACAACGTTTAAATTACTATAATTTATCGCCTTGAAGCGTCACTGAACGGTATGGAAAGCAGCGGAGAAAAGACGGAGTCCCAACTAGCGAGCAACATAAAAAAAAACAAACGACGAATAAATGCCGCCATGCCGGCACTGAACGCGACCATGGCGCTTCGGGACTGATCTCCCTCGATTGCAAGCGGTGTTTTATTTGATTTATTAATCTCAACGCTCGGTGGAAATTCTGCGGGGGATGGGAGGTTAACGGCGGGCTGGATTGCGAATCGTACGGCGCGCTACTGTCAGCACCGAGTCACCGAGAGCGTCTGTCACCGAGCGCTGTGGGGTCAGGGTGCGCAAAGGGGAAAGCTCCAACCGGCAGCATAAACTAGTCCACCAGCCGGGGCGCCAATAATGGCCCCTTTTAAAGGTTATTTCTGCTGTTAATCATCGTTCGCCGAATGAAGTGGTTCACTGGTGTGTATGGGGCTGGCGATGCGACCTCCGCCGTGACCTCCGGGAAAATATTGGCTGCACATTTCTGCACGACGTTAATGCGCTCAAATTTAATGGTAAATGTCACACTGGCGGTGAAAAACTGGTTAACGCCAGTCAAATTAGCTCGAAATTCGACACACTCAGTAGACAGATATAGGATTCATTGTATAGATTATTAACAAAATTTGTAAATCTCAAACATAAAAATAGGAGTAACAAAAAAAATCTCTGCTTCCTATCCAATGAAAATATTGTTCGTCTGGACCACACACTACGCATACCAGTTCTACTTGTCCACTGCTTCCGATGTATTGATTGATCCATGGATCCTTTATATTTTCATACTCCGAGATGAATTAAATTGCAACTGCTTGTCAACTACTAAAGCGACCCCATCGAAGCACATCATATCATTAAAGCGAAAGATTTATAAATTCGATTTCATTCAACTTGAACGGAGAGTTGTTACTATCGAGCATTCGCTTGCGTCCATAGCTTCATTCAATGCCCAATATACCTCTCTTTGCTCCCGCCCCCGCGATCGACTGCATTCGTGGGGGAATGGGAACGAAACCGAAGAAGAAATAACCTCCACAACCATCACCACCACAGCAATCAAACCAAGACATTTTGAAGCCACACACGGTGCCATACGATTGAACGCATAAATCTGACACTAAATATCGATAAATTCGACTCACGGCGGGCAGCCAGCGCACGCCAGATCGGTGTCGGTTTGCTCGCGCCAGCTCTAGATTTCTTCTCATTCCGAGGCCGTAGCTTTTTGTCTTTTTTTTTATTTCCCCAGCACACATTTCTTCTTCATTCATTCAACAGACCGGAAGTGGGCATTCCGACCGTCCCTGTGACGATCTTTCGCCTACGGTCTAGTTGTGCGTGAGAATCGAATCACCGTAGCTCGACAGCTCGACCGTATTGGATGGGGTTGGGTTGATTAAATGATTCCCTTGCCGTGATTGATGGCGCAAGATCAAAAACGATCGAACACGGACTGTAACATAAAATTGTACATACATGAAATGTTTATTCTAAGGTTATGACAAAAATGTGTGTATTGTTGGTGTTACAAGAAAGTGTACGGCGCTTGGTGGTCACATTACGATACGTAGCGCACGATTGCATACCTCGCAGGCGCGTTATTCCAGATAGCGTTACGATGTAGCACACACACAGATTTACACAATTATTTGCTCGTACACATGCACCGGAAATGTCTTTCCATCGCTGCTGGTTCCTATCCCAAGTCGATCTGTTACCCATTCATCCTCATCCGCATACACAGATGTATTCGTATGAAATCGTATCATACACTGCCACAACGATTTGATTTACTACAGCTCGATACGCGCGCTAGCTTCTCTCTTACGGTCGTGCTGCTGATACTGCGACTTTAAGATCGCTCTCCCGAAATGCACGACGGTGAACCAATCTTCTCCAATTAAGGTTTAAGTCTATTGTGTCTACACTGGCCACAGTGTCGATGGATTCCGTAACGCGCCCTGGCCCAACTGTATGGGGCAGTGGTGTGGCATACGCTATGGATGTGCCTTATTTCTTAATCCCCTGCACATTCCTGCTCCACGATACAGTAGCTTATTCCGAGCACCGAACGACATCAGTACGTATTACGACGTTTTGGATAGCGGTTACCGTTCTCGCGCGTCATGTTTCGGTACTGGTAAGTATTGGAAGAGCTGTGGCAATTCACAAAGATTCATCTGATTGTACAATTGGTGCTACCGAATCCAACAGGCTACTAGCCATCGTATGGGGTGCGGTATCGATCGCATTTGCCGAGGATAATGATTTTGTGGACGTGTGTTTCGATCACGAGGGAGAAAAACCACCGCACTGTGAGTTTATCGACTTTGACGATGTCTTCCAATCGTCCAGCACCGACATCAAGTTCAACTGGAGCTTCATCACGAAGCTAACCATCAGCAACAAGAAGATAATCGGTGTGCCGACGAAGATGTTTGCCTCGCTGCCGAACCTTGAGAGCTTCATCGTACTGAACAGTCTATTCTACCGCGAGATTGATCCGAACAGCTTTGTCGACTGTAACAAGCTGAATCACATTGAAATTACGGGAACGAACATCACGCTACTAGATTCGCACATGTTTCCCAAAACCCCCAAGCTGCAGTATCTGCTGTTCCACCACAACCGTATCGCCGAGATCAAGCACGATGCGTTCGAGTTTTTGGGCGAGCTGGAAGAGCTTAACCTGTCGTACAACAACCTGACACGCCTGCCGAGTGGAGTGTTTCACAAGCTGCGCAAGCTAAAAACGCTCGATCTCAACCACAACCGACTGCTGCTGCTCAGCTTCGATAGTTGGTTCCCTCCGGATGGTGCCGTTGCGCTGACGTACCTCGATGCGTCCTACAACCAGCTGGTCGACATGTCCTGGACGGAGATTAGCGTACGCAAGGTGAACCTTAAGTACAATAATCTGACCAGCGTACACGTGAACGGAAACTGCAGTGAGTTTCATGCCTCACACAACGCCATCGATACGGTAACCGTCGGGCGCAATTGCAGTCTCGAGAAGCTCTATCTGGCCCACAACCGTCTGCAGGGATTCGATTGGTTGCAGCGATGTGCCGATACACTTCGCTCGCTGGACATTTCGCACAATCTGCAGCAAAAGGGGACGGACTTCCTGAACCTGAAGCAAATCACCGCCCTCAACATCGAGTGCACGAACATCAGCCTAAACTATAAAACGTTGCACGATTTGCGGAAGCTGCGCTTCCTGGACATATCGTACAATAATCTGAAGAAGATCGATCTGGAAAATTTAACCTCGCAGCGGCTGCTGGAAAGGCTGATGATCAGCGGCAACCCGATCGCTAACATCTCGATCGGTTCGATCAAGAGAAATTTCCCGAACCTGAAATCGCTCGGTATCTACGATCTGCCCTGGAACTCGACCTCGCTGTCAATTGCGATCGACGACTTGAAGAAGCATGACATCCAACCGTACATACGGAGCGACTACCTGTTCGACGAGTCGAAGTGTCCGTTGAAGGTGACGCCAGCGTTCGGTAACGAGACCGACCATGAGCTGGGCGATGATGATCGTGCCGGGGAAAGGCACGAACACGGTCGTGAAGGTGATAAGACGGCAGAGTATGTCGTCATTGCACTGCTATTGTGTATGGTGTGTGGACTGCTGGGTAAATTGTTTGTCGATAGTCGATACTTTCCGGTAGTGCTTAAGGAACGCATCCAGCGACGAACGTCCATCTCGCACGAAAGTTTGGTTTCTTGCGATTTGAACGGCTAGTGAGTCTCATGTGGACAACGTTTCCATTGTGCTAAAATGTTGCTAGTAGAAGCAAAGCTGTACCGAGTTTATTGCTAGTATAACATACAGGAAGTGCAGCTGTTGAGGAGACGCCGGTACGGAATACCAAGATGTTATGAATAATTACGTAGAACATTAAGACAAACAACTTGACGTTTTAAAGTATTTGTTTGGAACGCACTGCGCTATCAGTTGAAGGTTTGAGGCATCGGTTCTTGTGTTCCTACGCTTTGCTACGTAGGTCTTAGTCAATCGATGATTCATGGGATTTTTTTCAAACACTAGCAAATTGAGAGTGCCAAAGGGCACCGCAAACGCAGTCATGCATAGATGCGTAGATTTCAATTCCAAAACTCGCGTATTGGTCTGTTACATTCGGCTAAATTGTTTTCTCTATTCGAGGCGTGCATGCAAACCAATGATTTGATAAGGGAACAGGAAACGATTTGCAAAAAATAGTCCTGTAAATGCATGTAATAATTATATTTATCGATGGCAAGTTTGCGAAACGGTTTCTTGATAAGCTTCAGATTCTTACAAGCAAATAAGCAATCTGGTCCGATTTGGCTGTATACACTTGATCAGTTTCGAATGGATGCAACTCGTGTAAAACAATAAAGAATGCCAAATGAACTATACTACACGGAGGAACATTAATTGCTCACAAGCACAACAAATTTTCGATCGAAAGAAGTATCTTGCTATTCTCAGCAAAGTAGTGGGAACGAGTTTTTGATACCGAATCATTTGAGAAATGTTTGTCTGGAATGAATGCTTTGATCATCTCATACACGAGCATGCAACCGTACCCGCCAGGGGACGGAGCGCAACAAGCTGAACAACGAAGACGATTTCTTATCACAAAAACGCAAACCACTGGAACGAAGACAGAATTGACAATCGATGCTTCCATGTGTGTTGTTCGCACGAGAAACCGTTTACGTCCTGGTGGTGATAACGGCACTCGCACTCGCACCGAAATGCCCCTTTAGCTCGAGCGATCCAATCTCGATTCAAGTTTGCGATCATCGTTCAGTCAATCACCGACAGTAATCCAGTGAGGTTCATTAGTTAAGTTGCTCAACACGATGAAGCTCAGCTACGTAGGGTAAGTCCGTCTATCCGTCGTCATTATGGAGAATTCGCAACGCTGCAAACAACGGAACGCCTTCAATATTTCTGTGCTTGAATGTGATCTTGTGCGTCTTTTTTCGTTTCTTTTTCTTGATCATGCATTAGCTTACTGGTGGGCATCACTCTGAGTGCCGTCGTTTCATTCGATTCGGCGGATGCAGCGCTATGCATGTGTCATCCAGCTAGTTGCGTTGTAATCAACGCAAACAGCACCGTACTAAACCACCCAGAGATGTTCTGCCCCGCTAACATCATGAACATCAATGATCTGTTGATTTTGCGCTACAACGATACGATTCTAACCGTGGACTCCTTCGCACCTTTTACCAATCTGACCTCGATAGAAATTTTTCAAGGATCGCTCAGTCGCATCGAACCGGGAGCATTCGAAAAGACGCCCGCTCTGTTCAAGATCATCATCCGAAGCAACGTTCTGAGCGCGCTCGAGGACTACACCTTCCGCGGGCTGGATGCGCTCCACATCCTCTATCTAATCTCGAACAACTTGACCAGCATCGCACCGAATGCATTCTACGGGCTAAAGAATCTCACCCAGCTGGTGCTTTCGGGAAATCAAATCACCCAACTGCCACCGACGCTGTTCAGCTCCACCCCGATGTTGCGATCAGTCAGCTTAAGCAACAACATGCTCACCGAATTGCCCGCTGGCATCTTCGACAGCATAGACTATCTGTTCAAGCTGGACCTATCGTACAATCAGCTGAAAACGTTTGATTTTCCTGACCTCAAGGTAACACTGCTGTTCCTGCACAACAACTCGCTGACCAGCCTACATGTGGGTGATCATGTGAAGGTGGTACAAGCGAACCACAACCGCATCGCGAAACTATCGGGCAGCGGTTTTAACATCACCGATCTGCTGCTGAGTGATAACGCCATTACGGACGTGACACCGATTATGCTGATGAAAAACATTTCGAAGCTTAGCCTAAGCAATAATCCTCTACAGCCGGACAGTGTGTTTGGGTCGTTGGAACAGTTGGAAGAGCTGTTTCTGAGCCATACCAGCATTATGATCAACGAGCAAACGTTTGCCAACTTAAGCTGGATGTCTTTGCTCGACCTGTCCTACAACAATATGACGGAGCTTGATTTCCGTATGTTTTCCTCCATGAACAAGCTCAAGTCCCTGATCGTTGCCTACAACCGCATTGAGACGATCAACTTTATCGAGCTGCGGGAATACCTGCCCGAACTGCGAGTGCTCGAGATCTGTGGCAATGGTTGGAACGCCACCTACATGGAGCGTATGCTAAGCAAGATGCGCAAACACAAGCTGCGGGCAGACATGCAAGGACTTTCGAACTCACTCATCTTCTCCTCCGTGTTTGTGGAGCTGTGCTCGGCGGGCGTAGAAACAACCACCAAGGCCGCGAACGACTACAGCGACTACTACGCGGAAGATTTTGGCGATGGCATCGAACAGGAAATTGCGGAATATGCTTCATCATCCCCCCGGCCGTGGTCGACAGTGTCCGAGCCGATGAAGGCTGGTCACATTGCGACGACGATGGCGCCAATGTTTGCGAATGAACCAACGGCTTCCGTTCGCTTGAACACAATGGTCACCGCGGACGTGGTCGTTCCTCCGGCAGAGCAGCAGCCGGTGGTAGGATCATCACCACTCTACGTCACATTCCAGGTTCTAGTGTACACGTTCTCCGTGTTCGGTATCGTTTGTCTCGGGGTGCTCGCTTACCATATGCGCAAGCGTCGATTCGATGTGCGTCGGGCCACGTCGGTCGACAAAGGAGATTCTGTGCGCCTTGTCTAAAACGGTGCAGAGTGCTGTGCATAGTGGACTGACACGTACAGAATGTGAGCGTAAGTGGAGCAGTAAATTTGTTTTGTGGCCTTCGGCTTCTGATTTGTTATGATGTTTGCTTGCACCTCGGAGCGATAAGCTTCCGTACAAATTTGGAACCGGTAGCTGTACAGTCATATCAACTGCAGTAGATGTGTGAATAGCCGTACATTTAAAATTTGTGATGAAAGTAAGAAGCGGATGTGACGAAGTTAAAAGTGGAATTAATAAGGATTGTCGGGAGGTAGTTTCACAGCAAAGAGTCAATAATTGATAACCTGCGGAAGGCAACATAAATAGTATACTCCAAAAGTGTCAGTAGATGTAGACAACTAACGGTTGTCTGCCTACATTGGTAAAAAAAACACAATTTTGTATGACAAAATGTTAATAAAAAGTATAATGAACGGTAAAAATCTATCATGCCGTTATTGTTTTCGCCAAGGATGACAATGCATTTGTTTACAGTAGTCGTAAAGAAAGCGAAAAAAAAAACAAATAAATGTTACTGGAAAATTTTTGATTCATCTAGATTCTAGCTGGAAATGCGATCAAAAAAAGGCAATTAACTTAATCGTGGCGAACGGTTTTATGTAGAGTGAAGTCTTGCTTATTGTTCTTATTTTGTATTCAAGATCCATTTTATGATCCGACCAAATATTGATCTCTAAAAGAGAGAACTATTTAAGCGAAATTGTATGCAAAATTGTTATAAAAGGTAACGATTAATCTGCTCCTTTTTCGGTATTTTTATGATTTAAATGTGTTATAGTTGACGATGAAATTTGGATACTAACGGAGAATCTCGAAAATTTACGCTAAATGAAAAATGAACCATAAAATGATTAAATTACCTCTTCGTTTAGTATCTAATGATCTACGCTGATAATCTTACATTTCGTGACACACATATCATAAAAAATTAACAAAAAATCACTTTCTCTTCCATTCGATCACTGAATGGACCATTACTGCGACTATCACTCTAATTTGTTCTATCAATTGAATAAGGTCATTAAAATGAACCATTTTGGATATCGAATAAACCATTCTTCTTCTTCTTATTTGACGCAACAACCAAAGTCCTGTTCAATACTCCCACGATACCCGAGACCCGATAGTCATGAACCGTATGGGCGGCTCGGTCTGAATTACCCGTTACGAGTTATAAATCGGCATGAATCGGCATGTTTGCGTAGTGGATGATCCGGACCTGTCTGAATTATATTTTTTATTAACATATTTTGAATAATAATTTTGGTGGTATCGGAACAAGGCCGATAGGGACCTAAAATTAAGATACTGTACAGTTCTTATATAAGTTTCTCTATTGCAACAAGACATGTATTTGAGATGACTACATAAATAAATACCAAAACACCGTACTTTATGTGCTCTAACAGGAATGGCCAAATGTATTTAAATTGTCTTCTCTCTCATTCCAATTCCAAACCGTAAACAAGGACAGTGGCCATCGCTCAACGGAAGTACTACTAGCGAAACTTCGCCTCGAATCGTTCGCAGTTATGAGCGGGGAAGCAGTAGCTGCTTTACTCGGCCGCATTCACCGTAATCGTTTTGCCCTTCGGATCGTCGAAGCGGTCCATTGTGCGGATATCCATCATCCAGGCAATGCCGTACGAGCCGATGATGATGAAGATAAGCACCAAGAACAGTCCGGACAGGATGCCACCGGTGGTAAATCCGACGCAGTACCACGCATCTCCGAACCGATTGTTTGGTGGTGCTACACCATCTGCGCCCGGCCAGAACGGTTGCAGCTGCACTTCCTCGAAGACGATCTTCTTCTGCAAATCGTAAGAATAGTATTCCCACTGATTGCAGCTGTACGAGAAGTGTTGATTAACGTGCACCCGATGGCGCAGATAGTACTCCTGATTGTCGAACCACACTCCCGTAATCTCCCACGAGCCTTGGGTCAGCAGGAAAAACAGATCAACCTGTGCTCCGGCGCCAGTCAGTCGAATCTGTACAACGTCCGTGGTGGCATTTTCGACCTTCGTGGCCTCCCCCAGCTGGGCAACGGTGAGCTCGGCAGCATCGGCCTGGCCGAACATGAACTTTTCGTACACCATCAGGAATCCATCGGTCTTCAGCTCCACCTTAGCTGGTTCCGGCTCTTGCCCGGCCTGACGGGTCTTGCGCACCAAGCTGGAATAGCTGAAGGAGGGCGTTTTGCCGGTGTAGATGGCCACAATGTTGGGATGCTCCTTTTGGAGGCGTGCATAAAGAGCATCGATGAGAGCATCATGTGACGCAAAGTCATCACCTGACAGATTCACCACCACGATTCCGCCCGCCTGTGGGACGATCCGTTCGCTGAGCGTTCCATCGGGCCTGAGCTGGACGCTTCGGGCGTTCGAACCTTCCAGCACGCTCAATGGTTCCTCTACACTCGGGAGGTACGACTTACGCTCCAGCTTCTGCAAATTCTTGAAACAAGTTTGCGTCTTCAGCTTGCACTGGCTGAGATCTTCCGCCGACAGTCGGTCTTCTGCAAACACGATGGTGAAAGTCTTTTCGTCAATCTGTGCCTCAACCAAGGCGCCAAACTCGGAGCTCGAATAAAGACTCAGTGCCGGAACGTACGTAACACTGGGAAGAGAGGGGAATGTAAAATAAAGCTATAATACCGACTCCTACTAAGCCCTTGAATACTTACGATGGTTTGCCCCAGACGAAAACTGGAACATTAGCAGCACGGGCACTGCCAAAAACGGCCAATGCCAGAAACAGGGTCACAGTTACCCCTAACTTGGCCATCTTTGGAGAGTGTACCGACGGCTGGAAGTTTTGGAAGACGAATATTTCGAGCGGAATGATGATGAAATGGAATTATCTGCGAGCACTTTTTTTGTCACCTGACTGTTTACGAACCAGTTGATCTCGTGATCAAAATCAGAGTGACCAGATTATATTGGCGATATTCGGTAGGCGCAACAATATTTTATCGGTAGTTCTCGGTAGGTTAACCCTGTCACTGGCAACCAAAAATACATCATATTCCAGGCAACCGGGCTACCCGGGTAGCCAGCGACTTTGGAGGCTTATAACTTTTGAATGCGTAATCCAATATTGGTGCAATATTCTGATGAAAATTAAACAAACTAAAGCAGTTTCTATAACTGTTCATAGATTGGTTCAACTCGCTACCGTTTTTTAGTTATAGCTTTTCAAAGTTGACAGGATTTTTTTGAAAATAATTACAAAATTTGAAAAATATTTTTTGCAGTACTTTACAAAATTTTCACAGCAAAATGGCTCCATAAGCTTTGAGAACTGTATGTTACACGTATTGTGTAAATTTTTCAGAAATTTTCTATGAGCGATAAAAAAGATAAAGGACTTTTGATTTGAATAAAAACCGTTACAATACAGTGGGCATAATAATTTTATAAAATGCACATCTGCGACAAATACAAAAACTTGATAAAAAGGTCTCTATTGGTAAGTTATGTTGATTATATATTGTAAAGACACTGAAATAAAACTATTAGTGTGAAGTTTATTTGATGTTGGTGTCTTTCTACCAGCAAGGGTCATAATGTAACGGTTTTTATTCAAATCAAAACTCCTTTATCTTTTTTATGGCTCATAGAAAAATTCTGAAAAATTTACATAATACGTGTAACATACAGTTCTCAAAGCTTTTGGAGTCATTTTGCTGTGAAAATTTTGTAAAGTACTGAAAAAAATATTTTTAACATTTTGTAATTATTTTCAAAAAAATCCTACCAACTTTGAAAAACTATAACTAAAAAACGGTAGCGAGTTGAACCAATCTATGAACAGTTATAGAAACTGCATTAGTTTGTTTAATTTTCATCAGAATATTGCATCAATATTGGATTACGCATTCAAAAGTTATAAGCTTCCAAAGTTGCTGGTTACCCGGGTAGCCTGGTTGCCTGGAATAGGGGTATTGAAAAATTTAATTCTAAAAAACAGGTTAATTATACTCAAAAAATTCTACGAAAAATTCCAGTAAAAGATGGCTGTGGATTACACACATATTCCAAATTTCAAGTCAATCGGATTTCTAGAATCAGAGAAATGAGCAATCAAAATCGATTTGGCTACCCGGGTAGCCGGTTGCCTGGAATAGGGTTAAAATTCGAAACTTAACTCGAGTTAAAAGAAGTGAAAGCGAAAGAAGTGTTAAGCGGGATGCGGGTGGGGGGGGTGGTACTATTGCGCAAAATGAAAGTTCCATTTCAAAAGAATATGCATCCTTTACCTAGGATATGGATAAGATTTGGTTCAGTGGTTACACAAATGAAGGTTTTTCTGAAGTGTCGATATGAAAATTGCACTATGAATTCTAAGCCAAAGAAGGACTAAGATGCACATTTTTTTTCTCAATGGTGGCAATTTCTTTTTCTCGGGGCTCCACGCAACCGCTTAGGGCCGCAACAGTGCTCCATCGGATACGATTTAATCGTACGTGCTGTCATTTGATTTTCGCTGGATTATTTTGATTTATTTGATTGTTTGGCTGAGTTTTAAAGTTCAATGAATAAAGAAATTGAGATTTTTTCCTTCAAACCCTAGATACATCGGTATACATCGGTATTTCTGGTCACTTTGCCCACAGGTCAAGGCGAGCTTTTTGACGGCCACCGTCGCAAAACCGTCGCAAAACGTCAAAACCGACGTCGCATGTACTGCAAACCGACGTCGCCAGCGAGCGAAACTCGCAACGATTTCGAGGCGCTGGCGACGGTCGTTTTTGACATTTTGCGACGGTTATTGACCTTTCGAGCGACCTTTTGCCCTGCGGGCCAGTGTGGCCAGATTATATTGGCAGATTTCGGCAGGAGCACTGTTGAGAACGCAACCATTTAACCTTTAAGTTGGCAACCGGATACCCGGGTTTTTTCTAACTTTAAAGTGAAATAACTTTTGATTCATTGCTTTTATATGCTGAAATTTTCCGTAGCCTCCCAACTTTTAATTTCTGATTTTTTGGCGCATAAAATATAATTTTAAACAGTCTGTAAGTATTTTATATTGAATTTTTTTAACTTTACCACGTAAGTTGGCAACCAGCATACCCGGGTATTCCATACATTTTGTATGGAGAATGACGTTTCTCTTCTTCCTCTTTTCGTATTGGGCTTATTTTCGAGTCAAATTCAAGCGATTCCAAATTTCAATTTGACCGTTATTTTTATAATAAAATGAAAAAAACTTAATGCATAAATGAAATAGAAGAGCATATATGGTCGGCATTACTTGCTCACAGCATTAAAATGTAGAAAGCATTGTTTGCCTATGAAAATCGTTAATTTTTTTGCATCAAAACGTGTGGAATACCCGGGTATGCCGGTTGCCAACTTATGTGTGTAAATCTGGTTGCCAACTCTACGGTTAACCGTCTTGTGTACGACCAAAAAACTTCACGTAATCGTACAACCGTCTACCCGGGTAGACCATACATTTTGTATGGAAGAATGATGTTTTTCGTGGTTAAAAGCGTATATCTTTTGAATTTCTTGTAAGATTTGAATGAAATCTGTCTTAAAGGTTCATAATCATGTTTTATAACATATCGTAGTAAAATTAGAACTTTAAAAATCTTATCAAGATATTTTTCAGTCAAAAATATGTTCTAAATCCACCACCATCACCGGCTAGGCCGCATGATTAGTCTTTTTCTAAGTTTTACTTACGTTTCTTTCAAAAGTTATATACATTTTTCAATTGTTTTGCTTGTTGTTTAAAAATATATGTTGACGATCTATAAAATATGCTCATCATGTTTTATTAAAAACTGGATCCGACCGGCTCCAGACAATTTCGGAACCTCCTCCACATAATTAGCCATAATTATTTCCATAATCCATAATTCCATGATCCATGATCCATAATTAGCTGAGTAAATAATGTTGAAAGGAATCTATAGGAGGCTATCTATAAAAAAACGATAAGTTTTGTTCAACAATCACGCAATCACATCGGGTGTTAGCTTCTACACTTGCGAGAAGATAAATTCGTTTTTTTACGCTATCATACAATGCCGTCTCTTTTGAAAAGTTAGTCCAGAGCCGTTGGTTCGGAGCCGTTGATTCACCGCCGGCTCCGGAGCCATTGATTCGCCGCCGGCTCCGGGGCTGTTGGTGCGGAGCCAGCTCCGGAGCTATTCGTGTGGATCCGGCTCTGGAGCCGTGGGTGCAGAGCCGGCTTCAGAGCCATTGGTGCGCTCCAAAACACCCATCCCTATTCGGCAGTAACACTATAACAAAAGTATGAATGTGTGTGTTAACTTTCAGCCAATTCTATTTCGTTTGCTTGAAGTGGTTGGTATAATTTTCAAAGAGGTGATTTCAGAGTTAATTTCAACATATTGTTACACAACAAGCATTAAAACACACAGCTGTCCACAATTGTAATACAACATTTACAACAATACAACAAAAAGACATAAGCATCCTCTCAAAACATGCGGCAAGGCTGGTTGGGGTGTTGGAGTTACAGCACATTTTTTATTGAAAAATATTGATAGAATTTTTAAAATTTTAATTTATAAACGTAGCTAAATCTCACTTCACACTTTTCACACCGAAAAAAACGTTTGGCTTTTTCGGTTTTCAAGTGGCAATTGAACCGGTTTATTTCTAAGATTTGACATAACAACTGTCATCGGGTTGCATCACTTCGCTTCACTCTCAACTGTCAGAGGTTGACGTTTGGGCACCTAATTTATAAATTTCTACAAATTTTACAACAATATGTTATAAAACATTACCCAAGTGCCACAAATCCACTAAACGGCCACTAAACGGCTTCTAAACGACTCAAGTTCTCTACCTAAACGGAATATAGAAAGACTTCGTTTAGCAGACGGCAAACGACTCATGCATTCTAAAAATAGCGAAAAAGCTGGTGGCGCTCTCTGTTGGTGGGATACCCCAACCAGTGGAGCTTCATCGCTTGGAGGAGAGCTTTCTCATTTCCTCTGTACTGTTGTATGGTTTCGCATTGAAGTTATGCATCGCTAGAACTAGAATGGCGATACAATTGTTTAAATACTAAACTCCAATGGAAACCACCAGCACTGAAGCAAGTTAGATTTGAGTAATGGTCGTTGGTGTTGATACCCACGTATCTGACCACACGACCATTAATGTAGATTTTTGCTCGGAAAGTTAGAAGGCTATATAGGTCATGATAAGATGAAACTTGTCGAAACACATTGCAAGAAAAGGATAGCAATATAATGATGAGTTGTAATACGCCATCTATTGATCAAACCAATGAAGCTGTGGAGCTTTCATTTTTTTCTATGGATATTCAATTTTCCAGTCGTTTAAGCTTAATCTGTGGCGCTTGGGTATAATATTGTAATATTGCACAGCAATCAGGCAGCGTGTACCTGCTGATACGCTACAAGCGTTCGACAGGAAGGAAAGCAATGAAAACTTAAAGAAAAAAAATAAGATATATTTCATTCAAATCTAACAAGTAATTCAAAAGATATACTCTTTTAGCTACGAAAAACATAATTCTTCCATACAAAATGTATGGCCTACCCGGGTAAGCGGTTGTACATGTGAAGGGTGTATAAACTTAAATAATTAAGAAAAATATTGAAACATTTTTGATATTTTTATTTTTGGCACATGGGTAGAAATCATCTTTTTTGAGGCATTTTTTAAAATTTAAAGTCGATACGATTTTTTAGTCCAAAGTTATTTTGAAATAAAGATGCGAAACTTACCCGGGTAGGCGGTTTAACACATGACGGTTAAAAGACTTTGCTCTTAATAATGAAACCTGCTGAACTATTGACTGACAGCAAATCTGCCAAACATGTTGAACACGGCACATTTTGTTTGATAGTTTCGAAAATATGCAAGGAAATGATGTGAAACTTAGTATATCAATAACAAATGAGCATATCTCTATTTAAAAAATGTATGTTGAGAAAATTTTCTACGCGTTTTTGCGTAATTATACCTATTTAGTTTCACTGCCGAAAACAGGTACAGTCTGTTCCCGAGTTACACGGTTCTCGACTTACACGGATTCGGAGATACGCGGTTTTTCAAATTTGACAGATTAAATGTCAAATTAGTACAATTTGCTTCAAGTTCGGTATAAATTGCATTTTTCCTAACAAATTGAAACCGCTTAAAAGCCAGAAATATTAAAATTTTCTGCACGAATCATATCAAATAAATGATAAAGTGTATAAAAGAACTAAATTAAATCAAAAACTCCGAGTAACCAATAGTATTTTAGTAAAAAAAACGTGAAATTCGACTTACGCGGATATTCGAGTTACGCGGATTCGTCGGGAACGCAGAAACCGCGTAACTCGAGAACAGACTGTACACTGCCGAATACTGGTACAGTTACCCTACTTCCAATAGATATGATTAATTTACCATCCAGAAATGCAAAATCCCACACAAAATGTATGACCTACCTGGGTAGGTGGTCATAAAGATGAGGGTGTATTTTTGGTCATAGAAACGAAGGTTAAATGGTTGCGTTCTCAACAGTGCTCCTGGTGAAATCTGCCAATATAATCTGGCCACACTGGCCCGCAGGGCAAAAGCTCGCTCGAAAGGTCAATAACCGCCGCAAAACGCCAAAAACGACCGTCGCCAGCGCCTCGAAATCGTTGCGAGTTTCGCTCGCTGGCGACGTCGGTTTGCAGTACATGCGACGCCGGTTTTGACGTTTTGCGACGGTTTTGCGACGGTGGCCGCCAAAAAGCTCGCCTGACCTGCGGACCAGTGTGGCCAGATTATATTGGCAGAATTCGGCAGGAGCACTGTTGAGAACGCAACAATTTAAATTTAATCTATAAGCGAAAGGCCACGGGAGTGACAAAATGCTGACAAAATTTTCAAAATGTGAGCTTTTGTCACTTTTTTGAGCTTTTGACAAAATTTTGTAACCTGGAGCAACCAGGAAAAAAAATGACAAAGGTTGACAAAACTTGACGTTCGTGAAAAAGCGTAAACAAACAGCTATTTGGCGCAGTTGTGACCCACTGTTATGATAATAATGCTAAAATGCATGATTCTAATTGATTTATGTACCTATTTAGTGCTTCTTAAACAAAATATCGATGATATTCAGATGTTGGAGCTTTTTTTCGCTCTCGTGTAAGTTTTTGGTGCGGCCACGAGAAAAGCTCTTTTTTGCAGTTGACAAGCAATTTTGACAAAGTTGAAAAAATTTGCAACATTTTTTCAGCTCCGTGGCCACGCGCTATATTATTTTAATGATTACCCGGCTAGCAAAGAGAATGAAAAAGTTTGCGACTTTCAGGCGAGAGGCATGTAGAAGCAGGGGTTGGAAATACACGGAATTACGCAGCGGCGTGAGCGTGTTTTGGTTTCCACGCAGTTTTTGCACTCACACAATAACATATATGTGAATGTGTGCGTTCACTTTCAGCCTGCGCGCTCAGTTTGGTTTTCTCGCAGCGGCATGCTGGTATCGGTGTCTTACTCGCACTAGAGCAGCGTGTTCGGGGAGAAACGGGAAGGAAGGGGTATGAGGAAAATACAATAAAACAGCGCGAGCGAGCGTTCTTTTCAGTGAGAGCGCCTCGTGTATTTTAAATGCATGCAAGAGAGCGCCGGTCTGGTGGTACAGTCGTCAACTCGAACGACTTAATAACATGCCCATCGTAGGTTCAAGCCTCGAATAGACCGATGTTAGCAATAAGTCACTGAAAGCCAAGCCCACTTCACTAGTCGGTACAGGCAGGCCTTGTCCGGCAGCGACTGTTGTGCCAAAAAGAAGAAGAAGAAGGAGCAAGAGAGCGCATTCTCCCTGTGGTAGCACTCCATCCGCCATTCATTAATTATCAGCCCAAAACAACGGACTTCGGATCCGATCTTGGGCCGGACCCCCACCGTGTGTTTCTACCTTCCCCTCACCTGAAAATTTCATTCTCTTTGTCTGTCGGGTAAGCTTTAACCGCCGACAGCGAGATTCAAATTCAAATTTAAATGATTTTCTTTGACGAAAAATTCTCGGAATCCACGCAACTGACATTTTCTACTAATTATGAACATTAAATTTTAACGGATAAAAATAAAAAGTGCCAGGCAAACAAACGTGCATCAGCGCGATAAATAACAAATGAGGTTAGCAATCCTTGAAACAGCATCCCAAGCGCCACAGATTAAGTTTAAATGACTGAAAAATCAAATATATGTGATTTTCGGTAGGATAAATGGAAAATCGGTAGTTTTAGGGCGGTCCCCAAGTGCCACAAATCCACTAAACGACCACTAAACGGCTTCTAAACGGCTCAAGTTCTCTACCTAAACGGAATATAGAAAGTGTTGCGGGCGCTAGCAGCGCCGCACGACATTGGTACTCTGGGTTGTCGTGACTGTGCGACAACTGACAGACGTTTCGGTGTCAGCGATCGGGAGGCTGCGATCGTGCGCGGAAGCCGATCGTGCCTTCTTCAGGGTTCAGCAGCGAGGGAACACAGACGTGCCGCGGACAGTTCATTTTAGCGTGTTAGCTTTAAGCAGTTTTGTAATATATGTTTGTAAAGTTTAAACGTTGTGTCCGGAGTTTTAATGTGTGCGAACAGACAGCGTCCACGGGCCTGCCCACGCCCGAATGCAGAGCCGATGGCATACGATTCTATCTTACCCATTAACATGAGAGGGACAGAGCTAATACCCCGAACGTACCCGAAAGGTATGCATGGTTCACTCATCAGGATCTAAAGGCAAGGACAAGGCAAAAGAGACACAGAAAAATTTCCTCACGGTTACACATGTCCTTTTGATGCGTTGTCTCTGCGTCTCGCTCGGTATCACAGCGGCATACGGCAGGTAAGCAGTACAAATGCTGCTACCTGATACGCACACATATTTATCGAACACAACTGTTCGGTTCGGCTCGGTAAACTTCACGAGGACGCCGGAACACAAGGGCGCAGACATTTTCATGATTTTGTATGACTTCGGCTGTTTTAGACCATACGTTTAGGCGCAGGCAATCGGCCTCCTTCCTATATCACCCCAACACCGGACGTTACAGAAAGACTTCGTTTAGCAGACGGCAAACGACTCATGCATTCTAAAAATAGCAAAAAAGCTGGTGGCGCTCTCTGTTGGTGGGATACCCCAACCAGTGGAACTTCTTCGCTTGGAGGAGAGCTTTCTCATTTCCTCTGTACTGTTGTACGGTTTCGCATTGAAGTTATGCATCGTTAGAACTAGAACGGCGATACGATTGTTTAAATACTTAATTCCAACGGAAATCACCAGCACTGAAGCAAGTGAGATTTGAGTAATGGTCGTTGGTGTTGATACCCACGTATCTGACCACACGACCATCCATATAGATTTTTGCTCGGAAAGTTAGAAGGCTATATAGGTCATGATAAGATGAAACATGTCGAAACACATTGCAAGAAAAGGATAGCAATAAAATGATTGGTTTTAATACGCCATCTATTGATCAAACCAATGAAGCTGTGGAGCTTTCATTTTTTTTTCTATGGATATTCAATTTTCCAGTCGTTTAAGCTTAATCTGTGGCGCTTGGGATACACCACTTTTTCATTGTTTTACTGTTCTGATTCTCTTAATCACAAAACCTGCCGAACGATTGGCTGACATCAAAGTTGCCGAAAAAAAGCACAATTTATTTGATATTTTGGAAAATACGTAATGAAATGGTGTGAAACTTAGTATGTGAATATCAAATAAGTACACTTTCACTGCAAAATTGTATTTTGTGAATTTTTTTACCGCATTTGTGCAGAATTTCACGTTTTTAGCTACCCTGCCGAAAATAGGTACACTGCCGAAAACTGGTACAGTTACCCTATTTATATACAGGCGGTCCCCGAGATACACGGTACCTCTTATACGCGGATTCGGAGATAGACAGTTTTTTTAATTTGACAGTTCTTTGAGAAAATTGTACTGTTTTGACACATCAATTGTAAATTGCCAAATAATTTCCGTTTCCATCCAATGTTAAAAACTTTTTAAAATGATTTAAAACTGTTATATTCAGTCAGGATCATATCAAATAATTCATAAAATTACTAAAACCGCTCCCTACTTGCAAAATTACACGAAAATTTGTGATATTTTAGCTGGAAATCACGAGATTCGACTTACGCGGAAATTCGAGATACGCGGTATTTTGCGGCCGTTTTCGGTCCCCATTAACCGTGTATCTCGGGGACCGCCTGTATTGAATTAAGATGCTGATCTGTGTGAGTTTGCCAATTTCGAACAACATAGAATGCATGGGTCATTGCAAAGTCGTGTATAGGTATCTTAATCATTACTGCCAAATGTCTTTCATGAAAAGGAACATTAATTTTGAATTGAAATAATTCATCGAAAGATTTCGCAACGTGACGGTTGCAAATGATCAAAACAAGAAATATTTTAAAGAAATCGAAAGAAACAAGAACTAGTATCCTTAAAGACTACAAATTGGTTAATGATATTGAAGTACTAGTATACTGTATCTCAATAAGTGTTAGATATGGAAAAATGTATATGTGTTTCTTCATATATACAGTTGTGTCACATCCAATTAATAAATCCATCAATTACAATTTGTCTTATGTATTTTCAGTATTCAAGACTTGTGAAAAAAGTCTTATGAACTGGTATGTTAACTTTAACATGAAATATTGACTATAAAATTACAATTGAAACAAAAGGAATGAAGTAGTAAAGTATTTTAATTGTTCATTGTACAAATAAATGAAATGAAGTAAATGACTATCAATAAAATATTAATCTGAAATGTTGAGGCACTTCTAGTTTACGCTATCATTTGATTTCATTTTTGAGTCGGCTTTACTTCATATAACTGGTAATATAACCACCTTTTTTTATTTACAAATTGAAAAGTTAAAAAATGACAGACATAATAAATTTTTTGTTATATTTTTGTTTTATTAAGCCTACAAAAATGTTGGATTTGTACAGGCTATAATATATTAAGAAAATTGTAATGGATGTCAAAACGCATTTAACCGTGTATAGTTTGGTTTGTAAAATCTATTGATCTGGGCAAATGTAAATTCTGCTAAGAAGCAGAATTCCATTGCAAAGAGTAACACCGTGGGGTTTTAAATAAAACTCCCATGATCAAATCGGTCCCATGGTACAGTTTATTATAGTATTCTACAACTTCAATGGCAGATAAATTCCGAAATTATTCCTGCAAAATTCAAATTAAATTTAATCATTTAAAGAATAAGCATCTAAAAGCATAATTATATGTAATACGAAGGTATTTGTCATTTGTCGAGTAGTACCTTTTCTTCAGCTTCTCCATCTCATTAATTCAATTAGATTACGTTTCTGGGAATTCCATGCCCCTAGTAACTTGCTTCCAAAGTTTCAATGGCCATTAAATAGCCTATTGAATCTTCATCGTATGATTTAGGTTTACATTAGCATATCATAATCAATTTTATTAAAATATCCATGTTCACCAGCTGTTCTCCGAATCAATATGTAAAGGAAAAACCTCAATTCATCCCAGTTTTTTTTATTTTCAAATGAAATACATACTCATCATCACGGTTACTTGCCACATTACCTGGGAATGAAAGTGGTCAGAAGATCTGACAGAATTATTTTATTCGAAGAGATAACGATCCAAAAAAATCAATCACCTGTTGCCAGGATATCAATGTTTTTTAAGAGTTGTTAGAAATGTCAAGGTGAATTATTTCTGCGGAGTCACTGTATTAGTTTAAAAAAACAAATGTGTGTTAGTTGCTTTAAATATCAATATTGTGTTTAGTTTATTTTTCATGTAAATTAGTGAATAGTACAACTGACGGCTTGAGCGACGCATCGTCCGGATCATCTTTGGCGATGTGTTCGAGCATGGAGCGTGGAGGAGAAGGATGAATCACGAGCTTGCTGAGCTGTACGGCGAACCGAGCATCCTGACGGTGGCAAAGGCGGACAGGATACGTAGGCTGGGGCATGTCATGAGGATGCCGGACTCATGCCCGACCAAGATGGTTTTCTACAGCGATCCCCAGTACGGCATCATGTTCGGCAGTTCATGATGTTATCAATGGATTAGGTTCTTGTTTTTTTTTTAAACAAAATTATAATAATGATGATTAAAGATAGCATTTCATTTTAAACAAAAGTAAACATTGAGTAAATATTGTGAATTATAAAAATTGTAACTTCATAGTATTGATACTAGCACGTGTCATATGTGGTTCTGAGTGCCTTGTACAAAGAAGACAGAGGAGATAAAGCATTCCCGGCTGTAGGTGTAGGCTCGGGATGTCTCTTGGCATGGCCTACTTGGACGAGGTGCTGTGTTGGTCATGTTGGAAAGGGCTGCAGATCACCTATACAGGTGCTACCTCTTACTTGTGACCTGGGCATGGTTGCATAGCCACATTCCTTTTATACTTAGAAATTGTTTGTAACATTTAATTAACCCATTAGCGCAAGATAATTCGTCTACCTCAACCCTGTGAAGGGGTATGAGGTGGGACATATCATCATCATCATCAACGACGACGTTGCACACTCCAGATAGTCATTTATTTATTCATTGGAATAATTGTCATAGAGCAATGAAGGAATGCTGCAGAAGACTATTCTATAATCGAAATTGTCATAATAAAATAATTTAATTTACATTAAATTTCTGAAGAATTTATGGTACGACATTCATCTCATTAACAACTCATTTACATATAGCCCAGCGACAACGTTTTATACTTGCGATCTAAACATTGAGATAGTTCTTTGTACCTAAAAAACAGCTCAAAGAGATTTGTATAGCATTTGCAGGAACATAGCAGTTTTTAAAAATATTGCTATGCTCATCATTTATCAATGCTGTTGAAAAATTATCCATACTTTATTTCACTAAACCTGAAGCAAGTTAAACAAATTGTCCAGAAAGAAAAAGCCATAAAGTGAATTAAAAGCAGAAGACAAAGAGACTACACATTATAAAAGCTGCAGACTCAAGCATGAAGGTGAAAAGATCCGACCATCAAACGGTTGCAAAGTGATGGTACTGGCACGGGCAATTCTAATGAGGCTCTATTTATTTTGCTTGGTAACGAATGTTAGATGATTCGTCACAAATAAAGTTCACAGATGGAGCATGGGCACAAAAATGACTAAAGTGTCCTTGTTTCTGAGGAATATTTTTTTTTTCTAAATGTTTTTTTTTTAATTTAAAACATTAATTCACACAATATAAAGAAGAGTTTACTAATATGTATTTTTCTATATCGTTTTTATTAAGATCGTTAAAGATTTTATTTTGAGATATATAGTAAGCATGAATAGAAGAACCATCCGGGAGTGGTGATTGTGAGAGCAAAACTCTTAGTTTCGTGCAAGGAACCGTACCCCAATCCTTAAAGCAGCTTATTGCATACCATTCACGTGAAAATGGAAGTTTAAATAAGCCAATCGGATGCTGCTTCACCGATGCATGACACTTTTCGGTGTCCTTTCATTTGTTTCCAGAGGCAAGTTCTTGGGGACTTTGGAGTTCGACTTGGTGTCCTGGTTTTCTGTTTCCTCCCTCTGTTTGATTGGTTGTTATTTATGGTGCACGCTTTTCAATGCCACAAGCTGCCGATAACTTGGTTTGGGAGTTTCTTTCCATGACTTTTAAATTGAATTTTACATTTCATCCTTTGCCTGCACTGTATTGTCACAATAGTTGTTTTGTTACCGCTAGCAGTTATGGCAGTAGAAGCAACTAAACGAAATGATCCAAAGTTGAGGGAAGGGAATTAAAATAATAATAATATTTAGCACGAGTAGATTGAATCTAATGGTTAATAAGTTAGTTTTCATTACATGTGGAGTATAATCGCGTACAATTTTGCTTTTCCTATTAGTTTAGGAAGATTTTAAGCAAAGAGAGATACTACCAAAAACGGAAAAGCAAGGAATACTTTGCAAGGATAAATCAGTAGAATGGGTTATCGATAGAAAGTTGTTTTAAATAGAGTTGTATGTGATCATGCTCGATACAATCTGTGTCATGCTCAAACGCGTCAACCGGTAACTGTATCAGCCCCGATGTGCGGTTGATGAGCTCAATAATAAATCTAATCTGGTGCTTGTTAGCTCTGACGGTTCAATTTAGTTATCTTATCAGCGTTCAATTATTGGCGATGATATGTCAGTGAGCATCGAACAACCAGTGCAATTGCAGCCTTCTTCGTTCCTTTGGAACACTAACAGCAAGCACCCATACTTTAATGGTTGAATAGAAGCCTAAGGTGCGCTGAGGTACGATGTGGAGCGAAAAGGAAGCTTGGAGACATTCAGATATCTATCAGCTTTCGGTTGAATAGCTCATTTAATCGAATTACCGTGTCCTACTTCTGGCTAGTTGGATTTTCTCTTATCACGCTAATTCAATCACTAAGGCTGCGATAACGTATCGCATGTAGTTTTGAAAATAATATACGAACATTTTGAAAGTAAATTTATAGACAAAATGCATAAAATAAATTATAAAATAAGGCATAAACCTGAACTTTTAGGAATTCCGACAAACTAAATAGGTTTAATAAATGGGTTCAAATTGTTTGCAGTCAGCAGTCAACCATACATTTGCGGTTAGCAATGTATAATAGCTTAAATCAATTTCCAGTAATATGCATTTTGCATGCTGTCTGTGCAAATAACAACTGATTCATGCTGTTGAGTATATTTGAGATATCTCACTCTTCGAACACTTTGCACTATCTTCCATAGCACGGTTGTCCTCGCTAAGAAGCTTATCGAGTGGTTTATTGAATTTATCTTACATTCGGTTTGCTATCGAGGATGATCTTTGCTTGGATTGTAGGGATGTACAATTGCTGAATAGTGTTGAAAACTTGAAACCGCAAACCATCTTCTCAACTTGTCCTCTTACGTAGCTCTGTATTTTGCTATTAAATAATTCATAAACCTGTTTGTGGTCTGCGAACTGGCTAGCTGTGCTACCGAACTGGTGAACAATAGCTTAAGTTGTTGGTTAAATTCACATCCGGTTCGTCTCCCTATAGCATAGAATTAAATAATACAAATGCGTCTAGTAAACTTTTATGATCACAATATTGTATAGATCATTACGCATAAAACAGGAAAAAATAGGTTATAGAAGGTGTAAGGATTTTTGTTTCAAAATTGGTTAAAATTGGGAATAACATCAACGATGGTTTTTATTACTGTTCATTCTATTGCGATAGATCGATAAAATCCAGACTAAATAAGGATTGTGAGTAGCAGCATACAGTATATTTTAGTCGTGGTTTGTTTTTAAATAAATGGTAATTACTGTATTTTAGCGTGTGTTACGAACCCGTTAGGTCAAAAATGACTAAAATCAGATTAGCGGGGTCGTTACGCACGGGTAGTAGTTTTTCGATTACACTTGAGACATAAAATTAGATTATGTACACACATAGTCTAGTGCATGGTTATCCACAAAAAAAATACGGGAAAATAAGTAGTGTTGCCAATGAAATGCACAAGGTAAAAGAAAAAGGATTAGAATATAAGGAAACAGTTGAGCTCACTGGTTATTTAAATTGTTTGTTAAAATTCATAGTTCATTCGCATGCGGTCAAAAACTAAGCTCCAAAAGAATACAAAGGTAAACTGTGGATCTTCCATTCATTTGTACTGGAAGCACGAAAAAAATGTAAATCAAATTGGTCTGATTAAAGCTGTTGTTATTGTTTTCAAATTTTGTAAAAAAAATATATTGTTTTTTTTTCAAAAAATAATGAATAATTTATCATTAAACACGGGCGATCGTTGTACACGCTGAAATACACTACCGTAATCATTAGTAATTAGGATGAAGTAGAATACATTGTATGATCAAAAATCCCTAATTTTCCCCAAAGAAATTTCTATGGTATTGTGTTGCATGAATGTGAATTTGTTTAATGCATTAAAAATACTTTGCCTTGAACCTTATGTACAAATTTTGGGTGTGAATTATCTAACGAATGCGCCAATAACGATAGCTTAATTACCAGCAGCAGCTGTGTATTAATGTTTCGCTGATGTTATCTTTACAATAAAGTAGTGCTATGATAACGATAGAAGGTTGAAATATGGTTGCTATTCTTTTTGGTACACATTGGCGAACATCGTTGCTTCCTGTAGTATTTGCATTAAGGTTGGTTGCTGTATAAAGATACAATTAACATTTGAAAGATCCTTTAGATTAAGATTTTTTATTCTGTGTAATAAATAAAATTTCTAAAAGCATGACTAAATATTAATATTTATCATTTGCATAATATTTGAAGATATTTTCTTTAGACTAGTACATTTTTAAAAGGCTACATGAAATTATTTTGATGTAGTTGTATGACGATTTTTAATTGCATTGAATTGATATTCAAAAACCGAAATTTATCTAAATTTTTGAATTCATTCAAAATCATGTGTTTGTTGATTCATTCAAATGCAAAAGAAGTCGGTTTTATTAAGGTAAACGCTTTCTGGTCATTAAGCAAACAAAGCCATAACCGAATATAACCGTCCATAATACGTGAAAGCTGGTTGAAATGGTCTTTTGAGCATATTTGCATAACGAATGAAGCACATGGGACTCAAGCCAAACTAGCCGCCACTGAGAAAGTATAATAACCATCTTTTTGTGCATTTCGAAAATTTGCTCTTAGTACACGGCGGCGATGTGCAGTATGTTCTATGCTTCACAGTCGGCAAAATATTATAAAAAATATAAATTTTCCATTGCGATGGTATCTGTTTTCCACGCTATACTTTATACTAGCAATAGATTTTTAAGTAATTAAGAAAAAATAAACTATTTATCTCATTAAAAATTATTCTGTATTATCAAACATTTATGTGTATTTTGACCTTTTTCAAATGGTACCACAGTTTTTCTGTGCACTGTGTCTTAGAATACGTCATTCATATCCGTAGTGATGTGTCGGACATAGGATTCTAAGCACAGGTCTATTCCTGTCTTCCTAATAAAAAGAAAACAGGTTATAAAAAGGATCGCCATGAAATGGTCGAAAAGCATTTGCACCGACTGTGAACGTGTTTTAGCAGTGCTTCCGGTGATTATTCAGCAAGAACGACTGCTAATCCGAAGAACGGGCATGTTTCCAGCTAGCGGCGGAAAAAAACGCAAACGATAGTAGTTTTCGGTCCTCATTGGCGTCCTTTGCTGCCTCACACTGACTGATGCATACGGATTGAGTTTCTGGCGCAAGAACAACTCTATTTACTTTTGGACACGATTATTTAATTTATACCGAGAGCCATCGCTGGCGAGAATAGCGTGGGAGCAGGTGGAAGAACTTTCTGTTTGACTTCTTTCGATTTAGTTGTGTTTATGGTTTCTCCAGATTCCATTTATGCATAATGCAATCGGCTTAGTGTTTTTTTCTTGACAAAGCAATTTGGCAGCTTTTGTAGTCGAAAAGCACTTTTATTTGATATCTGTGTGCTTTTGTCGGTCTCCCGTTTTACTCGTCGTGTGGTGCTTGACTAGTGAGTTTTAATTAGTGACCTCATGTGCATTAAAACTTGGACTAATTCGGAGTGATACTTAGGATTTTTTCCACTTTTGATTTTCCCTGATACGGTAATTTTCATATGAAATTTTACAAGGAAATTCTACGAAGAAGAAAACCAATTCAATCCAATTTCCAAAGCAAATAAAAAGTAGAAATTTTTGTGATTGTGTTCAATCGGTCAACTAAGAGATTGGCCATGAACGGTGCTAAGGATTACTGGTGTTTCATCTGGTATATCAATATAATATGCCGCCCAAGTAGAAGAGTAAGTGTTTTTTTTATTTTACTTTGCTTTGCATTTAAAGAATATTTATTTTTCTCAATAAACTTTTAATTTTGTTATCCAGAAGGAACGGATTCGGTCGTATTGCTAATAAACTTATAATAATCACATACAAAATCAAAGTTCATTAAGTCTAAGAAATAGAAGGTTGATCGAATGAAAAAGTTGTGCATATTTTGTTGCATTAGTATTTATTGTCAGTCTTTTGGAATAGGGTTCAGGTGAGAATTGAACCAATTCTTACCATTATAGGATTTGTCACAGATGGCATCGAACAACTAGATCATCGATAACTACGTGTAGTACTTAATTTTCTAGTTTTGCGTAAATTTCATCGAAAATTAATATGCTTCTAGCTAGCATAAACAATTCAATTCATCACAATGCTGCCCGATTCTTGCAATTCCTTCACAGAAGCGCACGATGCTAATTAATGTGATACAGCATAGCACATCTGAATAACGTACGTGTCTTGGAATTGACACATTACCAAGCCTACATTCCAAACAGCCTCACTACGGTCGCCATTAGCTCGAGCATATTAATTTCACTCGTGAGTCAACCCGTCGGAAAGCGATTACTTTGCTAAGCTTCACACAACAAGAGCCCGCCCGTTCACGCCCCTTTTCGATCAGCCACTGCGCGCTGCACAAATATGTAGAAAGGTACGAAAAGCCCGTCATATATTTCATATTTGATTAAAATGTTTGCATTCCAATCGGCTCTTGCCATCTATAATTCAACACGCTTGGTCACATGGTTCCTCCGCGATCCCCTAGCCCTTTGTTTCCACTGCAAACACCCTTTGTCTCTCACGGTAAGCAATTCAGCAATTGCAGCACATTCGCGGCAGTACGGCCGGCCACTGGACACACACGATAGAGGTGAACGCAAAATGGTTGGAAAAATCATAAAGGGTTAGCAAGGGCCTGGGCAGCTCATTACTCCATTTTCCTTATCGGAGGTAATGTAGCATGAGCCTTCCGGCGTTGGTGAATTATGGGTGAACTGATTTCTGCATCGCATTGTGTAATTAGCTCACCGTTACCGAATTCGTGTATCCGGTGGCAGGGGAGAAAATGGGTTTTGTGAGGATTTTGAACGCCGGATGTAAATTCTGCCCCGGATGGTGTAATTTTGATCACCCTGCCCGTCTCAGCTCGCTGGAGGATAACGCATTGGAAGCGTAAAGTCAGCACGGTGCATTGCATTTGCAATATTTTTTTTTACATTGTATACCTCACCGATTTTTCCTGAAAATTACGTAAACTCAGCTTTATTACGGCAATGGTTTGCATGAAAGTTAATTAAAAGACATTAAAAGTCATCCTTCAGGCAAAGAACATTAACGACTTTCTAAGAATTAAATTTCTTTGTACTACTTTTTTCTATGAGGCTTAAGACAGATTCATTATCGTAATTGAATCTTGACATTAAACCGTGAAATATATTTTTTCCTCAACCAGAAATATACATTTGTAGGCAATGCACAAGAAATAAATGTTACCAAATACATAATACAAACAATTGGCTGTGTTGCATCCTTTTATTTCAACTCTACACAGACCCGAATCGAATAACAGTACAATTTGTTTTTGCCTTTCCGAAGTACTACGATGTATCAACTGCTATGAAATTTGGTTACATTGACGAGGCAATAGTTTGCGAACCATGTCAAGTATACCTACTTGAAAACCCGAATTCGGTTGACAAATTGAAATGCATTCTTTTCTGAAGAGCTCTCAGCATTGTTCCGAAAAGAGAATAAGAAGGAGTAGATAAGATGCATCTCGTTTCATGTTTTTCGGAGGGGAATAATCGCTCTCATTTCTAACGATAAGCCTTTTTTTACGATATCTGACGTCTTTCTACAACACAGTTCGACTTATAAACATATCAGTACCGGACTACAACTTACGCTGTTAGGTGAAGCATTAGCAGGAACTCAAAATACGTTATTTCTTAGCTGAAGTAGTTCTTAGACCAAACGTTATTTTGAGAAATAACAACTTTGAGAACTCTCTATGTATTAAAGAACGTAAAGGTGCATGCAACGTTCAGTCGCATAAGTGTTTGTCTACTTTTGCCAGTTTGTACTCATCTTGCTATATGTATATTGGTTAGAAGTTTTAATAAAAACTTTGAAAGGTTTAACTATTTCCTGCATATAGTTTCACGCCGCTTGTCCGTAATTTTAGCACCCTGCAACAATATATTTTCCTGTTATTTTCTTGTTTCGCACTTGAGTTTAAAGTGTTTTACTAATGTATTAGCAGCAAAACAAAAACTGTAATAGTTTAACACCTGGTCTCCTGGTGCTTTTTCGCGCTATTAGTGTTGCAATCGGTCTTACATGAAATATGCAAACAAGCGCCGTATTATTTTGACCCTGGTAATTTAAAGATTGTCATATCAACTCATTTTGTTTTGATCTTACTGTCGCTCTACTTTTGGCTAAGGTTCTTCCCTAGCTAAGGTGTAGTATTTTGTACGTTTTTAGCATCATCTCTTAGTTAGTACAAGAGCAATTAAGGTTGACTCAGGCAAAAAATGCATAAAATTTAACCTGTTCTCAACGAAAAGGAACACAACCATTACACAGAATGCAGCATTGTCAATGTTGGACCGTTCATTATTGTTGAATGCTCCAATTGCTCAGCTTAACACATTCACTGACTGTGGAAATCGTATGCCGCCGGCTGTCGTTTGCTTACTGGAAACATCATACTCACCTTTCCTTGCGTACTAATTATATTGCGACTTCTCAAGAGCTCTCAGGATGCTAAAATGATGTGCCAAACCATTTCACCCAGTCGCTACTAGGTGATTATGCTGAGTATGGAACACGTGCCCAAAGGATTGTTCGCCTTGGGATGAGAGGAGGCCCCATTGCACCGTGAGCTTAATTAAGTCTTATTTAATATTTTGTATTGTGTTTTGAACTCTTAAAAAAAATGACTCACCTTCATCTACCGGTTTTGTTCAGCAACATGGCATGAAAGCAAATATCGCGGCAAGTATGTTTATGAGACGCTACTGAGTATTGCTATGTTATGAGTATATCGTGAGAAGAATTGCATGGTGGAGATAGGTTGGTTTTTTTCTTTTGCTTCTTTAACGTTAACTTATTTCGCTAAACACAAGCGACCAGCGGTTAATGTGTGAATGGAGGCAGTTTGCCAGAAGTGAAATTAAAAAAAATCCGTTCGTATTGAATTATCTTTTTCGTTTGATATATTGGATAATTTTGTTGTTGAATGTCTGGACTTTTACGTAAACTTTGTTAGTGTATCATAAGCTTATATTATCTACGCATCATGCTGTGAGTGTTGATGCGCTCTGGCAATATAGTAACTGGCCGTATTCTCATTAAAATATATCCTCTTATCTAGGACCGCAAACGTATCGTATCTACTTGCTTCATAATAGCTGCTTTTTAATCTCCTGGAGGCATTTCGTTCATTTCAGCTACGAGTTTTTGTTTGTTGTATCCTAACAGTCACCGCAGCCGCACCTTAAGTAGATTACATTCCACGTGCCGTTTTACACAAATAATTTGAATAAACCGCACACAACTATTACTCTCGACTACTCATAGCCACCGCCTAGTACCAAGCTCTACGTCTATTCACTACAGAATACCCGTATAAATGTGAATGAGCCATAATCGCAATGCTAACCGGCATAAATTGTAACAATTCAGAGGCGCGCTAGCTCGCGATGAAAAGCACACAACTCCTAGACGGCGTGGTTCTACTTTATGGCAGCTACGTGTTTTAATTAATGGTTTTAGTCGGCGAGTTTCTCGATTCGATGGATAGCTGAAGGATGTTTCCTGGCAGCACCACAACATTCTCTGGAATGGCTCCCCCTTGCTCGGAAGGAGAATAGAGCAGGGTGGCTGTAATTTGGTTTTGTAATGCTCAACAATCAGAGGTATACACCTGCAGCCGCTTCCTTTGATTTCAATGTGCAGAGTGGTTTTATTCTCTATGTGTTCCACTAAAGGTAGTATGGCAAAGCGCCATAGATGGTCAGTGGTTTGTGGATGGTGTAAAAATTTAATTTATCGTCTAGCGTTGGTGTACGTTTCACCTCTTTTTCTCATGTATTGAAATTGTGTGGTTGAATGCTTGTGGTTACTGGAAGGCGTATATTTTCAATTGTAAATGAAATTATTCTCTTTTGAAAATGCAGTTATTTTCAACTAAGAACTATACAATTATTTAAAAAAAAGCAACCGCCTAGACGACATAATGTAAATTGCCATTACCTCATATGACGGTTCATAACAGTACAATTGTTTGAAAATGTTCATCAAAATTATTAGATCGTAATAAATTTTTTTCAGATATTAGCTTCTGACGATGTAAACAAATCATTGTTTTGTGGGTCTCATTGCGCTTCCGATCAAATGAAACAACAGTTTCATTGAACATGCATATTTTTAATAATTAGTAAAGAAGGATCAATTTGGTTGAAAAAATAAAGTCTCTTTATGTATGGAAAAGGAGACAGGCAGTTGGCAGTGACCTCAGCCTGGTATACCAACATTCAATGGTTTTTGAAACAAATCGAAAAAACAGCTTAATTTCATGTTTAAATACGTTAATTTTATAAGTACAGAAGACCCTCTACATAAAATTTATTGGCAATACGATGATTCACATATACGATGAATTTGACAGTTTGTAGGTGTCATTTTGCTTAAATTGAAGAATTTTTGTCAATCCTCCAGCTACCTAATATTTATATAAACAAAACGATGTTTTATTCGGGACGAACGGCTTTGCCGTATTACGTATTAAAGATTGTTGTGATAAAAATGTTACATTCTACTAATACTATTGTTGTTATTAAAATACACGACATATTAGTTTTTATTATTTAACTTCGGTTATAAACAGTCTTCAGACATACGAGTTTTTCAAACACTTTGATTTAGAAAAAATATTTCGGTCCTAATCACAGTCATATGTCAGCGGTCACCTGGAAGTATACCTGCGTTTTTTCTTCGACGCATACATGCTTTTTTCTGAAAAATACGCTGTTTATTTTGATATATCTATGAGTTTTTGCCGTTTCCTTTTAATGTATACACAATATTTCTTTGTTAAGCAGTTATATGCGTGCTTTAAGGTTTCGCTGTTTAACAAACCTAAAATTCAATTTTAAGGAACCTGGCCCATGGTAATTGTAATTTTTTTTTCGAAAACAAAGAAAATAATATTATATTTGAAACTTGTTGTGAGCTGTTAACCCAGCTGTACAAAACAATATTTCAGACATAAAGTTTGTTAGAACGAGTTCTGTTGTTAATGTCTTTTTTTCTTTACAGTTTTTTTGACATCACGGATTTTGTGTCTTTGGCTCAACAACCGTTGTCGGTCAAGGCCTGCCTGTACCACTTGTGAGGTTGGCTTCAGTGACTTATGGGTTATTCCCCCATGCTAGGATAGTCAGTCCTACGTATGGCGGCACGGTCCATTCGGGGCTTGAACCCATGATGTTATGTCGAAGGGCATGATCATGTCATACCAGATAAGGACTGTACTATGAGACACAAGGAAATATAGCTCTGAAAAATTCAGTGAATATGTAATAATAAATAACTTGCTGAAACCAGATATTTTTCATCACATTTTGCAAGAACTATATTTTGCTTTTCATCATTAATTTTAACTCATGCAACTCTCAGGAAATTACCGCATCAAAACCGTGGTGTATCTTAACATCCGGTTTATGCAGTAGAAGGAGTCATTCGGTATCCCACTCCGGAACTTAAACTATTTCGAGTGATATAAACTATTTCGAGTTTGACAGAAGCGAGACTGTTGTTGGAGGCTTTCAAGCAAGACTAAATCGTAGGAAAGGGTCGTATGACATATATGAAAGGTGCTTAATAATGCACATGGTTGGTCAATTTTACTGTACCAAAAAGACAAATGCAGATTGGACAAATGTGATGTTTTTTATTGTTTTGTTTTTTTTTTTTTGTAGACAATATAACAGACACGTTGATGCTCACTAAAAGTGTAGCAAAAAGTGGGAAAAACAAAGGCTATGAAAACCATCCAAGAAAAAATATAATAAATATCAAGTGTTGCTTAATGGGATTATGATTAGCAACCGAAGCTTGAACGGTCGGATAAAGTGTTTTGTTTTACGGTTTCCGGATGACAAATTTAGAGTTTTTGGTTTGGGATTCTAGCGAAATCCGGCGTGATCCTGCTTCATGGAAAGAATGACGCGGCAGCTTGTGAAATACAACCTGTTGGCTAATTCAGATGGTTTTTCAAGTAGGAATATTTGTTTAAAGTCAAGAATAGGTTGCACTCTATTATGACTAGTTATGACTATACAATAAAACGAAATAAAATTCGAATGTTATAATTGTTTGTAAAAGATAAAAATTTTAATGTTTATGATTAGTGACACGACCTGTCCCATTGTACAGTCGTCAAGTCATACGACGTGCCCAAAATGGATTCAACCTCTGTATGGATCGAGCCTTTCATACTAGTGTTAAGGAATTTCGTTAAAATAAATAAACGGATTATTTTGTTAAATAATTCACAAGAGATCAAGGGTTTCAGTTCGCATATTTTGTTGATTTGGCTTGGTCAAAATTCGATAAGCTGTAGTTCCTTAGTGACATCCTCTTTACTAACCGTCGGGATGTCTTTATTTTCCACCAATAACTGAACATGTTTCGAGGATAAGGAAACGTATCAAGCATGCCTTTACTACCCAGTATTATTTTAAACTTTATCTTTTTTGCTGCAATTAGCGTTGTCGGTCAAGGTCTGCCTGTCAGTGACTTATTGATTGCTCATAACAGGACAATCAGTCCTACGTTTGGGGACTCGGTCCATGCGGAACTTGTACCCATGACGGGTATGCTGTTGAGTCGTGCGAGTTGATGACTGTAACATGAAACCGACTAACTATTTTAATTAAACTAATTATTTTAAACTCAGAATTATATTAACAGACATAGTTCGTAGATAAAGTCTGGGACTAAAAACAAAATAATTTTTTTTATACATACTTCATATTCATATTATATCATATTATAATCTCCTCCAATCCGTTTTGCAGTGTGAGTACGACTTTTAATGTTATAACTACAATTTATTAAATTAAAATTAGCTAAATTTATGAAACAAAATCCAACTTCATCATACATACATTAAAAATTGAATTATGATACATAATAAATGCTACACAATTTCCTTTTCTTTTTCCGCTTACCGCGATTTGTATTGACGAAATGTGATAAATAGAACGAAACACACGAACAATAGCACCTTGCTAACAACATTGATGTGGTAAAGAACTGAACGATTTTGTAAAAAGGATCGGAACGAAACGGCAAAAAAAATGAACGGAACTTTTGTACTAGGTTCAAAACGCAACGGCCAACATTACCACATACGTAGGTGGGATATGCACTGTTCCTCTGGAAAATAGAAAGTTATGTACATTTCACTTGAAGTTTATTTTAACATTGACTAACTAAACTAAAAGTTCAACAGCAAACTTTTTTTCCTTGGTCACTTCCATTAGATAAGTAAAAATGCAAGACAGCATTGAATTCTTTTGTCCTTCAGCTCTGTTCTGAAACTCAAAGTTGAACGATCACATCCTCGCCTTTTCCCCTCGAGTGGTATGCTGCCTTCAATATTAATTCGCTTCATTCATTTGCGTTTGACTAATTGTTATCGAGCAGCAGAAATCTTATTGTGACAAATTGCGAGACATTGCATCTGATGAAGGACAAAAAGTTAGGATGTAAGGGATGGCATGTACGGAAGGGATCTCGAATGCTGAAGGCCTCAATTGCTGTGCAGTTTGCTGTACCAAATATAAAAGAAGGCATGTGAATCTACTCTGAATCATTGCAATTTTGAGAACTGTAGCATTCTCTATGGCACCTTCTTCATCCCCAATTGAGATGCAACGAGATGGGAAAATTTGAAAACAAATTGACAAAGACCAAATGCGGAATCTCTTACCCGTCAGTTTTCTCGACCGACACCTCTTTCCATTCTGATAGTGAAAATTCGAGTCGGAAACGGCTCTACTTCACTTTATTTGGATGTGCCTGCATGTGCTTTCGGCGTTTTTTTGCTCCCTTAATGGAGGCGGTAGACCAAATACCAATAGACCGACAATTTCATCAACTCTATGTACGACGCAAAAGCGTTCCATTCTCACTTCATACCTCACGGGGCACAAAAGTGGTGGTCATAATCCACATACTCTGCATATTCCATCAGATTTGTATTTTCGGCATCCTGGTGTGATTTCGACGCACATTTTTTTTCGTCAATTTATAAGCTTGTACTAGCCGGGAGTCTGGTTTCTTCTCTGCTAGTGCTGGAATGTGCCTCATTTAGCACGAGTTTAAAAAAAACCGCAAATAGTCCCGAGAGTGCTTATAGTGCAATATAAGTACTTTCTGGTTGCTTCGGTGTGGGCGCAAACACATACGTAAAAGTATTTTTATTCTGTTTTACTTGTTATGCTTGAAAATAAAATACAATTTAAAATTTCCGTCTTTTTTATAAAAATTTTTAAAAAAATATAGTCATAAGTTATACAAATATTGCACTGTTAAAAATCACACTGCATAGAAAATAGTTAAATAGTGTTTGTTTGAAATACATTATGTAATATTTTCTCATAAATGTACACAATTCTATATTTTTTGTAACATTTCAAGAGAAATATAAATTTTAACTGATTTTACAACCGATTAAAGGTTGAGTCCTAACCGATGGTAATTGAATATTTCATAGTGTTAGATGTTTGAATGAATTTGTAAAGAACGCGATGAGATTGCTGGCAATACGAAAAAAAAGAAAAAGAAAGATGAATTCAACTGAGCTAAAACTGTAAACATTGGCGAGAAGACCAAATGTCAATACTATTACCAAAAGCCGTAGGTTGGCAAGTGGAATAAATGGTCTATAGTATTAAAAAATGATCGAGATGGTCGAAAGTAGCGAGGAGTACGATTAAAAAAGGGTGTGATTCACAAAAATGGGTTAAAATCAAGATATTTTTAAGAATGTTTATAGGGAGGATTTTATTGAAATCCGATTAAATTAAACGAACAACTTTTTCAGATATATTTATTCTCTGGTATTTTTTTCCCTCACCTGTCAAATGTTCCGTCAACAAACATCGCAATCATTTTATTTTTCATTGAAAACATCATCGCTTTACCCGTAGCTGTTACCAAGACTGAAAGCTTTCCACGCGGCTAGGAGTATGATGCTTTTTGTGTTTCAGATTGCTTTTAAAAATAAAAAGGCGACAAAGCTACATCCAGCAAGCAAAAACCAAGCTCGTTTATTGTCCCTTTTGCAAAGCATTTGTGGAGCTGGGGGCTTTGATGCGGTAACAGTGAGCAATTTGTGCTATAGAACCACGGCCCATCAGCCACAAACGATTCTGGACAGGACGCGAGCTTGTTTTGAGCGAGCACAATTAATCAAGCGACAAAAACTTCCACGCTCGGATGTATCACTACCACGCTTCCATTCGATTGGATTCAATTATGAATTCAATATGTTTTTCGGTATGGAAGTGTACTGTAGCCACACCTATGGGCTGAGTGGGCATGCATGCGTAGGATTGTCCGAAAGATTGCAGCATCGTTTGGTGGGAAACTACGTATGGAAAAAGCAATTATAGTTCTTGTAGTTCGTTGCTGAAACGCTGATAAATTGGTCCATTTGTTCCAGCTGCAAAGAGTAACAAAAAATAAAATGCAGGAACATTGATCACAAGTACAAGATACTTGTGCAAGTTGAGTTTGCTTAAACTTATTGCAAAGTGGAGGTAGAGCCTGGCTGATGAGGATAATGTTCAGCTGGACGTTTGGTATCAGCCGGGTAATAACCATAATTGAATTACCATTACCAGACGCGAGATCGTGACGACATTACCTCATCAGCAAAAAGTGGAATAAGAGGAAGTGTAACACCTTGGGAAAGTCTGTGAGTATGCAATGCTAGTCATTGATTTTCGATTACCGTTTTGACAAAAACGGATATATGTCCTTGTGCATTATATGAAAGATTTGAATTATGCAAACTGAATCGTTTGATGCTCATGTGAACGACCCGTGTTTGTTGTTTCAAATTTAACATTGTATGAACTAATATGATAACAAAATTATGAGATCACAACTTTTCAAATTCCTATCTAAATTTTATGTCGGAACTACGTTTTATCTGATTATTAAAAATTGACTATTGTTGCTTATTATCATTATTAAATGAAAAAAACCCCAGGCAGCTTGGTTCACGAGATCTATTTTAAATATCATAATAATATTTATCTGTTATTGGAGCTTGTTTATGAACTCTGCGTGGGCGTTTATTTTCCTCGTTATATTATTTATGGCAAAATTCGCATCGTAATGTGCATTTTGTCTGCATTCGTACAGCATAATAGGTTGCAGATTATTAGGTAAGGGACAGAAAAGCGAATTTTATTTCCCAGCGATGGTACACCAATTGTTATAGCCCTGCAAGCCTGAGAGCAAGAGACATGAGTTTTACGTCCAATAGATGAATTCAGTTAAGTTCTTATAGCAGGTGGAATGATTTTTTTGAATGCCTCTATTTTACCACTTCACATTTTTGCCCCAGCAGCTCTCGGACCACTTGACCATTGGGGTGGGTTTACGATAGATGTTTTATATGGAGTTTGAAACTTGGCGGCTGAAATCATATCAACACTCCATACAAAACCACACACAAAACTAGCCCCAGATTTTCAGTGTAGATTATTGCAGCTTGTTGGATTCATACAAAAACCGGCCCAATAATGGAAAGTGTATCTGCATGTGAATTTGTATATCGGAAATACTTCCTTTCATTTCTTAGATTTAAAAGTAAAAATCATATCACTGACTAAATTATCTATTTTTTGTTTATTTTTATAGAGACTTTCAGCTGATTGGCCTCTTTCGCCTCTTTACTAAATTATCAATACTAAACTAATTAAACTATTTCAATGGTTGAATTGGTTTATCTAGGCTTTAACTTTTAAAAAACATGACAAATTAAGATATGCAAAAACTATTTAAATATTTCAAATGCACTATAAAATGTTTTTTTACGATAAATATGTAACGATATATCTACCAAATTGGCAGTTTTATAATTATCCATTGCATGTTGGTAGGTCGCTCAGCACAACTTGGAACCAATATTTGCTCTAATTTGGTTTCTTCAAGGAATCAGCATATTTGAGAACCTATTGAAGGCACTCCTCAAACCATCCAAAACAATCAACTCTATCTGCAATGCAATAAATCTTGCTGCTGCCGTGGTACCTGATTGCACGGAATGGAATAACATCAATAGTAGTATCAACAGTACAGCGGCATTAACAATCGTGCGCTTGGTACGCCATGTTATGTTTGAGGTTGAACTAGAAAGAAATGGAAGAAGATATCTATGGATGAATTGCTAAAATACTCCAGAAGCACTACTGTTGACGGGATAGTGCTAAGAGAAGGAAGAGGAAGTCAAATAAATTTCGAGTCAACGTCATCAAGTTGGTCGCGTGCGGATCATTGAGCCCATCCAGGTGAGCCCATTCCGTTGAATTTTGTCAAGGGAAAACCAATCAGATACGTTGGACAAAACGATCCAACATTTTCCCAAAACCGGCAGTTGTGTGGGATGGCGCACAACTAACGAAGGCGATGGGCTTGATGAAAGCCTCGGTTTGCAGTACAGTAAGGAGCTGCAGTTTTCCCAGACGCTCGTTGTTTGAAGCGGTTGTGAAGATCTGTTTATATCGATTGAACAAAAAATATTGGGAAACGAATAACAAAAATAAATGCAAATATCATATACTACTTTCAAATAGCAACTTCAGCAACGAGAAAATGCAAATGAATGTCAGGCTGTCTGAGCACCAATACTCAGATACACTTGCAGCAGGCCTATTTGAAGAAGGGTGAGTATTTTCTGAAGAAGCTTCTTCTTCCTGGTCGTTGGTGTACAGGGCAAGAGGTTTACCGGATCGTTAGCACAGTGTCGTCCAACGGGATTTAATTTCATTTTTCGTGTCCTTATTTGCTGCATTCCAATGATCCTGTACCACTTCCACGTGTTTCTTGAAAGGGGAGACATGTTTAGCAAACAGTTGGGCAGAAAATAAATTGCATTTGCTATTTAAAATTATATGCAGGATGAGTTCCAAACAGCAACAGCAGCACGATCTACCATCACTTCCACAAGCATCCGCAATGAAGACATTGAGGGCAAACGCAGTCCAATCTCAGACGTCTCGGGCCTGTATCGTGTTGCATGAAGGAAGAAATCAAATTGCAAGTCATCCTCTGTGTGCCGAATTGTCATTCGTGTTGTCGGAACGTCTTCAAACGTGACTAGTTGGGTGCCTCAAGCTACCACAAAACCTTTTCGTTTGCATCTAGAAAATCAACCCACTCTTCGAGAAGGCCAGAGATTGGATTTGAATTCCTGAGGGTTTCCAAATCGTGACACCGGCATTCTTCACTGAGCAAATGAGGTTGAGTTTGAGTTAAAATTCTTCAAAGCATTCCCCAAGACGTTCCTAGAAGCTGGGACCATTTATCCCACCCTATAAACACAAGCTGCGTTGACCATGCTGCACAAAGGGATATGAAAGGTGAATACGAGCAAATTTTGCTTCTTCATTCCTTGGAATGTCGACATCAATTGGTGGAAAACAGAGCAAGAAAGTGCAACATTTTTTCCTTGTAAGGCAACCGCATTCTTATTGTCATTTACGCCTTTTGTTTCAAAACCTGGTAGGTGTATTGACGAATACTAGGAACACGACATTCCTAAAGCCACTACCGACTTCTACCACATTCTCTATTTCGTACCCCATGCTGGTCTCCAGGACTTACAGGTCTCCAAGATCGAGCATCCGTTGCAGTGACGCGTTACAGTCAGTTGAGCGCAGCAGTGATAAAGATGATGCATTTAATGCTTCTCTTTCTACGGGGAGAGAAAAAATACCAGCAAGAATGTTCCGTCTAATCAAATACATTCCTAAGTTGGATTGGTGTGCGCCTCTTTTCACTCGTTCATTGCAAGACTAGTGGTTTTGGATTTTGGATTCAGCAATAAAACAACATTATTGTCTTTATGAGGACAGGTTGATGGCGTGTTTGGGGTGACTTGGTTTAGAGCGGTTTTGGATAGAGCTTGAAATCTGTGATTAAACAAATGCTGCATATTTTGTTCTGTTCCTACATATCAACGTTGGATGATTCTTTCAGTATGTTTGTGTGGCACCATGAGGATTGACGGTCGTTGATTGCAAGGTTTAGGTGAATACAGTCTGCTGGTTGAAAGAGCTGTGGTAGATCACAGGAAACATTGTCCCCTAGGAAGGACAAAGTTCTGGCCGTTGCTAGCAAACAGCCTTTGTATAAATTTAATTGAGTTATCATCCCACATGACTACCCGAATGTCCACTTTTATGTTGCTCGCATTTCTAATTTACTTTCGATACGGAACCATATTCATGCTTTAAGTGAAATATATTAAAGTTGGATGATTTTGATTATGTGTATAGGCGCACATACATAAGCGTGCGTTTCGGTGGTAAACGCATCCCCCTATACGACTAAAAACCACCTAAAAGACCTTCATAAGTTCAAACCTCATATGGACCGTTGCCCGTAGCAAGAGCTCGACTATCCAGTTGTGTGCTTCTTAATATGTTTTGAAAGCCTTATTAGTTTGTTTGGCTAATAAACAAATTGTTACTATTTGTAAATCCATGAGTGGGTATGACAACTTTCAGTGACTGATTGGTTATGAAATTAATTATTTTACTCATACCTAAATATCTCTAAAAAATCCTTCAAAATAAGACTTTTATTGTTTTACTGGGCAAACTCCAACTAGGAGATCCAACTTGTTTCATAGCATGCGTATCACAAGAACTGTACAATATTGGGAATTTGTTAAAATAAATATAAAAAAACAACTATTCAATGTTTGAATTTTTTTATTCCTCTCAAATGAGGACTATCCGTTAGACAAAACCACATATACCATCTTTTTCCCCATCAGCGAAGCATTTTTTAAAGCCGTTGGAACAGGTCGCATCTTCAGTTCCATTAGCGAATTTTTCTTGATCACCTCAATTCACGGTGGCTCTGAGTAGTAATTTGGTAAGTGGGGACCAAAACAAATAACAGAGGACTAAGTCCGGTGAATAATAATAATTATCTATTTGTAGCACTTTTAATGATTCTGTTGAAAACATAAAACATTAAGCAAATACTTTGTTCGGTATATTTTTCGAATGCCATGCTAATTAACAAATAACATTATAAACTTGTGTATTTTGTGTAATTATAAACAACTTAAACCCTAGCATGACGGGTTATATGAGATTATCTTATCTACCAATTTGCAACGATGAGCCTCTTCCTTTAGCGCGAGAAACATGACCTACTACCTACCTGAAAACAGTTTCAGCAAACCACGTACACGTAGAACAAGGCGATACGCTTGAGTGCTGCTGTATCTCGAATTGGCCATTTGAAGTTTAATTGAATTTGATTTTAATTAAAACCATGAAATTTACACTGGTACTCTGGTATAAGGAGTGCGACAACCGAAAAGTGAACCAAACCCGTTACCCATCTTACTCGTAACAAAGAAGAGTATGGATCACGTTGGTTATGTCAAAGGTGCAGATACTTTCCGGTTGGAAGCATTTTTCTTTGAAAGAGTCAGAAAAGAATCAGCACAAGCAAAACGACGGAAACTTGAGACGCACACGTAGTAGGTTAGCTTGCGTTTTCTTCGACTATTGTTTGGGATGCAATCAGATAAAATCAGTGTTAAAAGGCGGAAATTACAGTGCTTCTTCACAGGCATGAACTGTACCTTTTTTTCTTGCTGGAGTTTTGCCTTTCCTTAAATTGGATTGCATGTATTTGGATTGAGATTGATTAAAATAAGCGTTTCTATTCTGGGCAAAGTGAACTTTATTTTCGTTTCCCGGTTTGCAGATTAAAAACGTTTTTTTAACTATAGGTACTACGGAAATCAGGACAAATTTTATGAGACTTTTTTTCTGTCCCTTCAAAGACAGACTGTACTCGTTAACCAGAGGAAAGGTATGCCTGTTTTTAGTACATTGTTGCTTTGTTTTCTTTGTCCATCAGTCACAGGCATTACAGGGTTTCTCTAGCCAGCTTAACACTGTAAGCTTCATTTCCAATCCCTATTCAACATTGTCCAATGTATGTTGATCATTTACTGAGCAACCAATGACAGATCATTCGAGTTTGCATTGTTATTGTTGAAAAGTATTTTACGGGATTGAATTGTACGCCTATGATGTTGAGCTGGCTAGAGACATTCTGTAAGGGTACTTCGCACGGTAGCAACGCAAACGGCAATGCAACCGTTTAGAATAGTAGCCTATCTAAAGGGCCTTTTATAAATTCAAATCATCACATTTAAATATGTTAGCTACTGTTTTGCATACTAACACGAGAAATAGATGAGCGACGGAATTCTTGAAATAATGTTTACAATGAGCAGTAAACATTCCGATGCATGTAAAAGTAATAGGCATATTATCATTAAAATGAAGCAGACTTCTAAGAATTTAAGGGCCCTTTAGACGGTAGCAACGCAATCTATTACGTGAATAATGATTATAAGATGTGAAATTAATATCAGTGTTTTATGCGCTCTAACAAATGAAATTGTTCGTCTTTCTTTTAAGAAAGTTTTGTTGATTAATTTATTTTAGTCGATTTGTTTTATAAAAACGCTTTTAATTGTGGCAAAGGTCAATCAAAGAATTATTCCACTTTTGGTGATTAAAACTTACGTTTTTGATTACATGGAAAGAGGAGGGTTATCCTGCCCGTTTATTGTATACAACAACAACAACAACAACAAAAACAACAACATCAATCTTGCTCTTTGTCAATCATACAAATTGCATAGAAAATAGCAATTAAATTAAATAAAGTTTAACATCTGAAAATCAAGTATTTTGTTCTTTTTTTTTATTTAGAATATTAATCACAATAAGAATAACTCCATCACACTGATATGAAAAAGTGCATCAAGTTAAATTTTTATTTAGTAATTTCTACTGTAGTCACTACATACATTTCTATAAGCACAAAATGCGGCTGAATGCACACAATTATTATTCATGCAAAATTACCATTTTATTATAACTTGCTTGGCGTATGTATTTTTACTTCCTATACTGTACGTGTGTTACGCTATATAATGCTCGTAAATTGAGCAAACGTTGATGCATTGGCTGCACATTCATGGTGCAATCATTACGCAAAGATTTATTCAAATGGCGACACCATAAAACCAAGCTTTATCATCCCACGTACCTTTAAAGCATTTCGCAAGGTGACAATACCTTTGGCAATATTTTGCAGCAACGCCTTCAGAAACAACATTGGTCGGTTGACATACATGTAGCTGTGTATTTTCATTCCTGGTGCTCATATACGACCAACACACACACTCACACACACCAAACCACCCATCAACTTCATAGACTGCCGACAGTGGCAGTGTTTGTGTTCTCTCCCTCAGCTCTCTACATGTTTTCTCAGCTCCTACAAATAATGAAAATTGTCATCCTTGCTGTTAGTAGTGCTTCGACAATTTTACAATAAATATGGATGTACGAAATGCGAACGTGAATGGCAACATGAAGGCCTTGCTCAAGGATCAAAGCAGCTACATCATACTAAAATGTAGAAAAAGGAATGCAAAGGGCAGAGGAGAAATAAACCTGTGAGTTTCTTTTGTTTTTTTTTCTACTTTTCTATGTTTAGCTTTCCATTTCTCACCAAAGAGTCTGAATTGTACTTGTCGCTTGTATTCGAATCCTTGACTGTCGATTCACAACAACACAACGTATTCACAACATTTCATGTTGCTTTAACATAGACACTTTTTTCTCGCACCCGGAAGACTCATATCCATGGAACGGTTTAATAACAATGAATGGAAGAATTTTATTATGCAAATATCCGAGACAGCTCCGGAACACGCTTTGGGGATAGTGCAAGATCAAAAGGGGTAGATGGCAGAGTGTATGAGTGGAACTGACATCCATTGCTGAGAGAAGTGGGATGGAAAGCATAAAAGAGAGGACATTAAGAAGAATCATCGGTATCATCATCATAAAAAGATTGCACAAGAAGGTAGTAGGAAATAGAGGTCAATGAGACAGAGCCTTCGAGCAGAAATGTAGCTTTAGTATGGGAGAAACTGTACAGGAAGCGAAAAAGTTATCGCAGTATGGGAACCGAGAACAACTGGTAAAAAGGACTAGAAAGTAAGGGAACTGTGAGATTGAACATGTATTGCAGGTGAAGGAATAGTGACACCACTATACCAAATGGGTTCAAATGACATAAGTTATACGATCGTGCTCACAACAACAGCTTTCCCAAAGGATAGTATTACGGCACGCTTCAATCTACTGCTGGTTGTGGAGTCTGGTGAATGAGTGTATATTACATCTCCGAACCGCATATTTTATGTATGACACTCGATGGTTATTACGCCTTAGTCCTGCGGGGTAGTGTCCTGAAGCCACTGATGTTCTTTTGTTGCATTTGAAGTTCGCTTCGTTGCGTAATTTGGAAGTGGCCCATATTGCCGATAGCATGCCATGTATGCGATGTAACATATTATCGAGGACCCTGTTGAGTGATGTGTTGAGTTGATATGATGTGATGTCTTGGGGAATGTCGCTTAGAACGGTGTTTCATTGAATAAACACATTAACTCAAGCTGATTTTTTTACTTCGTTGAAATCGATGAAGGGCCGTACATCACAAAACCTGGCATAAGAAAATGTTGCAAATAAAAAAAAGTGTATGAAGATTTTTTTGGAGCTATCACCGATCCGTTATTATTGTCTTCTGTCCGCAGTTATACATAATTCCAATACAGTAAACCTTCCGAAAGCTGATAACGGTCGGACTTTACACTATTTTATTTTTAATAAGTATTGTATGTCGACATTGACTTTCCAAAACAGTTGTTGTGCAGCAATTGTTTTGAAGGTGACTGTTAATGTTTATAATTTTACTAATTTTTTTTTTTTTTTGGTATGCTAAGATAGCTTGTAAATTAAACTATAAAAGGAGCAATAAAAAATTATAAAAAAATTACCCAGGAGAAAAAAAAATTATAATAAATCAGTCTTACACCAGCATTTTATTAATGCGTTTCTTTGTTTGGTGCTAAGGGAGATTGGATGCTCCTGGGAGAAGGTTTGGGCGAAAACACACCTTCTCAACGATCCTTACGAAATCAGTAGCGGCGCTACCACGGCATAGACTTCCCAATTTAAATTGGAAGAGAAGTAACTAGCCTGGTAGGCCAATACTGTAAGTAGTTTGATGAAAAAAAGTTGGACCGTTGACGTTCCCGAACCCCTTTGCCCGGGACGTTCTTTTCCGTGGCAGCATACGGTTTTCTAAGCGCTCCAGAACGACTGAAACCTTCGCGATCGGCTTGGCTTTCGGGCCCGGAACAACAGTATTGATGGCTTAGACAGGCTTAGACCAACAATGGTGTTTGCACCAAATAAGAAAAAGAAGAATTTAAAATAATCATACTATAAAAATCAGACATACAGATACAATTTGCTAAACATAACTCAGTACCAACGTGTCACATGTCTGGTCCCACCCTTTTCATAGGTATGAAAAGGATGAAATCATGTTTAGATATTTTGTATTTATTATTTTCAATCAATTAATTACAAGTGGGTGATATGGTACACAAGAGCTTGACGAAGAAAAAAAAACAAGCTTGTATGTTTGTGTTTATGTAATTTGTTTTATTGAAAATTCTGAATAATTCAATTAGGAGACACGTTAGTTGGTTTGTTTTTTGGTACACGTGGTACAATTTATAATGCTTACCTCTATGTAACATCAATCAAGATAATGCTATTGAATTTCTTGTATAAACTCTGACTAGTACTTGAAAAAACTTTTCTCATCTTATTACGAAGACAACAAGTCTAAAAAAAATCTTTTCTGTAAATTTTATTAATCATGTCCGTGCTTTCCATAGAAACTTAAATATAATTAATTTATAGTATGCAAGTAATGTACGTAGACGGAAAAAGATATGTGAACAGAATTTTTGTTGAGGAGTCCGTAAAGTTTTTGGTCCCTAAAAAGGCACTGCAAGTTTCAATGAAAGCTTCGCAAATAGTTCACTTATTTCCACATCTAAAATTTGAGCACGGTCTACCAACTGTAAACCATTCTGAAGTGTAGAATTCAATCGTAGAAGCGCAGTGCAAGTTAGACCCAAGAGAGTCCCGATTCCGTGGTCTTATCATTGGCTTCCGTTGGATCTGGATTGAATTGAATTAAAACTTTTTCTTTTGCGGGGCGTCTCAAGTACCGTTAGCATCTGGAGCAAGGGCAAGATGCAGGTGACACATACACACCTCAAAATGCCGTGACAACGATGACGAGAAATGTCAAGTAAATGATATTATAGTTTCATTCCAGCACAGGCGATGTTCTTTCTTCGCTTAGTACAGCTTTCGCGTAACGCAACGACCGAGTTTTGAAACGTATGTTTCCATAGTTCGTAAGTTCATTTTTCGCCTCAATCCTGGTTGCTACGTAATATGGCATGCACTTTTACTTCATATTTTTTCCTGGTTTGTTAACGAAACACCGGTCCCATGGTAGGTCGTCAACTCGCACGACTTCACAACATACTCGACATGGGTTCAATCCCCGAAACAACAGTGCACCCTACACGGTGGGTTGACTATCATGAGTAATCATCAAGTCACTGATAGCCAACCCTCATTAAAAACAAATACAGAAAACTGAAAAAATAAGTACAGTTTGTAAATGTCACAAATAAGTACACAAGAACAAGTACAAATAAAAACAAAAATTACCTAAGGTTACAATTCTTTTCGAATATATAAATATTCGTTTGATTTGTGCCTGAATGAAAAGTACAGATTATTAGCTGCTTGCTGATTTGAGTAGATATAGATATTAAGTTTTGCCAGAATTTCAAAAATTTTGTTGGTTTTCCTAAACCACCTAGTGTAGGAAATGGATTACGTACTGTTCTCCAACTTGGTTTCCTTTTTCAAAATTATGTCCTTCTATCACTATGTGACATGTGTCCTGCTAAGTACCGGCGCAGTTAGTCGTTGCTCGGTATTTGAAGACTGTATTTTTTCTACCATGTGTTCAATGTATGCAATTGTGTGTTTACATAACTCAACTACGGTGTCTTATTGAAACCTGTTCATGTTTTCTACTTTTGGTAAGATGAATTTCTTATTTTGTTTTTACTTCTTTGCCCTTTTCTCTTCAACCGAAAGGGTTTCACCAATATCCTGCCTGTATTTGGCGAAAGTATGCAAAATGTGGTTCTCTCGTACTCAAAGACCGTATGCATGAATGTGTTTGGTCGAATGCGTTACCTTCTACCCTTCCTGTGACTCAATTATTCGTGACACGTGAGCTGAAATTCAATGAAGCGATACGCTTTCGTATGGACAGCACCCTTTATTTCTCGAGATCAATGTGACACTGATAATCAAGCTAGGGAAAGGGAAATTAAGTGTTAACTGGCGATGAAAAATATGCTTCTGGAAAGCTAAAATAAGGGGAATCCTCGCCTTTTTGCGCAGGTAGTAAAAGCTTCAGGAAAGCCACACTTTTCATGCGACACCATCGATTGCTCACGCAGGAAGTGATGCGACAGTTGCTCAACACACTCTTGAAATCAAATTGAAAATGGGTATATTTTTCTTTTGAACAATAAATTTTCTCTCCGGAAGAGGATTAAACTAGGAGTGAGTGCTGAAACACCTTCGATAGAGTGTTTTGCATCCCGTCCGATGAGATTCGCTCAAAAAGGGACATAAGCTGTAAATCAGACTCGGTTTCCAGAAGCTAAAATACTCCATAAACATTCCTTAACACATTGAAATGTTGATAAATTGAATCTAGACATGATATGATAAAAAGGGTATTGTAACGCATTCAATTAATAGTAAATTTGAATTGGATATGCAGCTTTCAGATATTTCTGTGGGTCGGAAGGAACGTCAAAAGAGTACAATTACAAGCTTATAAGAAAATTATTTGAAGTTTTTTTTTCTTTTTGTTGTGTGTTCTTCAAAATCTTGCACTGAGTCTTAAAAATACGCGAGTATTTTTTTACTCAACTTTTTTTTTAAATTTGTTTATTATTATAATGAGTTGAGAAAGATGTTCTCAAAGACTCCGGACGTAAACATATGATTGTAATTATACATTTACTGTAGTTTGTTGAATATTTATTTTAAAAGACTTGTCTTTAAAAACCACTTTCATTATCATAGAGTTCGGCAGCTCAATTAAGCTATTACTATGATCAAAGGTGACAGAACGAAACAATCAAATTGAGGTCGCCTTATGCTACCCAGTACCTTGTGCTTAATTCAACCGTACACTCATTTCCAATTTTGCTAAGGTCCACTCACTCAAACGTCTACTCACTGTACATCTCTTCGTTCACGGCCCGATTTCAAGCATCAACATGCAAAAAGCTCCGAAGAGGCACTAACCGAATAAACTGGAGCGTCATCGTGCTGGAATCGGTTTTTCCTTTTCGTGCAAACTCGGGAAGTTCGGTTTTTACCATCGGCATCCAAACAAGAAGTTAAACATCTGAACGAAATGACGTAGGCCATAATCTCTCCGGAGGGTTGCTGCGCGTCAGTAAGTGCATGAACGTTTTCAATGTCGCATGGATCCACGTTCATGGTTTTACGTGAATAATTGTTCAATCTCATTCTATTGATTGGATGCGTCACGATATGTTCATATATATAGTATGATAATTTCGTTAGCTAAATGTGCTTGAGGAGTGCTCCTATATAGGATAAACCGTGTGCATATAAGAGAGTGCAGTCAATGTGCTATACAGAGTAAACAAATTCTTCGTGAAAAGCTGTCAGTTTTATTATAGCATTGTAGCATTGCATTAAATACACCGCCTATCGTAATTATATGGACAGTTGTTTTTTAGACTTGCAGAAAATCTGGAAGAGATAGATACAAACAGTGAAGGGTAAGGGGGGTAGTGGGAGGAAAATATCTGCATATTATAATATTCTATAACTATGTATGTAACAATAGCCAACATTTGGGTTCTGTTAAAATTCGCTGTTGAGGTTTTTGTGTCACTAAATTTTTAAGGCTGTCATGGCAAATAAAACATATATGTTACAAAAAAAATTTCATACATTGGTTTGTATTTTCAAACAATTCAAAACAAACTGTTTGGAATTTATTTTTATTGAACTAATATTATGTTGAAAAACTACGAAATACATTTAAAGCCCGTTAACCGTATTTTTGAACCATTTTTAAATGAATTAGTTTGTATAAAACTTGTTTTTGGACGTGTCTGTATAGTTATGGTACGACCCTTAATTAGTTTTTTGTAATAATTAGGTAAAGATCGTTTTAAAAATAAGAAAACAAAAAAAAAGATATGGAATAGTATTTTGCACTATTCATGTATGCACTAATTTTATCTATCTTCTCCGAGTTTTCCGCAAATCGCGAAAAACTACTATCTTAGTTACGGTAGGTTTTGTATAATAGATATCGCTAATCGCTCACGATCAAACTCAGTATAGGAATGGACAGTTAAGTGTAACATTTGAGACAGTTACATTTTATCTATGTACTCTCGTGCGTAAATACATTATAAATCGATTTGTGATCATCTGGAGCTAAAATCTGGAGTCACAATTCTGTCTTGCTAGTTTTCAAACTATACTTATCCTCAAACTAATATGGACGCAATTTTCGTGAAGAAATGTTGAATACAATTAGGTGGTAAATAGCAAATGACTCTCATTATTGCTTCAAGAGCCACCGACGAGAACATGTTCTATCTCCGCTGCAATGATCCAATGGTACCATGTGAATCTTGAAACGATGTAGCACAGAAACTAATTGCAGCAGTTTAAACACCGCAGCTACATGAGTCTATCAGTAGAACTCTTTCAAGAATCCCTAACAGCATTAGCAATCCAGAAGCGAATTTTACTATCGTTATAACTGGGTTTGAAACGTTGTTAGATGATTAATATCTCTACCCCCGGTGTTGGTGCCATTCCCATGTTGATAGTAGCTTTAGGTTTTCGATGTTTGCTTCTGACCCATAGAACAAGGCACATAGGGCAACGGGTGTTTCAAGTACTGATAGAGGTCAGTGTTAAACGGGTATCGAGAGACGGTAGTAAATTTTAGGGGCAAAACACACTAGAATGGGGTGCCACCGGTGTCGTTATGCTTGGTGCAACACCACAAAACCTCCTAGCCGATGCATTTTAATGGTATCGGTAGAGCACGGTGGCTTTGTAGGCTCGGGTCGGTCTAACTGAGTGCATCAGCAAGACGATGGTGCCTTGTTAGCGTGCCATGCATACATATGTTTTCCGCAGGTATTTTTTGGCAAGACCATCATTATTCTCCCTCATTCATGTTTAGCTACTATGGTCATCTTAGTTTGGTTTTCGACCATATTGCAGTTTCCGGCATGGTTTGTCATACTTTTCTATAAGTATTAGAGCGGTGTTACATACTGCTTATATCTTGGTGCTATTCGCAATGTTGATCTGTAGTGATGTTTATTTATTTCTTGCAGTTTTTACTTTGTCTTTGTAGAGAAGGTTTAAGATAATGCATATAAAACGACAGGACGTGTGTTGGATTCAAGCCGCTGCAAGAAGAACCCCGTTCGGTTGAATACGTACGTACGCTCACGTGTTCGCTTACAACACGTTTCTTTACGTGCCAGGGAATAGCGGTTTGAAGCTTGCTTAAACCTGAGAATCAGATCGGTATCGATCGTCCTTAATGCTAGTATCGGGGGGTACCGTTAGTCGTCAACTAGTACGACGCAATAACATGCCCGTCCTGAGTCCAAGCTGCATGGTACTGAATAAGCCTCGAAAGCCGGCATGGCCGCGAAGGACGTTGTGCCAAATGGAAGGCTAGAATCAAAGTCATGTTCTTATCACACCATCTCGAGTTGTGTTTGTTTGTTTGTGACGTTATTGATTCATCTTTATCTCATTCAAATTATCGTAGCCAGTTGGGAGTTTTTAGCAATCATCTAATCTACCAGAGTTGAATAAATGTATTTTATATCAGCACGGTAGTTTTAGAAAACTTGCACGCTTCTTCTCATGAAAATTTACCATCGATTGAATGCATACATTTTAAATTTGTATTCGAAAGGTAGAATGTGTGTTACGCAGTAGTTTTGGCCACAACGTACGAAAGTAATAAACGTCATGGGCAAGAAAAATCTCTCCAACGGGAGGAAAAAAAATCATGCTACATAGCTGTACTGCAGCGGCAGTGGCTTCGTCAAATGTTCCACAAAAATTAAAAAAAAAAAAAAAAAACTGGACTAGAAGGAAAAAGCTATATTGTCGCTAACAGTGAGGTTGAATATGCAATCGGTACCGATAGCACACCTCCGGTTAAAATTCTTTTGTGTTAGTTTGTGAACGTGTGACCTACGGGCCTTCATTGCTGTCGAAACAATAGAAACGGAATGCCGAGGATCTAAGCCGAGGTTGCTGTCAAACCGCTGATAACAGCGCTTCCGGTTCTGGGACTACAGTTGCCACCGTTCGGAACAGTAATGACATGCTGCTCGGTATGTGTGTACAGCTTTCTGATTAAAAAAAACCCCTATCCACTCAACCCACCCACTAGACGGAACGAGTACTCGTGCGGTTGAGATAGTCGGTGAGAGAGGAGACGTTCTTGGCTACAAACTTTTTAATTTCATTTGTTCCTTTCTTTTTTAACTTTGTATTCTTGGTGTTGTTTGCAGCAACCGTCTTTACCAGTACAGTATATGTCCCCAGCGAGATATTTTTTCACGTTTTACATTTTTCTAGTTCCTCCTCTTTTTACTCATTCCGTTCAATCTTTATCCCAAATATCCCCATTCTTTTGTTTTTTCCTACTTTAACGTGATTTAAGCATGTTTGCATGAGGTATTCTGGTTGGTCTCACCTGGCTGTTTGAACATTTGAAAAAAGTCCAATTTTTAATAGCTGTACTTATTCTGCACTCGATTAATCAAGGATAGACCGTAAAAAATCGACAACACCCATATCCACAAAATATTTAAATCATAATGTAGCATTTCGTAAATAGCGTGAGGTCATTTTTCGGCTCCCGCGAAATACAGGATAATGTGACTTTCAAATGCCCCGAAATGTCGAGTGATATTTAGTTCCAAGCCAAATTTACACAAAACAGAGCATCGGACAATGACCATTATGCACTTCTTCCTTTCTTTCCCATCAAACCTCAACTGCAGTTAAATGAAAAACAAAACAAAACAACCTCAATGGATACATACACACATACATCTTTTCCGTGCATTGCAATTTCTGGCAATTGCACATTGCGGGTTGGCGTGAATGACTAAATTAAATGAAAATAATACTCGCCACAATTAATGTGAAACGCATTGAAACCCATTCAGCTTCGTAGTTAAATCTATACATGGTAATGACTACGCTGCTGTAGCTAGGAGGGTATTTTCACACTAACCGCGTTTCATTGCTTTTGGGGCGAATATATGGAAAGGACAATGGCTGGACAGAAGAATGGCTTTTAAATGAAAATGGAGTTTTGTGTGAACAAAGTCATGAATATATTTTTTTTGAAAACTATTTTGATGCATAATTCACTAAGCTTTGTAATTTAAAATCGCTTCATGGAAATTAAGCGTTAATCCAAATCACGCCACATCCAATGAATGCATAAGTACGTCCAAAAGGGTTGTGCAATATTAGGACAACCTAAAACGGGTATGAATGTTTATTGGAGAAATGTGAATGGATGGTTAGACCCCATATGTATCTAGCCATACGTACCATCATTCGTACGACTGAGTATCCTGATATACGTTATTTAATCATTTACAGATTCCTGAGCCTATACTTTTGTTGTGCAAAATAAGACAAAATAAAATTTTAGCTGGTCAGTACCTCTGGATCAGGAGGATTGAGGATTGGAAACCTTTGGAGGATTGACGTTTGGATGATGTGGTCCAAAATGTCCAGTAATAAAAATGTGGAAATATGTCTTGCAGTGTATATCCAGAATGAATAACGAAGCAGAAATACTTACATGGTGTACTTCGTTACATTTCGGGCGCTACAACCGCTTTGCTTAGCACTGGAATAGGACCCGAAGCACCTCTGAGGGATAATATAGGCTCACCTATTTAAACTCCTATCAGGACTTCCCTGTTTGTGCCGAATGGCTACATGTGTCATCCCATATTCAAACTCGGATACACGGAAAAACTCCAAACCCTCGGGCGGATGATGGCATATGGTAAGATTGTCATTACATGAAAAGAAGAAGGGTGTGACAATTTAGATCCGACTAACAAGAAAAAAAGTTAATGGTTTTTTAAATGAATATATATCATGAATTTCCTTAAAGTCATTACTAGATGCCAATCTTTGTTTCACTTCTGAATAATGATTGGGTGATGGTCTTTCGCCGGTCTCGTAGTACAGTCGTCAACTCGTACGACTTAACCAACATGCCAGTCATGGGTTCAATCCCCAAATAGACCGCGTCGCCATACGTAGGACTGACTATCCTGCTATGGGGGCAATCAATTAGTCACTGAAAGCCAAGCCCACAAGTGGGTACAGACAGGCCTTGACCGACATCGGTTGTTGAGCCAAAGAAGAAGAAGATGGTCTTTCACCGATGTTATGATTGTGTTCAAGGCAGTGGCGGATTTAGGGTGTCGGGGGCTCTAAGCGGTAAAAGGCGTTGAGGCCCCCCGTTGGTATCGTAACTCACCGTAATGGTTTGCTGGCGGGGGTTGGGGGTTCTTGAGATCTCCCAACTACTCGGCCCTTAAAGTTTATATTTTGTTTATTTATTTATTTTATTATTATTATTTTACTATTATTTATTTATTTATTTATTATCTATTTATTATCTATTTATTAGTAATTTAATTTATTTATTTCGCTATTCAAAACCAAATCCCTATCTTATTCCCCTAACATCTGCCATAATCCGCTGTCGCCAAAATTGGAAATTAATAAAATATTATCTTTAAATGCGTTGGTCGTTGAATTACAATCAAAGTGATTAGACCATGTATTGAAATGCCTTATCATAGCTAGTAATGGCTCATAGTATTTGTTAATTATTATTAACAACCGAATCGCACAGAAGGTATTGTTCCCTGTAATTGCCGACAGAGGGCGACGCGGTAAATGCTTAGTGTGGACAACGTCCAACACTGATCGGGCCGAGCACTCCCGAAGGCTCACGATCGGGGCTACGGGAGAGAAGAAAGTTCACTCTTTCGCCTTAGCCCGAGACAAGTGACGGATGTTTTAGCGTCTCCTAATAAAATTCTAACTTAAAGGCAGCTTATAAAACGCTTGTTATTATTAATAATAATTTACTGCGGGCGAAAGAAAGAGTACTGTTGATAACGTCTCAACAGTATCCATATAAGGTACGCCTGCACTCATCAACAAGCAAGTTACGAGAGTGAAGAGGTCTCGAAGGCACGTAGATGGTGCTCGTTTCTAATAAACAACGTCCAATTCGTTTTTTTTTTATTTTAGCAACCAATTCACATTGGTTTACCTTAAAAGGTGTTCGAGCGTCTGTAGACCAAGCAAAAAGCAACGCGAGCGATAACCTATCATGGTTGTAAGTCCTCTGGTCGCATTTTAAAACAAGTCTTGTAAACTTCCGTTGTATTGCATCTATTGTGGTAATCATCGTAGTGCTATTCGGGAACCAAAGTACTGATCAGTACTTCACCCACGAGCGCACAATACAAGTAAACAACGACATAAGACTTAAGACATGACTACATTATCGGAATTGACGAAAGATAAAACCTAGCATCTTGTTAACAGTATGCCTAGTATGCCTTGTTAACAGTGTTGTCAATATGTAAACGGAAATTTAAACTAGAATCCAGTGTAACGCTTAGATCACAAACTTTTTGATGACGATCTAACACACTCCCTAACAACGAATTACAAATTATACTTGATTGTCAAGTCTATGAAACGAAATAATGAAAAAAAGCAAGTGCTCATCGTTTTTAGACACCAATAATCATTTTTAGACACTCATATCATTTTTAGACACCAAGTACGAAACACCAAGTATGAGTCTCTTCGTCCATGAGGCCCCTTTTGGGCACAGAAGTTCTCGATGAGACTACTGTACACATTGTTGTATATGCTGGAATTACCATCCACGGGGCCCCTAAATTGGCGGGGCCCCCCGCGGCCGCTCAGTCCGCGTACCGTTAAATCCGCCACTGGTTCAAGGCTTGTTTCTGTTTATGTACTGTTTGGAATCTAAATTTCAAATTGAGAAACATAGCCAAATTGAATTGAATAATATTTCTGCTCTTCGTTAAATATCATTGCAACTCCCAAAATTAGAAAAAGCTTTTATTGTTTTATTGAGCTGCTAAAAAGCGGATTTAGAGTCAAATACAGAAAAAGACACATAATTTAGATAGACAGTGACTAAAAAGATACAAAATATCATGTATTTGTCTGTGAAATAAATGATTGAGAAAGCAATAGGAGAAGTAGAGCAAGAGAGAAAGTGTGCAACCGAAAACACGAGCAAGAAAACAGGTAATCAAGTAACAGATCAAAGTAGTCTGGTACTAGGGTTTTCTCTGCTGTTTCATAGTTTGCTCATACTGCAACATGTCTGTTTTTCAAGCGAAACGGCCCAAGAACCCTGCAGTAACGCACAGTAAGTCGTTGCTAGAATTTGTATTATAGAAGATATATTTTGAGGAATTCCAGCTTGAACCAAGGACAAACGTATAATGTACAAGAGTTTCGTATTGTCCCATACACTGTTCGATAGAAAAGAATCCATTTTAGGGCTTTTTTGTCAGCTCGAAATTATGATCAAAGTATTCCAGATAATGAATCAAAATATCTTGCAATTTCACCGCAAGGCCAGACGAGGTCAAATATACAGCGAAATGAACTATTTGACAGGTGAAATATCTGTCAGATAACGCATCACAGCAACCAGCTGATGTGCAATGTAAAAATAACGTGTACAAAATCGCAACTAAATCCATTTAATAACTCAAGTATTTCGTTAATTTTCAGTCAACAGTTCATCATTTCTTCCCATTTGTAAATGTACCGCTTAAGAAGATACTCTTTTCCAGTGATTTTCGAAAGCGGATGTTGTATCTCCCCCAACCCTTTAGCTTTACATGTGATTATTTGCCTGTCAAATAGTTCATTTCGGTGTATATTTCACCTCGTCTTGCCTCACGGTCATGAGTTCTTGCAATGATTCGAGTAGAAGTATTGGAAATATTTATTTTTTCTAAAACTTAAGAGTTATGCTTCAGTTAAGCAAGTTATGCAGGAGTGGGACCGAACCAATTTGAATTAGTAAAAATATTACGGGCTAAAAATGCCTTAAGTTTTCGTAATTTTAAACAATACTCATACCATTCAAAACCAAAACCAAAACCAAACAAAAACAAAACCATTCAAATCTCAATCGATGAAGCATCTGACACCTGATTATTATTTCTTCCTCTTTACAATGTAATATTCCGAGTGCTAAAGGATATCCAGTATAGTTTTCGACATCATTCTGCAGCGATACATCAACATCGACATTCAATTATCTTTGCAAGGAAATTGAACGAAATTTGTAACGAAATGTTTCAAAGAAGAAAAAAGAAAAACTATTCATTTCGAAGCATTGCTGTGCCAGGAAAGAACAAGTTTTCAAGCTTCCAGCACCTCCGAACCAGGTTCAAACTGTACGTGAGGACTTTGAAAAATGATTTTTATGGCAGTTTAGTATTCTTTTTCACACAGTTTCACGCTTCCACAGAGTGAATGAATTGACGTGATCGTGAAGATTATAGGAATGTGGAGGTGTGTGTGTATGTGGGAGTTTGACGGGTTAGGGAACGGACGGAATACTCTCTTTCGCAAGAAGGCAGTGGCAAGAAGTGGTTTTACTCCTTTTGCTTCGCAGTGCTTTCAAAGTTAACTTTTATTGTCAGAAACTGCATTCGAGCGTATTGCATGGATGCTGGTCGGTCTCTTTGCTTCGTTTTGGTCCTTGAAAGCGGTCATTAGATGATGAAGTTATTGCTCTATAAAGCTGTTACGTTAAATTATTACAACTTTTTCAATTTACTTCTAATTTTTGTAGAAAAAGGATTGTGAAATTCTTGGGAATGCGTATGATAAAAATGATTTTGACTTACGAAGAAAACAACAATACAGACAGAAAATGTCAACAAATGCAACACTACGTTTTAACTTCGGGTGAAAATGCATTCAAAAAGGCATATACAAATAATTTAAAATGATATATAAACCGTATAGGGCATAATTTGTGTATTCAAGATAAAGAAAATCATTTGGAAATCATCACGCTCTGAAAGGGTAATAAGGCATTAACAATAGTTTACACATATTTAATTTTCGAGTTTGTAAGGTTGTGTACCAAGCTTGTTGTGTTTTTTGGCTAGCTGGATTTAAATGTGTGCTAATGCCACACATAACATCCTACACGCAGTGTACCATGTATGTAGAAATACATATTGAATTTCTCCGAACCGATACAATTTTGGAGCGAGAGTGAAAATGTTTCGTTTTTTTACTAGTCTATTTTTTACCGGGTTCGTTACAGCTTTTTATGCTTCTATGAGGTAGAATGTACTCCATGCAGCAATAATTGCAAACGATTGTTCAACCGGTAAACTTTTCTCTATCAATTGCTTCCTATTTATAATAGTTGTAGCTTTAAACGTATGAGTCGAACTTTAAGTGCTAGAAAAATAAAAGAGCTGGAGGAAAAGCCTGCCTATGTAAAAAAGTAAAACGGTGAGTTTATAGACTATTCAATTGAAAATAGAGAGTTCCAGACATAAGAAATCACCCTCTATGTTGGTCAGAACATCAGAACGGTCGAGTACTACTCTGGAGAAACATAAAAAATGCAGCTACCAAACCAACGGCCCTTTCATCACACGTTGAAAATGTATTGCATTACAAACGGGTAAGCAACTCTTTGCGGTGGAACCAACGTTGGAAAAGAAGTTAAAACTTTGTTCGTTATTTTTTTACATACACAGACACACAAACTTGTAGGCAGAATTGTGGAAATCAAAGCGGACTGAATGAACGAGCGCAGTAAGAACATGCCACGATGCCTTCGATGCGACCGAAAGTGCTGATGCGCAAGGCTACACAATCACATCATACCGACGAGGAAAACGCGAACCTGTAAGCCTCATGAGGTCGAGATAGATGGTTAAAGTGCAAGTGAAATCATAGCAAACGGGAAAAGCCACAGAAGGAAATAGAAGAAGTTACTCTCTTCGACTGGAAAGTAAAACGTGTAGTGGAAAATCTTGTTCCGTTTTGGTTTTGCTTTTACCTTACCAACGTTATTCAGCTAGGGTGGCCTTCGAACCGTAGAAAAGACAAGTGCACTCGAGTACTGCATTGATTTGTGCGTCAAATTCATGCTCTCAACCTAGCTCTGTTGCTCAGGTTGTAAAATGATACTCCGTAGCCGATTCGTTATCAGCGTAACATGAGAAAAAATCGCAATGCTGGCAGTAGTTCGCCCCATGCCTAAACGAAGGTTTTAGTTTAAGAAAACACTTTCAACACCTTTTACGTTTCTTCTGCCTTGACGCTAGACTGTTTGCACTTTTCTATCACCAACCCAGGTGGAATGATTATTCGTGAGACGTGCAAGATTCCTGATAATCTTGCAAATGAAAAAAAATGAACTGACGTTCATTGTCAGTATGCCATCGTCTGATTACGCAGTTACTTTTTGCAAAGGAGATTAAAACAACTTTCTTTTAAAAAATTTGTTTTTATCATGGGAACTGCAAGCCAACATGTTCTGAGATTAATTGAAAAACTCGCACCAGTTTTTTTCAACCTGGCATGAATAAATTCTAGAAATGATTCATTGTGTCAGAATGAGCAATTTGTAGAAAAAGAAAGTAAGTTTGAATCGACACAAAAGCTGCATTTCAGATGCCCATATAGATTTGATCGCATAACGGGAGTGTTGTAAAGCTTGTCATACTACGTCATCGTCCCAAGCTATTCAGGAATGTCTTTCAACTCTATCCTACACTACAGTAGCGGATTAAACATAGATGGTAGGTCCAGCATACATAAAAGTGGCTACAGAAGTCTCATCGAGGGCCTCCGTGCTCGATAGGGGTCTCGCGGGCGAGAGAACCCAAGCATCCCCCCTATCGGTCAGAACCCCTCCCCCTATCACCAGTTACAAGGAGCCTCCAATTCTTTTCCTCCTGCAAAAACTCATTAAATCCAGAACAAGTTTATCGAGCTACAAAATGATTTTTCTGCAAAACCATTGCGTACAAGACCGACTTGAGACAATAGATCATGCTTCCAAAATGGCATGTTTTGTTTGAAGAATCAAAATACTCCTTAAACCCTCTAATGCTCAAAAAAAAAGTTTAAAAAAGTGGTTTAAAGGTTTGTAGAGCACGTTGATCCCAAAACTTTAAACCAATGTCGCGTTAGACAGATAGAAGCAAACAAATAATCAAGGTGTTTGAATAAACAAAATTATCATCATTTTTTTTATTAATTATGCACTTTCCACCGAAATGAAAGAGTTTATTTGTATGTTTTTAAAATATTAATAATAGATATTTTGATGATAAGCTGCTCTAGTTTACACGTAGGCATCATGCATGAAAACTGACTAATTCAATCAAAATGATTCGGTATCGTGAATTTCACGTTCAATTGTTTTTACTTGCACAACTAAAGAAAACTTGTCCTATTAGAAAGGGGGCTAGTGAAATGTTAAAAACGACTAATACTTTTTTGTACGATGTTTGTATTGCAATTATACAAATCGCATTTTCATTTTTTTTAGCTGTCTGTGTAAAAAGCAATTACTACTTTAGCTTTAACATTGCCATCATAAAGGCCCTTTCCGTTTTAAGTTCGTAGGCTGAAGTTTCAGTCTGTCCGCTGTTTGCATTGTATAACAGTTTTCGAGCAGCTATCTAAGTCGGTATAATGTACAGATGGGCTTATCCCAAGGTGTATGTATTTAGAAGACTGATTTTTATTGCTTCTGCTTCTGAATAAAGATCTTAAAAATGTTTTGTGTATTCTTCAAGCTACTAGAGCCTGTTTGAGCAAAAGTTTTCACCCGTCGTGTCAAAAAAGACGATCAAATTTGGTTATAAAATACATGCTATGAGACCACATCGACTACATACACTTTAATTGTAGATTGCACCACCTGATCTCTTTAATGCATCTTGGTGTAAATAGAAACACCACCCTGTTTTACCATTTTTTTTGAGCAGGTACTCGAATCTAATCCTGGTTTTGAGGCTAGAATAATCTAGGCTGAAGATCGTAGGCTAGTTTTGTGTGTGGTTTTGTATGGAGTGTTTACATCAAGGACTGTGTAGCAACGAGGTCCCGTATTGTAGAACGATTTGACAAGTAGCCAAAAGTTCGTTACAGGCAGTTTGACATCTAAGAGCCCTTTTCGATTAAAATTTTACTTGTAATTAAAATAATAAATCGGTCTGGTCATTGCAAGAAAAATATTAATTGGTTCTTACATTTTACAGGAAGAGTATGTATGTCTGAAGTACAAGTAAATGTTTGAGGGAATGATGAATTTTCAAGGGATTTCGGTTGTCAAATGGCATTCAAGATGGCCAATCTGATTTGGCTAATATTTGACCTCGTTTCTACACAGTTCTTGGTTTACATGATTTCAGCCTCCAACTGTAAAACTTCATATAATAAAGCTGACTAGAATCGTGAAGGGTCTAACCGCGAGGCCACATGAGGTGAAATATACAGCGAAATGAACTATTTGACAGGCGAAATAGCTGACGGATAAAGCATCACAGCAATCAGCTGATGTGCAATGTAAACAAATAACGTGCACAAAATCGTAATTAAATCCATTATATAACTTCAATATCGAGTACTTCGTCAATTTTCAGTCAACAGTTCATAATTTCTTCGAATTAGGGAATGTTCTGATTATTATTTTTTATAGAATTTCGAAAGCGGATGTTGTGTCTCCCCCAACCCTTTAGCTGTACCTGTCAGATATTTCTCCTGTCAAATAGTTCATTTCGCTGTATATTTCACCTCATGTAACCGCGCGGTAAAAGTTTGTTTTGATAGGCAGGCTTTGGGTTTTTTCTTTCGTTCTATTTAGCTTACGTTCACACTTAAACATCTAAGGAAATTTCTTTTCACAACAGCAAATTTTTTTTCTTTTTAAAATGGCTGGTTAAATGCGAAAGAAAACCTTGTCAAGTAGCTAGCGATTTTGTTTTGTTTTACTGGATTTGTAAAATTAAATTCCACAAAAAGGTCCAAAGTATCATAAAGTTTTTAAAATCTTTCTGTCGATGATCACCTGGAAACTATTTTATGTAAAAATGTACATTATTCTTTATTATTCCTCGAGGTGACGAGAGAGAATGAAGAGTGGAAAATTGTGCATTCTTCATGAATGCATTAAATACACCTGTAGCTGTGTTTGCCGGGTGGCTGATTCCGCAACCTGATTAAATATTTAAAATATTATCGACCTTTTAACGGCGCTTCTTAAGTCTACTCAGGACCCGATCATGGGATAATTTTGTTTTCTCGCCTAATGGTGATAATGGTGAGGAGACTTTTTTATTTTGTCTTCGTTCCATGCGATATTTAAATAGTTTACATAGATTTCAGCTTGGCTAAAACGGTAAATATTTCCTTTCGTTTGAGCTTTATTCATTCCTCCAATAAAAAAAGATCTAAAATGTTCAAACAACTCCCCCATCGTTTTTTGAATAATAAATTCCCTTTTTTCACTGTTTTACGCTAAAACGCCAATGCAAGAAAAAGCCTTTTTCTCTGCGGTCATGTGCTGCTTTAAATATCATTCTGGCATTTGTTACTAGATTTTGCTCCTAATGTGTTTTGTTTGTTTCCAAAATTACTTTTTACTGTCTTTTAGTTAGCAAGACTAGAAGTATGGCTCACTAAGGAAATTAATAACTGTAAAATGGTCACGGTAGCCTGGACAAAAAAGGGCGTGTTCTACTTTTTGGGCGATTGATAAAACAAGGCAACACCTTTATTTATTAGGGGCTCTCTGGAAGATAAACAAGTTTTATGGTTGCGATACGGAAAAGCAGCAAAATATTCTAGTTGGAAGGGGTAATTGGTATCACTTGAGCGATTTAAAGTTTATGTTAAACTGATTTTCTTATCTTTGATCATGTTAAAATGCATTTATACATTTGTTTAAGATAATAATATCTGCACGTGTAATGACTAACTGAGCTTATTTCATATTAAGATTATTTTACAGATTTTTCAGAATTGCGTTTTATGCTTTTTGCTCATCAACATCGAACAATGTAATGAGTTAAACAGCAAACACAATGAATGTAAAAAATAAAATAAAGGAATCACGTACTTTGCTCCACTAATCATTTTTGTCACCCTAGTGATCAGCATCGGTACGGTGATACGATGTATTCCTGATCTACCACAATAGTACGTCTATCAACATCTGGCACGGTACGTTCACCAAGTATCACTATCAACAGCTCTCAATACCTTTAATACTGCTATATATCGTTCATGAATATAACACGGCCGCATGGGCCGCGATTATTATCGTTTGGGTTTTCCATCGATTCCATCCATCTTACTTACACTTGGCACGCTTCACAAAACCCAGGCCCATCTCTGGTTTTTTTACCAAGGAACGTAGGAATGGCGTGTAGCAAACGAAGACACCCATCGTCACAGTGTATCAAACAACGTTGAGTCATGCCAAACGAGCCGTACCGCTAGAGTTTCGGGCTTTTCTTTTTCATGGTGGATTTAGCTTACCGATCCGCCCGCATGACTTACTGGCTGGCAATCTTTCATCCGTTTTGACTTCTTAATCTTTGCCATTGGTTTGGCTCCATCTCTTTGTTAAGGCTCGTTTGTTTTTGGCTCGTTAGTCTGTTTATCGACCTCGAGATCTAATGATTGGCAGTAAAAAGTAGGGGTAAATTATCCTGCTTGGATTTCACACGTCTTTGCATCATATTTAATTGAACCATATAAAAAATTCACAACGCCACGTAGTTAAATGTGCTTTGACTGATGTTGGCTGGAAATAACAGCCAAATACGTCGAGACTTTCGTTAAAGGGCATCACAAGCATCGTTTTCCTGGAACTGTGGCGTGTAGCATATCAAAAATACAGAACTTATAATAAACCACACTATCAATACATTGTAACACACTTCGGATAGCCAAATCACACCCAAATCCCAAATCAACACATTCATCATAACACTCTGCAAATCATATCATATCATAACAACACATCCGGAAGAGTTCAAAACACACCGTTCATGGAAAAAAACAATTGAAACACACTTATCGAAAATAACCGAAACGCGCAACATAAGCAATTCAAGCGTTACTGCAGCAATGTAGACAGACAAAGAACGCATAGCAACCTATCACTAAAAACGCAGCTTAGGCAAAGATCGACTAACGCATCCGTTTATGTCTAGAACAGTTGGAACTTTCCAGAACGTTCTTAAAAACTCTAAAAGCGTAGTATTGGCACAAAATGACCGACACCTCACTCTATAATGTATAAATTGCAATGTATAAACAATGTATAAATTGCACCTCATATTAATCACCTTTAATTGGAACAAAAACACATTCCAAAACCAAATGTACGAGACCCATAACATCTTCTTCTTCTTTCGAGAAGGCTTTCGAGACTTAATTCATTACCACGTAGCCGAAAGATCAATCCTTGCTACGGGGGGCGGTCCATTCTGGGCTTGAACCCATGACGGGCAAGTTATTGAGTCGTTCGAGTTGATGACTGTACCACGGGACTGCACCATAACATCTATTGAATATAAATAAAACCAACTCCGACCATGGCGAGTCAGATTCAGAACTGTCAGGATAAGACTATGCCCATCCAACATCTATCGACTTATCATTTAAAGAGTTTAGTCATGTCCCCTTACCCAAGGTGAGGCCTCTAAACTCCAACGTTTCCAATAAGGGAAACCCCTTCAGGGTTTCTATAATCGTCTGGACGATCTAGAGTCGAAAAGTCCGATTCGAAAAAAGTGGTATTCTACTTCGATACATGTCAGCGGAACACTGGCCTACCGCGACGGTACGTACGATCATCATACTACAAGCGTGTTGAAGGCTCACCACTACAATTTTGGATGGACCATCGATGAAAGCTCAGATGCATTATAAAATCATGGTTATCTTGTGAATAAAAATGTTGTAACCGTGGCTAGTATTTTGCAGATCATATCGCATTTTATCAGGTCCTACCTCTCAAACAGAGTGGATGATTCGTTTGATCGAGTATGATTTGCATATTAATTCATGTCTCTACTTATCTTATCCATATCTTTTATACAATTTCAAGCTTAAAATCCTGGTTGATGCCACGGCATATTCGTGCTTTTTTAAAAGTAATGAATATATAAATCGGTGAGATCTAATTGTAGCTACAGTACGAACACGCTACGATCCATTTCTTGTACTTATAGTTTAAACGAAACCAATCTTTCTCCTGATAGGGTTCAAAGCATCTCCTTCAAGATATAACCAGAAGGGACCAGACATCAATTTGCCAACAAAGATACATGGATTGTCATTTAGCTGGCAAATGGTATCAACACCAGTAGCTAAAGACGTTATCTTTGGTATAACTTTCTCTACCTTTACTACTACATAACGGAAATTCTAAGGAAATGATTGCTCAACGTACGACAGACCCTTATCCTTCTAAATCCACCATGGCAGCATTACAATGACTGGGCATCGATATTTATGCTTTAGGGATAAACCATCTTGAATAGCATATAAACCCTGGTGGTGGTGGTTTTCAACGATGATTGATGATTTTTTGCTTCTTAGTGATGAACAACCACGTGCTTGGGACACGACAGCGTATAAACCCTTACTCTAATACTCACAAATGTATGCCTTTACCATAAAGATCGTCTTGTGGAATCAATGAAATTGTCCGTTGCAATCAATTGGTGTAAAAGTGATTTTTGCCAATATCTTTGATCGCAATTTTATGAACTGTCATTTTTCTTATTCATTCACTAAACCCCCTCACTCACAAACCCTTGGCATTTTCTTTATTTTTTATTCATAGTCCCTGTTCCAATCACTTCCAGTATGCATTGAATAGCATACATGGGACCAGTATTGTGTTTATATCTCATACAGTAAGATGGAAAAGGAACATAAATTGTGTAAAAGAACACATACACATTCACTCATAGACTTTGCTTGATTATTTTCGACGCTAACTAAATCATAGAATATGGAAATTCAGGGAATGAGCATTTATGATTTATTCAAACACATCCGTTGATTTCGTTAGCAATGCGGTAGACAGAGAAAACCGTTGTGTGGGTGTATTGAAATGATGTAAATTATATGATTGATACTATTCTTGAGAATTTAATTTCAAGATCACACACTAACGTTCTCTATTTCAATAGAGCATGTACTGGCGGATTGTTTGTCAGTAATGGTTGTGGATTGAAAACAACATGTTATCAATTCATACTCTATAAAGAAAACCATCTGTTGATTTGTTAAGTCGCTTTAGTGAGACAGATTGAGTTGGTTTGGTTTGATATTGGATGATTGATGCATTTTTATATTTTTTACTTGTGGTAAAGATGAAAACAAATCATGAGTATTTACTTACTTCATGTTATCTTATTAATTTAGAAATCTGAAGTTAACAGTTAGAACCGGAGAAATAAACAATTAAGTTTATGTCTTAGAAGGCTTTTTTAAAATTAGATTCATAACACACACAAACATAAACGAATACCATAATCGATTGGAGAAATTTATGCTTTTTTATTCTTTCACACTTCACAATTCTTATACGTCCAGAAGCGATGAAGGCACCAGTAGAACGTGGGACGATGCATTACTTTCTTAAGACAATCGACTGTGCGTTGAGCATAACTGAATGTGATCATTGCTCATTATATTCAATTTCTTCACCTCATTCTTGATACACACAATCTTTTACGTGTGTTGTTTGTTCGAGGCTATCAGTGCAAGCGATTGGCAGCTTACCGGAGTATTCGCAACTAATGCTGTGTCACCGTTGATTAAACCTTGTGTTTGTTTTTTTTTCTTCTTAAATCTCTCAAATTTAATTTGTGAATTTGAGTGAACAAACGTAAATCTCTCTTGCTAAGTTCATTTTGATAATATTTTTTTGGTGATCATTTGATGTTTGTTTTTTCTTTTATATTTATTTAATATTTATGATGCAAACGGTGTGATGAAAAGTGAAGTTTAGGAATAAGTTGTGTACAGATAAAGTGATTCTATATCTCTTTTGGTTTTATATCTCTTATTAAATAATAGAACGAAAAATATTACATACCATGTTATGGAACTTCATAAACATTTTACTAATTTGCCTTACTTTTATAATGACTTGAAAGAAAACATATTAAATTTGTGGAAATTTTATAAAAAAAATTACCTTTCATTCTAGATAGTAATATGTTAATATTACTTCGTTAATATGTTTCATTCTAGACAGTAAAGGACTTAGATAAACGTGTTAAACAACTTGTACAACTTGCACTAATACGTCATAGAACGACGCTTATTTTTTCAGGTCTGATTTAGTATTAAAACCTAAACAAAATTTGAAACGTTAGTTTGATTTTTAAATTTTAGTTAATTAAATCGAGACAACATATTCTGTTATTTTTATGTGGGTTGTTGGTAATTGGAACAATATTGAAAACATTTAAAATGTGTTATCTAACAGTTGTTAGTAAGTAATACGTGAGACCATTTCTAATAGAACAAATCTTTATTTGATAAATACGTGGATTAAATGATTACTTAAATAAGCCAGGTCAACTAAGGTACGCAATCTAACGAAAGGAGGCGATTAATAGATTCAATCATTGCAAATGTTCCTGCCGTTGCTACGGTCATTATACTCCCTTTGGAGTGATTGTGAATCCATACTGCAGTGACTCTGCAGCGTTTGGGTTGAACTGGGTGGACTGAATTGGTAGCAATATAATCATCGCCATCATCATCATTCGCCAATTCCAACCGAACGAGACGGCAAAGCGAATATGGAAATCTATAGAAATGCAAAGGTAGCAGGAAACAAAATGGTTTTGAGGCAGGCTTCAAAAGAAGGATATGCTTTATAGGAACCACGAGTTTTTTTTTCTTCTGCATAGCTAACTTCCATCCGTGGAATGTTTTCGATTCTGAAGAGGTGGTGAGAAATAGTTGATTTCAACATTAGCTACAGGTTTTACCATGGGAATAAATTATTTCCACTCAATCCAAAACATGTCAGGTCGGAATATAATTGAGTTTAACAGTCCTCTTGAGCATTCTCTGCGATTTTCAGGGCAGAATCCGTCATTCACTGCTAAAGAAGCTAACACAGTATGAATAAGCCAAAAAAGCAACAGAACCTCCATTTTTTTGATACTCAGAACACAAATTGGTATTTTGCTACAACGTATTGAAACTCCCATCTTTAAACTTTTGTACCTTTAACCTCTACAATTGTGAACAACTAATCTTTACTGCCTTGTTTTAACATTTTAAATTGTTATTTTTCTGTTCAACCTTATTCGACTCTTTTTTACAAATCTGTAGAAACTTTATACCAACAGAACGTTAATTTCAATCCATCATGGGACAAGTTTTGAAAAAAAAAACTATGAAAGGAATAACAACTTGCTTAAAAATAAACTTGAGAAGAAAAGGTACAGTGAATTTAAAATGATTGATAAGATTGTATTCTCAAAATATTTGGAAACAATTATATTACTATATTGTAACAAGTTAACATTGAAGCTGTAGTATGGCTGCTGTAAAAAATCATATAATCATAAAACTATGCGAAAACTATCACATTTCACATAACCAATAGTTGAATCAAACTTCGAACGTACAGTTTTTGAAACATCCGGTTAGAACAGCGACAATAATAAAACCCCACTGAAAGCATAACTGATAACATGCATTGAAATATAACTAATAGAATATGCAACGATGAAAAAAGATCTAACTCATCGATGAGTATATGATCTATGGGCATTAAAAACATTTAAGCCAAATTCAACCAAATTGTCAACACCCTGCAAGATGAAACATGAATGTGTATAGGGATAATTCTGTCCTTTCAGTTACCAATACAAGACGCATAGGATAAAAAAAACTTAGGGTTTATAAAACGATCTCCTTTAGATCCTCCTTTAGATTTAGAAACGAATCCTTTAGAACGTGACATTGGTTTCGTATGTTATTTTTTACATGGTTACCACGAATGAAATAAAACGATATATTACAGGGGTCAAATATATTGGCTAAATTATACGTGTAAATTACAGGGTAATTTAATTTTATTGAGCATTTAACACGTGGAGTAAATTTAAACATCATTTGTTACTAAAACTAGTCATGAACAAAGAAAACAACAACACTCCATACAAAACCACACACAAAACTAGCCTGCAATTTTCCGTCTAGATTATTCTAGCCTCAAAGCTAGAATTAGACTCGAGTACCTGTTCGATAAAATGGCAAAACACGGTGGTGTTTACATTTACCCCATTGAAGAGATCAGGTGGTAGAATCTAGAATCAAAGTGTATGTAGTCCAGGTGGTCTCTTAGCATGTTTTTTACAGCCAAATTTGAATATCACTTTTTGACAGGATGAGTAAACACTTTTTTTCAAACAAGCTTTCGGAAGCCTTGACGAATACATAAAATATTCTTAAAATCTTCGTTCAGAAACAGAAGCGATAAAAATCAGCCTTCTAAAGTCATACACCTTGGAAAAAGCCCACCTGTTTATTATACTCACTTAGATAGCTGCTCGAAAACTGTTATACAATGCAAACAGCTGACAGGCTGAAACTTCAGCCTACGCTTACTTGCTAGCTTCCCTTCGAATCGTCTCCCAAAATAAAAAGAAACCCTTTTTTGTGCTGTATTGCAGCAGCAGTCGGTCAATTTATCCCTAAACTTGAGAAAGGGTAAGCTATATGAATCTTTGAAAAAAAAAACGTGTTATCTTTGAAGCATGATAAACAGTTAAGCTGCTCAGCACAAAAGCTTCAGTTGATGGTCATAAATTTATTTAAATATATTTTTCTTAATTTAAACTCTTGGTGAAGAAAAAAATTTCTTTAATTAAAAATTCGATCCTTCAGGATCCTTCAGGAAAAGTCTATACAATGTTTGAATGTTCTTTCTATTTAAATCTTGGAAAGAGAATATCTTCTTTAAATACATATCCCAGTGAAGAAGGTACAAAAAGTGTCAAAAGTCATAAAAGTCAATACACTTTTATGTACAATCATGTTGAACCTTATAGATGCCTTAAAAAGTGTTTTTGTAGTAACTTACCTTTCCTACCTAGCTCATTATGCAAAATCGTGAAGCAATATAAACTTAATGACATTTATAATACAATTATAAAGTAATTTGCCTTACATAAAGTTAAGTTGGTTCTCATGCAGAGAAAGTATGATCTAAATGTGAAAGAGAAAGTATGTATGTGAAATGTGAGTATGTAAGTATGTGAAAGAGAAAGTAGCGGGTAAGGGTAAAGAATTCGATCATTTCATACTGACTCAAAACAATATAAGCATGTCTTCCAATTCTCACTGATGTGAATATATATATTTCAAATAACGGGTAAAATCAAAAATGATATTGGTTTCACTTTCACTTTCAACATTGTGCCTTGGTTTGTGTGTATGTTTTACAAACAATATACAAGATCAATCCTTTGTTGAAAAGAGCTTTGTTTACCACACGTCAGTTTGCCATTTGCTGCTCCAGTGCTTCCAGGTGATGAGAAAAGAAACGAAATTACGTATCAACATGAATCAACAATATCAAGTGACAAACGAAACCATACCGTTGAGGTAAAGTGTGCTGTTTACATGAATGGCTTCTTGTGAATAGCATCAAAGAGCTCACAGACAGGTGTTATTGAACTCTAGGGACTCCCACTGACGAGGGAAGTTAGAGTATCTTTTGCATTCAATCGTATAAAGCCTACTGACAGTAACATATTGATTATTTTCGAATGGAAAACGAAAGTCAACGCGAGCAGCGCGATTGGCGGCGTTGGAGGCTGTGTTTGAAATATTATCATTTTGACGTGGCGTTGTGAATGGGTTTGGTGTTAGTATTAGCCCATCATGTTTCAAGCAGGAACCATCGAGTTGATAATGGTAGGTTCAAGTTTATCTTTTGTTATCGAGAACAACGTATTTCTTGATAAATATTTCATGTTTGTAATTTATACCAATATTATATGCAAAGTCTATATAATTTATTTATTTATTTATTTATTTATTTATTTATTTATTTATTTATTTATTTATTTATTTTTTATTAATTATTAATACAGAGGGTCCTATAGAATATTTGACAAAAAATCGATAAAAATTTTGACAGTCAGATGAAACAGTTTCAATCGTTTCATCGCAGCATGCATTGAAGTTTAAGTTGTGTTGCATGCATTTTCGGTATTTTTTACAACGTTTGTCCTTTGATTCTCTTTAAAGAAGTTGACGAATAACTAGAGAACATAGTAGAAATATCGATTACATCAAGATCAGTGCCCAAAATTAAAACGAAATTATGTGCAGCTCAAGAGGATCAAAGCTAAGAGGCTGATTTCCTGATCGTAGTCGTTTATCACTGATGAATTACGTAAAAAACTACGCCATGCCACGATCATGAAATGGAAATATACATTTACACTAGGTTTTGTGCAGTAAAAGCACAATTGGTAATAAATAGTGTTCAATTGTGTGGAAATGTTAGGTTTTTCATCTTTTTCATCTAACTGTCAAACTGCCTCTATATTAAATAGACTATTAATTCATAGTTCTGATTTTGGTAGCCTTGATGAATGGAGCTTTCTATGGAGATCGGCAGATAGGGATTTATGGTTACTAAGGACTTTGTATAAGTTGCTTCGTAATTTTGAACTCCTTAGCTTTCAAATCAAGATTTTGCAAAGTACTGAAGTGGTCGATCCGAACTGTTGTAATTTATGGACCTTACATTTTTTTTCTTCAAAAACTGGGTTTTCCGTACTACCACAAGTTATGTGTCGGAGATAAGATGAACTTGTTTGTTTGATGTCCGAATCCAATCTGCTTTATTCTTTATTTATCAATTCTAAATTCGAATCTTCTTTAATTATCACTAACTTAACCTACTCCTTACAACTACCTATGCATCCTGATTTAACTATTACTACCAAAATATTATAATTATTAATGCAGTGGTGTTTGTAACGCAATATTGTTCATAATTCACATGCTTTTTAATTTAACTGTTAGTCAACTATCGAGCGTTTAACTAAAAAGCATGCCAGCTAAGAAGCGTTCAACTATTGAATTCTGACTGTACCACATAGCTTTCCAATCGTGTGACATTATAGCAAATCACTGAAAACACATAACATTACTATCCCAAATATCATAAACAACCATTGTTTGCACAAAAAACAAAAAAAAAAACAAAAAGCTGCAGGATACAATTCAGCACCTCAAATTATTTCTAATGACGATCACTTAAATGTTCTGCGTCTGTATATTTCCATTCTGCGTTGCTGTGTTGCTCAGCTTTGTATTATTCCGCCTTACACTATTACCGTACCTTGTCCTCGTCAGCGGATCATACCAGTTACTATCCTTAAGCAGGCAATTGAGGCTAACCAACAAAACTTGTCACATTCACATCTCTTTGATATGTCGACTCTTGCCTTTCACGAGCAACGCTCACATGTCTAGCACACTTCAGGCAGTCCGTCGAGTAATTGATAGTTTCGTGTTACGTATTTGTTTGGACCATATTGTCGAAGGTGTCGTAAAAGATTGAAACTACAACTTCAATAAGACCTATGGTCACTTTAAATAAATCGAGAAAAATCATGAATTGTTAGGATCGAGTAAATAAGGGAAGGGAGAACACAATAAAACTGAACTGAAAGCAACAACTGCATGCTGCACGCCAGTGCACGCAACAATTCCAGTGTAAAAGAACATTGCATATGTATGGTAAAGATACGTTCTGTGCTTCCCAGATACATCAACTGGCGAAAGAGCGGATTGTAATAATGAAAATTAATGTCTTCTTCAAACTCATCCAAGAAAACAGCTGCCTTTTGCAATTGCATCCGACGTCATGCATCCGCTTCAAGCTGGTTTGCTAATAAGGGCACGGAATGTCTGCCGTCTTAAAGCAAGATGATTAACGATTTTCAAAAACCTGTACCAGCTCTTTCCGAAAACGGTCGTTTAGTTTCCGCTCAATTCTAGCATAATATTTATGCATTTCTATGGAGAACACAAGCATTTTGAATATTAAGGAGGTAGAAGTAAAAACGAAGAAAGAGGAGCACAAAGACAGGAAAGGGTGTAGATACACAGGGTAGAAAGTATTATGCGCAAGACTTAAGAACAAAAAGTTAGTTCATGCACAAGTAAGTGTGTCTTCTGTGTGAACATTTTTTCACTTAACAATTCCGCTACGAATGATTTCTTCTTCTTAATGTTCTGTCACGCCCGATGCTGTGCAGTCGTTTCCTAGGGATCGGGGGAAAAAAATGTAACTTACGCAACGCAGCAACTGGTACTAGATTCTATTGCGTTCTTTGAGTTTGCATGCATCCTCTCTTATATCTTAATCTTATGAAAATAAAAAGTGGTTCATTTTACGTACTACTGCATGAACATGGGATCTTGTGTCCTTTCAATTGCATTTAAGTCATTTATTGTAGGAAGTAGTATGAAGAAAAATAAAGTTATTTTACTATAATCATTTATTGATGTTAATTTAATATTACAATGATCAATGTGAAAAGCGGTTTGATTTTTCAACAGTTAAAACTGTTATTTTATCATTATTTTATCATTTTTCCCTACTGTCATAGTGGATTATGAGTGGGTATGGCTTTATTTTCTTTTAAGTTAAAATGTAAGAACTAACTATTTTAGCGAAACATATGATTATAACACCTTTGGTTTTTCTTTCCTGCTTACTATAATCACTGCTTTAGCTTTCATCGCTTCTGATTCAAGAAACGAAAGGTGCCTCCTAACACCCATACCCGTAGTATGACGGAAATTTAAAAAGTAATAAATCATTCAGAACAATAATGATAATTTATTATGAAAAGCTCAGGCGCTAATATAAGCGCTGTATGGTTCGACCCAGACGGCTTCAATGAAAACCTTTTGAATCGGTGCGGCGTACGGGAGATTTGTACGTTGCTGAACGAGAAGCCTTTTCTCACTGTACCCGATGGTAGCAGTCTGGAAGTTTAAACCTTTAGTCATTCAACTGGTGGGTAAGTTATCCCGCTGTTATTCCTTTGCCTAACTCCAGCAGTACCCTACCGGATGGGGCACTGAAAGGGAATTGAGTAATTTCATCATGTTCGTTGCATGTTCGCTACTTAAACGTAACCCCTTGTTGGCACATCTTTGAAACATTGCAAAGCGGGAAAGGTGGTTTGGTTAGGTGTTAATGCTGCCTAATTAAGAAAAATGGTTTCCATGTGCGTTTGAGAAGAGTTAATCGTGTTACTTTAACAAACCGTTTCAACAGATTATTTTGTTGGTCGTGAAAGTTTTGTTAAAACAATGTTAAACATGCATTTACAGAATTATGCTCGGAACGATTCGAGTTTTGTATGATGCAGATATAGATGCTCTTATGATTTGATGATGTTATGTAAACCTATCGAAATCGTATGCTGCATAACTAGCTGCTGAATTATTTTTCGTTTTTTTATGTAATTCTGCTGCATCTTTTAGACTAAGTTTATGTTCGTTGTGATCTTGAGAAAATAGCTCACAATTTTCATTATTTTTAAAGTTTTCATTAATTACCACAAATTATTATAAAAAATTAAAATTATGCAACAGAACATGCAGTATAAAGTTTATGTAACCACAAAATGATTCAGTACAATACATGACTTTAAGAAAATTTTACCTTTGTTTAATGGTCACAAAAGTCAAATCTAATCAAAATCTTGATTTCTATCATATCATACAATTCTATCAATATGTATTTCAATTCAATTGTCACTATAACGCTGTTTTATGTTAAATAAATCCCAAGCTCTTTATTAATATAAACGTATGGACATCATTTGTGTTGAACTATACCTTGGATTCTATCATATAGCAATTTAAGTTCATGAGCAATTCACCGCCCTTATCACACCTCATACCAAAATACCGCGTACAATCAAAACTAGTGCGTGGATAAACATAAACCCACGGCATGGTATTAAATCACAGCAGTACCTCAATTGTACTTCAATGCATAACATTTTATTTTTTCAGTATCCTTTCATTATCATAAACGGCGACAATGAATAAATTTAAGTTTCCGTTTTTCAGCACATTTCAATCGATCCGCCACCGACAAACATTTTTGCTTGGTCATTGTGCTTCGCTGTTGTATCATTGAATTGCACTGTCACTACGGACGTGCATTCGTGCGTGCCAGTACACTGCAATGCATCATGCATCGACAGAATTTCCGTCCGTGCAGCATTCATTTTTTCCGATTGGTATGAAAAATGGCAATAACGCAAAATGTAGTGCAACGGCAGGACAGAAATAGAGTAGCCCAAAAAAGCCAAACAAAACGAATCAAAAGTATAAAACAAGATAATTTTCATACATTTCGATGCAACCCAACGAGTGCAATATCTTGTTCATAGGTCCCAGCTCCACTTGCTCCCATTTACCTTTATTATTTAAACACAAATGAAGCTCATACAAAAAAAAAGTTTACGCTTCGATGAGTGCTTTGAACTGAGGTACCACATATAATGAAAAAGTGAAATTCCGATGTTGGAAATGTGTTACCGAACAACACAAAATGAACCTGTGCAGGGCACTAGTAGTATAAAATAGTTTGTACGATCTCGTGGCATAATTTTTGCCGCGATGAGAAAATATATGCAGCAGACGAGTTGATTTGGCGTAAGGGATAGCTGCGACTATGCAAGCCAAATAAACAGCGTAAAACAGGTTCTACTTTCACACTTCGGCAGATGAAGCGCAATGAACGAAATCCTGTTCATACTTTTGCTACAGTGGAAAGAAACCGGCAAGGCACCAGGTGCAAAAAAGAGATAGACGTTGTTCTGTGGTGGAGTTCGTTTTTAATTAATTAAATTTTTCTTCATTATTCAAATCCTTTGACCATTTACGCAGTTGTGATGACAGGTTCAGATTATAAGTCTCATGATTCGGATTTTTTTTAAATGATACAAATAACTTAACTCCTAAATGACTATTATTGAAAAGATCAGTTCGCCAGGGTGGAAAAGATTATGTTTATGCGTGTTTATTAATCGATGGGCAGTAATGCCTCATCGAACCAGTTTAGCAGTGTTTTACAATGGATAAACTGACATAGAACATAAAATGTGCACTGTGTGATAGAATTTAGCACAGAAACACGATCATTAAACTCAGTCGGCGAAATCCTCGGCACAAAAGCGACGCTGACGGCATTGAAAGCGCGGCACAGTAGGAACGGGTCAGAGGAGCCAAATTGCGTTCTACGATCATCGAGAGCAAACATTGCCCGATTAATAACAGCAGTGAATCCAATAAGTTCAACCAAAGATATGCATTATTCAAGTGATACGAACAACTAGGCCGTTCTTACGAGAAATAAAACAAAAAACGCGTTATTCGATGACGAAGCAGAAGATAATAGCCTGAAAAAAATATATTTCATGGCCTAGTATCTTTGTTTCAAGTCAATTATTTATTTTCGAATTATTGTCATGTATAATACAATCATCAGCGTTATTATTACTCTTCCCTACCACGAAAAGCACATCTATTCTTTTCAGTTATGAATTCTACGCTAGAGATTCACAGTTTTGGGTGAATCCAGGCAGTACTGAAACTAATCAGGCATCAAGGTCAGGCATTAATTATGCAGGAATATCTTCTTTGGATTCAGGATTCAACCATAGGAAAAAAAGTGAATTGTGGATGCAAAAAAAAGTTGAAATTCTATTATTGGTCTTTCGTACACGGTACGAAACATACACGGTATGTTGTACACGTAAGTCTGTTATATATGTAACAAATTTATCGACTACGGTAGTAGTGAATAAATAGAAGAATACGCGACATTCTATCTTCTCCACGATTCATGACGCTTCGAAAATAACGATGTTAAAAATTCTATTTTCATATGATGTCATATTCAGACCCAACACTTCTGTAAATATTCACTATTGAATGAATAATTAAATCTTTTGCAAACTTAAATTTTAATACTCGAACAATGTTAAATTTCAGAACTTTTTGTACAATTGTTTTTAATATGTTATAGCAATTTGTTCTCTCACTTTAGGAGGATGAACTGTGCATATGATTTCACTGTTAGTAGTAAACTCTCGCCGTAGATACTACGGGCATCAAGCTTAAGTCAGGACATTAGAGCGCTGATGATGATTGTGCTTGATTTGCGTATTTGGATAATCTTAGTTTAGAACACCAGTTTTGAAAATTAAGAAAATTGCTTGGTTTCTATGATTTTTTTTATACCAGTTTGATTATTTGTACCAGCATAGCCGAGGAGTATCTTAATCGATGTAACACGGTTTTCCGATTCGCAGTTTAAAGAACTGTCCAGGAAGACACAAAGATAGCACATATTCGATGTAGTACATGTGAAAAATAAAGTGCCTGATTGTAGGTAGTCAGGCACCGTATAACGGGTAGACCAAAACGAACCTCTGGTCTAAGATAGAGGAATAATAAGAGCAAATTACAGGGATTTGGATAAAGAAAATGTAACATAAGAACGATAAAGACAAGTTGAGCGTATCACCACAACACACATATTTCCTTGTTCCGCAAAAGTTTACTCATTCTTTTAAGTAAGATCCTTTGCGTAGCCTTGTGACCTGGTCAATGTAGCTTGTTATGATAAAAAATATGAAGTGATCAATATTATTAAGATTCTACACTGCTCTTTTCATTGAATAGCTCTGAGCGGCAAAATTGATGTAATCATACGGCCATGTCTGCAGGCAAATATAAACAACTTAATGCTTTTCCCTCAAACAGGACTCCATATTGACTTCATCGCGTGAACCTTCATATGTTTCAATATATTCACAGAGCGATATTGTTCAATGAAAGCAACGATGAACTGGTCGAAATGAGCAGATTGAACATCGTGTTAGAACGGTGCTTGTGTTGAAGCTGAACGGGCAGTGCATTGAACAATTGTTTATTCATGGAATAACTAATAATGGGAAAGTGCTAAATTCAATGTACGACGTTAAGAGGCTTACCCTTTGTTTTATGTACCTTAGCGCTTGCACTCTGGTGGTAGATGATGGGCAAGATTGTGGAATTTTATGGGAACCATATTTCCGTGCAAAAACCACATCCCACTAGCAGTCATTGCAGCAGCAGTAGTAGCACAGATTGGCTTGACGATCTTTAGGCTGCCAAAATGAATGCCAACCCTGCGATGAAGTAAATGAGAACGTTTCTATACATGCAACTACAACATACAACTGCTGAAATAGTGTTTGCGGCTCAGTTTAATTATGCTTTATTACGAAAAATCGCTTGTAATAAGTTAGTTGTGAATATTTTGTTTTGGAATGTAGCATATCTGCTATACAGAACTTATTACAAACTACACTATCAGATATAGATATGCAGCAACACATTTATTATAACACTTTCAGCAAACCAATCCACACCACACCAAAACACCTCGAACATATTCAGACCAAACCGTTCATACAAAGACAATCCCATAAGAACAAAAGTAAAAGGAAATAAAGTTATAAACATTTTTTACCTACAACAAGTTCTCTCCACAATGTCATCAATGTCTCGACAATCTGAGCACTAAATGACACGATTTGTATTCTGGCACACACAGCTTGGCCTTACAAACTGGTAGATTTGATGGTCAAAACCAAGCTACAATCACAATTTTATAACTAGGTTTGGGCGTTGCATTGCGATGGTAACATTATATCCTTTTTGAGTGTTCTACATCTTACCGCAAATACCCAAGGGCGATCGGTGGCTTCAATTTTGCCATCATCACTGATAACTGCAGCATTTCTGAAGAGAAAAGGTGGACGGTTTTTATCTTTCCTGGTAGGACAAAACACATATCGACCCATCAGCGCACAAATGCTGGCCACAAACCAGAAAGCTTCGTCCATAAAATTATGCTGAAATTGAGTGGCAGGATGCAAAATGGGCTCCGTTAAATTTGTCTCCCGTACATCAGGTGAAAGTATAACCCAGATCCGAAGAAGATGAGTTTCCTAGCGATAAAATAAACATTTTCAATGTAAGTGTCAATTTTAACACCTCATCATACTCTTGAATTTTTCAATGCGAGGTGAGATTTTCATCCATAAAAAGTTTCTTATTGCTAACAATTTTTATCATAACGCAGGTGAGTAGTTTGTATTGAACATAAAGGTGACTGAAATTCCTAATAGAGCATTTTGCATTTCAAACATGGTGTATTTAATTAAATTAAATTCAATTCAATCATTTATTAATATTCATACATTATTTTTATACGATCCAGATCACATTATGCCGATCATAAACCGATCGCTAGTATAAGAAAAAGTTTTTACAAATATTACCAGTCCTTCGATTTTCGATGGAAAGTTTTGAGAAAAAAATCGTTGCAATTAGGAAGGATAAAGTCTCGTAAGTATTTTTATTGTTGTGGGAAATACGGGTAATGTCCTCCTGGATCTTGTTGTATCCGTTGGGCAATATATATATTCATATATTATTTATATGATTTATGTATTTATAATATTGATATATGTGCGTGTTTGTGTGTATGAATTAGCTTTTAAAATCCGAAGTAAACTATCATTTTTCGCAACATTATTTTTTCTGAACATTTCATTGCGTTTATTTCTTATTATTTAGTTTTACTAGTTTTTATTATTTGCTTTGGTGACTTTCATTTATCTCTCTTATAAAACAGTCAATCATAAAACTGTTTCCAGACACTGCTTGTGTAAGAAAATGCTTGTGCGATGTCATTAAACGAGATTGCTCTTTTAGTGAGAATGTTCGTGGCGTTGCTTCTTGGAAGAAAAAGAAAAGAGCCGTGCAATAAAATTAACGTTTTTAAAGATTTCTGTTTGTATTGATTTGTATATTCTGTGCATTAAAACATGTTTTAATTATGTTTATTCTTTTTATTTCATCATTTTTGCCTAATAAATATTTGTATAATGGAAAAATTGACTTTTTGTGCAATCAGCACCGACAATAAAATCCATTTCATATTAAATTGCAACTCAACTTACGCTTCCATGATTTTCAAATCCCTGTTTGATCCATTTAGCAGAGTGTGATACATATTTAATCGTATTTCCTCTATCAGCTTTTATCATTTATTTTTCCTACTTCTTTGAGCAGACTATTATTACACACATAGATTACATTACATTACATAGATAACACACCTTTGATAGCAACATACCGCGTTCCTACAATGAAAAAAAGAACAAATTAAATCTGAGGTTCAGTATCGCTTTGCCTTCTGCGTATCGGATTCTTCTGCCTAGCCTGGAGGAGCAAATTAAAAATCAATGAAACACAGCGTTTCAAGATCCCTCCGGCCTACCCGAAGTCATATCGCACGAGGTCATTATGAAAGCAATAAAAAAGTTTCTCCCTCGCCAGCAAAGCCCTCTCGCACACACGTACATCGATAGCAACGCACATCCCACATCCGGTGTGAAATTAACACTCGAGGCAATCGAAACGTTGGATTGAGTGGTCGCCTTCCTTACCATTTCATTCACCAAACTCAAACTTTGGATAAAAAAGTAGATGTCTATTGAATAAAACTATAGAAAAACAGAAAAAAGATAACAATACGACCAGATCTAAAACTTCCCGCGATTGAAACTTTCAAAATGTGATAAATTTATTGTTACGCGTTAAATGTATATATTTGCAACAACTAATTATTTATTAAACAACTCTTCAATGTAAATTCAAAAATGTTGAAGATATATTTCATTTGGTTTAAAAAACTCCGATACAATACTTTAAAAGTGTAACAAGTTTAAAAAACTTATTTTTTTTAACACTTTAGACACTTGTTACGTAAAAAATATTAAAAATAAACTATATATCATTTGTAAAAAAATTGGAAATATTTTTTCCTGAGCCATACTTTAAGGAGTATCGAAAACAGCACTTTTTTCAGTACAGTAAAATAGTAAAAAAAACACGAACAAACGAAAAGAGAATAAGTTAATCTGCCAGTCGGTAAATAGTATCAAGATTTTCACGCATTTCGACACGCGGGGTCATGACGTATCGCTGCTTGCTATGTCTCGCTCCACGGTTCGATCAAATTACCACATTTTTCGTTCTTTTTTGTAGTCCTTCTCCTTCCAACTCATCTACGATCTAAGGTTTTCTCACGTAAACTCAGTTCACTAAACATGGAAATAAAATAAAGTACTTCCTCATTTACCTTGCTCGATCATGGGTCAGGAAGAGCGCATGCCACGAATTTGGTAAAAGAGGAATGGAAAACTTTGTTTCTTGGTCGGAAGGTGCCTCATTAGGTGGAATTAAGTAATAAATTGGGCGTAGCAATGGTTGGTACGATTTTATCCTAACGATTCCAAAGGGGCCGCTGTCAAGGGGGGCTGTGTAGAACGTCTTGATGCTGTTGATTGTCTTGCGGGTTTATTTTCAAGACGCAACGAGTTTTCGGTTGATATTTCATGTTGGAATTTTATCCTTTATTTCACCTTTTCTTTTTTATTCATTTTTTCGCTGTTTTGCTTCATGGGTCTTCGTGGTTTTTATCCGTTTCGAACCGCTCTAAACACTACAGTACGGCATAAACGCCTTCTTCACCAGGAAAAAGTTTTTACACCTTGGTTCGTTCATTTAACTTTTTTATTGCTTTAAGAAATGTTCTACGTAGGGTGTGGAGAGGGGTTGTGAAGGGAATATTTTTTTTATTGTTTTACACTTTTCAATAAGTATCATTTACCCTCAGTGTATGTTGAGTCTCGTAGCGGGATCTTGCTATATCGTTTTTACGACACGGGAAAGGCTCAGAAGCCTAGTTCAATACAATTAGTTATGGCACAATCAATGGATAAAAGCAAATACCTCTTTTTCCCTAACCGACCTATCAAACAAATAAGAAAGGGTAACAAGCTTAAAAATGCTACAAAAACTTGATAAATGGTATGTTGCAGCCATTTTTTGACGTTGTGCCTGGAGAATCCGCAGTCCACTTGATTTTATTAGGCTGTAAATTAAAGCAATTTAAAGAGCAGTATTGAGTGTTTCATTTTTAAAGGTTTGTTTTATATGTGAAAAAGGCTTTTGAAATCGATTGCTATTTGTAATGTTTTCTTCTATTTACGCTTATTTAGCCTGATAAGCTTGGAATTTGAATATATTATGCATAGATAATACTTTAGCAAATGTCACAATAAGTAACAGATCATTTGAAGAACTACTAAAAACACTCTACAATTTTACATTGCGTGCAGGCTAATACGCAAAACAGAAGAGCGAAACAAGAAGAAGAATAACTAAAATATATATTTAAAGTATATTTATGTATAACTGCTTGCAAAGTATATTTATGTTTAACTGCTGTATATTTATTTGAATAAGGTGGCATTAAGTTTTGTTGTTTCTTTTAATGACAGTGGTAGCGAATCATTACCAAAGAATCATATAATATATTAAGGAAGTTAGAATGAAACCATGAAAGCAAAGATTCTTACTTTTAAACCAACAGATAGTTCAAGCAGTTCGAACAATAATCGCTTAATCCTACCTGACTTTACCTGATTTAAAAAGGCTTTCGACTGATATTTTCGATTTTCGAGTTGTGAGCACGCCTTTATCTAGTGTATCATTTTAATTTATTGAAATTGTTAAAAATGAAGTTAGAGAAAAATAATGTGTTTGAGCCTCAATGAAGCCAAATTCTTCTAGGATAACAGACGGAAAATAGTGTTCTGTGACTGGGTTGTTATGGCTTGAATTCACTCCAATTTCAATAAGTCAAAAAGACTAAATTAATCCTTGGCGTTTGAATGATAAAGAGAGCAAATAAAATCGCAGCAGTATTCCAACATGAATCGACTGGAGTCTCAGCTTAGTACAGATTTACAAAGCTCGTATCAGCAATAGTAGGATCAGTAGAAGAATATTAACTACTGGCGACTAGCAAAGGCAGTCTCAAAGCAAAAGCCGTTTTGTTTTGGGGTATAAACTTGTCTAAAATTGTCACTTAACCACCACCACATTTCCCACATGCTCACTAAAATCCGTTCCTTATTTCCCTTGGATATGCCTTTAAAATTCACATTTGTCAGCACGATAGTTGAAGCATTCTAACTTAGCTGCAACTTTCCAGCCTAAGCTATGTGCATCCCGGAAGCTTTGCAGGAAATTGATGCATCCGTCCCCCAATGCATGGCTCGAAAGCACGTACTCTACCAGTACGTGTTGCTTAGCGTATTTCAGAGGTCGAATGTGTCCGCATGGCCTGTTTTTGTTGATATTGTTTCTGCTGGTGCCAGACAATGACCAGCTACTAGAAACGGATGTTAGTGAGAAAGTGAAAACTACCTGACCCGAAAAATGATGAGATTTGGAAATCCTAACTATGTTCTCTCTACCGTTTCGGCTCACCTGACGAGCTTACAGGCAAACTTTGAGTCGACCCGGATTTTGACACTACAGAACCGTATCGCTGGGTAGATTATTGTTAAATAGTTGGAAGAGTAAAATTGCTTAATTTAAATACAAATCACGATTTCGAATGCAGTCGCGTGTCATTGTCGGTTCTCAATGATTGGTCTATATCACACCGCAGAACGTATACGGATATATCCACATTTTATATACTATTGTTCACAAACAGCTTGGCTGGAAGTTTTTATTTGAGTGTTGGAAGAAAGAAATAGGCAACCAGACCAGCCTGTGTCCTCACATGTGTAAAGAAGTGATGAAAAAATACTAGATGTGGTAAAATATTCACCTCCCGTCTGGCAAAGAACGAAGTTAGCTTAATTTTCAAAGGCATATTCAGTACAAGAGCTTTCGAAATCAAATCCTCTATTCCAAACCCCTGAAAGCATCCTGTCTGGTAATTTGAAGAACATTGACGGCAAAATGAATGGTGTTGTGCTGCAAGCATAAAATATTCTATTGGCTGTCATGTATGTGCAACTACTCGCTCTATGTTAGGATGCTATCATCCGTAAGGACAACACAGTTTAAACAATGCTAATGAAGAAATGCCATTGAAGAGTATGAGTGTGTATGTGTTATAGATTTTACACTCCATACTCTGAATCTAATGTGATTACAGAATAGTCGGTGGCATAGTATAGCCATCTTGAGATGCAAACACAAAAATTGTCTTGTACACTGACCAGATTGCAAACCCTTTTGAAGACTGTACACATTTTATACGGTAATTAAATCGGATATCTAGCCATAGCAGACACTACTAGCAATGGTCCGTTACCATTCCAATGGAAGTAGCCTCACTCACCATTGAATATTGCTATGCAGCATGCCTATTGAATCTTTCATTCAGATAACGTGTATGTATTATGCCTATCAGATGAAATAGTCCTCAAGATTAGATTCACTATTGCATTCGCTTCCTGGGTTAACTTAGAGCTATCTAAAGACAAACTCACAGAACTTTAAGAAAAAACTCTATATATGACTATATTGAATGAAGCTTAAATGTATTTAAAGTATCTTTGACAATAAACATATAATTACACAGTGAAACTTCTAATAACGAGTAACCCTTATAACAAATTTTCGCATAACGAAGAAATCTAAATGCTGAACAAAAAACTCTTTAAATGAAAAAAATCTCGTATCAGAGTAATATTATTTATGTGTGGGATATATTTTTTGTGTGTGAGTACTTCTGAAATCGAGGTCACAACCGATTGTGACATTGCATTGCTCATTTCTTTATTTCTATCATCGCTTAAGCAAATGAGATTTTCTAGGAATCGTGTAATATAAATGTATTGTCATGTGCAGATGTGTCGTATAATTATGTAAGGCACAATTGTGTGGTATATCGACGAGTGTTTTTAGCGCGTTTTTTTGGATCGCCTTGTTCATGAAGGATAATGTTTCCCCTGCCAATTTCTGTCAGTTGAAGGAGTTTCATATGACTACATATGTGATGTGAAAGTGTGTTGTAGAATTTATACCAAAGTATTTACAGCGGAGCAACAAGCTCTTCCTCGACAAAAACCAAAACAGATCGTTCTAGAAACGATGCATTTGGGAAATAGTAAAGAAAATACTAAAACAATCGACAACTTTTTCAATAAAGACATATAAATAGTGAACTAAAGATATATACCATACTAAGAATGAAAATGTTTTTTGTTCATGCTCTTTTCATAAGCACATTTGCAGTCCTGAGACCAATGATTTTACTTTTCATTCAAATTATATAGAAGAGACACTCTCGCATGATTTATCATGTAATGAGTGATTCACTGGACCGGATTAAACTCGTCATGAAGAGTTCGATAATTTTAGATTCGCCCACCATATTTCATGACTTGAGATAATAATGTTAAATAATGCTTCAATTTAATTCAACAGATGTACTTCAACAGAATTAGTTACTCCAGTACTTAAAAAAAGATTTATCATATTGATTCAAATGTTGAAATTGACCAATGAAAAAAAATTAATTAGGAAATCATTTGATTATAACTGATATCAAAATTTAAATTGATATATTTGCTCTCCAAAATAAACCAAGGGCATGGGTCATGTTTGGATCGTCCACTTGCTAGCTCTCTTGATCTAATCACATACGTATCATACACACAACGATATCCTCACCCTTATCCTACACTAAATAACGAGTTCATGTCTAATAAAACTAAATAACTAAAATGTTAATGTCTAATTGGAAATGGTAGACCAAATTTTCTTTGATGCTCGTTTTGCTGATTATCCGTTCTTGGCTACTGATTTAGTCATAAAATCAGAAGAACAAGCAATCAAAACATCACAGAAACAAGAGAATGGACCCAATAACACTTCAATTCCATTTGTGACTATTTCACTTCAATGCACGAAAATGGCCACTTTCTGTATCCACCTTTTGCGTCACTTTCTAACCAACTCAGTTCCAGCAGGCGCGTGCCTGATTTCTGTCAGCTTCTGTCATTTGCAGCATCTCTACACTAAAGACCCGAGTAAGGAAAAAGAGCAAGTGAACGCTTTACCCTCCAAAGAACAAACGGAAGTGGATAATCGAGCCCGTTATGCTGTTATGCGACGATCTCGTCCCTTTGGAAGCTCCTCATTTGCAGTCCGGCAGTGTCTTGTATCTGTTCGGCCAAATTTATTCAACTAATTATCACATCATTTTCCCATTATCTACCACACTCGTTTTCCTTTGCCGCAATGAATTCCACACGTTTTTCGCGCGCGTAGGAGTTTACCGTCAGTTGGGAGTTTGGATTTGTCTCGGAGGGGAGCTAAGAGCGAGCTGGCTGATGGTACAGAATTTGTGGAGTAAGACATTGAAGCTTCAAGCAACTTCATTAGAGGGTTTTGTTTATTGCTTCTAGGAAAGACCAAACGGGGTGGTGGAGAAATGTTAACATTTTTGGAACACAAAACGGTAATGTAAAATTCAACATTTTGGATTAGTATATACAAGGGAATATGTTATAGATGGAAAAACATTCATTTATATGCTTTATTTTTCTGCTATGATTAAAATATGTTCACATTTCAAATGCTTTAATGGCCTGCATGCACTATTATTTATTAATCTTGTGATGTTTCAATTGTATTATCTGGAATAACATAAATAATAATATAAGGTAAGATTGAGTAATAATTTAATTAAAGAAAATATACATTAACTTTCGTTTGCATATAGGCTTTCTCTTTTTGACTTTGACAATCGATTGAGTATGTCAGTAAGCACTCACTACTTTTAAGACCAGAGCGGATAATACTTACATCACACTTATCTGATGTAATTTGTTGTAGGACTGTGAACCGTGACCGTGGATGAAACAATTGTTAGCCGTGGTAGCATTCTTTTTTGTTTCCGATTGATATGTATGTTTCTACAAGTTTCTAACACAATGATAAATCTTGCTGGTACATTCTGCTACTTCTCTTCTTCTGTTACTGGCTTAACCACATCGCTGAAAAGCCATTTTTGTGCGTTTCATACCATCTAGAAAGTACGCAGTTGCTTTGGGATTTAATTCACTACATTTTCTTCATGTCTTCCGTAAAGCTCTTCCTCTTCCGGTTTCAATTTAATGGAAATACTGGATGAAAGCGAAAGGTATGCTTCCAATGCTAGCGGCATTCCACAACGTGACGAAACTTGTTATGACTAACGCCACTCTGCAGGAAAGTATTTTATCAAGTTTGTTTTTACTGAAACGGTGAGCGTTCTTAGGCTGGTGTGTCAAACCCACGCGTAACATTAGTTTACTGATGTTCAAGCTGCTTATGCTAGCTGCTGTGAAATCTCCCTAGACGATGAGATTGTCGGTTGTGTCCTATTGGTTATTTTATTCATCTTTCCCTCGATTTAGGCTTTACCACAGCCTAAGTTTCGTTTACCATGTGGAACCATAAATAAGTGGAATGACTTTACATTATAGCGAAGAATATTAATTTATTACAGCCATTGCAGGCGCGGTTGATGGAATCATCGGTATTCTAAGGAAAATGAAATGTTTCTCCTTCTTTCCTCCTTTTCATTCCAAGCGTACCGTAGCCAGTCTTTTTTTATTCTCCCGAGAATCGCTCGCCACTGTGGCATTCGACGGCGGTGGTAACAAACTTACTCATCAGTTTTACTCATATTGCTCTTCATTTTCTGAGACAGTGACACTTTCCCTGAACGAAAATGTTATGAAACTGTAAATTTCTACCTGTGCGAAATTAAGATACCCCAAGCAACGGTGCACAACGTTTTACAAGATACCTCAGATTCTGCAATGCGTGGCAGTAAATGATTTATGCCGGTTATAAAACGTGGAAATTTAAGCTTTACTGTTTTTCTCGAATTTGAAGCAGGTAGACCATTATATTTAAGATTGTGCAGATACTAATTTGCATACCAATAAACTTTCAAGTGATGTTAGAATAAAAAAAAATCTTATTAGTATTGTTCTCAGAACTGGTTTTTTATTACTCCAATTGATGATCAGCAACACAATCAAATCAGCTTACTACCTTAACAAAACGTCTTATCTTGTCTTTGCTTTCTTATACTCTGTCAACATTGATTGTAATAAAACTTAAAAAGAAAATGCTAACATATTCTTTATCCTAGAATTTCTTAGTTTGCTCCAATGTGTGACCATATTCGTCTGACATTCGTTTGATTTAAAAAAAAAACAATAAAAGAAAATCCTGCAATACCAATTGAGACTAATAACACATAAATACCAAAAGAGCCTTTACACCAAGCAAAGGATAATATAAATTGGCTGTAGATTACTCGTACCCTTTTATGGCTTTGTAATTGATCCGGAGTATCAAAACTTTTAATCCTTGATTTAAAGTGTCAAGATTTTAAACTCGTACGGTAAAAGTTACCAGGCTATGAAGTTAACGTTACCGAAAAGCAAGGAGAAAATGATTTGATTTAGTCTATTTTCTTCTCTTCACCTATTTATCAACAAACATTTGATGTGAAATAAAAAAAGCATTACTGAGAATATTAACAATGAAACAAGCAGATCTGAAAGTTCTATTGCCAGCAAAAACACACTTCTGAGCACTACATAGAAGCTCATTAGAAAGCCAAAACTAGCCAAGCCGAAACTAAAATGGTGTAGTCTGTTTATGCTTTCGGAGAAAGTTTTTTTTTCCTGAATGTTAGCAACCGAGAAATGAAGCACATTGCGTTAGTGCATTACACACCTTGGTCCTTTCTGTTTAAAAGGTAAATGGTGAAGTAGTAAAAGATGGCCTACCCTTTGCCAACATCTGAACCGGTCGCTAGAATGACATCGATGGCCGGCTAGAAGTACTTCTTTCTGTTTGCTGGACAGGTGAAAGCACCAAACTGCCAGTTACTGACTATGCCAGCCTGACTGATGTCGGAATGGGCAAGCTCTTAGAAAACTTAGCTGGCAGATATGAGAAAAAACAGATTACCGTACCCGGAACCGGATAGGGTGTACAACTATGTTAATTTAAAACAGAAACTTTTCCCACCTTAATCGTTATGGTCGGTGTTGCTCATCTTCTCTTCTTTTTATTCTTGTTGGGCGTTACTGTTACTACACTATTTGCTATTCGGTAGTCTGTGGGCTGCACATACTTTACCTATGTTGGCCTTCCGTCTATGGTGAATAAATATTTACCTTCAATTGTGTTTCTTGTGTACTTTTTTTACTGAGATTGTTGACCACATATACTCTGCTTAAAAAATGTTGCAAACACCTTTCGTTTAATTCCGCACTATTGAAAATGCGTGCTATCTATAGCAAAACAAGATTGCTTACATGGTAGAATGATTAGTCTAGCTCGGGAATTGAAATGGCGTGAAATGTACTCAAGTAAACTGGTGAACAGAATAAATTCCTTCCAAATATTTTGTCACCACATTAAGCGTAAATTGATGTTTGAACTGCCGCATGCTCACTCTGACGGTCACAATGGCGATCTCAACGTTGCCTGTTATCATGATGCTACTCTACCAAAGCATACCATAGAGTAGGGGTTGCTAGAGGTAAATCTGAAATAAAAAATGGGCTTGCTTCTTGTTAAAGGTTCAACCACCACATGTTGCTACTATGTAATAACTGTTTGCTGTGTGTTGTGAGAATGCCCTACTTTAACCGCCCTGCAGCTTTGGGTTTGCGTCTGACAGATGTAACAGTTTATCTCTCCTATATATCTCTTGTAGTTTATCTTAATACTTGCTTTGTGACTCGTTGTATACACAAGCTAAAGGGGGTGCAGTTAATTCTATGTGTTACCATTTATTGCATTTATTGCCGCAAGTTTAGAAAATATGCTACAACTTGCAGCACTGCGAAACGATGTTTTGTGTTCATAGATTTCATAGTAATTTCACACATTTGTACTCTTGGTTTATCAAATTGGCTCTTCATGGGGAACTCCATAAGTATTATTTATAGAATTTAGCTCTCCCAGTCGCAAAGTTTGTCGCTAACTGGTCTAGGCCATTATGCCTTTACAACGAATGGTTTTGGGGGCTATATGTGACGCATAGAGCACAGTCCATACTGGGGTTGAATTCATGACGGGGATGTTATAAAGTAGTGCACATATATTACAGGGTTTTCAAGGATTATATAGACATGTTCAGCGAGCTGTCGATTCGTTCAGGCATATAATAGACTCTTTCAGCGAGATATAGAATTGTTCGAAAGTAGGCGTTGACATGTTCGGTTATACTGTAGAGCTGTCACTTTCGCACCCCTTGGACTGCAGCTTGGATCACTCTCATCAGGAGGTACACAAACGGTTTTTGGAAAAAATTATGTTGGTTTCAACTAATTCATATATTTAACAGCTTGGGGAATGATTATTAGCTACTTTTACAACACTTAAGAATGAAAAATTAAACGCTGCGGCACAGGGTGTAAACAAAACAAATGACAGCACTACAGAATCGCTGAACATGTCAACGCCTACTTCCGCCTAATCCTCGAAAACCCTGTATTGTACCATAGGACTGGCATTCTTATAAGACTTTCTAGAAGTGAAATTTATTGAAAATTGTTGTGATTTATAATTTAAGTCCAAATTTCAATTTTGGATTCCATGACACACAGCCTACTCTAAATGATCCTCTAAATGAACCGAATTAGGCCACCACGATAGTAGCCGCTCTCCAAGAATGAGCGAATGAAAGCGAATGACGCTACGAAAGGCAGTGATCAGTACAAATCAATAATCAGGAGAAAAACATCGAATTAAAAGCGGGCGTATGGGCTGTTATGTACAATAATGAGTTATATCGGTTCAAGCAAGATAAACGCATTTCTCTTTTTTCATTGGTATGTGGTGTTTAGTAAACCGGTAAGTATTTGGTTCCAAATTCCACGATGTGAAACAAATAATACTTATAATAAATAAAACATTTTTAAAATTATCATATCATTAAACCACTAATAATTAATTTCTTTATACTTATCGGTAGTTAGTTTCGTATTATCAGTAAACACTAAACTTCTACTGATAAACGCTAGTCAAAATTTAAACGCTAGACCGTTACTAGGAATGGGCCATGATTAATAGAAATGCACACTGTAATTTAATAATGCAATAAAAAAGCTCCACCGATCAGTAATTTCAACTTGGGCCAACATGCAAACGGAGACGCACAAATGCTACTTAATTAGCGTGAGCTATTCATTAACAGATTGATTATTGATCATGAGAGTTTACTAGAGTTTTGTTCCGAAAAATTACTCAATCACGAACCCCAAAAACATTACTTGACATTCCATTGAACAGAGTGGTTTCTGTGAATCCTTTGTACACGAAATCCGAAAATCATTTTTGTTAATTGGGTTTTTTGTACGTGAAGTATCCAGTAAATGAATTTTATTTGATGAGTTCATGATATTTTTTCACATCTGTTAATTTATATATTTATATACTTTATTTGATATATTTACTTACTTACATTTTGATGCAATGGGAATACTGTGATTGTCGAAATATGGGCGTTTAGACTTTTTTTATGTAGAGACTTTGAACCAATTGGCCTCTTTCGTCCCTTTAGATGTTTAGATGATATAGTAAGATCACACGAGATGTGTTATTGTTCAAAATTATGCCCGTTGAAGTTATTATTGTTTACACATCTTCTATTGATGTTTTTTTCAACAATTTGTGTGTTGAATTTTTCGATTTTGGTGACCTGGCAAATTGAATGAAAAGTTCTTGTTCTAAACCATAGTGGTACATTTGGTATTGTTTTCAAAAACTTATTTTGTGTTCTTTGTAGTTTAATTTTATGTGTTAAAGCACAACTGTTCCAGACAGGCGAAGTATATGTGAAATTAGGTCTAGTTATGCTAGTATAGCGGAATTTGGGGCAAGTGTGCCACCTTAAGCATTTCAAGTTATACCTCACTAAAACGTGTTTTTCAAAAGCCGATTTAAATCTCATAACCATTTTACATCTAATTCCTCACTTATTAATGAGTTTCGCTTGAAAAAAGTGCAAGCTAAACCGTTTTTGAAGCGTTTTAAAAAGGGTCCAAAAAGACGTTGTTTTTTGGGCTATAGGGCAAGAGTGCCACTCGTATGGGGCAAGACGGCCACCTGGTGAAAATAACCGTATTTCTTAGAAAATTGTAAATTATGACGTCTGTACCACTAGTGTATGTATTCCTACATGTCTTGAGTCACCAATGAACCCTTTTTGACCACCAACTGTACAACAGTATGGTTTGTTACTGTTCTGTTTTTCTGGGGTGGAACCCGCTCACAATAGCGCACCATTCCGCAGCACGCTACAACATGTTACATGTTTACATTTTTGATAGCTCGCGCCTATGAAAGATGGTGGCACACTAGCCCCAAATAGAGATGGCTCTTTTGCCCCAAAAGTTGTAACTTTTTTGAAATTGAATTTTTCAGTGACAAAAAGAAAGTTTTTTTACTAACCTCACAAAAATTTTCACGTTTTCTCAGCTATACGGTGGTGTAAATATTTTCTCAGTTGATTGTTCGCATGGTTTTTGAGAGCTTATTTGGTTGGATTAAAAAATTATAATATTCTGCTCAATTTTGAAACTCAATATAAATCAGTTCAAAACAATGGGAAATATCTATTGGTCTATATGAAATTCGGCTCAGTATACCTAGTCATTGGAAAGCAACCAACTGTACACACAATTGATCATTAAACTAAAATTTTTAAGGAAAAATGCTTGGTGGCACTCTTGCCCCGTATGGCACACTTGCCCCAAATTCCGCTATAATAGTATTTTATTGCCTATACTCAACTTAGATTTTCTGTCACGTAAAGTATATATAGGGCCGGTCTGGTGGTACAGTCGTAAACTCGACTTAACAACATGCCCGTCATGGGTTCAAGTCCCGAATAGACCACACCCCCATACGTAGGACTGACTATCATGCTATGGTAACAATAAGTCACTGAAAGCCAAGCTCACTTCACTAGTGGGTACAGGCAGGCTTTGACCGACAGCGGTTGTTGTGCCAAAGAAGAAGAAAGTAAGAAAGTATATAAACTACGAAATACTTTTTACATTTTACCTAGGTATTTTCGGTATGTGATTTAAAAGTTAGTCTTTTGTCAAAAATCTCGCCAAGATATCTAACGGCTAGTTTCCACGGTATATCTGTATTTGAAATTTTATTTGTCTGATATTATTTTTTCTAGAGCTTACTTTTCTAGAGCCAATATACTATTGGAGGTTGAAGATAAATATGCTACAGATTGAAAGTGGATGGGAAAGAATAAATAATTTCAGCCTTTTACAACACAGTGTCCTACTTTTTTCTTGTTGGTTGAGTCAAAAAAGATAAAAGTGAGCCAACTAGCCCAGTGACCCGGTTTGCGACTCACACTGTAAGAAATTTCAGCGTAAATTTGGTCAAAATCTGACGTTTCATGAGATGTTGCTACTGATTGAACTACTGAACTATTGAGCTACTGATTGATGTGATTGAACAAGCGGTTCAAGCGGGTGACTAATTATTGCAAAGCGCATGTGATACCTTGCCGAGTAGTCAATTTTACTAATTGCTTGGCTTTTAGCAATCACCTACATTTTGCGGTAAATAAGTGATCGTTCGGAAAAGGGGCTTATGTAAGCGGTTTTGTGTTTTTGGTTGAATGATCGTTGTAGTTTACGTTGATCGAGAAGGTCAGATCACCTGTGAGTCAAATGATGAATTTATATTTGTTGTGTCTTTGGCTTGCATCAGGTACTTTATTTAAACACTGATATAACAGTACACATAATAAATATAAACTCACAAGCACAATACACACTAAAATACTCGGCCGCGCGCCAGCCGTACCGTGGCCTGCCGGGAGCCCTGCTCGACCGCCTGCTCGCAACACTTGCTTGTCCGAGCGCACCACAAACACTAAGCGGCCCGCGCTTAGTGTGCGTACGACAGTGTGCGTGACACACTGTCGTCCCTCTGGACATTGACCAGTGGTAGCACAACTACCACGGCAAGTCCAGGGGTCGGCTCGGCTGCCCACAACAATATTCTAGTCACGAAACATTTTCTTAAACTGGTCAACAAAACGTTACAGTGACACAGATTTTTTATCCTTGTGAATGATACATCTACAATATAAACAAAAGTCAGATATAAAAAAAAACTTAAATTTCTTCTTTTTGAAGTAATGCTCTCTAGTTTGGTATTAACTACCTTTTTTCATCATCGACATCAGTACCATTACTATCAGCTCCAAGCATGAGCAATATTTCTATGAGCTGCATTGTGTTGCTTCTATAGCTTACGCGAAACTGCATTATTATCAGTATCATCATCATCATCCAATTTTGCAACGACCATTTTTTGATACACTTTTTTCTATTATTAATGTACATTCTATACACAACGTTAGGATCTACCGTATCAAGCGGGTTTGCACCAGATGTTTCTTCTCACCCAATAATTTAGTTTTGTAGCATATTTCCTGTAGCCTTTGCTAAAATGTTTGAGGTTTATAAGGAGCTATTGAAAACAATTTTTCACAAAATCGTCACACTTGATGGTCAGTGGCACTTTATAGATTAATATTAAAACAAAAACTTGCATACAGTCTGTTCCCTAGTTACGCGGTTTCTGCGTTCCCGACGAATCCGCGTAACTCGAATATCCGCGTAAGTCAAATTTCACGTTTTTTGACTAAAATACTATTGATTACTCAGAGTTTTTGATTTAATTTAGTACTTTTATACACTTTATCATTTATTTGATATGATTCGTGCAGAAAATTCTAATATTTCTGGCTGTTACGCGTTTTCAATTTGTTGGCAAAAATGCAATTTATACCGAACTTGAAGCAAATTGTACTGCAAATTGTACATTTAATCTGTCAAATTTAGAAAACCGCGTATCTCCGAATCCGCGTAAGTTGAGAACCGTGTAACTCGGGAACAGACTGTACCTGTATATTTTATTTAATGCAGTGGAAGTAGACGTGGTACCAAATAATTGGATATGGTTTTGAGTTGTTTTGCATGTCTGTCTGTTATGAAAATTATAAACATTAAAAAAAATAGATATAATAAATGAATGCTTGTAAAATCTACTTTTTAAAACGATAGTTCAACATTTTAAGTCAATAATAATACTTGCTACATAATTTTTGTTACATTTATTTTATTTCTGATTTTTTAAATATCCTCTATAGATTTCTAAACGTAACAAAGTTACGTAATCAATTTCTTAAGGAATGAAAACTGTCCAACTTTCGGTGAACATCATACTTTTCAAACATGTTCCCACTCTGATAAATTTTTTTCTCCAGTTTTTTAAGTTATCGCTCAGTTTCTTGTCCAGGAACATAGTTCAATGATCATATCAAAGATCACTAAAAACTTAATGAAGCGAAACGTTGTCAAACATAACGTTTTCGTAGCAACTGACTCTTTAAAGCCATACGTGCCAATTATCTGAGTCAAATGGAAATGTGTCAAACAAAACTACTCTACTTGAGTTAATGGTAAGAAGCAATGTTTTTTTTTTTAATTTGTTATTAAATCGCGTTTTGCATACGTGACCAAAGTTCTTTTTCTTTTCATGCAATTCGTGTGATTTAAAAATATTTAATTACCGGTAAAATCGTAAAAAGCAAGTCCGTTTGACATAAAACTCGGATTGAGTTTGCTAATGCATATGTCCTTCGTTCAGCTAGAATTGTCAAACGAGAGACAAATCGAGTTATCTAACACGGATCATTATATTTGTCCCTGTTTTTCTTACACTCGAGTCACATAATTGGCCCTATAAAATGACCAGATAGAATGAATTACAACATGGCCCAGCAACAAAATGTGTCTCATCACTCCTCTTTTTTTATTCGTAATCGCTAAATGTACGGAATTGTTGAGTTTTATTTGATTCATTAGATTGGATTTGTTTCATTGGATAATACTTAGTTGTCGGTTTGACACAAAAATGGCCAAACGCTGTTTAAACGAAGTACATGTGTTGTCCACATGCCTTGGATCCTGAAATGTTGGTTAGGAAAGGTTGCACATAAGATTGATATACGATTTTCGCCATCATGTTCCGTTCCTTTGATTCTCCTTCCTTCAGTTCATCCTGACCCATCAAAGTTCAATTAAAACAGAAAATTCTTCAATTTAGAATCGAGTCACTAGCGGATTGATAATAATGAATTTAATTTAATTCTACGGAGTGTCTCGTCAAACACCAGGTACACGTGTACCTACGTAGATGTGTAAAAGGCCAGATAAACGAAAACTTTTTGAATGTCTGAAGGATTTTTTAAGGTTTGTAAGTGTTTTTGGTAAACGTACCAACGGATCGCGTGTGTTTTTCTGCTAATATAAATGTAAACAAATAGATCAGGACAACTCAGTCAGACAAATCGGACTTAATTTACCCCTATATTACCGCTAAATTACCGGTAATTTAAGAGTAATTTAATGGTAAATTAGCAGTCGTTAATTTACCCATTCGAGCAATTTTGACAGATCCTTCCTCTATTTTATTTTTATTTTTTTCGGCCAAATTGTTAATAAATAACACGAAATTTATTATATTACTGTTTAATGGTTATATTCAATCTTTTCCTTAACTTATACACACGATTACAATGTATTTTTTTAGCAAACTCGACTTGAACAGCCGCTCCACCCGGAGAAGGTGATGCACAAATAGCACTAATAAACGCAATTTCTCGACTGTTTTTTACATTTAACAGTTTTGAACACACCGCCGACGTCTTCTTCTACTAAAAGATCATTAAGACAATACTTTTTGTGTTATTATTTATATCTTTTTACTGCAACAAACAACAACACTTCGTACCGCTAAATTGCTCTTAAATTACTATTATGACAGACACAAAACTGCTCGAATGGGTAAATTAACAGAAGGCTGTCTGACTGGGAACCCCATAAAGACAGGAGATGGCTCGGTTGTCATCGCACGTAGGGTAAACCTCTCTTTTAAACCATCGAACGATGATTGCGTTTTGTTAACATACATAAAACTTTTACCTCCCAGTGATAGCATTGGTCAAGCCGATCTTAAATAAAGTATATCTTGAATTTTTTATTAAAAATTGTTGTTAATTTATGTTCGCTTCCGTAGAAGATCCGAATGAGTTGCTTTTGAAACAGTTTTAGCTAATTTTGAACAATTTTAATGCTATATTTTGAAAAAAAAAAACGCGAAAACCATCAGTTTATCATCAGCGTAAACCATCTATCATACTTTGTCTTTTATTGTATCGTTACATACATATTCCATACGGATAATGTTTGGACTTATTGTATTACAGATGTTATGTTATGTTTTGAATTATCTTCCAAATAAAATGTGCCACTACTTACGGGTCTTTTTTGTAACATATTTCCTACGGTTTCCATCGAATTGTTCTGTGTTGTGAATTCAAAAATTAATTTTGCAATTTAATTTAATTTTAATTTTCTGATTCGATATCCAGTGTATGAAACAACAGCAAAACGCGCTCTGAGAATCTACCCAGAATCACAGCATTGGATTATCTTCTCGAGAGCAGCACAGAGAAGATTATTCAATTTATAACAAATTTTGTTCAACTAAAAACCCCTTCAGGTGTATCGCTTCCTTCACTTCCTCACAATTCTTGTATCTTTATCTTTAAAATGTTGAGGCTGGGATCTTTATTCAAAATCCGCAACAGTATCCCAGCGGATAGAATGCAAATATAACTTTTCCGGTTTTAATCACAAGTTCCTCCATACATGGTTTAGGTCACAGACATGCATGTGTTTTCTTCACTTTAACACACACTTCACATCATAACAGAAAGGAAGAGAGAGCCACTCTGAAGGTAACTAAGTTGATTAGGTTTGAATAAATTTGATAAAGTGATTCTATTTGTTTCATTGTATTCTTGTACATTTGTGGCTAGGTCCCAAGTTAAGTACTTTTTATTTTCGTATGAAATATACCGAGAAAGTTTTGATGGAACATTTCGCTGGGGAGTTTTCTCCGCCCCATGAGTCGTTCAAATCTGATGGTGACAGATAGTAAGTTAAAAATCGTTCATTGGCCCCATGCTTACTCAAACGAAGTGGTGGAATTGCTCATTCAATTTATAAAGCTCAATAAAACATGTTTTTTTTTTCTAGGAATAGAATTGCTAGATAAATAGCAATATCATGTTTCGAAATATAATTTTCTGTACGATTTATTCTTTCAAACTTTTAAATACCGATTATTTTATAATGGATAACGAAGAAGGTGGTTATGCATGCTTTATACAGGCTTGCTGGACTTATTATTTAAATAACAATATCGGATAGTCATTTCCTGCCACAGAGGGACTGTCAGGGTTGAAGTCAAATTCATCCGAGAACGGTATAGTCGAGATTGAAACATACAATGTATAAACATAATTGAAAACGTTTAATACAAAATAATGGCGCCCTTCACAATTCTAGTCAGCTTTTTTGTATGGAGTTTGACAGTTGGAGGCTGAAATCATCTAAACACTCCATACAAAACCACAAATATAACTAGCCTACGATCTTCAGCCTAGATTATTCTAGCCTCAAAGCTAGAATTAAATTCGAGTACCTGCTCGAAAAATGGCAAAACAAGGTGGTGTTTATATTTATTCCAAAGTGCATTAAAGAGATCAGGTGATGGAATCTAGAATCAAAGTGTATGTAGTCGATGTAGTCTCATAGCTTGTTTTTTATAACCAAATTTGAATATCTCTTTTTGACAGGACGGGTGAAAACTTTTGTTTAAACAAGCTTTCTGGAGGCTTGACGAATACACAAAACACTCTTAAAACCTTCATTCAAATACAGAAGCGATAAAAATCAGCCTTCTAAATTAATATACCACCTTTATATTATACCAACTAAGATAGCTGCTCGAAAACTGTTATACAATGCAAACAGCTTACAGGCTGAAATTTCTGACTACGAACTTAAAACGGAAAGGGCCCCAATATTAGAACCAGAATATTCTCCGCATTTGCTAATTAAGGTATTTTACTTACTTACTTTACTTATCCGGCGCTACAACCGCTTTGCGGTCTTGGCCTGCCTCAGGAGTGCCCGAAACCGCTCACGGTCTCGCGCCTTCGTCTGTCAGTCCGTTATCCCGGCCTTAATGGCGGACGCCTCCACGCCATCTTGCCACCTCAATTTGGGCCTACCACGCCTCCTCTGTCCTTGTGGACGGCCTAAAAAGACTTTACGGGCTGGGTCGTCCGTTTCCATGCGTACAACATGGCCAGCCCACCGGAGCTTGGCGAGCTTAATACGCTGTACGACAGTGAGGTCGCCGTACATCTCGTATAGCTCGTCATTATATCGGCTCCTCCATTGTCCTTCCACACATACGGGGCCAAGTATCCTTCTGAGCATCTTCCTCTAGAACGCGGCTAAGAGGGCTTCGTCAGATTTGGACAGTGTCCACGTCTCAGAGGCGTATGTGAGTACTGGTACTATATAGGTACTATATAGTCCCAGCTTTGTCCGTCGCGACAGGTTCTTTGAGGTGAACTGCTTTTTCAGGCTGTAGAATGACCGGTTGGCAGCCAGCATCCTTGCGCGCAACTCAACTTCCATACTGTTGTCGTTGCAGACCTTTGACCCCAGATAGGTGAATTCTGGGACGACTTCAAAAGTGCGTTCACCTATCTGTACATCACGCCTACGTAGATTCGGATTATTTATTGGTAGGTCCACTGATGTTGCCAACATCAGTTTGGTCTTTGCCTCGTTTATCTGCAATCCGAGGCTCTCTGCCACCTGCTCGATCCCTTGGTAGGCTTCTGCTACATACGAGAGCCGCAGACCAATGATGTCTATATCATCAGTGTTGCAGTCCGCCGAGACTGCAGCCTCTTCGCACACTCGATGCTTTCCGGGAACTGACAGCATTCGATGTGTAGCGAATATAGTCGTCTTTTTCTCTCTCTCTCTCTCTCGTGCATGATCCATTACGATCGGGGATCCTGCGATGTAACGAACACTCGGGATTTTATCTGCACCAGCAATAGACGTGGCTAGCGCGCGCGGCACCGTATTCCTTTTCCTTTTATCATTTGATCGTTTTTATATATATGTTTGTTAAAATAAAGTATAAGTCAACAACAACATAAAAGTGGCGACGAGTTTAAGTGGAAACGGTCAACGACAAGTAGGGAAACGCCGCAGAATGTCCAGCCCAGAAGAGACGCCGATCATCGAGGAGCAACGTCGTCTCTCACAAAATGGGGTCCTGAACACAGGGTTCATTCACCCCCAGCCACCGCAGCACACGCCATCGGATTCATCGACGCTGCAGCAAACGCTGCAGATTTTACAAAAGCAATTGGCCCAACAGCAGCAGCAAATGGCACAGCAACACCAACTGTTATCGCAGCTCGTGCAACAACAACAGCAGCAGCAGCCACCGACCCCCGATCTGCAATTTGTGCCAAAACCGAGCAACCCGGAGTTGATACTGGAAGCCCTCGCCGGTAATATTAGTGAGTTCCGGTACGATCCAGAAGCGGGAGTAACCTTCGAATCATGGTACACGCAGTATGTAGATTTGTTTCGTGAGGATGCTTCTCGCTTGGATGACGCCGCCAAGGTTCGACTCCTGGGACGTAAGCTTGGAACCGCTGAACACGCCCGGTTTAGTAATTTTATTTTGCCGCGTGCACCGCGAGATTTCAGCTTCAACGAAATGGTGGAAAAGCTTACCGTCCTGTTCGGCAAAATGGAGTCGGTGTTAAGCAAACGCTTCAAGTGTCTTAATATTACCAAAACGCGCACCGAGGATCTGCTAGCATTTACCTGTCGAGTTAATAAAGCGTGCGTCGATGCAGAATTTTCTTCGATGACGGAGGAAGATTTTAAGTGCCTCATCCTCGTTTGCGGATTAAAGGACGAAAGCGTACAGGACATAAGAATGAAACTGTTAGCCGTCATTGAAGACAGGAACAATGCCACCCTAGAGCAGCTAGCAGCAGATTGTCAACGTTTAGTGCGTGTAAAAGCTGATAGCGCTATGATCGCTACGGACACTAGTGAGCGAGTACAGGCAGTGCAAGCCAGAAAGAACCGCCAGTGGCAACGAAACACCAACAACGAGCGCTACCCCAAACCAGCACCCCGAAACGAAGCCTCCAAACCCCGCACCCCGTGCTGGCTTTGTGGTGCCCTGCATTGGACCCGTGACTGCACCTACAGAACCAACAAGTGCCGGGATTGTGGACGTACAGGACATCGAGAGGGTTTCTGCAACTCGTCACAACGGCGCAGAGGACGACCGCGATTCGATCATCGCCGTGCAGTGTCATCGCGAGTAGTACGTGTCAACGTGTGCAGCGTGCAGCAGAAGCGGAAATTTGTTAGCATACTCATCGGAGAGAAGCCAGCTCGACTACAACCAGACACCGGATCGGACATCACTGTCATTAACCAGCAACTATGGAAGCAGTTGGGTAAGCCTCACCTCAACCCACCCAAGGTAAGAGCGAAAGCAGCTACTGGCGAAGTTTTCGGCCTTCAAGGTGAGTTTGAAGCGAACGTGAGCATTAATAATACCACCAAGCAAGCGACAATTCGCGTGTCAAAAGCGGATGTGTCATTGTTCGGGGCTGATTTAATTCATCTTTTCGGCTTGGGGACCGTCCCGATGGATAGCTATTGCAATCACATAGGTACAGCTGAACCACGATCCTGGGAGAAAGAATTTCCTTCGCTTTTTAGTGGAATGGGCCTGTGCACCAAGGCACAAATTCACCTACAGCTGCAACAAGGGAGCAGACCAGTTTTTCGACCGAAACGTCCGGTTGCATACGCGATGGAAGATGCTGTAAATAAAGAGTTAGATCGGCTTGAGAATCTAGGCATGATCAGTTCCTGCGACTATTCGGATTGGGCAGCACCAGTCGTAGTGGTTCGAAAGGCGAACGGCAAAATACGGCTTTGCGGAGACTATAGCACCGGACTCAATGCAGCATTACACCCGCACGAATATCCGCTTCCTTTACCCCAGGACATTTTTTCTAAGCTAGCCCGTTGCGTAATATTTTCACAAATTGATTTATCCGATGCATTTTTGCAGGTCGAAATAAAAGCAAAGAGCCGACCCCTGCTGACAATTAATACGCATCGTGGTCTATACCATTACAACAGGCTTCCTCCAGGCATAAAAGTGGCCCCTGGTGCCTTTCAGCAGATAATGGATAAAATGCTCGCCGGGGTAAATGGAGTATCTGCTTACATGGATGGCGTAATAGTTGGAAGGAAAACACAGGAAGAGCATGATGCAGCTCTTGAAGAAACGCTGAAGCGCATAAGGGACTATGGGTTTACCATCCGGAGTGAAAAGTGCGCATTCAACAAGTCGGAAATACGCTACTTGGGGCATATCATCAACAGCCGAGGTCTACGACCCGACCCGGCAAAGATCGACGCCATCAAAAATTTGCCTGCTCCAAAAGATGTCACAGGGGTTCGATCATTCATCGGTGCGATAAATTTTTATGCCAAGTTTATCCCCAACATGCGTAACTTGCGCTACCCATTGGATAAGTTGCTGCTAGCCGGAAGTGTGTTCCAGTGGACACCCGAATGTCAGACCAATTTAAAGCCCTCTTGTCCACGGAGCTCTTGCTCACACACTACGATCCAACGCGCGACATAGTTGTGTCCGCCGATGCATCATCAGTTGGCTTAGGAGCAACGCTATGCCACAAGTACCCAGACGGATCCCTAAAAGTGGTACAACACGCATCCAGAGCACTCAGCAAGGCGGAGATTGGTTATAGCCAAATCGACAGAGAAGGATTGGCAATAATTTTCGCTGTAACCAAATTTCATCGTATGATATACGGTCGTCATTTCACACTGCAGACCGACCACCGACCATTGGTACGCATATTTGGCAGTAAGAAAGGAATTCCGACATACACAGCAAACCGGCTGCAGAGGTTTGCACTTACTCTTCAGCTGTATGACATGGACATCGAGTATGTAGCAACAGGCTCATTTGGAAACGCCGATGTGTTATCACGGCTCATACATCATCACGCCAAACCTGAAGCTGAATACGTCATCGCCAGCCTGGAGTTGGAAAACGACTTAAGGTCAGTTGCCATTAATGCGCTTAGCTCATTTCCTTTATGTTTTAGAGACGTTGAGACAGCTACGCAGACTGACCCCTTGCTCCGGAAAGTCCATAAGTACGTGCAGGACGGATGGCCGCATGATGTTTCATTCGGAGCAGATTTGGCACGGTACCACAATAGGAAAGAATCGCTCTCAACCGTTGAGGGGTGTATTCTTTTCGGGGAGAGAGTGGTCATCCCGGAGAAACTGCGTTCCCGTTGTTTGCTGCAGCTGCACAAGGGTCATCCGGGGATGCAGAGAATGAAGGCGATTGCGAGAAGCTACCTGTATTGGCCAATGATCGACGACGATATTGTGAGCTACGTGGCATCTTGTGAATCCTGTTTGGCAGCCGCTAAAGCACCCCCTCGAGCAACACCAGCGACATGGCCAACACCATCGGGCGCCTGGCGTAGAGTACACGTGGACTATGCTGGGCCACTGGAAGGGTATTTCTTTTTAGTGGTGGTTGACGCTTTCTCCAAGTGGCCTGAAATCTACAAAACTACGAGTACAACAACATCTGCCACCATCTCCATGTTACGGAACATTTTCGCTCGCTTCGGTATGCCTGAAACGTTAGTTAGCGACAACGGTCCGCAATTTACCAGCGCTTTGTTTGCGGAGTTTTGCAACAGCAGCGGGATCGAGCACATCACGACAGCACCGTTCCATCCGCAATCAAATGGACAGGCGGAGCGGTTCGTCGATACGCTGAAACGAGCACTGCGGAAGATCCAGAGCGACGAGACGTCCCTTGATGAGGCCCTGGAATTGTTTCTCATGATGTACCGATCGACACCAAATGCGCAGTTGAACCAGCAGAAATCTCCAGCTGAGAAAATGTTCGGCCGCCCCATCAGGACAGCACTGGAGCTGTTGCGGCCCCCATCATCACACTCACTATCTCCTTCCTCATTTATTTCAGTGCGAAGTTTTCAGCCTGGCGATCTCGTTTCTACAAAATCTTTCTATAGAAACTCATGGAAGTGGATACCGGGAAAGATCGTTCGTAGCTGTGGACGCGTTATGTATGACGTCATTGCGAGTGATGGACGTTTACTTCGGCGCCACATAAACCAAATCAGGCGTCGTGCGGTAGCCCGTGCACCTGAGGGACATCAGCTGCCGCTTGATGTACTGTTAGAGGAATGGGCTTCTTCTTCTTCCCGACCAGAGCCAACCCAGCCGGAGCTGGAACCAATCGTAAGCGAGCCAACAGCGCTTCCACGGTCATCGCCCGCTTATTCATCACTAGCAGCGACGACCCCGATGGATGTTCCTTTGACGACATCCAGCTCGCTACCTCCTCCCGTCCTCGAAAACCGTCACGGAGGTAGGACCGATCAGCGCCTGATAGATTTGCCACGCAGGTCTTCTCGAGTAAGAAGCCTTCCGCGTCGGCTCGGAGCCTATCAGCTCATTTAGCCGGGGGAGATGTTGCAGTCCGCCGAGACTGCAGCCTCTTCGCACACTCGATGCTTTCCGGGAACTGACAGCATTCGATGTGTAGCGAATATAGTCGTCTTTTTCTCTCTCTCTCTCTCTCGTGCATGATCCATTACGATCGGGGATCCTGCGATGTAACGAACACTCGGGATTTTATCTGCACCAGCAATAGACGTGGCTAGCGCGCGCGGCACCGTATTCCTTTTCCTTTTATCATTTGATCGTTTTTATATATATGTTTGTTAAAATAAAGTATAAGTCAACAACAACATAAAAATCAGCGTATGCCAGGATCTGGGTTGACTTATAGAAGATGGTTCCCGTAGTCTCCACCCTCAAGTCGCGATTGGCCTTCTCTAGCGCCAAGTTGAATAAGAGACAGGCAAGCCCGTCCCCCTGGCGCAGACCCTTGGTGGTAGCAAAAGGTCCTGAGAGTTTTCCATCCACCCTCACCTGGCATGTAACGTTGGTCATAGTCATTCTAACTAGCCTTATCAGTTTGGCCGGGATTCCAAATGAGCTCATGGCGTCGTACAGTTTTACCCTGGCTATGCTATCGTATGCGGCTTTGAAGTCTATGAAGAGATGGTATGTGTCGTTTCTGTATTCAGCCATCTTCTCCAAGATCTGCCGCATGGTGAAGATCTGGTCAGTGGTTGATTTTCCGTTTCAGAATCCTCTTTGATAGTTTCCTACTATCTTTTCGACGTGCGGGACAAGCCGATCCTGAAGGATCAGGGAGAATATTTTATAGGCGGTATTCAACACCGTAATACCCCTGTAGTTGTTGCAGTCTAACCTGTCTCCCTTCTTGTATATGGGGTAGATGATGCCGAGATTCCAATCACAAGGCATCGATTCGCTATCCCACACCTCAGTAACCATTCGATGAGTCTCGTTTTCTAGTCGTGCACCTCCATTCTTAAGCAGTTCAGCTGCAATTCCGTCGGTTCCGGATGCCTTGTTATTTTTCAGCCGACGGATAGCCTGTCGTGTTTCTTCTATGCTAGGTGGCAGTAGCATGACACTATCTGCAAGTGGCGCTTCTAGCTGTTCGTTTAACTGGTCGTTGAGTAATTCATCAAAGTACTGAGTCCACCGCGAGAGGACCTCTGGCTGGTTACTAACCAGATATCCGTCCTTGTTGCTGCAGCAGGTTACCTTAGGTACAACGTTGTTTCGGTGACCTGCTATCGCTTGGTAAAACTTTCGTGTTGGTCCGTACGCCTCTCTGGTTTGCTCGAGTTCCCGCATGTTTTGCTCTTCCAAACCATGCTTCTTGGAGCGGTGAACTCGTTTCTCTTCGCGTCTGAGCCGTGAATATTCCTCTGCGCATGTCCGCGTTCTATGCCGTTGCTGCATTGCTCGGTATGCAGTATTCTTACGTTCGGTCACTTGTCTGCATTCATCGTCGAACCAGCCAGATTTGGTGTTGCCACGACGTGGTGGGAGTATATTTCTTGCACAGTTTATTATTTTTGTTTTTAGAGCGTTCCACCTCTCGCTCGTAGTTTCATATCTGTTTTCTGGTAGTAGAGACTCGTCTAAAGCGGCTTTGAATTCCTGTTGGACAGTAATGTCCCTTAGAGAGTCCGTGTTGAGCCGAGGCTGCGTGTTTTCTCCGCCCTCATTGGCGCAGAGGCCGGCGATTCTACAACGTATCACTAAGCCAACCAAGTAGTGATCGGAATCGATATTGGCTCCTCGATAAGTTCTGACGTTTAACAGGCTCGACTGTCGTCGGCGGCTTATTAACACGTGGTCGATCTGGTTGAAGTATTCGCCATCCGGGTGCGCCCACGTCATTTTGTGGATGTCCCTCCGCGCAAATTTGGTACTTCCTACAACCAGATTGTTCGCTGCGGCGAACTGGACCAATCTACTACCATTATCGTTACTCTGCTCATGCAGACTGTGACAGTCAGTGTATTGGCGGTACATTGGCTCCCTACCGACTTTTGCGTTAAAGTCCCCCAGGATGATTATGAGGTCATGCCTGGGGCACGCATCTATAGTTCTAGCGAGGCGGCAGTAAAAAAGGTCCTTCTCCTCTTCCTCTTTATCTTCGGTAGGGGCTTGAACGTTTATGAGGCTTATATTAAAAAATTGGCCGCGCATGCGCAGGGTGCATAGCCTATCGTTTATAGCCTTGAAATCTATGATTACGGATTTCAGCCGGGGACCTACGGCGAAACCCGTTCCGAGCACGTGGTAACGGTCGTGGCAGCTGTAGTAAATGTCGTAGCATTGCTTACCACGCCTGTTGTGCACACCGTTCCCTAGCCACCGAATCTCTTGTAGAGCTACGAGGTCCATGCTCAGTGTGGCTAGGGCGTCATCAAGTTGTTTCAAGGCTCCGGCTTTGCTAAGAGTGCCGTACGTTCCATGAGCCCATTTTTATCGTTGTCCGGGGGTATTGCGTTGGGTCGGTTTCGTTAAGTCCGTTTCGTATCCTTCTGGTGCTTTCTGTATTCAGTTGTTACGTGAGACTGGGTGACTGGCCCTGCGCCCACGTGGCCGTTTTATTTAGCGTCGGGTTGCCCCCCCGACGTTCAGGCACCCAGTTTCCCGGGATACCCACCCCCCTCCTGGTTCGCCATATGCCACCATCCGCCCAAGGGGTTGGATCTAGCCCGTGTACCCAAGCTAGGATATATAGAGGCACATGTTACCACTCTGCACGACGAGGACGTGTCGGAATAGAAGTTGGATGGGAGAGCCTATGTTATCCCTCGGAGGGCTTCAGATACCATCCCATTACAGAGCTAAGGTATTTTACATAACAGTAAACCGATTAGATTCAATATTTTCTCATGCAAAGTCAAATGAGTTTTCTCATTTCATTATTTTATTTAGATAAACGAATTCTAGCTAACTTAGATAATAACCGTAATGTTCGGTCGATTACCAAAAGCATTTTGATAATCCCCCAACAATCGCTAGAAAACAAGCTTCTTGTTCAAATTATAGACTTATAATTTATAACAAATACGAATATCATAATTTACTCTTAACATGCCCATAGTTTCCGATGTGTGTAAAATTTCACAAATTTAGCAACCTTAATTCACTGAATTAATAAATCCTGTTGTTCTTGTTATGGGTTCATGTTACAAGAGGTATGATTGACGGTGAAAGTATCAAACGTACCAAGGGCATTTTTTTTTAGTTTTTATTGGGCTACTAAAATTGACCGAGAAGCACCTGCTAGCAATGGTGGCGAGACAGTCTATGAACCATCTTACATTCGAATTCCATCAAGATTATGTGACGAACTTCTTTCCTGGAATTCTAGCTATAGATTTTGACTAGACTGAAGATGTCCAGGACACTGCATGGATATTGGCGTGTTTATATTGATTATGTAAAAGAACTGAAGATAATGAATTGAATAATGTAATGATTTCTAAGCACTACAGAAAACCGTTAACGAGGCCAACTGTTTGGAAATTATTCTAAATACATATGAACGGCAACCCGCAAAATGGTTTCAATCAGTAATCATGCGTATTGTGTTGTAATGGAATTTTTTTGCAAAGAGTATCAATAAACATGTTTTTGTTAAAAATGAGATGCAGTTCGTAAACAGTCTTCAGTGAATCGAAATGCAATACTTTGGTGTAAAAAATATATAGCATACACAATTAAATGCGCAGTAGTATAAAATTATACAAACAGTCCCGTGGTACAGACGTCAACTCGTACGACTTAACAACATGCCTGTCGAGGATTCAAATCTCGTATGGAGCTGACCCCCGTCCAGCTGTGAGGCACTGAATGAGTTTCAAAAATCTGTATAGTCTGGCACGACCGCGTTGTTTTGCAAAAACAAGGTAAAAAGTAATACATACAAAATCAAGATATACCGAATAACTTTTTTGTCACTTTATAGTCACGATTATCTGCTTCAAACGGAAAAGTGTCAACAAAAAAAACATTCTACACGAAAACGGAAACGAAATCAGTATTGTAGAAGCATGTTAAAGTCTTATTTAATTTCACTCATTTTTTTTTTGTTGACTTGAAACATTGCTACCAAATTGATTTGAAATGGTTTTGTTTGTCAAAACAAACTCCAACGTGAAACGCAGTAAGTATCGTACAATTGTTTAATTATTTCTACGTATGGTATATTGTTGTTCTTTCAATATTTTTGGCGATGTCATGGAAGGAAGTGCTTGAGTAAACTGTTTTTCTACTTTTTACAACTACTCTAATTCCTGTGTATTTTGTTGTTCCCACCCTGTCTACAGTAATATATGATAAAACATCTGATCTGGATGTAATTACATGTAATTCGTGTGGTTTAAAAATATTGAATTTATAGTAACCCCGCAAAGCAAAAAACATTCCTTAGCAATCTGAAATCTGACGGCAAGCTGTTAGACAATAAGCTGGTCTCCGTTTGAGCCAGGTAATGAAAATGTCCTTCGTTCATTCAGATATATTAAACGAGAAACGAATCAGACAAATGATTGAGAAATGTCTAATGCTGATCATATTAGCAAATCAACATTGTTGACGCTTTTTCTCTTTAAAATTACGAAAAACAATAATACCCTATTTAAAATTACTTTGAAATTTAAATTAGTTAATCCGGACCGTAGAGCACTTAGAGGCATAGGTTATGTAATACGCAGATGTTCACCCAAACTAGTCAATGGCTCTTGAATAACTGATATCACATGATTTAAGAATCATATTGGCCTATATTGGCATGCTACGTGGTCATTTTGCTATGAAATGAGTGAAATGACTTTCAGTGCACCGCATACATTTCATACCCTTTAACATATTTCTGCATGGTGTTCCGAGATTTTGATATTGATCTGATTTTTTGTAGGGAAATAAGTGAAGAGTAACAAATCGCAACGATTTCGTAGTCCGACTTTATCTGTCAAATCCCATGTAAAATTTTGACAGCCTGTCCAATAAAATCGCATGCAAAAAATCATTGCTACCAGCCTACGTGCAACTTTGGTAAATAAAACGTTTAAGTTTAACGTTTAATTTTAATAACGTTTACATTATTAAAATTAATCGTTAAACTTAAGAATGCTATTAAAATAAGAAAAAATAGTCAATGTAGTAAGTTATTTTTACGATTTTAATAACACTGAATGCCTTCTACCAAGGTGCTGAAAAGTCTCTATACAAATAAAATGGCACCGTTTTCTCAACAAACTCACTCAATTCGGAGAATTTGGTTGCGGTACGGTTTGTTGCGCACTAGGTCGCGCCGGACGGTAAAGGTGTTGTTGGCACGATAACGACCTCGTGCATTTTGACTGGTTTTATTTTACAAAATCATCCAGCTGTATACGGTAGCTCGAATAGTTGGAACTAAAAACAACAGGTCGCGTCATAAGTAAGATAAGGACAAAACGATAACCACAATTGCGAAATAGCTAGAATATCATAAATAGGTTCAATTAGGACAAAGTTCGGCAGCGGTCGCTAAACAGGTTCAAACGAGGTCAAGATTGATCAGCTGATCGAGAACAGAGCATTACTATTTATTTTTAAACTGTGCAATAAAACTTACAAAAGTCAGTTCTAAAAAAGGCTAGCAAGAGCTACTCAACAAATTGATACCAGGCGTATCAACAGGTGTCGAACTTTTTAAAGCGTGTTCTCGCGAATAAAGTGCCATAATTACTCAGCAAATTATAACGATCACTCACCGCAAAATAGAACAGCGCATGTTTCATTCCGTGAATGTTAATAATAAAATAAAGCCAGTTTATCTAATATTAAAAATACAACGAAAGGAGTTTACGCGATCAAACACCATGCGCCTCCATGTGACTGCTTTACCATGCCGGGCAATATATGACATTGCTAGAATATGCAAGTATTCCCTGAGAAACATGGAAACTTTTAAACCTTGACTTATTAATTTAAAAATAAGCTAGTTTTTAGACCAAATTATACTTTTTTTGCTTAATCCACAAACATCAATCGAATTTACTTCTTTGAGGACGTTTGAAGTATTTTGGTTGAAATTGAATAAATACTCTTAAGGACGGAGGACATTGCTCGTACTCGCTGGTGTAATTTCGATTTTCATTAGCAAATCTGACGGCGACTGACCGAAGCATTTTGCTTGAACAATTTGGAGCCACTTTAGAAAATATGTTATTTTTCCATGGTTTTTACTAAAACTCGAATTGAATTGCTTTGTAATTGATAGATAAATATGTTGTGTAAATATGTCAGCCATATTCGCATCAAAAACGGTAAACAAACTACTTAAATTTAAGATCCGGCCCGGCCATTCCCTCGAAAACAAAAAAAGCTTCCACCAGCCGTCGCCAGATGCGCTAGTGAAAATCGAAATTACACTAACGAGTACGGACAATGTCCCTCGGTCTTAACATTGTACGTGGAGTCTCCGTTCGCAAGCAGCACCTGTTGTGGTAGGTTCGACGCACTTTGCTTACCAGAACCGTGTGCGGTAAGTCGATGCCCAGAATGCAGAGGAAGAGTGCAGAACGGGGTATCGAGGCGAGAACGTACCGTGAGTTGGTTCAATTGCTAATGAATCGTATCATTCGTTCACTACGTTGGGAAGATCGTCAGGTTACACTTATGCAACGGACGAGTAGAACAACCGTGTTTGATACCGTGTTTGAATCGTAATGTGGTGCGTATTGGATCCTCCTTAAAATATAGGCATAGCATGACAAACTTCAAAGGAAAAACAATCCAGCAGATGGTATAATTTTTACTTCAATTAATAGCCGGCATCGCGAATAAATGAACACATTTTAACAGTCGTTTAAAGTTCATTTTGGTTTAACCGAGTTCATTTGTTGTTCATTCCTGTTAAAATAAACGACCGTCAAAACAGTTAACGACTGCTCGATATCGCATATAGGCAAACACGGGTAAAAAATTCGAGCAGTATAATTAAACGACTGTTAATTTGTATCGCATACGCTCTTGACAGTCGTTTGTTTAACGACAGCATAGGACCAGTCGTTAAAATTAACAAATGAACTCAATGCGTTCGCGATGCCAAATTCTAGGAATTTTTAACGACTCTGGTTAATTTTTAACGACTGTTAATTTTAAACCAATTCTTTCGCGATACCAGCTAATGTTTCGTAAGCCGGTTTCGTAGTACAGTCGTCAACTCGTACAACTTAACAATATGCCCGTCATGGGTTCAAGCCCCAAATGGACCGTACCGCCATACGTAGGACTGACTATCCTGCTATGGGGCGGGAATCAATTAGTCACTGAAAGCCAAGCCCACAAGTGGTACAGGCAGGCCTTGACCGGCAACGGTTGTTGAGCCAAAGAAGAAGAATAATTAAAGTTTGGACGTGTGAAATGCTTACTGACCATGCTGTGACAGCTCTTATAAATAAAGATACATGTGTGGATGCGCAGTGGTATCAGATCACATGAAGCGCTTTCACTACCAAATTTAATGAAAATAGTCGACAAAGAATGCTGGAAGAATGGAAAGAATGCTGGAAGAATGGAAAAATGCTTCTCGATGTGTTTACCCTAATGAAATGACAAGCTAATCTACTTGTTGTTTTATGCTGTTTGTGTTCCTTTGTCTCTTTTTCAAAAATGAATTGTGTTTTGATTATTAATATTCTGATAAATTGAATCCAAACAATTGATTAAGACTGCAGAAGGTGTCAAATAACAAGCTTTTTCTACCACTATGCCGAAAAAGGCATCGTTTTAATGAAGATTTTATTCTACGAAAATTTTGAAATATTCCCAGTATGAAGATACATTTGACCGCAGCTCATTGAATTTTCTATCAATGCAATTTACGATAAGCACAAGCGTTCACGAAAACAATTTAATGCGAGTTTTCTCATTAGCTATTCCATAATACAGAATTCATTTCTAGACAATTTTATCTTCGGGGTAACATTACGATGCTCTTATGTTTATTGGTTCTCCATCAAGCATGTGAGACTCATATTGCATTACCCATAACGAGCTTCAATTATGATTCTTTCACTAGGTATTCGATTACAACGATTAATTTTCACTGAGGACTGCATTTTCGCAGACGTTTGGAATGAGTCAGATGAAAAGTAAAACCAATTAGATAAACGACAGAAATGAGTAAACCATCGATCTATAAATTCTTCATAAGTTTCTCCTCTATTTCCCATTCCCATTTTACCCGACTTTATGACAGATTCCTATGCTAGAAAATACTTTGCTTCAACATGATTTCAAATTAAAAAAAAACAATATCTTGAGCAATCAATTCAATCGAATGATAACACATAAATGTTTATGTACAATTCATAACCATTTTTTTATATCTTCAAATAAATTTTCGATGCATAATAATGGCATTGATTTCGTAGTATTGTCCTTTCCATAGAAATGATGACCTGTTAAACCTGTTCATAAAATCTCGGTCCATTTTGGTATGTGTTTCTACTGTCAATCGAATCAAGAATCGAGAGAGTGAATGCTTGAAACCATTTTAAAACCGATCTACAACCATTATAAGTATTACTGCTGCAAATGGCAAGATACTCAATAAGTTTGGAATGTATTTTAGTTCAATTTGTTGGACACGCTTTCCGATACCAACCAATATACCGTATTTTGTGCTTGTATAACGATCACTTATCCCTGAGATATTACATTCGATTACATACAAACATATTCTGGAGCATAGGAATCCTCAAAGATAATACTAGAACAATCGAAGGGTGTTGCCGATCAAATGCATAAAATAGACTAATGTACTTTCATTCACTTGTACAAAAAGCTAAAAAATGGACGGCATCAAAGTGGATTTTTATACAATTGGCAATAAAACAATGGTTTTCTTCTAAATATTGAACAATTCACCAAGGAGGACGTTATATGCGGGGGTCGTTAGACATGTTAAAAGCGGTACATTGGCTGACAATTAATAGTTAATTCAAAGAAAAAAGGAGAAAAAAGGGCAGCTTGGTTCACATTATCTTTGCTGTTGGTGACCACTTATAGATATTATAGACCACTTACTAGCAAGCGATGTATTATCAGCTTTTAGCCCAATATGAAATAATTGCTTTTTATCATAAAATTCCTGATTGTTATACAATTCTTCCCTTCTTGAAAAACGATTACGTAATCAAGCTATCATTACAAGGTGGATTGAATCAGACACGGATTTAAATAAGTAAAGATTGGGCTACCGCAACAATAGGAATCCAAAAATGGTGAGTACAGCATAAATTATAATTCCCTACGCTAGAATGAAACAACTCTCGTCTTCGATTTCAAAGCACCCTGTGGTCGATAGGAGCCATATGGTATATATATTTGCCCAACCTCCTTGCTCTAAATCCATAACTGCGAAGGGTCTTCTGGCATATTGAAGGACCGTTGGGGTTTTTGATGTTCCATTATAATTAAGATAGACATTAGCATATCATCAAGGATTTCGATAACCATGTTCGTTCGTTTTCTCTAAATTGCAAATCGGAATAAAAATGCAATTGAAACGTCAAGTATATACTCCACTCCAATCAAATATGTCCATAGTATACAATCGTAATCATCGGTGTAATGACTGGCCACTGTTTTGTTTATCTATCATTAACTCTTGAGTGCTGTGTACAGGCATTAATCTTAATAAGATTTTAAAGAGCAGCTTATTTATAGATAGCTGAGTGACAGTAGAATAAATGCGTTTAAGCGGCAATCTGTTTGCGTGTAACTACATCGCAACCTATCAGGCAAGCGATAATTCCCGCGGAAAGTGAAAGGGATAAATTCCGTCGCGATAATATGTGAAACTTCCTTAAAAGCTATGCTATGTTAATTATTCGTCACAGTGGCTGAATCATTAAAGACTCTTAATTTCAGTAAACTTAAAACAAATAAGACAAATCACTCTAAAATAAAAAAAGAACTAAGCAAATGAACTCCAGAACAAACCTATGATAAATGTAGCATGCGATGTTTTATTCACTGAATCACGAACATGCAATGAACAGGCCTAGAGAAACCTGCATTACTATGCTTTGAGTATGGACAATTCTAATAATGCTCTTTTTAATTTAATTTATCATAAATTATGGTCCAAAACATAAAACTGTTGCAATTTAGACATTGAAAATATACTTTAATATCGTAATGCTTCAAATTTATATCATCCTACGGAATGCCAGAAAAAAACATAAACAATTATCACAAATATTCTGGAACAATATTTTCAAGTTTGTATATTTAGAAGCTCTTTCAACAGCTGCAATAGCTAAAAGCCAAAATATTAAGTTTTCATCGCATCAAACTTAATATTACAGGCAAAACATGATGTTGGCCACGCTCAATATTAGTTTCTGAGTTTCAATGGGATTTTCAGGCGCTTATTTTGCGTACTCTACTGAGTCATCATAGGGATGCAATCGTAGAAAAAGGTAAAATAGAATGCTTGTTTGCCACTGAGTTGAGTCATGTTTGGTGCAATTATTGTTATGCGTAACCGTTACCAACCGGTGGAGGCGAAACAGTAGCCATCAATGATATGCCGTTGATGAGCTCTAATATATCTAATCTGGTGTTTGTTCTGACGGTTTAATTTAGTTATCTTATCAGCGTTCAATTGTTTGCGAAGATCTGTCAGTAAAAATGGGCCAAAAAAAACAGTTGCAGGATGCTTCACGCCTAGTGTACAGTACAAACCTATTCTTTCACGAAAAGTTATGAGTATAATGTACGTTGAGGTATCATGCAGAGCAGCTAAGAGCTTATGGAGTTGCAAATATCTCTAAGCTGCTGGTTGGATAGCTCATTCAAACAAATTACCGAGTCATACGTATACGTGGCTATTCTCTTCTCACAATAATTCTATAATTGCAGCCAAAATGCGACAAGACTCTGCATGATACCACGTGAACGTTTGGTGCATATATCAAAGAAAAATATTATAGAGGGTTATTTGCTTTGGAAATATTTAAAAAAATTGTAATTGAACAATTTATCTAGCAATTGTACACAATATAATTGTACACAAGGAATAGGAGTATAAGTGAACAAGGATATGTGGTTTCCTAAAGATATTTTGATATTTGCTATTTAAATTTTTTAATGCTGTTCACAAATAATTGATTGTTTTCAACTTATTTTATCATGAAACATGAACGAACATTTGAAAACATTAATGAAAAAAGTGAATTTGTCAATTGTGGCACACTCAAGTGGCAAGAACCATAACAAGTTTTATTCACCATATAATGAGCATTTTAATATTCATTAAATTCTTCACTTATCTTTCCCTACATCTAAGTCGTTTCTATTATTATTGATAATAACAGTACATTCAGGATAATTTTAAGAAGTTGAACACATTTTCAAATACAACAAACGGATATACCTGTACCGGAGTATATTTACATTACTTATCAAGTCAAATTAATTGCCTTTTATTCAACAATCAATGATTAACAATGAAGTTTCTTTCTTTGATTTAAATCATAAGAACTAATTTTCATTAGATACTCTAAAAAAGTAAGACTTCTCGAAAAGTAATAGCAAAAATGATTTCTATCGATCTGAAATTTATCAGAATCCCCTGTACGTAAAACAATTCAGTTTCTATAAGAGAAACTCTCAATATTTGTATAGTAAAAAAGCCTGAAAGATAAAAAACCCTCTCAAGAATGTCTTTCGTCCAAAGATAAAAATTGAAGAAACGGACATAACAACATAATAATTTAAAATTATTATGTAAATATTATCATACTTTGATAGTTCAAACCTTTGATAATAATTCTATAAAAAAATAAAAACAATTTTTTTATTGATCGTAGTTTGGTTGTTGATTTTTTTGTAACTGAGCACAAAACGCTTTAAAAATACAAATTTAACAAGGCATACAAGGCAAGAAGATGAGAAAAAATAACAACAACAACAACAACAGACGTGTTCATATTTTGCTTCCAGCGATAATCAGGACCAGCAAGAAAGATCATTTAGTCTTAAGAAATATATAGATGCAGAGAGTGAAAGAACAACACTTTTTGTTCTAGCTGTTCCATACTTGATATTGTCGCGTTCTGATTCTGATAATTTACTTTTTCATTTACTTTTGAATACATATATTTAATTCATACCGATTGCCTTCGTTTCCAAGAGCCACGATTAAACAAGTGATATGACTTTGTGTTTGAGTTGATTCGATATAATTGTATTTTGCTTTCCTCGCAGAATTGAATTGTGCAATCTGCAATAATTTCAATTGGAATGAAAGCAATTACTTGTTTTTTTTTTTGGATTGCTTCCAATGGGAAAGATAACGGCTTCCAATATTTCAAACATAACTATGATGTGTGAAAGAGATGATTTTTAGAACTTGTATTTTAACACCAATAAGTGTTATATGTCAATGATTTACATCACCAAAGAGATAATTTTTAGAATAACACAATTTTTTTTACGCCAATCAGTGTATCCCCAGACATTGCCTGTTTTTTTTTAAATGAAACTTTATTCAAAACAGTCATTCACCTACCAAAAGCACACATAAATAGCAACTCTTTTCACTTTGTGCTCGTTCAAACTACGCAACAAGTATACGATCTGGATGTAGTTTTAGTAACCAATCGTTCTAGTCACAGCACTCTAAATGCCACCAATTCATCTCCAAAGCAATCACGCAATCATTGGGTACAAAACATGCGTAAACAAAACGCTTATGTCGTTGACAAAGAGAGGATTTATCACATACCACTTGTCATCGTTAGTATGGCCCACGGGCTGGAAAATACCACTCGGGTGTGCCATACCTCTGCTCTTCCCTAACTGTATCCCTTTCTCGTACAATCTCCGAATAGCGATAGTTAATCCGGCACATTCGTTGTCTATTCGGTTTGGAAATTGATTGGTTGCTCACGAAAGCAATTAAGTTTAATTGTAACTTTGGCATACCGTATGTCCTTCGATCTAGTTAGTGTAGCAAAACAAAAGGCGTAACACACGCACGTACATTACAACGCCATTTTCTGTTTGCCAATTCATCATAATGAATGTGCATATAATTAATGGCAGCGATCGTTATCTCTAGGGCAGTGAATATTCTGTAGGGAATAGAAGTTTGCACATAATGAAGGAAAGAGGACGAAATTCTCACGTGTGAACTGGAATGCGCACAATTAAGTCGTGAGTTTAGGATCAAGATAAAGTATCCTGGTGTTATTATACCTGAAATGAGTAAAATATTGATAGTGTACCGCAAGTGGTTGATTTCCAGAGTGTTAAAATAAAACAATTTTCAATGATAAGAATAGCCTAGCAACTTGAGACATTACATTAATTTTTATCCAATTATACGATAATTGCTGACCATAATAATATTACACACGTGAGAGTATTCTACTCTCAATGGATCGAAACAAATGTATGGTATAAAATAAATATGGTGCAATGAGTTTTATGATGTTTTGATTTAATATAGCTGATCTGTATTCGTTTAAATAATTTTATGGATAAAGAGTTGGCTGTATAGATTCATTTGATCAGGAAAAGAGAATTATTTAAAAAATAATTAAACAGAATTATTCTGAGTACGCGATACTCTAATAAATATAATCAATTTGATACTGTTCGAATAAAATATGACAAAAATGGAAGCTGATAACAGAAATATTGCATTAATCAAATTTAAGCTGCTATGGGATTGGTAAAATTCATGTTTAATTATGAGAAATACATACTATGGATATGATTGAACATTTTTTTTACCTAGCTACTCCATCCCCTCGCTGGCTGAGAATAGTTTATACAATCACCCCGAGAACAGATTTCCATCTGATGTTTTCTGTTAAATCATTTCTTTGGCGCAAACTATTCGTAGAAATCGAGGCAATGGGTAATATATGGATTATACAAAACCAATTTGGATAGGACATAGAAGCAGTGGTCAATACAGAAATCCCAGTCGCCAAAGAGATGTATGAATCCGTTTTCCGAACGACAGAAGTGGAGAATGCCAAATGAAAGGAATTAAAATGAGTAAATGAGAAGAAACTGAGATAGATAACTAGCAAGTACGTTTATTTGGTGTGGGTTCCGTCAGAGCACAATTCTAGGGACACAGAGAAGAAGTAATTTATAATTCATAACACGTATTCCCACATCAAATTAATATCGAAACATGCGTCATGGACAGTTAAATTATTGTTTCTTCTGCATTTTAGATTAGTCTTGGTAACTGATGTGCTAGTGGACGGATCACCATTAACACTATTACAGGAAAAATATTAAATTTCTTCACCTTGGTATTTTTAGTTTTTTCGTAACACATCAATTAATTGTGGAATAGAACGAAATGATTCGCACAAAACACACGTTGGCTAATTTTCTTGATCACTGTTTATATCTACAATCCACAAGCGTGAAAATATATACTATTTTCTTTTGCTGCTTTAGCGAACGAATGGGGTCAATGGATTTCGGCCGAAGACACTACGATCTGCAGCGACAAAACAAATGCAAATCTCAACTATATGAAACCTGAAGATTGATCTAACAGATACAACGCTGTGTTGGTGATCGATTGTTCTGGGAATACTAACGGTGTGTTTTAATTGAAACTATATTCAATAAATTTTATGTATGAGAACAACTTAAATTGAAATTGGTGAAAATTTGATTTTATAAACTTATTGTGTTAGAAACTGCAGTTCTAACTCGGAAAAATTGAATAAAATGAATTTCTTAGGTTGGCACTACAGGTGCACCAAAAAATTAGTTTACTTTTATTCTTGCTATTGCTTATTCACTTTTGAATATTTTCTTGTTATTGTCCTCGTTTATGTGATTTCCTTGCCTTTTTATCTCTTTTCGCGCGCACAAAACATCGCCTTGGCTGACAGTCCGTTGGAACCTTATAACAGTTTCCAACATATTGTCAATCATCCACTTTGCAGTTTTGCAAGTTTTGCAAAAGTTTTTGCAAGTGCTTACTAACTATGGTACCCCACTATTGTAACAAATATTTAAGATAAAAGAAAACCAATGTTACGTAACAAAAAGTTTGCTAAATCTGTATGCACCATATTTATGCACTTAAAAGTATAATTTATAAAAAAATGTTGGGAAAAAAGACTCGTGGTCAAAGAATCGTACGTTTTCGAAAGAATCGGTTTTTGATAACGTGTTATAATACATTTCATCCAATGACGTACTATGTTCCTGTTCCAAAGAAGTACTATGCATGGTTAAATTGACACATTGTTTGCCGTAAATAAATATGTGAGGAAACATGTTGAGACGTGTTTAGTTAGAAAAGCTTCACACGACAAGATCCAGCGAATACAAACCTCCATCCATGCGATCCCTTTCAAACTAGCTCCTTGCAGAAAAGCCGAAACACTCCTTTTATATCATATTTGATTAAAATGTTTGCATTCCAATCGACTCTCGCCATCTATAATTGAGCATATCAGTCACATTTTCCTTCACAATATTGGGATATAGCAACAAACTCGTCTACGTTAATTTCTCTCTCTCTCTCTCTCTCTCTCTCTCTCTCTTTCTCTCTCTCACACACACACACACACACACTTACGTTCTCTTTATTTCTTTCTCTCTTCCTTTTTATCTCCCTCTTTCATGTGAGTGTTGCAGCTAGTCTTTGATAATTGCACTTCATTCCAGCAACATGACCAGCCGCTGGCTATACACGAGCGCGTTGAATATTGCTAGGACGGAACCCCGTAAATGGATAGGTAGAATCCGGGAAGCTCATTCATCCATTTCCCTTATCAGAGGTAATGTAGCATGAGCTTTCCGACAAAGGTAAATTATGTAGAAGATGATTTCTGCGTTGTGTAATTAACTTACCTCGACAAAATATTGTGTGGATTCTGACAGCATAAGTTATGCCCCATGGTACGATTTTGACAATCAGCCTCTGTTCAAGTAACAATATAGCTAGAATAAAAAGCTGCAATAATGTTGCTGTTTTAAAAAAAGGCATACGTAAGCAATGGTAATAATATAAAATAATTGTACGAATGTTATTGCAAGTGTAAGTTGTAGTTGCCAGAAAAAATAAATTTTGCATTGCTTGTCGTTACATTTCAGTAAAAGTACACAAAAAGAAATTCAAGTTCAAATCAGTCTCTTGCTTAAAACAATATCTTACACATCATTTTCGCCTTTCGTTTGATGCTTTTTCCTTCAACAACTAATTCTGTATGTATAACTCTATTTCTATTTTTCTCTTTTGATTGTCAACTGAACAACGGCAGAACGGTAGTGCTCTTATCTAAAGCTATTAAGTACGGGAACAAGATTGAAATCTATCTATAGGAATCTATCGAGAATAATAGTGAAATCAATGTTCGAAACAGCAATAGAGCATAAGTTTAAAAGTGATTTAATGCTCTAAACGGCGTACCCTCCGTTAACACTTTCTGTTGTAAACTTGTTTCAAAAGCTATTTTTGAAACTGACGACGTTGCCATTTGAGCGAATTTGTTTCCACTTTTTCTCTCATTTTCCAATGTCTCAGGTGTATTATGTTGCACGTGCATAAGTATATCCTGGGCCGGGATATTTTTAGACGAGACAACATCCACACAATCCAGGAAAACAAAACGATAGAAACTTAACCTCTTCGTAATGAAGTGTAAGACATTCACTACACCAAACACAGCATCGTCTATGTAGATTGTGTCGTTCATTATTGCCTAATGGTTCAATGGCTCATATAGACACATATACACCAGAAACCAGATGGCAACGACTGTCGTGTGCTTACAGAAAGTTTCATACACACCTTTATTTGCGTACATTGTGATTTCTCAAGAGCTCTAGAGAAGGTTAAAAGATATCCCAGACCATTTAACTCAGACTCTGCTACACGATTATGCTGGTTTTCTAGATCGTATGCAACGTATTTAGCAGCAGCAGAAAGAACCGGCAAGAAACCGGTCCAATGTAATGTCGAATGTTTTTAAGTCTAATAGAAATGTATTCTTCACACTTATTCTCAAAGCTGTATCCAGCAGTTTAGTTCACCATCAGCAAAACAAATGTAGTGGCAAGTGTTGATGAGGTACTGGTGAATCTTTGTTAAGTATAATGTTTTGATAAGTATAATGTTTTCACTTAAAGTAAAGTAGATCACTTAAAGCGGATAGGAGCAATAAATCTTTTTTTTTTCCTATAGGGACATTGCGTTAATTGCGTAGCCATCTCTGGTAAAAAGTGAAATAATATAAGAAATTACTCAGCTGGATGTTACTATTACGAGAGAATTCAACGACTGTCATAAATCGCGGTGGTAAAAAGGGGGTGGTAACGAGTTAATCAAAAATATGAAACGAAAAAATATGAAAAAAGAGAAGAAAAGAACAAAATTACTAATTAAATAAGAATAATTTTCACTTGTTTACTTAAGAACACGTTTTTCTCAATATATAGTTTCAGTTAGACATTGTGTGTGCTTTGATTGTTCTGCTTATTATTGACTTAATAAACTTTATCTTTTTTTTCAACTTGAATGGCATTAACCGTAGGGTTTGAGGTTAACATTATACAGTTCCTTCAGTTGGTTTGGTTCATACTATTACAATACAAAGTTTGCAATAGAGAGTAGATTCATCGCACACTAGACTGTTTGTCAAACTACAAAAATATCCACAGAGTTTGGCATTTGTCATTATGATTATAAACATACCATAACTATAGCAATTGGCTAGCCCCATTTTCTGTTCCGATTTTCTCACATTCAATTCATTTTAATGCAGCATTCTCGATAAAATCATCGACAGTTGGTTATAGGATATCTTCAATGGATTCGGATTGTTTATTTTACATCCTGAAAATGAAACAAATCACTATAATACGTAACAGCGTGCCAGCCTCAGGGTAAACCCACCAACAACAAAAGTAACTGTTACACATCAACAACTTTGCTGCAAGGTATAATCATGGTAAAAGTGATGAAGGAATGTTTGGTGCTGAAATATTGAGGCCGCGCAGCAAGGTTGTTTCCAAATGAATGAACTCTTTTTAATGATGGTTCTGGGCAGATTCACGCGAATCTGCCCGCAGGAAAGCGTTCAGCGGTTTGTCGAGCAAATTAGAAAGGCTAGCTAACTTTCAGCGTTTGCTCCTTTCCAGCTGACTTACATTGCGGTGCAAATGTTCGCACATGACTGCACAAGTTTACTAATTTGCTTTGCTTTTCTGCCAGGGCTTGGCTTAGCGGTGAGTCCGACCGTCCAGAGTTTGGCAATGAATGAATGAGACAAACAAACCATTCGTGTGATACTTAATTCAGCCTACAGCATTTTATAGGTTCACCCTGTTCACGGTGCTCCATCTTCTTTTTAAGCATAACGACCGTTGTCGGTCAAGACCTGTCTGTATCTCTAATAGGCTTATCATCAGTGACTCAATGATTATCTATAGCAGGATATTCAGTCCAACATATGGGAAGTTACGGTCCATACTGAGATTGAAGCCATGGTGAGCATGTTTGAAAGTCATGCGAGATGATCACTGTACCAACGGACATCTTCGTGGTTTGTAATTGAGGTAGATAAAATTTGATTGATTAGATTATTTTAAATTAAAGTTGTATTTTTATTTAAAAATAAATGAAAACTGCTTATGTTGTAATAAAACTTGTATCAATTTAATATCTAGGGGTATCCGGTGGTCTGTTGGATAAAATTCAGAAAACTGGGAACTGGTCTCCATTATAATATTTATTAGCCACATTATCAATATGAATGACTTTCTGCTAGCGTGATGCAATGAGATGGCGTGTAGGTTATTGTAAAATTTTAAAGGGATCTACATTTAGACTGTTTGTTATGAAATAACATTATAATTTGTTGTGTAATTTAATGTTTAAAAAATAAATAAATGTTGAAACTTTCATAAATATATGCCCACCTTAGTGTTTTTACTTAAATACAATAATTTTATTACGTGAAAACATATTTTCACAAATGTATGTACACCAGGAGAGAACATACTTATATAACAATACTTATTAAAATTGTGCATAAATTAATTCATAATACTGTTGTTGATGACAGAAGGGGCTAAAGGTAGTTTATACTCAAATTTTGGGTTGGGTCTAATGAAATTAGCATATTTTGTATGCATTAAACAACTAGTGATAATTTGATGCATAGAAAGTTGGACACGTAGACAAGTAACTTTTGAACTTTCAGGATTACGGGCTCCTTTCAAGGTAAAGATGAGGGAAAGGTTCTGAAATAAAGTACCTGTCCACCTAACAACTTTAACCCAACAAGAAATGTTGTCATACCTTTGAGACGAGCATACTTAATTAGGGTAGTGATTTCATTATACAGGTATAAAAAAGAAGTATTATATTAAAAAAAGATTTATGAGTAGCTTACGGGTTGTGTACACCAAGTACAACTAAAATATTTGATGTCGTTCTTATTGGTGTAGCAACCTGTCCATCTCTTACTAATACAATCCTCGTTCGTCATTAATATTTACAAAACTCGTTAGGATAAACAACCTACTCTAGGACTTATTCCTTTACGGGAACCAGCTTATCTGCTGTTAGGCCTTTCATCGATTTCCTTTATATAATATTAATTGTATGAAAAATCAATTATTTGAAAAATGTCAATATCATTGTCGTTGACGAATTTTCAATCAAAGACCTTTTTGAAAATAAGTGACTTTTTTATTTTTTGTTTATTAGTTAATAATTTTATGATAATCTTAAAAACTAACAATATTCTTTGCAAGTCGTTTTGGGCTTATACTCTGATACTGGGTAGTTGAGGTTTACTTAATGCTACTCGCCGATTTTATTAAAAAAAATTATTTGGTATACATGCAATTTTAGTTATAATTCCTTGAAAATGGTAGTAATACGTAGATATTTTAAAAATTATCTTTGTCAATGGCTGTCTGTTGAGAGGATAGTGTCGATGCTGGGGTCCAATTTGCAGGTGATGCGTTCTGCAGTATTTCGATGGTGAACCGGATGTGTCGGATCCGAAGTCGTGATAACACTAGCTGGTATCGCGAAAGAATTGGTTTAAAATTAACAGTCGTTAAAAATTAACCAGAGTCGTTAAAAATTGCTAGAATTTGGCATCGCGAACGCATTGAGTTCATTTGTTAATTTTAACGACTGGTCCTATGCTGTCGTTAAACAAACGACTGTGAAGAGCGTATGCGATACAAATTAACAGTCGTTTAATTATACTGCTCGAATTTTTTCCCCGTGTTTGCCTATATGCGATATCGAGCAGTCGTTAACTGTTTTGACGGCCGTTTATTTTAACAGGAATGAACAACAAATGAACTCGGTTAAACCAAAATGAACTTTAAACGACTGTTAAAATGTGTTCATTTATTCGCGATGCCGGCTACTATCTGATCTTAGTGTGGTTAACATTCGCTCCATCGTGATGTTGTAGTATTGATGGTTCTCAGGAAAACTTTTTACCCACTGCAAACTTAACAACCGTTCCAACTATTAACGACGATGGTTTAGCTAAGCCGAATGAAGTCACGGTGTGGAAGAGTGTTATGTTAGCATAGCAAGTTACTACATCCTGCGTTGGCTAATCAATCTGTTACTTCGTTTCCATGAATACCTGTGTGACGAGGGATCCACCAGAAAGTGACTTGGGGTGAATTTGGTATATTGCTGAGCTGTTGGATGTTCGAGTCACAAGTGGTTCAAGATTCAAATGCCTAAAGGACACTTGCACTGTCAGTGAAGATCGCGTTGGGATTATCTCTGCATAGACCCTCGTCATCAGCGATAATCATGGCTATTGCTTCGATGGTGAAGATAGAGGTATAAATAAGTGGTCTGGCCGAAAGGTATTGAAACCGGTTTGTATTGATCCATCGGTGTAGATCAAATGGTGGTTGTGGAATTTTTGCTGAACAAGCTCAGCAAAATTATGATAGATGAGGATTGAGGGTTTACGCCCATTACGCTAAGTTGAAAAAGACGAAGTATCTATGACAATGCTTTTATTATCATTACAATATTTGCACCAATTATTGAAAAGTGCTAGACATGTTTTGTTATTGCTCAACCTCACTTGAACCTAAATTGTTTAGTTGATGAAGCACTATTACCAAGCAGATACCAAACTAACATGCGTGGTATGCTGGTACTAATATAAATTCGATAAATTTGCTGAATTCATTTCTTTTCTACTAATTGTTATCGAGGAGCAAAGATCAAAATGCGACACATCACGAAGTTTTGCTGCATTTTCCGGGAAGAGAAATAGAAAGAGAAAAAGACACAGCAATTAAATATACCAGACGGAACAGATGACGACCACGAGAGGTCTAACGGGAAGTGAGGTACGAAGCAATAAATAGAAAAGAAGGCGTATGAAGCAACTCTAAATCATTCCAATTTTGAGAACTTTAGCACACGCTGGAGAACCTCCCTTACCGCCAATATAGATGCATTGCGACGGGAAAATCTGGAAAGAAATAAACGGAGAACCACTCAATAGATAACTCCTACCGTAGTACGAATGGAACAGGGGTAAATGAAGAACGAAACTTATGCTCATCAATTTCTTTGACCAACGCCCCCGAACTCTATTTCCAACTCCCTACCCCAAACCTCGCCACTCCACTAGGAAACACTTGAATCGAACGGTTCTACTTCAATTTCGTTAGATGTGTTCTGCAGCGCTGTTTTCCTCCCTCTACGCCGATGGTAGACCAAATGCCAATACACTAACAGTTTCATCCACTAAATCGTTTCGTCCACGCTGCACACTTCTCGAAACACTTCAGCTACGAGTGGTATCGAGAGCATGTCAGCATACCAGGAATGAAAAAGCAATGGTGGAAACCATGTCACACGCTTTCAGAAGCACAAACCGTCGCATGCAAACCGTGTCAATTGATCGAAATATTCCACACTATCAGATTTGAATTTTTGGCGTACCAGTATGATTGCGATGCACTCTTTGTTTGCGAACCGTTTTCTGTCCTATGCACGTGTTCTAGGGCTGTCTGTTATCTTCTCAGCCGGTTTAGGAACAATCCTCATTTTGCCACAATATTCAAAAGCCACAAATTGTTTTGGAGGGTGCTCACCGTGTGATCTAAGTGCTTTTTGGCCGATGGTGAAAAAATAAACTTCAATTGCTGATTTAGCGGAAATAGTGGAGTGGAAGTACAAATTTGGCAGACCAAATGCATAAAGTATAAACATAAACGAATTGAATGAGAACGAGTTTAGTATTACGAATTGTAATTGAAAGAAACATTTTTATGTTACACATTTTTGCTTGTGTTATATCCATTCGAGTCGATTTGTTTACTAATTCTTATTATTATTTAACATGAAAATCCCTGGAATCAAGAAAGAACAATATACATGCAAAAATAAAATTATAATGATGAGTAAGTACGTTGAATTTTGTAAATCAAAATTAACAGACCACTCTATCGGGCAATGAGCCTCTCGACGGTTAAATTATACTGATTGTGGAGAAGAGTGCAATTTCGAGGTCGGTTAAATGGTGCAGTGTAAATAAACTACCGCACATTATGCAGACGACTGTGGTTGTTTAGTGGCCCCAATGTTTAGTCTCTATGCTAAGTAAACCATACAGACTGCTTGAAACACGTTTGTTTTTATTCAACTAATAATAAACTCCGGGTGAAAGAAGCAGCTTATTGAAAAAATACAACTGTACGAGAGTTTTTTTCATTCTCTAGCCGAACGGCCACACAGGACGAAATGCACAACAAAATATCTATCAGGAAACGCATCACAGAATCCAGCTAATGTGCAGTGTAAAGAAATAACGTATACAAAATTGTCACTTAATCTATTATGTTACTTCAATATCAAGTAGGGTAACTGCACCAATATTCGGCAGTGTACTTGTTTTCGGCAAGGGTAACTAAAAACGTGTAGTCTGGAAAAACCCGCTGAAAATAGTCTCCACACATATTTTTTAAATAGAGTTATGCTCATTCCTTATTCATATAGGAAGTATCATATCACTTCCTTGCATATTTTTCAAAATATCAAACAAAATGGGAAGAGTTCAACATGTTTCTTCAGATTTGTTGTCAGCCAATAGTTCGGTAGGTTTTTAAGAGAACCAGAATAGCAAATGAATAAATGTGTGGTTTTTAGGAAACATTCTATGGTTGTATAATTTATTCTAGCCCGTTTAGAATTTTAAAATCACGAAAAACATGTAAATATTCACTTTCAATACTGCCGAAAAACGGTACACGCTAAATGTTGATTTTTAACAGATCAATGTGGGCTCCTGTCGAAACTTGAAACAATAACACACTTTTGATTTTGCTGCATTCATTTATAACTTGATCAGAACACTACAATGCGTATGTCGACACATAAAATCACATTTCTTGTATCATATAATACCAATTTCACTATAAATAATCCAATAACTTGAGCGAAAAATGATAATTTGTGAGCCAGTTGGAGCCTTAATCTAAAGCCGTCAGGCCGTCTCATTTCTCCAATGCCTATTTTGTTTGTAACTCACATCATAACGACTGTAAAATCTGCCAGCAAAATGACCAAAAGGGGCACCATAAAATTAATAATTTAAGTACTTTTCAACACCAATCTTAGAAAAGTGAGAGTGTAAATATGTTTTTTACATTTTTGTATACCTTCTTCTTCTATTTGGCGTAACGTCCAACGCGGACATGCCCCGACCTATACAGGCTTTCAAGGCTTAATTCATTACCACGTAGCCGGATAGTCAATCCCTTGCTACGGGGGGACGGTCCATTCTAGGCTTGAACCCTTGACAGGCGTGTTATTGAGCCGTTCGAGTTGACGACTGTACCACGGGACCGCCCCTTTTGTCTACCTATTGGCATTAATTAAATCATTTACCGACTCGTATTCGCGTTGCCGAAAATAGGACCAAACTGCCGAAAATGGTAACAAAAACAGTGTTTGCATTTTCACGAATATCTCTAAAAAATACATTTCAATCGGCAAATAAATAAATAGTACAACATAATACAATAGTTTATCGTTCAAAATATTGTGAATTTTATGAAATATAATAAAAAAATTATATTCAAAAAATTTTCAGTTTTAGTGAAACTGCTAGACTAACCTGCCCAATACATTTACCCTATTATTTTATTATTAGTTTCGTGTTTTTTGCTTTTTTACAAATTGATTAAAAAAAATAGGCAAATATTCTCAACTTTGCTTACCGCGCGGCTACACGAAGTGAAATATAAAGCGAAATGAACTATACGACAGGTGAAATATCTGACAGGTACAGCTAAAGCGTTGGGTAGAAGATACAACATCCGATTTCAAAATTCATATTGAAATAATAATAATATTTTCTCAAGCAGAACATTCCCTAATTGGAAGAAATGATGAATTATTCACTGAAAAAATGACGAAATACTTGATATTTAAGTTATTAACTGGATTTAGTTGCAATTTTGTAGGGGAAGGTAGGTAAAGACGGACACGTTAAGGGAAATGGAAAAATCTAGGGATATATAAGTGCAACGACCATGAAAATGTGCATACATTATCTTACACTCATGTTTTATCAGAAAATGTGTTAAAACTTTTAAGTTTCCATCGATTTTTGTGTTTTTTCATGATTGAAAAACATGTTTTTTTTTCGTGCAGTTTTGAAATGTTCGGGTAAGACGGACATCTGATATGGGAAAGATGGACACCATGAAGGGTAAGATGGACACCTGTAGAAAAGGTTAGAAAGTGAAAAGTTTTACAATACAGTTTTAACAAATTCTATCGCTTTCCACGTCCTGGTACGTTTATAAACCAATTCTTGGTCTATTGCAACGGCGATTTATTCAGCCATGAATTTAGGAATTGTAAACGGCGCTTGTAATATATCGTAGAATGCAGAATCTAAAGCATTATTGAAATATCGCGCACTTACAGCTGACGTTGCTCTAGCTTACAGAACAACAGTCTAGAACTTCCCTTTAGGAAATTACTCCGCAAAAAGTCCACGACCCCAGTATTCATGAGGGACTTGTTAACAGTTTAATCCATTTTCCACCATGTCAAAATTCAACAATTGATTTTAGTAATCCAATAGAATTTCTCATCTATTCCTGGACAATGTCGTATAAATGCCTCATCTTTTTATTGCTTAAAGTTGTCCAAGTCCTGAGAAGATATTGGATTTCGTGAAGCGCCTCATCAGCGACGAGCAAGTAATAGCATAACGAATGATAGTAGCCATTAGACCATTAGACCGGTGTTTAATTTCTCGCTTATTTCAATACTTTCTCTCGTTACTGATTGATTTATAGCCTCGGAATTCCCTTATTTAAGATATTTGAAGAAATATATTCATCACCAATTGATATAAGATGTAAAAAAATCAATAAATTCCAGAAAACAATATTTTGTATTGCTTTTATCCTCGTTCTTTCGCCAGTTTTTTCATTGATGATCACGACAACCCATTCATGAAATAAAACTTCCGGAAATATAAACAATACAAGTTGTAGAGCTTAAGATCGGCAGTAGTCAAATTAGATCCACAAGGGTGCACATGATTGAAAATTTATTTTGTTCGTGGATTTAACCAATTTTATATATATTATGCCAAAAATGTTCTCAAATGTGTTGTTTTACCTTCAGTTTGGATTCTACATTGTTAAATTACTCGAAAATTACCTTTTTCATGCATTTATGCGAAGTGTCCATCTTACCCGCAGTGTTCGTCTTTACCTACCTTCCCCTACACGTTATTTATTTACATTGCACATCAGTTGGTTGCTATGATGCGTTTCCTGATAGATATTTCATTTCGCTGTATATTTCCCCTCGTGTAGTCGCGCGGTTACACTAGCGGACATTTTTTTGAAGTGTTTTGCAAGACAGGAAACCCGTATTTTGAACAACGCGTGCCAAGACTAGAATGGTTTTTTGACGATGTTTATGCATTCCTTCTAATAGGGCTCATATGCGTACACGTACATATGAACTTTCGAACATCATCATAGATTATGTTTTAATCCATCAGCAAGACAGGCTGCTCGCTGTGGTAGTGTTCGCACTCTGTCTATTTATTCGCATCACAAGATATATGCTTTTTATTGTGCCCTCAATGAAAGTGAGAGAGTGCATTTTTGTTGTTGTGAGTGCTTCGACAATGTGGTAATAAATATGTATAAACGTATCCATCAACAAACATACATTAGCTCGATCGAATACTTGAAAGTTTACATGAAGGTTATCCCAAACAATAGGGTTATTGTAACGTATTGCAAAACAGAGCCACGAAGGTAAAAGGACTTAGTGCGATCTTGTACAGTGCGTTTATTCTCTTGCGTTGAGCGTTTACCTTCTCTGTTTATCATTTATATTTTTGTGACTAACTTTGTTTCATAGATGTTTTTGAATTACATGTTTATATTTTTGAATGCCATCAACAAAACCAACCAAGAATCCAAAATGAACGGCAGACATCAACGTGGCGTCTACACGGAGTATATTAGTCGAATCGTGAAAACGTAACGGCCAAGTTGGCAAACAAAGTAAATATTTAAAACATAATGAACTCAACCCGATAAAAAATACCCGAAATCTGATTCGTGAGCAAAATCATAATTAACATTATTATGTTTTTAATATTTCGAGTTCACATTTGTTGACAGTTGTTCACAGTTGTTGATAAATCTGACAACTGAGTAATTAAGTTTAGATTTTGTAAGCTGTGAGTTTTTGGCTTGTGATTCCCTTTGTGCCTTAAAAATTAAAATAAACTTCTACAGGCATGTTCTGCGATTCATTATATTTTACATAAGGTTTTATTGAACGGTCTAGCTTTTTTCATCACGCCACACGTAACCACAATCCATCCTGCGCATACATACTTTTGAAACACATTACGACAAAATTCGCTCCAATTTTCATAAGCTGATAAAAAAAGTTGAAGGTGTTGAAAGCATTCCTGCAAAAGAATGAGGCACCATTCTTCCATGACCAATCCAACTTATTCTACAAATTTCAAATGTGTAGAAATTCTCTTAGAAAAAAAGCTTTTGCTAGATCAGCAAGTAAGTATCAGGAGATTCCAGTTTTCACGATTTTACTATTGGCTACAGATTGAATGAAATTAAATTTCCTCTACTTTGAGATATCTAAAAACCGTTGTAACCTGACATTTGAATGTAATAAATTGCGAGACGCATCTTCTAAAACCACAATAACATTGACAAGGAATTTAATTCCAGCACCGGTAACATATGAAAAGCACTTCATCCTATGTTTCGGGAGCGTAACGAGCAAGTTGTGAATCATGAGTGTCCATGGAATTTATTACTGATACTTTATATGGTGTGCACTTTTCCATTTATGGCACTATGCAGTTGTGGCCAACTACACTACTAATATAATTTTTAAATTGTTTTTCAGTATAAATTATTTTCAGTTGATGTTTATTTTGAGGGGCAGCGCTGGTACTGACTTGCGAATACGTTGTGCAATTGCCCTGTATCGATATCAATACACACTATATTGGTTTCCTCCAATCCTGCAAGCATAGATCATGGAACATTTTCATATCATTAGTTTTGTTTATCATGTTTAATATAAATGCATTGTATTTTTGTTTGTTCTTGTGTGATGATTATTATAATAATATACAGGCGTATTCTATTTTGAGCTCAATTCGATTCGAGTCGAGAATATGAACTCCAAAATGAACTTTTCTATACAAATGAACACAAAAAAAATCATCAACTCGACGAGGAGACGACTCGATTATAAGAATAGAATACGCCTGATAACTTCATAATTTTTGGCACATGTTTTAACGACTATTAGGTAACGAATTGAAAGGGTAATGACAGCTACACTGAAATATTCATCTTTTTCACTTCATTACAAGTATATTTCATATTCTTCTCACTTTCTCTAATGTGTTTACTGACTAACATTTTAACGTATGTCTGATATTAATTATTCAAATTTACCCACTCCATTTTCAGCTAAAGTATACGCATGCGGGTCTCGACATAATTTGGAGATACGCGAAATTAGATTGTTTTTCTAGGTAAGAATCAACCAGTTTTGGTGATATGGGTAAGTATGATTATGTTTTTTTTGCACTACCTCAATATGAATCCTTTTTCATACATATGGCTTCATTATTTGTGATGCTTAAGGTGAAATTCAATGCACAATTTGCTGTCTTACAGGCGACCCTGTTTTGCGTGAAGTTAATGTGATACGAGTAACAAGGCAAAGAAAAAAAAAATGAAATAAAGGTTGCCTGTGTAAAACATGCTTTAAAAAGGCTAAATGAAGATATGCAGTGACAAAAAAACAAAAAAGAAAACAATGTTGTGTGTGAAGCAGATGTCACTGGCAGCTTTATACTTCAGTTCTTCACGGATCAAGCTTGATCAAATTGGTTTCATCTATTGCTCACGCAGGATGTTGAGTCTCGTTGACATTTCTTCACACTGTACAATTTTTTCCCGTTTATTGTTTTCCATAAATAACAAAACAGAATTTTAAAAAACAGGACATGTTCAGAATCGCCTTTACCACTTGATGTGACCGTAAACAAAACTTCTCGGATTGTTTAGTGCCATTGAAATGTTTGACATTTACTTTTGAAATTACTTTTGAACATTTTATACATAATTTGTGGTCTCGTGTATCTTTTTTTGCGTAAAGGACGGGTTGAATTATGAATCTAGGTTTAGCTAGAAATTCATCGTTTAGTCAGAAATTCATCGAAATCAGTAGCACTTGAGGTTGATCATATATCAAAACTATTAAATTTGTAAGTTCTAACTTTTCGCGTGGACTGTTGTTTAAAACCATTCAGATCATCTTGCAAAATACCTCGCAGTATGATACTAGTATCACCCAGCAGCAAGTATCACAACCTAATAAAGACATTAGTTTGACTACAAGCGACTTAACTAAAAAATGAAGTTAAGTTGTTTTGTTCTTTTACCATTAATATTGTTACCATCATGGGCTCTCACTTCCAGTCGTTTCATAAAGGCAAAAACTTCCACTCACAGTAGGTCTTCCACGAAACACAAAAAAAAAATGCTCCGAAGCTCACCGTCGATTTGACCGAAGCAGCATCTTCGTATTGCAATCGCTTTTGTCCTCGTGATTGTTCGGATTCGTTCGTTTTATCGCCGACTCACGAGGGACCAAAGAGTGTTAACAGGGAAGTCGTACATTGGATGAAAACAACTGAACGAGATATTGCAGGACCTCATCTATCCCAAGGCCAGCCATGCGACAGTCAGCTCGTAAACGTTATCATTGTCGGACGGATTCGCGTCCTCGGTTTCCCGGGTACACCTACTCGATGGCACGTTTTTGTTGTGGTCGCGATACGGGTACATGCGAATGGTATGAGCATTTGTGTTATTGAAAGTGTTTTGAGAGTAAAGGTACGCCATAATGCTGAGTAATAAGAGAGTGTGTGCGTTTGAATGAGTGAAGTCAATCAGTTCTAATGAAGCAAGCGTATTCCTGAGTGAAAGTGATGAAGTGTGCCAACGGCTATACCCTCTGCCCATGTCCATAAGCAAATATCTATTTACATTGCTGAAGAGCTGCTTCTTCAATCATCCGCGTGAATACTTGACGAGCTGTTTTGTCAACTTTGAATTTTCATGTCGTGGTATCTAAATTTTTTTTCCGTATCAAAACCAATCGGTTGGCTTTCGAAGGTCAAAAGGAACTCATTAGTACTAAAGGAACCACTAATCACTAATTAGTCCCGAAAAAACATCCCAAGGTTGGAAAATGGAAAAGAACATTGTAGCCCATGATCAACACGCTGCTATATGTATAGAATCCAGTAGACATCTAGGAAAAAAAACACCCGGAACTCATATCATATTATATTGCCTATGCATATCACACCGTTATCACTAGGTCTGCTTCAGACTCAAGGCGCAAGAAACAACTTACGATGAGGGTTTCATAGAGGTCAGTGTTAAACGAGCACCGAGAAACGGTAGCAGATTTGATAGGCTACACAAACAGGGTGCCAACGGTGTCGTTATGTCTGGTGCAAAACCACAAAACTTCCTTAACGATGCATTTTTTAGCATTGGTTGAGGACAGTGACTTAGTAGGTACAGGATGGCCAGACTAGTACTAGGTGTCTTGATCGCGTGCTATGCTAACATCTATTAGCCGGAGGCATTTTGTGGCGAGCTATCGTTATACTCTACAATTTGGTCATGGCTAGATTGCCATCTAAGTTTTGTCTTTAGCTAAGGCAGCTTCCGGCAGACACGTGAGTGGTTCGACATTTTCCCCATATGGAAGAGCAATGGAAGAGAGCATACGATTACATAGAACAGACAAGTTAAGAACTAGTAACTCAGTTCTAGTATTTTATGAGCGTAGTTTACTCCTCACTTCAAAATCCATTGCCTTTCTGATATGGCCATTGTGAATAGGTTGTAAGTCAAAAATCTAATGAGAGTATAATATTCAACCTCGATTCAGCAACCTTTCAAATGTATTATTTTAATTGTTTGTGTGCGATGCTGTTTTTTATGAACATTTTTCTTTCAAAAGGAAGCGTTTTATGTTAAGCTATTGTAACCATATTGGCGCAACAACATATGGCTATTGTTTAAAACCATTTTCCTTTACCAACCGCAAATTTAGCTTTGTTTTTCTTTTCCGACAATAGTATACCGGAATAGTTTGAATAGCTTACTTAATTGAAAAAAATACGTTGCTCATCTAATATGACTCACAATGCATTTTAGCTACTCTCAATTGATTTGTGGTAATTTCTGTGGTATTCATTCTGGGCGAATATTTCCAGGCTTACCTCATTTTATTTCTCTTGGGCGGAATGGGACAACTGAGGGTCCGTCAGGCGATTAATTATTATTATTTATTGAATTAAACGGGCAGTGTGGTCTAATTGAGTATTTCTAATGTGAGATTAACTCAAAAAGTCCGTTTTGCTACTTAACTAATTGTTACATAACTGAAAGCCACATATTATTCTAGTGATTTTTTTTTATTATTTATGTTGCATCTCGATAGTATAGAAAGTCTGGGGTCATTTAATATTAAAAAAAAAAAACATCAAAACCTTTATGAATAGAGATGTTCAAAGACTGTGGAAAGATAGATAGCCGAAAAATCAACTTATTAAATTTGTATAAGTGATATCTTCATGTGAAAAGAATGTTGACTTATCAGTTTCATAAAATGTTATTCCAGTATTTAAACCCCAAAATGAGTGAATCATCTACACTTACTCTTAAAATATAAGTTTCTTATCAATTGATATTTCATAGAGCAGTGAATTTGTTACAAACAAATGTTTTTTTGTGCAGACATTACTTTGATGGATATAGAAAGTGAAGATCTCAACTCGTGCTATTTATAGTCCGCGCAGAATGTGAAGTGTTTTCGTTTCTTGCTCTATACATATGTTATTCAACGGTATGCAGTTCACACCTCTGTTTGAATAGTTTATGCAATTACAGCACCCATCGGATACAGTTGCAACATCACCTCTGCATTGGACAACCGCATACTAGCGAGCGCATCATTCGTTCGCCCATGTCATCTCATTAGAACCATGCGAGTATTTGCTAGACTTTTCATAAAAATTAAACACACGCAAAACATTATCCGGTAAGTAGTAGTAGTAGGCAAAATGACTGTTATGTGAAGAAAATTCAGTCGTTAATTCTATGGAAATTATATTTGTTTTGCAAAACTACAAACTACTGTTTTGTTACTCTTCTTCTTTTTTGGCTCAACAACCGATGTTGGTCAAGGCCTGCCTCTACCCACTTGTGGGCTTGGCTTTCAGTGACTAGTTGATTCCCCCCATAGCAAGATAGTCAGTCCTACGTATGACGGCGCGGTCTATTTGGGGATTGAACCCATGACGGGCATGTTGTTAAGTCGTACGAGTTGACGACTGTACTACGAGACCGGTTTTGTTACTAGATAAGCTATTATTAAACTGAATCTCTATTAACGTACCAACATCTCTACTGATATGTTTGCGTTCCAAAACAAAGTTTATTTCACGCTGTCGACCATCCAATTTAGATTGAAATCAAACAAATATCATTATTTCTTCTATTATGATTAGGTATCAAAAATTCAAAATGGTAAAAAAAACTCTCATTTTAGTCCACTTTTAAATAATTGGAAAAAGTGAGTGCTGCGATCCTATGTTATTGAACGGCCCAAAGCCTTATGTTTTGATTGTACCATCATTTTGATAGTGGTTTGTTTATCATAGGCATGTGAAAGTAGGTTGCAGTTTGTTACTTATTTTCTAAAATACTGTTGAACCAAAAACACACCAGTAATGGCACAAGAGGCTGGATCAGCCGTACCGGTGAATTCGTTCGACAAAAAACGTTCGTCACTCATGAGAAAACAGGGTTGTGCCATTAGGTTGGGCAGAACAAAACCTAGACGGTTTTCAAGTTTTTGATCTAGAGGTCTATGCAATGAGCGAAAATGACCGTCGTGGCGAACGTTCCATATAACGAACGAGTTTACCCGTACGGCTGAATATCTCTGTAAGCTGACGGTCCCTTAAAGATTCACTTTAGAGATATTTCACTGTGATTCGGGTGATTTGAGAGCAGAAATTAGATTAATAAAAAATCGGGTTTTCTATTCATTAATGATCATGTATTTGCCTAACACAAAAATACATAATATTTAAAAAAAAATGAATGTATCTACTCTAGACACACATAACATGAATATTGGGATTATCTCCACTTAAAACATATGAAATACGTTGGCTGTTCTCTTAGGTGTGCAACTGTTGTCAAATCACAGTCGCCAACTCGAACTACTTTATAACATTGCCCGTCATGGGTTTAAGCCTTATATGAACCGTCCCCCCGTAGTAAGGATTGACTATCTGGCTGCTTGGAAATAAATTAATTAAGAAGAATATTATTATAACGGTACGTTTTTTACTGTTTACACTTTTGTTTTATATTTAATTAATTGCTGGCACTTTCTTCGATACAATACACAAGGTTGCATTTTTCACAGAATATATTTAAATAAGCCATTGTTTGTCTAAGATGTCAATTCAAATATATTTTTCATCGGTAATGCTCGCAATCGATGATGAGAGACTGTAAACTTTTTGGAAATTACACAGCTATTTTCACCATTTCATCTCAAACGTTAGCTGCTCACGAGAAAATTATTGATCTGAAAAATTTGTTAATTCCGATTATATATTAACGTGTCATACAAAAAGATGTTATAAAAAAATACAAAAAGATGTAAAGTAACATATATTATAGCATGAGTTTTTCCTCTCGCCGATAATTGGGCCAATAGTGCCATGTTAAGCAATTGTGCATGTAACTTACATGCAGAAGTTTGGTACAATTAAATTTTGCATTTTACTTTTATCTTTCAACATTTAAATGATTGTCAGTTTTTATGCATAAATTCTTTCTTTTTTTTAAAGACTTTTTTCAAAGGGTGTTTTGCACTGTGTAATGTGTTTCTATTCATTTGCATTAGGCAATCTGTGGACATTATATCTTTATATTTTGTAAGGTATTCTTTTTTCATTAATCCGCCTCCTTTCATTCGTGTGCGATCTCGTGGTACAGTAATTAACTCGTAAGCCTTAATAAAATGCCCGTTCTGGGTTCAAACCTCATATGAACCGTCGGATGTGCCATGGCATTGATTGCTAAGTGTCATATTCGTTTTTGTGATCTCATTTGCAGCAAATACAACAAACATACTAATACGGCATACGGCTCCCCTAACTAATCCTCAGTTCTCTTCAAATACCTAATAATAGACTATCCTACTATCCTATCTATATACTCCAATTAAACCAATCTCTCAAGTTCCTCTTCAAGAAATCTCATCATGTAAAGCAATATTTTGTTTTGTTATTTGTTATAAGTCATATTAACTTTTAATTGCTTTTACTTACCTTAGACATATTTTTTAAAGGGCATTCAGTTTTTTTAAATGCCCAAACGTACACTGGTGTATCCCATTAAATACAATTCCTCTTTAATTTTTGCTACCAGAATTTTTGAAGTTTTCATTGTTTATTCAAGAGCTCCAGCGCATACAACATACCTTTTTGTTGTTTTTTTTTCACATCATGCACTGCTCTAATTCTTGTTTAGATCCCTAGTTTAATGGATCCGAGATTACTTTTTTCCGGCTTGTTAGTCATTTTGGGTAGATGGTATCGTTCACGCTGCAAATTAATTACATCAAAACGGTCACGGTATCATGGACGGGCGCGTGATCCGTCCTATAGTTAATGCCAAGATTCGTTGGTCCTTGAGTTAGGGACAACACACCGGGACATGACCTTTATTTACAATGGGTACTTTCGGGAAAACTCGCGTTTATACCCGCTGTCATCCTTTCCATCATCCTGTTTTCCTTTATGCCTATTGGTGGTTGAAAAACCGAAAAAGCTATTAGAAAGATTTAAGAGCTTTTCCGCAAGGGAGGAAAAAGTAGTAAGAATCTCTTGAGTGATTAATGTTAAACTGATTGGCGTAATTCCGCTAATATTTAACGGACGTTCAAATCGATTTAACTTCGTCATATGACCGCATATTATAAATCATAAGTCCTGTTAGTATCAACTGTTTGAACAAAATAATAACTACGTTCAAACAGATTTAAATTTTCATGTATGATAACTAGATATAACATATTATTTAGTTCATTAACGGGAACCAGTGGTCAATTCGATGGACGCGTTTGCTCCTAGGATGACGCATTGGATTAAAATCTCCAGTGGACCGTCCCCCCCGCAGCATATATGGATCATACCCGGCTGTATGGTACTAAAAAGTCTCGGAAAAGTGTACGATCGCAAAGAAAATAGACGGATAAGTTTTTTCATTATAGTGTTTGAGTATTACGATACAAAGTTATATCAGTACATACCATGTTCCTGATAGTATGATGCTAAAGTTGGTGATTCATGTCAAAGCGACAATGCAATTTGAGGCAGATACTTAAAGTACTATAACACTTTTTAAATGTTAAAAAAGGAACCAATTTTTAATTTCCGGATACGGCCAACCATTTCTTCCTAACTGTGGAATTGGGATCATGACAATGAAGCTAACAAAGACTTTGTATAAATAAGAAATACTACAAATGATAGGAAACAAATTTGTACGATCTTCAAGTTGGATTTTATTCGGATTCAGTTGCATGTACATTAATAAAGCTCTAAAAATATTTGACAGTGATCCAGTCAACAGTGAATAAGAAAGCTAACTTGATTGCCATATCAAATAGCTCATCCGATCCGCTGGTCGGCATGATTATCTTGATGTTTGATCTACTGTTACAACACGTATATCTAAACCTAAACCCTACGTTCATCACGTAACGCTATCACCATCAACAGCTCTTGATACACTTAATGTTCCAGTCAAGTCCTCCTGAACCGAAGGACCTTCACACCCTATTCTGTACTTTGCTCGTTGGACCACATTTATTTATATATTATCGTTAGTTTTCCCGTGAATCACAACCGTTATCCTCTCACTCGACATTCTTCACAGAAACTAAGCCGCTCTCAATCTCAAACACTCTCGCATCAAACGAAATTCGTTTCACCGCACGTCAGCCATACCAGTACCATCATAAACTTGTTAGCTATTGTTTTGCTATTTTTTAGAGCTTTTATCTGTTCAGATAAAGTATGGACCAATCATCATCGCACATACATAATCTAATGTTGTGCTGTTCATTCCATACTGGCAAGTTTTGAGGTTTTTCTTTTTCACTATGGGTTTGGCCGGATGATTCATGCAAGTGGACTGGATATCGTAGATAACTTTTCATTTGTTTCGTACGGCTTCTTTATGATGTACCATTTGTGCATTTATCTTTTGTTTCGACTTTTTTCTAAGTCTCGTAATATCGATCTAGTAAGCTTTATTATTTGTTAGTGTATATTAAGCGACAAATTTTTGCAAAAGACAGCTTTCAACGGTTAATTTAATCTTTTTTTAAATATAGAGCAGCGGGCGTGTAGGCTTTTTTCGAAATAATATAATTTGTATTAAAAAAAAATATAATCAGCTATTTGGGTGTCATAGCGATTTGAGTATTAGATCAATGGATAACCTTATGCAAAAGGTATTCACATACATCTCATGCCAAACAACAAAAATAATAAAAATGTAATCCCGAAAGAAAAAAAAGCTTCTTTCCGGTTGTCTAACAATTTTCCACTCTTATTCGACATAAACGACGTGTTGGAAGCTTACCGCATCATTCTACATAGCAGTCTCGTACAATTTGTTTGGTAACTGGATCGTTCGGATTGAACACGTTCTGTCGGAGCTCAGGTGTTAAACGTATAAGTTGTGGTTATGGCACTCGCCGTAAAAAGGATCGTGTTTCAATCTCTCTATGCAAATTTCGTATTTTGATTGATAACATATTCTTTTGATCTTTTTCTCACGCTGTTTCACTCGAACCTATTTAAAGTTCTTAAATCTAAGCTAGTGCCACAAATGAGATTGAGTTCCTTTGCCCTCCATATTATTTTATTTGCAAACAATTTTACTTAATCTTTTTCCAATAACTCTTTTTTGTTGTAATTATACTCAATAAAGGATGGGTTTAAACGCATGACGGGAATTTTATTGAGGCGTACGAGTTGACGACTGCGGTCTCAGGGATTTCAAAGAAAACCTTGATAGGAGGGTTAATCTTGTACTATAATAATTATCAATCATTGTGTTATTTCATTTCATTTCATTTCACTTCAGCTCAGCTGTAAGCAATGTGCAACACGATAATTGTTTACAAATGTCCCTTTTGCAATTCGTGTGTCGTGTGTAAAAAATCATTAGTTGTTAAGAAAAATCTCATTATGCCACTTATTTTATAGTAGAGTAGTAAAGTGTGTTGACACTAAATTTTCGTCTTAATAACTGGTGCATTACTAGACTTCTTTATGTTGTTTTGTGGCTATAGGCACTGTCAACTGATATCATTTCATTAGCTACTTGCAAATAAATTTCCATAAATTCGATAAAAAGTAGTTTGCGGTCTGTATTGCTATTCTATGCAGCATTTTGATGCATTTTGATGCTCAAACATGTTTTACATTGCACATATAATTCATGATTTTCATAATAAGAGGGCATTGCTCAAATGAAGTCAAACGTATAAAACTACGAGTTTTTTTTATCAAAACATTTTATTTATCGATCCGTAGTAGGTAAAGGTAGAACGTAAAGAAAAATATTCAGTGCTAGTCAAGCTACGTTATTTATCCTGTCATAACTAGTTTAGTGACACGTGTTTGTATTGTGTTGTTAAGTACTCGAATGGGATCGAATTTCGGTTCATTTAAGTGAATGTGAGTGTACCGAGTCGTTGTTTAGCAAAAAAGCAATACCTGTACAGTCTATAAATCGGTACAATACTCGAAAATCGGTAACAGTACAGATTAATCCGTTGGTCTGATCACATTAAAAATGAAGAAAATATTGACAATCTATCCTCTAACAATATAAAATCGACTATTTCTTGTCTTGTCTCGAAATTTGCGAACGTTGGATAGTTCTTTTGCTCATTTTTGCGATTTTTTCAAATCCTCATGAATGTTTGAACTCATTTTCATAATTTTTATTTTTTCATTTTGATGTATAAAAAAGAACCATAGCGTTCTTTTCTTGTGAATTAGTTAATTCATTTTTTTTCTCGTGAGCTTAATAAACCGTACTGTTTTGGTTCATTTGGTGATGATGATGATAGGTCCCACCTCATAACCCAACACAGGTTTGAGAAGGACGATACTTCGTCCTAAGATATTAAATAAATTAAATGTAACATATTAAATAAACTGGTTTTAGTTATGCTAATTAAAATTAATATCGAACAAGTGGTGAGATCACAGATGCGATTAAAAGCAACAGGATGACAAGAAAAGCATTTCTGGATTTACATTATCCTTGTAACGTCTAATATAAATGGAAAACGAAATAAAGCTTCCTGCGAAATCAATAGCTCCATGGGGTTTTGTCGTATAGCCAAAGTTCCAAAGATAAGGTTTTTTATCTTGGTCTACTACTTTCCAGTATTCCTCACATCTCGCTTAGTTGATAGGGCCAGAGACACAAATTGTTATTGACTACTTGTCCATACATAGCCAGGTTCGTCGAATTCTTCTTCTTCTTTTGGCTCAACAACCGTTGTCGGTCAAGGCCTGTCTGTACCATTTGTGGTGTTGGCTTTCAGTGACTTATTGATTACCCCCCATAGTAAGATACTCAGTCCTACGTATGGCGGCACGGTCTATTTTGGGCTTGAACCCATGAACCCATGAGGGCATGTTGTTAAGTCGAGTTGACGACTGTATCACGAGACCGGTCAATCCGAATATCCGTAAAAAATATTGTGGTCCTACTTTCCGGACAAGTTGAACTCAATGTATCTGCTTATGAACTTCACCCATCTCCACCGATGGATAGAGGTAATCACGCAGACTGCCGGATCGAACAGCTAGAGCCCAAACGCTCGCATCCTAATCACCACTTAAGCGTGCGCGAGTCTCAAACCCATGTTGACTCATTCATTTACATTTACTTTACTTTTTTTTCTTTAAGCTAAACAATATTCTATCATCATCATCCAGTGCATAATGGCAAGTGCAGTCAGCTACTTCCACATCATACTTATAAACTATCAATGGCTTTAATATGTCAACAAGATATCGATTTTACCCCTATAAAAATAGGGACATTTTCACTCTGTTTTAATCAAAATACTAGAAAAATTCAATTAAAAATTGCATCTCAAGGTGCCAATTATGGTTAAAGTGTCTTTATCAATTCACCAATTGTGGCTGTATGCCAAAGCTCTTGAATACTGACACCAAAAATTATTTTGTGACATTGTTTTAACTTAAATCAAGTTATAATACGTTCACTGCAACAATATAACTAATAAATACGTAAAATTTTCAAGTATCCGCTTTCTATCACTGGTTGTATTCATAACTACGCTCAATCAATCGCACAATTGATGGGAGGATAATCCCTAAAAAAATAATTTCTTATACATTTCTGATTACATCGTAGAGATCGTAGATCGTACATCGTTGGACACACTTCATATCACTTGAAAATGCTTCATATCACCTGGAAGCTATACCAAATCCAGCTACCGTATCATATTTTGCGAAAAACAGTTCAACAACAACTACAGTTCATTTTAGCACACCTCTATTAAGTACTTCATAGCTTTGCCACCTAGCCTGCCATGAAGTACTCAATGACTATGACAACCTATGGGCGCGTCTAGTGTTATTGTTGTGATATTAATATTGTAAATACATAACAAATGATAAAAAAAATCCTTTGCTTGGTTATTATTAACTTATCCATTAGAAATTGTTGTGCAAGAATTACTATCATAATTTTTATTATTTTAGAATAACATTACTACGGTCGTATGTTCAATCTGTATCGACAGATTTTATTTTCTTGTTTGAAACAGAATTTATCGCTTCATGTGCAATGCTATATAAAAAAGAATTTGATTTAAATAATTTGTAAAACGTATTCTTCAACGTGGAGCTAATTATTCCGACTATTTATAGATTTAATCATGGCAAATGTATCCATTATTGCAACCATTGATAAACTGTTCCAAATGTCATGCTTGTGCAATCGAATTAGCATCATTGGACATGAACTAGGGGGAAATCCGTGGAGGCAACATAACCATCATCATGAATGCCATGTAAAAATAGTAGGAATGAAACAAACGTTGAATAAAGAAACGTGGCCAAATTGAGAGAAACGCGATTGTATCGAATGGCTAATGAGCAGTAGGAAATCAAATGCTTTTGCCGGAAATTCGAGCAAGGAGGAAATGTTTCAGAAGTGGCCCGAATTGTTTCCTTCCGCATTGCTACGTTCAACGCAAACGTAGTATACATATTTTGATAATGGGTTCTAGTCAGCTTTTTTATATGGAGTTTGACAGTGAAACCATGTCAACACTCCATACAAATCCACACACAAAACACTAGCCTGCGATTTAACCAATGACGGGCATGTTATTAAGTCGTTTGAATGAATTTTATTTTTGAAAGCACATTTAAAACTTTTTTGAATTGCGCGATAAAGTTTGCCAAATTCCTAATAAGAATTATAATGTCAGTCTTCGCCTGACTAGCGTACTTTTTTGTCTTGATAGTTTTTGTACATGTGATTGAGATAATTTTGTGAATAAGACTAAAAGCACAAAGAGAGTGATTTTTTATGCCAACAGCGTAAACATCGTAAGGATGAAGGGGTCAAACGCGTTAAGAAAATTTTGGAAAAATAAATGAAGATAATTAAGCAAAAAAAAAAGGTTCTGAAGCACTAATGTACAGTCACGATGCAATGAATCAAAACATCATCATTCACACTAAGTGTCAACGAACAAAGCAAAACAAAACAAAAAGCAAAAAAAAGTGAAGTGGGCACTGAAGGGGATAAAAGAGATTTATCTTGTTGCTCAACGGTTGCCTTCGTTTGTGTGTCACAACGGTTTCCAGCATCGATCCGTTAGGATACTTTTTAGGGATACTAGTACTTCTTTACTCTCAAATGATTTTATTTTTTTATAACTTCATAGTTAAAGGGTAGTTTCTTGTCAACCAAGCCGACTGATCACTAGATGCGTTGTTACGCCATTTTTGTGTGATGGCGTGTTCCTGAATTTGGGCTTGTATTTTGATGTTGAACAATGGCATGGTTTTCTTTAAAACCTGTGGTCAACTTTACCCACGAAACATAAACGTAATAAAACTTGAATGTTAAAGATATACGTCATACTTCAAGCATTGCAATTTATGATAATTCTTAAAAATTTAAAATTGGAGTGTAGATAAATATGGACATTGTATATTTGGGTTGCGCTTCAAAAAATCTTTCAGATGCGCTAAGAAAACAAAATTTCCATGTTTTTATTGAAGCTCTTCCTGCGGATTTAAAAACATCGTAAATATAAACACAGAAAAACCTAAGACTGTCAACGTAACATTGCAATAACCCAACAATATTTAGAAATGATTTATTAAATAAATCTCTTTACTTGTTTTGCTAACGTACGCTTGTGAAAAGTAAGCTGGGAATAAAATAAATAATAATAATATAATATTTACTCCACAGGAAGGAGCTCTTAGATCAGATATGTCCAACTGGAGGCTCGCGGAACACATGTAGGTTCTGAGGGCTATAAACAAACATATACAGGTGCCCGAGATACGACTGAATTTGGGACCGACAAAATGTCTCAAAACAAGGCGTAAGTCGAAATAGTCGTATGTCGAATATCTGTGAATATAAAATTTATAACCGAAATTGAAGAGTCGGAATCTATAAATCGTATATTTTATTTAAAATAATATACGATAATGTATTAATTTTCCTCCAAATGCCGTTTACACGATCTAGAAATTCAAGATGGAGGAGTTTTGGAGTCTGAGGAAATATGTTTGTAACGGTATTCAAAAAAAAATATCAATTTCGTCTCAATAACAACTTTTAACTGTCAAAATCAAAATCGTCGTATCTGCGAATCGTCGTAACTCAAGAGGGTCGTAACTTGGGGGACGCCTGTAAAGGGTTTTCAATGATATTATTGACGTTTTCAGTGAGTTGTTGATTCGTTCGAGCATATAATTGACTCTTTCAGCGAGATATTGAATTGTTCGGAAGCAGGCGTTGACAAGTTCGGCTATACTATAGAGCTGTCACTTTCGTACCCCTTGGACTACAGCTTGGATCTTTCCCATCAGAAGGTAAACAAACAGTTTTCGAAAAAATATGCTAGTTGTAACTAATATATGTATTAAAAAGCTTGGGGAATGGCTATTTGCTAATAAAAGGACATCTAAGAATGAAAAATTACACGCTTCGGCACAGGGTGTAAACAAAACAAATGACAGCACTACAGAATCGCTGAACATGTCAACGCCTACTTCCGAACAATTCAATATCTCGCTGAAATAGTCAATTATATGCTCGAACGAATCAACAACTCGCTGAACAGGTCAATAATATCATTGTAAACCCTGTAATCTCTCAATATGCTGATATTAAGTTGAACTGGAATAATCAGGTGGATATACCACCGTAGTACACACGTCTCAAACTTTTAGGACTGGAGATGCTTAAAAAAACGTAGAGACTTACAAGTAAGCTTCATGGGATGGGATTGAAGGGTTAGTTCTAGGAACAATTCATACACCATCGCTTCTTCATAAATTATGCTTTTGCGTTCCTAGTTTAGCATCGCGGCAATCTTGAATATTATATTAATCGAATATATCGAACACATAATATGGTGCAAATGACTCCAGGAGCATCATGACCAACACTCAGAATTAATCGGAACCTAACCGTGACAACATTTAGAAACATTTTAAAGACATTATAGGTAGAATATGCTCTCTTTTACGAGTATTTTTTTAATTAAAAAAACAACACTACTGTACAATAGTATTCATGAAGCAATAAATTGCCATGTTATATTTCTCGAATTTCAGAAACTCGGATGAAATTTATCACTTCCTGCTTGTCATGACTACGCTTTCTGCTTGTCATGAGTAAATTTTCACGCATGCTAGCAACGTAAAGATACTCTAGGCGAGTAATTTATGACTCCGTTTTTCACTAAAGAATTCGTACTGTAAAAGATGCTACAAAGGAATGAAACTACTTCAACATAATCCGTAGCTTAGGGCAGGGTGAACCAGGAAAGATCAAGTACGTGCTAATGGCGCTAAACTAGTGTAAGGTAAAAGAATGGTAAAAAACGTAGCAAAACACCTTTAAAACCAACTACTTCATCGTCCAAGTCAGCACGATTGCCAATCATATTGCAGACAAATGATAAAATATAATTGTGCATTGGAGGTCAGCTGGTATTACTTTGGACATTTTTCATCATTAAGATTACCATGATTTCGAAATGTCTTCGCCATCATGTTTTAAATCCTGATGCTTAGCTTTCTTTTGACACCATAACAACATTTAAATTTAATTGAAGACTTGAAATGGTGAAATACAGGGTTTTCCACGATTTATTGATTGATTCCTATTAATTTTAGTACGTTCCCATATTTTTTTGGTGCGTTCCCACGATTTTTGGCCGTTTCCCAGAATTTTTTGTTCCAACTGTATTGATATCCAATCGGAAAATACCAATAAATTATGGGAACGAACCAAAAATCTATGGGATACGATCAAAAAATCGTGGGAACGAACCAAAAAACTATGGGAACTGATCAATAAATCGTGGGAAACCCTGTAAGAAGAAAATAAAATTGTCAAGAAACAATAATATTTCCTTTATTACATCATCGTTTTTCTAAAAGAGTTTTTCATATCATACAAAAATTCCATAACTGAATAATTTCTCTGAGCTATTTTTCATCTTCATGTGCACTTGAATCTGAGCAGTTTCAGTCTACAGCAGGGAAAAATCTTAAAATACCAGCTGATCAGCAACTGGGATTATTTCATTTTACATTCTATATAGATGCTTACACCTAGTTTATAATATGAAAAGATAATCAGAAATAGTATCCATGCAGTACACGAAAGATGGGTATGCTACATAACGTAAAGCTTTGCAAAAAATTACAGAAAACAAGCAGTCTGAACTTGTAAATCTTTGAACGGGTAAATTGCGAACAACTTGGGTAAAGCTGAGTTTAATCTTACTCGTCGATTGTGTCTATTGAATTGAACAATCGGTCCATTTTTAATGTCCTGACAATTGAATAAATAAAAGCCTTTGCAGGTTTTAACAAAATAATTTTCAATTTCAACAACATCTGCATTGCTTACGAGATGTATTACTTGCAAGAACAGCTGTCAAACATTGTATTTGAATCACAATGAAATCACTTCGTCCACATGAATTTCAACATGTTGTTACCTAGAATGAGTTTGGCAGTTCTTTGTGATGTGTTGAAAATCATGTATAAGAACTGAAATTTTATTATCATGCCAATACAATTTGTGGCAGCTGTTCTCGGAGGTGGTGTATAATGATGCATATTTTGTCGATCACAAAATTTACTTTGACTCCTTACTTTGACGTACGAGATGCGATGTTAAAGTCGAAGCAATCCGAAACAGTGTTGAATACAGTAATAACATAATTTTTAGTACTTTAACATATAACGGGTTGTTTCACGATATATTGCATGCTTCAGGTTCTGCCTCGCATCAGTTCCCAGATAAAACCTCGTGCTTTCGAACACCCGTAAGCTCCCATCTTCGGAATCTGTTCTTGGCGCTGCTTAAACATTAAGATTCAGTTTCCTTATTGTTCCATTTTATGCACCACATGAACCGGTAAACCTCTTCTTCTGTTTGAGATTTCTATGGTAAAACAGTGCAATTGGTACCAATTTGTTTGTAGTAAACTGTATGAAAATAATGCAACGCGCAACACACAGCAACAAGCTGTACCTATCCTTGGCTGCCGAGCGCGTGAATTGTTTACCGTTATTCCCATGAGATATTACGAAGCAAGCGAATACTTCATTACAATAATGTTTGCCCGCCGGAATGAAAATAGAATCAACGCAGTGTGTGGCTAACAGTCACATACATGGATTTGCTTTGTTGAGAGAATTTTCCAGGGTATTTCTCGGCTTAGCTTTATTCAGCCTTCATCCGCTTCAGGTGATATGACGATGTAGTTGATAGCACCAAGCAAAGGCAGCTGCAATAGTGAAATCACGAACAACAAAACAACTTTTTGCCTCTCTCTCACCAACTCTCCACCAACTCCCTTCAATTTTATGTCTCCACCGAATTTACGATCTTTTTTCATTAACCCATTCCAACATCCTGGTAGTCCCATGGCTGCAATGAGCTTTACGCCTGCAATGAGCCTGACGTTGGAGGGTTCGTTGAATATATGCTATTAACAGTTGGTTGGTTCACATTTTCGTTCGCACTTACGCACATGCAGGGGCTTTGGCGTTACCATACTCAACCACAGGAGGTTCATGGTACTTGATAAACCCGTACACAAGCTGAAAGTCACGGGTAAAAGCAAACAGCAACAGATGATGATTTTATTTCCCGCGCACGCAACACAACTGTTGGTGGAGGCAAATTTGCCTGTGCAATGGATATGGTCGACTCCTGATGGTTTACACACTTCGTGGACAGATTTTTGCCACAAACCGAGCAAAGCGTCACAGTTGAGGGTAAGGTTGGCACGAAGACAAGCAACGAAACAAAATATTTTAACGTTTCCTCTTCATCACGCGTGCAAGCGTAGGGCTATGTACTTGTATCAAAAAACAGAAACCAAAAAGGCATATCCCGTTGTATTCTCTCAATATTTGCACAGTGAGAAATTAAATAAAAGGTATTTGAAATAAGAGGTACCGTTGTAAAAAGGGCACGTAAAAAACAGCTTTTGAGCTGAGGTGGGTGGGGGGGGTCTTTTTCGGGATTGAATGAAAATAATAAATACTAACAATATTAAAATATTACAACATTAAATAATAATAAAATACAATTAATGCCACTAATAATGGATTCCTCTACCGTGCAGGTTTTATCAAATGGTTCGTAATTTTTGTTGTTTTTGCTATTTTTGCTTCTTTAATGTCACACCCATGTTCTTTAATGTCATGCCGGTCTGGTGGCACAGTCGTCAACTCGTACGATTTAACAACATGCCCGTCATGGGATCAAGCCCCGAATAGACCGTGCTCCCATACGTAGGACTGACTATTCTGCTATGGTAACAATAAGTCAAAGAAAGCCAAGCTCACTTCACCAGTGAGGGTACTGGCAGGCCTTGACCGTCAACGGTTGTTGTGCCAAAGAAGAAGAATGTCACACCCATTTTTGCAAAAGCAACTACGTTGGCTCCTAGATGGTAGTGTACAAAAACATTAACGACCGTTTGCACCAACGTGCAATCTTAACCTTACAGTAACGTAACTTAAATAATACAGTACAAATTGGTCGATCCATAGTTGAATAATGTTGTAGACACTGTGTAGTTAAAAAAACAGGGTCTTGCGTCAACTAACTTTTTAAAGAGGCCGTTTATCCTGCGCACGGTGTATTTATATTTTCTCTTCAAGCGATAGCCGTTGTGCCATCACGTTACACAGCGAAGCTTTGCCTTTATCTCATTCTTCGAAAATTTGAAGGTCGACCTTGACAACTGAGGAGTCAAACGTATTGCTTATGATTTACGTGATTGTTTTTGTTTTCGTGTGCTATTAAAAGGGCAAGCGGGTTGTCAGCACAGTTACTTCAACATTCACCATATTATTGTATCTCTAATACCTCGCTGACGTGAACTACCTGCATACGAGATCTTGGTGCCCTGCTAGATTGTAAGCTCAAGTTTCATGAACATCTTAAAAGTGTAATATCCAGGAGTATCCAGGCATTAGCACTCATAATGAAAATGTGTAAAGAGTTTCACGATGATATGTGCCTAAAAGTCGTATAATGCGCCATCGTTTTTTTCCATCTTACAATATTGTTTTGTAGTATGGTGCCCCTTTGAAGCCCGCTCAATCAATCGCCTGGAAAGTATTCAACGAAAGTTTACTAGATACGCTTTACGGCTCCTTACTACCAACGGTGCCTGTTGCTTGGTTTGGAGATGCTTAATGTCAGGAGGAAAAACATGCAACCCTCTGCAGCTTATTGTTTAATTGTTGAATTGTTTATTGTATTTAAGTGATTGGCCAAACAAGCGGCCTTATCACAAATATAACGCTGATTAAATTTACGGGCAATCGCAGTCATAGTGTCGTTCTTGCTGTATGTACGTCTTGTAAGGTCAGTTCTTATTAGTCGGTAGTTACTGAACACTCTAGGAGGGACATTTATATTGACTCTAGCCAGTAGTTCTGGCGAGCCAGTAGTTATGAGTCGTGAGTTAAATGTAGTGAGTGACCTGTTTGGTTTTAACATTTCTACGTCAGTGTTCAAAGATCGTCTTCGTCAGCGTTTCCATTCTGATAGTTTATAAGTATAGATATTAGCTAAGCTATTTGTGTAGACCCGTGAAGGTCCGACAATTCATCATAATAAATTAAATTAAATAATAACATTGGTGGCTTTGTATGTGCTGATAATGTTCATTTCATAGGCAAAAGTATTTCATTGTGTGTTGACGAAGTGCATCAAATGTTTCAAAATTATTTCTATCAGCAATTTGGGAAGGACCGGCACAACTGAAAAAAATATGCTATGTTTTGTCTCCGTGCAATTCTTTCTACATCCTTCCATGAATACTTTAAATCTAAATATTTTTAGAAAAAGTTAAATCTAGTAAAAAAACTAGTAAATTAATAAGTAAATCTAGAAAAGACACGCACTTGTACTTTTTTATTACAGAAATATAAACAAAGCTTCTCAAACCGGACACAGCATGGTAGCCCGAACCTCACTAACGCTAATGAATTGCGATTCTACACTAATCTACTCTAATTGAAAACACCAGGTCAAATACTCTCCAAATTAACCATTCCGATAGCCACCAGTTCTTGGTTACCTATTAAGAGAACTTAGCGAATAGAAAAAAGCAATCAAAAACCAAATATCAAAAACTAAAAGCGAAAACACGTAATAATGCTCCAATTTCTTGGACAACTCATTCGCTCAAAGCCACGCAAGCGGCTACTTTACGTTTTCCCCATTGCGCCTCTATCTTTCTCAGTCAGTGCCAACAGACGCGTAGCTTGTCAGCTTCTGACGTTTACAGTATCGTTGTAGTCATACCTGCCTTTAGGGAAAATGGGAAAAGAAGGCTGTTTCCTCAAACGTACAAACGAAAGTGGATAAGTGAGCTCGTTATGCCGTTACGCTCCAGTCTCGTTCTTACGGAAGCCCGTCATTTGCAGTAAAACGGTACTTTGCATCTGTATGGTCAAATTTATTCAACTAATTATCACATCATTTTTCCATTATCTACTACACACGTTTTACTTCTCTGAAACGTTCCTTTTCAACGTTGGCGTAGAAGTTTACCGAGAGTCGTGAGTTTAAAATGGTCTCCGCTGGAGACAATATAATGACAATGTTATTGGTGTGTGAGAAAACGAATTTGTTGTTTTAGTGCCACATGAGGTACAGACTTTTTTTTAAAGAAGATCACAATTTGAAACATAAAGTGATGTGACCATGGACATCCTAAGAAACATATCCTATACCTTTTACACTTATTACATATCTGACCAATGATTTATTATGAGTGTACTATGTCACCTAGAATGAACATGTCTTTTAAATATAATAATGTTAGAGTTAAGCGGGTTTTAGCTATTATTATAGCTAAAACCCGCTTAACTCTAACTTTATTATATTTAAAAGACATGTTCATTCTAGGTGACATAGTACACTCATAATAAATCATACTTCATTTTCGTTTCTATTTCATTTGCTTGCAATTGGTGATTTATTCCCTGCATAGATTATAAGGTATGATTCCAACTGAAGAGTGAATTTTCTTATTTAAATTAAAAGTTGTTAGTCTACACAAGCCACAAGCCGGTCTCGTAGTACAGTCGTCAACTCGTACGACTTAATAACGTGTCCGTCATGGGTTCAAACGCCAAATAGACCGTGCGTCCATACGTAGGACTGATTATCTTGCTATGGGGGGTAAAATCCTTAAGTCACTGAAAGAAGAGCCCATAAGTGGTACAGACAGGCCTTGACCGACAACGGCTGTTGAGCCAACAGAAGAAGAAGAAGAAGAAGTCTACACAAGAGCTTGCTAAAGCTATGTGCTGTTTAAACCTATCCTAACCACATAGAAATGGTATGAACCACATAGAAATGGTTCCTGATGTGTGATCAGGAATGTCCTTCTAATCCTTAGTCAAAGGAATCCATTTTTTATTGACATTATTTTTGATTTGTGTTTTCAATATGTCAGCCATGGTGATTCTTTCATAAGGTCTCCTTAGACCTTGCGGGAAATGAAATTTATGTTCAAATGAATAAAAAAAAATGAAACAGCTAGTCCGGATCGAGTCAAGGTGGGTTTAGTCCGACCCGTGGGTCTAGCGAATTTGGATAGACTCGAATGTTCAGTAGATGCGAGAAAGCATCCTGACACGTTGGTGTATTCAGGTCGGGTCGGGTCAAAGCAGGTTCAATACTCAAACTGAAGTCGCACCAGGTTCGAAATTGCTAATGATATCTCGCACCTATTGAAGAACGTCGGGTCGTGAAAGGAGGCACTGAACGGGGTTGCTCTTAAAACCGCAATGTGCCAGGATGCGGAAGGAAATCTCATGACGGACGAGCGGGAGGTGATCGAAAGGTGAAAGTGCTACTTCGAAGGACACCTGAATGGATCAGAGACAGGAGAGGCTGGCGCAAGTGGCAGAACAAGGCAACCGCCACAGCATCAGCACAGAAATAACAACAGCGACAGCATTGGCGCAGACGACGAGGTGCCCCCACCATCTCTGGATGAAATTGCCAGCGCCATCAAGCAGCTTAAGAGCAATAAGTCTGCCGGCAGCAATGGACTGGCGGCCGAGCTCTTCAAGATGGGGCCGGAGAGGCTTACCGTCGAAATGCATCAGCTAATCGTAAAAGTCTGGGAGCAGGAGGAACTACCGGAGGAGTGGAAGCTGGATGTCATTCACCCAGTCTACAAAAAGGGCGACAGGCTGGATTGCTCGAATTTCCGAGCCATCACAGTCCTGAATGCCGGCTACATGATCCTGTCCCAGATCCTGTTCTGCAGATTTGCGCACCTTGCTACAAATTTTGTCGGCACCTAACAAGCTGGGTTTGTTGGAGGCAAATCCACCACCGACCAAATTTTCACACTACGGCAGATCCTCCAGAAGTGCCGGGAGTGCCAGATCCCTACGCACTTCCTGTTCATCGACTTCAAGGCGGATTACACCATAGACCGGAATGAGCTTTGGAACATCATGCAGCGGTACCATTTCCTCAGACTCAGACCATCTGGGAAGCAGTGTATTAGAAGAAGGTGACAATCTCGAGGTAGTAAAGGAGCTCCCCTATCTCGGGACGATCGTTACTTCGAACAACGACATCAACAGCGAATTTCGGAGACGCATTGTCCATTGTCTATGTGCTTCACCGACTGCTGAACCATCCAAGCGGAGGATGCAAACGCTCTGGGCGTGTTTGACCGACGCATCCTCCGGATCATCTTTGGCGATGTGTTTGAGCATGGAGCGTAGAGGAGAAGGATGAACCACGAGCATACTGAGCTGTACAGCGAACCGAGCATCCTGGCAGTGGCAAACGCTAGCAGGATACGATGGCTGGGGCATGTCATGAGGATGCCGGACTCATGCCCCACCAAGAAGGTGTTTGACAGCGATCCACAGTTCGGCATAAGGCGCAAGGGACCATAGCGAACTCGATGGCTGGATCAGGTGTAGCGAGACCTTTTGGAAATCGGGTGTCTAAATGAATAAGAGGCTGCAGCCAGGGACCGAGCATCCTCGAGAATGATTGTTGACCGGGCTATGTCACATCGACGTGCTCTATTGTGAGCAGGCCAACAAGAGAGATATAGAGAGACGTTTAGAACATTTTTAGAACCAATTGAACAATATGCAAGGCACTCTACGATCAGCAGTTGAGGAATAAATATTTAATTGTTAAGAATATTGTTATTATTCCCTAAGGCCCGGGTTGTTCCTATATAGTCTAATATAAAAATTACGCCCTTTGATACAGAACTAATCAATAGTGTTTATAAAACAATACTATTAACACGGAAACTATATTTTTGTTGAATTAACGCCACAATTTCTTAAGTCCCAGAAGTAAAAATTTACATCGACTGTCAATCAGAACCACCATGTATTTATTTTGTTGTTTTAAATAATTGACAGGTTTCTGATCAGTAAAAAATAACTCAAATATTCGAAACAGTTAATATAAATATGGTGTACCAATTTTTTCCCTTAAAAAGTTCTATAAATACTAAATCGGCAAGGTGTCGATGTTACCCACAATGTCGAACCAAACTTGACTTCTCCTAATATCAATAGAAACAGTTCAACCGGACGAGAAGGTTAAGTGGAAACATATGTTGTGAAACATATTTACAAAACAACTACAACAAACTGCAATATGCAACAACGATTACCATTGTACATATTATTGCTGGTCATACATTTTTGGGGCTTTTAAAGGAATTATGAATTGCAATTCATCGCTGCCCTTTGATGTATACAACATTTTCCTTTGCTAACATTTGGAGAGCAATTGAGTGCCACCGTTTACAGTTCGAAAGGAATACATCTCTGACAGGATAAATAAACAAGTAACTTAACACAGCCAACAATTTAGTGAAAGAGGCAGTAAAAGTTATTCGTTATTCAGCAGAAGAAAATATGGTATAATTTTCTTTAAGTGTTAAGAATTAAATTAAAAGTATTAAATAATGTGTGCGGATGCTCTTCAATACAAACCGTAATCTGTTACACTAATTGAGTTCCTTGTAAGTGAAGGAACCACAAGCCATAACCAATGACACTTATTTTGAATAATGTTTTATCCATGTATAATATACTCATTTGTCTCTATATTTGTCTAACGTCTAATTTGATATTATTGTTTAATTGCAGACATTTATGTTGTTGTGAAGAACAGTTTCATCAATCAATATCAATGGATTACTGTAGTGCAATTATGCAGAGACATAAAATATGACTCTTGCTGTATCGTAGTATTGATCATGTAGTGGATTAGAAAAAAGAAGTCCAACTGAACCGAGACTATCCCATAGAACCAAACAACCAACCAGCAACGGCAAAAATTCTAAAGGTGTCCAAGGAGATGAATTCAACCTGGCGTGTGATAGTATTTCTAATAATACTATGGCGAATTTGCTACAATAACAATCTCTTGGTCCACGGCTGTCCTCTGGAGTGTATCTGTCTATCACAAACACAGGTAACATTTAAATTAATTAGTATTTCAAATGTATTCCAACGAAATGCAAATGAACCACAATATCTACAGCAAATTTAAAAATGGAATATTTGTTAAAAAACTAAAAACTGTATCATGTTTAGAAAATGTCTTAGACGCTTAGGATTTAGAATGATGAACAACCTGAAATGTTGACTGTGACACAAGAGTGCCTGTGACAAAAGGCATGGAAAGTATTCTTCAAATTCTATTTTTAAAAATGAGGAAAAGTTTTTTATAGGGTGGAATAGACATCACCTAATCAATATCACAGGGGGGGGGAAATCAGTAAATCTGAGTTTTATTTGAGTGCGGTTATTTTCTTTGAAGTACTTTACATCATATCATCAACTTTTGCTCAAACGCTTCCTACTTAATGTTTTCTTAACTTTTTATGGTCGTAAACGCCAATCCTAACAGCATAAATAAACGAGACGTTAATCTAATCATAGTTTTGCTAACCAAAACGATTCATACGGAAAAATGAAAAATTCTTGAACCGGCAACATGGTCAAAGTACAATTTAGTGCCAAATTTAACTCCAACTTTCAACATAGGATAAACGGGTACTGCTTGGAGTTCTCAGTGCATATCGAGGTTAAACAAAGAATGGACATTACAATGGCTCTCTGATTTGGGTAAAACTTATTCATTATTCAGCTAGCACTAACGATTTGTTTATAAATTACGGGGAGTGAAAGCAAACACTGACTTCAAATACTTTCAAGTACAACCAGATACTAATAAGATTGTGCAAAATATCATTTCTGTAAATTGCTCTGTAGTAAAACCTTCTTTTCCAACTTGTTTCCACATAAAAAATAACTGCTAAATTAAAGTTTCCTCGCCTTTCCTAGAAGCTCAACGCCTCAAAAGAACAAGTGTTGAAAGTTCAAAAGAGAACGCTATGCTGGAACTTTCTTATCACCGAATGAGAAACATTTATGGTCTTCCATAGTGTACGTTAGATTGCCAATTTTCGTGTGTTCGAGCTACATTCGAGCCAAAGTGGAAATTCTCGCGAGACAGGATACATTTCGAGAGGCGAAATAAAGTTTCATGCTACGTTGGTTGTACGAGTCTCAGACCAATTTAGTAATCGATTTATAAGGCTTCTAAGTGGTCGAGGGAGAAGGGAAATATTCTATTACATGCTGTTTTTATTCCATTTAATAGAATGATAGTTGTTTAATACCATACGTGAGCATTTAAAAAGGGTACATAATACGATTTTATCCGTTTGTTTTGTATGAATGATGATGTATCGAATGTTATTTTACTCTTTCTTATAAATTTTATTTTAATTATTTTTAATACTTATCCAACGGATTCTATAGGTCATGTGCAACACTGGCGCTCTGCGTGAGATACCATTGAAAACCATCCCTGTCACGGTAGAGCAACTGTCACTCACCAAAAACTACTTCCCAATCATCAAAAGTGATGCATTTGGAGGATTGAGAGCGTTACGAAAGCTGTCACTCGATGGCAATAACATCACCACTATTAAACCATTTGCTTTCCGTGGTCTACCTCGGCTGCGAGATCTCTCGATTCAACATACCCCTCTGGCAACAGTTGCATCATTTGCCTTTGCCGGGCTGCAGAACGTCTCGCAGATACAGCTATCGCACAACAAAATCCTACGCATCGAAGGGTACGCATTTGCCGGGGCCGTCAACATTCGACAGATACATCTCGCCGACAACCCAACCGTAACGATCGAGACGAACGCATTCTCCAGCCTTAGCAACGTCGATCGACTCATCCTACCGTCGGGTATACGTGTGATCGAGCCGGACGCTTTCTATGGGCTCGAAACGGTTGGCTACCTGAAGCTTTCTTTTATGGATCTTGCCTCCCTGGAGCCGTACACATTCCGGGGCCTGACGCACGTCAAACTGCTCTCCCTGCAAGAATCTGATCTAGGTATCATACGAGCTGGCGCCTTTGAGGGTCTTGTGCAAGTAGAGCTGCTCAACATACTCAACAACAAAATTGACGCTATTCAGGAGCTCAACATTACTGCGGCCAATAGAATTAGGGTGCTTCGGATACAGGGTAACCATCTGCTCGAAACTCCCGAAAGTGGCTCGATCGTGCTTGAGGGCATCGATACACTGCATGTAAATAGTAACTACTTCCCATGCGGATGTCACATCCACACGCTCCTAGATAGTCCCCTCTCCAACGGTACTTACTTGTCACACAGTGGGGCTCCCGCCGGTGACTTCCTCTCCAAGAACTACTGCATCTCCCCGCTCGAGGTGAACGGGATGCCAATGAGCTCAATCGATATATACTCAATCGGGCGCTGTCTTGAACAGGTTACACGAGAAAATCTCGAAGCAGCCAACTCAGTCATATCAACTATGCTGCGGGGACAGTCTTGGAACAGGTGGCTGCAGTGGCAAAGTGAACATAGTAAGCGATCTCAAGAGAAGACACTCATTTCGTCCGTGTCGTCGGCTGTGCGGTTTCTGGCGGCATCGCCTATCATAGCAATTAAGTTTTTAGTATACTTAAAAAATTTTAACATAAAAATCAGTTGAACTTTACCTTTTTGGTGTCAGTTAATAAGATATTTTTTTATGAAATCAGAACTATTCGATTTCTTCTTATTCGGTTCCGAAGACATAAATCTGTATACTGTAAAGTTGGATACTGTAAATCTAGAATAACTAATTACAGAGTTAAGCTTAAACATAAAAATAGTGTATCAGTCACTTGTCAAAATATGTTAAAGGTAATGATCTAATCTTCTTTTTAATTAATATGGCCTTAGATTGCTTTCCTGTGCTGCAGTTACAATATCAGTATTTTGACAACAACAAAAATCAACATAAAGTTCGTTGTTTTAATTATTTTTTTTTTTTAATTTCAAAATTTTTGTAATTGAATATCATTTTTAAGCCATATTATTTATATAACTCATCAAACGATATTTTCTTCGATGCCGTCAATCGAAAGTAGTTAGAGTAACTGCATTATTAGTTAGACTTGTTTGCATTTAGCGAGTTCATTTTATTACATTTTTTATTTAACAACTAATTTAATTTATGAGAGGAAATCAATAAATTGATAAAATAATAAATTAATAGATGATTAAATGATTTGTTTATTTCATTTCCCACTCCTGCTTCTGTTGTAAGAGCCACTATACAAATATGATGTGCTTATCATCCGAGCAAACCATATATAATAAACAATGAAATGGCTCACCCAAAAACGCCTTTTTATGATTTTTTTGCCCCAACATAGGATAACATAGTCAATAATAATCTTTTCAATAATCAACCCGATATTTTTAAAATATCGTACATAATATAATTTACATTCTATCAAAAGAATTGTTTTATTTTTGTTTCGTTTCACTTTAAAAATGCCTATGCAACACAATGCTAGCCTATGTTGCTGACAAGATTCCTTCTTCAATGCCCATCTTTGCAAGAAATTTGTGGTTTCTTCCGTCAAATATACTTTATGGTAGTTCAAGGAGTTTCTGTTAGAAAGTTGAAAATAAAATACTGTTCTACATTGAGCCCAAAATATCAACTGTATTTTTTTTTCTTTTTTTTCTTTGGCGCAACAAACGCAGTCGGACAAGCACTATCATTGCTACTGATGGTCTTAGCTCTCAGTGACATAATTTATAACCCATTGAAAAATAACCAGCAAAATACTACGAGAGACACGGTCCATACGAGGCTTGATGTGATGGCATGTTATTAAGTCGAGCGAGTTGACGTTGTATCACGGGACCGACTCATCTGTTGTCAATTAGCTTTATGAAAACTACTCAAGATACAACCATGTACCACGTTGTGCATCGTCTAAAAATGATTTCGTTACTCTACGTTCAATTCAATCGGTCTAATTACGAACGTGGTTTTGGGAACAGTAATATTTAATAACAATGTATATCTACATAGAAGCAAGACCAATGCGATATCGTTTGAACGCTTATCGCAATCAAATTATTATGATTAGTGGGATTAGTTTTCCAACCGTCAGTATAAAATGTTTGTAAATATTACAAAATAAGACGGTAACATTTATGTATATTAAATAATAGTAAAATTCTAAAACTCATGCAATTCAGCCCCATCACTGACAGTCCATCTCTGAAGTTTGACAATGAGATCTACCGTTAGGTTTTACGAATTTCGGAAGATCAAGGTAAATTGTAATAATTTAGTCGAGAAATTTTGAAAAATCATCCAACTCCAGTTATACTATCGCAGGCAGCAAAGAAACTATTCTAAGTAAAAGGAAAAGAAAACCACAGCTTGCATTATAAAAACAACAAAAAATGATCTTTTTTTTGTAAGACCCCTAATATGTTGCAGGTCAACTAAACATCCAAAGTAGGTTTACAAAATATGGTTATAAGGACATTCAATTGTGCTTGATGAATGATTTGATTTCAAAAAGAAAACGATGAAGATATACAAACATAGTCGAGTCGTATTGGGCTGAAACTGGTTATTCAAACAAGCATAATCTTAAATGAAACAAAATACAACCCATTATTGAATAGTTTTAACACGACATAAGTTGTATATTTTGGCTTAAAATGTTAGGTAAAACATATGCATATCTTAGCAATAAGCCAGCATATCAACAAATAAATAAAGCGCTCAATATATACCATACGATTAAAAAAAAAAAAACTTGTGAAATGGCAACGGAAAAAACCTTCTAAAGAAATCAAACAGAACAGAAAATCAGTATAAAAATATGCCAATGTGTAAACCTTTGGTAAGAGGTGTAGAATTTGATTAATTATACAAAATGGTGGAAGAACTCAACAATACACAAATCATGGTTACTATACCTTGTGGTTGTAGTTAAATAAATTACACATTTTTTATAAAAAAAACTAAACCAGATATTTGTCTTTCTGTTGTGGGTAAAATATCGAGGTAAGTTTTTAGTTATGTTTTTAAAAATGCATTGATACAAAACATCTAGATGTTTACATTAACTTGTTGGTAAACATATTGAAAACTGCGCCATGAAAGAGTGCATTGATTATTGCAAAAAAGCAATCAATGTAACAAATTACAAAACTATTATACCACAAAGTTCGCACGAAAAAATTCTCAAGAGTTTTTTTTTATGTTTACCATTTACCATTCACTTACCAATCCGTTTCTAAAACTCCCGTTCCTTGTGAACGTGTGTTGTCCCAGATGGGTTGAGTGATTTTTTACGTTTTTAGTATGATAGAATCCTTTCCACATATCCCCATGCTGGCGAGTCTCGAACAGACCTAGAACACAAAACCGAGTGACGACAACCCGTGTAAATACGGTTAGACATCTAATTAAACTCTGGGGAAATGAAATGGTAAAACGTTTTGCTAGCATGATACATAACCATTGAACTATTGATCAATCGATCTGCACAGCTCGCATGGTATGGTTGCTTTTACAATGTGTTCATACGAAAGGCAAGCAATAATGTGTATTCCAATTTAGCTTGGATGGTTTCCAGTTTTCTTCAAACACTTAAGGACACAGTCATAAAATGATATCATTATGCAGGAATTCCCCGGAATATGCCATTCTAGAAATACGTACTTTCATTATACGCGATATTCTTAATTTGACTGTTCTTTGAATAAATTACACTGATTTGACACATCAATTGTCAAATATAAAACAATTTCACTTTTAATTGAATTTCAAAAATCATTTTAAAAAGTACAAAATTGTATTCTTCAGTTGAAATTAGATCAAATAATTATATTTGAAACTAAAACCTACGACTTCAAGCAAAATTACTATCAAATTTGCTCCGAACCGCGGTAATCTCCAGCCCGCATTAATAGCGTATATCGGGGATTACCTGTATATCACGTTTTTTTGGACTTCATGGACCGAGTAAATTGTGGTGTCATAATTTAGCGTTTATCAAAAATGAATAATTATTACTCATTTTACTAATATTTTTACTAATAATTAAAACAGATAAAATTGACATTTCATTTTCTTTACTTTTCACAAATCATCTGGTTTATTTACTTTTTGTTGAAAATGCCTGCTTAATTTTAGCGTCTCGCAATTTCCTATCAAATTTTAATTGGCTCTTTATTTGCCCTTTAAAATTAATGAACGCACGTGCGCCTATATTTTATACAACTCATTAGTCGTCACAACTACATCAGAAAACCCTCAATCTATCAGATTCACTAATTGCAATAACTAACAACAGTGTCGATCATCGTTGATTTGGACATTGTCACTGTCTGTCGACTGCATGTAGCAAAATCATACTAAACAACTCACGCGTTATCTTTCTCGTTCCGGGTAATGCAGTCGTCCAGTTTTTATCATCTTCGTGTTCTTACTTTACCTTAGTTCCCAAACCAATCATTTTAATTTCAATACTTTGGTACATGCACTTAGAATGAATGAGACATAAATGACCGATATAATTTTTTTAAAATATATTAAAAAACATAAAATATAAAATATAAAATGAGCATAGTTAAATTTTCCATTGAATGCTTATGTCGATTAAAATGAGTCGCTAAATCGGTGTATTTAATTAACGTGTTTTTGCTGGATTATATATTTAAACCGAATATTCCCAACCAACTTTTTTTTGTTTTATGATTGCGCGGGGTCTGCAAATAATGGTTCATTGAATCATCAATCATTGTATTACATCGGAATTTAAAAAGCACACATCACAATTTCGCCCACATATAAGGACTTATTTGTTACCATAGATGATGTTGTAATTATGATAATGTTTAATTACACATTTGTCCAACTTATTTCAGAAAGGAACAAACATTACATTGGTTTTCCGTTCTCGGGCTTAAAAACTAGTTTTATTCAACACAGCATTCAAAGAGCTTTTTGAGTTTCAATTTCATGTTTGCAAATATCACAGAATACGTGGTCAAACTTCTATAGTTTTCGAAAGTTATTTATTTAAATCAATTACAAAGAATCTGTTTACGTTACGGTAAAGTGTATCAATGTATCAATTACAAGTTGCACAGTTCTATCCATTCAACCAACCTATCTATCAGCGTTTTGAAGTACAACTTTTGTTCAAGCAAAATCAATCGGGTGAGTAATTGAGCAAATGCCAGTTTCAGCAGACACTATCGGAAAGTCACTGATTTGGGGAGTTAAGGTAATATAAACGAGTTCTTACCAGTCAATTAGGTAGGATCGAAGGTAACAATGGCATTTGTCAGCTCAATTTGGAAACGTTGAGTAAATTGAAATTGGCCACCAGCGGGGAGATATTGACAAGGAGGAATGTGACTAGTTCTAAAAGTAAATGTTCATCTAGAGACAAGTTTAAAATACCGAATAATTAACTGAGTTTTTCTCTTAAGAGAAAATAATTAAGCATTATAATGAGAATAAAAAATAAAAAAATGCTACTTCCTCGTATGTAACGTATGAATAAGACAAAATTCAAATTATCGGTCTGTCATAATTCTTATCTTTCGAAAAAATATGTCTTCGTAGTGTCGGCGATCGGCAAAGTACTTCGCTTGAGCCGTATGCGGCTCTTTGAAATCGAGATGGCGGCTCTTAATGATATATTTACGATATCATAGAACTTTCACACATTTTTGCTCTTGGTTTAACAATTTGGCTCCTCGCGTAAAACTCTATGAACATTTTTGTATAATTTAGCTCTTTTGGCCGCAAAGTTTGCCGACCACTGTTTTAGAATGTTAGTTTAGAGGATTAGTTTATGAAATTATAAAAATGAAGATTTTTGAGCTTTTTTTAATGCAAAATATGCAAAATACATTTCCCTTTTATTTATTACGTAACATGGTCTTCAGCTACACACTTTCTAGTAGGGATTGCCTAGATCTAGCGCAAACTCTAAGTGTCTTAGTGGACAATTAATGGTATCTGTGCTAAGCCTAAAATGAATGAGGCAACGGAAGCGCAACGCATAGATACTGTTCTAGATTGAACATATAAGTCCTTCCAAGATCGCTCCGAACTTACTTCTTGAGGAAGTATAGTATTCTTTATGGCGCGATTTTCCCTTTGTGTTGTGCTCTGCTTCTCTCTTTGTGTTGTGAATTTAACATCATTTGTAGTTGACATCAGCTTGGCATGTCATGCATTTCGTTTCTGAATAATATTTCAGTTGTGCCTTAAGTATGATCTAATTAGTTTATTGCCTTTATGTTTAAGCTTATGTATTTTATGCATGTAAACCAATATGTTATCCCAACAAAAGAACTTGAAATATAGTTACAGCAAATTGGTAGCATGGTTATGCGTGCGGATAAGCAATTGACAGCAATCCCCAGATATGTTGTCAAATATTCAGTTTTCGAGGATGGGTCGCTAAACTTAGTGAAACAATGTATTCGTTAGGCTTTGACGTGCTCCATATGAGCATGTGTCAATACTTATAAAAACTTTTTTTGAAACTAAGAGCACGTATGTTTTGTAATACGTACCAATACTCACCTGCGTGTGACAAACCTATGGACGGATGGAAAGTGTAAAACGTTAAATGAAATTTTCTTCGTAAGATAATATAATTAAGTTGTACCAAATGAGCTAATAGAAAGGCCGCACGTGACTAGCATTTAGTTTCCTCGGAATATTTTCTGTTTAGTTTCGAAAGATACCACCCACCTGGTGGGTGTAAAGTCTCGCCTGCTTGAAAGGAATACAACCTTCCTGTCGTTGTATTTGGGCAACGAAATAGATGACGCTACTTTAGGATGTCAAGAATTACAAGGGTTTCAACAATGTTCACCCATTTCATATAAATGAGAAAACATGATTTTCTTCCTCCTTTACTTAATGCATATCAATAGGAAAACTTGAATCTCACCTTCCTTGTTCTGATGTTGTAGCCTTCTTTTGAACTGCCTTATTTTGCATTTCTAATTTTGTGTCAAGCGATCTTGAAAATAAAGTACAACCTTGATATCAATCGGAGTTACTTTTGTCTAAAGCGGTATTCATATTGATAACAAACCGCAACGTGCAAAGAGAAAAAATAAGCTTGTTGTGTACAGGAAATTATAGCTAGTTACAGAACTTGTACATCTGTTATCCTTCATAGTTACCTCAAATCAATTGTTGGCACTTGTTGTAGGTAGTTTGGTAGCAATTCAAATATGAAAGGAAATGGATTGCAAAACGTGACAGGTCTACACGTGTAAAATGCCCAAAGCATCATGTCATGTGGTGTTGCTCAATGGGCAGTTTACACCACAATCCTGGCCCCAAACCGGATTTAGTAGAACTGTAACATGCTAGGCAAATCTAGAATCTAATGTTTGACGCATACAGCATATACCGTCCTGGTACAGTGCTTGTTTACGAAATAGAAACACACTCTCTCAAGTGAACAGCAGGATAATGCTTATCCGGCCGTAAGTGTATGCCTATTGGCAAATTAATACAACCACGGGGCAAATATCGACCAGTATGTATGCTGCTGTCGCAGCGCAATGGGACCACAGTAATAGGAAATGTAAACTTATATTTCTTGCTCATCTGATAAGGTGCCAATGGGAATGTGCATCCAGCTCTGTTAACCAGGGCTGCACATTTACGTTTGTGTGTTTAGTGCCAAGCACCTAAATGCTAATGCAATGGCCAAGGCAAATGCCAAGTTAGAGCGTAAGTTGATTGCTTATCTTCCTATGTAATTCCCCGTTTTATTCTGCTGTTCAGGATTTTCGTAAAGCATACAAAGTTAAGCGAGCATCAAAACGATGCATTCACCGTCAATATTCCAGTATATAATGAAATGAGTTCGATTTCGTGAAGTCAGAAGTTTTGCACAGAATAAAATCTTCGTCGAAAACATTAACCGTAATTTGACAGAATTATTCCTAAAATATGAGTTTTTATTATAAAAATTGCATACCCAAAAATTGCATCCTACCCAAACACTTTGGGCTTGGGAGCAATCGAAAAGATACAAAAAACAAAAACACACGATATTTTCCTCGGTTTGTCAATAGATGGCAAGGAAATATGTTTGTAATCCATCTAGTGATGCTTAGCATAGATTGCTTGAAAAATATTGGCCAAGGCTGCTACACTTCTTCTACCTCAGTGCAAAAGTGTGTTTAACAGATAATTTCTAGCAGAATATGCCGTGTGAGAACGTAGCTTTTAGCCTTGTCGAAACGATTTCTGCTTAAAACTTCTGTCAAAATCACCGTCTCTCATGGCAACGTAAAATCGAGCATTCTGAAGAAATTAAAAATTATTATGATGGATATGAAATGTCAGATAGATGTGGAATAACATTTTGCACGCGGTGAATAACAAAATTTAAATTCGAGACTGAATTGAAAACGTTGTATGCGTAAAGGCAGGTTTTACAGAAGTGATGATGCTAAGAAGAGAAGATTACAAACATGTGTCTTTAGCACTGACAAAGTGTGATATCCAAGAAACTGATCTGGTTTGTTTGTTATGTTGTTTTATTTTCGTTTTGATATTTTGCTTTTATTTGCATTGTTCTTGTGATTTAATATTTAATAATTTAGGAAATCAAAAGTAACTTTGCTAATAGGTAGCTCAAACAGCTAAGTCGAGTAATTATAATGAGGTTCGATTAGGATCGCAGTACATGAACGTTAGACGGGGCAGTAGTAACGTTTTACTATGCGTCTGTTTTAAGGATGAAATCTGTAAGAAGAAAATTCCTGAAATCTGTGAGAAGAAAAAATATTAAATTTTTCAGTTTATTTTCTTTTCTATGCACAAACACTGTTCGCAAACTCGGCGCGTGACTTGTCGAACGGCATTTACTTCACAGCACATTCAGTAAACACTGAGTGAACTCTGTGATGAGTGAACACTGAGTGATCGCGGTTTAAAGTATTCAGTTATCGAAAAGATTTGGGTGTATATTTCGGTGGCCCAACTGGATAAAACTCCCCCAAATTACTCATTAAACGAACTTTTTTGGCGCAACAACCGTTGTCGGCCAAGGCCTGCCTGTGCCCCTAATGGACTTGTTTATCAGTGACTTATTGATTATCCATAGCAGGATAGTCCGTTCTGCGGAAAAGGTGCCATCGTCCATTCGCGGCTACAACTCGTGACGGGCATGTAGTGAATGTAAAAGGAAAACTTAACTAAACGAAATAAAATCAGAACACAAGGAACATTTTTTAAAAATCAATCCTATCAAATACTATGGACAGCATAACAATATGCTTTACAGTGCCATCAGCACTCACACGCGTTATCATCATCCCAATATTTCCGAAAAATGGATGGGTAGCATTGGAAGAATCAAATAGTTTTTAATTTCATTAAAAATCAAAACATCATGTGAAAAATTTGAAGAATTTGCTTTCAATGTTAATCTTACAAACTATTTTTTATAGTTTTAAGTTTTTTTTCTATTCTGTAAAAGTTTAAACTATATATAAATATTGTGCATGATTTACTTTCCTTTAATTTACTAGCATAAGGCTATCACGGATCGTAAATGAAAAATTTTGTTCATGCAAGCATAAGTTTGATTGCTTAAGATTACATCACTTTATTTAAGCAGCAATTAAACGATGCCTCAAAGGTGTCGAGATACCTCTACTCCCACATTCCTCATTTTTATCCCTCCGCCTACTATTCCACCCGATATCATAATCTGGGTGGTGTTGATGATCCCTACCATTACCAACAACCGGTGGTTTTATCACCTCGAGCTTTCATTTCGCACTTGATGTGCGATGTACACTCTGCGTATATAACTTTTTTTGCATTCATAGTGGTACTGTAGGATATGGTTTCAGGTGTTTCAGAGAAAACTTGCAACGGTAGGCTTCACTGATTTTTAATTTGAACCTTTAGGCTACGCAGATGAAGCCGACACGTAGCATTTATAGTACTGGGTGACAGATTCAAAGAATTAATTTGCTCCATCCCTTTTTTCCTCCTGCTCCTTCGTATTTGTTTTTTTAAGCTGTGTAATATGTACTTCATATCTCAGTTTGATGCGCGTGGTTTTTTATACGGTATCAAAAATGTTGGTTCTTCAAATTCTTCAAATATATCATGATATCTCTTACAGAGTGGCATACGACACAATGGTATCAATACCTGCCTACGGAATCTGGTATTTTGATAAGCTTGTAGTTGAGTGTCAAGATGATAATGTTAAGTTTGCAACCATAATACAGGACCCGCATGCAGTGTATTTGCTTTGCTTTTCACGATATCTGGCGTCCAGACAAACTTTTATCTAAGACGAGTTTTGCGATGTGCAAAAAAAAAAACAATTTAAAAAATCTGTTTGTATAACAAAAGATAAAATACGGCATTCTCTTCACTACCATGCGAGTCAAATGTAAATATATATCCAACAATCAAAATCATACATATTGACAATTGAACATGTGACGACGTTGATGAACAAGCAGGGTGATAGTTTTCTTATGACGCTAGTTTTAAGCTAAAATAAATACAATAGTTTACAATGAACATAGAGTAATGCAAATTGAAATAAAACCATTACTAATAATTTAAGAATCTAGACTTACGATTCTTTGCCATTAAAAAAAACACTAAAAACATATGATAATTATTTCAATCAAAACCCAGGAGACTCGGTTACCACTCTATTTTATTAAGTTAGATTTCAATTTTTCTCTTCTTGGCACTATGTATTTCGCGTAACTAAATGATTTTTGACAATTCAAGCTATAAAGAAAATCTATTTTTAATTATTGGATAAACAATTTTGGCGTGAATATTTCTGCATTTTTGGAAATATATTCAAAATATACATATATATATATATATATATATATATATATATATATATATATATATATATATATATATATATATATATATATATATATATATATATATATATATATATATATATATATAATGTTTAGCTTTAAATTTTTGATTCAAACCTCTGACGCAACGTGTTAAGAAGCAAGTAAGATAGAACACTGCTTGAAGGCAAAAAAAAAATGTGCAGAAAAAAAGAATGTCATGTTTGACCCTTTTACTTTCTGTCAACACGAAGATTCCACCAGCATTCGTGTTTCGGATCTTTGAGGAAAGCGCCGATATATGAAGTTATATTGCATGTTAACTGTAATGTAATGTAATGTAGAATATGTAATGTAAACTGTTTGTGGTGCTTTGCAAGAATCTTTCGATATTATCCCGAGCTGTCGAAGTGACTGAAACTGCTCGGGAATATGCCAGAACGTTAATGGTGAAAAAATGGAGACAACGTTATTGTTTTTTTTTAATATTATGAACCCCCTTATTATTCCAACTTATTGCATATTCGTCTACTACGTACTGCTTTAACCAGTGTAAATTAACAACACTGTAATTCATATCCCACCATATGATGCGTAGGGGTTTCTTTTAGAATAAAATAGTATTCTTCTTGAAAAAGACATAGGGTGATTTGCCAATTGTTGTACACTTAAAGGACGTAAGCCAACGTATTTCATATGTTTGAGATGAAAAAAAACATATTATATTTATTATTATATTGATATTTGTTTATAGCACACATAATTATTGTTTCAAAAATAGTTTGTATATTTTATTTTAGGGATGAAAATGACGAATAAAAGCAAGAAATACTGATTTTTAAACCCATTCGAAAATCCAATTATTGCACACTTAAAAAAACTCCAAATACTATTATTGCACACTTTAAACCCAATTATTGCACACTTTTTAATACACTGAAATAGACAAAAATAAGTCCTGAAATGAATGTTTTTCTATCGAATAGTGTTCAGGAGAATATGAAACTCTGTTTCATTAAATGTTTGTTCTTGGTTCAAGCTCTAACTCTGCAAAATAATTAGCGAACTTGCAACTGCAATCGTACGCCAATTGTAAACAAAACACTGTCAAAATGATAGCACAGTGAAAAAAGGAGGCTTTGTGCTGTGCAATAAATAGGATCAAAGAACTCTCTTTGTTCCAAAAATTAAACAGTGGATTAAAATAAGTATTTTTTTTTATTTTTTTTTTGTTTTGCTACCGAATCGAACCTTATTTGCTTGATTATAATCAACATATCAAGTGTAAGTTATTCACAGGGCAAAATAAACCTTATCTGGTGAGGCACAATTCTTAGCGGTTTTGCTAAGAAATCCATTCGATTTTATCGAAATCAGTCGAAATATGTTCATTTGTGTATAAAATATCAAAAAATGCTTTTAAAGAAAAATAAAATTGTTTAATATGTGGCAAAAATGCTCCATATCTAAGGAAAATACTAGCTTTCATTAATGTTTTATAAATATATGAGTTATGTCATGTAAGATAAAGTTTTCTTTTTTATGATACGCTTAGTTCCAATTGTTATTCCAGGGAAAAGGAAAAGCGCAACTATCGCATGAATAATGGCTATTTTATATTTTTTTGGTTTCTCTGAAAACGGTGAGTACACTAACTTGAATGATGTAATTGTTTGTTTCAATGATATTTGGTGTGTTTCCTATTTACTTATCCACTCATCCCAAATGATTCATGTGTTTGATATATCGTAGAGATGACCTCGGGATACGTTGAAGTTGTTGCTCATCTCTATCTAGTCTCATCTGACAGTATGGTTCGATAGCAAACTGCATCATGGAACCATCAATTACTCGACCGACCGCCTGAAGCATGCATGGACGCTTGGACGCTCGTAGAGAAAGGCAGGAGACAACGTGTCAAAGAGGTGTGAATGAGACAAGTTTGATCCGGTATTGACAATCTGTGAAAATTTGCGCTGCTTTTGTTAGCTGTCCTATGTGTTATCCTAGGGATATTATTCAGGATGATTCGAAGACTGAGTTAGTCGACAAAGGATAACTGGACTGTTGTACAGTAATGTATGCTATCAAACAAATTTATGGCTTACCAGGAGCGTTATAGCATTTCAGGATTATGCGTGGTCTCGTGGTATAGTTGTCAAATAGCAAGACTTAACCAGGAGAATAAGAATTGCTTACAGAGTCACCAAGAATTCAAGAATTGCTTTGCCCGTATGGTGCTTGCAGAAATAAGAGGAAACATCATCACTAACATTGCTGCAATATAACAATGTCACTCGAACTTTTATCGATTTGTAGCTAGGAAGAGTTTATTGATCAGTTACACATTACCAGCTAGACTTGCTAGAGAACAGGTCGATGCAAAGCCCGTAGCAAGGTTGCCTGTTTCAGGTCGCTTTTAACAGTTTCATGGAAAAGTGGCTACAAACAAACGGGTAATAGCTAAATCGGAAAAGTAGATGTATTTTATATTAGATATTTTTTAGTGCTTCAATTTCCTGCAGCATCAACGGTCTTGCCGGAGGAACCAAAAGATTATTAGTTATAATACAGCACAGTACATGTTCCAACTCGATATGAGAAATCCTTTAAACTTTCAATTAACCTCTGAGAGTAAAATGAAGCATTGAATCGGCACACAAAAGTACAATACACACGCCCTTTGCTTATAACCCAGTGAAAAGATCCTTGGATTGAGTCCATAAAACATTCTCATTGTTCTAAATCGCAATAGAAAATTCGCTCCATAGCAACGTTCATCGCTAAACATAGTCATTTTTCAATATCACCGTCAAAATTTTCCCATTGGCTTTCTGCCAACTTACTCTACATGGATCGAGCTGTTCTTTTTCAAAAACCTTGATACATTATTTCAGCCAGTAAAATATGTATAAATAAATATATAAATAGCAAACGCCGATTTGTTGCAGGCTCGATCAAGTTAGCTCATAAAGGATTGAATCTTGATGCTGAACCATAAATATTTGGACAAAAAAGGTTAAAACAATTTCGAATCGATATTTTAAAAACTAATAAGGATTACAAATCATTTAAAACTAAAAAACATAAAACAAAACAATTTTAAAAATTATCTTTGTTTGTTCACAAATGCGGAAATCCAATATGGTGGAGCGTTATTGTCGAATGGATACAACCTGGATGATCAATATTGGCTCAGTGACAGGTTGAAATTTCAGCTCGATGGCTGAAAATATAAAAGACCTGATTTTTGGCAGCATAACAACACAACTCTTTCTGTAGCCCTAAGCTATTGAAAAATCAAAAACCTGTTTTTTAGGTTTAAGGGGATTTAAGATTTTATTGTGTTTTTAAGTAGCTTTTTTATTTTACAAAATTAATATTTGATGGTGAATATACAACCAAAGCCGTAATAATATGAATTTAAATAAACACTTGATGATGCTACAAATCCGTCAATTGTTGCAGGCTTTGACGAAAAAGTGACCTTTCATCTTTCACTTAGCCCAGGTCGAGATCCTTCGAGAATGATCGACCTCATCAGTGGTAGACCCTGACCACACTAACCCTTTTCTTTGTCGCTCTCTTTTGAGAATTACAGAAATCGAACGACAAGACAAAAGGATTCATTCTGTCACCCGAAGCAAATGGTTTTTAACAAGAACAAGTTTTTAAGCATCGATTTTTATTTATGAAGACAAGCGTTTAATAGGCAATCTTAATTTATATTTTATTGTGGCGCTAAACATATTAATCGCTTCACTTGGGCTGTCACAAAAAAGTGGCCTTCGGTGATTACTCTAGCCACGATTTTCGGGAGCCTTTGAGCGATCGAGAATTTTCGGCCCGATCAGTGAAGGATGCTTCCTAAACTACGTGTTTGTTCCGTCCGGAATCACAGAATTTAACACCGGCAGATCGAATATATCGTTAATTTTTATCAACACCAATAATTATCTCATTCATACTTCATATTTCTCTTCATTTATTATTTTCAGTCTATAAATATATCGTTCGTCTCGATATATCGATGATATGTATCTGACAGGAAGCAAGAAGTGCAGGTCAGATTATGCTAAACATATTTCATCGGGATAAATGGTTATTCAGCCGTCAATCCAAGGATAAGATAAACATTAGCGAATACTAACAGTAAAAAAGGATATCCATTTTTTTTTTTCAAAGAAATATTATTTTGATCCGTAACTAAACTAAGCAAAGGTAAAAAAAGTAGCTGAATGATTAAATAAATATTCAAAAACAGATTATAAAAAGCAAATCAAAAAATACAAAATTAAAAGGTGTCCTTATGTACGGACCTTTATTGCATTTTTTGCAACAAAATATGTTCATATGTTGCAATATTCCACATTTTTAATGACTAGAAACATGTCAACTTGTCTTTTTAAATTGGCGTATTCTTGCTTCATGGAAAAGAAAATTTCTGTTTGCTGAAACCCATTGCTCGGGTTTGGGGAAAGAAAAATTAAACCTCACCTTCTCTGACCATCAAAATGAAGATATGATGGTAAAATTATCGCAAAAGTATGCGATTGCCCTTTACAAAACCAAAACCACGGGGTACACAGTGCAAAAAAATGAGTCCAGATGATGAGTTGCGTCATTTCCTGTAGCAAATTGGAAACGAGTTACGTACACGAAAGAGCGAAATATGATTTGCATATTTTGATGTTCGTTGCCGTCCGAAACACGTAGTTAAACGGATTTTTAATATTGTAATTTTTACCTTCTCCAATTTGGTGGTAGAGGTGTGAAAAGATTCGTTTGATGAATTTTGCATGTATAAATAATGTCGTATGTCAACACGGGTGCACAAGAGTTTGATTGCATTCGTCTTATGCATGGAGCACATGTGTGAAAAAGAGCTTCTTATCATTAGGCTACCAACCATCAGTTTATCAAATTTGAGCATAACTTGGAATGTGTTACAACAACGTATTTCAACATACTTTATCTAATGTTATAAGTGTATTGTAAGATGATTTAAAAAAAGATTGATAAAAGAATATAGCATTACATATCTTAATCATGTCGAAGCGTTGGATTGTTATTATAAAAAATAAAATCTCCAAAGTGTTCTTAAAATGTTTCCAGAAACTCATTTTTAAACTATTTATTCGATGCTTTTTGAAAACCATTGAAAGCATGTAGGTATCTTAAGCATATTCCGTTTTCGATGTTACATGCAACGTAGTCCCACATGAGAAAGAGCTTAGCATACAGCAAGGTAATAGAATGCATTAAAAGTTTTTGAATCATGCATAAACAAATCATCCGCATCGACACTTGCCCCATTTACATATTTATGGAAATTGATGTGTAGCTGCTGTGGGGTTGGCGTGATGAAAATTGTTGAATTTTCTTTGTCCTCACAATTGTCTCGTTTTACGAAACTCCTGCATAACTTTTTCAACTGGAACGAAACTTTTAGTTCCGTTCAGTACATCAAACTAGTGTCAGCTAAGTGGAACATTTCATTTTGGGTTAATCACCATACTGGTAAGCAATTTTCAAAAACTAATACATTAATAAAACATAATTAATCGTATTGGCATATTCTAAACTTTTTAAATATAAAAAAAGACTGGCACCTTGGCTTGGCCAAGAAGTCGAACGGTCCAAAAACAAAAATCCCATCATGGGTTCAAAAGCGAATTAGTTCCTTGTCGTCAAAACTAGTCCATGAACTAACGACAAACATAGAGCCAAGCTTAAGCCAAGTTGATAAGGTAATCTGAACAGTATACTGAATAAAGATGATGAGGCTAGTACAATGATCGGCACAGTATGGCTCTCGAGTCGCCAGTAGCTTATTGCTGCCTAGATAGCGGCTCTTTTCCCTTCATTGATTTCTTTATACTTCCACACATGTGTATGCTTTGTCCAATAATTAGGCTTATCACTTGAAACTCTTTAAGTATTATTAATGAATATGCCTCTATCAGCCACAAAGCCACTCTTCGGTTAATTGAGTTAGCAATTGAAAGATATTAACATAGCAGAATTCTAACAGTTATGATAAAGTCCAAGTATCGAGGGGTTTCTAAAACTGCTTCTGTAAAGGCTGATTATGGTTCTATTCTTATCCAAAACATCGTGTGGTAATAACGACAGATTCCTTTTTGTTTGGAAGAATAAACTGTAGATTTCAATAGTTATTTGTCTAATCTTTCGATGTTCGAGGATATTATTAAATATGGCGTATTACATATTGCATTATTATATTGTTCCCAAGTGGTTGTGAGTAGTGAGCCTGCGGTTAAATTTATGTGCCAGATTTTCATAACATTTTGTATCAAAAAACACTTGTTTACTTTGTTTGAATCCAGAAAAAAACAGCGTTACTATTTCCTTGGTAAATCTTATCTTTTTCTGGTGCAAACCCTAAAATCAAATATTATACATTAAAATCCCTCATATTTTTGTATGTTAAAAAAATGACTTTCATAAATCTCAGGTTAACACACTTCCTGCAAAAGGTGTGGAAAAGGATTTTGTAGACCCGACGCATTTCTTATCACCGAGTTTAGTTACCATAAGAACTTCTACTTTTTCTCACTGCGAATTATACTTATTTTAAGGATACAGTTGAACCTTTTTTGTACCCAATAACTAAGGATAAAGAAGCAAATAGCCGCGTTTCGACGAAACGATTTCTACTTGAAAACTCCTGTCAAAATCACCGTTTCCCATGGCAACGGAAAATCGAGCAGAGTTCGGCGAATCTTATTCGTGCCATTTTTGCCATCCACCGCAGGTTGTAGTCTTTTGACAGGTGCGAGGAAAACAGTGAATTTTGTTACTAAAAATTTTTGGGATCCCTGCGCATGGGAGAACATTCGTTTAACGGTTTTTAGTGATTTCCATACTGTAAAAACAAGTGTTAATGAGTATACTTTCATAAAATCGTCATTTTCTAATCCACAGAAAAATCGTGTCATGAAAATGCAAAACGGTTGACGAATCTTTTTTTGACGGTGGAAGGGGAAAGATTCGCTATTAAATAATCGTTTCGTGGAGATTTACCTAATAAGTTCAGTGTTTGAGTGCACATGTCTTTATATGGAGTAAAGGTCACCTTAGTATTATGGCTAAAGTAGAAAAGCAAAAGAAACATTTGAGTTTTCCGAGTACGAATCTTTTCGATTTTTTTTTCGACTACAACACCCTTTGACTTTCTTTTCAATCGAAAAGAGAAAATAAATTTTACTACGTTCGATTGTGGCATTCTCCCTTCGTTTTCGTGTTATTTGCACTTAAAGCAACCCGCACGTCTTTGTGAGTAAAGGTCTGCGTTTTCTACATCGATGTGTTGTGATTTGTTTGTGCTGCATTCCTTACAGGTAGCTCCAGTCTTATCGGGGTGTCGGTTGAAAATCGGTCAAAATCAATGTGATGTTTTCATCGCTTTCGTTCATTCTATTCACTCTGATCCCCTCTTGCAGTGGCAATTGTAATAAGTAGGTTTTAGTTCATTCTTAACTTCAAACTTAGTTTTTTAACAAAAGATTGCTTCATTTCATCCTTTTTAAAAAGAACTTACAACTCTTATAAAAAGAGTAATAAATCGATAATGTGAGTCATTTTGCTGTAATAGAAAAGTGCATACAATAATACTTCTTTTATACAATAATACAATAATACTTCTTTCATCTTTTTTTCGAAGTACCCCCCCTCCGCGTCGATGGCCACTTGCACCCGCTTCCGGAACCGCGTGCAAGCCCGGACAACCATGTCTCTGGAGATGGCCGTAAACACGGCCTTTATTCTGGCCACCAGCTCCGCTTTGGTATTGCAGGACGCCCTGTTGGTGTCCCGCTCAACTGTGCCCCACACAAAGTAATCCATAGGATTAAGGTCAGGGGAGCTGGGTGGCCAAACGTCGGTGCTGGTGTATCGGTCGAAATTGGCGGCTCACTGGCGTGTTTTTACGGCCGTATGGCATGGTGCAGAATCCTGCTGCCAAACGTACGGCCGCCCATTGGCCACCGTATTGTTTTTACGGTGTTCAGCGAACACATCGCCGCCTTCCGAATTTCGGCATTCGTATGGCCGGCACGAACCATCATAACACACATTACGCACTTGTACAATTCGGACGGGTTCCACATATTTACGGAGCTAGACATTTTTTACACTTGTTCGCACAACTTTTAGCAATCGATTGACATATCAATCATTTCGATACGTCAACTCAACCCTGAGATATAAACCCAAAGGCCAGGTGTCAAATTTAGCCCGCACACCCTGTAAATATCCGGCGCTACAACCGCTTTGCGGTCTTGACCTGCCTCAGGAGTGTCCGAAACAAGTAATATCAAGTGTTAGGTTAAAGATTGGAAGATGCACAATATTGGAGTTTAATTGCTTCAAAAGGTACTGTTAAGGTCCATTAAAAAATGTAGATTTTAAATGAAAATAGGATACACCCGGACATACAAATTGACTGCCACATTCGCAGAACTTTCAATGCTCAATCCGCATCCACGTACTCATATATTCATTGAAATTGTGTCCAATCTCGCCGGATGCCTGTTTACATCCCGCCGGAAATTTGACACAAGCGACATGAATATTAATGCAAAAAAAATCCATAAAGGTGTTACCTCAATTACTATTACTGCTAAAGGTGAACCCATTTATATTTAGGAGCTGGTCCCTAGTAATCTCCTGACCTCACCACGGTTATGTTATTCCGCACCAAAAGCAATGGAATGAGCTTAGCATGAACATTACATCCTAGCTCCAGTGGTATTGAAATGACCACGAACAGGCTTTAGTTGCGATTCTGGTTGACTATAGCTGTGATTCATAATAGTTGGGAATTATATTATTTTCATTAAATTTAGCCATTAATGGTAACCCGTCGGGTAAAATTACCGAAAAAGTAAAAATGTTGAGGAAATGTGTGTGAAAGTGAGAAGAGAGTGAGAGGGTGATACAGTAATTGAGTAGAGTCGCTAACGGGTGTTGATTCATAATCTAGTGATTTAGTGATGATAACACGAAAACATTTGCTACGCAGATCGCTTCAAATGGAAGTAAAACATTTGAAGCACTTAAAATAGAATCAAACAGGAAAAGGGATAAAATAATAAGCAATAGTTTTTATATAATAGTTCTTGATATTTTCATTGTTAGCTAATAACAATTATACGCTCATCTTATGTCTTTCGAAAGAGATTGTTTAAGCTAGCTACACTCCTTACAACCAAACAAAAAGCATCAAATGCTTAAAATCCTATATCAAACTCTTAATCAATTGATTGAGTTACAATAACCTTTTAAGAATAACCGTTTGATTCATCATGCGTTTATGAGTTTGTTTTTGCTTCGTAAAATCGGATCAGCGTTAGATCGGCACATCATTTGATGGAACTTGTTTTGAGTCTCCCTTTTATAAGTAGAATTTAAACCACATTATCGACTGATTTTCAACACACATGTTTTCTTGTCTGCTTCATGTACAAAAATGTATTGATTGCGAGAAAGCTCACCTTTTTTGGCGTCACCTAACGTAGGAATGGTGCTGAAAAGCCGTCACATTACACTGTCTAAGCAATGGCGCCCTCAAGAAGGTTGCTGCACAAAAACACACCTGTCAGCAACGTCAGCATCACAAATTGTATTCAATTTTGTCGCTGCTTCTATTTATTTACCTTTTCTGAAGGATATTCTGTTCATCGGCAGTCAACACTTAATTTTCTTTTTGTCTGTTTGGTCTTCCATGTTATATCGATTTCGCTAAAAAAGGGTGTCACCCATACGGTTGCGCAGCGTGCATCAGATTTCAGCTCACGTCTCACAAATAATCGAATCACATCAACAAAAACAAGGTTCCACCCTCAAGTAGCACCCGTTCGAACGTAAAAAATATGCTTTCCACCAACTGCGCGGCCTCCACGTACAAAACGATAGAACGCTGACACAACTACGTCATCAAACTGAGGTGGGATTCATTTGGATACAACCTGACTGAAATGTGATAGGCAGGTAGATGTGTATGCTGTGGAAAAAATCGGTAACACTGAGAGAATGGCAAAACTACATACGAGCTGGTAAGATATTTTTTAATATTATTGTTTATGATTCAAATGATTGAAAACTTAATTTTGTAACATAAAAAATATAGCAGCTCTATATTCTCAGGGCCTTGGTTATCTGACGCCTTCGGAAGAAATACAGTCATGCGACCTCGGCCACCCTTCCCTACCCTTGTTCAGTTATTCTGCAACACATTCGCTTTTAAATTAACTAATTGGGTTACAATAGCATCCAATAGAATTTTAGACAGTATTTTGTTTTCTATAGAAATTAGTAACAGGTTAATGAGGCGTTCCTGTCCCTTGGTGATCATAAATATTTTTTTAATTATTTTTTATTTACAAAAACTCGTTTTACATGACGCTACTGTTATTAGTAATATTTAAAAAAATCGGAAGCTTGTCGTTTCATTTTCATACAGATCTCCTAATGAATACTTCTGTATACAATTTAGAAGATCACTAGGTGACGCACTGTGAAAATTATCCATGAGTAACGGCATTTGCGATGCATAACATGCACCAGTCATCGTATCCTGCCCATGCCATCGTATACACCTTTATAAGCTCGTGGTTCATTGGGAGTAGTATGCACGGTTTCCCCCGTATCCGCGTATCCAGATGTTGCTGTACATCTTTGTTGATCGTTGTCCGAAGTAACAACTGTTCCAAGTTAGCAGAACTCCTTTATCATCTCGAGTTTGTCACTTCCCAGTTGGTCTGGGTATAGCCTTCTTGGCTCGCGCTTCGAATGACACCTTCCAGAGGAGACAGGAGAGAACATCACCTTGCTCCCTATGAGATTCGAATCATTCTAACATCAAATTCGACACTTTCACCTTGCACTGCACCTCGCTCATAGTTTCATCTAACGGCCGGATCAATTTCCCAGAAAAAGTATTTTCGCTACATGATGTTCCATAGCTGATTTCGGTTTATGATGTCATAGACCACGATGAACAGGATGAAGTCGATGAACAGGTGATGAGCAAAGAGTGCAGAACAGGATCTGAGACGGCATCTTATGAGCGTTCTTGAGGACTGTGGTAGCTCGAAATTGGAGCATTCCCCTTGACACGATTTATATTTATATGAACCACTAACCTTGTCCAGCCATTGTACAACAATAAACATCTGTTTGCGAAGCATAGTTTTTTTTAACCATAACCTTACCATTGCAAACGACTGCGCTAAAAAAAAAACAAGCAAAAAACAAAAAAAAAGCAAGACAATATGCATATCAAAATAGGGTTCATTGAATTGTTTTTTGGGCACAGTGAATAAAATTATGTTACTAAGGATATTAAAATCACACTTCACTTTTTCATTTGATTCATTCTTCACACTGATTCAAGAAAAAACACAAAATTATGGACGAATTAAGGACTCATGCCGATTATTGTTGATTTTATTATTCATTTCTTTCCGACTCATTAAACATTAATCACAGTGCATTGGTTACATGCTAGTTGATAGAGAATTTTGATAAGAGAAGTCATATCGTAGTTTGTAGGTTCAATTCATTAGGAATATTTTTTTTATGAGTGTCAAATCAAAGAAGAACCGAATATCAAAGTTATTTTTTATCAATAAAACAATCATAGCATTGAACAGTGTCAAACGTATCATTTGTGCATTTTTCTTTTTCGGCGTTTTGTACTCGAATAAACGTAAAGAGACATAAAGAGAACATAACATAAAGAGAATAATAAAATATATCTGACCCATCCCTAGTACTTTCCTTAAAAAGCTCAATTCGATTTTTAAATGCAAATGCCAATTTGTAACAAGTTTAGTTTTTGGAGTTGAGCAAAAACGCGCAAAAACGAATCTGACAACCGTTTCACATTAAGTCAACAGGCACTCTGCCAAAGGAGTTTGATAGTATTGATAACAGATACTATTGAATACTATACTATTGAATAAATTGATTATAATTTGTGCTAAACAATGAATTAATCCGTAACAAGAGCTGATGTAGTTCGTCTTCGTTTTAAAATTGTTTGCCGAAGCGCCTTCATTCATGTGTTATAATATCCCATTACCAAGATGCTCCCTGAACTATTGCTTGCAAGGTTATAGGTTTTTTCATTGAGTGTATTGTCCATTGTAATTTAATTCATGCTTAATGCTTCAGTCAAATCATTCCTGCCTTCAAGTCACATGTAATTAATTTATCGCAACATAAAAAGATGTGCGCTATGAGACGAAGAAGTTGTGCATCCATAGAACCGAAGGTTGCCTTGATTGTCTTGCTCAAGCGATTATTCCCATTATTGAACATAATATTCTGCTGAACATTTTTTGTTGCGAAAATGCATGAATGAAATTCGATTCCTCGCATAGGAGCCATAATTGATGCTCGTTAACGATAAAACAATGTAAGGATTACAGCCAATGTAATTGATACGCAAAATGCAGGAGTGGCAAACCAATAAACAATAGCATGTTGCTGCAAGCTTAAATCAGCATCAATTCGATTGATTTTCCAGGAAAAGCTTATGAACATGTTTACTAACGATAGCTTTTGAAAACATTTTTATTCAAAAGTGAGTTGTACATATAAGGTATTTAATACCAGTTCAAGAGATCTTAGGTTGATGTTGCTGGAAACACAGCAATAAATGATAAAATGAAAGATTTAAGGAGTTTTCCTAAACAGCCATGTACAGTTAAGGGTTTGGGCTGCAGCTATGCTGGAATGTTTGGAATTTTAGAGATTGCTATTTACTCTGGAATGACTTTCCTACAATAACATTGTGAACACAGTTTGAAATAATATTTAACATTGTTTAATATGCTTGCGTTGAAGATAGTCTTATACCTTCCTCCCACTTTCTCCATTGAATGTTAGTCCAGGTGTCGTTGTCGATGTTCTACATGTGATCCAATTCCAAGCCTGGTCTACATGTTTCTATTTATTAGTGTTATCACAACACCGTCGCATTATCTGCGCTTCACACGTCGGTTGAATACCTTAATCAAAATCTAATTAAACGATACACTCGACTTAGCAAAGACAATATTGTATCGATTGTGGCAACGGTTGTGCTATGCCTACACATGATGTTGCTGCTCACTATACGAAACGTATCAAACAAACGCATTTGCTCGTGTAGCATGATGTTCGCAGGCCCTTGTAGTATGATGTTCGTGTAGTATGATGTTATGAGGATCCTAAAGCTCGCTACACAAAGGATATCTGCAATTATGCTTTAGTTTACGATGCTTGTGGGCTCATCGGATGAAGTCTGAAGAATACAGCCAATTTTCATGGCTTGTATGTTAGAGGTTTATAGTTTTTCAGCGTTTTGATAGGAAGTGACTGTGACTTAGTAATTATTAACCTTGATTAGTGGTTAGTGATAGTTTGTAACATATAATATATAACAAAAACAGAATGTACTTTTTTATACTGTGTTTGAATGTCTTCTTATATGAACACTGTGAAAATATAAACGTTAATAAACAGTATTTGATATTTGACATTTGATATTTTATTAGTTAAATTCAGCGGGCCGTATATGGCCCTCTTGAAGCGAAGTACAATAAGGTACTAAAACATGTAACATGATCTTAATCGCAGTAAAAGTAATTTAACACAAAATAGGTCGAACGGCACGAATACAGTTCATAAACGCGGCGCGCGACATGTCCGGTTGGTGACGATCACATACTATATTTAACTTGCGGCACACACGTAGAAAGGGGTCAGAATCGCCAAAGCGGGTTCGGCGATTCTCTACGTCAAGTAACGATCTGGCGCGGAGCGATCGCGATGGGACATAAAACTTGAGGCTCGAGAGTAGCGCCGGAGAGTCAATGGAGTAGTCCAGCAGTCCCGCAACAAATAACAGTTGCAATAGCGTTGCTTCAGTGACTCTAACACTGAAGCCCTAGCAGCGCACACTGACCGTCATAGTCCACTTAGACTCTCCAGAAGCCCCTAAGCCAACCGCGTGAATTTGCGCTAAATCGACTCCAAACGGGACAGGGGGCCAGCAGCTGATGGCCACCATACTACCGAAGCGAATTCCAGCACTAACCGCACCAAAGCGCAGTACCGCGTCTTGACGCAGATCGGGTCAGTGAAGTTACCAACTTGCAACATGCTTTAGTAATCCGATCAATTGGTTTCCCTTAGCGACAACATGATTTAGCTGGTCGTGGAATCTCAACTTTTCGTTAAGCAGCAGTCCTAGATCCCTGACACAGATTTTGCGCTCAATGGTAGATCCATTTAACGCATAATCGAACACTAAGGGACACCGCTTTCTCGCAAACGTAACGACAACACACTTCTCGACGCACAATTCAAGACCACTCCTAAAGCCCCTGGACTGGAAAATGAATTAATGATTGAAAATAAGGATTTTCTTGTGTCATACAAAAAATCCAAAACCACTGTAAATACGTTGTAGGACAAAAGAACACATAAAAAAAATAAAAATAATTGAAATGAAAGCATACAAAATATTTCTTAATCTCAACTGGCACCCGTCTTTGATTAGCCAGTTTGTTCGATTCTGTGACCATGAATGACCATGAACCATAATGAATGCAGACAAGTGACCGAACGTAAGAATACTGCATACCGAGCAATGCAGCAACGGCATAGAACGAGGGCATGCGCAGAGGAATATTCACGGCTCAGACGCAAAGAAAAACGAGTTCACCGCTCCAAGAAGCATGCTTTGGAAGAGCAAAATATGCGGGAACTCGAGCAAACCAGAGAGGCGTACGGACCGACACGAAAGTTTTACCAAGCGATAGCAGGTCACCGAAACAACGTTGTACCTAAGGTAACCTGCTGTCGCAACAAGGATGGAGATCTGGGTAGTAACCAGCCAGAGGTCCTCTCGCGGTGGGCTCAGTACTTTGATGAATTACTCAATGACCAGTTTAACAAACAGCTAGAAGCGCCACAAGCAGATAGTGTCATGCTACTGCCACCTAGCATAGAAGAAACACGAAAGGCTATCCGTCGGCTGAAAAATAACAAGGCACCCGGACCCGACAGAATTGCAGCTGAACTGGTTAAGAATGGAGGTGCACGACTAGAAAACGAGACTCATCGAATTGTTACTGAGGTGTGGGATAGCGAATCGATGCCTTGTGATTGAAATCTCGGCATCATCTACCCCATATACAAGAAGGGAGATAGGTTGGACTGCAACAACTACAGGGGTATTACGGAGTTGAATAACGCCTGTAAAATATTCTCCCTGATCCTCCAGGACCGCCTTGTCCCGCACGTCGAAGAGATAGTAGGAAACTATCAAAGAGGATTCCGAAACGGAAAATCAACCACTGATCAGATCTTCACCATGCGGCAGATCTTGGAGAAGATGGCTGAATACAAAAACGACACATACCATCTCTTCATAGACTTCAAAGCCGCATACGATAGCATAGCCAGGGTAAAACTGTACGACGCTATGTGCTCTTTTGGAATCCCGGCCAAACTGATAAGGCTAGTTAGAATGACTATGACCAACGTCATTTGCCAGGGGAGGGTGGGGGGAAAACTCTCAGGACCTTTTGCTACTACCAAGGCTCTGCGCCAGGGAGACGGGCTTGTCTGTCTCCTATTTAACCTGGCACTAGAGAGGGCCATCCGCGACTCGAGGGTGGAGACTACGGGAACCATCTTCTATAAGTCAACCCAGATCCTGGCGTACGCTGATGATATAGACATCATTGGTCTGCGGCTCTCCTATGTAGCAGAAGCCTACCAAAGGATCGTGCAGGCGGCAGAGTACCTTGGATTGCAGATAAACGAGGCAAAGACCAAACTGATGGTGGCAACATCAGCGGACCTACCAATAAATAATCCGAATCTACGTAGGCGTGATGTACAGATAGGTGAACGCACTTTTGAAGTCGTCCCACAATTCAACTATCTTGGGTCAAAGATCAGAAACGATAATAGCATGGAAGCTGAGTTGCGTGCAAGGAGGTTGGCTACCAACCTGTCATTCTACAGCCTGAAAAAGCAGTTCACCTCAAAGAACCTGTCGCGACGGACGAAGCTGGGACTATATAGTACCTTTATAGTACCAGTACTCACATACGCCTCTGAGACGTGGACACTGTCCAAATCTGACGAAGCCCTCTTAGCCGCGTTCGAGAGGAAGATGCTCAGAAGGATACTTGGCTCCGTATGTGTGGAAGGACAATGGAGGAGCCGCTATAATGACGAGCTATACGAGATGTACGGCGACCTCACTGTCGTACAGCGTATAAAGCTCGCCAGGCTCCGGTGGGCTGGCCATGTTGTACGCATGGAAACGGACGACCCAGCCCGTAAAGTCTTTTTAGGGCGTCCACAAGGACAGAGGAGGCGTGGTAGGCCCAAATTGAGGTGGCAAGATGGCGTGGAGGTGTCCGCCATTAAGGCCGGGATAACGGGCTGGCAGACGAAGGCGTGAGACCGTGAGCGGTTTCGGACACTCCTGAGGCAGGCCAAGAACGCAAAGCGGTTGAAGCGCCGGATAAGCATAAAATAACATAATCAGGAGGGTGATAAAAGATTCACAGGTTAAGGGGATGGGGGAGGGCTAATAATCAACTGCTGAAAAAAGATACAATTTGAAGTTAACCAATGAAAAAAAAAGTTCGGATTGTGCGTTGAGTTCTAACTAATTGTACGGATATATTGGTTATTGTCTTTGAAAACGATTCTGAAACTTTTTTACAAATATTAACCGGTATTCTTCTTTCACTCAGTTAACTTTACATATTTTTCTCGTCACTTCGAACTATTTTCCACTAATAATTTTATAAAGATTCTCTCGCACTCGTCAATCGGCGTATCTTATGTTGTCTGTTTACTGGTCTACAGGAATCTCTAAACTGTGGATCGGGACAAATATAGGGACTCTGGCGAACGAAGGAATACGTTTCAAACACCATGAACAAGATTCAATCCTGGGCAAATTTTGGTTTTTGAACAGTGTCCGCCTTTTTGTATGCATCATTCTAATCATCAGCACCATTCGTTTTCGTTTCTATTATACCACTCTACAATTGGTCGGCTAGCGTTTGACATAGTGAGGAGATAGCCGGTGTGGGAATCTGCTAGTCCAACATATGATGAAGTAGCAACATGTAACTTTCTAGACACTCACCCAAAGACTCTGAGAAGAAATCTCGGACATGTGGCACAAAATCCCATTGACTCAAACTGCTATTGTCCATATGGGCCGTCCGAGCCCTTACTGCTATGATTAGGTGAGCGAATCTATCTATTAATTATAACATTAGGCAGGGTATGAAATGCCATAAGACAAAGACATGGGTCAACTCATACTTATTTAGGTTTATCTTTATCAATATAAAGAAAATAAATCGATAGACTCGTTGCATATAAATAGATATTGTGCATGCTATGTTCCTTTTCTTTCTTGGATAGACACTGAGAAATACACGCGTTTTACTTTTTGGCTAAATGACACACAATCCATTTTGTATTCACGTAAATTACAATTTAAATATGAACATACAATTTGCTTCCCGGCATGCTCTATTACGTGCGCTCGCTAATATTGCCAGTTCTCGAGTGAGGCGTGTTCGCCGGTCAACCCCGTTGACGTCACGATTGATGACCCCGGAAGGATTGCACACACACATCAACCGATGAACGCTCACGCATTAAACACTATCGCATCAGCAGTGTCATTGGCTAATGGAGATGTATCTTTTCCATATATTCAATGGTATCTGAAAATAAAAAGTAATGAAAAACAAGACAAAACATATGAAATCACAACAACATTAACCAAGACGCCTGGTAGTTTCTTTAGGTTAAACAAAATAAATTATTGCGCGTGATTATTTGGCATGCATCTATAATTGTTCTGTTGGCATGTTAAGTGAAGCTATAAAAATCGTGTTTGAGCTATGTTATGGAATGAAAATGTAATCAATTCATGTGACCATCGTTAAATTTCAATGAATGGTAAACCCGCGCCGTTCGAGCGTCACTTTTCCTTACGACCTGTTTCATCGATGGTCTTACCAGGTGCGGTTATTTTGGAGAGGCTCTTATCGTACATAATTGAATAACAAAAGCACATTCTAGTGATTTATGTAACGCAACCTCGTAAGGTTGTCGCTCGAAGCAACCGCACACTTGTTAACGTAAGCCGCCAATTCGGATCATCCACAGATAAAATAGGTAACACCACAGGATTGTCCCGAAAACTTCATTGGAGATAACAGACAAGATAATAAAGAGTGCAAAGCGATAAAGTTTGTTTGTATATTTAAAGTTTTATGCATTATTACAAATCACATTACTTCACAAACGTGTTTGTAATTTACCGGCCATAATTATCAGAGAAATATTGTCGAGAAGTTTGTATATCTGGTCTCGTGGTACAGTCGTCAACTCGCACGACTCAACAACATGCTCGTCATGGAATCCAAACCCGAATGAACTGTGCCCCTAAATGTAAGACTGACTATTCCGCAATGTGGAAATCAATAAGTCACTGAAAGCCAAGCCCACTAGTGGTACAACCAGGCTGTGACCGATCACGGTTGTTGTGCTCAAAGAACGAAAAGTTTGTATTAAGATCTTTTAAGCAGTGAAAAGCTTTTAGTAGATTTCTTCAATTGCAGGCTAGTTATTTATCACGAAACTCATTTTAGTGGTAATTTATTTACCCTTTACAACTTCTATCATTTACAACAACTCAACTTAATTTAAACGATTACCAGTTAATGCTAAAGTACTATTTTCGTCTTGTTTTTGTTTGTAGCCAAACGGTAATTAGTATAAATCAACTGCAACCCAAAGGAAATAACGGGCAAACCTCGTACTATTTATTGATCGTAAAGTTTTTCATGATACTGTACAAGAACGAAACCACCTGAGAGCACTGCTACATTATTTGAAACTGGTAATTTTCATGTAGCGTCATTTACAATCTACAACAGCTCAATCAAATTTGATGAAGTGAAAGGGAAAGTGATGTATCACATCATAATAGTGCATTTTGCAACCCTTATTGTAAACTTACGGATACAAATTGCATACAATGTAAAACCAGAATGTTCTGGTTGCAAAACCATTATCCTTCTTTAGCTTACCAGTCCAATAGTAACTAAACAAAACAAGCCACAGAGGTGGTGGGCCACTCAAAAAACGCCAAACTGTGCAATGCTCACTGGCAGCTACACTGGAGGGATTAAACGTAACATCTATCAGATGGAAACTCAAATGGTGCGGGATACTAGAGTACATTGTTCTCGAAGCATGTACAGATAAAGCAACATGTTCCAGTAGTGTCTTGAAGAAAAATGGGGTGGGGAAAAAGTAATGTACCTCATGGCAACGGCAGGTCCGCCACTATTTACCGACATTCTTCGGTGAGCGACATGATCATCAGCTGCATCATGATAATCATTGCAATAGTCATGTAAGGGAAGGTACGGTACGAATACTGCGAGAAATTTATCCTTTTCACTAGTTTACTTCAGTGCATTTTAACGCAGCTTCGGACAATGAGCCAACCACACCGCAAGTTTTTGTCTTTTGCTGCATCTAGCTCGAAGCTAACCCTTTTCACGGTCGAGGATTTCGTTCCACGAAAGTTGTTTCTTGCTACAACATCTGCAATAAACAGTTGCCTGGAAAGTGGCTGCAGAATAGGTGAGTTATTTGCGGTTATTGTGTAACAGCGAGTAAAAACACACAATAAAGGCCTGAAGGCAAAAAATGGTTTACATGCGTAGAAAGTCGACCAACGCAGGATGGGCATCTGTTGCCCAGAGACAACTAAACGATGCAAACACCGACCATAAAGAAACAAGTGGGAAAAGTTTTACTCTGCAACGACGGTTCTGCTGGTATGGTTTTTCTGCTTGCAAAGTTTTCAGTGCTGGTTCACTCTGACATTAGTCTGTAGCTGGCTGGTTCGTACTTTCACCTGTGCAACGATGAGAAAGAAGTTCATCCAGTCTGCAACCGATGTCATCTAAGCGGCCAGTTTTAGGTACTGCCGTAGGGTTTGTGCTCGTATTCTGTCACGCCATACCTTTTTACACATCAGTGGACCAGTATATGGAGAGTTGCAGCAACACTGACTCTATATAGTTTGAGTGTCGGTTGCAAACATTCAGGAGCAAAGAGACATTCTCCGAGAGCATAAACAGATTACATTTACCATTTTATGCGCTGTGCCTTGGAATGAGCTTGATTGCATTGCTCTAAGAATAGGTTTTATCTCAGTTTACTGAACTTTCAGTCCAATTCTTTTTATTGTTTTACGTTTGCTAGTGCTTTATTCGTTTTAATCAACTTACAATGTACATATATGAATACAAGATAATCAAAAACGTGTAGTTGTGGCTCCCGTATGAATGTGAAATTTTGTTAGCAGTAGTAAGTGAATCAAAATTTAACATATAATAAGCTTTTAAACACCTACAAGCTGGCTCGGAAAACTGAGTTATTCTCAAATAACTAAAATAATCCATCTTTACTGTGTTAATTGCGAAAATTGTATTGTATAATAAACTATCTAATAGAAAAATATGCACCAAAATGAAAATAAAATTACCTTTAAGCGTGTTTTATTTTTTTATTTTTAATCGTTTAAAAAACTTCTTCATATCCAGTGGGGGACCAGCCCACATTTCAAATTTTAGACAATTGCCCTGATGTATTACATTCAATTTAATATATGTCTGACCTCTAGTAGGCCTTGATGACATGGTAAATAAATATGTTCTGTTGGTTAGTTCGCCAATGCAGACATTCTAAGCAGTTTTGCTAAAAACCGACGCCAGTGTAATTTCCTCGATAATTCCTATAAATATGGTTCATTTCATCTGGATGCACATTTTTCAACATCGTCAACATTCAACATCGGAAAAATCGTCTAATCGCTGAGTAGTACTTCAGTTCAATGCATCTACGAGAACAAGAGAAAAACAGCATCCAAAATCCGTTGTCAATAAGACCGTCGTCCTGTGGGTCCACGACGACACTGACCCTCAACATTTTGTGGATCTTAGAATAAGTTTACACAAAAAAGTGTAGCCTGGAAATCTTTGAACTCTTCGGAATTATTGGAAACCTTGAATTTTTCTCAATTTTAGAAGGATTGTTTCAGCAACAGATTTATGGCCAGTTAAATTTCAATTATTAAGAAAATATTCCATACCAAAAATGTCTCAAGTCTTTATAATTCGAAGCAATACGATACTTGTATGTCGCAAGAAAATAGATTAGGTGCATTGATTCGAAACGAAATTGAAATGTATTTTTTTAATATATTTACACAGTTTTTTTCAGTCATGTTATTCAGTTGTTTGGAAAATTAATTTAATTATTCAAGTTTTTTGATATTGAAAACACTTTACAATAAATACAAAAGCGCTGGTTGTAATGAACTTATTGGCAAATTAATTGATTAAGCATTGCGAATAAAAATGATTTTTGCTGTATAGTGTACAGTGTACATTAGTGATGGGCGGGTCGACCCGAACCTATCGGGTCGGAGCCATCCGTAAGCGACCCGGAGTCGTTCGGGTCGACCCGATAGGTACAAGTAGGTTCAGTGGGTGCAATGACTCCGGAAGTGCGAGAAAGCATAAGCGACTCCGACCCGTTGGTGCAACGAGTTCGGGTCGGGTCGGGCCACGGTAGGTTCAGTTTGACCCGAGGGTGCAGCGAGTTCGGGTCGACCCGAAAGATCAGTAGGTGCGAGAAAGCATAAACGACTCTGACCCGTTGGTGCAGAGAGTTTGGATCGGGTATTGAACCTACCTTGACTCGACCCGACCCGAACTCGCTGCACCAACGGGTCGGAGTCGCTTATGCTTTCTCGCACCTACTGATCTTTCGGGTCGACCCGAACTCGCTGCACCCTCGGGTCAAACTGAACCTACCGTGGCCCGACCCGACCCGAACTCGCAGCACCCACGGGTCGGAGTTGCTTATGCTTTCTTGCACCTACTCATCAGTCGGCTCGTCCAGAACTCGTTGCACCCGCGGGTCAGATTTGATTCCAACTCCGACCCAGCGCACCCGCTGCACCCACGGGTCGGAATCGATTCCGGCTGGCTCGCACCCGACTCCGGGTCGGGTCGTGAAATGAATCGTATGTCCCAACACTAGTGTACATATGTCAAAATGTCAAGAAAAGAAAAAAAACTTTTTTCATTATCGTTTTTTTTTCTTTACCCAAAATTTAAACATAGTTTTTGCGTGCTGAGGTTTTAATGTTAAATATGACATATTTAGTACTTTTTAAATATCCTTGTTTGAACTTTATCTTACTGAGTCTTTCGTTTAAATATTTAAATATACCAACAGAAGGAAGCTTGTGGCATCTTAATCCCCCAAAAAAGGCATACATTTTTCTTTCGTTCAGTCTCCTACCAATTTGTTTAAACGCACACCAACAATAGTGCAAAAGTGTCGATTGACGCTATGAGTGTAGCTATTGTATCAGTGTATAACCTTTGTTCCTACATTTACGTTAAATATGTAATATAATCACTTCATTTTGCTCATAATCTACGTGATTGCATCTAGCTCAGCTTACTACATAGTAAAATAAATTATGTTAAATAATATCAGTTCAGGTAATAATCATTTCATTAAAAAATAACATTGTCAGCAGTAGTAAAATGCGTACAGCAGGAAGAAACCACATAACAGCCAAACATCTACGATGAAGATAAGCTACGCGGTCTTTGGTAAAATACTGCCATGCTCGGTAAGGTGATAAAAAATGAGACCACCCTAAAAGGTGCGAGAATACTCCCCTATCAAGTGACGTTAGTCATAATAAGTTTGGCCACGATGTGGTGCGCCACTGTCATTCGCAACATACCTTCCCCATTTAACTTTCATTTGGTATTTCCACCAGAATGATTTCGGAAGTATGAGGCACCTTTCGGGAAAACAGCAGGACACAAGCGTTACAAGATTAACGACAACAAAATCTTGTGATGTTGCGTTTGAAATCCCAAAGTGACTACCAACTTGCTAGAAGGCATGAAAGGCGCACGCGAAATAGGTTTTAGTGTGCTAGGTAAAGTAGCTCCATGTTAGCCTCTGGCTCTATTTCGAGTATAGGATTTTGCGAGAATGAGGATCAGGATGTTGCTGAAAATATCAAAAGCCCTACCCTAGTGAAGGAAGTGTGCAGGAACCAACCCATCACATAGCCTTTCATATAAAACCGAGCAGGTATATTGTGACTATTTTGAGATAGTAATTAAACAATGGTTGTAATGGTCAATGAATGGGGCAATGGTCTGAACTATAGGCTTTCTTCTTCTTTTTTTGGCACAACAACCGTTGTCGGGCAAGCCCTGCCTGTACTAGTTGGTTTGGCTTTCAGTCACTTACTGATTACGCATAACAGGATACTCAGTCCTATGTATGGGAGCACGGTCCATTCGGGGTTTGAACCCATATGTACATACCCGTCATGTGTTGTTAAGTCGTACGAGTTGACGATTGTACCACGAGACCGACCCCGTCTACTTCTTCATGCCTACAATTAATACTTTCAAATCAAATAATGTCATATTAATACTAGAGGTGGGCAATTCGGCTCTTTTGAGTTAACATGAATGAACCGAGTCGTTCATAGCAATGATCTCGGTTCATACATTTACTTACTAATAGTAATACCTGTGATTCGGTACACTTTTCAATAATTCAGTAGAACTACAGATGATACGGTAGCTTTGATCACCACAACAACAAGTCAATATTGGCAATATTGGCACAATATGACGCTAGAACGCATTGCGCTTTTCAAAATCATCCGTTTCTTGATTTGCATGTAAATGTGCCAATGTTTAAAGTTTTTTTAATGATCATGATTGAATGCATGCAACTTTTTTATTTTATTTCAATTTATCAATAGAACCATAGCATTCTAGTCATGTGAACTAATTCATTCGTGTTTTCACATGAACTGATTGAATTGTTGACCCAACTAGAGATTATCGTGCACTAATTATGAGCACATTTTGTTCAGAATTTGTTCTTTTTGTCTGCAAGTCAATTTAGTCATTCCAACAGGTACACATTAAACTAACGTATTCAATGATGTAACCAATATAGTGGTATTAAGAAAGCGCTCACAATGTAGGCAGATTTTTTTTACAAAAAATTTGCTCGTATTTTATATCATCATCAGTTTCATCAAGTCCCCAGACGGGACCTGCTAATACTCCCCAAAGAGGTGGTAAACTTCTTCATCCACTTGGAAAACGTGTGAAAATCGTTGCGACTAAGGAAAATGAGCGCAGTAGATAATGGGAAAATGATGTGATAATTAGAAGAACAAATTTGGCCGTACGGATACAAGACACCGACAGACTGCAAATTAGGGTACGTACGTACGTAAGTACGAGACCAACGGCTAACGGCGTAATAAGATCGGTTATCCAGTTTCTTTTCTTTTATTCGAGAGGGAAGCCTCCTATATATTTTTTTTTTGTAAACCAGATCTATATTACAGCTTTGCTGTAAGCGACAGAAACTGACAGGCACGCATCTGTTGGGATTGACTGGTTAAAGCAGTAATGTAAGCAGAGGGAACCTCCCCGTTTCACGCATGACACGGCAGGATAATGTGCTACGGTGAAAGTGACTATTCTTTCACCGTGCCTACCCACCGATACAGTTGTAGATGAAATCAGAAAAGAGTTTGATTTTTTCTGTTCTATTTGTGATTTGAGATTTGATAATTGAACTACTTACCGAGACGGGAAGGCATCCGAAAAAGGCCAGGTAATTCCAATTAGAGTGGATTGGAATTACAGTCCATGTGTTGATTAAAGGAAGAGACAGTACTTGGGAATGCATGTATACTTAGGATAAGAATTGGTCCCCAATCCAATTATCTTCATGGAATGATCCCAAGATGCTCTAAACAGCGATTAAATACAGTCGAAGGGCATTTCCATTTCATAGAGTTAGTGTAACATGAGTGACTATATCGAATGTTCTAGATCAATGTTGCACTTCTATTTTCAGTTTTATCAACAACAAGTTGTAATACGAAATTGAAGGCTTAATTAGCCTATTGTTTGCGAGAAAGAGGAACAAACACGAACATCACTTCCTAAATATTCTGAAAGAATCAGGGTGTCTGGTAAGAAATTCAACTACTGACTGTTCTATAATTAAATAATAACGATGGCCCGTAAATTTAATCAGCGTTACATGGCATTTGACTGGCACCACTTTCCAAGTTTTCGTTGAATCGTCTTGAATCTTGTACACATTGTTTGTTTTGTTTTTTGTTGTCTTAGTATTTATTAAAGTTATTTAAGTTTTGCTTAGTTATTAAAGTTTTACTAGAATCGAGTTATTTAAGTTTTGCTTTTAGCACAGCGATATGGCCGCTCATTTGGTCAATACGGTTATATATGTAAGTACTTACAATAAACAAAAAAAAACTATAACTGTAGTTTTTTAGTAATTGTAGAATGTATAACATACATATGCACTTCCTGTGCATTTCTGCCTTACTATCGATATTCAATTCTCACGGGTCTTAAAGTCGACACAAGTGTTGCCAATTGAAAATCGATGCATGAGCTGTCTAATATAGACATTGATTTTCCTTTTTCTAAGTTTAATGACCTACCAAGCGAGACAATGTAAAGTTTACTGAAAAAAGTACGTAATTCTAATAGCAGCTATGTTGTTCCCGGAAATGAGGCTAACATAGTTCCATCCTGGGCTGTTGATATTGTTTTTCCTACTTCCGGCACTTCCTTCCATTACTTGAGGTTTGCCAAACAAGCTGAACCATAGATATAGTTACCGAGTGCAGCAAATAACACTTAACCGGACACAGGCTAGATTGTTTTCCACTTCCCAACAACCAAATGCTGGAAGAGTGCTTGTTAAGATCTTAAGGCCCTGCTGCTTAAATACAATCGGGTACCGATTTTACGTCCGTTATGTACATGACATCAAACCTGTGGTTTGGTGGGTCGTGGAGAACAGACGATGAAATGGAACCACATTCGAAATCGTGATTTGTATTTCAAACTAGCAATTTACTTCTATCCACTTTTCACAACACTCTCCACAACGCTACGCTTTTAAGTGTGTTAGAAGCCGGTTCGGTTTATCGTCTACATGTAAATAGGTCAGATAGGCCAAAATGGTAGAGCATATCCAGTAAAGGTTTTCAAACCTCATTATTTTCCGGTGCACTTTTCACTAGCTTCCGGTTCCGCTGGTAGAATATTGGAAGCAACAACAACTCGCGTATAGCAACACTTGACCTGAATGGAATGACAGCAAGCAACACGTTCTGGTTATATACGTGTCTTCGCGCCATGGCTTACAGACATTGAATAAATTTTCCGCAAAGCGTACGTAATGCATATAGCTTAGACAATTTAAAGCATGTTGGAATGTTCCAAATATGTTAATCACATCCTCATATTCCGAAGCTCCAATATTCAATATCTAGCGCACAATAAAATTTTAGTTGGCATGTTGAAAAATGTGCTGGTGATTGTGACAATGTTACAAATTGATTTGACGAACACCTGAGCCTTGATTGTTCATAAAACATTATTGACGATGGAAAGATTCGTTACGTTTCTCATCCCATTGTTTTACCAAAACACTGTAATAATCTGTACAATTCTGTAGAATCAATTTGCTCAAAACAGTGACTACCTCGTAAAGCAATATACCTTGTAAACATTTTCTTTTTCTTCTTCTACATGGCGTTAATGTTCCACATGGATAGGTAGGTTTATCGTGACGTGACGTGTAGACGTGTCAACAACAAGCTTTCAAGACTTATTGGCACCACGCAGCCGGATAGTCAGCCCGTGTTTTGAGAGACGGCCCATTTTAGACTTGGAACCACGACGGGCATGTTGTAAAGTCGTGAGAGTAGACAACTGTACCATGGGAACGCCCACCTATAGTCTATTAAGGCACGTTGGTTATAATTGTTTTACCGGCAGGAGCCTTATACTCATTATGATTGTGTAGCTTGAGTGTATATGTTTTCAAGTGGGCATTGCTCATTTGCGGTATGGTTGAAACGAACGTAATTTACAGTCGTTGCCATTCAATTTTGGCTCCAAGGCATCTGTTTTTGACAGTGCGCATCAATTTTTGCCTCTTAGGCACCTAGTTGTGCTTATAAGTCATCATTCCCTTTTGTAGCAATTATGGTAATTTTATAAGGTATTTGAGCAGATTTTGCTACAATTGTAATTTCATAATTTTAGATTAATTCTTAAAACATTGTATAGTGTTTTTTTGAAAAAAAAAATAAAATTTTATAAATTTTAAAGCCATTGTTTATGGGATGCCAACTTTTTCAACTGTATTAAAACTTTCAAAATGTTTAACTTGGCAGGTAATTCAATAACACTACTATTGGCAGCAAAAAATAACAAACCGTCAATTTATTTGACGCGTGCCGTTTGAGAACGAATGTTACCTTGTTTATTGCACAGAACAGTATGTAATATGGACTAGATATAATATCAAAACAGATTAAAGTATAAAAAAACGTCAGTTTACTCTTCAGGTAAATGTCTAATAGTTAACGGTAAAAGTAAAAGTAAAAAAGTAGAACAACATCTCATTTCAACTTTTCATTTCAAGTATTTGAAGAAATTAACCACATACCTGGCAAAGGGTAAAAATTACCAGATTACGGTAATATATCAGCATTATCTTAACACAACAAAAAACATCGTTTTATTCACTTCTGGTGCCGCAAATAAAATGCTCCAGAGTGACTCTGCAAGAATATTTTTCATACTTGTAATACGGACGTCACACGAGGCGTAAACTAAAAAAAAAACGTTTGAACTGTATGGGAGAACGTAAATTTCCTGTCAAAAGATTATAGGGTTGTATGACTGAAATTCAGTTTACGCCAAACTTTACGCTTCGTGTGACGTCCGTATAATGCTTCTATATTGCACTGGTGGATTCATCGAAGGAGAAAGGAGTTTTACTACGATTATCTAAAGGACCTAAAGGAACTAAAGGACTTTTTTTCCATAATTACGGCTTAGCGCTATACACTGCTGAACACTGTAGTTACTTAAAAGTGTAGAAAAATAAAAATTTATGTTATTCCTATCCTCACTACGCACTGGTATTTTTGATACTTTCATGAATAACTGAAATAAACAAACACAGACTACAACAATTTATCCTTGTCACGGCTGCACTCCGACTGCAGCGCACAGCAACATTTACTGTGGATATCTAGGAAACACTCAAAAACTACATACAATGTAAGCTTTAAAACATATAAATAAATAGGAGAGATATAATAAAAATACCTTGCCAAAATACCAGTGAAAGTCACAATTGGTATAAAACGCACAAACAAATGACAACAGCGTCACAGTAAAGCCTCGACAACTACCCACGGAATCATAAAGGTAAAATTGTACCATTCATTGCTTCTCCCAATTTATTACTTAATTCCACTTAATGAGGCAGTTTTCATCCGAGGGACCGTGTTCTCCATTTCACCTTTTTCTGGTTCCATGGCGTACGATCTCCTTACTCGCTGGTGGAAGATAAAAGTTCTTTATTTCCATTTTTAAGAGATCTCAAATAAAGTGGAAAGCTTTCGGCTTGTCGTTGAAAGTGAAGAGAAGGGATTTAAAGCTATAAATTTGATAATTTCATAAAATCATGGTAACAGCAATACGACACGAGACCGTGTGCTAGAACTTTCCAAAACTTCAATTACTAATTAGGATTGGCAGATTAAATAATTGTTGTTTGTTTTATTTTTTTATATTTTTTATACAGGTTTCTTAAAACCTTTATTCAATTCATTTTTTTCTTTTTCACCTTAGTCATTTTTTCTTTTTACTCTATTAAATGACGATGCCAATCTCTTTCAGTGACACAATCCTTCAGAAAAGCTTTAAGTATCGAGTAAATAACAGAGGTTTTCCATTGTTTACTTCTATTTTTACCTGGATTTCTCAAGGTGGAATCATAAGCACATGACATAAGAAAAATATTGTATATGTTTTTATATGTAGGGAAAATATGACTTATACTTCAAACATTTGGACTGCCTGAAAGTTTCAGTAGCAAGTTTAGATTTCACATAAACCAATACTATTATTAGGCCCCTTTCAGTTTCAAGTTCGCAGGTTGAAATTTCAGCCTATCAGTTATTTGCATTGCATGGCAATTTTCGAGCAGCTAACAAACTGGGCATTGTATATAGATTGGCTTATGCCAAGGTGTATGTATTTAGACGGCTTTTATCGCTTCTGCTTTTGATTGAAGGTTTTAAGAGTTTTTTTGTGAATTCGTAAAGCTACCAGAAAGCCTGTTTGAGCAATAGTTTTCACCCGTTGTGTCAAAAAGTGTCGTTCAAATCTGGTTATGAAAACATGCAATGAGACCACCTGGTCCACACACTCTTTGATTCTAGATTCCACCACCTGGTCTCTCTAATGCACCCTTGTATAAATGAAAACGTCACTAATGTTTTGCCATTTTTTCGAGTAGGTTCTCGAATCTAATTCTAGCTTTGAGCCTGAAATAATCTAGACTGAAAATCGCAGGTTAGTTTTGTGTGTGGATTTGTATGGAGTGTTTACATGATTTCAGCCTCACACTGTCAAACTCCATATTGACAAAAAAAAATTTGACTATCTGAAGGGCCTCATTATCGTTATTCAATTCAAGAGTAAATATGTGAAATGATTAAAGCCTATAAATTTCATTTTGAATAAAATTCCATAAAATTTTACACAATTATAACTAAAAGTAAAATATACGGAATATTTTAATCATACATTTATATTTTGCATAACTCTAAATGTATGTATTATAATGTAAGAAAATTGGTTATTCTTCCTTTCTGAATTAAAAAATCATCTAATTTCTAAAAATATCTCAAACTTGCCCAACATGAATCAATAAGCTATTTTATGTTTTTTGCAGTGTTAAAGATTTTAACTAGCTTCAAAATAAAATAAATCATGCAAATCAAAACCTTAAACACACATCCAACATTATTTTAAGAAGTAATAAATCACTGCAGATCATTGCATACGAATATAAATTATACCTTTTTTATCATGTCTATCAAATATGTTGGTGTAAGCTACGCTTGTGTTAAACTTTTTAATTCCTTAAGTTCATGTTATCTGATAGTCTGTGCAAATGACCAGCTAAAGAACCCACTTACGAAAAAAATATTTGAAACTATAATTTGTATTTAATCTAATTGTATTGTAGTGTGATTTAATTATATCATTATTTAATTTTGGGATTTTTATTTATTTTATTATATTTTTTCATATTTTCTGCATGGATGCAATTTAACGCGAGGAGCACTGAACATTGTCGTAAATTAAAACTAAAATCTTTTTGGTATACCCAATATCTCAAAATTAACGTGCGACTACTCATAATTTTTTTGATAATACCAGCAGTATGAGTAGGATAAAGAAAAAGGAGATGGTGATGTATCATCAACAACCGGTGGTTTATTCGCCTTGAGCTTCCAATTCACACCAGAAGTGAAACGTTCGTTCAAATTGTGTATGTGTGTGTACAATTTTATGCCATTCCGGGTGCCAGGGATGGCAATTGTATTGCTTTTACAGCGGGATCATGGAATGTGGTTTGAGATGGGTTGGAGAATACTCACTGTGTTTAATTGATTTTTAATATGCGCCTTTGGGCAACGAAAATGAAGCGGATTAAAAAATGTGCATGGAAAGTTGACAGAAGCACTCTCGTTCATTTTTTTTCCCAATAGAATTCAATAAGAAATGGTTTATTATTTATAAAATTCGGTGTCAGTGCTAATTGCAAAACGCGTGAGTGTGCTTTTTTTATTCAGGACGAGCGGTCCAAAATGGCCTAATTGCTTAATGTGTGAAAAATGGTGTTAAATAAAGCAGACAATTGTGTATGAAAGATTCATGGAAAATCAATTAAATAAGTTCAAATAAGCTTATTAACTAAAATTTTGGAAATGGGCTGTTCTCATGCACGCAGATTTAAGCTTCTAAAGGCATGATACAGAGACATTTTTGATTGTTGGTCAAAACAGTCATATTTCAATCCAATTAGATTTTAAATGAATGATTGCTTATTTATTTTAAAATCTATGCGTAATGAAACACTCGGCCACCGTTTGGCGCAAATGAGTCCGAAGAAGTCTCTTTCGGTCTTAATTATACATTATTCCTAACCGCCCATTCGGCGTTGAAATTCGAGGTCACTTTAGCCCTTGATCTACTGATGACAAAGCTCTACAACAGTTTACTGTATGGGGTTTACGAATGTTAGCAAACGCCGTTGTCACAACAGTGTATAAAAATTAATCTGACATTTGAAGACAATAACAGTTCACGGTAGTGTTATTCTAGCAATGAAATGGCCTCAATGTGTCTTTGCAAGCTAGTGAGTACAATATAATGAACTGGTTTTGGGGCAGTTCATCACACTGATATTCTAATTAATATTGTTATTTTGAAATGAAAAAATAAATAATTTGATTTTAGTTGTAAAATAGTACACTATGCGAAGAAAAAGATGTGATCATTGACCCTGTAGTTCTAATTTTTTTTCTGGTTTCAATTTCCTAGGAATGGGCGTGGGAATGACAGCTTTACAGTGTTTTTTGCAAGAGTAAGAAATAAAATAGCAAACATTTTTTGGTGGTTGTGGAAGGATACAGAGATAACCAGTCCAAAAAACAGCTGTACACACATGTTTTAAATAGTCATCTTTTTGAATAAACACCGCTATCTACTATTTGATCACACGACTGGTGTTAGATACACTGTTCAATTTAATAACACGATCGTCATCATCGAGTGTACAACACGAAACACTTGTCGCAAAATTTGTGATACGAGAGAGCAAAATTCCTTATCGCCTAGCATTCGCTCGCACAATCTATCGTCCAGTCTAATAAACCTGACTGATAAACCCTGTAAGTCGTACATAGAGGTGCATGAACAGTTTTACTGTGCTTCAACTTTACTCCAGAATTTTACCTACTCAGATACGAGTACTCATTCGTCGTACGAGCACCTTTTGGCATGCTGTAAAGAACAGAACATTCTTGGTTCGGTTTTATCTTCACCGGAGTTCCTAGCATGCTGGACGGTACTTAAAATACTTCCAATATCTCACTCACCACTTTACCCAATAGTTTTACATAAGCTAATAAAATAGGGAAACCCAAATTTGAGTGCCGCTTTGTATTGTCTAGATGGCAAGTAAACAAACTGATTGCCAAAGTACGAAGTCTGACGAAGTTCCTATGAATGTTTGATAGAGAAGAAATTATATATGCAGTAAATTAAACTTAATTACAGTCCGCTGACATGCTCGATTGAATTTCTGCTCGTTTAACTGTAGCGATGTTTAATTAAAATGTAGCACTTTGATTCGTTCGTGTAGATGTTTTAGGTATCATCATAGTGTTCCGCGGCTAGCAAAATGGTATGAGCTTTTTTAGCCTTATTTACTTTGGGCTCAGGTAGCCGTTAAATATTTGTTTTGCTGCGGGGTATTTGAAATAGTGTTTAGAAATTGGCTGTATGGGATCGTTTCGTATGAAACTTAGTTTTGGTGATTGGTAAGATATAAAATATTTGAATGTTTTCGTCAACTTGAAGTCATTTTCGACGGCATTTTAAAAATCAAATGGTTCTATTGTCCCTGAACAAACACATTACTTACTTACTTATCCAGCGCTACAACCGCTTTGCGGTCTTGGTCTGCCTCAGGAGTGTCCGAAACCGCTCACAGTCTCGCGCCTTCGTCTGCCAGCACGTTATCCCGGCCTTAATGGCCGACGCCTCTACGCCATCTTGCCACCTCAATTTGGGCCTACCACGCCTCCTCTGTCCTTGTGGACGGCCTAAAAAGACTTTACGGGCTGGGTCGTCCGATGCCATGCGTACAACATGGCCAGCCCACCGGAGCCTGGCGAGCTTGATACGCTGCCCGACAGTGAGGTCGCCGTACATCTCGTATAGCTCGTCATTATAGCGGCTCCTCTATCGTCCTTCCACACATACGGGGCCAAGTATCCTTCTGAGCATCTTCCTCTCCAACACGGCTAAGAGGGTTTCGTCAGATTTGGACAGTGTCCATGTCTCACAAACACACAATTATTGCTATAATATACCATACACCGATAGCAAATTTAAACGATGCAATGAATCCGCAAGCACATCTTGAATACAAAAAAATACACCAATAGCATATAGTAAAACAACGAAACTAAATACATCAAACTAAAAACACAATACATTTCATTCTGTAATCGTCTTTAATGTTACACTACCCGTCGCTAGTTGCTCGCTTTCTCCGACGGCTTCTTACAATCGTAGATTGAATGGTAGGAAACCTGATTATTTAGTTCCATATACTGCAATGTACTGTCTTTATCTTATTTTAGTCCACTGTTATTTTTAATATTAATCAATGACGTATCAATGTGTTTGCTTTATTCCTAAATTCCGAAAAATGCTCTATACTGATGATGTTACACAATGATGTTATCAAGACTTAGCAGACTATCAGAGACTTCAATCCGCTTTGTCTCACTTTATCAATTGGTGTACGTTTAACTCTATGTATGTGAATGTAAATAAATTTGCTTTAATGTCCAAATCTTGGAGAATAGCTCCACTTATGAATAGGTACAGCATTAGAGATAGTTTAGTGCCTAGATCTGATTGTCTTTGTGGTCTTGGCCTACTAATAAATAACGAAGTAATGCTCCAAGCTCATTTTGATAATATGTTGTAGGGATTCAGATAGAGCTGAGATGGGATCAATACTAATTTTATCGAAATCAATCTGTCGTGTAACGTTTTTAAAACGAATTTAGATGTAATTATAATTTAGTTAGGAAGCAAGATAGAATAAAATATATAAGTGATCACAACTACCGAGTAGTACGGTCGACTATGTGAAGCTCCCATAACGTTCGTCCTAGGCTCTTCGTCTGTTCTGTCTTAATTTCTTGTAATACGTGTAAATAAGAAGCCCTTTAGCTTAAAATATCTGTACTTCTTCGTCCTATCTCCTCGTTCCGTTCGTTGTATCTCCTGCTTTCATCGTCTTGAAGGCGAAAAACTACAGATGACCGAGAATACAGAAAACCCTGCGCTTCTTTTGAAAAGTCAAACGAACAGCCTCAATGCCGCCTATAAGTTCCTGACTCAGATCATGTTCTGCCGACTTGCGTCCATTACTACAAATTTTGTTGGCAACTACCAAGCTGGGCTTGTTGGAGGCAAATCTACCACCGACCAAATTTTTACTCTACGGCAGATCCTCCAGATGTGGCGAGAATCTCCTGATGCCGAGACTTCAAGGCGGCCTACGGCACCATAGACCGGAATGAGCTATGGAACCTCGTGCAACGGTACCACTTTGCAGGGAAAGTTGATCCGGCCACTACGAGAGGCCATTACGAGCGGGGTGCAATGCAAGGTGAGAGATTCTAACATGGTGTTTAAATAGTTCAAATCTCACAGAGGTCTGAGGCAAGGTGACGGACTCTCTTGTATGCTCTTCAACATGGAAGGTGTCATTCGAATAGCAGGTCTAGACAACGACATCCGTGGCACGATATTTTACCAGTCACTCCGATTTCTGGTTTCCTGTCGTGAAGTTGGTTTTTCGATTTTTACACAGATTTTTTTCCCTATGTGCAATGGCATCACACAGTGAACAATTCAGGGTAGATAGAACAAAAAGCTCCGGATTAGGTATCGTACATGCTATGGACACAATGAAATTACTCAAGTTCCTTACAGTTTTTAACCATTTTGGTACTACTGCAGTAGATAATCATCAAGAAAACTTACTCACCAGTTGCAAAACCAAATGATTTAATTGCCAAGGTATTCCTTATCCATACAGTGTCGAATAAGGTACAAATCTGCCAAAAACCTTACTGCTTCACATACACAGAATACCGCATTAGATTTTCATAAATCTACGGTTGTTGTGTCGAAGACGAAAAAGAAGAAGTGTAAAAACGATTATTATTTCTTGTAGCTTTCTTTCATGAACATGAGATTTTCTTACATATTCTAGGAAAGAAATGAATACACCCAGTCATATTCAAATGAAGAATATGCGCAATGTAGAACAAATTGAAATCTTTATATAAAGGAATGTGTCTCTAGGAAAGTAGGTTTTAAGAAGGGTAAAATGTATGTAACTTTCTTCTTTTTTTAACTTAACATCGCTGCTTAATTTGGCGTCTGGCTAAGCCACTTGATACTAACATAATGTTGTTTCAATTCGATTTCTTAACACCTTTTACTTTTACCACTACCACTACAAAACCTCAAAGCGCGTCTCTGCCTGCTCGCCCACAAGTCGTGCTCTCGCTCCTAACATACACTTTCTTTTCAAAAAGGCTGGGCAGGGTCAAAAACAACACAATGAACGGCATTACATACATCGTCGGTTCCGTATGGTATGAAGGCTTCTCTCTCTATCTCTCTCTATCTATCTCTCTCTATCTCTATCTCTATCTCTATCTCTATCTCTATCTATCTATCTCTATCTATCTTTTCACCTTCCGTTTTCAACGGAACTCAGACTATTGCTACACATTATATTTATTCAAACCCTAATATAAAATAAAGTTTCCCTATCTACAAAACTATCAAATCAAAGTGAATAAAAGAATGCAAAATGAAAAAATAGGCGAATAGGGCATCTAATTGATGCACCCAACATTTTGATGTCCAAAAAGAACTTAATTTCTCTTTGGTTTATCCATTCTTCTTAAGTGCGTTGTGCTGCCACAGCGTTTGAAAAGGAACAATTTGAAAACGCCTCCCTGCTCGAATGATCGAGAGGGCTATTAAACTCAATTATATCCAGACGTGACATATTCCGGATAGAGTAGGGCATAATTTATTCCCAACGATAAACCTGTTATCGTTGATGAAGCGAACAGTATTCTTTTTCCTTCAAAACAAAAATAATATTTTAACATTTCTATTCAAGTTATCTTTGCGGAAGCTAACAATTCGTGGCCTTTCAGAAGCTTTGTCTCTGCTTCGCGGCTACTTAAAACATATTTCGCTTTGCACTTTTCTTTTGATTTCCATTTTTGTTGATGATGATGATTCGTTTGAAAACAATTAATTTCAATTGCACTCCCCCAGCTCAAACCCAACCTCTAAATCTTTAATTGAAACATTACTCTTAGGGGAGTATAATGTCGGTTGCACCAATAGAAACATTTGCAATGATTGGTCTTTTAATCGTTTCCTTCCATATTGTAAATGTTATGAACTTTTTTTTACTTTAAGTTGGTGTTAAACTGTTGTAACTTAAATATACTTGTTTTACTATATTCAAAACATTTATTACACGCGATAAAATAAAAAAATTAAAATATTTTACAAACGTACACTCCGAGCCGCACGCTGGATGCACCGAGCACCCTTGCCGAGAGCTCCTTTCCAATCGGCCTTTTTCACACTTTTTCACTGTACGACCCTTGGAACACCCGCAGCCTTGCGTGCTTAGTGTGTGCGACAGTGTGCGTGTGCACACTGTCGTCCCCGTGAACATTAACCAATACCAATACGGCAATCGTTGGGTTCAAACGATAAATAGAGCTTTATTCTTTGAGTTACTAAAATTGATCAGGCATGGTTTTCCTAATGTGTAACAAATCTAGTGCTCTATTCATATATATACAATCAAACCGTTTATCGATTGAGCTTAAAACTAGGAAAACATATGTGTCAAGTAGATGTTCTATTTGAAGTATGAACTTTGGATTAAATATTATAGACAACTACACTAAAACAAACTAAACAATAGTTTTGATCACTATTCAGCATCCAACCAAATCTACTCAAGCTATATTTTCAATCAAACAAAAATGTGCACCTGTTCACAATTGACTTGATCAGAAGAAACCTTTTTAGTCGACATAGTTTTACAAATTCCTCAACATTCTTGAACATTATTTATATTTATTTCGTTGTTCAAGATTTTTTATTTCTATGTTGTCCCATAACTTTGGCAACCTTCAAACAAGGTCCAGTTAAGGTAAAACCATGAAAAATCTCAAACAAAACATCCACCATTCATCAAATTGCGCTTTAACTTCGGCCAGAGAGGCCGTGCTCATTTGTTTTATTCTGGTTTTTTTTAGTCCAGCTTTTTAAAACACGAACCTTTGGTAGATGAATCGAAAGATACAAAGATACTTCCTCTAGAAGACCAGCTAACGTTTTAAGAGGAATGAGCTGATGACACAAAAAAGGAAGCGTTTTTTTTTTTTTAAATGAGGGCCAGAATTAACCCAAATCATGCAATTAACACCTAGAACGGTCTACTAAGACAAGTTTTTGTTAAGAATTTCGTTTAAATCCGGTGAAATTTGATACTGTTTCTTGAAATACTTTTTATTCTATGTTCAGAACGTGTTATGTATTGCAAAGAAGAGCAAGAGGTAAAGTCTCATGATTTGTTCATCTTAATCTTATTGTACCTTGTCGCTTTGGCAAGCATTTATTACATTTTATCTTCAACTGTATAAAAGTCTTCACAGTGAAAGTACACAGCTCTTGAACATGCAACATGGCACTGTGAAATGTTGGACAAGTGATCATAAATAGACAAATACCAAATTAGTCGAAACTTGACAAGCACTAAGAACGAAATAAGCAACAACAACAAAAAACTAAAACACAACGGGTTCGAGAACTGGCGACTGGTAGCATCTCCCACCTAGTCGCTGATCGCGTGCACAGATTGCCTCGGGTGAAAAATTAGGTGAAGAAGGTGAAATTTAATGTAATGGCCTCTGATCATGCGAAATGCCTGACGGAGATAGACGAGACAGATATGCGACGATGCACTAACGGCTGGGCGCCTCCATTGCTGGTGAGGGAAATAAACAGGCTATACAAACATGCGAAACATGAAGAAGGAATTATATACAAAAAGCTGTAGTTGTTTTTCATGTATATGCAGTAGCCTGGCAAAACGATTGCTATTAATTTTGCAGATGCTGTGAGGTGTAACAGGTAACATCACATAGTAAAGATAGTTTCCCATTGCCCTAGTATCTTTCTACTTCTTTTGCTCAACAACCGTTCTCGGTCAAGGCCTGCCAGTACCAATGATATATAGGTGTGGCTTTCATTGACTTATTGATTACCCATAGTAGGATAGTCAGTCGTACGTATGGGGGTACGGTCTATTCGGGACTTGAACCCATGACGGGCATGTTGTTACGTCGTACGAGTTGACGACTGTACCACCAGATCGGTCCAATTGTGTAGGTTAAAAACTTAAAATTTTGTTAAGAAAGTTTTAAATAACAAAGATAAAATTAGTTGTAGCATAAATGGTTTTAGTAATAAAAGAAGTGTTACTAAACGAGCATAAGCGAGCCATGCAACGATAACTGGTACAGTGGGCGAATAGTACCATAGTGTTACTAAACGAGCATAAGCGAGCCATGCAGCGATAACTGGTACAGTGGGCGAATAGTACCATAGGCGAAACGTACAGCGAGTGAGGAAACGATTGGACGAATCCGATCGTGGCCACAACACGGTGGATACCAATCGCGTTTGTGTGTGAGTGCTTATGAGGCCGAGAAGGCAGAAATTCGGAAAAGGTATTCAATAACAAAGGAACGAAAGTAGGGAACAAGGCTGCAGAGAGCGATAGGCAAACCTTTTCTATTATTTTTTTTTAATATTCGTACTTTAATGTCTAACCTTATCACTCTGTTACATGCATGTTACATTCTATACAACGCGAACAAAGTGTGTTGAGTGAAATGTTTTAATACTAACAAATGCCTACTGCGCGCATATTTGTGCAAACAAGTATTTTAGCGAATTAGCTCTTTCACAATGCACATAGGCTGCTCGCTGTTAAATCTAAAGCACGGTATGATCAAATAAAAAAGAAGGAGTTCGTTTTGTTGTCTACTTCAATGCGGTATGCGCTACGACCACTTTCGAACCACACATCACCCACAACTTCTTTTTGTAACAACACGTAATACGTGCACACAAACATCAAAACCATGCTGTGCCGATAGCCATTAGCCGCCCCAGGGTTGCTGACTTCATAGCCGACTTTTTCGTCCATAAACGAGGGGTTGATTGAGTTGGTTTATGTGCGTTATAATAACGGAAGCTTGGTCAATGTTATTTTTGTTACTTTTGTTTTCCGGTTCACTAACAGTCACATCGTCCTTTTTTAGTTGTAGAAGCGAGCTAAACCTGAAGTAGTGCTTATTACTAGCACCTCGTTTACTGCGACTTGACTCGGGTTTTATAGCACAAGGTGGATAAAGTGGAGATAAACAGGGAAGGGCTGACTAGAAATTTAAGCTAGTATGGTGAAATCTTATTATGTGAGTGAAAGAGAGTTTAGATTAAACTCACCTTCCATCCACAGTTCGAACGACTAGAGTTTTGAAGAAATTGAACTCTTTGAATCCCAGTGCAAAGGATTGACACTTTTCTTAGCTAGCATTAGGTACCGACTGTCAATGGCAGTTTCGATTCCCTTTGGGTGACATTTTTATCAGTTTTGTTGTTCAATACGAAATGTTCGTTTTCTACACCACATATGACGATGCAATAAAACGTGCCATGGTTCAACTCTAAGTGCACTGAGGCAGGATTTATGTTTGTGTGCGACACAAAATTCGGTACAGAAGCACACCGACGTTAACGTTGCACAGGTACGAGTGTTTTCCAGTGGTTCTCTCGTGTGCTTGTATATGAGTGTGTTCAATCATCCGTAACGTTGCCGACCTCATAATCATCAGTTGATGGCTTCCGGTGAGAAATTGGTGCAACGTTTTGAAACACAAAAGAAGGCACCCCCAAACGTCTGCAACCATTGAAAGTATGTTGTTTTTCTCACTTATTTTTGTTCATGTCTTTAACATCTTTGCCCTATCTCGCCTGTGGTCTTCCATCAATTACAGTTGGTGGTTTTGGTCTGCAACCGTGGTTCCAATTATTGAAATGCCATTTTTAATTCCAATTGCTTTTCGATGTTCACATTCTTTTCCGTTCTCTTTTTGTTCAACCATTTCTTCATTGCACGACCAAAACGTGTTATTTTCCATCCTTTTTTTCTGCAGACCAAAAGCCGCTACTTGTGTATGAAGGTCATAATAGTATTGACCGAAAAAATCTTGATGGAAAAAGTTTTTCAATTGGCGGGCGGAGAAAAACTACCAAGCGAAAAATAAATGTTGTCCACACCGCTAAAATGTGTAAGCTGAAAGAACGTTTTTAGATAAATGAGTTTGAATTAATACAAATTGTGCTACATTACCCTTGGTTGAGTACGATTGAAAAACATGATTCAGGGTATTCAACTATCGAAATGTTATTTAATTCACCTTACAGGGTTTACAACTGTCCACTTATTTATAGCATTAACCATTGTTATGAATCACTGTCTACCACTTGATTACAGGTCAGATGGTATAAACTACGCTGTCCAATAACACATTTGTCGTCTTCGATTGCACAACGGTCAGATTCGGTACAGTTTCTTATGGTTGTTGCAGTATTAACAAAATCAATATTATGAATAGCTGGAATGTATGGTTTATACTGCATCTTGCTTTAATAAAAGTAATGTGCTTGAATCCGTTTTGTCTTTGCAAAATTGTACCTACCAAAATAAACCGTGCCTAATCTTCATGGTAGGAAGAGCGTCCACCACTGTATGCAGTAAGTGTTAAAGGTTAATCGCGGGTTAATCGCCAGGGTTCAATAAAATGAATCAACCATCCGTTTTTTGTCAAAATATAGATAAATTTTGTATAATTTTGCTTGAAGTGGTAGGTGAGATGAGATGAGTCTGACTGCAGATAACTGTTTAATGCATGTTTAAAAGGTTTTTAAAAACATCAGGGAATTTTCTTTTCTTTGGCCAATTGATGAGTCAAATCAGTATTATTTGCTTGAAGAACTGTCAAATCTAAAAAACCTCGTATCTCCTAACAAGCGTATAAGTGCTATCGGATATCCCAGAATATACCTGTAAAAAGTAAATGAATAGTATTTATCTAAAACGATTGAATCGAAGCAGCTCTACAAATCAACAGTTGATTTTCGATACAGTAAATAAATTGAATAGATATCGGTTTCAATCCACTTCCACCCACCTTCCTTCACACGCGAAGAACCTTTAACCTTTCGACCGATATCATGACCGATGGTTTGTGGTCATGAAATGAAATTATCAACGGAAGTATCAATAAAATACCTCACATCAATACACCTAACTCACACTCCAGCCTTCTTTCATCGCCCAGTTAACGATGCCAACCAATTTGTGTCAATAAATCGCAAACACATTTCTTGCCATTTCGGTCTCGTAAGTGTGGGCAGCAAAAAAGTTCAACCAGTTCAACAGAGGATTGATAAAAAAGAACAGGCAAAGTGAGCATTATTTTTCACCCCGCATTCTAGTCATAATGTTCATAGAGGGGTAAGGCTTCAAACCAGTTAGGATAAAATCGACCCGTAAGTTTCACATTTTTCCTTCAACGACTCAGAGACTACGGGAAATATAGCAAAGTGAGAGAGAAATGAAGCAACCTTCAACTTTCGCTGAGAATATAAGATAGTGTGTTAAAAGGAGAAAGGAGCAATAGCAAGAGACGAATTGAAGGAAACGAAAAATGATAGGCTTTAAAAAAGGGTCAAAATTTTTGACAAAAATTACATGAGGCACACAGAGATGGAGGTGAAGGATGTTGTGGTTACGTTATGATGAATTTAATGGTTGATGCATAATCGTGTGATAGTATATGCAAGGGGAGGATTCCATTACAAAGAAGTGAAAACTCATCGATCATCATAGAAAACCACCATCACCCGTTGGATTTTGGTTTATGTGATGATGGGTTATTGTTGAAGGATTTTGCAAACACTATAAATATCGACACTCAGTAATTTTGATGTATCGATGAATACAATGGTGTGACTGAGGTTTACATAACCATAAGACATGGTCGTAGCTACCTGACTAAGTATCTCATGTTGTGTGAACATACAGAAGAGTAGTGTAATGCAAAGATAACGTCTTTAGCCACTGTAATAGGTACAAAGAAACACAAAAAGTGAAAGATAACGTCTTTAGCCACTGTCATAGGTACAAAGAAACACAAAAAGTGAATCTGACCGTCAAAGATCAATTACAACGTGAACTATTATTATCAGGAGAACAACAAAAAAACATTGATAGAATGGCATTGAATTTTTTTTTAATGAAATCACATATATATATGCATTTGGAATGACGCATAATGCAATTGAAAGTATTGATTTAAAGTCGACGTACTGAGCAGTGTTTAGGTATAAAATCCTGAAGATTCACGTACTATTTGCCCTGGCTCCTGTAAAATCCTACTAATTTTCCACTATAACGAATTACTGGAAGTTGTATTAGGAAATAAACTGTGACAATCAGAATAAATGGTACATTCAACTGATGAGATATAGTATGATATTCAGGGGAAAAAATACTAAATTCTTAAATTTATTTTCGGACTTTTTATTTGAGACTTGAGCCGTAAAACCAAATGTTTAATATTTATAATTAAACACATGTTGAATCTTAAATTAAGGAAACTCTGGGCATAATAAACTAAATTTTCTTGTCATAGTATTTGTAGTGGGTGATATTATCCCCCATAATAATTATTAGTTATAATATATGATGCATACATAATTTCAATTTGGGATGATGTTTTAGAATTCCACAGGAAATGTCTTTTTTAGATTTTTCGTTACTATTAATCTGTTAATGAAATATATTGTGTCCAAAGAACAAAAAAGTGTTTTAATAAGATTTTCCTGTTATCGTTGAAATTAAGAAACCATATACCTCCATGTAATCCATGTAATCAGGAAACCATGTAATCAGCGTACATCATACTTCGGGTGCTATCGTTACATAAAGTTTTTTTTAAAAGTTAAAAATCCTCCCAAATGCTTTCTAAAATTATGTGGTGTTTAAAACTAGTCTTTAGGTCAATGGAATGCAGATTTATTGATATGATTGTTGATTGATGTTTCCAATATGTGTCAGCCATGTTGCTATTTAGATAAACAAATGCATTGTTCACACGCAGAATGGACAAATAAACATTTTACAGCTATTATGGCAAATAGTATTTTGGAGCAAAATATGAGTGTTTTATATGAATATGTGTATTTTATTGTTGCTGTGATGATATTAAAAAGGTGCTTATGATTAGGGTGCTTTAAATTATTTCAAAATATCATGTAGTGCTTTAACAATCAACTTTTCATAGCATGGATTACCACTAATACGAGAGCGATTTCAAAAGATATTATACTAATATCGTAAATTTTCAAAATAATACCGTTAAATAAAAAATACAGATACTAGTTATAACAAATGCACAATAGACAACCGATTTCAATGCGTTTGTATGAAGAATATTTTTCAGCCAAACATAGCAAAATGGCGAGACTATTATAGAAAAATCCGTTCGCCAGTTTAGACATTTGATGTAGCCTACAAGATAACACCAACAAAAAATTGGGACGATGCAAAGGATACGGTTTTTTTCATTCACTGTACACTAGCCCCAGTTGAAGCTTCCAACTCTTGATACACCAAAACGATATGGAAATTCTATTTTTTACATTTTATGCAACACGAGGAATGCGGGGGAACAGCGAAGGAAAAACTAAAATGTACTTTCAAGAAAAGACATAACTGTAAAATTATCATAAAAGTAAGCGATTGCTATTACAAAGATGCAAGATCAAATATTAAGAGAAAAGTAATGCAAAGAAGAAACGAGTTGCGTCTACGAAAATATTAAAATGTTTTCGTTACTGTCACTGTACGAAACAAATACATGAAAAGTTTTTATGACTAAATTACATATTGAAGCAGTTGTTGAATATAATTAGATTGTGAAGAAATTATGTTTACGGAATAGAAATGGAGCATTTTAATAAGTTTAACAAAAATATAGAGGTTTACAATATGTTTTCGAATTTTGCGTTTTTACGATATAATCATAAATAAATATCCTTTACATTTTTTGTTGACGAACATTCTTCTTGTTAATCGTGAACCACCAACTTTTTATCCTCGAGCATGTGCTTGCAGCTCAATCAATCAATAAGAAATGCGACAGCAAGGACCATTCTACAGAAATCCCAGAAAGGTTGACTCACGTATGACCCTGATTGGTGATATATTCGTTCGAACAAAGTAGCATCAAACCACAAGAAATTTAAAAACTGTCACAACAAATTTAAACCACACGCTTTTAGCCATGTCTTAAGAGCTGCAAGATAAGGTTGCAGCAAAGTCTCTTGTACATTTCTTAGCAATGGTTAGAAAAACGACTTAATTTAGTTGTCGTGCGCAATCGTCTTATACCTATAATTTTTTTTTCGTCGTAAGCATCCTTTCACAATCAGCTCAATTTAGAAATTTAGCTGTCGTCTTTGGATTTTCTCCGTTCACTCTCGTTTAACTTCCACTTCGTCGAGCCGACCCTTCCTTGTCCGAGAAGATCTGTATTTTTTATCAGTATAATCAGTTACCTTACCATATCATACCTTGCAGTCACACCAGCTGTAAACTGATAGGAATAAATTTCCATTGTGATGTTTTACTGCATTTGTTCATGATTCCTCTTTTGCTTGCGGTTTGCAACCTCTATCAGTCCCTCCTTTGCTTGCAATTTGTTTCGTGTTAGAGTGTCTGTGTTTAAAACAAATGAGGGTTTACTTTTTACTTCACACGATATTTTCAGAAAAATAATTTGCATGTATAAATGGCAAAACATTTTCCAACGCCAGTCAAAATTTATTAAGGGCCGTCCATAAACTACGTAACGCTGAAATTGGGATTTTTCGACCCCCTCCCCCCCCTATCGTAACAAAACGTAACGTTGGAGGAGACCCCCTTCCAAAATTACGTAACGCATGATCGAACACCCCCCCTTTATTTGGTTTTGCATCAACAAATACAAAAAAATATGGGTTTATATTTTTTTATTTGATTGCTTTTATAAAGTATGCAGAGTTGTTTTAATTAATGTTTAATTAAAATTAATGTTTAATTAATGAAAGGAAAGTTAGATGAAAAATTTATAATTAAAGAAACGCATAATATATATGTTGAGCATTTTTAGACATCTTGCCAGATTGGCTTCAATTGTTCAGTAATGTTTATGATGGGAACACTATCTGTTTCGATTACATTGGCATCTTCTTCATTCCATGTGGCATCTTCATTATGTTTGTGTATTACTTCTTTAAACCTATCATCATTCTTTTGTTCTGAAGTAAGGTTTTTTTCCCTTCTCCTTGGCTAGCATGCATTCTCAAATGCTCGTTTAGCAAAACGTATTCCCTATCAAAAAATATAAAGAAATAAAAGTGCAAAACTTACCCAGGTGGGCGATCATTTGTCAGTGACCAGTGATAGGATTGTATTACGTTACGTAACAGAATGTGAACCCCCCCTCTCCCCTATGTAACAAACCGTAACGCTACAGGGAACCCCCTCCCCCCCCTTTGAGCGTTACGTAATTTATGGACGCCCCCTTATATAGTTTTACAGTCACATTTTAATATGTAACTGATATAGTACTATCTCGCTCTGTAGCAAAATTGTTCGTAATGTCATATTCCTCTAAAACGTGGCCAAGAGGGTTTCGTCAGATTTGGACAGTGTCCATGTCTCAGAGGCGTATGTGAATACCGGTACTATTTAAGTGCTATATAGTCCCAGCTTCGTCCGTCGCGACAGGTTCTTTGAGGTGAACTGGCTATCTCAGACTGTAGAATGACCGGTTGGTAGCCAGCCTCCTTGTGCGCAACTAAGTTACCATGCTATTGTCGTTGCTGACCTTTGACCCAAGATAGGTGAATTCTGGGACGACTTCAAAAGTGCATTCACCTTTCTGTACGTCAGGCCCTGAGTATTTTCCATCCACCTTCACCTGGCAAGTGACGTAATAGTCATTCTAACTAGCTTTATCAATCTGGCCGGGACTCCAAAAGAGCTCATAGTGACGTATAGTTTTACCCTGGCTATGCTATAATATGTGGCTTTGAAGTCAATGAAGGGATGATACGTGTGGTGTCTGTACTCTGCCATCTTCTCCAAGATCTGCAACATGGTAAAGACATGGTAAACATAGGTGGTTATTTTTCCGTTTCGGAATCCTCTTTGATAGTTTCCAACAATCTTTTCAACGTGAGGTACAAGGCAATCCTGCAGGATCAGGAATGCAGGATTTTACAGGCAGTATTCAACTCTTTAATACTCCTATAGTTCAACTTATCTCCTTACTTAAACATGGAGCAGATGATACGTAGTTTTTATTCTTAATCGATCGATCGATTTGCTATCCCACACTTCAGTAACAATTTTATAAATCTCGTCTTCAAATACGCAAAATGTTATAACAATTTTTTTGCAACAGCTGTAAGAAGCAGTCATGAAATAAAATTGTTGGGGGATAAACTTAAAAATTATAACATACTGCATGAAAGTATTGAGTTTAACTGCAGTTTCTGGCAATAAGAGACAACTTTCAAAGAAGAAGAAAGAAATAATTCCCAACTTGCTGCTTCTTTTTTGCATCTATGGCTCAAGATCATGTGTTTCCGCCAATCCTCATAGGACAAACAAAATCCTAACGATCACGTCTTTTCATTCAGTTTGTGAAAGCAAAAAACTTTGTGAAACGAATAAGGAAAAAAACATTTTTCAAAGTCGCCACGTACCAAAATATTGTTTAGAAGTGCTGGAGGCATGCAAACTTGTTTCTTCGTTATTTCAATTATTTTTGTTTTTAAACGTTGGTTCTACTATTCGTTTGATTATTTTCAGAGATTATTGAATGTATAACTTGTCGCATCTTTACAAGATGATATCTCCATCAACAACACAATTATGTAAGTTAAAACAGACTTAATAAAAAGTCAGTGCTTTCAACGAATTAAGTTCTAAAGATGTAAATCTGTCTTTTATAAATCAATTTATTATGCAGTAGATTGATTTGTTTAACTTTTTTTTTAAACTTCTTGTTCCAAATTATTCGCAACTCAAAATCAATCATTCTAAATGATTTCCTTTAAAATGGTTTCATATCCGTTTCATTCCATTTTCTATTTGTAGCCAACAAGCTTCAATTTGTTTACATATGTTTCCTGCTGAAATAATTTAGGCGGAAAATGTCAGGCTAGATTGGCGTGTTGACATGATTTCAGCCACAAACTGTCAACTGTGTGTGTGTGGCAAATCAAACACACTTTAGTCTCTCAAAATCATTAATTGAGCAGTTCTTGCATCATAATATCTACGGCTGTGTACACAGATGATTCGATACTAGCTTTCATAATTTACTCTTTTAATAATTGATTGTAATCTAGTCTGAAAGAGTGAGGGTACCGTTCCTGATTTCCACGGTTATATCACATTGCTTGCTACAAGTGCTGCAGTGGATTTAGGTCATCTGTTTAACTTAGACGGAACATACATTGAAGGAATTGAAATGAAAACTTTACAATTAAGAGATGCTGCATGACGAAAGGTAAGTACAAAGGAAAGTGTAACAATAACGATCTTAGTGTACATTACTTTCCAACTAGAAGCAGTCAATGATCAGCATGCAACACATGAAAAGGAAAATTTTGAAAGAAGGACCTGTTTCTTTTGTAGTCAAAACCCCGTATACTTGATACAACGCAACAAGGATCCCTGTTTAAAGTCGCACAGTGACCGGCATCTGTGTCCTTTGTGTGTGTGTACTTTCGTGCTAGTGCCTTAGAAAATACACGCAACGCTTGTGTAGGAATGATGACCGTCGCATGAAGCGTGGTGCGGTGGTCTGATGCAGGTGTGATGCTGCATCTGCAGCTGATGGGAGCTGTAATTGCATAAATTATTCAACACCATTGTATGTTAACAATCTTCAGTTTGCCTGCAAAGCAAAATCGCATCCAACGAAATCGAGTCTCACAAAATTCCATAGCCGTTGACAACATTGTCGAAAATACGACCGATTCATTGCACTAGACAGAAAATTACCCAAATATGCGAGCAGAGAGAGAGAGAGAGAGAAAAAAAAAGAGAGAGACTTTCACTATTTCAAACATTCACTTAAATGAGTTGCTGCAAATATATCTTATTTCCTAACTTCAGTGCACTGTTGCGTATCGTTTGATTCTTAAATTTACAAATTCAGTATAATCATTCAAATATTTCAGTTTGAAAGTTTTTCGAATTTTATATGACAATGATTTTGAATAGCATATCCAAAATTCAGTTGAATCTATTTGAATGATTTTGATTCTGAGGAATATATAATCTGAAGTATACGTGGTTTTTTACAGATCGTATTAGTGAGCTTTGTTTTAATTGCTGCTTGTATCTGCCATTGAATCGAATTCGGTTAAACTCATTTTTATGACTCCTTTATCCAAGTGTAAGTGAGATGATTTTTAATTCATTTCTAAGCCGTTTTTAGTTAAGATTCTGTACCTTAATTGTCAATTAAAATCAGGTGAATATTTAATTGAAAAAAAATGAACTACACTCCTACATTTTATTATTTTCGAGCCACTGGCACATGATAACGATCCATTAGCACAAGATATTTCATTAACTTGTTAAGCATCAAAACAATCAGTATAAATCTTTGCCATAAGCTTATAGGGGTTTCGTATCCAATTCACTATTGTAAACTAGTTATCGGTTTTCGTCAAGTGTGACTTTGGCGTCGTAAACCCTCAATTGGACGCAGTTAGTTCTATTCTGATCTTGTAAAGTATGAAACTGTCGTTGTCAAGCTTGAATCCGGCGTACTCAGTATTCTTTAGGGTTTTATTGTTTTGGAACCTTAAAACTACCAATGATTTGTAGGCGTGTTACATAAACAACTGTAATAAAGAAAAGTAATATAATTTTATGAATAATTTTTAAGTTACTTGAATTTTGATTGGAACATATTTAGAAGGGTTTATTGTTATTGTTTTTTAACAATGGAAGGAGCGTTTTGTAGACAGAAACAGAATAATTGTGTCCGATAATTCCACATCTCGAGTGATTTTGTAGTGAGATAAGAATTGTATTTCTTACATGCCACTAAATTCATATGAAGGGAACGGTAGTTAAACATTTCGTCGTGTTGAGTTCTGGTTGGTTGCAGTTTCAAATTATGGAGTTGGTGAAATGATTTTTGAATGAGTTTTTCGAAACAAAATAGTCTACACAACATGATTTGATTAAGTGAGCTTTTAGATTCAATGAGTGCAAAGCATTGCATGCTATGCTATGGACAAGGAACATTTTTATATTTAATGTGTATTTAGTTTTTTTCCAGCCAAATGGAAAATAAAAAAGACAACGATTTCGGAAACAAAATCAGTAAGTAGTTAAAAGGCTAATTGTACAAAAACAAACACCAAATGAACATCAACGGAAAAAATACAGGAAGAGAAAGGTATACAATATTTTGCATTGGTTCTCTCTTATCTTCAATTTGTAGTTGCTTTTTGCGTTCCTCTATCACAGTTTGCACGCTAATAAAGACGGTGGTTGTGCTGCAGTGCATTGAAAAGAAAAAAAAAGTTGCAGGCCAGATAACGATACCGGCATATCGGGGTGAATTATCACCTTTTGCAAAACGACGGCCAAAAACCACCCTGGTCAAACTGCGACAGTATTCGGTCACATTTGTAGTGGTGTGTGAAGTTTAGTACTTTGTGCACACCAAACTCTACTAGGATGAAGCGATTTCAACACAGCACACCACACTGTCCACCGTGTGACATACATTCGAAACACGGGTGAAAACCTTTCTCAACGTATGCCGGATGCTGTCCAGTTCGTTGAACATAGTGCACGATGTGTGCATTCTACTCGCTGCTATTACTCGCCTACATTGTCTCTTTGCGGTTGATGTGTTTGTATTTCCTTGTGTTGGCAAGGTGTGAACGTGCTTGGTGGATGGTTTTATTTTATGTGGCACTTTTTTGTATCCCTTGCATAGAGGAAACATGCTGAAAAAAGCGATGAGGATAACCAACAACCGTAATGTTTTTAGCAGGACACTCTTTAGACCCAACGGCGCTGTCACCGTCTGAAGCTCCGCGGGCAAATGCAGGTGAAACTGTTACTATCCAGCCAAAACCTCTATAACTATGTTAAAGCAGGAAATTAAACATGGGAGCAGGATACGGACATAGTTGAAAGGATGGAATAAAGGAATGTAAAACGGGGAAAAATGCCACAACGGGCATATACGCTTGAACGATCAGAACCGCAGCAACCAACACCAGTGGCCACACCAATGAAACAAAGTAAAAAAAGAAGGAAAACAATTTTAAAAGTTTGTTGAATAGAGCGTTCCCTGTTCCCCAATCACGCCGGTATTCGACTCGTTGGGTTGAGGTGTTTTTTTATCGCAAATACGGCACACACATACCAAGCTGCATCCCATTAAGGTTGCCAACAAAGTCTCCCCGAAAACGCTGTTATCGGTGGTTTGACAGCATTCCCGGTGTTCATGCCCTTGGTATACTGTTTCTATTGTTTCAACTGCCCGTTTGGAGCGATCGCATGTTCAAACGCACAAGCACATCTGATCTAGAGGTGAGCTATCGATGCAGATTTAACCTCTCTGTTAGCATGAATAGTGGTTGTTGCGTTGGTTCAGTGTAGTGTGTTCTTTACTTTCTGCATCAATAGACCGAGTAGCGCATCTGCGGGAGTAACTTGATTGTTTTTTGTGCTTGTTTGGGAGTATCTGTTTTTTGCATAGGACGTGTTCACCTTAGTTTATAGTGTTCCAGGCTATCACTGAAAACGTTCAGGGCGCGATCTGCACAACACATTGTTTTGGTTTGCCAAATAACTTGCACGCATTAACCAGTGTTCACGTTTTGTGGGAAGAAGATGTAAATTCTGTTTTCGTTTCCTTTAGGGGTAGGAAAAAACACTCAGAAAAGATACAAAAAAAATTATACAAACAAAGAATGCAACTGTCACACGTCCACTAGTCTTTTGTGTCGCAAGTGTGTATGTGTGAATGTGAATGTGTGCTAAATAAATAAACATCACAATAGACCATCATTGCGAAGGACGCAAAGTGCTATCGATATTGAAATGAGGAGTTAAACACGAGGAAAACTGGAAGTGGTACAACACACTAAAAACATTTGTTTTATCTCTGTCCATATCAAACCATCCGCGTAAAAACAGGAAGTTACCATACGGTCGTATACAATACTAAGATGGCTTTCGTACGCAGTGAGCGAGTGTCGTAGAACAAAGGTATCCGGCCGGAAAATGTCTTCGAGATGCATGATATGCGTACCAGGCGCTCCACCGTAAGCTCAGAAAGCCGCCATACACAGTAACAGACGGTTAGCAGACTGAGCGGCTGCCAGTGGCCCTGTTGACTTTGTGGGCACGTGGATTATAAGTCATATCACATTGGTTATACATCTTACAGTGGGTACGGATTCGCGCAATTCATACCAAACCTCCCACAACCCTCGAGCACTCAACATTTACAGGACGCTTGAATCCGCCTTTTCAATAATGAGTTCAATTTGTTTTTCTGCTATCTATCGAAATCTCGGCACATTTGTCCTTCCAAATATCGGACTCTAATTTTATTATTTAAACTTGAATCAAGATAAAGAGGTCAAATAACAATTTGTCAAGTAGATAAGTGCACGAATCGGGTTATCATATGTGTCGAGTTCGGCACTAAACGATTAATTGTCCATTAGAAAGCACGGAGCATTGTGATGCAACCCAACAAACATAGCTTTATCACTATTTTGAAGGATGCGTTCATTCTCAAAGACTGATTTAATACACTCACTTAGATACGTATTTGACATACACTTCTCCATACACATTCGGGGACACAAATACTCGACTGGTATCGTTACACAATTACGCACACACTTTCAACTAGGGGGTGTATGCGAGAAACTGTGGACGTCAACCCATCCGACAATCGGAACGTTCATTCACTAACTGGCGCGTGGCTTCTCACCGGTAAGATGAGGACCTACAACATATCGTTCAACGTGGACTATTTCTACCAGCTGACTGAGGTAGTCGACAGGATACCGATGATGAAACGAATGAGTCAGGATCCGAGCAGCCACATCCGTAACGAATGCAAACCACGATACCAGCACGAAGATTGCATCGTTCGTTCGGTCGTCATTTCGGAGCTTTTTGGAAATAGCTGCTTGCTATTCTTCCGTAAATAAAACTGTGAGTTACATACTGGAAGGTTTGGGCCTCAACGAAATGGACAGGGCTCAACGAAATGCGCGTTGCAAGTTTGAAGTGATAGCAGATTTTTTTTTAATATAGTATTATCCTTCTTTTGATTTCGACTCTGTAGTCTCCGGTCATAGTAGTTTTAATAGTGTGCAATTTAAAAAATATTGATAAATGAAAAAAATAAAAATAAGACTTGACTACAGTTAAATTTGAAAATCCAAAACAGTATTTAAAACAATCGAAAAAGGTCATAGCAAATGTAAAAATGAAGTTTCATACTGTCCTGAATTAAATATTTTTATTTCAGTTTTAACAAATTTTGAAAATGAATTTTCCTCACCTGGTAGTTGAGTGATTTAAACAAGGATAAATTTAGCAATCTCAGGAAAAACCTTTTGATTGGTTCAACGGATTGTGTTTTGTTGGTGGCTCTCATCTGTACTGAATTCAATATAAACCATCACATATCATGTTTAATTGTCCGCTTCACTGAAGAAAAACTATTTTCGTGTTAAAAATACCACGCTCATATCTTCTTTTTATTTTTTGGCTTAACGACTTACGCGGTAATGCCAGCTTATTTTTCTTTTAAGAGACTTATTTATTAACTTACTGAGTCCTTGCTACACCTAGGCGGTTTTTATTAAACTTGAACCCTTGCCGGACAAATTGTTAGGTCTTTAGGACGAGTTGACGACTGGTACAGTCCTGGTACACAGGACCTCCTTATTCCTAATCAATTTGAATAGTGTTCATAAATACGGCCTTATCATGCTGCATAAGTTCGCTCTCTTCAAGCAAAAAAGAAACATTCATCGCCTATAGGATGTCTTATCTTCATTAAGGTTTTGAGAGCAAAGTTATTTATCGTCAGTCAACACTTTATTTTCCTCTGTTTCGTTTTTCTTGTTTAATCTAGATCGGAGGAAAGAGGCTACGAAGAAGAAGCCTGCATCGAACTTCAAGTCACGTCTCACAAATGATCGAGTCACACGAATGAATACAGGTCCCTTCGTTGAGTCTTTCATACACACACACACACACATTCATACACACACAATTCCAACACTGAAAGAAACCATGCTTCCATGCAGTAAAGAAAAAAGAAAAGAAAGAATTTTGTGAACCCATACCGAAAATAGACAGTTCTCGTTAGGCTACAATAGCGGTCCTCGAGCTGGCTTTGGCAAGTTAAAAAAGCGTCAAAAATTTTGTTTTAATCGGTAAATTAAAATGTGAGTCAACGATTTTTGTATTTTTTTATGAATTTAATAAGTGGTTTTATCTACATATCAAATCAGCAACAAATATTTGTGTTTACGTTTTGCTATGTATTTTACTACTTTACTGTTTTAAAATATCTAAAAGGCTATTACTCATTTCAACAGCTAAAATGATTACACATGTTAAAAAACGGTTTGGGATGAAGAAAACTATTATCACCAACTAATATTAGAACCATCATGAACGCATTGTCCCCGTCAAAAGCAAGACACACGTCAGGTCTCAGAACAAAAACACACTACTATGGAATAAACCCACATCTTAACATAGGAGCGTGAAAACAACACTGCGGTTTCCAACCCACACAAATTCGGCTAACCGGCATAGACTACACCTATGTAAGCGTACGGGATCTCATCACACTCTTTATCGCTAGCACCAACGGTCGTTAAAACCAACTTGCATCAACCTTGTAATGCAAGACAAAATAGAAACAGTAATAATGATCACACCAGAATACACCAACAACTTTTCCTTAAAGGCTACCAGCTGAATATACCAGCACAGCTGGGTGGTCGATGAGCATAATAACCATCTGTCTGCATAACAACCTTCCAACCTCACAACCACTCTCTTGTTAGCCGTGTACAGGTGTTGCTTCCTTGCATCGTTTGACAACTTCTCACGCTAGGATTTTTTTATGGCATATACCAACGGGTTTAAGTGTCAACGATAAAGCACTAGAAGTGCATCGCTTATTTTTCTAGTTAGTTTCCACTGTTGATTAGTGACGGGATTTGAGTCGACACCTTTTTGCGTGGGTAAGTATTACTGTTCTGCCAGATAGAATCGATTAAAAATGTATATCATACTGGTTGTTTTGAGTTTTATAATATGTGTATCTGTACACCAACCATTGTTATAACTACAAATATTGCTGAAAATGTGGTATATGTTATTGACATCTTGCGAAACGCTTTTAAAAACGTGGTTTGGTTGTTGTAGTTTTACCCATTGGAGAAATCATTACTAAATCAAAGCATCATTATTGTATTGCCTTTGCTCCATTTGCTCTTATATATTTACAAACGGTATACGTGATAGAGATATCTTCTTTAAAAAAATCCTTGACATCAAAACAGTTATTCACCCGTTTTATATTTCCAGCCAACAACCTGTGATTTCAGCCTGTCAGTGGAACAATATTCATCATTCATCTATGTAAGCGTACGGGATCTCATCACATTCTTTATTGCTAGCACCAACGGTCGTAAAAGCCAACTTGCATCAACCTTGTAATGCAAGACAAATTTGTATCGATGGGTTGTATCAATTTGACAGTTGCGGTCCGCCTTTGTGAACAAACAAAGATGCATTTTAAAATCGTATTGTTTTATTTTTTCTGTATGAAATGAGCTGTAGAACTCTTATTTATCTTGAAAAATCTATCTATCCTTCTGCAAACAAAACCGATCGAATCGGCGTTTGTTTATATATTTTTTAGTATGAAATAATCTTGGATGAAATACTGAGCCTAGTTTTGTGTGTAGTTTTCTATGGAGTGTTTACATAATTTCAGCCACCAACTGTCCAACTCCATTTAAAAAAGCTGGCTAGTATCATAAACGCCCCCATTATTTGTATTAGAAAGCTCAACGTGTTAAAATAATATTTAAAAATAAAATACCATGCATTTAATATATTTTACGGTGAATGGACCTTATGGAATGAAACATAAAAGGACATGCAGAAACTAGATATTTTTACAACTGACAAATTGTATCAACTTTCAAAGAATCAATAAAAAACTTCCTGTAAAATTAGGTTTTGAACTTTGTTGCATATTGTAAGCCGACTGACGGTTGGATAAAATTTAAAAAAAAAACGCATTTGAACTGCAAATTTACCAACGATCAAATGGTTTATTTTGCCCTCTCGAACAATGTTTCTTGCATCCGCTATTTTACGGCTTATAAGCACAAGCAGCAACGTTAGAAATGAATATTGTTACAACACAATCATTCGCAACAGTTTCAGGAGTCAACTTCAAACCCTACCCAACAGATCCGATTTCAAAGGATTAAAAGGTAGTAAAAGTAGAGAATGGTGACGTTCGCATTTAAAAAATAAGCCCCTTCCCATTATTTAACTTTGATTTTACCTGAATTGTGCGGAAAACAATAGCTAGAGGAAATACAACCTGAACTGCAGTCTACCTCTCGAGCTTCTCCTTTCTAGCCCGACGAAAAAGCTCACGGCCGGAAAGTTGTAACATCTCCGGCTCAACCCCGTTCCGTAAAAGCTATACTCCAGTTTCTTCTTATCCTCTACAATGGAGACGTCTGGTATCAGTAACGAAATCGGTTTGTCCATCGTTTTCCGCCTTTCAGTTCACGCAAGTGCTGGAGTAAATTTCAGGGTTTTAATTAAAATCAAATTCAATTAAACTTCAATTGACCGTCACGAAATGCAGAGGCATTCAAGCATTGCACAGCGTCGAGAGTACACGTGTCTAGATTGAATATTTGGAAGGTATGACGGCAAGTTTCTACTCTACATGAATATCAGAAAGGCTGTTGATTGTTAACGTTAGTAGAAAGGTAGCTTTAGAAAATTTCGCGTAACATTTTTTCTTTTAAGTATATGCCACAACAAATAACAGAATGCGACGATGCAAAATCAAATGATTGTAAAAAAAGCTCTTGTTAAAGACATACACTGATATTTACTTATAAATAAGAACAATAAGTTAATGAAAACTCTATCTTAGTACTATACTAAGAAAACGTATTGGTTATTTTATACTATAATACGTATAGATTTAATGTATAGATGCTATCACATACTGCCAGATATTGTTGATTTGTTGGTTTTAGAGCAATTCTAATAAAATCATTCAAACAATTGATCTTTACCTAAATTTTTTTCTTGAAAGTTCTTTTTTGTAATTATGGCATTCGTTCGTATGATAAAATTGGCTGGTCTTAGCAACGACTTAGCAACATGCCCGTTATAGTTTTCCCATATGGACCGACTCTCCAAAACCAGGAATGACAATCCTGCTATGGATAGACATATATAGCAATGCGCATTAGTGATACAAGCTACCTCTGACCGACAACTGTCGTTTTCCCAATGATAAGATGATATTATTCGTTGCAATAGGGGTGTCACCTAATGTCGTAACAAAATGTTCATCTCGAAATGCTGCCTTTTGCTATTATGGAGAAATAATTAGAATATGTAGTGATTGATAATTAAATATGGAGTTGGAAAAAACGAAAATGACGAAATCCCAACGGCTCTATCATGTTCTTATACTTCATGTGCCTTTTGTTACTCTCACATTTTGTTACTTTAATAAATGGTAATTAATCGCTCCATTTTTTACACTTTTTCTGTATCATTCGAACCAAATAACTGCCTTTAATATCAGTTATAAGCAAAGAAACTTGACGTGGTTCAAGAAAAAAAAAACCTTTTATACGATAATCGTTGTGATTTATAACCGTATAAAGCAAATTCCTATTAAATAAAACTTCAATTCACATATACAATTAGTTAGGCATTGATCAACCACGCCACTCGCCAATCAGCCTCGGTTGAGATAGGACGTATTTTTCGGACTGTGCGCCAAACAGAAAACAATTACAATTAGGTATAAATGTGCGTTGACCTCTCCTCCAAGAATGGGAGGCAGGGGAAGAACCAAGAGCAAGCGGCTCAAGCTTAGCTCTCCTAACGCAGGCAAGTTCAAAAACGAGAGTATGTGTGTTGACCCATCGCAAAATAGTTTCGAGCTTCTAAGTGATTGTGAAAGCGACATCAACCAGCTGCAAGCTGCTAGTGCTAAAAAACCACACATTAGCACTAATACTACTGCAAAAAGCGTAACGAATCAAAAAATTCCACCGATCGTGATAAAAAGCACATCTGTGTCGTATGTGCACAAACTGATCATCGCCGCTGGTGTAGTGCGATACACCACTAAAGCTACCTATACGGGGACAATCGTACACGTCTCTAATACTAATGATTTTCGATGTGTGGTTAAACATCTAAAGGCAACCAATATCTCCTTTCACTCATACCAGTTAGGGGAGGATAAATCTACCAAGATTATTCTACACGGGCTGATCGATTTGCCTGATGAGGAAGTTAAGGACATTTTAAACAAAGAAAACGTATTCCCAACAAGCATCAAAAAGCTTGAGCTCAAAAATAAGCGGTATGACGATCATGCAGTATATCTGCTACATTTTCCTGCTGGATCAATCAACATGTCGTTTTTAAAACAAATCAGAGGCTTAGCGCATTGCATCGTAAAATGGAGTTATTTCTCAAAAAAAGTCGGCCCAATGCAATGTAAAAGATGCCAAGTGTATGGCCATGGAGCAGATAACTGTAACCATGGGGCGAAATGCAATAAATGTGCCGGTGAGCATGAATCGCGTAACTGCCCGCTCACTGCGAGTTCGTCAACAGGTGATGGCAAAATTCCCGATCACAAACTAAAATGTGCCAATTGTGATGGGAATCACACAGCTAGCTTTCACGGCTGCCCTAAACGACCAGTTTCAAGAGAAAAACAAAAATCACCGAAAATTCCTCCTGGTTTTGATGTGACACGTTGCAATTTCCCACTGTTGCAACAAACCAATAATGTAGCGGGATACAAGACCGCACCTAACCGTCCCACACAAACACCGTTTAATGGTTACAATGGAAACACAGCAAGTAGCAATGACCTGTTTGCACCGAACGAAATAGCCCCAATTGTGGGAGAAGTGTTTAACCGCTTACAAAAATGTAAATCAAAACAAGACGTTATCACAGCGATCTTCGAAGTAGTCAGCAAATTTTGTTTCTCGCGATGATTGATTCGAGTGAGAAGATTAGAGTCGTAAACTGGAATGCAAATAGCATTCTTAATAAAAAAAACAGAGCTAGCCCATTTTTTAAAGTTGAACAACATTCACATCATGACCGTTACACAAACATTCTTAAAACCAGAGATTATTTTTTGTGTCAACAATTATGCTATACATAGAGCTGATAGAACTACCAGTGCAAAAGGAGGGGTTGCAATTTTAGTTAGAAAAGTGAAACAACTAAAGATTAATATTTTAGAGATTATAACTAACTTTATTTATTAACTTTTATTTCCCGCTACATTAATTTAACCACCACTCTAAACACACCCGAACTACACGCAAGCCGTCACCGAAGTCCCGCTTCTCTCCGCCCTCGCTTCTGTCTCCATTCTCCGATCTCTCTTCGCCGTTCACGATCTCTCTCTCCAATCGATCTGTGCCGATCGCTTCACTTCATTATCAGCACCCGAGTCGCATTTACACGTTACGCGAATCGTAGCGACCAAGGTCGCTGCATGTCCTTTTACTTTTTTTTTTTAACGAAAATTGTTTTGCAAGAAAACTATATAGTACGATTTGTTTTGCAAGCAATTTCTTATCGTTATCTCGTGATCTATATGTGTCTTATGATAGATCTAGGCCGTCAGAAGGGACTTCCGTCAGAACGCTCCTTGTGCTGGGCTGTCGTTTTCATCGCTCTTTTTGCTGCTGCGTTCACGTGCGAACAACGTAACATACGTGTAAAGTCCGTCCGCGTGACTTAATAATTCATTGGCCTTCTATATTTTAGGTGCATAATTCTGACTATAAGCTGCCTTCTTGGACTGGGAACTGGGGGAGCAAAGTTATCATTCAACCATCATTCAACCGTCTTAGCTCAACCTCACCAGCTCAACCCGTATAGCGTTTGTTTCCTGTGCTAGTGGTGTGTGCTACGTTTTTTTTCTTCAACTCGATATCTCGTTTGTGCCTGTGTCTGTTTAATGCTGCTTCCATCGATACGTGCTTGTGTGGATATGCCGTGTGGATATTTGTGGCTATATGCTACTGTTGCTTAGGGAACTAGTTAGGGATAATCTTTTTTTTTTTTTTTTTTTTTTTTTTTTTTTTTTTTTTTTTTTTTTTTTTTTTTTTTTTTTTTTAATAATCCTTACTTCCTAAATGTACATAATCACTTAAAGCTATAAATGAAATCTAAACTAACTATATCTTGGCTCTATCCTGCAGCTAAATAATAATTTCCTAAAATTCAAACCCCGTATTCTGTATCTTAATCCTAATCTAACCTATGACCCTTGTCTATCCTACTTCTACTTTTTTTTTTTTTTTTTTTGGTAACTAAGCTTTTTCTACCAAGACTATCCTACAATTTATGTCTTCCTTGATTTCAAATCCCTAAACTACTAATTCTAATGTTTCTAAATCCTAATCTGAATATAAGAATCTTCCTTATCCTATTTCTACTCTTTTTGTTTTCCCATTTTCATTTTATGAATTAAATTTTTTTAATCTGTTGTTGTGTACTTTCTCTAATTTTTTTCCCATTCTTTACTATACATGTTTGGTCGCTCGGTATTTCAACCACTTCGTATGGTCCTCTCCACAGCCCTTGCAACTTTTGCCCTACTCCTATTTGGTTATTTCTGACGAGTACCATCTCTCCCCACATAGGTTGCCATTCTATTGCGTTCTGATCGTATATTAATTTACGCTTCTCTTTTGACTTTATCAAATTTTCTCTCGCTATGAAATGTGTCTCTGCAATATTTCTTATTAACTCTTCAGAATAATCCGAGTACATCCTTTTCCTATCAATTTGTTTGTATATGGAAGTTGGTAACCTAGCTTTCCTACCAAAAACTAATTCATAGGGAGTATAACCAGTCGACGAATTAATACATGTATTGTATTGTAGGGAAAAATATGGTAAAACTTCGTCCCACACCTTATAGTTTTTACCGACGAACTGTCTTAAGTATATCTTAAGCTCCCTGTTAGCTCTTTCGACTATGTTACCTTGCGGATGGTATGCTGACGTGTTGATTTTTTTAATTTTTAATAATTTACAAGCATCCTTCATAACCGCACTCATGAAGTTTGTTCCCTGATCAGTAACGAGTTCCACAGGAGCGCCAACAAGACAGATGACATGTTCCACAAATGCTTTAGCTACAGTTGTTGCTTCTTGATTTGCTATTGGTGTAACTATCAAATATCTTGTGAGATCATCTTGTATTACCAATCCGTACTTATTCCCCCTCTCTGATTCTGGTAGTACTACAATATCCATGTACAACTTTTCAAAAGGAAAAGTTGATGTAGTAGTAATCTGCATAGGAATTTTGTTGTATCTACCAATCTTATTTAATTGACAAGATTTGCAACTTTTTACGTAGCCCTCAATATTCCTATCCATACCAGCCCAGAAGAATAACTCCTTTATCCTTTTTTTCATTCTTTTAACACCCACGTGTCCTCCTACCGGAGAGTCATGAAATTCTTTAAGCACTGTATCTACTTCATGTTTTTCAATCTGAATTCGCTCTGTCCCCGGGTTATAATTTTGAAATTTTGATTTAAGTGTTTGTTTGTTTTTCTCCAACTTTTCTGTCCTCTTTAGTTCTTCAGTGCTTGTTTCTTTTTGTACATCTAATTTTAATAATTGTTGCCAGTGATCTTCATGTTCAGGGATGTTATTATTTTCTTCCACTTTTTCTTTTTGTTTCTTACCTTGATTAGGATTCATAAGAAGTTTCTTTTGTTGGCGTGTGAACACAGCTACCGTATTGTTTTCTTCCTCTTTTTGATTTTCACTCGATTTTAGCTCTGGAAGCCGAGATAAAAAATCGGCAACCACGTGCTCTTTCCCTTTCTTATATCGTATTTCACATTCCAATCCTTGCAAGCGCAACCTAAGTCGAGATAAAATCGGCGAGTTTTCTCTAAGGCGCCATATAGAGACTAGGGGCCTATGATCGGAATATACGATAAATTTGTTTCCATATATATAATGTTTAAAGTGTTCCACCGCCCATACTATAGCTAATAGTTCCTTTTCAATAGGGTGATACCGTTTTTCGGCTCCAACCAAGGATCTACTGGCATAAGCGATCGGACATTCTACTGTTTTTTCGTTCGATAATACTGCTCCAAGAGCATAATCGCTAGCATCTGTTGTAATTACAAAACAATCTTCAAAATTTGGTCGCACTAGAATTGGTTCAGAGATAAGTAGGTTTTTTAACGTTTTAAATGCTTCATCGCAATTTTTATCCCAAATGAATTCAGCATTTTTCTTTAAAAGCTCATGCAAAGGCTTTCTAATATCAGAAACGTTTGGTATAAATTTACCATAAAAAATTATCATTCCTAAAAACGATCGTACTTCCTTCAGGGTTTTTGGTGTGTGCATGTCTAAAATTGTTTTCACATTTGCTTGTGTTGGTTTAATACCTGTTTCCTTGATAGTGTGGCCTAAATATGTTATTTCTTTGTGGAGTAATTTGCATTTTGACGGTTCTATTTTGAGATTGTGATTTCTTAAAGCATTAAACACTTTTAGTAGGTTATTGGTGTGCTCTTCTATTGAATCCCCGAACACCACAATATCATCTAAGTAAACGAAAGCTTTAATTGGTTGTATGGTGTAAATCACAGTGTTCATCAGCTTCTGAAATGTTGAAGGACTGTTTTTGAGGCCCATTGGCATTCTTAAAAATTCATAGTGCCCTTTAGCTGTAGAGAAAGCTGTTTTTGCGGCGTCTTTAAGTGCGATGGGTATTTGAAAAAATCCAGATTTCAAATCTATGGTAGAAAAAAATTTACTATTGCCAATATTATCCATGATGTCATCTATTCTGGGAATAGGATATACGAAAGGTTTAGTTATTAAATTGAGAGCACGAAAATCGACTACTATCCGATATTTTTTTTCTTCTTGATCATACTCGCTTCCTCGCTCCCTTTTTCCTTCTCATTTTCATTTATATTCTTTTGCAAATGAATGTTTTCAAATTTTTTTCCTATTCCTAACGTGTATTTTCTTAAAAAACTAGCTCCGATTATTCCTGGAACGCTGAGTGTTTTAAGTATGTAAAATTTTATAGCATATAAAGATTTTCCAACATTTAAATTAACATAAATTGAGCCAATGGTTTCGGACAAAGTTCCATCAAACCCTGACAATGTTATTTTGTCATTGTAATTTATGGAAGAAGGCCCTAATTCTTTTGCCGATTCCCAACTCAATGCATTGAAGCAAGCTCCCGAATCAATTAAATACTTTATCATTAATTTTTTTGAGCTCTGCGATAAAATATGAACCATTAGTTTACCATCGCTAGTAAATTCTATATCCAATGATTCATATTCATTTCCACAGACATTTGGTACTTCTTCTATGTTATCCATATATTCTTCTTTAGGACTGAGCAAAAATAAATTTTTCTGTTTTTTCGGAACACTATTAATTACTGTTTCATCACATAGTGTTCCTTGATTTAGTTTTTTGTATGTGTGTTGGAATTCAATGGTTGGTGGTAATATTGATTTTGCCCCCGTGAATTATTAGTTTCATGTTGATTCTGTGGTGGTGTTTGTTGTGAAAAATGTTGTGTATAATAATTTTGTGGTTGTGTTGAATTGTGTGATGGTGTTAGTTGTGTATAATTATTATGGTAGGAACTACTATGCGGAGCAAAATATCTTCTTGGCCGAGAAAAGTTACTGTTAATGTTACGAGTATTTGTGTTATATGCCGTACTATTGTGTTGTGATTGCCAAAAACTATTTGAATTTGAAGGGTTAGTGAAATTAGTGCTATTGTTGCAGCGTCTAAAACTATTGGCACTACATTCTTCTTGCTGCAGGTTTCTTTCGTCAATCACGCCTTGTGCAGATGAGCCACTACAGTAACTGGTTTGAGGAGTATTATGCGCTTCTGAGCGATTCAACCTTGTTTCGATTTTCCGCATGTGCTCAATTTGAACCACTTCATCTTCCAAATACTCTAAAAGTTCATCGAAATCTAAGTGTTTGTTCATTCTCGCCAGTATTTGCAGTTCCGAATTTCTCAAACCAGCTAAAAAGTGTATTTTTAGGTTTCGTATGGCGTACGAGTCCTCGGTGTTGTTTTTATCTGCATTAATTGTGTTTTCTTTGAGTTTAAGAACCCTTTCTTTGAATGCGGAAAAAGCTTCATTTCCCCCTTGTTGTAGTGTTTCCACTTGTTGGAAAATGGCTTCCAAACTCATTTTTTCTCCAAACAGCTTAATAAGGTTTGTTTTTACTTTTACCCACGATTCGTCTAATATGCGATGAAAGAAACCAGCTGCACTACCTTTTAATTTAAACATTACGGTTCGAATTAAATCTTCCTCCGATTCACCCGCTGGTATTTGTTTAGCAAAGAATTCAACTTGATAAAGAAATCCATCTAAATCATTTGCATTTCCGTTGTATTCCGGAATACATAACATTGCCCTTTCGAGTGGAAATTCATATCCCATTTTGTGGATTGTAGTGTTTAATGCACGCTCGATTTCAATACTCTGGTTGAAAAAGTCTTCCTTAAGAATTCTGAGGTGTTCCGTATAATTATATTCTTTGTGTAGACACTGATCACTATTTGTAGTTGAATTAAGATTGTGTTGCAGATTTGTTGAATGAATTTTATCCACGTTACCGTTATTGATTTTGACAGTCCTGTTTCTAAGCGCCAACACCTTAGGGTTCATTACTCTCTACGTACGCGGCTAAAATAAAATGACGGATTATGATTGCAAAAATTTACCAACTAATTTGATTAGCCTACCGATTGTGATGACTATGATTGTAATGATAGTAACAAAAATAAACTGTTGTTAACTTAGTTACACGAAAGAAAAATGATTTTTTTTTATAATTAGATCATAATTAGCACTTTATACTATGACGCTGCAATTTACCTTCACCACATACTTTATACCTTTACTTTTACACTATCACTTAGAACACCAGCCAGAAATAACGTTACGTGCGCTACAAAGTAGGCGCTTTACCGCTGTCACCAGATGAAACAACTAAAGATTAATATTTTAGAGATTATAACTAACTTTATTTATTAACTTTTATTTCCCGCTACATTAATTTAACCACCACTCTAAACACACCCGAACTACACGCAAGCCGCTTCTCTCCGCCCTCGCTTCTGTCTCCATTCTCCGATCTCTCTTCGCCGTTCACGATCTCTCTCTCCAATCGATCTGTGCCGATCGCTCTCACTTCATTATCAGCACCCGAGTCGCATTTACACGTTACGCGAATCGTAGCGACCAAGGTCGCTGCAAAAGATATCGTTCACAATAGAGTAAACACGCCTGTGCTTAGAGTAATGGAAGCAGTGCAAATCGCAGTAAAAACTAAGGATGGTAACAACATTAGGCTAACGGCTGCATACCATCCTGGTTCAAACAAAAACTACAAAGATTTCAGCAATGACATTGCCGTCTTGACTCGATATCAAAGCAGTTATGTTATATGTGGAGACTTTAACGCCCATCATAGATTTTGGAATTGCCGCAAAACAAACTCTTCAGGAAAAATCCTTTTTGATCTGATGCAAAAATGTTCCTTTTCCGTGCATTACCCTGACTCACCAACGTTCTATCCTTCCGATTCGAAACGACTACCGTCTACTTTGGATTTGATTCTCTCTAATAATCTTCATGATATCTCGACTCCTAAAACCTTCACTAACTTAACCTCCGATCACCTACCAACATTTTTCAAAATTAAAAAAAGTGCACCATGCTTTAAGCCACCACACAGTGTTTATAATTATGCAGCAGCAAATTGGGTAACATTTAAAAATCATATAAATGATAACCTAAATCTGCCTTATATCAATCATAATTTTATAGTTAATCATAGGCAAATAGACAACATGATTACTAAACTAAACGAAACCTTAATTACAGCACACAATTTGGCTGTCCCTACTATTATTCCGGGTCAATACAACTTAATTATTCCCGAAGACATTCTAAAATTAATCAAACTTCGTAATATGTATCGTCAAAAATGGCAAAGACATAGAAGAAATAGAGAATTTAAAAGAATTTATTATGGCCTTCGCAATTTAATTAAACTTAAACTTAATAACCTACGGAATTCTAATTGGAATAAGAATTTAATTGAAATCAACAGATATAAAGATAAAAATAGGTTGTGGAAATTTGTTAGAATTATAAAAAACAAAAAATATTCCATCCCTTCACTACACTTAGAAAACAAAACACTAACGAGTGCGCAAGAGAAATGCGAAGCACTAAAAGAGAAATTTGAAAACGCTCATAAAATTACTTTCAACTTGAATAGCCCGATAGAACGAAAAGTGCAATCAGTAAATCGAGCTTTTTTAAATAGGCAAAACATAAATAATCTCACTCATGACAGCTTGGTAAAACCCGTTGAAATCAAGCGGTTACTTAAAATACTCAAAACCAAAAAATCAGTCGGTCTTGATAATGTAAATAACGGTACATTAAAAAGGTTACCTAGCAAAGCCATTGTTTATTTGACAATAATTTTTAATAGCTGCCTGAGGCTTGGATATTTCCCAGAAATATGGAAAAAATCGAAAATAATAGCAATACCTAAAACCGGTAAAGATTCAACAAAACCAGAAAACTATAGACCAATCAGTTTACTCAACTGCACAGGAAAGATATTCGAAAAAATAGTATCATCACGGCTTCGCTCGTTTACTGATGAACATAACATCATCCCTAAATACCAATTCGGCTTTCGGCCTTCCATGTCAACTACACATCAAATAGATAGATTAAAGCAACAGCTTCTAAAAAATCGATCAACAAGGAAATCAACCGGCCTAGTATTACTTGATGGTGAAAAAGCCTTTGATACTATTTGGCATCAGGGTTTACTGTTCAAACTAATATCTAACAACTACCCTTCATACCTAGTGAAAATCATTCATTCTTTCATCACAAACAGGAACAATAACGTTTATATAGGCAACATTAAATCAACATCATTCACACCAGTAGCATGTGTGCCCCAAGGCAGCCCATTATCACCACTACTCTTCAACTTATACATCTCAGATATGCCAGTCATGAAAAATTGCGAACAATACCTTTACGCTGATGATTTCGCCCTTACAGCATCTTCTAAACAACCTAAAGCAATAGTCAGATCTTTAAACATGGGACTTAGGAAGTATAGTAAATTCTGTATCAAATGGAAACTAAAGATTAATGAAGCAAAATCTGAGGCTGTTTTCTTCACAAGATATACGAACCGGCGTAAACTCCCTCAAAACAATATAAACTTAAACAACATAGCAATTCCATGGAAAAATTCCGTAAAATATCTCGGCTTAACCTTTGAAAAACGCATAACATTCAAAACCCACATAGAAAACTCCATTCATAAAGTAGAAAAAACCCTGAAAACCTTGTATCCATTCATGCATAGAAAATCAAAATTAAACACACATAACAAGACACTGCTTTATTATGCTTGCTTCAGACCATTGCTAACGTATGCAGCTCCAGTTTGGAAAAACTGTGCCAAAACTCATATAAAAAAACTACAAGTTTGTCAAAACAAATTACTTAAAATAATACTCAATGTCCCACCTTGGTACAGAACTAGCGATTTGCACTCAAGAACAAAAACATCTAAAGTAAAAGATTATATCGACAAAATATCCAGGCAATACATCATCAAATGTCAAATGAACGAAAACTCTTTGGTACAAAACCTTGCACTATAGTTCTATCAAAACATTAAAGCACTTAAATCCTAATGAATAATTCATCATTAATATATAGCTTAGGTCGTAGGATTAATGTAGGATTAAAATAGGTTAGTTAGGATTAGTTTCATTCAAAAATTTTGCTCGGGGGTTTTTTTCTTCTAATTTTTCCAACAACGACAATCCTAAACACAAAAAAAAAGTTTAAAAATTCAACTTGGCAGGGCTAGCTAAACTGTTCAAACAATGAGGAAAGAAAACGAATTCGAACCCATTACAAATCTACAAGAGTACCCATTGTACACTGTACACAAATTTCAAATCAATAAAAACTACTACTACTACTACTACTACTACTACTGATCAACCACGGTTGTAACAAACAAAAAATTCTACATCTACGACAATGTTCGCTAGGATTATGGAATTGGTCAGATACAAATAGATGTTACAAAAAACATACAATAACACTTCAAATAACTATTTAAATAACCGATAAGTAGACTATCTTTTTTTTTATTTAATTTGCTATTGTTTGCTAAGGCCATTTCTTGGAAATGGACAATAAAGAAATATAATTATAAATAATGTATTCATAGCTACATTGCATACATTAACTTAAAACCGATGTCTAACAAGGCATTCTTCCGACTCCCATGCAATGGCGATGTAAGGTGTTTTGAAATGATGTAAGCGATATGCATTTTGTTACGCATTTGGGAATGGTAATTAAATAGTGGCTATTAAACGACCGTAAAGAGTCTAGCTGAACATACTTTATGTCATCTTGATAGTACATTTTTTCAATAAAGTTAACCTTTCTATAAGCCTTGAGCAAGAAAGATTCTCTTGTACTTTTGTCTATTGTTTTTTTTTATACCAAGAAATTTCAGCAAGTGATGGATCAGCGATTCCGCAATCAACCACAAGATCAACATTTAATTTTTAATAATGCCCTGATAATCACGCAAACATTGAAAACAATTTAGTCTGTAAATGAATCTGTAGCCACATAACATTTTGGTTTCGAAAAACATACTAAATTATTTATTGGATTCAATCGAACGGAAGCGTGGTTGTCCGAAAATGAGAGTTTATGTCGCCTGATTAATTGGTCATGCTCAACGCGAATTGTTATCCTGCCCAGTATTGTTTGTGGCTGTTGAGTTTTGGCTCTGTAACACAAATGCTGCACCAAGCATGTATTCCAAGCCACACAATCATGGGTAATTGTCAGTATGATTTAATATTATTTTTTGATAGATAACTAAATAAGTTTTTTCTACTAGTAACACATAATGTCGCAGCAAGCAATGTATTGACAAGTTTTTGTGAAAAAAAAAACATAAGCCACTTGAATTAAAAAAAAATTAAAGATAGGTTGTTAAAGAATGTAAAACGTTGTAATGTTAAAGAATGTAAACGTTCGAACATTATCTTGCTTGATTTCATTACATTTTACTAAATGGCCTCTGAATACTAAAACGAGATTTTCAAGACTTTTATTTTAATTCTAATAATCTTTTATACGAGCAAGCAAATATCAATAAATAGCTGAATGTGATTCAAAGCTTTTTTTTGAGGAAATTGACGATTGACTTCGTACTACTTGTTGGTGGTTTTAGTGCTCAATTATAATTTGAAGTGGTGGTTATGTCTATTGAACCGTATTGACCAAGCTGTTACGGTGTTACACTAAGCTGTTTTCGGTGTTTGTCGATATGTGCCTGTGCTGCGTTTCTAAAGACCGAGGGACATTGTCCGTACTCGCTAGTGTAATTTCGATTTTCACTAGCGCCTCTGGTGGCGGATGGTTGTTTTTTGGTCGTTGAGGGTCTGGTCGTGCCGGATCTGAAATTTAAGTAGTTATTTGATGCTAATATGGATAAAAAACTTGCACAACATATTTATCTATAAACTACAAAGATTTCTAGTTCAGTTTAAGTGAAAAATATAGAACATAACATATTTTCTGAAGTGGCTATTAATTGTTTGGGAAAATGCTTCGGTCAGTCGCCGCCATATGCACTAGTGAAAATCAAAATGATACTAGCGAGTACGGACAATGTAGCCCGCCTTTATAATTTGTTTATTATAGCAGATTTACTACAAAACATTATCACTTGAAACCTCGGCGAGATAACTCCAATTATGTATCATTGGGAAAGCGTCGTCAGTCCCAAAATATCAACTATTAAGAAAGGAGGTCAGCCACTTAATAACCCCATCTCCAATTAGATGAAATAATAGCCTGACCCCATTTCAGCTAATAACAAGATCTGAAATAAACTGTCATACGTAGTAGTGGTGGGGCTTACGATTCATTTCACGACCCGACCCGGAGTCGGGTGCGAGCAAGTCGGAATCGATTACGACCCGTGGGTGTAACGGGTTTGCTAGATCGGAGTCGGAATCATATCCAATACGCAGTTAAAACGAGTTCGGGTCGACCCGAATGTTCAGTAGGCGCAAGAAAGCATAAGCTACTCCGACCCATAGGTGTAGCGAGTTAGAGTCGGGTCGAGTTAAGGTTCAATATGCGTTTCTGGATGCGTGCTACTGTTGTTTTTCTCTCTTGCGATACAATGACTCGCTCCAGACAACAGTCACCCCGGATCGAAGAGTCAGCTTTTGTACTCTGGGTAAAGTGGTTAAAACACATAGTTAATTGATATTTGTACGATTAAATATCAAATCAGAAGAAGGAAAAGAGAGATTTAAGAAAACACTCAGATATATTCGCAACAAAATGAAAAAGATTCGTTTTCGATGTTTCGAGTGTTTGTTATCAGGATGGGAGCAATTTGTCAAAACATTTGAAGACATTTGGTACTGCTTAGGAGCTGTTTCCGTGGTCGTACTACTCTTTTGCTATATATTTACCGATTCTTCGTCCGTTTTCAAAACATCAATGATTTAGGCCCGCCTGATATCGTTACTTTTCTGTTTGGTACAGCAAATAGTCTTCAACTTGGAGCCTCAAGTATTTGCTTTCCCTTTCGTCTGGTTTACTTGCGGAACAATTTATTTTTTGTCCCTGCAGCTCAAACGACGTAACATGTCGCAGAAAGAGTTTCGCTCCCCGATATCAATTACTCAAACGAAATTTAATTGAACAATATTAATAATGAAGCCAGCATGCTATACTAGATAAAAGGAACACGAGTGATCAATATTGATTCATCTATCCAACAATAAAAACTGGAAATTTAATTTGTGGGTGATGTACATTTTCCAGTTGCACCTATGAAGCATACTTTTTAATGTACTTATTGTTACCATAGCAGGATAGTCAGTCCTACGTATGGGGACACGGTCTATTCGGGGCATGAACCCATGACGGGCATATTGTTAAGTCGTACAAGTTGACGAACAACAACTATACTAACAGATACAAATGCAGCTTGCATACCTTAGATACTGACTGACACTGGCTAATCTTTTTGGGCATGCTGCATTTATTTAATCACACGTTCATTGTTTTCGCTGGCAGCGTAAACCACAAACGTAAATCGTAAATATAGTCGGAAACAAAGCCGATTTGCAGACCTATCCCGGTCGGTTATAAGAACGTTGCCTTCTGTTGCGCCACTTGCTGTTGTTTTAACATTGAATTGGTTTTTCGTTCTTTTTTATTTTTTCACACCATTCTGTAGTCATATTTGTAAGGACTCTTCTGGTATTTCGTAATCTTTTTATACCTCCTCCTCCACAAAACACAAAAACATCACACATGTTCAATCTCTCTTCCTGAGTTTGTACAGGATGACAATCAGAAAAGTTGTCGTTATCTATTTAATAATTCTTTTATTTCAACCGACTGTATGAATTCATAATATGCTTTTCTGCCTGTCCTCACCCTTTTGTGGTTTAGTTTTGTTTCAAAGTGTTACAAAGCGCCAAGACTAGACAAATGACAATTATCTAAAATAATTCCAGAATTATATTCGGGGTGAATCCTTCAGAATCTTGGACCGAAAGAAATCGCAGTTAAAGCAGCATGCAATGGTATGAGCGCAGGTTTAGATTGTAGTCACATTTGTCATTATTAATGTCGTATATCATGTTTTCACTCCAACTTATTGAAATGTTGACGTTTTGGTGGCTCCAACGTTTCCTTTTTGTGTACTTGTGGCTCTTTTTATCACAATGAAAAATGAAGTAATGGTTACCGGAACAAAGTGTGTTTGTCACAAAACGTTAGCAGGACCTTCCTGTTGGGTATAAAGTTTACTACCTTTCTGCTGCATGTTGAAACCTGCCTTTTTCTCTCCTTTGCATAAATTTACCCGCAATTACCATGAGGTGGGACTGTGATCCCGAAAGTTTTGAACCATCTCTCCGGTCAAAAGTTTCCATTGACCCGACATCTTTTTCCACGCTGTATTACTGTTAGATGTAGTAGTTTCAACACGCATACAAATTATGCAAATTTCATTCCTGCGGCAACCAACAGAGTGGAAACAGATTGGAACTCGTTCATAGTATATTTATTACCTCATGCCATTAAAAGCTGTATTCTATATCCAAATTCTTGCACATTGCGAAATTCATTCTTTATAAACATTGTGTAAACATTGAGTATTAGTTGATACGAACGGCCATGAGATGCTTTTGCAATACTTTTTGAAAAGATTTTTGAGCCAGGATAAACGCAAAAAAGAAAGAAAAAACAAATTTCCTAAATTAGTAAAAGTAGTTAATCAAACATCGGAATTTGGGTGTATGTTTAAGTTATAGCAGCATATTAAAAACGACACTTTATCCATTAATATGTTTCCAACATCTAAATTTCATTCAATCTATGCAAAGTGTTAAGTAAATTAGATAATTTGGTGGCCAGATGGCGTGTATCATTCATACTCTAGACGACGCTATAAAACATGGAGGAGTCGATACAAAAATAAACATTGCGTTTTATTAGGCCTGATATTTAGAGGTTCTATTCTAAGGAGAGAGCAGCGTTGCTGATAGGGCGGAAGTTCATTATTCTGTCATGGCAAAAGTCTAATGACGTATCGTTAGAATTGACGTTGTATACGATCTATTCGATTGATTGAACGGGTAGTCAGTGGAAAGTTAGCATTTTTTTACACAAAGTAGCCAATGAAACCTAAAAATATATGCCGTCTTTGTATGCGGATATAAAGGGTTTACCGGTCCAAAAAACAACTGTCCACTTGCATATAACAATTGTCTTTTTGAATAGACACCGCTGTCTACCACTGGATCACATGTCAGATAGCGTAGGCTACTCTGTCCAATATAATAACATAATTGTCGGTTTAGATTGCTTAACTTTTATAGTTGGCACAGTTTCTTGTGATTGTTCCAGTATGAACAAAATAAATGTTATGATTTACTGGAACTAACGTATTACACTACATATTATTCCAATAATTTAAATATGTTTAAATCCATATTGTAGTTGTTAAATTCTAACAAACGAACGAACAAACGAACGAGGATTGACTAATGCTCCGGCTGCGTGGTAATGTATTAAGTCTCGAAAGCCTGTATAGGCCGGCATGTCCGCGTAGGACGTTACGCCAAATAGAAGAAGAAGAAGAAGAAGAAGAAGAAGAAGAAGAAGAAGAAGAAGAAGAAGAAGAAGAAGAAGAAGAAGAAGAAGAAGAAGAAGAAGAAGAAGAAGAAGAAGAAGAAGAAGAAGAAGAAGAAGAAGAAGAAGAAGAAGAAGAAGAAGAAGAAGAAGAAGAAGAAGAAGAAGAAGAAGAAGAAGAAGAAGAAGAAGAAGAAGAAGAAGAAGAAGAAGAAGAAGAAGAAGAAGAAGAAGAAGAAGAAGAAGAAGAAGAAGAAGAAGAAGAAGAAGAAGAAGAAGAAGAAGAAGAAGAAGAAGAAGAAGAAGAAGAAGAAGAAGAAGCAGAACAAAACGAACCGTGCCAAATCTGACAGTTGTGCAATCTAAGATGATAATTGTTAAGCTAATTAATTTCAAATATTGCTTAAAATAGCAATAAAAACTGAGTAAAGAGTAATGTTTATGAGGAATATAGGCTCTCATGATTACTTTTCCTCCTTACGATTTTAATTTTGTAAGGATTCGTTTAGCTTACTGTTTATGTAGATAATATAAGCGACTAACTTCTATGGTACAATTTTTGTTCTACCTTTGGCATCATTATGATATAAATATTCGCATGTAAGCACAAATATTTGAATGAACAACATATTTAAAAAAAACTCTCTTTAATTGTGCAGAGTAGTTTCGCACTAGGAAGAATAAGAACGCCAGCACACTTTTTATTCAGGAGGAATGGTCGTATTGTTTAAAAACTGTTGTTTTTAACGCTGTTGCGCTGTTGCGAAGCGCTACAAACGAAGCTGTTGCGAAAACGCTACAAACGAAGGATGTTTATACGTTATATCACACACTCACACACATTGCAAGCAAATAAAATGCAGCGTGTAGGCGAAGTAGGTAGAATAAAGACGATAAGAACAACCCAAGCATTGCTCGGTCAAAACTGTAATTTTTCGTTCTTCTAGCCCGCAGTGCTCTGGAAAAATTGTGAAGAGGTTAACTATTACATTAAAACACTTTCCACGACATTTGCCTTTATGTCATAATACCGATCAAAGCCTGCGAGAAAAAGTTTAGTAAAATATTCATGGAATGTGTTCTGCTCAGAGATGTTACAAGACTTAATTAAACTCATGTAATAGTAAAAGGGCTTGTTTCTAGCGCCTTTCCCTAAACGAGTACATCGCTAAACTCATCCAACCGTAAGTATATGTAGAACAAGTCACGGACACTCAGCATAATAATCTAGAAAAGTCTGAGTAAAATTGACAGAGACATCTTCTCAAATGTTGTTGAGATGTCGCAATCTTATTCATCCGTTAGTAAAGGTGCATACGAAGTTTCTTTTGAGCGAACAACAGCCCTCACCATATGGTTTCCGTTGGTTATATCAGTGCTCTCCAACCTTTTTAGAATCACGGATCATTTGTGCTTGAAAATAAATCCGCGGCCCACATACGTTATGAGCATATGTTTAGTAGATTAAATTCTTAGATCAAACATATGTTTAGTGCTATTCTAGACATGTTTATTGAAAATTCCTATTAAATAAGATGTTTTAAGGTATATGGTAATTAAAAAAGCTTTTCTTTAAAAAAACATATCATTTGAAGACCACATCTGTGCTCGCCACGGACCACAGGTTGGCGACCACTGGAATATATGTTGTAGCAAAACATTGTACCATTAGACAATAACGAACGGCTTAGCATAAACGACGCTATGTTCGATGTAATGGTTGTCTTCCACTCCATTACAGACAGATTAAGTTTCTGCTGTTTTGTTTTTATCTGGATTTCGCGTACATGCCCAAGACATGGCCATGTACGTGCAACATAATACACATTCGCCATACGATATAAGAAGAAAGAAATAACTAAACAGAATGCTCTGATGTGACAATTTTACTCTGATGATGTGTTAAAATAGCATTTAAGGTGTTCGTTTACCTACAAAATGTACAACAAGAATTGTTTGCAAGAAGGTATACAGCATCCATCCCACGAGAAACACGCTAACATTTTTGTTGAAAACAGTTTTTGCTTTACTCCAACAAATGCATTATGAAGTTTCTATGTAACTGGAAAATTTCGGTAGCGAAGAAATCTCCTTTCAAACTAGTTAGTTTATTTCACATGTAAAATTAAATAATACTCACTCATTATCAATTTTATTACACATGCATACTTTTTATACTTGTAAAAGGAATAGGTTTAGGTTAATTAGATAGATTTAATCATTGTAACTATTACAGGGTTTACCAGCATAATAAACAACTGTCCACTTGTTTAAAACAATAGTCGTTTTGAATAGACACCGCTGTCTACCACTTGCTCACACGTCAGATGGTGTAAGCTACTCTGTCCAATTCAATAACACAATTTTCGCCTTCGAGTAGCAACTGTCAGATCCGGCATTGTTTGTTTTGTTTTGACAAATTTTGCAAAAACAAAACATTTTCAAACACTTTTCTTTTATTCAAGAAATATGCAGTATAAACCATACATTTCAATAAATCAAAACATCAATTTTGTTAATTGTACAACAACCACAAGAAACCGTGCCGAATCCGACCGTTGTGCAATCGAAGGCGAAAATTGTGTTATTGAATTGGACAGAGTAGCTTACACCATCTGACGTGTGAGCAAGTGGTAGACAGCGGTGTCTATTCAAAACGACTATTGTTTTAAACAAGTGGACAGTTGTTTATTATGCTGGTAAACCCTGTAAGGAATACAATACAAATACATTGGATATTTCATATTGAAAAGGTCAACAACAGATCTGAGCTTTCTTCTTCTTTTATTTGACGTAACGTCCTACGCGGACATGCCGGCCTATACAGGCTTTCAAGGCTTAATTCATTACCACGCAGCCGGGTAGTCAATCCTTGCTACGGGGGCATGGTCCATACTAGGCTTGAACCCATGACGGACATGTTATTGAGTCGTTCGAGTTGACGACTGTATCACGAGACCGCCCCTGTCTTAACTTTAATTTCCGTTGGTTGGATCTTAACTTTATATTCCGTTTCTGACGCCTGACGCTTAGGTTTATGTAAAACTTCAATGTAAAAAAAAAATACATCAAGTCTCATTTTTGCAAACATGCAGTGTTTTGATAGTCCTTTCGTCATTGTAAACTAGATATCGGGACTAATCAGGTTTTGCTTTGACTTTGTAAATCCTCAATTAGAAACTGTGAATTATATTCTGTCCTTGTGAAGAATTTTACCGTCACTGGAAAGTTTGAATGTAGCTGTTAAATGTTTTAAATGTAACAAATTGATTATGAAAACCCAGTATAACTCATTTCAAAAATGGAAAACAAATCATGTTTGTGTTGCATCTTTGTTTATACATAGTTGTCGAAATCCAACCTCCAACGTGCTAATTTCAATTGGGTATGGAAAATAGAACTCTAATGATGGGCATTGTTCAACTGACTGGCTGAAATTACAGCATTAAAGATTTTTCCAAGACTTTTTCGAATGTGCACATAATTATTCACCGCCTCGCAGATGTTATTGAACAGCTGTCAAATGGTGTATTTGCTTCATAGTAAAATTTTAGTTTTTACATCTACACATTACAAAGAACTGTCAAACTCAATCCAGCTTAAAACGTCTCATGTTCAAAATCATGCTGAAGCAATTAAAAATTACGATGATGGAAATGAAGTATGCAATTGATGTCGATTAACATCTTGCACGCGGTGAATAACAACGTTTACATTCAAACCCAGGCAAGCACAGGCAGGCCTTGACTGACAACGGCAAAGAACGCCAAAGAAGAAGAATAAAAATATGACTGAAATTCCAGTTGTATATAAACACGTGCTTACTCGGCTTACGAACCAATATTTTTTAATTCCTTTAAAGCTAGTGTTAAGGCTGCTTTAGAGGTTCTACAAGAAGGAAAGCGATTGACAGATGAAGTCCTTCTTACGTCGATCACGGAAGCTGAAGACCTGGTAAACTCGCGACCTTTAACGTATGTGGCGGATGAATCATCGGACTCGCTAAGTCCGAACAATTTTTTTAGGGGAGTATCTCCAAATGAACCACATTTGGTCTCAGCAAGCCCTAATACAGCAGAAGTGCTTCGCGATAAGTATAAGTTATCACAATTATACGTGGAACAGTTATGGCAGAGGTGGATATACGAATACTTGCTAGGCATAAATAACAGATCGAAATGGTTCGCCAAGTCGAACCCTTTAAAGAAAGAAGATATAGTGTTCATAGCAGAAAGAAAAAACAGAAAACAATGGATTCGAGGAGTTATAGAGGAGGTTATACTTTCTAAAGATGATAGGTGCCGGCAAGCATTAGTAAGAACTGCAAGTGGAATATATAAAAGAGGGACATGTAATTTAGCGGTCGTTGATATAAAGTAACACTGGCCTGTGATACTAGACCAGGTTTACGGGTGGGGGTGTAAAGTACGACCGCAGAATCCGACATCGGTCTATAGACAAGGTAAATAGGCCTTTCTTGAACGCGGTAAACTGCTTCTGAGAGAGAGTGGAGGAAAGGTCAGTAGCAAAAAGGAAGTCGAACGATACGGAAGCAAATAAAACTAATTTTTTATGGGATCTTATTGAAAGTGCTTGTAAAAAAAGTTTTGCCAAAAGATTTACTTTCCGAATCGTAGCGCTACTCAACAGCTAGTTTGCCACCCGAGCTTCAACTTGAAGTAGCATTTTAGCTCGCGTTGTCAAATGAATTTGATATTACTGGCCTAGACCAGCAGCCAACAAGTTTTTTGCGTAAAGAACCATATTTTGTAAATAATCGAGAGCTGCAGGCCAAAATAATCATTTTTTGCTGTTTTTTAAATAACATCGTTATAAAATTTTAGCTACAAATTAGTTAGTACATGATATCAAGTAAAGCATGATGTTGCTGTTTTTCTGTTATTATATCATCCTAGCAAGGTTCATGAGCTATTAAAATGCTTAACGAACAAGTAATTCTATGTCAGACAAATTGATAACTGATTCCTCATGAAAGAGCTCTTTGACTATCGTTGTTCTCATACTAACAGATACAGGGTTTTCGAAGTCAGTTTCGAATATAATCATTGTTATTCACCGCATGCAAAATGTTGTTCCACATCGATCTGACATTTCATTTCCATCACAATAATTTTTAATTTCTACATCATGATTTTCAACACGACTAAAGCTGGATTGAGTAGGTCAGTTCTTTGTTTTGTGTTGAAAATCATGTTGTAATGTGATGAGCGGACATACGGTACATACTGTACATCGAACAACGACGCGGTAGGTCAGTTTTTACTGACATGAGCCGAGGTGGAATAATACATCAATCGAGCGGACTTTTCTGCACTTGATCGTCCAGGCGATCATAGAAACCTTTAGGAGGTTTCCCTTACTGGAAACGTTGGAGTTTAGAAGCCTTACCTTGGGTAGGGGGACATAACTAAACTCATGAAATAAGTTGGAAGGCGAAGTATTAGGAAGCGTAACGTCCTATCTTGGCAGTCCGAACGAATCTGACTGTCACGGTTGGAATTGGTTTTATTTATACTCAATAAGTTTCATACATTTGGTTTTGGAATGTGTTTTTGTCCTAATTAAAGGTTATTGATATGAGGTGCAATTTATACATTTTATTGGAGTGAGGTGTCTGTCATTATGTGCCTATGCTGCGTTTTTAGTGTTTTTACGAAGGTTCTGGAAAGTATAAACTATAAAGCAATAAGTTGCTATGCGTTCTCTGTTTGTCCATTTTGCTGCAGAAACGCTTGAATTGCTTATGTTGCGCGTTTCGGTTGTTTTCGATAAATGTGTCTCGATGGTTTGTTCTATGGACGGTATGGTCTGGGTATGTTGCTATGGTGTGGATTGATTTGCTGATGTAATATAATGAATGTGTTGCAATAGTGTGATTTGGCTTATGAAGTGTGTTACAATGAGTCTATAGTTGATAGTGTGGTTTACAATAAGTTTTGTTTAGCAGATATGCTACAATGTATTGAAACTGAAATTTCATTTTGAAGCAAATAAACCATTTGACAGCTGTTGAAAAACATCTTGGATGTGTTGCATAAGAATTCGTATATTATAAAAAAAGCTCAATTCCCATATCGAGTTTCATCGGATTTTTGAAATGTTTTTTTATCGCATAGTAAACAAAGGACCGGTCTGATGGTGCAGTCATCAACTCGTACGACGTAACAACATGCTCGTCATGGGTTCAAGTTCCGAATAGACCGTGCCCTCATACGTAGGACTGACTATCCTGCTATGGTAACAATATGTCACTAAAAGCCAAGCTCACTTCACCAGTAGGGGGGTACAGGCAGGCCTTGACCGACAGCGGTTTTTGTGCCAAAGAAAAAGAAGAAGGAGTTAAAACAAAGAAGTAAATTTTGTGCTTTTTCCCAACAGAAAATGAGATTGTTAACTAAAAACGAAAGAGGTCACTAGCTTTAATAAAATTTCTAAGAACAAAACATTGTATCTATAACAACTTTTTTTTAATGGACGAATATGGGTGTTTCTTTCATAAAACATAATTATAAGATTGCTAAAAATGTCTTTTTCATTTATTGTTTTCTTTTTATATCAAGGTTGTAAACATCAATTTTAAAATACAGGCATTAAATACATAAGTCTTATCCAGTAAATGTAATATCTTTGGAAACAATAACACATTAGAAACGTATCGTTATCCGTAGTTTGAGTCAGCTTTGATTGAAGTAAAATGGAATGAACTTTTAAAATTCCCTTTTTTGATAAAAAAGATCATCAATATTTTCAATATTTCTCAAAAAGTTTTCAATATATCTCTACAGTGCGGATTCAATTAAACGTCTGTAATATTGATAAACTAGTCTTTTTAAGTTCTTAAAAAAAATCAAGATAAATGTTAAAGTCTCATAATTGCAAAACATACTATGTGATACGATCATAGTTCTCAAGTTTTGGTATTCTTGGTGAAAAATTTATTTGTGCTACAATTAACTTCCATGGCTCTGGGGTACAATACCCGAAAGGAACCTCTGAATATTGGCTATCTCCTATTATCACACTATTCATACACTAGCATCACCATCACTTTACCACGACTAATCTTATCTGCTGTCGAAAGAAAAATGAATGATCGAACTCACCATCATGCCTGTTTAGATATTAATTGGATGTGGGAATACATTTTATGAATTATAAATTACATTTTCCCTGTGCCACTCACAGCCAGTGTTCGGTAGGAACTCCATGGCAAGTGAAGGGATCTGCTAGTCCTCTATTTCTATTATGTCTCGCTTTCTCGTCCACATTGCAGTAGCATATCATCCAGACCCTCGGAAAGCGGACTCATCCATTTCATTGGTAGCTTTTGGGACTTTTTTTTTTTATTGAGTACTGCCTTTTACTCGAAATTAGTTTTGTATATTTCGTAGCTTACCCATTATATTCGCTTTCCGGGAATATATGTGGAGCAAAGGACAGAGGTGCGTCATATCAGACATATTTTTCTGAAGATCATACAATATAAAGTACTAACGAAATTTTTTGCATTAGATTCAATCAATCAAATACAAATCATAGCCAAAACGTAATTCACCTAATTAAATCCATGGTTAAATTCTGACTATCTTGTTTAAATTCTGAGCGTTGTTGCTGATTACCTGATTCACCGAACTTCTAAATATCTACGGAAATGAAGGTGCAATTGGTACATAGGATAAGAATGAGTTTTTCTGACGTATTAGTAATAAATTATTTTATTTTTAACCTTAACCTTGGCCGCCAGTCGTATTGTGTCCTACCAGACCTCTGTCGTAGGAGCCCTGCTAGACTCACTACTCCATCCCTTGAGACTATGCGCACGACATACACTGAGCGACCCCTGCTTAGTGTGCGTGACTCACTGTCGTCCTCATGAACGTTGACCGCTGGCAGTGCAACTGCTACGACAAATCTCGAGATCGGCACGGCTGCCCACAACATTCTTTCTGATGACCCAATAAACATTACATTCTATAATGATGATAATGAGTGAAAATTTCGTTTATTGGGCAATGGCTATTAACATTTATTTCACCAGTGTTTCACATTTATTTCAAAAAATATTCTTATGTATTTCTACAAGTTGTAAATAAAATTCGCACAATAACTAACTTTCAAGCTAATGCTAATTGGACACCAACAAATCAAGTATTTTTCCTCAACTTACTATTCCACTTGTCATTCATTCCGTGGCACCTGATAAATGCCAAAAAGTGTTAAAAACGTAACTCCTGTTTTTATTGCAGCTAATAATTTACTATAAAATTTAGTTCAAACTAACCGGATAATTATGTTTTAAAGATATTGTCTAATGTAGATGATGTATACTTATGTAATGGACAGAGTTGGGACTAACTGTGCTGACATGTGTGCAAACACCGAGGGTCATTGGAAATCATTTAGATCTAATTATTATTAATGATATCCCATGTCACACAAACTCATTTCTGACTAAAACACTGAGCCCTGGGTAAGTCCTTAGAAAAACATATTTTTTATTGTTTTATCTATCGAATAAAGCCCCCATATTCCATTGCTGATTACGACCGAAACCCACAATTCTCTATTGGTCAAGCGTTTTAAACCCATTCCTGAATTTATCGCAGTCGGTCAACCAAGTCCTTTCACCACGGGTCATGGGTGAATGTGAAGCATAACCGTACCACGTTCAAGCTGATTTACCATCCGACCATGTAATCCCTTCACTTCGATTCTTACCATACTACACGTGGCAAAATGATGAATTTATGCATTAGCTTGTGGCTACCGTATTATTTTTGCTATCCTTTAAAACACAACCTTACACAAGGTATACGGTCGGTTCGTAGGAGATACTCCTCCATGCAAAGGGTAATGAATAAATTTGTTCCAATCAAAGTGTCCGGTGCAGAAAAGGGGATTATGGCCTAGAACGGTGGTTTGTGGTATCTCATTTTCCTCACTTTTCACACATTTTACAGTGCGGTTTCTAGCGATTGAACCGAGCGATGATCATCGCCGGAAGAAAGCAAATGTGTGATAGAAATTCATTAGCCCTTCGCTAAGCTTCTTAGCAAACACAGATTATTAGACGGGTAAAGAAATCAAACTTTTCTTCTGACAGATGCTTCAGACAGATTTTACAATATTGATCGATTTCTCTTTGCATTAACATTACATACTGTTCATGTGCTCTATTCGAAACTGCTTTAAATGCTTTACAGGTACAAAACTTAATTACTTTAGAAATCGAAATATTTTATAATATAAACATTGTCGTTATAATATAATCATGATAGGTACATGATTCATACGTCAAACAAAAATTGTTCAAATCAATTATACATTACATAAATCATCAAGGAATCATTTTGCAATCGTTTCTTACACACGTTTAACAAATTTTGCCAGAAATCTATTGGTTTCAGGAGTTTCGGCACCACTTTTTTGAATCTATTTTATTACAACCAATTGTCAGCTCTGTCAAAAAAGGACTAACTACTTCAACCCATTAGTACCCAAGTGAACAAAAACTTGATCCATATGACATGAAACTTTATATTACTCCTAGGTTTGTACCAAAACGAGAGGAATTTTTTTATAGCTTTATATGTTGAGATACCTAACGTATAAATTCATTCATTCATATTCATTCATAGCATGATTTCATACGTTGGGAATCATCAAAAACGAAAGTCATTTAAAAATAGAGATTTTCGACTTTAGTCATGAAAAATCACTTCAAACATAATTTTGATAATTAATAAGCATTATTAACTCAGAATCACTTAACCGTCTTGTGTACGACCAAAAAACTTAACGTAATCGTACAACCGCCTATCCGGGTAGGTCATACATTTTCTATGGAACAATGATGTTTTTCGTGGTTAAAAGAGTATATCTTTTGAATTTCTTGTAAGATTTGTATGAAATCTGTCTTAAAGGTTCATAATCATGTTTTATAACATATCGTAGTAAAATTAGAACTTTAAAAATCCTATCAAGATATTTTTCACTCAAAAATATGTTCTAAATCCACCACCATCACTGGCCAGGCCGCATGTTTTAAGTGGATTATTAGTCTTTTTCTAAGTTTTACTTACGTTTCTTTCAAAAGTTATATACATTTTTCAATTGTTTTGCTTGTTGTTTAAACTTATATGTTGACGATCTATAAAATATGCTCATCATGTTTTATTCAAAAACCGGCTCCGACCGGCTCCAGACAACTTCGGAACCTCCTTCACTCCAACCCAACGGAGCCGGCTCCGCACCCATGGCTCGGCACCCACGGCTCCAAAGCTGACTCCGCTTCAGTGACTCCGGAGTCGGCTCCACACCATCGACTCCGCACCCACAGCTCCGTAGTCGGTTTTAACAGATTGATAAAAAAATCCTTTTAAATAAAGTTTCAATCGGAAAGATCCGTAAATAGCTTAGTAAATAATGTTGTAAAAGAATTTATAAAAAAATCGATAAGTTTTGAATATCGTTCAACAATCACACACTCACATCGACTGTTAGCTTCTACATTTGCGAGAAGATAGATTCGTTTTTTAGGCTATCATACAATGCCGTCTCTATTGAAACGTTAATCCAGAGCCGTTGGTCCGGAGTCGTTGATTCACCGCCGGCTCCGGAGCCATTTATTCGTCGCCAGCTCCGGAGCTGTTGGTGTGGATCGGGCTCTGGAGCCATGGGTGCAGAGCCGACTTCGGAGCCATTGGTGCGCTCCTAAACACCCATCCCTATTCGGCAGTAACACTATGACAAAAGTATGAATGTGTGTGTTAACTTTCAGCCAATTCTATTTCGTTTGCTTGTAGTGTTTGGTATAATTTTAAAAGAGGTGATTTCAGTGTTAATTTCAATGCATGGTTACACTGTAATACAACATTTGAAAGAAAAGAAAAAGCATAAGCATCCTCTCAAAACATGCGGCAAGGCCGGTTGGGGTGTTGGAGTTACAGCACATTTTTGTTTGAAAAAAATATTGATAGGAGTTTAAAATTCTAATTGTGCAACGATATGTTATAAAACATTATTGTGATCCTATAAGACAATTTTCATTCAAATCTAACAAGTAATTCAAAAGCTATGCGCTTTTAACCACGAAAAACATAATTCTTCCATACAAAATGTATGGCCTACCCGGGTAAGCGGCTGTACATGTGAAGGGTATATAAACTTAAATAATTTTAAAAAAAATATTTAAACATATTTGATATTTTTTACTTTTTGCTTACGGGTAGAAAATATCTTTACTGAGGCATTTTTAAAATTTGAAGTCGATACGATTTTTTAATCCAAAGTTATTTTGGAATAAAGATGCGAAAATTACCCGGGTAGGCGATTGTACACATGACGGTTAATATTGTACTGAAAAAAAACACTGCGAAGGGTGCAAACCCACATCACACTTTTGATGGGTTTGATATAGTTTTTCAATGGCACACAATTTTTGAAGTCGTCGGGTCTTGTTCTAAAACTCTCTTTTTACACTTGCCTTGTTTTATCACATATTTAAGTAATAGTAATTCATTGAAGAGAGCGAAAGAGAGATAACTTTGATGTTTACTTTTGTGGTTCCATCTCAAACTGTGCACTTCAAACACAACACAAAGTAACAGATGAAGTGACTCTGACGAAAAAATCACACTCAAATTATCTCAACGTATCATTTACAATATGCTAAATAGTTTAGTTTGATATAAAAAAACACATTTGTAATGATTGGATTTAATTTAAATTAATCTAATCACCCGATGAACTCAAATCAAGCACAATCCGAAGGCAGAAGAATAAACCCGAAGTAACAGAAGACTGAAGATGTACAACGATCCGTAAACGAATAGGAGCAAGCCCACGGGAGTGACAAAATGCTTAAAAAAATTCAAAGCGTGAGCTTTTGAAAAAAAAATTTGTGCTTTTATCAAAATATCATAACCTGGAGCAGCCAGGAAATAAAGTTGACAAAAGTTGAAAACAGTGACAAAATTTGACGTTCGCGAAAAAGCGTAAACAAGTAGCTATTTGGCGCAGTTGTGACCCATTGCTATGATAATAATGCTAAAGGGTATGTTTCTAATTGATGTATGTACCTATTTTGCAATCAAATGCGTGCCTTCTTCTTCTTCTTCTTTTGGCTCTACAACCGTTGTCGGTCTAGGCCTGCCTGTACAACTTGTGGGGTTGGCTTTCAGTGACTTTTTTGAATTACCCCCCATAGCAGGATAGTCAGTCCTACGTATGGCGGCGCGGTCTATTTGGGGTTTGAACCCATGTCGGGCATGTTTTTAAATCGTATGAGTTGACGACTGTACCATGAGACCGGCTAATGCGTGCCACAACGGTAAAATTTCATTTTGCTACAGCCGAGGATCCGTGGTAAGTTGACTACTCGCATTACTTAAAAACATAGCTGTCGTGGGTTCAATCGCCGTATGAACCGTCTGTCTAGCAATGGGGCCCGTCACGATTCTAGTAAGCTTTTTATAAGGAGTTTGACAGTGACAGGAGGAAGCTGAAATCATGTAAACACTCCAAAACTAGCCTGCCTAGATTATTCTAGCGTCAAAACTAGAATTAGATAATAGTACCTATTCAAAAAATGTCAAAACAAGGTCGTGTTTTCATTGATCCCTATGGTGCATTAAAGAGATCAGGTGGTAGAATCTATAATCAGAGTCTGTGTCCAGGTCCAGGTGGTCTAGCATGTTTTTTATGACCAAATTTGTACAAGTAATCCCCGATATACGCTATGAATACAGACCGGAGGCAATCAAAAGTATCTCAAATATTTGCGTATGTCGAGTTTCGAGGTTTTCTGACTAACTTTCTTCATTTCTTTTTCACATTTTACTTACTTACTTACTTACTTACTTACTTACTTACTTACTTACTTACTTACTTACTTACTTACTTACTTACTTACTTACTTACTTACTTACTTACTTACTTACTTACTTACTTACTTACTTACTTACTTACTTACTTACTTACTTACTTACTTACTTACTTACTTACTTACTTACTTACTTACTTACTTACTTACTTACTTACTTACTTACTTACTTACTTACTTACTTACTTACTTACTTACTTACTTACTTACTTACTTACTTACTTACTTACTTACTTACTTACTTACTTACTTACTTACTTACTTACTTACTTACTTACTTACTTACTTACTTACTTACTTACATCCATGAACCATGGACAGATCAACAACATGCCCGTCATGGGTTTTTGCTTCGTAAAGGCCAGACACCCCACTAGTTGAACGGACTAGCTTGCTGTGGGCTACTCATAAGCCAGCCTGGCGTAGCCTAGGGGTAAAACCAGTAACAAGTGACCACGGCTGTTGCACCTCATAAGAAGAATAAATCGGTAAATAAACATCTTTTTCGCTCTGTTTGCATCTGTTTGCCATGTTGAAGCATGCGCAATAGGTGCAGTTTCAGATTACTGCACGCGCAAACCGATTGATTGCACTTTATGCTATTAAACTGTTTACGCATCATTTTTTTTATCAAACTGTTTACACAATCGTTGCAAACCGTTCTCAGGATAAAGTGAATAGATTGAGATGTCTCAAGCATGTTGGTTTCTAAAAATTATAACAAAAAGTTTAAAATTTAGAGGGTAGGCAGTCGCGTCACAGAACTCAAACTGATTGGGTGTTGTGCGTTTTTGGGTGCTTCTGAAGATTGCAAGATTCAAACATACAATGTGCGGGCATGTAAAAAATAGCATTTTCAAATGTCATTGCACCATGCAAATTTTCGATGGGACTTTAAAGCACGCATGATTCCAAACCAACATTTACTTGTTCCTTTATATTTGTAATTTACAGGTAAGAAAACGAAATATACCGCGAAATATAAAGAATTCACGTATAAATCATTCTTCCACACACAGTGAATACAATATTTAGTTCGACACCGTCACGTGGAAATGTATAACACGATATTCCGAAGTTCGCTGAATGTATACGATGCCAAATGAACAAGGGAATGGGCTTGATACACGATATAGCGCAAATAAAGGAACGGGGAATAACATTCCGGTAGATGTGATGTCAAGGATTCGGAAGGAAATGAGAATCCGATAAAATTATACAGGAATGTACCTTCTAACATACCCAGAATGTAAGCATTCTCTTTGCAACCCTGACAGAAGGCAAATGAGCTACGGGGTTCTTTGGACGCATGTAACAAAACCAAAGTGTTACCAAAAGATGCTTTGTTTTGGTTTTGTGAATATTTTGTCCTTGTCGTGGCAACCCGTACATATCATGTCACTTAAGGTTACCAGTGTAAAAAATATGGGATTTTGCGGGAGAGTGTTTTTGTTTTTTTATTTAATTATTTTTTAAATTTTGCATGGGCGATTCTTTACTAAATTTTATTGGGAAATAAATTAAGAAAGATGATATTTTGCTGCAATATAACATCTATAAGGATCGATTTTGTAGGTTTCATTCCAAGCAAGATGTATTGCGGGAAACGATGAAAGCCCGTGATGTCTTCATAATGTTTGATGTTTGAGGTTTGTTGAACATGAAAAGATTTTTACATATGTAAGCATTATGGCCAAGGCCTTTCCTTATTTGTTTATTTGTATTTGTTAAGTGATTGGCCATCATTTCGGCCTTATCATTGTTCTTATCTTGACGAACATTTATCAACAGAAATGTGTAGGTCGTTATTTAGGACAAGACAATCACCAAAACACCTCACGGGAAGAAAAAGTCTGAGAGCGTCCGACATTAAGCATTCAGATTTCCTTACTACAGTAGAAACGTCGTTGAAAAATAGAGAAAACAGCAAGGGTCCAAGGATACATCCCTACGGACCGCCTGAACTACTTACGAATTCCCTAGATGTCATGCTTTCAATTTTGACGCGATATCTACGATTGGTGAGGTAAGATTCGAGCCACTCCACTAAAGGAATACAATTAAAGAAGTGTATTATATTTCAGGTCTTTTTTTTATTCGAGTAACTTTTATGAATATTAAAATTTGGTAAGCCGCCTTTTCACAAGGCACATTCTGTTAGAAAATATCTGTCAAACACACATTTTAACTGAGATAGGGAAAGTCTAGCAGCTTTTGGCGATTTTTTTTTCGAGCAATCGAGCAAGTAAAAGAAGAAGAAGAAGAAGAACAAGAACAAGAAGAAGAACAAGAAGAAGAAGATGAAGAAGAAGAAGAAAAAGAAGAAGAATCGACAAATAATCCAAAGCATTCTAAAATATTATATTTTTTGTAAAGTAGGGCCGATACGTCTATCACGATAGAACACCAGGATTAAAAATGACACACGAACCGCAAGTTTCTTCGTTGATTATCTATGAGCAGTGTAATAGATATTTACAATGCTTGGGAGTTAAAAATAGTTTTTTATTCTTTTGCCTTTAGGCGAACGCCACGCTAAAAGCAACGCTCTGAGATTTATTTTAGAGACCAAAACAAAACGTTCCACAATCGGCGAATTCCCAACGGAGCAATTCTCGGCTCCATTATCCTGAAACCGGAAGGATACACCATGCAGTTTCATCACACACACACCCACCAAATGGGTCAGCAGATTTTATAAAATGTGATTTCAGGAAATTATCAATAATTGATTTATCCAATTATTTTATTCCACTTTTATCACTTGATTATCCTTTGGAGAATGCGTGTTCGGCGTTCGAATAGCACCGGGTTCAGTTCAACCATAGTACTGGTAAGTAACCAACGGCTGATTTGCGATTCTGGACTGAGCAAGGAATAAATATGCTCCCTTGTTGGCACATAATGAAAAGGAATGTAAATATTTCCCTCCACCTTTTGCAGGTATTCAGGCGGACCTCGTGCCGTTCGGAACCGGTGTGCTGGCTGTGCAACGATGCTCCCGTTCAAATGTGCCCCAAAGGTGCATTGCCACTGGTTTTGGGACACAGGAAAAGCATTTTCGCACATACAACCGGCATCACGCGCATCGGCATTAGCATTGAAAACGTGAAATAAAGTCATTAAATTTTAATTCGACACACGTTGGTCTCGCATTCGCTGTGCCGGAAGTGCGAAAACAAATTTGACATCCGGTACACATCTGGTCGGCAGGTGAGCAAACTGTACTGTCGAAGAGACTCGATAGTATCGATTTTTGACTGAGCGGAATTTGAATTTGAGCTTTGAGCAAAATGATACAATTAAGAGTGGTGCTATCGGATGGATTAATTTTCCGAGATAACTTGTTACAATCTTCATCGAAAGCTTACGATTTTTGAGCAATAGATAATTTTGGAATGCTCAAAAATAATAACAATGTTTTGTGTAATCAAACTAATTTGGACTTCAAATTTGGGAAGATATATTTGGATTGTGAATCAAAGTATACCCCACGCAGAGCAGAATAAAGCACCATCACTAAGTTGCTCCTTGTATTATCAAGCTGCGTGGGTTTACAATCATAGAAGCTATCACAACTAAGATAATGAGCATCAGATTGTGTCTACGTTGTGTTTGATATTTCATTCAGACTTTACGAGTTTTATGCTCCCTGGAGGCCTAACAGCATTAATTTACTGATGGAGAGACGAAGAAGAAGCATATCGTGTATCAGACACCGATAGACTCTGGTTTGATTTACTCAATTGACTCGCTCATTTGATTGCTTCCATTATTGCGCGTAACCGATATATGCTGAAATCCTGTGAAATGCACGGTTGATATTGAATTCCTAGCATATACAATAAATTTACGTCGAATGTGTAGGAGGCGAGCTGAACGTAGGGACATAAGGACGTAAGGACAGCAGACACAGATTCACGTGTTTTTCTATTAACAGTTCAGCGTGAATTGAATTCTTTATTATTTTTGTTGACAGTTCACATCTTTTTTTGACATTTGTATAAATGCAAAGGTATGTACATATGTGTCATTTGACGTTTAATGCCTACCTATGACAGTTCGGATTCTGTTTGTCTACAAATGAGAGACCATGTGAGCATTATATGCTGTTTTATGTATAGGCATTTTGGTAAAACAATAAACACCAGACCGTCGCTATGTTACCGCAAGAATAGAAATTCCTGAAATGAGGTTATTTTTTAATACTTAACAAGATTCCTCTTGCACATAATTGCTTTGGAGAATGTCTTTTGTTTTCAATTATCAGTATTGACATGGTTTTCCTCAACCAGCCGGAAATATTTGTCCACTAACTAAAGATAAAGCAATCTATTGTGAAAATAACGTCATTAAGGCAGTGTTATCATTATCTGCACATACAGAGCTTGTTTCAGAAGCCTGTTACAATGTTTGATTATAGTTTAACGCTAATACATAAACAGTAAACCTATTAACACTGAAACAATGTTTTGGTTTAGCATGTTGGCTACGTTGGAATATTTGAAATGTTCCAAAGACGCTATATTTGGTATGCTGTACCCACTAGTGAGACGGCAGATAACACATAATATAGGAAGGCGGGGCAAAACGGCACTGTTTGTTCTGTATCCCATTGGATGATCCAATTTACACTGATGTTTTGGCAGCTATCGATGATTCAACATTGTATTTATGAAAAAATAAGTTCTATTAACAAAAAAAAGTACTAAATGTACTAAAAGTACTTAATGAATTAAGATTTAACATCAAAAGTCGTTTAAATGTATTATGTGGGGTAAAATGGTCGCACTATGGGTCTTACATGAAATTTAAATTGTTGCATCTAGCTAGAATGAGCTGTGCCGTGGTGCAGTCGTCAGTTCGTACGAATGCCCGTCGTGGTTTAAATCCTAGATTTGGGCGTACCCCCGTAGCAAGAACAGACTATTCGCCTGCGTGGTACTGTATAAGTAAACCTTTATTAGCTGTCATGTCGGCGTAGGACGTTATGCCAAGTGTTAGTATTACAACAATTCATTACAACATTACAATATTGTAGTATTACAACAATTCAAAAGCTTGACCTCATGTGGCTATTTATTGGTGTCATCGCAAAATGGTTCCACTATCTGCGCTTCACACGTCGGTTGAATACATTAGTCAAAATTTAATTAAACGATCCACTCGAGTTAGCTAAGGCAATGTTGTTTCGACCGTAACTATTGTGATTTTATGTATATGCTTGATAATGCGGGTCACTATGCAATAAGCTCCCTATGAAAGCGATTGCCTATGTAGTATGGTAGAATGCGTGGCGGTACATAAAAGGAACCCTTGTGTCGTCCGTCCGCTAGCTATTGTTTACGATACTGAGGCCTTGTTGCTTGATCGGTAAACGTGTTTGAAAACGCTCCCGTGGAGGTGGTCCCGTGATATAGGCGTCAAATCGAACGACTCAATAACATGCTCGTCATGGGTTCATACCTAAAATGGACCGTTGCAAGGATTGACTTATCCGGCTGCGTGGTAATGAATTAAGTCTCGATAGCCATGTATAGGCCAGGCCGGCATGGCGGCGTAGAACGTTACGCCAAATAGGAGATGAAGAAGAGTTTCGAAAACGCTAGACAATCTAGCCAATATCCATTGCAGTGAACAACCTTTCCACATAACGATAGTTCTATGGCGAATCGTTCCCCGTCAATGGTCAAAAAAGATTCATGAAATCTTTTGCGTTTCCATGACACGACTAATTTACGGATTCAAAAATGTCAATGGTAATTGGCAAGGCTTGCTTAAATACTGGTATATTATACTGGAAATAAATGATATGATAATTATTTAGATATCCAAAATAAAATACAGTGAACCCTCTCTTATTTGACACCTCTCCAATTTGAAAAACCTCTCTTATTTGAACATTTTGCACAGTCCCTTGATTTCCAGTACATTTTTGTTCCTGTAATTTGGAAAACCTCTGAAATCTGTATCCCTCTTATTTGTGTATGGTGTTGCCATGGTTATTGAAAGATGTGTGCTCAAATTGGCGATTCTGTTCGCAGTTTCCTATAGCAACAGTTAAGGCTGCATACTAAATGTTCTGTCTCTTTCTTGTTTGGATGGACCTTTCATTCACTTTTCACCTCTGTAATTTGAAAACCCCTCTTATTCGACAGTCCCATCGCCTCTCAAATAAGAGACTTTACGTAGATACATGGATATCTAAATATTTTGACGGACTTTTTTCAAAAATGGATAAAAAATTATCAAAAACAAGTTGCTTTAAATCCTAAAGCTAAACTATCATTTTTTCAATTGTTTCATAGTCTATATAGGTGAAAGTTTATAATTAATTCACCAGATGAAGCAGTTGGTAAAGTGTCACATAATCGTATCTTAATAAAATATTTCAAAATAAATGGAAAAAGCTTTTCACATAACGAATGAGTCAATGGAACGTATTTAACTAGTTAAACCGAGGTTCACTGTACAGAAACGATGGCTCAACTGAAACCATCAATATTGATGTTGAGTGTCATTAATGTTGAGTGTGTTCGTAACAAAATAAAATTACACTGACACGGGTTTTTTTTTTCAATTTGTGTTTTTTTGTACCAATCTCCATGCATAATTTCTCTTATGGAGCTGTCGATTGAGATAGGCTTGTGCTATAAGATTCATTGAAATGATATATTGTAGAGAAATGGTTCATTTTATCTACTATCTCATGTCTTTGAATTCCTCATTAATTATGTGACCATATTTTTCCACATTGTTAACAGTGGAGAAGAAGCAGCACAACAATGTAGGTTCCTTCGTATAGCAGTAGTTGTTTAGTTATAAGATCAGATTGGTTAAATGATAAAATGAACGATTTTAATATGGTATAATAGCTTACAAGTAATTTCCTTCATCCACCATTTGTCATTCGTCTTAGCTCAGTCAGTTTTGAATGAATTCCGAACAGTGTGTTTGCTGGTAGAGCTCGATTTGCATATTTCAACAGCAAAACTCACAATCAGCAGAACAACCAACATGGTTGATTACAGGCATGGCATGTGTTTCTTGGATGAATGCCACTGTCTCAAATTGTTTTATTACTCCAGTTGTTAGAAAAGTATGGCATACTAGTGAATAGTACTTTACATGAATAATCATTTTTCACGTTTTATTTATTAACAACCGATTGAAAACTTACGTAAGATGGCTATAATAACTTGTGATTTCTCGTCTGATCTTCATACATACCAGTCAGCTCATGAATAAACTGTAATATTTATTAAATACTTTATAAACTGCTCTTATACACACATCTTGACAAGATGTATTCGTATTGCATCGAAATATGATGATATTACATGCTGTGTGTCCGATTAAAGTGTTAAATATTTCCATCCTAAATGAAAGAAGCTTTTAAGGCTGTTGGCTTAATTAACCAATAGATAAGATCAATTTAAAGTACATGTCGCTTGATAAATACATTCATAATTACTTCTATTATAGTTGCTATGTTTGCTTTGGTCAGTGTTGTTTGAATATCTGAATTGATTGGTTAGGAAAGCGCTTATTATAGCAATAGTTTTGCATTTCTTAGTTTGTGGTCTCCCAGTAGTGATACTGATACGGATGCGTGATACTTAGTAGCCCTGAAATTAAATTAATATTTTAACACGACGTTTGAAGTTTTAACAATCGTTTCTATTTGAAATAATAATTACCAGTCAGCGGGTATCTTTGAACATGAAAACCAAATTGTGTATTAAGCCATCATACTTTCTTTATAGTAATTAAAACCAAAAAAACAGCACATTTCAACTGTGTAGTACATAAACGTCACAAATTACTTTATCACGAGATATTCAAAACTAGGGCAGAATTAACGATAGTTGATTTTTTACGTATATTTTATATTCAATCAACTATCTCGCTAACCTTTCATTATAGCAATTTAACCTTTAATTAAAGCAATGTATCCAAAAAAAACATGACGGACGGTCGTTATTAACAACAAAACATAACGTTAACATAACAAAATCAGCACAACAATTTAACTACCAATTTTTTTATATTATAATGCCTTACGTAAATCGTTTCATTGCAATCGTCTCTTCCGCGTGAAGCGCCCAAAAGCGGCCGTTTCACGTTTTTTTTTAACCAAAATTGTTTAACACATAATTCAACATCAGATATGCAACAGTACCTTTGAATTCGTCCCAGTGTATCCTACGGTGTTCCTCACGAATGGTGGAATAATGTAATCCAATGAATCTTTTTGAAGCCAGAACAACAAACTATACCGAAACCGTGTAAAATGGGGGCAAGCGAAAAACAGCGACAAAGTTTAGTGGGACTGTTAGCTTCCGGCAGTGCGGCATGAATAACGAAAGAAAACAAAACCATTGTGAGGGAAAGCTATGACCGTTGCAAGGCAAAGTTTTCAACAGTGATGGAGGAAGAAAGAGGATTTATGGTAAACAATGGTAGAACAACGTTGAACAAGGTATGGGTTTGGTTGTTACTGTTTTGATTGCTCAATTTCTTGATTCTAATCGCGGACTGTGTCAGCGGCTGGTTGTTGTTCTTACAGAGGATTATCCGGGAAAGTATTATGCAAGATGTGAAAGCATGTATCTCCTCCTACAACGTGATTGAAAGGTTAATTCCTATTATAAGTGCAAAGATATGTCACATTACCCTACATCATTGGGTCATATTCATTATGAAAAAGTTAATGTTTTAATGCATTTTTTCATGCTCAAAATTGAGTAAAGTTTTAAAATTAAGTTCATGAACAAAACAACTAATGTGGTCAAGTTTAATAACGTACAAAAAAGTAACAAACTATACCAGCACTTCAAAACATCTATGAAGTTACGATGTAATTTTATACATAACTAGCTGAACTGGAAAACTTAGCTATTCCCAAAAAACTAAAATATTCTGTCTTTGCTTTATCACTTGGGATAATTGTGTCCTCACAGTATCCGATTTTCAAGTCTAAACAGCCAGACACCTTACACCAAGTGTAAAATTGCTGCATACAACAACAACAACAACAACAACAATAACAATCCTACTCTTTGTATGGAAGCTATAAAATTGCAATTAAATTAAGTTTTGTGTAACATTTGAACATGTTGTAAATGTACATTGAAAATGATTCAGCAGTTTTCTAGGTTGCTGGTAAGTGCTGCAGAAGTAGAAGTAATGTTACTGACAGAAGCTATATTGCTCGGTCCCGTGTGCAAGTGATCACAATTGTGGTCGTAGGACTTAGGGAAATCACTGAACATTTGGTAGGTTTGGCTGAAGTTGATCTACCACGTTCTTACGCACCGACGCAACCATCTACAAATGTGTCAATAGCTTCCAGGTGCTAAGCGCAATCATGTATTGTAATGCGTCTCAAACAACTACACACAAGCACACGATTCGACGAATGAATGGAAAGTGTTACATGTGTAATGAAATTGCCTTCCTAAGTCGGTATTGTCGTATCGAATAAGCTAATAGAAATGTCACACGTGACTAGCATTCAACAGCCGTTTCCCACCTTGCGCTAGCTTTTTGAGTTTCATTTAGATTAGTATCCTTCTGGTGGAGGTGAGAGCTAAGCTGTTGGAAGAGAACACATACAACCAGCTCGTCGGAGTATCAAGGATATGGTACAATTATACGGAACTGCTTAGGGTTGTCGAGAAAAATGAAAGGTGAAGCAATGTTCACCCATTCCACATCGATAGGAGCACTTAAAGCTCATTCTCCTTGTTGTGGTGGTCCAACCCATATTTGTCAAAGCTATTGAAACTGCACAATTCTATGCGGGTGTTGCGTATTGTATATTCGTAGTTTCCTCAAAAACAGCAAACAGATAGTCCTCATAGCTGCGTATGTGTCTGTCTCATTTCGGAAAAGGGAAAGGTGAATAAGCTATTCACAACATAACTTGATACATTCATGCTTTTTCCTGAAATGAATGATGAGAAGTCCATTTATTGCTAGGCATTGGGTATGTATAATACCGAACGCTGCAGACGCTTCAATAAAATGCCATTCGTAAGTTCAAACCTCGAATGAACCGTCTCCCATTTCAAGTACTGACTAGTAAAAAGACTGCGTGGCTCTTAAATCGGCTGAGTAGATCGTTACGCTGTTTAGTTTTAAATTTGATGATGCTACCCCTTAACAGATTATCTGTAATAGGAAATTGGTTAGTGTTTTCTTCACTTTACAACAACAAACTACAACAAAGGACAAAATGCTAAATTTATATCAAGCTAAGAATCTAAATTTTAGTAATTGAAACAAAACAACATACATAATAAGTAAAGTACAAACCATACAAATAAGTGAGTAAAGTAAAGTCTACGTTTAACTTCATTTATTCATATTGCACCAAGCACAAGAGAATGCAAGTTAAGTTTGTCCCAGTTCCTTGGACATCTATCGCATTTAACTTCCCAACGGGTAGGTTTGAATGTTTTTATTTTTCTTTAGTAAATCAGGCAAACACAATCATCCACTTGCTTTTAGGCCAAATATTCGCCACATCAGCATTCTTACCACAGCATTTGCTCAGAGCTTGTGCGTTGTTTCAGAGGAAACCCCTATCTATTTATCTATCCATCGCTTATTGATACATAATTGATATTATTATCACAATTCAATTCCAAATACACGGAAATGTCGTGCGGGAGAAGAGTGTTGTATTGTATTAGAATGCGTGACAAGGAATGTATCGATGCTTATTGTCCAAGCTGAACGGTTCAATTTGTGTATGTGTGTCTACGTATGTTTCAGGTTCTTTCCTGCCGCCCCGTACTCGTAAAAACAAAGAATAAAGTTCGAAGAGAAAACAAAATTTCCTCCATTTGAGGCTGTTGAGTAAGCTTACACAGCTTATATTCATGTTAACACGACATTTAAGGCGGGTAAGACGTTCGGTAATAGGAGAGCAAGCATTTTGAACAGGATTACTAGCAATAAACGGTGCGTGGTTAAGCACACGAGAATACAATTTGTTTATTTCTATCACCTTAATTATAATATGAATGATGATGTGGCTTATTTAGATAGTTCATGTTTACCGACATTGTGACAAAATATAAATATAAATATAAATATAAATATAAAACTTTGTCAAGCGGGTCATGCTCATACCGCAACAAATCTACAGTTGAAACTTAAGTTTTCAGACTGAATTTGTAAATATCAATCACGATTTAGCACGTTGTGCTGACTAGACAAGTCCAACGATCTATCGTTCATTGACTAACACATATAAAAACAACAAAGAGGACAAATTTAACACATGAAAATAATGCACGGAATCACATAGGTTATGTCGACTGAGTCATTTTTGTGTAGCAAACATGTATTTAAAGAATATTTTGTACAGTGATCAGTTCATGGTATGTGGACAAACCTACTAAAGATACATTGAACAGCATCTGTTGGGATATTAGCAACATCAAACATGTTTAAATCGTCAAATCTGGAAACATGATCATAAAAATATATACATGAACAAGCAAAAACAATAAACCTACCATCATCCTTCGTATGCTTGCGAAATTCGTTAAGCTGAATTGCTAACCCATAGGGAACGATAAATTTTATAGTTACAATGTGTTTCTCAGACATAAGCTCCTACATACCTATACCATGCCTCTGCCAGAATATGCGATGAATCTTCTCGCTAATGTTCAATCGGGCCAAATGTTTTGACAGAAAAATGATAAGTGAGGAAATCTTGGGGATTATTTTGCGCTGTAAATACGCTTGAATTGTTTCACAAGTATCGTTTTCAATATTCCAATACTTTACGCTTGCACAAAGGTTACCGGTATCGGAAAATACCGGTTGCTTGTTATGACGCAAATTTATGGTAATGTCTCAATAAAGTATCCCAGCTATCTGCAGAAAAGGTGCAAAAAATAATATAAAAACTTAGCCGATCTTATTCCAAACAATAGTTGAAGCTGGAACCGAAAAAACTTGTCTAATTTGGCGTAACGACGTACGTGGCCATGATGACCTTTACAGCACTCCTTGATTGATTGTACAAGGCATACGAATTGATAGTCATTTTTACTGAAGGACGGTACTGTCTGTTCCCGAGTTACGCGGTTCTCGACTTACGCGGATTTGGAGATACGGGGTTTACTAAATTTGACAATCAAATGTCAAATCAGTACAATTTCCTTCAATTTCATTTTTCCTAATAAACATGATTAACTTAAAGGTCAAAATAATCATAATGTTCTGTACGAATTGTATCAAATAAATGATAAAGTGTATAAGAGTACTAAATTAAATAAAAATCACCGAAAGATGAATTGTATTATGGCCGAAAACCGCGAAATTCGACTTACGCGGAATCCTCGGAATCGCACATACCGTGTAACTCGGAAGCAGACTGTACAGATAAAGCGAAACGAATAAAATTTTGGGCAAACTCAACTAATTTATTGTGAAAAGACATATGTCTTATGTATGGAGTCCTTCATTCTTGTCCAAAATTTGGTCTATAGTTCTTAATTCATTTATATTTTAATTTATTTATTTATTTTAATAGTTTCATAAGATTTTGATTCTATCCAGCAACTTTAACACTTTGACCGCACGGCCTGGTGTCACAGTTATTTGGGTGCGCACGTAGCGCATGAGCGGTTTCGGACACTCCTGAGGCAGGCCAAGACCGCAAAGCGGTTGTAGCGCCGGATAAGTAAGTAGCGCATGACAAGATCGCGATGAGAGCGACAATTTCTCGTGCGACAGTTATCACTATTTTGTTTCATTGCGATAAACGGTGTAGCGCATGTCGTTCTCGCTCTTTTTTCCTCTCTCATTCGTGTCTGATACAAAACTGAGCCAAACCGTCATACGTTTTCATTTGACGCGGCGCTTGAAGTGTTAAAACGCTTTATGGAGGCGCCCCATGGAGGCGCATGGTATGTTTCATATATCTATTAGTATCGAAGCTTCTGGGCCTATCAAAGTGAAAAAAAATTATACTATCTTGAATATTTCTCCATAAATTCAGTTAAATATATTATATTTCAGATATTGTACTATCATATATCTAAGCCAGTCTTTACTACGGGGCCCATACGAGGCTTGAACGGGAATGTTATTAGGTCGTGCGAGTTGACGACTGTACTGCGCCCTTTCGTTGTTCATGTGCATCAATTATTTGATGACAAACTTCACATGCACTGTATGCGATTGTAAAACACAACAATTAAACAAGAAAATCATACCCCCTAGCGTAAAAATATGATTTTGATTTATGTTTTCATTGCAATAAATCGTTATCCTTTACATTACAAGAATATAGTGCGTAGAATTTTGAATTTAATTTCAAATTACATTCAAATTTTGTCGGCACGATATCTACCTCGTGCAGATCAGCAGCCGTAATGTTTATTTAACACTCTGAGCGCTATGTGTCTCGTTATGGAATCACAGCTTTGTCCACTCTCATTCTCTTTGATTGGTCTCTCAGCAACTCTCTGCAGAGCGTATAGCAGCGGTATAAAAGAGAGAGCGCATATTGCAGAAGCTGCATTGTACGTGAGGATCGGAAAGAGAGTGAACGACCGTAAGCCTATGAAACGCTCTCATCGCTCTTTCATCTTGCACTGTGTTCTCCGCAAAAAGCTAATGCTAAATGCCAGAGCCCAGAGTGTTAAACAACGAGCTGTCAAAGGCAGCTCGAATCACTTACGAGGAAAACGCCAGATGGCGCTGTAAAACAGATAAGGACAAAGAAATCCCAAGGGCAAAACAGCTAGCTTATCAAAAATTTGGCCAATTAAGACTAAGTTCGGCAGCAATCGCGAAACAGGGTTAAGTGAGGTCAAAAATTATCAACTGATTGAAAATAGGCGCCATGAAAAAGTGAGAAGCAAAAGTCAAGCGATAGAAGACAGACGAATTTTTAAACTGTGTGGCAAAATAAAGTCCAAATAAGCCAGTCCTAAAAAAGTCTCACAGCTACTCAACACATCGTTACCAGGCGTAACAACATATACGAATGGTATTTAGCGAACATGAACATTAACATCACATCTGCATGAAACATCAATTTGCCTTGCACCTTCTCACCACCAACTTCCACCCATCAATTAAATTGCAGTTCGTAACTCGAAATGGTTCAAAAAAAAAATAACTAAAATGTGCAAAACGTGCCAGGTCATGTAAATTGTAACAAACATCATGCTATTCCCTATTGCTCAACAAACAGTGTTTGGTCAAATCCTGACCTTGTGCGGGATTGTAGGCAACAAGCAACGTAGAGATCTCGAATCAAGTCGTTTTAGTCACAGAAGGTCCGTTTAGGTTGTATATGTTTGATTAGGCAAAAGAAACAAACTCGCTCAACTAAAGTACTTGCCATCGTTTGTCCAACCCTTACTGTATGCCTAACGGCAAATTAGTTCAACCTTGAGCGGTATGTATGCTGTGCGTACGCTGTAACCGAAGTGCATTCGAGCAAGAATAATCAAATAGAGCAAATGTGTGCTACTACCAATGAGGAGCTACTGTGAACGTGCTTCCAGCTACAATAACCTGTACAACTGGATGCATATTTGCCATTGTTAATAAAGCATGTGTGTCCATCAGTGCATTGCACATAATAGATTGATTAGTGCGTAAGCGATTTTTAATTTTTCCAATTTCTTCCTTAAGGTCGATTTAAACCCTGAATTAAAGGGGCATTTTTAAAATTACCTTTTAATCGTAGTACGGTAGTGACGATATGGCGCTGGAGAAGTGAAATTTGAATTCTGAAATACCACTATTTGTTAATATCAAATTTATTATATGATTATTTAGCAAAACACTCATTATTTATTTAATCAAATATTAATCGTATGTTGTTATAATGTGTTATCCATCGCTACAACCGCTTTGCGGTCTTGGCCTGCCTCTGGAGTGTTCGAAACCGCTCACGGTCTCGTTCCTTCGTCTGCAAGTCTGTTATTGCGGCCTTAATGGCGGACATCTCCACGCCATCTTGCCACCTCAATTTGGGCCTACCACGCCTATTCTGTCTTTGTGGACGGTCTAAAAAGACTTTACGGGCTGGGTCGTCCGTTTCCATGCGTACAAAATGGCCAGTCCACCGGAGCCTGTAGAATGACCGGTTGGCAGCCAGCATCCTTGCGCGCAACTCAGCTTCCATGCTATTGTCGTTGCTGACCTTTAACCCAAAATAGGCGCATTGTAGGACGAGTTCAAAAGTGCCTTTACCTATCTGTACGTCACGCCTTCGTAGGTTTTGATTATTTATTGGTAGGCCCCTGAAGTTGCCACCATCAGTTTGGTCTTTGCCTCGTTTATCTTAAAAAAAAAATCTGGTTCTCTGCCACCTGATCGATCTCCTACATAGGAGAGCCGCAGACCAATGATGTCTTTATTATCAGCTTATTCCAGGATCCGGCTTGGCTTATAGAAGATGGTTCCCGTAGTCTCCACCCTCGAGTCGCGGATGGCTCTCTCTAGCGCCAGGTTGAATAAGAGACAAGCAAGCCCGTCCCCCTGGCGCAGACCTTTGGTGGTAGTAAAAGGTCCTGAGAGTTTTCCATCCACCCTCACCTGGCATGTGACGTTGGTCATAGTCATTCTAACTAGCCTTATCAGTTTGGCCGGGATTCCAAAAGAGCTTATAGCGTCATACAGTTTTACCCTGGCTATGCTATCATATGCGGCTTTGAAGTCTATGAAGAGATGGTATGTGTCGTTTCTGTATTCAGACATCTTCTCCAAGATCTGCCGCATGATGAAGATCAGTGGTTGATTTTCCGTTTCAGAATCCTCTTTGATAGTTTCCGACTATCTCTTCGACGTGCGGGACAAGACGAGCCTGAAGGATCAAGGAGAATATTTTATAGGCGGTATTCAACACCGTGAGCGGTTTCGGACACTCCTGAGGCAGGCCAAGACCGCAAAGCGGTTGTAGCGCCGGATAAGTAAGTAAGTAGTATTCAACACCGTAATACCCATGTAGTTGTTGCAGTTTTGCGTTGCGTATATTGGGTAGATGATGCCGAGATTCGAATCACAAGGCATCGATTCGCTATCCCACACCTCAGTATCCCTCATTGATGTTTTAACATTATGTAGATTATAATAAAACTATATAAAAAAAAACTATCAGCTGGTCTCGTAGTACAGTCGTCAACTCGTGCTACTTAACAACATGCCCGTCATGGGTTCAATCCCCAAATAGACCGCGCCGCCATACGTAGGACTGACTATCCTGCTATGGGGGGGAAGCAATTAGTCACTGAAAGCCAAGTCCACAAGTGTGTACAGGCAGGCCTTGACCGACATCGGTTGTTAAGCCAAAGAAAAAGAAGAAGAATAAAACATCAACATTTCACCAGGCGACTTCACTTTCACGTTCACTCGAACTGTAACCAAGGCTTTAGTATCAAGGGCGCTTGTCACTGTGCAGGTGTTTGAAAAGCATATTTTGCTTTTTCCCTCCGACATGGAGCTTTTTCCAGGAGCAGTGTCCCATAAGAGTGAAAGACCCGTCCGAAATTTGTCAACGCAATCGAATTGCAATCCAGCATCGGTGAATGGAAACCATTAGCATTATAGAATCGCTGTCAACTTGTCAACGCCTACTTTCAAACAATACTATATCTCGCTGAAAGAGACTATTATATACCTGAACAAAACTAAAACTCGCTGAACATGTCTAAATAATCCTCGAAAACCCTGTAAAATAAAAAAAATATCATCAGTACGCACACAACAGAAAGCCAGAAAGTTTTGGTAGTACAGAGAATCAGATGAAGGACAGTGCATTTCAATGAATACAAAATATCAAGTCACTCTTCCATATCATCTTATCAACCTAAACACGGTGTATAACAGCATTGTATGTCATAGAAATCAGCCATTTAGAAGGTTATAGGTCGGAATCAAAGACTTGTGCAGGGATGTGAAGTTACTGTTTTTTTTTTCTTTATTTTTGTAGAGCCTCTTTCAATCGGTAGATTAATGACAGATATTTTGCCAAATCAAATTCTTTTCTATTTGGCAAATGGTAGCATGAGATAGAACACTCATGGCAAGTTTGACTAGCATCCGACACCTATGTCACAAACACTTTCAATTTTTTTAAACGCTACTTTAGCTACAAAATACGACAATATTTTACAGTTCAACAGTACACGGTTACTAAACTTTCAGTTGGGTGTGTGTACATCAAGTACAAAATCAAGAGAAATGTACATTAATAAGTATTGATTTACGTACTAGGATAAAACCTACCCTGAGGAAAATAACTTTATAGGATTGCATCAAACTAAAATAGGTTTACCCAGGGATAATGAATAGGTGCGATTTTCAAAGTTTGCATGAATCCTGTGTGCGAGAACTCTTCTTCAATGTTTTATGAAACATGGTATTTCTATTCATCCGACAAAACTGTTCCTTTGAAGAAGGTACACAGTTTATTGAAGTGGCTAAATTGAATCATGGTTTCCTTCGCCACCTTACCACCCTCACTCCGAGAGGTCCTGACGAACAATATTGGAATTACTATCTGTCATCATTGAATTTGAATGTCTCCTGGGGCAATGGAAAATCCAAATGTTAGAGATACTGGCCAATTCCTTCCTTGTACGAACGTTGCATCAAAACTTTCGTGATGTATCTGAAAAGAAAATGTGCCTTACCTCCCACACCCAGCAGTACAATGCAGCAAATCTAATCAATTTTTCAAATTTATCCTAACTTAATCAACTAAACTACCTTACGATTAGCATAACCTTTACCTACTTTCCTACCTCAATCTAGTGTTGTGTGTGTGTGTGTGTGTGTGTGTGTGTGTGTGAAAGAATGAATAAAACCTATCCATATTATCGAAGCAAAACTTCTGAAACGATTCCTAATGAAAAATAGAAAAGTTATATTTGCATTCTTCCTGCTGCAACAATTTTGATGATACTCACCAAGGTGCCTGCGTAAATATCTACCACAGCATACTGTGATCAAGTTTAAGAACTTAAACGGGTATGATTTAGACCATTTTGTTTGTTATTCACCTTCTTCACATTTCTTGCAGTTTCCTCATTTAATCCATTATGGTGCGTTCCTTAATAGAATCGTGGTTGCATGATTTGCTAGCATTTTTTTTTCATACACCAAACGACTAGCTAGAATTATGAAGCTGATATGCGAATTTATGCATCTTCTACCTAGCGTAACGTTCTACACGGACATGCTAGCCAATACAGACATACATGGCCCGATAGACAGTCCTTGCTACGGGAGAGATGGTCCATGGTAAGATTGAACCTATGACGGACATGTTAATGAGGCATACAAGTTGCCAACTGTATCACGAAACCGCTCTTATTGCAATCCAAAATTTATGCAGAGTCAATGTAGTATAAACAAATGCACGATGGAATTTGAATGGTTTGCTTGACAAAATTCTAAATGAGACGTAAAAATAGAAGAAAGAAACCTTTCAGGCGAATGGTAGAACATTATAAAAGGTAAAACGATTTTTTGTGACAGCTTACTTACAAACTAAAATCTTGAAATAGATACTTTGCCATGCAGGGACATGAAAAGGAACAAATGAAAAATTCCCCATAAAGTTAAATAAAACTACGCATGAAAAATGCTGAATAAATTGTCACGGAATGACTCAAAGACACAAAGTGAGTTAAATATTGCCACTAATTAAATAGAAGATGCTGTGAAAGATGACAGCTGCAGTCATATTTTTTTACTCAAGAGAATACATTACAAGAAAGGCAAAGTTGCAACGAGAAGCTCAATACATTTGTCATATCAATGAACAATTTTTTTTTCCATGTTTTGAAAAAATGGGTAAAAAACATACTTGGTAAAAACAAAAGAAGCTACTGATCCTATTTCGTAAAATACCCAAAACTGATGAACTTTTACTGCTGTTTCGGTCATATTCCCATGGTGAACATGTTGAATGGCCTACTTCGACTTTCCATTCTTATATTCAAACTTCATTCAATCCCAATGAACAATCTTCATAATATTGTGGCAATCAACATTCTTCTCCTTCCATTTTGGCGTGAATATGCCTATATGACTATAAATGTGTACAAGCCAGCTTATACATGCTTTCGAGACTTATTTAGTGGTGAGCTGGATAGGAAATCCTTGCTACAGCCTCATTAAGTCACTAAAACACTAATTCATCATTTACGTGTTCTTTATCAATTTGATAATCAATGCTTTCATTCATACAATTGTTGACGATTCTCGTTTGACAAAAACATCGTTGTCGTTTTTCGTTCAATGAATCGCTATGTCATGGATGAGAGTGCTAATACAAATGCAGGACCAAGGATACAAAGTTATTCAAGTAATTCGCATCTCAGAACAATTCACTGATCAATATCCTCTAACTAAAGAGTGAAAAAGTAACACACTATAGTGAGATAATTGAAAATGAAAACCTTTTTGTAAACTTTGTTGGAAAACTAATTGAAAACCACCCGTTAGAATGAAACGAGCGTGCATTGGTGATAATAAAACAATTGGACTCATATGATTTCTTTAAGAAGTCTTCGGCCTGATATACTTGTCATCGTTACAGCTTACACTGTTTGATCATCGTGTGTTTTGATCTAATTTTCCAGACTGTGGTCGTATCGTAAGATGCACTAATGCAGTCATTTTACATAAAATGCAATCATTTTACATAAAATAGATGATGAGCGTAAGCAGTAAGAGGCGGACTCTTATCTCACTACAGGGGTTACAATAAAAATGTATTATCTATGTATTATTATAATACAGCGGACGCTTTTTACTATTCTTTCCAAAAACAAATAGCTATACCGTGTAAATTTTGATGTCACGTTCTGGGATGAACTTCACAGCTACATTACGAAATGTTCCAGCCGTACTTAAACTTTTCCAGCATAGACAATTTGAAATGCATGACGAGTCATCTCTTTTAAATCATATTTTGACATTTTTTGGTTCTGTTTTGCCTTAAGAAGGCCATTCAAAAAATATTGCATTGCGACTGTGATGCGTATATTACCAGGAGACAGTGTTGTTTCAGGTTTTCTTCTTGCTGGCATATTTCTATACTACGAAGTTTATCAGCTCAAACATTTTTAAACCCCTTGAGATATTCTTTGAGTCTCTTAAAAGTGTCATAATAAACATGTTTTTTATATTTAATGAGGCTGAGCTAAAATTTGAGCTCTATTTTGCGTACCAATTTGAAAAAAAAAAACGTATACACTGTGCAAAACGTAAAAGGTTATGGCGGTATGAATAAAATAAAGCGATGTGCAATATGGTTACAATTATTAGTCATTATATATTTTGCCAACATTCTGTTTTATAAACTCAACTTTTTGAAGTAATACTTTCTATGAAATAATCCTCTCCACTAGATTAAACTAAACTTGTCCTATTCAATCCACAAACGGATACTAAGGTGATTCAATTGAACTACAGAAGATGAAAGATATAAGCACTAAAGCTCTAGTCGAAGGCAAGGAGCAAAAAATAGTAACGAATTAATGGCACATTTGATAATGAGAACTTCGATCTAAAGATATGAGCCGGACTGAAGATATGAGATTAATCTAATCTCATCAAACTTTTCTTTCCCCTCGGTTACTGTGCATGTATTCTATCATCATCAGAAAAACAAACCCTTGTCTCTGATGTTTACCGGTGCTATCATTTCCTTTGCTGTAAATTCACAGAAGCGTAATGGGTAATACGTGGAAGATAGAAACCCAATTTGGAAAAGAAAATGAGGTAGTATTCAATACATAAGTCCCAACAGCGACCAACGCAATAGATGAGTTTTTTTCCTGCTGGTCGGATGATTGGCTGAGGTTTGCTGATGAGAGAGAGTGAGAGATAAGAGGACCATCAGACTCATACCCTAGCCATTGAAGCGAAAAGCGCATCTAGTTCTGGGTAGCACAGGGAACATGTAATTTATAATTCATAAAATGTATTCCCACATCCAATTAATATCGAAATAGATATGATAGCAAGTTCAATAATTATTTTTCTGAAGGCTTGAGAGATGATTAGCCTTGGTAAGTTGATGCACCGAGAGATGCGGAGAGAGTATAGAGTAGCATTTAGGAATGGAAAGTTTAAAGCTATTTTTTCTCAGTGCTTTTTCAAGGAGGTTATCAATACAGCGTCCTAATTACAATGACCTTAGATGATGCAATAGATTATAGCAGAAATCAATACCTCTGTGCCTTAATACTCATTTTGCTACAGATTATTAGATTTAATTTGCATTAGTATTAGCCCATGCTTTATATTCATCTTATTACAGATTATTGGATTTAATTTACATTAGTACTAGCCATATGCATGCGAAGGCCATTCATAGTCAGTCTCTCTTGGTATCTTGACGTTTCTGTTTTTGTTTCTTCCCTTCTGCTGTATATCCCCTCTCTAAGAATTCGCGTTACTAAATATGCTTAAAACGACAATGAATGAAAACAACATGAAAAAATGAAGTATCAGAATGACGTGGAATAACTTCTAGCACGCGGTGCATGCAACTGTTTAACAGTTCCAAGTAACTGTTTTAAAAAGTAACTTGAAAAACCCTGCATGATTATGATTATGATTATAACTATGATTATTATTGTTCAAAGTATATTTTGATAATTACTCTTATAAAGCTCATAAAACCTTGAACAAAAGTTATAAATACACTTTTTATTAAATCGTTAAAAATATGTTTCTATAAAACCTTCGTAGAAAATGTTATTTGCATTTTTGAACGGTTTTTAAATGCATTGGTTAGCACAAAAACCCTGTTTTTCGAAGTGTCTTTATTGTTTGTTTGTTTGTTTTTTTTTATTACGGCCTGGCCGTATTAACCCCTTTCGAGGAAGTGTATTTTGAAGTGTCTTTATTGTCTGTGAACGACTATCCATTTCGTTTGTTTACCACCTGATGAGTATGATCCAAGCTGCACTCTAAGGGGTATGAAAATTTATAATATCTTCGAAAACCTTATTCTGTTCGATCTGACTGGTTTTTAGTCGCTGAAACGAAAATTCATCCAAGAAAAATATTGTGTGTTTTATATTATTATCGTAGTATATTATATTATATATTATTCTTGCTCGTAGTAAACCCCTTAGTTGTTATCAGCGAATATGCTCATAGTATAGGTAAGTTTACAAACTATAGGTTCTATTAGAGTTCAAAATTATCAGTTTATCTCGTTGAAATTCGATGGTATCGACATTTTGTAATGATATTAATATTTCCTAGTTACGTGACAAAAATATTTATTATAAAAAAGTAATAATTCAATTATATATATATTATGACGTTATTAACAGCATCGATTTCCCGTAACAAAATTGGCCAATACTGTGTTACTACAAAGCGTAGATTACCTTTGAGATACATATTTAAAGTTTGTTAAACGGTCTCGATTTGTCATGTAGCAGTATGACGTGATTTAGAAACCGGTTCATACCAAGCCTCTATAAGCAACACATTAGTAGCTTATAAAGTTAAAGTTGTATATACCATAGTGTCGTACTGCTCTAATATCAATCAAATATTTAATCACATTCAGCAGTCAATTTATTAAAACCTGCACTAAGTTTGCTATAAAAAAAGGTACAGTTGATAACCGTTTTAATGCTAAAAAGATGGAAATAGATAACTTAATGATAAAAAACGTACTAGAAATGATTAGGGCTGTAAGATTGGAAATGTCAAAACCATTGTTAGCCATGGAAAAAAATCAATAAAAACGACAGCCTACAGTTACTAACAAGCAATCTTCTGGTGATAAAATCATCTCGCTAAGTAACTAGTTTGATAGAAAAACGAACATGTCCACGACTAGTAAATGAAAAGTTCCTTTCTAGAAAAGAGCGCAATTCAACCACCACTAGCTGCAAAATCTCATCTCTTCTACATGTGTGTGTGTGTAAGTGAAATTTGGTTTGAATCCAATTAAATTAAGTACGAGACTGCACGAGGGTTGTTCATTCCGCTTGTTATCTTCTCCGCTGTGCCTTGTTTCATCAACACCACTGGCTTTTTTCACTAAAACAGAACTGAAACTGAATAATCCATTGCATTGTGCGGAGTAAGTATGAAGGAAAAACATTCTTTTTTCGCCATCTTCCAAAAAGAATAATAAAAACAACAAACAACAGTATTGGTGAAACACTCGTGTTCTAAAACCACAGCTCATCAGCCACAAACAATCCTGGACAGGATTACAATTCGCGTTGAGCGGGAACAATTACTCAAGTGATAAAAACTCCCACGTTCGAACTACCACACTTCCGTTCGATTGGATTCAATTATTAATTCAGTACACTTTTCCATACAAAAATATCTTGTAGCACATACATACATACACGTACTAAAGTGTTTTTAACTTTTCAATCGTTGTCAGAGCGTGACTAAAAAATAAATTATTGTTCATCTGACGTGTCGCGAAATCCATGATCAATTGATCCATTTATCTAGCTACAATGTGACATAAAAAAGGAACATGGACACAAACACATGATAATCTTGCTAACTCATGACTTCTTGGATATTCGAGTATACGAATTCGAGTATGGACACATGACAGACATGTCGCAATCTAAAATTATTTGCCATTCCCAGACGAGTAACCAAACGCATATCAGTTACATCACCACAAGAGCAAAAATATGATGAATTGTAAATGATACGCCTTTGAAAAAACTAGCAGGTTGTATTGTTTGTTATTGATTTTTAATTGTTATTTTGCATTTCATTTGTTCTAGCTTTCTGTTTTGTGAAAATTTTATGGACTAATCTTATAAATATTATTATGTATACATTTTATATATATTACTCTTATGAATATACTGTATATATTACAGTAACATACTTAGTTTTATTTTTGTTATATATTAATGCCATGGCACAGTCTATCGCTGTGAAATCTTTTTCACCATTCATATAATACAACATAAAAATTGGTACTGCAGTGCAGTTTTTCTAACGGCGGAAACTGGTGTCAATATTAGTCAATACAATGCAATGCAATAAATCAGAGGCCACTGATTACAAACATTACAAAGACACACTGATTACAAAGATAAACATTCACAACAGTGGCATAGACAATACGGCAGAGAAATGTTGTATTTTGGTTGCATTAAAAAGTGAAATAAGATGAAAACTATTTCAGGATTGTTAAAATCAAAGTCTTTGAAAGAGAACAGGTCGAAACGTTTAGAGTAAATTGACAGAAAGCCATGGGAAAATTTTGACAGTTAAATTTAACATTGTTTATGTTTAGCGATGGACGTTGCTATGGAGTGAATAGGAATTTTGTACAACATTTTGCACTCATTTCTTATTAGAATATTACAAGAACTAAAATCCAGGTAGAATATCATGGCTCATACAATCCGAGGATCTCTTTTATCATTCGACGTCGGGTTATAAGCAGAAGACGGTATGCATATTGTACTTTTGTGTGCCGAATCGATGTTTCATTTTACTCTCTTTGTTAAAATGAATGTAAATAGGACTTCTGTTACCCAATTGGAACATCTAAAGTGCTGTTTTATGCCTGTTAAACTTTTCGTTCTTCCAGCATGACCGTTGCAAACGGTAGTGATTCGTGGCCACTGAATGGCAAGCAATGAGGTTAACTGTATACAGAGTAGACTGCAATTACTTCTCCTTTATTCTCCAGAAGTGATTGACCGCAAGAAATTTAACCAATATAATCTTCCTAATAGTAAATTCGTCCACTTTTCCACGTTAACTTTTAGCCGTTTTTTGTAAACACTTTTTCATGAAACTGTCAAAAGCGAGCTGAAAATGGCAACCTAGCAACGGGCTTTGCATCGACCTGTTCTTCTTAATAGATCTTAGTTAAGATGCTCAAGAAGCGCTATGAGAAACCGTGAAATGATATCAGGAGACGAACAAAATTACTAGTCATATTTGGCTAGATTGTTGAGTTTGAAGCATTGAGTATTGGAACATTCAGGTGAACCGTTTAATGTGGTAAAATTTATTCGCAACTGTATAACGTCTACCGAATCGTTAGTACAGCGTCGACTAACGAGATTTGGGTTCGTTTTTGTCTTGTCCATCCTTGTCTTGTCCATCCTTGTCTTGTCTTGTCTACCCTTCTGTGATTTATAGCAACCATTCCATCCGTTTGTTCCACTTACTTTCAAGTTCCAAATGGGCATGTATTGCAAACAGCGAGGAAGAATAAATTACATTTTCTATTAAAATTAGATGCAAGATGACTTCCAAAGAGCTAGAGTAACTCGAAATATCACCACCACTAGCATCATTCTTCTTCTTCTTTGGCTCAACAACCGATGTTGGTCAAGGCCTGCCTGTACCCACTTGTGGGCTTGGCTTTCAGTGACTAATTGATTCCCCCCCCATAGCAGGATAGTCAGTCCTACGTATGGCGGCGCGGTCTATTTGGGGATTGAACCCATGACGGGCATGTTGTTAAGTCGTACGAGTTGACGACTGTACTACGAGATCGGCCACCACTAGCATCATTACCAGCAGTGAAAATGTAGAAGGCCCAGCACAATCCAATGTTCGAACCTAGGCATAGAACAAGAAATCCCTGTGTGCCAAATAGTGGTTCTTTTCGTCGGATTTTCTTCAAACATGTCTCGTGGAGTGTATCAAAGTGGCTTTAATCTCCTTCGTCTTCATCTGGTGAAATATACCCACACGACGAAAGAGCCAGCCATTGGATTTGGATTGGAGCCGAAGGGTGTACAAATCATGTCTTAGGAATTTAGCCTAGCAAATGAACTTGTGTTGGGGTATATTGCCTAAGTTCTTCAAAAAGATGACCCATCATATTACTGTACGCTATTATTTTGATATTGTCATTCTTTCTCCATGCACGCTGTATAAAGTATGCTCTTTAGTAAAATACCGGTGGTGGTAGGAATCGTCCTTTTTCACAACTGAATATATTTATTTCTATTCCTGATTTCTTCCTTTCTTGAAGACAAAGAATTGCACCCTGCAGGAAACTGTTATATTTTTTCTACGAAAACGTACAAAACCAGGTATCCTCAATACCTCTTTATCCGTGGAGTTAATTGATAGGGTTTTAAAGGAACACCAGGCTTCAACACTTTGGCGGCCTTATGGTAAAATGCCGATTCTGCAAAACTTTGCAATCGGTTCAGCAATTGTTGGAATTCCTGTATCAAAGTGGAGAAAAAGACAGCAGGAATGCTCAATCTAATTAAATACATTCCCATATTGCACTGTGCTTTGATGAAATTTCTGGATTTTGGAATCGGATCACAGCTGCAAATAATTCATTCATCCGTATGAGGAGAAATTTACCGCATTTTTCGTGCCATTTTGCCATCACATGCTCTTTTATCTAGTTCCTTTTTCTCGTGTATCATCAATACTAACTAGCCCAGAAGTCAAATGCACATTTCCATTTTAATTTAATAATCACTTAGTATACTACTTTAAGCCGGTCTCGTAGTACAGTCGTCAACTCGTACGACTTAACAACATGCCCATCATGGGTTCAAGCCCCAAATAGACCGCACCGCCATACGTAGGACTGACTATCCTGCTATGGGGGGAAATCAATTAGTCACTGAAAGCCAAGCCCACAAGTGGGTACAGGCAGGCCTTGACCGACAACGGTTGTTGAGCCAAAGAAGAAGAAGATACTACCTTAGTCGGCATGAAACTAAAACAGAAAAAGAACAAATCATTCCCATATCACATTCACTTTGTATTTTCCAAACAGATTTTTATTGACTTATTTCTCATGCTACAAAGTAAGACCAGATGCTCTTTTCAATGTAACTCTTTACAAGTGCATTTTTTGTTGTGGTAAATTATTGAACGAAAGAGTGAACATTTTATAAACGTCAACCAAAGCTATAAGCTTAGTTTAGAGTACTAGTTCATGATTTGCCGTCTCACTCAAAACATTCCAACCTGCCACGCACACGCCCGAAACGATGGGACGCTTGAATGCCTTTGCATTTCGAGATGGTCATTTGAAGTTTAATTGAATTTGATTTTAATTAAAACCCAGAAATTTACTCCAGCACTTGCGTGAACTGAAAGGCGGCAAACGACGGACAAACCGATTTCGTTACTGATACCGGACGTCTCTATAGTAAAGGAGACTGTAGTGTTACGTACGCTGAACGGGGATGAACCGGAGGTGTTACAACTTTCCGGCCGGAAGCATTTTTCGTCGGGTTAGAAAAGAGAAGTCCATGAAGTAGAAGGCAGTTCAGGTTGCATTTCCTTTAGCTATTGTTTTCAGCTCCAATCAGGTAAAATCAGTGTTAAAAGGCGGAAATTAAGCGGAAGCGAAAGCCATCCTTCCCAACTCCTACAGCGCTTGAAGAACGGATCGAAAACATTGGGTTGGAGTTTAGTCGTTGTACCTTCAATAATGTTCTTCTGTTTCTACCTTTTCCTTTGGATTTCACAGCAGAGTGTTTCTCAATCTGTTCATTCCTAAGGTAGCTGTTTCGTGAACGTGAGTTGTAAACTAACGAGTTGAAGAATTATATCTCTACTAGGTAAACTAACATTCTTCCCTCATCTCTCAGTTTAAAGTTTTTTTACCGAACCGTCAGCTATGTTGCGATATGCTAGGGAAATCAAGTTTGAAGTTTTTCGCTTACCTTCCGAAGACTTGTTAAACCCTTAAACAGTGCCACAATTTTTAGACAATGCACAACCCCTAAATAAAAAACTGCCAAAAAGTTAATAAAAGAAAATAATGCTGGCACACTCTGCAAACCATTGCTTAAAAAAAAGATGATGTGCAGAATGTATCAATATCATTACTGTATCTCCCTCCCCTTCCCCCACGTGACGATTCAATCGAAACGGAGATCAAAACGCACAGCCAGAGTCTCAATCACAGCACTGTAACTAAATTATTGAAATATGCTTTCATTTATAGATAGAATAGGTAGCATGTCATCTAAAAAATGATTTTTTTGTTCATTTGTTCATTCCACTCGCGCATCTCACATGAAATATTTATTCCCTTTTTTTAAAACCTCGCATATTAAGAATGTGTTTGCAACACATTTGTTCAAACTATAAGACTGTTTGTAAATTGATTAGACGTTGATGTATAAGGAGGAAAACCATGGGACAGCACACACTATAAAATAATTATTTTCAATTATATTGTTGATATAAGACTTCACGCATATAAAACATCCAACAGCATCATCAATTTTACTACCAACGGGATGCTAAGCTGCTCATAACTGCACTGCTTTCTCAATCGTCTCACTTGTCTCCCATTCACAAGTAAGAAATTTTTTTCTCGACACCAACAAATAATAAAAGTATCGTCTAAGTGTCGTACCTTGTTGTTGCTAGTGCTCCAACAATTTGACAATAAATGTGTATACACGAAATCGTGCATCCTATTCAAGCAAATCCAAACGAATACGTAATTGAAAAAAAAGAAACGCTCAAAGATCAGACCTCTTGCAACGTACTACGATGCAGCTAGATGGATGTAGCAGAGAGCCAGGAAAAGTCTATTTTTTCTCGTTTTCTTTTTCTTCTATTATATGTAGCTTCGCATACTCGAAACAGCAGTTATGCTCGTATTCTCATCCTCGACTGTTAGTTGACCAAGACCTCAACACACTGACGATCTTTCGTCTTATTTCTTTGCAGTCACAAATATTCCTCAGACGTTCCGTGAGTCTGATCACACAGATCCCACTCCTGCACGGTTTAATAACAATAGATGGAAGGAATTTTATTATGCAAATATTCGAGGTAGCTCGAGGACACGCTCAGAGGTGAGTGTGAGAACAAAAGGGATATATTGTCGAGTGCATGAGCGGAACTGGCATACGTTGCCAAGGGAAGTGGAAGCCATGAAGTTGAGGACGTTAGAAGAATCATCACCATCATCTTCATTGCAAAATTGCACAATAGAGTAGAGGGCAATAGAGGTCGATGAGACAGAACGGAGCATGTGTGCCTCCTTCATGTAGAAATCGTGCATGTGTGTATTTGAGGGAGTTTAGAAGGAATGAAAGTTTAAAAAGAATATCAAAAATGAGAAAGGCAGGCAAAGAAACAGACATTTAATCAGAAAGCATGATGAAGCGAGAAAGACTTTTAGAAGCAAAGAGAAAAACGAGAGAGAAATATATAAAAAGAGGCCAAAAAAATACTAGTAAACACAAGAAAGTAAGTCAACTTTGACATTGTTTGATGAGTCACCGTCGATGAGCGATTACGACACTTTTATGCAAAATGGAAAAAGGTAAATTGGTGAAAATAGTGTATAATCTAGGATGGCCTACTCAACATTCTCAAAAAGAAGATGCTCTATGAGAATTCTATTAGAAAGCCTTAGAATTGTTAGTTTTATACCCGACAAGTACAATGCGATGATGTTGGTAGTTTGACCATGTTTCTTCCAATCTAAGGTTTTTTTTGTTGATAACATAGCACTCAGAAATTTTTATCAACTTCAGTTTCTTTCAACTTTTTTTTCATTTTTTCTTGACTGTCTGTGTGTGGTGTGAGTAGAAAATATAGGTCCTTTTTTACTAGAAGGCCTATTGGTGTAGGTAATGTGCGTGTGGATCACCTAACAAATGAATATGTATCCTTTCATATAACTCGATGAGACGTGAGCTGAAATCTGATGTACGCAACACCTCCGAATCCCTTTTCGAGCAATATCGATGTGACACGGATTACTAAACAGGAGAAAAGAAAATTAAATTTGAAATACTTGCTTTAAAAAAACTGCTACTAATAAACTATATTTTTTAAGAAAAAGGAAAACATGCGATCTGCCATACTGAAACATCAAAAAACTTGTATTATTATTATTATTAATATTATTTTAATAATAATAGTTATTATTATTATTATTATTACTATTATGTCTATCTGTACCCACCAGTGAAATGAGCTTGACTTTCACTGATTTATTGTTACCATAGTAGGATAGTTAGTCCAACGTATGGTGGCGCGGACTATTCGGTGTTTGAACCCATGACATGTTGGATCCTAAATTAGTCGATCTGAATTCTATATTGAATAGTGTCCTGGGTCTTAAAATCCTACAGGGAGCCTAAAAATTCAATTTACCAGGAATCCACTAATAAGTTTGTGTATAAATAAGCACTGTGCCGTCTTTCTTCTATATTGCAGAGGTTTGAGTCCAAATAACAGCACCTTGTAGGGTAAGGGGGACAAAGAGAATTACGTGACCACGGGATACGATAAAACAATGAATGAGTAAGCTTACGCTGAACCGATTTTAGCCTATCTATTGAATATTGCTGTTCTGAACAAATTCTGAAGTAGGACGGACAATTGCACAAACCAGAGCTTTTACATTGAATTGGATCCTTAAAGTCTATCGCAACACGCAAAAAGAAGCCTAATAAATGGAAAGCGTTTGATAGTGTTGCGTCTTAGTGGTTCTGAACCGATAGTCTGGTATCTAAATGAACGCCAAAATCGCGGATCACATTTGTACGCGGCACTGGTCTATCATCAATGTTTTGATCGTAAAAAATGGTAAACGGACCTTTTCCTGGCGAACGATGTAACACAGCATGATATGTTATGTTTGATATGTTGAGACGCATACAAATGATGTTACACCACGAGGTATTTTGCATCAGGCTTAGATCAGACATTAACTTTTTTGATTGCTTAGGTTTTGAAGTGGAAATATTATTTTATCTATTTATTTATTTATATATTTGGATCATACTATATCACCACTCTTATGACATCACTAATAACACATTCAACACATTCTTCATTGCAAACTATTAAAGTTGCGACGACCAAAGAGTACTGAATCAAACAATCGAATTAAGGTTCAATTATCTTATCAATGTCACTACTACTGTATGTGATGCTCGCGGACACTCACTTCCAATCGTGTCTTTGGAGTTCAAACCACCCACTCACAGCATGCTTCGTTCACTGCATAATTGCAAGCAGCTATTTCCAAAAAGCTCCGAAATAACGACCGAACGAACAATACAATCTTCGTGCTGTTGTCGTGGTTTGCTTTCGTAGCTGGTGTGGCTGCTCGGGACCTGAATCATTCGTTTCGTTATCGGTATTCTGTCGACTTCCTCAGTCAGCTGGTAGAAATAGTCCACGTTGAACGATATGCTGTAGGTCCTCGTCTAACCGGTGAGAAGCCACGCGCCAGTTAGTGTGTGAACGTTCCGAATGTCGGACGGATTTACGTTCACAGTTTCCCGGATATACGCTCGCCCGATTTCACAGTGTTTGCGTAATTGTACAACGAGTGCCTACCTACCGGTTGGGCAATTGTGTTGCCAAATCTGTTTGGAGGAGTGTATGTGAAATACGTATCTAAGTGAGTGCATTCAATCAGTCTTCGAGGGTGTACGCATCCTTCCTGAAAGTGATAAAGCTATGTGTGTTGTATTGCATCACACTGCTACCGTGTCTGGTCACGGACAATTGATCGTTTAGTGCCTCTCTTGACACATTGATATTTTCCGAAACTCTAAACATACGCTTGCCCACTTGTCAGGCCACCATCTGACTTCTTCATCTTCACCCCGGAATCAGCAATAAGGCTTCCAGTGTCTTCAAAACAAATTTTTCAAACCAACATTGGTAAGGAAAATAGATCGTATACTGGGTCCAAGCTATCCGTGGATGGCAGAATGTGAAATGGGACTCATAAATGCTTGCAGAACCTCTGTGTGGGTAATTTTTACACTGTACTACACTAGTCCAACGGTCTCAAATGGATTTCGAAACATTCTTATCCAGAAACAAATTGCAGCAATTAAAAGCCGGAACCAAAACGTTTTAAGATAAGCAAAACATACATCGAGGATTGCTCCCTGCGCAAAAGTTAAGCAACACAGGTCAATGAGAATATCTTGTACTGATAGAGACTAGTGTTAAATGAGCATCCGCAGATATACCACAGCAGATTTGACGGAAAACATTCTCAGAAACAGTGTCACCGGGGTCGTTTAGTCCTAGGCAACGCTTATTCAGCAGCTACCTCAACGCGGTATTTAATCAGAATCGGTTTTATCAGAATGGTTGCTTTTTTTAAGCTGGTATGCATCATGCATTCCGAAGTTATTTTTCGGACGGATTATTATATTTGATTAGTTTTGTATATGACCGTAAGGTATCTTCCGGTTTGCACGTGAATGTTTGATATTCTCTTCAATCTGCTGCGACAGAGAGAAAACAAATGTTTTCAGTCTATTGTACCACTTCCAGTTATCCTCGTGTTTTACTCCTCATATCAATATCGATTGCACTTAGCGTCCTTCGCAATGATGGTCTGGTGATGTTTATTTATTTAGCACACATTCACACATACACACTTATGACACAAAAGACTAGTGGACGTGTGACAGATGCAGTCCATTGTTTGTATAAGTTTTATTGTATCTTTTCTCTCAATCTGCAATCACAACTCACTAGCAGCGTGTGTTAGACGTTATATGATATGGAAGCAAAACATATTTAAGTGTTTTTCCTACCCCTAAAGGAAACAAAAACGGAATTTACATCTTCTTCTCACAAAACGTGAACAGGGGTTAATGCGTGCAAGTTATTTGGCAAACCAAAGCAACGTGTTCTGCAGATCGTGCCCTGAACGTTTTCAGTGATAGCCTCGAACACTATAAACTAAGGTGAACACGTCCTATGCAAAAAAAATACTCCCAAACAAGCACGAAAAACAATCAAGCTACTCCCGTAGATGCGCTACTCGGTCTATTGATGCAGAAAGTAAAGAACACACTACACTGAACCAACGCAACAACCACTATTCATGCTAACAGAGAGGTTAAATCTGCATCGATAGCTCACCTCTAGATCAGATGTGCTTGTGCGTTTGAACATGCGATCGCACCAAACGGGCAGTTGAAACAATAGAAACAGTATACCAAGGGCATGAACACCGGGAATGCTGTCAAACCACCGATAACAGCGTTTTCGGGGAGACTTTGTTGGCAACCTTAATGGGATGCTGCTTGGTATGTGTGTGCCATATTTGCGATAAAAAATACTCCTCAACCCAACGAGTCGAATACCGGCGTGATTGGGGAACAGGGAACACTCTATTCAACAAACTTTTAAAATTGTTTTCCTTCTTTTTTTACTTTGTTTCATTGGTGTGGCCACTGGTGTTGGTTGCTGCGGTTCTGATCGTTCAAGCGTATATGCTCGTTGTGGCATTTTTCCCCGTTTTACATTCCTTTATTCCATCCTTTTCAACTATGTCCGTATCCTGCTCCCATGTTTAATTTCCTGCTTTAACGTAGTTATAGAGGTTTTGGCTGGATAGTAACAGTTTCACCTGCATTTGCCCGCGGAGCTTCAGACGGTGACAGCGCCGTTGGGTCTAAAGAGTGTCCTGCTAAAAACATTACGGTTGTTGGTTATCCTCATCGCTTTTTTCAGCATGTTTCCTCTATGCAAGGGATACAAAAAAGTGCCACATAAAATAAAACCATCCACCAAGCACGTTCACACCTTGCCAACACAAGGAAATACAAACACATCAACCGCAAAGAGACAATGTAGGCGAGTAATAGCAGCGAGTAGAATGCACACATCGTGCACTATGTTCAACGAACTGGACAGCATCCGGCATACGTTGAGAAAGGTTTTCACCCGTGTTTCGAATGTATGTCACACGGTGGACAGTGTGGTGTGCTGTGTTGAAATCGCTTCATCCTAGTAGAGTTTGGTGTGCACAAAGTACTAAACTTCACACACCACTACAAATGTGACCGAATACTGTCGCAGTTTGACCAGGGTGGTTTTTGGTCGTCGTTTTGCTAAAGGTGATAATTCACCCCGATATGCCGGTATCGTTATCTGGCCTGCATCTTTTTTTTCTTTTCAATGCACTGCAGCACACACATCGTCTTTATTAGCGTGCAAACTGTTATAAAAAAAACGCAAAAAGCAACTACAAATTGAAGATAAGAGAGAACCAATGCAAAATATTGTATACCTTTCTCGTCCTGTATTTTTTTCCGATGATGTTCATTTGGTGTTTGTTTTTGTACAATTAGCCTTTTAACTAAAAAAATGCTCTATGTCCGTATACTTTGCACTCATTTAGTGCAATACTTCGCACTCGTTTAAACGAAAAACTCATGTAATCAAATCATATTGTGTAGAGTATTTTGTTTCCAAAAACTCATTTAAAAATCATTTTATCAACTCAATTGTTATGTGTCGCTATCAGCCAGAACCCGACGGGATGGAATGGTAAATTACTGTTCCCTTGGCAGCAAGTAATTTTGCTAGGTTGCTAGAAACGAAAAATATAGCTAATAGAAGTATTGCTTTCCTTAAGGTTGGTTTGTAAATGAACAGTTAAATGATTAATATAGTATGTTACTAGCGATAGTATTGCACAATGTAACGAAAGTTTTTAGATCCCATAGTTTTATTTCAATTTGGCAACGCTCTTGAAAAGCATTGTCGTATAGTATTCCAATGATATTTAAACTAAAATATTTTAAAGATATCAATGGTTTGCCAAATTTGTGAAACTGAGTATTAAACGATACACAACAGTGCAGTGAAGCTAATTGAATAATAAATCTTTGCAGCGAATCGCCTTGCATCGATAGTGAAAGTGACACTCTCTCAACTTATGTGAAAATGAGTTATTTTCAACCCATCAGTGTGCTCTTGCTGTGAAGTGAATCTGTCGTATTTTCGACACTGTTGTCAACGACTATAGAACCTTGTGATCCGGCGAAACCAAGTCGGATGCAGTTTCCGTCGGTGGCTCTAGTGGCGAACTAAAAATTGTAAGCATACAGTGGCGTTGAATAATTTATGCAATTACAGCTCCCATCAGGTGCAGATGCAGCATCATTCCTGCATCAGACCACCGCTTTACGCTTCATTCGACGGCCATCATTTCTACACGAGCGTTGCGTGTATTTTCTAAGGCACTAGCACGAAAATACACACACAAGGGACACAGATACTGGTAAGCACTGAGTAGCACTGTAAGACTTTAAACAGGGAATATATCCCTTTATGCTTTGTATCGAGGTTTCTGACAACAAAGAATACAATCACTTCTTTTAACAGCAAAATCTATTCATGTGTTGGTTGCTGATCATTCACTTGTTATAGTTGTATAGTAAAGCCCAGCAATGCAATAATTACACTTTTATCCATAATCTCATTAATGCAATGCTTGCAAATTTCAGCACATTTGACCATATAGGAAATCGTGGGGCAAAATGGTTAGGTAGAATGAAATGGTTATATGTATTTTTTTGATTTTTCATAAATTACATTCTACTTCCAAATATTTTTTTTTGCTTGAATCAGATGTTTAAGCTTCGATTGCCGTCGAAACATCAGTGCAAAGTGATTTATTCAATGGAATAAAGATCAAAATCTTTAACAGTGTAATTTTATCCCACCTTCTCCTATGTGTGTGCTAAAAACACATTTTAATGTCAGTGGTTGAGTCATACAGTCATGTTTAATCCACTGCAGCACATGTAGCGAGCATTACGGCCTAACTACACGAGTTGCCAACATTAGCCTAGCTCTTCCTGCATAGATGGAGTGAAAGGCTGCGAATAAATTGAATCCGTCGTACAACCAATTGCAATCAATTATTAAATGCGTAAATAATTAAAGCTGACCTCAAATCGCCTGTGTACATAGTTACAGACAGAATGATGCGATCCTAATACAGTATAACTATAAAGTTGATGATGTAGAGAGACAAAAGTTTATACCAACCGTAGACAACATGAACATTTGTAAACATTTTTACTTTTATTCTCCAAAGAAGCCTAGTTTAAGCATTATTCCCGTATTTTACAATTAGGAATATCAATTTTTGATAATTATTTAAAATGATAACTTTCGCTTGCTTAATTATTCTTGCTTAATAAAAATCTAAAAATGCATGCAAGATGTACGATGAATTCAGGAATTCAAAATACTTCTGTCGTGCTTATCATTGATAACAACAATCATTACGACCGGACCTTTTGAGCATAAACAAATAGTTCTTTTTCAAACAATTGAACAACGAAAATAACGCAATCATTCATAGCTGGAATTTTAATCGATGAAAGCATATGTCCTTTCTTATGATAAGTCTCTTGTTTCAATGAAATAATTCAAGCTTTGCTGGTTCAAATGAACAAATCTATCAACAAAATCTAATTAAACTTTTCATCATTGTTTACATTTTAATATTACCGGAAAGCACTCAAAAAATAATAAAAAAGTAACAAATGAAAGGTCGATTTTCAAATAACCATGTACTAAAGTGGCAAGTTTTCAAGCTTCTAACACCAGTAAGCAAAACTGTTCAGGGCATTGAGAAATAATTTTCTTCCTCTTATTGTGCCTATTTGCCCGCAGTTTCTTGCTTTCACTAAGTTAATTCAAAGACGTGACCGTAAATATTATTATCGTCCTATACTGTAAGCGGGAAACTCGTGAAAATCGTGAGTCAATCTGTATGTTCCAAGGTGCATGAAAGTAGCTGTGCGTAAGAAAAATCAAGTCAATAACGTTAACCTGACATAATACATTGACACAGTTTTTTGTTTTTTTTTTTGCTATTTTCAACCTCCAACACTTCCATTTCACGATGTGTTTCAACACTACTTCACAAAGATATTGCATTAAATTGCTAGATTATAAATCAGTGTTGTGAAGTTTGACAAAGTAATCAAAATCATCATGACTGAATCATTTCTCGGTAACAATGCTTATACTTGTGTTTAACATCTTGTGATTTTTGACAATTACAAATCATTTTAAAAAATGCAAATAGAGATTGCTAATAAACATACTTATACATTTCGTTTCGTGTTGTGTGTTACTCTAATAAACAATCTGTTGTCATTTCTTCTTCACTGACGACCGTTTTGCATCGATTTGGTCAAATTGCACAAGTTTAAAGTACTTGATTCCCATTTTTATCTATATGATACTTAAGCCAAGGGCCAAAAATATGTGCAGATACAATTTTCAAACACGCAAGCCGTTTCTAATTTGTTTTACAAAATGACAAAATTCACAGAAATCTTTTTTGCTACTCCTTTGAAACGGTAATCTCACTATTGCGATAATTTTACTACAACGTTTTTTCTGTTTTTGTAGGTGTATGCTTCACAAAGTGGAATAAATGGAATTTTCTTATCATTCCTCTGCTCCGAGAATTGGAACCCCGGAAAGAAGCTTGCATGTTGCGAAAAAGAAAAAAAACTGATCGTTTGCATCGTGCAAATTCTTTTTCGTGTTATCTTTTTTCTTTTCTTTTTTTTTTGTGCAAGACCAAAAGCCAAAAAGGGCACACCGTTTTTTCTTCAATTTGCTCAGTTTTTTGCAATGATTGGCTGAAAATTATTCAGCATACAGACTTATTAAGCTGTGTTTCCATCTCTTTCTCTTTCGATCCTTAGCACTAACTAAACCAGGTATGATGACAAGGGAGATTTTCGGCTTTTTTATCATTCAGCCATAATGAACACCTTATCCCCAAATTGACGGCTGCCTAATTCCACTGCCTGATTAAATATTTAAAATATTTCTCGACCCTCCAACGATGCTTTTTGATTCTGCACCGGCACCAATCACCGCTTGATTTGAGAATTCTATAGGATTTTCAAGGTTAACAAGGATGGATCGTGTTCAAGACATTACATGTTTAACAGGTAGACTTCCAGATTTGTTTCCCGTTGCATCCCGTAGTTTTTTTTTTTTTTGTTTTCGTGTGCTGTTCACTTTTTCTAATAGTATTTTATATTCTAATAACTCCAACAGTATCCTACCTCTATGGAATACCGTTTTTTTACCTTCACGTAATATCGCCAGCGCTTGAGAAAGGCTGTTTACCTTCCCCGTGTCCAATACTGAAATAATAACCGTCAAGTATTTCCTGCTTTTTCCTTTTTTTCTCTATTACTCTTTCCTACCTGGTACCCTGTAGATGGTATCAGGGCAAATTAATTACTGTAAAACGGTCTCGGTATCTTGCATGGTCGAGCACGTTATCCGTTCTTCCGGTTCTTTGGTTAAGGACAACATACCGGGACATGACCTTTATTTATTACCGGTCCTTTAGATGATACACGAAAATGTATCAACCGTAGTCCTATCCGGTAACTTGAAAAAGCCATGCAATGATTTTGATACGGAAAAGCAATCTTATCGTAATTCTGGATTAGGCGATTTTCATATCTGAATCGAGGTTTGGGTTCAGTTTTGTTAATTCGTAAATCTTTAATAGTTCCATAGAAATGAAATTGTAAACAATAATACAAAATTTTCGGCCCACTTATTCGCTGAATAAAATTCAATTTTTAGTTGCTATGTACTTCTGAAAGACCTACGAATTAGATTAAGATTTGACCAAGATCGACGCGAAGGTATTATATAATACCTAATATAATACCTTCGCGATAAGAGCGAAATGGTTTGATCCTCATTCCCTTCGTCCGTAGCAAAATGATCGTTATTATCAAGATCTATTAAGGAGAACAAGTCGATGCAAAGCCCGTAGCTAGGTTGCCATTTTGAACTCGCTTTTGACAGTTTCATGGAAATGTGTTTACAAAAAACACAAGTGGAAAAGAGGACAAATTTACTATAAGGAAGATTAAATTGGATAGATTTCGTGCGGTCAATTACTTCCGGATAATCAAGGAGAAGTAATTGCAATCTATTGTGTATTCAGAAACATTGATAACCTTTTTTATTGTTTGCCATTCCGTGACCACGAATCACTACCGTTTAATAGGCATAAAAAAGCACATTATATGTTCCAACTGGGTAAAAGAAATCATATTTACTTTATATTAAACACTGATAGTCAAATGCAACATCCAATCGGCACACATTGCTACAATATGCAAACCGTCCTTTGCTTATAACACGGCGACGAATGATAAAAGAGATCCTTGGATTGTATCAGCCGTGTAATTTTCTAGTTGGTTTCTAATTTTGATAATATTCTAATTGGAAATGAATGCAAAATGCTGAACAAAACTCTTATTCACTCCATAGCAACGGCAATCGCTAGACATAAACAATGTTCAATTTAACTGTCAACATTTTCCCATGGCTTTCTGTCATTTTACTCTAAACGCATCGACCTGTTCTCTTTCAAAGACCTTGGTTATTATAGTGAAATCTCTACGGTGAATCTTCAAGGGATCGTCAACTTAGAGAGATATTCATGTTGAGGAAAAGTAATGAAAGTGTGGCTGTGAAGTATCCAAGAAACCACGGGAAAAACAAGGCAAGCATTGACCAATCTTTTATGAACTGTCACCCAAAAATTCATCTTAGGGGCCGTCCATAAATTACGTAACGCTGAAATTGGGATTTTTCGACCCCCTCCCCCCTATCGTAACAAAACGTAACGTTGGAGGAGACCCCCCTTCCAAAATTACGTAACGCATGATCGAACACCCCCCCCCCCCCCCCTTAATTTGGTTTTGCATCAACAAATACAAAAAATATGGGTTTATATTTTTTTATTTGATTCCTTTATACAGTATGCAGAATTGTTTTAATTAATGTTTAATTAAAATTAATGTTTAATTAATGAATGGAAAGTTAGATAAAAAATTTATAATTAAAGAAACGCATAATATATATGTTGAGCATTTTTAGACATCTTGCCAGATTGGCTTCAATTGTTCAGTAATGTTTATGATGGGAATACTATCTGTTTCGATTACATTGGCATCTCCTTCATTCCATATGGCATCTTCATTATGTATGTGTATTACTTCTTTAAACCTATCATCATTCTTTTGTTCTGAAGTAAGGTTTTTTTCCCTTCTCCTTGGCTAGCATGCATTCTCAAATGCTCGTTTAGCAAAACATGTGATGCAAAATATATTTCACATTTTTTACAAATTCGGTTTTGTATAATCTTTGGTATTTTATAAATGTCAAGTTCGTATTCCCTATCAAAAGATATAAAGAAATAAAAGTGCAAAACTTACCCAGGTGGGCGATCATTTGTCAGTGACCAGTGATAGGATTGTATCACGTTACGTAACAGAATGTGAACCCCCCCTCTCCCCTATGTAACAAACCGTAACGCTACAGGGAACCCCCTCCCCCCCTTTGAGCGTTACGTAATTTATGGACGCCCCCTTACCACGCGGCCACATGAGGTGAAATACACAGCGAAATGATCGGTGAATACAATCATTATCAACTAAGTTTTATATTTGATGTGTTGTATTGGTTTTAGTAATAAAACGTTTCAAATCAACAACACAACATTTAAAAAAAACATCCAACCAAACCAAGTAACTAAAAATAAATTGGTTTCATAAATTTTTCAAGTGCTCACCCAAGTGCAAGACAATTCGTTGTATAAAAAGCAAAAGAAAATAATAATTTAGGCAACCTACTTTATCTCGGTCAACATTTTTTAAGAAAACAAAATATTTGAAGTAATTTGTTTTATGCTATTGTCAATTTTCTGTGATTTAAAATTCACGCAGCGTTTTCAATTCCTCTTATTGCCGCTTTTAGGCCGTATAGTTCATTTGCTATGTCTTCGTCAATAACGCTGTAACCTTCCACGTTAGATACAAAAAATGTATTACGGTTTCTAGATAAGTGGTTACAAAATGGCATGCACATACAAAATAATGCGGTTTTTCAAAAAGTACTAAAATCCTGAACACGCCGCAACGCCAAGTACAGGGCGTTCTGTTCTTTGTGCGGTAATGCAGGTGAACGATTTTTGCATGGCACACCGTGCAGCGCCGTGCGCTTCAAACATGTTTTATTGCATTTTTTCACATTTAATTTAAATTTAAAATGATAAATGATAAAATGATATAATGATAAAATGAGGTTAAATGATAAGTCGTAAATTTTCACAACATGTTGAATTAGGTTTGGAGAAAAAATTTAAAATATTCAAAAGTATACATTTTTAAATAAATAACAAAGTTGAAAAATGTTGTTTTTGGAGCGATTTTTTCAGTTTGTAGTAAAAAAGATGCTAGAACAAGAAAGAAATATTTTTGTTTTATTTTTCATTAAAAGTAAATAAAATGTCCTTTCCAACGATATATTATTCATCCTCCTACTATACATATTTACACCTAATTTCATTATGTAAAAAAGGACAAAATTTGAGGGGAAAAGTAAAGTTTGGAAAGAATTTTCAGCTTTTAACAGTCATAACTTATGAAGTCTAAATGACAGAGTTATAATATTAAAGTTTTTTTTCTAAACTAATTGCTTAGATTACAAAGCACGATATTTTTTTATACGATAACTTTATTTTGACTTCCAACCGCCCTTGCCCCACTGTGCACAGCATGATAGTTATTGCAACGTTTGGGGTCACAGTCTGTTCGGGGCTTGGACCAATGACGAGCATGTTGTTAAGTCGTACGAGTTGACAGCAGTACCACTAGACCAGCCCACGAACATAAACTACCTCTCAAATTAATCTTGAATTATTTTCTATTGTTTCTCTGCTACCCAACAATAGTATTAATGCTTTGCACTATGCCATTCTTTGTGATTACTACAAATAGTGATACGACCAACTAGGCCCTTCTTACGAAAAATAAAATAAACTAATGTGTTCCTGAGAACATTTAATTGAATTTGAACATTTGCATCAACCGAATTTTGATTTAAAAAAAGATCAACTCACAGAAGCCGTAGCAATTTTCCGGAAATCAACCTTTTACGAAAAGGCATCTTATCTTTCCATCATATCGTATCTTATCTTTCCACCAAAAAGTAGTTTTCGAAGATCTATTAATATCTCGAAAATCTTTTTGAGACAAAGAATATGTTGGTGTTACCATCAATTACAAGGATTTTATCTAGTTATAATACAAGTAGTTTTTTTCATATTATCACGTATTATATCCTAAATGATCAGAGGTTTGGGAAAATACTAGGACATACAAATATCACACACATTACCATACTAAACAACATATACAATCCACCGGTCAGCACCAGTATCGTCAACATGATGCTCTTAATGCCTGATCTACCGCAACAGCACGTACATCGAAATCCAGCTCCATACGGAAGTCACGTACTACCATCACCATCAACAGCTCTTAAAATGCTTTATGCTCCATACACAAGAAGACCAAAATACGGCTTCAAACGAATTTGTGCAGTGGATCACAATTATTTATATGGTATTTTAATACTTTTTTGCTATCTATACTATCCATCTACTTCACGCTTGAAATAGTCTTCAGACAGACCTCTCTGACCATTGAGACACGCGCGCGTAAAATAGGCTTTGCTACTAGTGGGTCGCACAGAAATCGGACGAACCAATTACTCTATAGGATTTACTGAATAGGATTTTATTAGACCCGAACAAACCTAAAGGGGTTGAGATATTTCGTTTATTGACTCGAAATTTCCATCCTATCTTCATCCCGTTCGCTTCGAGGTGAAGCTGGCAAGCAGGCATAAGGCCAAGATGGATCAACAGTTATGTGAGATATGATGATAACAATACGACAAAGTTCGAATCAATGTGAATAAGAAGGAATATAATGAAATCGTCAATTTACGAGCATCAATAGATGAGATGCCAATTATTTGGAATATTATATTTATACCAGTGACTAAGGAATCACTGCATTAGACTCCTCTTCTGTATCTGATGACAGAGAATCTGCATCATAACTGGGAATCTCGTACTTATGGTCGAGACCACCGGTGTGGTAGTGTGTTTCACCAATATATCAAATTTACTGACTTTTTCTATTTACAGGGATTTCAAAATCCTTCAACAATAACCCATCATCACATAAACCAAAACCCGGGTGTGATGGTGGTTTTCTATGATGATCGATGAGTTTTCACTTCTTTGTAATGGAATCCTCACCCTTATACTCTCAAACGTAGTTTAATACATGAACCACAAAGTCCATCCCCACGCAGCAACATCATCTTTCTCCTCTATCTCGATGACGTAAAGTAATTTTCGCCAATATTTCCAATAATCTGACTTTTTTTTTTGAGCCTATCATTTTCCGGTTCCCCTCTCACTATTGTTCATTTCTCTCTTTATCACACTATAATATATTCTCAGTGAATTTGAAGCGAGAGAGAAATGTCTAGCTCTCCCAAATTTCATGTAATCTCACAGTCATTGAATGTTGAATAGGAACACGTGAGACCTGCTGTGTGTTTTTATCGAAACTGACGTGAAGCCTTACCCTATGAACATTATGGCCAGAATACGAAGTGATAGTATAAAACAGAACGCAAACAAACATACTCACTTGCTCACTTTGCTTGTTCTTTTTTATCAATCCTCTGAAGGTTGAACTTTTTGCTGCCTACACTTACGAGACCGAAACGGCAAGCAATGTGTTTGCGATTTATTGACACAAATTGGTTGGCATCGTTAACTGGGCGATGAAAGAAGGCTGGAGTATGAGTAAGGTGTATTGGTGTGAGGTATTTTATTGATACTTCCGTTGATAATTTCATTTCATGACCACAAACCATCGGTCATGATATCGGTCGAAAGGTTAAAGGTTCTTCGCGTGTGAAGGAAGGTGGATGGAAGTGGATTGAAACCGATATCTATTCAATTTATTTACTGTATCGAAAATCAACTGTTGATTTGTAGTGCCGCTTAAGCATGATATATTGAATCGTTTTAGATAAATACTATTCATCTTATTTTTTTATTTCGTTTCAAACTCCGATTTTGCGTCCTTGCACGTACAAAGGAATTGATTCTAGGATTACGTTCAAGCGTCGAACATCTTTTTAAGGTGATGAGATATATTTGTGGTTGCTGCCATGATCTAAGTCTCGAAGATTTTTTGATTCATAAACAGCCATTTGGTCATGATCATTATGCTTGTTAGTCCATTGCTTATTGAATGTTGTCGAAGAATTTTCTGGTAACCGGCATATCGAACCTTAATTTAAAAAGAATGGCCCTTGTATATTTTAAGCCAGAAAGCAGAAATTTTCAGCCTGTCAGTCCAGCAATATTATTCATCCAGGTTCTATTCATGTTACAGCTACTGTCAGTCTTATTGAATTTCAGAAAATGTATTCAAACAAAGATGGATTTTAAAATTGTTTTGTTTTCTGTTTAAAATTAGTTATACATTCTAAAATATTGATTCAAACATAGTTTAACCTTTGTTGATACAATATGCATTCTTCAGCAAAAAAACATCATTATTAATGCAATAATCCAGGATGAAAGTCTGAAGCTAGTTTTGTGTATGGTACAGGCTGGTATCGAAACTCCATGTTAAACAGCTGGCTAGTACCGTAAAAGCCCCCAATGTCGAACTATATTTAAAAAGATAAATTTCATTCGACTTGTACAAAAGAATCACCAATGATTTCAAGCATTTTTTTCAATTGAACACAGTGAAGAGCAAAAAATGCAAAACTTTCAATAATGTTTTGTTTCTTTCAATGCTATTTTGATCGTCGTAGATGCGTGGCGGCGCGTGGTGGTGTAGAAAAAGAAAGGAAGATAAACAACACGTTTTGGTTGTGCAATGAAGAAATGGTTGAACAAAAAGAGAACAGCAAAGAATGTGAACATCGAAAAGCAATTGAAATTAAAAATGGCATTTCAATAATTGGAACCACGGTTGCAGACCAAAACCACCAACTGTAATTGATGGAAGACCACAGGCGGGATAGGGCAAAGATGTTAAAGACATGAACAAAAATAAGTGAGAAAAACAACATACTTTTAATGGTTGCAGACGTTTGTGGGTGCTTTCTTTTGTGTCTCAAAACGTTGCACCAATTTCTCACCGGAAGCCATCAACTGATGATTATGAGCTCGGCAACGTTACGGATGATTGAACACACTCACATACAAGCACACGAGTGCCAGACGGTGCGATATGGGAAACCACTGGAAAACACTCGTACCTGTGCAACGCTAACATCGGAGTGCTTCTTTACCGAATTTTGTGTCGCACACAAACATAAATCCTTCCTCAGTGCACTTAGAGTTGAACCATGGCACGTTTTATTGCATCGTCATATGTGGTGAAGAAAACGAACATTTCGTATTGAACAACAAAACTGATAAAAATGTCACCCAAAGGGAATCGAAACTGCCATTGACAGTCGGTACCTAATGCTAGCTAAGAAAAGTGTCAATTCTTTGCACTGGGATTCAAAGAGTTCAATTTCTTCCAAACTCTAGTCGTTCGAACTGTGGTTTGAAGGTGATTTTAATTCAACTTTCTTTCACGCACATAACAAGATTTCACAATTTTACCATCAATTTCTAGCTACCTCCCCCTTTCCTGTTCCCTATCCCACCCCGTGGTATAAAACCCAAGTCAAGTCGCAGTAAGCGAGGTGCTATTTCATGGTTTAACCCAATAGGCACTACTTCAGGTTTTGCTCGCTACCACAACTATAAAAGGACCATGTGACGCTGAGTTAACCGGAAATCAGAAGTAACAAACATAACATTGACCAAGCTTCCGTTATTATAACGCACATAAACCAACTCAATCAACCCTTCGATTATGAACGAAGAAGTCAGCTGTAAAAGCAAGCGACCCTGGGGCGGCGAGTGGCTATCGGCACAGCTTGGTTATGCTGTTTGTGTACACGTGTTTGGTTTCTTAAAAAAAAGAAGATGTGGGTGATATGTGGTTTAGAAAGTGGTCGTAGCTCATACCACATTGAATTCGACAACAAGACGAACGCTTTCTTTGTTATTTGCCCGTAACGTGCTGCAGTTGTAACAGCGAGCGGCCTTTGTGCATGGAAGAGTGGAAGAGCTTATTGACTAATCTAATATTATTACGAATACCACTAATGTAACACCTTATTTTATTATTTAAACGGTATACCGTTATGATTCAAACAACGGACAGCTTCAAACTCTAGACATTTAGGAAGCTTTTATTTAATTTCGCTTTTAAATTTTCAGACGCTTGGCATGATACATTAGAATCAATTAATAATATGTCTGACATCTAGTTGGCCCTGATTATGATAAATACATACATTACGTCGTTCAGATCACGACCGGAGGCATTCATATCAGTTTTGCTAAAAGCCACCGCCAGTGTTATTTCCTCTATAATTTCTACAAATCTGATCCAGATTGAAGTACATCGGAATTTATGGTAGAGGTACACTGGTGGACATTAAAATAGGAAAAAATTTTTTTTGTGTTTTTTTGCATACACTAGGTGTGTCATCGCCAACAGTTCGAGGCGTACTGAATTTTTAATAGCCGAATTTTGCCTTTTATACTCTCATTTTTGGTGCGCTACTTATCTGAGTTTTGAGTGCCGGCAGCGTTTTGCAGCAGTATAAAAGGAGGGCCAAACCGTGTTGCGCTTCATTCTTCCATCAGTGGTCAAGGTGAAAGGTTGCTATTTAAAAATTCCACAAAATCATCATGGGTCGCGGAAAGCACTGCACACCAGAGGAGCGAAAACACATTCAGGGGCTGTATCGTGAGAACGTGCCAATCAAGACAATCTGCAAGGCGTTCGGCCGTTCGCGGACGTTTGTTGACAACGCCATTCGTAGCGAGGCTACGGGTAAATCGACAGGTCGTCCGCGAAAAACAACGGCCGACGTTGACGCGCGGATTGTTGAGATGATCAGGGCGGATCCTTTCAAAACTTGCACTCGTATCAAGCAGGAGCTTGGTTTGCAAGTTTCGGCGAAAACGGTGTCTCGCCGTTTACACGCCGCTGGGTTCTGTGCCCGGAGACCGAGGAAGGTTCGTAAGCTGCAGCCGCACCACGTAGAAGCGCGCATTCGGTTTGCCGAAGAACATTTAGCTGCATCCATCTTTTGGTGGAGCAAAATCATTTTTTCTTATGAGTCCAGAATCAATCTGGATGGTTCGGACGGTATTAAATACGTCTGGCGCTTTCCTAATCAGGCGTATCATCCGAAAAATACGATAAAAACCCTTAGTCACGGAGGCGGCCACCTAATGGTGTGGGGTTGCTTCTCCTGGCACGGCACGGGTCCTTTGTTCCGTATCAACGGGACACTGAACTCGGAAGGGTATAGAAAAATACTTAGTCGTGAGATGTTGCCATACGCCCGACAACAATTCGGAGACGAAGAGCATTACATCTTTCAGCATGATAACGACTCTAAGCACACATCGCGAACAGTTAAATGTTATTTGGCAAACCAGGATGTGCAAGTTCTACCGTGGCCTGCGTTGAGTCCTGACCTCAACCCGATTGAAAATCTGTGGTCAACTCTCAAGCGTCAGCTTAAGAACCAGCCTGCACGTTCAGCCGATGATCTATGGACACGCTGCAAGTTTATGTGGGAACGCATAGACAGAAGCGAATGCCGTAATCTCATCGGCGATATGGCCAAACGCTGTCAGGAAGTGATAGCGAATAACGGTCACCAGATTGACCGTTAGAATGTGTTTTCGCTCAGTGGAACACCGCAACACCTCCTCCCAACAACCACTTAAACAGTCCTTTTCAGGGCTACCAAATATTTCTGACAAGAACTATGTCTTTCGGTCACAGAAAAAAGTTCCTATTTTTATGTCCACCAGTGTAGTTATCAACCTGAAAATTACTGTGTTTCATCAAACTATGCGATGATTTTTATTAAAAACACGTATTTCATTCGCTCCGGGATTCGAACCAGAATGTTTTCATCTTCTTTTTCTTTACACAACAACCGCTGGCAGTCAAGGTCTGCCTGTACCACAAGTGGGCTCGGCTTTCAGTGACTTATTTATTACCATAGCTGGATAGTCAGTCCTACGTATGGGGGAACGTTTCATTCGAGACTTAAACCAATGACGGGCATTTTGTTAAGTCGTACGAGTTGACGACTGTACCATCAGACCGGTTTAACAAGAGTATTAGCAAGTTGGGCCAAGCTAGATTTTTTCACAAGTTTCGATTTCCGAATAACAGTAGTAAGTAGTGCTTAATTGCAAAAAATATACTGTGATAATAATAAGAACAAAGATACAGTGGTAATAATAAAACAACGATAGTTGAAGAGAGATGTGACAAATACTTTAATGACCGTACGGGAATGATCGTTGAATCGCGTAGCAATACTTTAGTTCAACACATCTATAAGTACAAGAAACAAAATCGCACGTATAGAATCGTTGTTCTGCCGGTCCAGGAAGACCCTGACCCTTAGAATTGGATATCCAGACCTTAGCCGATTAAATTTGATTAAACTTTTTCGGCGGAACGATTTCTGGTTCAAAACTCCTGTCAAAATCACCGTCTCTCATGGCCACGGAAACTTGAACAGAGTTCGTTGAATCTTTTTCGTGCAATTTTTGCCATCCACGGCAGGCTGGATGGCACGAATCTATGCTTTTAATCTATTGACAGGTGCAAAGAAAAATGTGTATTTTGGTATTTCAACTTATTTTTGGGATCCCTGTGCGTGGGAGAACATTCGTTTAAAGGTATTTAGTGATTTCCATACGGTAAAAACAAGTGTTTATGAGTATACTTTCATAAAATCGCCATTTTCTAATCCACAGAAGAATCGTGTCATGGAAACGCAAAACGGTTCACGAATCTTTTTTTGACGGTGGAAGGGGAAAGATTCGCCATCAATCAAACAATCGTCCGTGGAAAGTTATCTAATGAGTTAGAAAATATCCCGTACCAAAAGTGTCTCAAGTGTCCGTAATTGGGAGCAATACGGTACTAGAGCAATGAGAAACCGACTTTACTATATAATACCTGTCACAGCACCAGCAAAAGCAATAGCAAAAACTTGTTTACAGAAATGAATGGTATGCTGCTAGTTTTGCCAGACTACTACATAGAAATGAAAAAAACAACTAAAGTAGTTTGTATAAATTATTCCTTCTTCACGTTTCTCATGTTTATATAGCCTGTTTATATCCTTCAGCAGCAATGGAGGCGCCCAGTGGTTAGTGCATCGTCGCATATCTGTCTCGTCTATCTCTGTCATGCATTTCGCATGGTCAGAGGCCATTATACTAAATTTCACTTTCTTCACCTCATTTTTCATGATTGTATATCCGAGGCAATCTGAGCACGCAACCAGCGACTAGGTAGGAAATGCTACCAGTCGCCAGTTCTCTAATCCATTGTGTGCCTTTTTTATGACACACCTTAACAAAAACAAACAAGTCAATGACATAAGATAGGTTTGGACACCTCAGTTATCATGGTCGATCTTCGAATTTTTGAAGATTGGGAAAAGGGTAAGGTTTCGATACGTAACGCGATGGGGCAACAGTCATTGCGGGAAGAAAGGACACATATACACCTAGCGTAGGAAAAACAAACTGTTTAAACAGTCATCGAACGAAAGACCGCTTTTTTACTACACAGTGGATACAACTTTATTCGTTAAAAAGCGATTGTTCCGAAGTTTAATAATGTTAAGACTATCAACGAAGTTGCTTTCGCAACACTTACTCTTTTGCTAAACACGGAGACAAGTGCGTGATTGTTTAGCATCTCCAAAATAAAAGCTACATCTCATTGACAGCTTCTAAAACGTTTATGTTTTGTTCACGTTTGATTGACTGCAGGTGAAAGAAGAAGCCTGTTTATAATACCATGTTACATATTCAAGAGTTGTGTACTTTCACTCAGCACTTCTACAGTTACATAGAAAATTTAACAAAATCTTGCGAAAGGGACGTGGTATAGTATGATTAGGATGAACAAATCATGAGATTTTCTCTACCTCTTGCTCTTTTTAACAAAACAAAAAAACACTGTGAACGAGGTAGGGAAAAAACAATGTAAATTAGCCCCAGAAACAGTGCGCAATTTCACCGGATATAAACGAAATTCTCAACAAACACTGGACAAAGTTGACCGTTGCTGGTGTTGCTTGCATGATTTGGGTTAATTCTGATCTCCAGTTTTTTTCAACCCAAATCTTTTTTTTTCTCTCATCAACTCTTTACTCTTCCAAAGATGGCTATTCTTCTTGAGGAAGTATCTTTCTTGTCTCTTGCCATTCATTGAGCAAAAGTTAGGAGTTTGAAAAGCAAGAATAAAAACCCCTCAGCAAACGAAATGAACATGGTCACCCTGGCCGTGGTTAAAGCAGAGAAGTGAAAAGATGGTGCTTGTTTTGTTGAAGGTTTTTCATGATTTTACCTTAACTGGATCTTGTTCGAAGGCACTCACAACAGTGACGGGACTGCATAGAGGTCAAGTAGGAAATGGGTATAAATATTAATGAAGTACAAGAATGTTGAGAAAATAGTAGAACGGTTGAGACTGAATAAGGTTTTCTGTACAGGTCATCTCTGTTGTTGCTCCTTTTTTACTTTTAATTCTTCCTTGAGCAGATTTTGTTGGTTGCTGAATAGTGATAGCTACTATTGTTGTCTAGTTTATTGTAGTAAAGTTATCTACATTTTTTTGAGTTAGAAATTGTTAGGCAAATTTTATATTTTTGTAATATTTAGCTCAGTCCATGGACGGTTTCTTTAAAAAAAATTATCAGAGCACTGTATTTGTTACACTGAAAGAAAATCTTACCCAACCATTTTCAGGAATTTAAAGACAATTCCTAACTTATCGCTTGAACTAAATTTGTTTCGTACCAAAGTGAAGTCAGAAAAGATTTTCAACCCCCGGAAGGAAGCGATTAATAGAATCAATCATTGCAAATGTTTCCATCGGTAAAACCGTCATCATACTCCCCTAGGAGTAATTCGGAGCCAATACCGCAATTGAGAATGGAGGTGTTGGAATTGAGCTGGGGGAACGGAATTCAAAGCAATAAAATCATCATCATTCCGTTCTTCAAACGAAGAGTGACGACAGAACAGAAATGGAAATCAAGAGAAATGCAAAAGCGAACGCGCTTAACGCTTAATGGTCTATAGGAAAATGTTTTCGAAGGGAGCCTCAAAGCCGAGAAAATGCTTCAGAAGCACTATGACTTGTTTGCTTCCGCATGGCTAACTTCAACGCAAACGCGAAAAGATTCTTCGACTACGAGGAGACCAAGTGAAGTTGTTAGCTTTAGCAATGGTCACAGGTTTCACCGAGGGAATAAATTATGCCCCACTCAATCCGGAGCATGTCAGGTCGTAATATAATTGAGCTTAATAGCCCTCTTGAGCATTCGATAAACGGGGTTTAGACTACGAATGTTATAGTTAGTATATATTGAGTAATCAACATTCAGATTGATGCTTTGTTTCACAGATTTGCGTGTTTGAAAATCTTGTTGAACTGCAATGGTTAAACTGCAATGGCACTACTGTTGATGATAGGCATTTTATTTTATGGTTTATATTAATTTCCAACGCAGTAATGGTAAATATTAAATCCTAGAAGTAATCATTATCAATGATTAAATCTATTTTAATTTTAATCTGTTTCTGGATTAATAGAAAGATATGTTCAGATTTAATTGAAAATATAAAATATTCTTATGTGAAATAGATATTTGAATTGTAATGTGAACTCATGCTCGCAAAGAAATTGTTTTATTTTGACTTTTTTGTTTGCAACCTAATAATACCTGTTCTGAATGCCTTGAAAAAGCCATTTCTCACACTCTCCAGCAGCTAGTTATTATTGTATTTGTTAAATAGTTTCTGAAACAGTTTGCCTCTTTTTTCACTGTGTACTTTTTATAAACATTCTAATGTTGGTTGCTGTCTCACGAAAGGACTAACAGTTCTTCCTTAAAATGTTCTATGTTTTTTTAGCACATGATTATATGACCTTTTGACACGCTAGAGTGATTACAAAAGGGAAACAACTATCAAAATACAGGCGTTTGGCGAAGCATTTAGAGCAAAACGGACGAAGCAAAACAGGAGTTTCACAAACACTTTGAAAGAATTTTACAAAAAAGGCAATGCGTTTAACGCAATGTCACGCAGCAATAAATCAAAACATCATCCTTTCTTTCATTCTTAACACCAAAAAGAAAGCAAAAACCGGACAAAATGCTGTGAAATGAGCGCAAAAAGGGATAAAAAGGATTTATCTGGCGTTTAGTGCTGCTTCGTATCACAACGAGTTCCAGCATCGATTCCATGAAATCTTCTTTAAGAACCCACTCATCCCCTTGCCGTCCCTTATTTCTTTATTGCACAAGGCAAGGGGTAAGTTTAGAGACACCCAAACTAGTGGTGGTTCGTATAGCTTTTGTGTGATAGTGTGTGCTTGTGTATGTGCGTCAGTATATCAAAGTCTTTGCAGTACCTTTTTCCACTTGAAACCCTTTTTTTTGGTCCCGAATACGGTTGCGGCAAATGACCCTTTTCTTTTGTGCTTTATTACATTCGCTCAGTTTCACACGAAGCTTAGAGAAAGATAAGTGACGTGTCACCCTTCAAGCATTACAATTAGCACAGCTTTCTTGGAAGCTTAGAGCTGTGCACTTTATCAAGCACATTGCATTTTAGACTTATATACAAAACATCCAGATTACACAAAATATTAAGAAAATATGTCTCAATATTTTGCTGCATGCACAACAATCAAATTAGTTTTCATACGTAAACTACGTAATCATGCAAATAAACAAAATAAAAAGTAAAGCATCACTTCAAAGCAATTTACCGTCTATAACGTCGTTTCTACGAAAGTGATTGGTTACCTCACTCCTCCGTTGCAAGTGTTGTTTTTATATAGAATACCGTAAACAGTCACGCTACGGGAAATAAGAAAAGGTATCACTTCTTGGATCCAGAATGTTGGAAATTAAAAAAAAATAAGAAGACCATAAAAGTCTGACTACAAACAGCATCATTCAGCACTTCGATCACTGCAGCTAGTGGTTTCGCTACAGCTAGCAAACACCATGGAACAATCAACAAAGTAACGGTTTCGCTTATCAACTTTGGAACATTCACTTGATAATGTATCCCTACAACAAAGTAGCATGATTAAACGGTTTCATCATGCTTTGTACTGATTGTGAGACGCTTCAGTCTGTGAAAATTGTGAAAGACTCCATTGATGTAACAGGGTCAGTGCGTAAGTACAAGAGATTTATTTACCTGCTAGCACACCGCTGTAGCTGATTTTGTCACTTCAGTGCTTTGTAAGAAGAGAAAAGAAACGAAAACACCCACCAACTTGTATCAAGCATATCAAGTAACGTTCCAAACCGTTTCATCCTGTTCAATGTAAAGGGCCTGTTTCTAAGAAGAGCTCACAAACAACTTGATTTGATTTCACGATGATCCTGATATGGAAAGGTGGGATGATTTCAACTCGATCAAAACCAACCGACGCAAACATGATAATGATTTTTCGGCGGAAAGGATTAGTCAACATGTAGCGACTGTGGTCTCTCGCTTGAGGCTCTGATTGCAACATGATGTAGATTGAAAATTGTTGAGAACGCTATAACCCAACAAACCCTTTCAGAGCCAAGACAGACGTTAAAAGTCTATTCGTTGATTTTAAATTTAAAACAGTGATATAAGACTCAAAGGTTTCCAGTGAGATCAAAGTTTTTTTTAGAATTGATACCGTACCAATAAAAGCATAATATCTCGATGAAAAGGTACTAAAGCTTCCTCCCTTAATTATGCAACACTCATTAGTGAAAAAGCTGATAAATTTACTTATGAATACGTTTATCATCAAAAACGTCTTAATTTTTCATGAGCTTAACAAATGTGTCTTTTTGTATATTTTTCGTTAAACAACCATCGTCCAATAAAATTTTCTTAACCGGTATTCATCTTTAGTCATCAATGATCACATTGGGGGTCAATCACAGGTTCCTGTGGTACATTCGTTCGACTACAACTCATACGACTTAACAACATACTCCTCATTCAAAGTTAAAGCCTCATATGAATAGGACCCTTGCACCTATGCGTATAACTGATTACTATGACATAAAGTCTCTTATAGTCAAACCCATTAGCGATACAGGCTGGCCTTGACTGACAAGAGCTGTTGCGCCAAAGAAGAAGCAGAATTAACTTTCGTACAATAAATGTTGACAATACGACAAAATGTAATCATTTTCCAAAAAAGTAATACATAATAAATTTTAACATTAAAAATTACATTTTTTTCATGCAAAAGTTTATGTCGTTCCAAGAATCCCATGAACACAGATTGTGTTGAGGTATAGGGAAATACACGACAAAACATAACGATGGACGTCAGCATGCTTCACTGAACATCATTCCAGCATGTCTTCATTTAGATCCGCCTCCTATATCCCTATCCCTCGCTTTGGAGCAGCAGATGTACAACTACATCGTACACGATTCTTACGCGCGAATAATACCCATTTGTTTGTTACCTAACCTCTTCATGAGATCATCCCTAAACTAGCTCTGGGGACTACCACCAGCTGCACAAATCTTCACAGATTGTTAATCCCGGATCAAACTTGTCACATTTACGCTTCCTTGACACGTCGCTTCCTGCCTTTCACGATGAACGCTCTCACGTACAAGCATCATTCAGGCGGGCGGGCGAGTAATTGATGGTTCTATGTTATAGTTTAGTGTTGGCTCATGCTGTTTGCAGTGCCGCGAAAGATTGAAGCTACCATTTCAACATGACCCGAAGCCATACCCAGGATGAACCAAACGAGATCAAATACATGAAACGTTCAGGCTGAGCGGATAAGGAAAGGGAAAATACACCACAACAGCACTAAAACCAACCACTACGTCCTCCGGGCCATTGCACCATGGCAACCATTCTCGTGAAGAAGAAAAATAAAATAGCTTATTCATGGCATTGCGATGACTATGCTCTCTCGCTTCGCTGAAACAAGAACTTCCGAAAGAGCGGATCGTAATAATAGAAATTCATGTGTCCTGAAAATCCTCCATGAAGAAGACTGCTTTTTGCAACTGCATGTGACTTGGTGCATCTGTGGGCAGTTATCCCGTTACTTCACGGGGCATGAGTTGTGCACTGCCTTAAAGCTTGATGATTTACGATCTCTGAAGACAGATCCGTTCTGTATCCTGTCGTTTAGCTTTCTCTACGCCACCAGGATATCGTTATGTGTTTCTATGGAAAGGAAAAACAAACAAGTTATAGTGTGGCGGTTGCATATAAGATAAAGGAGTAAGAATTAGACAAAGAAAAACTACTTAAAAAAGGCAAATAAATAGTGCATATCCATAAAGAGAATATTTCACTTACTATTTCCTTACCCTTTCACACCCTGCAGTCGATGATAAAAGGAAAAGTCCTTTTTAGATCCGCATGGATCAATTTCTTGCCCACTTAATCCTAAGAAGGTTCAGTCACTTCCGACAGTTCGAGAAAATATTGTTCAGTTCCTGCAGAGCAGCAACTGGTAATATTGCATTATGCATTCAATAAGACTGCATGCAACCGTTCTGTTATCTAGAACATACCACTATGCGTGAATGTAAGCAATGAATGAAAATGGAAAAAATAAAATGGACGTTTAATTCTTCATCGAGCATTATTGTTCAGTTTCACAACAATCATACGTTCTTCAACTTTTGCGTTGAGTTTACTTCTCTAAATGAAACGCTGCTACTGGAAACACAAAAATCAAACATCCGTCTAGCGACAAATGTTTCAAAAACGGATGAATAATTCAGATAATAATAGTTTATGATAAAATCTCACACGCTAATATGAATACTGTTTTCTGAGGTTATTAAAGCTCATTATTAAAAGAACGGTAAGGTTCATCTAAATAATCTAAATATGCATTCATTCAAACATTCATCCATCACAAGCATACAAGCGATGTACTACATATAGCACGTAGACAAACAAGACGGATTATGATAGGATGCAAAATTGCTGTTCCCAACAATGTTGGTTGGTTCTCAGACATTTTTCTTAAGGGTAGTCACACATTTAAGCCAAAAATCAAATATGGCTTTCAGGAAATTCCAGTCCGATGCAGCTAATAAATCCAGAATCGGAATATCAGTACATTTTCCCAGTCTTTCGACCTCTTGGAAAAGTTTTCTAATGTAAGCTATTGAATTTCGAAAGTCCCTGTACGTATAATCCTTTAGCTGACTGACTTAAGGGCAAATTTTCCTGATATTCCTACGTCGCCGAACTAAAGCAGTACCCAACGGGATAAGGAACTAAAAAGGAACCAATTTTTTTCATCTTTGCATATATGTTACTAAATTGTAAGCCGTTTTTGTCGCATCTACCCTTCTTTGGGAATCTATCAAGCGGAAAATGACTTTGGTTAACTGTTAATGCAGCCTAATTCAGAAACATGGCTTTAATATATGTGGTGTGGTAGATGATCGTTTTTATTTTTTTTTGTTAAACAATTCAAGGGAAATTAGTGCGTGGTGTCGTTTTTATTTTCAGAGACCATTGTGAAACTTTTTAGATACAATGATTCACAATCATACGACTTAAGTTATAGGATATACATATTTGGCTACCTCGTGGGTAGACCACTTTTTTATTTGGATTCCCAAGATGTCACAAAATACAATTTTTTACAATGTTTTTTATCACGGGTTACGCAGTTACGGGAGCACGTCCACTAGCGGATGAGAACGAAAAGAGAAGAGAACGCGTGGTGGGAACGACGGCTTTTATAATCTTTTAACGGGAAATAGTTTAGTCTGGCTAAGTTGGTAACTATTGCTCGAATTAGGGTGCTCGAATAAGGTTGCTCGAATTAGGGTGCTTGAATTAGGGTGTTCGAATTAGAGTGCCCGATATTTTGAATTGACGGTTGACGTCAGCTCCGGACTGTGGTGAGGCTATAACGTGGTCGCCACAGTGCTCCCCTGCTAGACTGGAGTTACCGGTAACGAACGGGGATGATGACACGTCGCTGTGAACGCGTAACTCCGGTCGAGAAGTCGTTCGGAGGTGACGGCTCTGTCGGTGGTGGTGAAGCTGGTGGTGGTGGCGCTGATGGTGGTGAAGCTGGTGGTGGTAGCGCTGGTGGTGGTGGCGTATACTCTGCTGCAGATGGTGGCGTAAGCTGTGTCACTGGCTCGGGTTGCTGGAGTGAGTAGCATGGTTTCAGGCGGTCAATAGAGATGTTAGTTGCCCTCTCTTTGATCAGGACTTCGAATGACTTGTCACTACGCCTAAGCACCTTATAAGGCCCTTGGTACGGCGGGGTAAGGGCTGGGCGGACGGTGTCATTCCGGACGAAGACGTGGCTGCATGTCCGAAGATCCGAATGGACGAAGGGTGTTGGTTTGTCATGCCAGGCCGTTTGTGTTGGGCGAATGGTGTTCATGGCATACTTAAGCGACTTGGTGAACTCGGTGGTGTCTGGCAGGCTGGTCATCGGGCTGCTATTGAAAAACTCCGCTGGGATCTTTAGCGTGCTTCCATAAACCAGCTCTGCTGGCGAAGCTTTGATGTCGTCTTTGTACGCTGTGCGCAATCCAAGGAGTATGATGGGAAGGTGGTCGGTCCAATGAGCGGTGTTTTTGGTACAAATAGCTGCCTTCAGCGTACGGTGCCATCGTTCTATCAAGCCGTTGGCCTGCGGATGATAAGCCGTTGTGCGTAGATGTTTGATGCCCAGTAACTGGTTCAGCTCCGCGAAAAGCGTCGACTCGAACTGCCTGCCTTGATCCGTGGTGATGAACGATGGAACGCCAAAGCGAGCTATCCATCCACTGAGTAGGGCTGCGGCTACAGTCGTTGATGTTATGTCAGGGATGGGAATAGCTTCTGGCCAGCGTGTGAAGCGATCGATGATGGTGAGGCAGTAACGATGTCCATTGCTGATCGGGAACGGTCCAACCAGGTCCAGGTTGATGTGTGCGAACCTAGCATCCGGTACCGGGTAGCGACCTAGAGGGCTGCGGGTATGGCGTTGCACCTTCGTAGCCTGACACGCTAAGCAGTGGCGGACGAAATCTCGCGTATCTCGGCGGATGTTCAGCCAGACGAATCTCTCCGTCATCAGCTTCGTGGTAGTTTTCGCTCCGGGATGACTCATCTGATGAACCGCGCGTAGTAGTTGTTGACGAAACGGTTTCGTGACATACGGACGAATGATGCCGGTGGGGCAATCGCAGTATAAAGCCATGCTGCTGCCAGGTATTGGAACTCGTTGAAGGACCAGGTCCGTCCTTGTCTTCCCGCTGAGGATGTCGGCGAGCTCGGGATCTCGGGTCTGGTCTTCGGCCAATTTCTCGTAGTCGATGGATGTTGATGACTGGATGGGCTCGATTCGGGACAGCAAGTCGGCAGTGACGTTTTCCTGGCCTTCAACATGTCGGATGTCGGTGGTGAACTGGCCAATAAAGTCGAGGTGCCGTGCTTGTCTAGGAGAGGCCTTATCCAGCGACTGGCGGAAAGCATAAACCAGAGGTTTATGATCCGTGTAAATATGGAAAGAACGTCCTTCCAACTGATGACGAAAATACCGGACGGCCAAGTAAACAGCTGCTAGTTCGCGATCGTACGTGGAATATCGGCGCTGTGCGTTGTCGAACTTTCGGGAGAAGAAACCGAGCGGCTGCATCTGCCCGTCGATGACCTGATGTAAGGCGGCGCCGGCAGCGAAATCGGAAGCATCACACCACAGTGATAGTTCGGCGGATGGTACAGGGTGTACCAGCATGGTAGCCTGTGCAAGTTGCCGTTTGCAGTCCTCAAAGGCCGTGTCGGTAGTTGGGGTCCACGTTAGCGATGACTTATCTCGCCGTTTGTTGCCGGGAATCATCTCCAGGAGCGGTCCTTGTGCTCGCAGCGCGTGGGGGATGAAGCGCCTGTAGAAGTTGATCATCGCCAAAAATCGCTTAAGCTCCATGACAGTGTTTGGCTTCGGGAACTGACGTATGGTGTCGACTTTCTCTTCCAGTGGTAGGATGCCTTCAGACGTAACACGGTGTCCCAGGAAGGAGATCTCAGGCTGGGCAAACTCGCACTTCGCAAGGTTGATGGTCAAACCGTGCTGCGTGAGGCGAGCAAATAGCAGTCGCAGGTGTTCGCGATGTTCTTCTGGTGTCTTCGAGGCCACTATAATGTCGTCGATATAGGGAAACACAAAGTTCAAGCCGCGTAGCACATCGTGGATTAGCCGTTGGAACGTCTGCGCCGCATTGCGTAATCCGAAGGGCATCGTCACGTACTCAAATAGGCCGAAAGGAGTGATGATCGCTGTCTTCGGAATGTCCTCTGGATGGATGGAGATCTGGTGGTAGGCTTTCTGTAGATCCACCTTTGAGAAAACGGTTTTTCCTCCCAGTTGCATCGTGAAGTCTTGTAGATAAGGCAATGGATACCGGTCAGGGGTGGTACGCGCGTTGAGGGACCGATAATCACCGCACGGACGCCAGGAACCATCAGCCTTTTTAACCATATGCAGCGGGCTGGCCCAACTGCTACTGGACGGTCTGCAAATTCCTAGCTGCACGAGTGAGTCGAATTCTGCTTTGGCTGCTTGGTACTTGTCGGGTGGAAGACGACGCGAACGGGCGAAAGTTGGAGGACCCGTTGTTTCGATACGATGTACCACCTCGGATTGCATCCGCACACCCGGTGAGTTTGTGATGAGTGTAGGAAACTCGTTGAGCAGGTCGGCCATCGGTGAATTTGCGTCGCATACCTTGACGGCGGTTTGTCGAGTGGTATCCGGAAGTCCTGGCACACGTAGGTTGGTTTGGGCATCCACCAAACAGCGCTGTCGAAGGTCTACTAAAAGATGGTAATGGCGAAGAAAGTCCGCTCCAATGATAGCAGAGCTTACGTCCGCGATAATAAAATTCCACACAAAGGGGCGGCGTAAACTAAAATCAAGTGTACGGAGGGACTCACCAAATACCATGATCGGAGTACCGTTGGCTGCAAACAGTCGCATGGTGGACGGCGTCGGGGGGGTGTAGTTGGCTGGCTTCGGTAACACGGAGACATCGGCACCAGTATCGATCAGGTAACGCTGGTTGGTTCGTCGGTCGATCACCATCAACCGACTGCTCACAGGTGAGATGGTAGCCACCTGCGATCCGATATCTCCAGCGTATCCTCAGGCTGAAGACGACGGCTGGCCGACGCGCTGGCTGACAGGGGCTGGAAACGAACAGGGCTGGCGGCAGGTCCGGGCGGCTGTTCCGTAACGTCGATGGTAGTAGCACTCTCCTTCAGATGGTTCTGTACCGACACGAGATGACACTGGTGGACGTGGGCGCGGTCGACTTTGGCGTTGTTCACGGTTACGACACTCTGTGATGAAGTCGTTAAGTTGCTGTGTGAGTTCGTCCACCTGGCGCGAAATGCGTTGCTCGAAATCGTTGGGTGTGGTGCGCACCCCGGCTACGGCATGGTGCACACTGGCGTTGTTGGATGCGGACAGGCACTCCACCATCGTATCGGCGACAGCAGCTTTCTCAGTTACACTTCCGGGTGCAGCAACGACGGCCGATTGCACATGTGGCGGAAGCTTGTTGATCCAAAGGTCGGTGAGGAGCGTACTGGCCAACGTGTCGCTGGAGGCTCGGTGCATTTCAGCTAGCAGCTGGGATGGCTTGCGGTCCCCTAAGTCCATGCCGTATAGGAGACGATGGAGGCGGCTACGCTGGGATTCCCCGAAATGCTGGAGGATGTTCCGCTTGATGTAATTGTACCGTTCCGTCGCAGGTACATTCTCGATTATCGGCTGGATCTCGTTATACACTCGAAGAGGAATTTGGGCCATCAATACGTGGTAGCGCTTATGGTCCATTTTGGCGGTGATTCCGGTCGCGGCGAACCAATGCTCCAGTGCACAAAAGTACGCAGGCAAATTGTGCAGGTCCATTTCGGGTACACTCAGTCGAACGGCCTGTGCTGCTTCCACTCGAGGATCACTTGCCGTTTCTGCTGCTGGCATGGCATTTGTTGCTTGGGACGTGCCAGTTTTCTCCGTGTTCACCGGAGGTGCATCGTGCGTTGCCGCTTGGGGAGCGGGTTGACGTTCTGGACTATGTTGCATCATCTTTTATTCGCTTGCGAGCACGTGGTTTCACGAGAAGCGAGAACAAAAGAAGTGACGTGGTAGTCGGGAGTTGGGCTTACTTCAGCGAGACAAAAATGGCGGCTGTCAATGGCGTCGAACGTGCAAAATGGCGGCAGTCAACGGCTTTACAAGGAGCGCTTTCTTTTGTCCGGGCTGGAACGATGGGATCGTTGCTCTTCCTTCTCTTTGGGGACGGCGATGTAACCCGCGGCTCGATCCTCTGTAGCGATGCGGGTTCACGATGCAAGGGAAACACGTCGGTGCGTATGGAGAACAATGCACTCGGGACGGGACACTCGCGACACTTACGCACACACGGGCGTGAAGGACACACGCGACGATTACGCACACACGGGCGTGAAGGACACACGCGACGATTACGCACACACGGGCGTGAAGGACACACGCGGGCGTGTAGGGCACTCGCGACGATTATGCACACGCGGGCGTGTAGGGCACTCGCGACGATTATGCACACGCGGGCGTGTAGGGCACTCGCGACACTTATGTACACGCAGGCGTGAAGGGCACTCGCGGAAACCGATCGAACACGGTTTTTGTGCTTGCGAAAAAAAAAGGCACGACACTCGGCGACGCTTGATACACACACTACACGTACCGATTTTACTCGCGGCGTTGACGGACCTGGGCGAACGGGAACCGCGTAGCGTGGAAAGGCGAAAGCGGGCCGATGATGAATCTGTCGATCGGGGAATCTCGGGAATCACGTCGGGGTCACCAGTTTTGGCTACCTCGTGGGTAGACCACTTTTTTATTTGGATTCCCAAGATGTCACAAAATACAATTTTTTACAATGTTTTTTATCACGGGTTACGCAGTTACGGGAGCACGTCCACTAGCGGATGAGAACGAAAAGAGAAGAGAACGCGTGGTGGGAACGACGGCTTTTATAATCTTTTAACGGGAAATAGTTTAGTCTGGCTAAGTTGGTAACTATTGCTCGAATTAGGGTGCTCGAATAAGGTTGCTCGAATTAGGGTGCTTGAATTAGGGTGTTCGAATTAGAGTGCCCGATATTTTGAATTGACGGTTGACGTCAGCTCCGGACTGTGGTGAGGCTATAACGTGGTCGCCACAGTGCTCCCCTGCTAGACTGGAGTTACCGGTAACGAACGGGGATGATGACACGTCGCTGTGAACGCGTAACTCCGGTCGAGAAGTCGTTCGGAGGTGACGGCTCTGTCGGTGGTGGTGAAGCTGGTGGTGGTGGCGCTGATGGTGGTGAAGCTGGTGGTGGTAGCGCTGGTGGTGGTGGCGTATACTCTGCTGCAGATGGTGGCGTAAGCTGTGTCACTGGCTCGGGTTGCTGGAGTGAGTAGCATGGTTTCAGGCGGTCAATAGAGATGTTAGTTGCCCTCTCTTTGATCAGGACTTCGAATGACTTGTCACTACGCCTAAGCACCTTATAAGGCCCTTGGTACGGCGGGGTAAGGGCTGGGCGGACGGTGTCATTCCGGACGAAGACGTGGCTGCATGTCCGAAGATCCGAATGGACGAAGGGTGTTGGTTTGTCATGCCAGGCCGTTTGTGTTGGGCGAATGGTGTTCATGGCATACTTAAGCGACTTGGTGAACTCGGTGGTGTCTGGCAGGCTGGTCATCGGGCTGCTATTGAAAAACTCCGCTGGGATCTTTAGCGTGCTTCCATAAACCAGCTCTGCTGGCGAAGCTTTGATGTCGTCTTTGTACGCTGTGCGCAATCCAAGGAGTATGATGGGAAGGTGGTCGGTCCAATGAGCGGTGTTTTTGGTACAAATAGCTGCCTTCAGCGTACGGTGCCATCGTTCTATCAAGCCGTTGGCCTGCGGATGATAAGCCGTTGTGCGTAGATGTTTGATGCCCAGTAACTGGTTCAGCTCCGCGAAAAGCGTCGACTCGAACTGCCTGCCTTGATCCGTGGTGATGAACGATGGAACGCCAAAGCGAGCTATCCATCCACTGAGTAGGGCTGCGGCTACAGTCGTTGATGTTATGTCAGGGATGGGAATAGCTTCTGGCCAGCGTGTGAAGCGATCGATGATGGTGAGGCAGTAACGATGTCCATTGCTGATCGGGAACGGTCCAACCAGGTCCAGGTTGATGTGTGCGAACCTAGCATCCGGTACCGGGTAGCGACCTAGAGGGCTGCGGGTATGGCGTTGCACCTTCGTAGCCTGACACGCTAAGCAGTGGCGGACGAAATCTCGCGTATCTCGGCGGATGTTCAGCCAGACGAATCTCTCCGTCATCAGCTTCGTGGTAGTTTTCGCTCCGGGATGACTCATCTGATGAACCGCGCGTAGTAGTTGTTGACGAAACGGTTTCGTGACATACGGACGAATGATGCCGGTGGGGCAATCGCAGTATAAAGCCATGCTGCTGCCAGGTATTGGAACTCGTTGAAGGACCAGGTCCGTCCTTGTCTTCCCGCTGAGGATGTCGGCGAGCTCGGGATCTCGGGTCTGGTCTTCGGCCAATTTCTCGTAGTCGATGGATGTTGATGACTGGATGGGCTCGATTCGGGACAGCAAGTCGGCAGTGACGTTTTCCTGGCCTTCAACATGTCGGATGTCGGTGGTGAACTGGCCAATAAAGTCGAGGTGCCGTGCTTGTCTAGGAGAGGCCTTATCCAGCGACTGGCGGAAAGCATAAACCAGAGGTTTATGATCCGTGTAAATATGGAAAGAACGTCCTTCCAACTGATGACGAAAATACCGGACGGCCAAGTAAACAGCTGCTAGTTCGCGATCGTACGTGGAATATCGGCGCTGTGCGTTGTCGAACTTTCGGGAGAAGAAACCGAGCGGCTGCATCTGCCCGTCGATGACCTGATGTAAGGCGGCGCCGGCAGCGAAATCGGAAGCATCACACCACAGTGATAGTTCGGCGGATGGTACAGGGTGTACCAGCATGGTAGCCTGTGCAAGTTGCCGTTTGCAGTCCTCAAAGGCCGTGTCGGTAGTTGGGGTCCACGTTAGCGATGACTTATCTCGCCGTTTGTTGCCGGGAATCATCTCCAGGAGCGGTCCTTGTGCTCGCAGCGCGTGGGGGATGAAGCGCCTGTAGAAGTTGATCATCGCCAAAAATCGCTTAAGCTCCATGACAGTGTTTGGCTTCGGGAACTGACGTATGGTGTCGACTTTCTCTTCCAGTGGTAGGATGCCTTCAGACGTAACACGGTGTCCCAGGAAGGAGATCTCAGGCTGGGCAAACTCGCACTTCGCAAGGTTGATGGTCAAACCGTGCTGCGTGAGGCGAGCAAATAGCAGTCGCAGGTGTTCGCGATGTTCTTCTGGTGTCTTCGAGGCCACTATAATGTCGTCGATATAGGGAAACACAAAGTTCAAGCCGCGTAGCACATCGTGGATTAGCCGTTGGAACGTCTGCGCCGCATTGCGTAATCCGAAGGGCATCGTCACGTACTCAAATAGGCCGAAAGGAGTGATGATCGCTGTCTTCGGAATGTCCTCTGGATGGATGGAGATCTGGTGGTAGGCTTTCTGTAGATCCACCTTTGAGAAAACGGTTTTTCCTCCCAGTTGCATCGTGAAGTCTTGTAGATAAGGCAATGGATACCGGTCAGGGGTGGTACGCGCGTTGAGGGACCGATAATCACCGCACGGACGCCAGGAACCATCAGCCTTTTTAACCATATGCAGCGGGCTGGCCCAACTGCTACTGGACGGTCTGCAAATTCCTAGCTGCACGAGTGAGTCGAATTCTGCTTTGGCTGCTTGGTACTTGTCGGGTGGAAGACGACGCGAACGGGCGAAAGTTGGAGGACCCGTTGTTTCGATACGATGTACCACCTCGGATTGCATCCGCACACCCGGTGAGTTTGTGATGAGTGTAGGAAACTCGTTGAGCAGGTCGGCCATCGGTGAATTTGCGTCGCATACCTTGACGGCGGTTTGTCGAGTGGTATCCGGAAGTCCTGGCACACGTAGGTTGGTTTGGGCATCCACCAAACAGCGCTGTCGAAGGTCTACTAAAAGATGGTAATGGCGAAGAAAGTCCGCTCCAATGATAGCAGAGCTTACGTCCGCGATAATAAAATTCCACACAAAGGGGCGGCGTAAACTAAAATCAAGTGTACGGAGGGACTCACCAAATACCATGATCGGAGTACCGTTGGCTGCAAACAGTCGCATGGTGGACGGCGTCGGGGGGGTGTAGTTGGCTGGCTTCGGTAACACGGAGACATCGGCACCAGTATCGATCAGGTAACGCTGGTTGGTTCGTCGGTCGATCACCATCAACCGACTGCTCACAGGTGAGATGGTAGCCACCTGCGATCCGATATCTCCAGCGTATCCTCAGGCTGAAGACGACGGCTGGCCGACGCGCTGGCTGACAGGGGCTGGAAACGAACAGGGCTGGCGGCAGGTCCGGGCGGCTGTTCCGTAACGTCGATGGTAGTAGCACTCTCCTTCAGATGGTTCTGTACCGACACGAGATGACACTGGTGGACGTGGGCGCGGTCGACTTTGGCGTTGTTCACGGTTACGACACTCTGTGATGAAGTCGTTAAGTTGCTGTGTGAGTTCGTCCACCTGGCGCGAAATGCGTTGCTCGAAATCGTTGGGTGTGGTGCGCACCCCGGCTACGGCATGGTGCACACTGGCGTTGTTGGATGCGGACAGGCACTCCACCATCGTATCGGCGACAGCAGCTTTCTCAGTTACACTTCCGGGTGCAGCAACGACGGCCGATTGCACATGTGGCGGAAGCTTGTTGATCCAAAGGTCGGTGAGGAGCGTACTGGCCAACGTGTCGCTGGAGGCTCGGTGCATTTCAGCTAGCAGCTGGGATGGCTTGCGGTCCCCTAAGTCCATGCCGTATAGGAGACGATGGAGGCGGCTACGCTGGGATTCCCCGAAATGCTGGAGGATGTTCCGCTTGATGTAATTGTACCGTTCCGTCGCAGGTACATTCTCGATTATCGGCTGGATCTCGTTATACACTCGAAGAGGAATTTGGGCCATCAATACGTGGTAGCGCTTATGGTCCATTTTGGCGGTGATTCCGGTCGCGGCGAACCAATGCTCCAGTGCACAAAAGTACGCAGGCAAATTGTGCAGGTCCATTTCGGGTACACTCAGTCGAACGGCCTGTGCTGCTTCCACTCGAGGATCACTTGCCGTTTCTGCTGCTGGCATGGCATTTGTTGCTTGGGACGTGCCAGTTTTCTCCGTGTTCACCGGAGGTGCATCGTGCGTTGCCGCTTGGGGAGCGGGTTGACGTTCTGGACTATGTTGCATCATCTTTTATTCGCTTGCGAGCACGTGGTTTCACGAGAAGCGAGAACAAAAGAAGTGACGTGGTAGTCGGGAGTTGGGCTTACTTCAGCGAGACAAAAATGGCGGCTGTCAATGGCGTCGAACGTGCAAAATGGCGGCAGTCAACGGCTTTACAAGGAGCGCTTTCTTTTGTCCGGGCTGGAACGATGGGATCGTTGCTCTTCCTTCTCTTTGGGGACGGCGATGTAACCCGCGGCTCGATCCTCTGTAGCGATGCGGGTTCACGATGCAAGGGAAACACGTCGGTGCGTATGGAGAACAATGCACTCGGGACGGGACACTCGCGACACTTACGCACACACGGGCGTGAAGGACACACGCGACGATTACGCACACACGGGCGTGAAGGACACACGCGACGATTACGCACACACGGGCGTGAAGGACACACGCGGGCGTGTAGGGCACTCGCGACGATTATGCACACGCGGGCGTGTAGGGCACTCGCGACGATTATGCACACGCGGGCGTGTAGGGCACTCGCGACACTTATGTACACGCAGGCGTGAAGGGCACTCGCGGAAACCGATCGAACACGGTTTTTGTGCTTGCGAAAAAAAAAGGCACGACACTCGGCGACGCTTGATACACACACTACACGTACCGATTTTACTCGCGGCGTTGACGGACCTGGGCGAACGGGAACCGCGTAGCGTGGAAAGGCGAAAGCGGGCCGATGATGAATCTGTCGATCGGGGAATCTCGGGAATCACGTCGGGGTCACCAGTTTTGGCTACCTCGTGGGTAGACCACTTTTTTATTTGGATTCCCAAGATGTCACAAAATACAATTTTTTACAATGTTTTTTATCACGGGTTACGCAGTTACGGGAGCACGTCCACTAGCGGATGAGAACGAAAAGAGAAGAGAACGCGTGGTGGGAACGACGGCTTTTATAATCTTTTAACGGGAAATAGTTTAGTCTGGCTAAGTTGGTAACTATTGCTCGAATTAGGGTGCTCGAATAAGGTTGCTCGAATTAGGGTGCTTGAATTAGGGTGTTCGAATTAGAGTGCCCGATATTTTGAATTGACGGTTGACGTCAGCTCCGGACTGTGGTGAGGCTATAACGTGGTCGCCACACATACATTTCATGTATTTATTATTTATACAATTTTTTTGCAAAGTTTTACATTTGTGCTGCTTGCACTGATCGTTTTTCGATCACTCCCCGATATGAATTAATTTTATTTGATAACTTATTCTGTTAGACTCGATTTATACAGCGTGTCGGACTCTTTCTCCCTTTCTATTTCTCTGAAAAACACTCAATTAATGTCGCACTTAAATCGTGAGCGACGCATAGGAGTTGGAATGCTGTTATTAGAACAGGTGCGCGTGAGCACTACATTCTATACATATTTCTTCATTTATTTCCGAAATCATAAAAAGCTGTTAACTTCATTGAGCTACTGATATGGCCACTATAACACGTGTAACTTGTTATCTCAGACGATAACTTAGTGATTTTATTTGACCTCGAGACTTTTGATGCTCGATGATCGGATGCGAAGTGAACACAAAACTATGAAGATTTAGGAATAACTTTAATAATGTTTAGTGCACCCATGACCATTACGACAATGTTCGTTCGTTTCCATGTCCTCATGTAAAGTTTACGATAAAAAAGTCTGTTGTAATACTGTTTTATGCAAAAACCAATGATACAAATTAGTTTGAGTTTGATTTATTTCAAACTAATTTGATTTAATCAGCAATTGGCTGTTCCTAACCAAACCAAATAATATTGATCGCCTACTGCCAAAAGCTCTGCGACGGATGTTCACGAAATGCATTCGATTAAATCACCAACCTTCTCGATTGTACTTCAATGAAATATGTGTGTATTTTTTGTACAGTATACTCCATTATCATAAATAGTGACAATGAATAAATTAACGCTTCGCTTTTCCAGTGCATTTCAATCGATCTGCCATGGGCCGGCGTTTGGTCATTGTACTTGGCCCCTGCACCAATCGAATTGTATTTTCAATGCCAGCGTGCATTCAAGCGTACCACTCAACTGCAATGCATCATGTACCTACAGAATTTCCGTTAGGATCTGAACCACAATTGTTCCGGTCGAAAGGGAAATGATGGTAATGTAAAAAAATAACGGCATCGATTGAAAAGGGAATGATACAGATTCAACAAAATAACAAAATAAAATGGTTCCAAGGTATAAAAATCATGTTTATCACAACTTCATTCCAGATCCCACTCACCTGCACTATTTTGCAGAAATAAATGAGGATGAAATAATAACAATTTTTTATGCGATAAGTGCTTTGCAATGTGATAGCCCATGCAGTACCTAAATAAAATTCCGCAACGGACAATTATTTTAAAACGAAAACAAAAACAGGTCAAATCTCTGCATGAAACATGCTCTTGAAAATATCTCGTATAATCTTGTAGCATCATTTCTACGATATGAAGAAAAATATGCAGCGAACTAGAAGAACCGGAAGAGTATGCGAACTAACACAAACAAAACTCTACACAGATGCAACACAACGTTCTACACACTGATGAAAAAGCGCTGAACACGCTCCCCGATCGCTTCGTCGAATGAAGTGTGACGGACGTAATTCAGTCGAAAGCTTTCGCAACAACGGTGTAAGATTGACCGGGCAATGAGGAATGAGCAAAATCGTTTTTCATTAATTAAATTTCGTTCCATTATTCAGCAGCTTCAAAATTTCCACATTAGCGCGATTTTATTGAAGGATGGAGTCTCATGGTCGCCACGGTAAGAGATTTTATCGCCATGGTGCACATAATTTAACTCCTAAATAACTTTTGCCAACTAGGAGAGGCTGAGGGTAAATGAAATGGAATAGCAACGAGTTGAAAAGGCACCACAACCACCACGCAACCAACAATACGCGTAAAGTGATACACCTCACCTTCCATTCAGATTGGATGGAAGGGTTAATGGGGTCGAAGGAAACAACCCGTTGCGCGGGTTGCCATTGTTATTCGCCAATTTATTTCCTCCACAAACAATGACTGTTCCATCATCGTCGAATTGTAACCGTGCCAATGAAAAGCATTAATAATTGCGTCCTTTACACTTGGTATTACCATTGTCTCACCTTCTCTTTCCATAATACCATTCTTCCCCTGCCATCGATAGATTCCGCATTCAAAGTTTCATCCCAATTGAAGAGTCACGCTTTGCTGTAGCCAACGCGGTTCATTTCATTTTAATTGATGCTTGAGAATAATTTACTTCCATTCAAGCATCGAGAAAAGCGTGATCGGTTAGTAAACTGTGCAGAATTGAGGCATAGGCTTCAATTCATTAGTATATGTGTTGCTCCTTTTATCGAACCAGCTGTAAAAGGACGGATGAGAGACGAAAGATATCGCGAGACTCAAAGTCTTTATAAACAAACCAACTTACCAACCAAGGACGGACTTTATAATATTATTTATTATGTGTGAAGTATGTTCTGCTTACAGAAAATTTTATCATAAAATGTTTCAGTTGGCTCGTACTTCCTGCCAATTGCCAATACTGCCAATACAATACTTCTTTAAACTTAATTTGCCGAATAAACCGCAAAAAATACAGGGGAAATTATTAAACAATTAATTACTCTTCGCTAAATATAAATTCTATCAAAATCGTAATAATCTTCGTGTTAACTAAATACAAGAATATTAAATGTTTCAAATCTTCTCCTTTAGTTACATTGCAATACAATGTAACTATTCACTAACAAGCCTTTAGTTTTGCAAATAAATCAGATATATGTGCGAGTGTACAATATTCTATAATATTTTTTATTTATAAGATTTTTTATACCTTCTACATATCCACATTTTTTCACATCCAATATTTTGCTCTTCCTCCTTTCTTTTCGTGTTTCGCTTTTCTTGATTATTTGATAGTGTGTATTTTCCGAGAATTTTGAGTGAGAACACGATACATGATTTTTTTTGTCAAATAACTTTTAGTCAAAAGACAAAAGATCATGGTTGCTGTCTTCACTTTTCATACCGATCGTACATTAAAAAGTTTAGCTCTAACTAACCATCAAAATCAACATGCTAACTTATTACACAGGCACACAAGATTAAACAAATAGAAAAAAGCGAGAAGTCTTATTAAAAAGCAAGGCATGGATTGATGTAGGCAATATAAAAAATCGAAAACGTATAAGGCTTGAATGTTGGACTTTTAATGCTTGAAGTTATAACATATCAACTTCCATACATATGTATAGTACAAAAATGGTATATCATTAAAAAGAGTCTTAGTTTACCACAATTATTATAACCTTTAATTAGAACATTATCCAAACAAAAAGAAACCATAATAAGAGAAAACAGTGACCCATAAAATATGATACTTTAGATTTCCGACCATACGAAAGAGCAAAATGTCTATTATTGTTTAACACCTACTTTATCTAGACCCAACACAACTCGTTTAAGTATTTTATTATGCGACGAAATATTCAATTTTGGCAGAACACATCCATTTCAACAAAATGTAGCTTGTTATAATATATACCAGCCATATTGCAAGCAAAAATAAACAACACCATCCTGGATGCTTTTAAGCGAGCGTGACCCAAGCAACGTCAACGGTGAACCTTGATATGCTTCAATATGTTTACAGAGCAATACAACGCAATGAAACCACCGATGAACTGTTCTTGACGAGCAGCTCGAACATGATGCTGGAACGGAGCTGAAAACGAATCGGTTTGGACGGGGGCCAAAGCCACTTGAAACGTGCACAACTATTGTTTATTCATGGAATAACTAATAATGCAAAGGCGCTAGATTCAAAGTACGACGCTAAGAGGCTTAACTTTTGTTTTCTGTACCTTCGCGCTTCTGTACCAACTCCGGTACCATCTATTGTGCAGGAATACACCTTTACAGGATAAAAGCCTTTCCACACGAAAACAACCCTTCGCTAGCTACAGCTGCAACACTCATCAGTCTCGATGGTTAGTGATTGTGTGTTGCTGGCTGTAAATATTGTGCAGGCCCCGATAAGAGCAATGAGCAGTGAAATGAGAACTATACAATGCATATAGGGTAAATGTACCAATAGTGGTGCAATTTGTAGTGGTACCGATGTGTTTTAATGGATTTAAAGGGTCAGAAAGGACATTTTCTGAATATTTTAACACATAGCAATTGTAATATGTTTTATCTTCGCAATCACAACCATTTTTACCATGAAATACATCAAATTTTCAAAAAAATACAAATTTTTGTGACTGCTTCGTTGTACCTATAATGGTGGTATGGTTCCTATAGTCGTCTTATTGTGTTCCTATAGTGGTGGTAAACAAAGATGCATCAAAAATGGTGTATAATATCAATGAAACTTAGTTTAGAAGCTGTTTTTGTATGAATAGCAAGGATTACTGCCATAATATTGGTTTCTTCCGTAATTTGATCGTAAAAAAATGTATAAATTTGGTTGATGAAAATATCGACTAAAGTACTGCATCACACCTGTCGTCAACCTACACCCGGAAGAGTGTGCTTGATTTGAAGTCAATTTTTCATTCAGCCAGATAAGCGAATTTTGGCCTGTTTTTTGTAAATTACCTACAGAAAACTCATTTTTGTTGCTTATTTTAATGAAAACAGTACGACATGTCAAAAATGTCGTCGAAAAAATCTAAGATGACCTGTTTTTATTGATTTTATAACTAAGACCACTATTGGAACATGCCTGTTTTGTGTACCTATAATGGCACTATGGTAAAAAACACTTAAAAATGCATAAATATGGTCAAAAGGCAAATAATTTTTGTAAAACAATAACATTTCATAACAGTTATGTTGAAAAACTAGTAATTGCGTGGTTATGTGGTCATTTAGAACGTTAACAGAAAAATGAGTTTCGTTATGAAATCCTAAGGATTTTGGAAAAAATGTTGTCACATTTCACAAAATAATGGATTTTTCGGTCACTAAGGAACGGAATGGCCCCATTTAACTTTTAAACCCTTTGTAAAAGGCTAAAGAACATTTCACACTAACGTAAATAACTTAATTGCTTTTAATTTGCCGTATGAACCGCATTTTAGTGCAATACCACCACTATTGGTACTACCACCACAATAGGTACATTTACCCTATCTATGATTCCAGTAACTTGTAAAGTTTGATAAATTTTGTTCTGTTCTATATCAGTTGTAATGTTCTATATCAGCGTCTTAGCTTAAGTATGGTTTGGACTAAATATTAAACTAATTTTCTTTGACAATAGCTAAATATATATTTTTAGCTCTCGCCTTTCTATGGATCGATTGTGTGTATGCAGTTTAAAAAACACAGACATAAAAGATGCTCACCACACCTTTCTACCTGTTCGTAAACTGTAACCTTCACCGAACTATGTGATCGCTTAATGAAGCAATTCGAATTCTGGTGCAGACAATCTTCTCATAAAACTAAATCTCTAGATTTGACGCTCTAAAATGCTTTCTTTCTAAGGATTTTATCACTCACATCTAGCGCCGCTGCGTTGTGAAGAAAGAATTGCATCATTTTTATCGCTCCTTTGAATCTTCTCTTTTGAAGCTGCCATCGCTGCCGTCTCCAAATTTCCCGGAAATGTGGAAAGTTCCCACCAGCGCAAAAATGCTTCTGATTACAATCCAGACAGAATCATCCGTAAAATTATGCTGAATTTGAATGACAGACAGTAAACGCGGAATCAGTTTCCACACCTGAGTTATCCTTGGGAGTGACCAGGACCCAGAGAAGATAAATTTAATGGTGAGAAAATAAACATTTTCATTGTGGGTGTCTATTGAAATGACTTCCGTACTGTTGTTGATTGTTTTGGTTTTTCCGTAGAAGATATGATTTTGTATTTATGTTTGTGACTTTCTCTCACAGCCAGATTTGTGACGTGCCTATTTTGAGCAAGTTTATGTTCGTTTGCACGTTTCTTAACGATACTTCTACAAATTATAACATAGAAATATGGTTAACTCCTGAATAAAAAAAAACATAGAAATATGGCCGATCTCGTGCGATTTTTATTACGATGATTTTTATTTCTTGTAAGGTTTTAAATATGTAAAGTGTAAGGTATGTCCATTTAAAATGTGAGACAATTTTATTACCAGCATTTGAGTGATTTCACGTCAACTCTCACAGCGTAACTACATACTCACTATGGTACCAAGATCCGCACGGACTGATATCCCCATACGTACAATAGAGATTTAATACTATAGATTGACATTTTCTCAATAACCTGGTTCTTTGCTTTTGTCGTTATTCATTTTTTAAGGTTACCTGTCCAACCTGTTCAGTGTCGAAATGTTCGGAAGAAGAATAATTTTAAATTTATCTGGTGTTTTAAATGGGACAGATTTTATGTAAACGCAATTAATTAATTAAGTTTTGAGAAATATTTGACCTCGTTGTCTACTTGGTTTGGGGTGTTAATATTTTTAAGATTTAAATTTATTGTGTGGAGGTGGGTATTTAAAATTTATCTGAATAAGGACCAATTCGCTTCTGGGTAGTTCGGTATTCCCATGTTATTTTTTACACGAGGGAACGGCATTACCCGGTGCTACTCTATTCTTACTGCAATCCATTGCTATGGGCCGAAATATCCTTTTTAACGATTTAGCATTTTTTTCCTGATTACTAGTGTGGATGTGTGTATTTCTATATGAGTGATCGCAGATAACGATTAGATGCGTCCGATCGGGTATGAGACAGATAGTGAACTGATGAAATTTTAATACGTAAGCTTACAATTAGACAAGCCGCAAAAGCCCCTTAAGATCTCAAACATCTCCACAATGAAACAAATTGCTATATTTTAGCCCAAATATTACTTTAGTCAAAATGAGCGAAGATTCGATGGAGTTCAATTTAGTTTATTTCATGCATCAGGCCGTCTTTCTTACCACTACCACTACTGAATGTGTCGCCCTGTTTGGCAACTTAGTTGGCTAAGTAACTTCATTGTTCCTGGACTCTTTCACAAGTTACTTCTGCAAAGGACGAAGCGACACACAAATTAGGTTATTCTATTTCAAGGGCTCGTATAAGTACATCGGGAAAACGCCGGTTGAGATATCATGATATATTGGAAGGACTTTCAGTACGGTCCAGCATGTGGAGAACCTCTAGCAAAGCTGAAACTCGCACCACGCTTTCGATATTTACAGCTAACCATTGCTTTCACGGCGTTCTCAGGAATATCATAACGGATGATGAAGTAGGTCTAAGCGGCGCATGCACCTAAACTTCACGCGTCCTAACGACGAAGCCATCAACGCGAAGCAGGAAACATCGACCGACAAATTTGCCTCATAATAAGGGGTTTCCGCTCATTTTACGGCCTTTGGAAACTTTAAATGAACGATGGTATAAAACTTCTACCATGCTTCTACTACGTACCAAGAGGTCTAAAAAGATCTGAACATGGAGTAGCATACAATTCAAAAGCATCCTATCACACCCTTTCAAAAACTCAATAAAGACGATTAGGGTGATTTTTTATTTACTCGACAATGGGTTTGATTATCATTCTCGACCCATACCAGAACAAAAATTAACGGACATTGTTCCTTCTCTCCAATTCGCTTTCAAGTGAATGGTTTTTTTCATCACAAAAGTTTAGCATCATTAAAATTTCAAGATTCCTTTAAAGATGTCCCTGACAATGCCGATAGTACCTTTGTATTGGATTCTTAGAGAACTTACTGCAATTACAGAGTTTCGTCTTCATTGCGCTCGCATTTTGGGCACCATTCTACCACTTAAAGCCTAAAAAACTAAAAGGATCGTTTGCGTAAAGAACGATTTGATCGTGCATTTAATTAACATTCCATTAGCTGAAATGAGGAAGTGCAGAGGGAAAAAAGTTTACGAACCATCGATGAAGAAACTTCCCAAGAAAAGTGAAAAATAGCAGCAAGGAAACAGGATGTCACCAACACTAATTATCTCACTTCTACAAACAACGCAAGGAAACATCCGGAAGGAAGACACCAAACGACCAGGGCGAGATTCCATGGGCAATTTTGTTTGTGTATTTTTTTTATCTTTTTTTAACGTTCTTGAAACGTTTACGGCTGTGGTTATCAAACTAAATGAAATCCTTACGATTTGTTATTGTAAGCACCAATCGAAAGAACATAATTGTAGGTGAATTATGTGTTTATCGATAGGATCTTTATGTTTAGTCTTTATTTTTTGGAGAACTGTAATCACTGGCATAAAGATGTAGCCAAAGCTAAGCAACCAATCTGATAAATATGACCTTGCGTTAAGAAAGATTAACGTTAACTACTCACACTGAAAGTTAGGAGTCTCTTTTCCAGGTTCATCCGCGAGATTTATTTAATTTACTGGATTTCTTGCTTAACATTTTTGTGCGATAATTCCATGTTATAACTTTTGCATCATGCACAAAACTCCCCCTCCCCCTTCCAGCGTATGATTTCCATCTTAGGCAAATGCAATCCGTGTCAACACCATGCAACACGCAACAACCAACGGCGATGGTTTTCGGTCAACCGACTGTGCACACCACGGTACACAGATTTTCCCATGACAATTTACAAAACAAGCGTTCACTTCATTACAAAAATGTTCGGCCGCTGGAATGAAAATAGAATCAACGCGATGAGTTTAGCACGGCTACGTACGTGAATTTTTGTTGGTAAGCATTGCTGTGGGTTTCTCCCAGCCCTGTTCTGTTCTGCATTCAGCTTTGAGCGGTTTGACGGCACAGTTGATAGCACCCGAAAAAGCCAGCTGAAACAGCAGGCTCACACACAGCAAAAACAAAATTGTATCCTGTGTCGCCCAATTTCGATCTCCTTTCCGTCCTGCATACCGTACGCCTTGCCTAAATCCTCATCGTCCCTGAGCTGCAATGAGGCTTCTCTGACGGTGGAAGGCTCTTTGAGTGTTGGTTGTTAACGCTTTAACCGTTAAGGTTTGCGCTTACCATCAAACTCATGTGTGAGCCGTTATACGGTAAAATTTGCCCCACTGATTTTGGGAACGGTGGAATTTTAGATTTCCCTTCGTAAACTGGCTCGTGAATGTGGGTTGGTAAACCCGCACACCAACACAAAGTCATAGACCAAAGCAAACAGCAACAGATGATGATTTTATTTCCTGCGCACGTTACACAGCTGTCGGCAGTGGCAAATGTGACCGACTTCCTGTAGCGACCTGGTGTAATGGATAAGGCCGGCACCCAATGATGGTTTACACGCCTCGTGGAAGAATTTTCACCACACACCGAGCGCACCGAAACCGCCCAGTTGGCAGGTGGGCCAGGTGAGATGAGGAAAGATGAAAACCCAATTTAACGTTTCCTCACCTCCATGCGTGTATGCGTTCCGCGGGATATATTTAATTTTTGTGAGTCGTTTGCCATTTCACGTACTTTTAACACAAACCAAAAAGGACGGAAAAGGTCTACGCAGTGGTATTCACACAATATTTGCACAGTGAGCTAAATAATGAAGATACATTGGAAGGTAGGTTACCGTGAAGGTTGCACAGGAACCTTGGCAGTTAGGGTTGAATTGACTTCCATGCTTCATGTAAAATAATAATAGTAATAATAATAAAATTATTATTAATATTATTATTATTACTATTATTATTATAATGACATAAACAAAACGAATTATTTGTTTAGTTTCTACGAGCATCATTTATGCTCTGAAGCATAAAAGCTCTAATTTGTTTTCGTAGATTTTTTAAATAGCAATTCAATTGGATTCAGTAGCTGAAAAAAACGATATTTATTTTATAGGCATAAGTGATCCATTATGTGAAATCGTGTACACACACTCATAAAAAAATTGCCTCAAAATCACTTTCATCGGCTTTTCGAATGGACACAGGAACCGGAACGATAAGTATGTTGCAAGGCTGCTCTGTTCCTCTTTGCACGTGTTGGCATGTACATGTGCATGTAGCTTTTATTGTGCTGTTCGTAAGGATCAGCTCATACCAGTGCGTAAAAAATCATTCACTGTACAGCGTTGGGCTGATAGATGAGCGTAAAAAAGTTTTCGCGTATTAATCACTCCAAAAAGCGCAAACGTTTTCCATTTTTCAAATGAGTTTCAAAAACCCCAAACCCCGTATGCTATCATGAAAGCTCCCAAATGACCGCATCCAGTTTTGCAGCTCCATCTAGGCATATACGCAAAATGAACGCTGTTTATTGCTCATGCTTTCATGGCGCAAAAACACTTTCCCTGCTGTACGATAAAAAAACGTTTCCCGTTGGTATATCGTGTGGGGGAGTTTGATGGTAAAGGAAGTATTTTTACCTTCATTCAAACACGATTTCGTAGACCATACGGATGGAGCGTTTCCGTAAAACGCTTTAAGCACACACATTTCGAAAGTAAAAATTTTTGTTTGACTTATTTTACCATGTTTTACACACATATATAAAAATTATCCCTCACACTTTCATCAGCTTGACAGAATCATGTGATAACAATGCAAATAACTGTATTTGAGACTATTCGGTTTCTTTGTTACTTTAAGACAATTAAGACAAAACAAATAATTAACTGCTGCTCTGCAGGCCTTTCCTGCATTAATTTTAATAATTGTTGTTCAAAGGGTTGTTCAATATATCACCATCATATTCCATGAAAACCAAAATTGTTAGCCAAAAGCCTGAACATTGAAATAAGACACAAGTTATACCAAAATTATATAAATTAATACAAAACTACAAAACATGTGTTGCATTCATGTAAAAAATGTGCATACAATTCCCAACAAAAATTGTAGATAAACTATTACACGAAAATAATTCAATCATGTTCATCCAACTACGCTATTTTTTCTGCCGTTTTAGTTAAGTGAGTACGAAATGGTTATCACTTAATTAGAGCGCTGCTTCAATGCAAACAGCGCGTTGCATAAACCTCTTGAAACCGTTGTAGACATTCAGGACGTGTTTTATTCAGCAGCATTTATGGGTACATCTTGCTAGGTGTGATTTTTTCTTTCCCTCGGAGACAGTTATCGAGCTCACACTACCATGAATCGTAAAACACTAGCACACCAAACACTAAGGAAGCTTATGCATGAGCAAAGCCGTTAAATGAAATGGCTTCTTCAGTGGAAATGCTTATGGTGTCTAATTCAGCAAACATGGTGGATGCGCTGTCGTCTTTCCTTTTCTTTGCAATTCTGCTGCTGCTGATGTGTATATATGTATGTATATAGAATGAAGACAAGTAAGATTTTGCTGTATTTCACAGTTTGAGATGTTACATTTTTAAGTATAAGGCTCGTGTTTTTCCCATATTTTATAAATATCCTTAATAACAATTATTTTAAAGCTTTTAAATGTTATCTTAAAACATTGGTTTTAAAATAACAACCAATCATAACTATTTTAAGACAACTTGCTTCTTTACGCCCTTGATATCCTTGATCACCGACATATGTATAATTCATTCACTATGTCTGATGTCTTAATCGTCAGATCAAACGTTCTCGCTTTTCCTGTATGTTCCATCCTTTTTTGTGCTTCTAGTTTAAAATAGAGTGATAGAAATTCCCACCACATTTATGATTTGCGCCATCGTTCGATCCAATTAACACATTTTCCATTCTCTTTTGCCACACTTTTAAGCAAGGGTTTTTTGCATTTGCTCAGTTCATTGAAACATAGAAATAAAATAATGTGCTACCTCACTCACCTTGCAGCATACGGGAGTAAAGAAAACGCAAAAGGGCAAACGCAACGGACGGAAGGTATCTCATTACGTAAAATTAAGTAATAAATTGAGCATAGCAATACTTGGGATGTTTTCAGCCTCATAATTCCTTAAATAGTCACAGTCTGCCCTGTTCAAAACGGTCTAATGCTGTTGATTGTATTTTGGGTTCTATAGGATTGGGTCTTTAGAAACGCAACGTGTTTTCCGGCCATTTTTTCGTCACGTTGTATTTATTCCTTCATTGTATTTTTCATGTTTCCCTTTTGCATTCTTGTGTTTCACTCCCTTTTTAAATATTCTGTCCCGTTGCTCACCGTCCTAATTGCTCATTGTTTTAATTATATCATCGCATCTTAAATTAACAGAAGAAATGGTAACAATTTGCTAGAGGGATGTGAGGAAATGTCATGTATTATTCATTTTTATTATTTATTTATTTTTTATTTTATTGAACATTTCACTGTGTATGTACTATGCGCATGTACAGGGTCTATTGATGCGACATGTTTCAGTCGAATATACGACACTACAATTGCACATTAGCTCTCTGCAATGACTGCAATTAGTTTTGGCACAATCGAAAAACAAACAAAGAATAATCATGCTGCTTTTCATCCCCCCTTAAAGTTATCCGTAAAGCAAATAAAAAAGGGTAAAAAATACTCCGGCCCGCTTGATTAATGGTTTGTTGCTGCCCTTTTTCCGGACGATGTGGCCAGTAATGGGAAAACTTCAGGGTTCTCCATATTATTTTCCAAACCCCCAAAAATTTGAAGCGAAGTGGAAAATTGTGGAGGTTGGGTTGATGAATATGCCCGTATTAAGGGTGGAAGTTTTCTATGTGCATGATGCTTCTGAAACTGCTTCCTGTTCGTAATGACAAAACTCGTTTTGCCAATGAAACACAAAGGGGTTCGCTGGGTATTATTTTCGTAAATTTATTTTATGAAACAGGTCGTTTGGAGCACCTCCAATAGTATAATTATTCTATCAGACAAGCATATTCAGATGCGTTGTTTAATGTGTCGGAAGTGAATGCAATTTGTATTTTGCATTGGTGTAACTATGTTCATTTTTTACCTTATGATTTGCATCGTTAATTATGCTTTAAGTACCGTTGATTTGACAAATATTTTCTTCTAATACTACATTTAAATCTGTCGAAATAGAAATATGTATAGCGAATATAGTCATCTTAACATAAAAAATAACAAAGTTTCTAACCTGATAATTATTTATGTTTTATTCAGTAGGAACGGCTTCAGCCGTACTGCTTAATCCTGAAAATAATTATAATTGTTTTGAATGTTGATTCTCGTAATAAATTATAAAAATGTATTTTTCAGCAAAGCATATAACCATTTAGTAACCATTTTAATTCTCTTGTGTATTCGCTCATTCATTTGTTTTCTATTTTGTCGCTAAAGGTCTGCGATTTATCCCATGTTGTAGGTAGATTTTTTTTTTTGCTGCAACGGTAAAGTTTTTTTAAGAACTGTCGTATGTATATGTATATTTCGCCAAGTAGTTTTAAAACATGTGTATTCCTTTATATATGTGCAAAAAGAATGTGAAAAAAGAAGAAGAAACAAAAAGAAAAAGTAAATATGTGCTGAAAGAAGTAACGGATTTATACTTAACATGTAAAGAAATATGAGTAAAGTTATTTCTAAATCTACTTCTTCTTGAATTATCAACCAAAAGTGTATAATATTTGTGCACTTTTATTTTGTTTAAATGCTAAGACAATAATTCTTACTTACATACTCAATCTCAAATTTGTACTAAAAATTTTGTGCCCTAGACAATTCAATTAAAACTTTTCATTTTATGGATATCTGGGACGATATCTTGCTATAGACGCTTCCCGCTACAATTCTTTTCGTCCCTTTATCAAACTTAATACGCGAATTTTTTCCTAAATTCTGAAATGCTGACATAACGTTGCTTCGTCAGCTTTACCGTCAGCACACGGGCAACCGATGACATTCACGCCATAACCGGATAATGACGTTCATCCCGTGGGTTTGTTTCAGCTGGTTGCCACTGCAATTACTGTAGCAGGAAGTGAAAATTTGTCCAAGCGATAAATTCCATCCTGTTTCTCGGCATAGAACGCGCTAGTTCACTGACTACAAGAAAAAAATATACAACAACTTCCCAACATGAATCGACAGCGGTTGCAACCGAAGGCTGCAGCTGTTGGGACGGTGATTTACACATCCCTTTTCGGCCAAGGCAACACGGTAACCAGCAGTCTGTCGATGGCCTGTCAAGACTAACGACTACGATCTCGGTGGCACAACCGTTCTTCCATTTTGCTGATGGTTGCATAAACTTCCCTTAAATTGTCACCTAGCTACCAGCAAATTTTTCCACAAGCCCACTAAAATGCAACCCTTTTCCACCGTGGACATACCTTTAAAATGCACGTTGGTGAGAAAGAGATTTGGAGCATTCCAACATGGCTCCAACTGCCCAGCCTAAGCTGTGTGCAATCCGTGCGCTTTGCGGGAAATTGATGCACCCGTCCATGTCTGTACCCTATAGCCCGAAGGCACGTACACAGCCAGTACGTGTTGCTTGCCGTCATTCCGGGGTCTAGTATAAACGAATGGTACGTAGTTGTTGTTGTTGCTGCTGCTGCTGCTGCTGCTGTTGCTGCCTAGGTCTAGCCACCGGAACGAATAGCGGGTGGAAAAGTGAAAAAGACCCGTATCGGAAAACGATGAGGTTTGAAAATCCTAACTCTGTACTCTCGGCCGCCTTAACTCATCTGACCTGCTTACAGGCAAACGATGAACCGAACAGGCTTCTAACACACAGGAGCGTATCGCTGTGCAGATTGTTGTGGAAAAGTGGGTAGCGGTAAATTGCTAGTTTAAAATACAAATCACGATTTCGAATGCGGTTGCTGCGTCTCTCGTTTCCGTTCCACTACTCTCCGACTCTTAGTCTGATTTCATGTCGTAGTATGTGGCGCAAAACCAGTCCTCAGCAGTGCCTTCTCAGTCTGGCCGGAAGATCTCGACAAACACTCGTCCGGCTTTCGGTCAGAAGAGGAAAACAATCTGGTCTGTGTCCTGTCAGGTGTTATTTGCTGCAGTGTGAAACTATGTGTATGACTCACGTGGCTTGAAAACCTGTAAGGGAGGAACAGTGCCGGTCTTTGGAAAACGTTTTCCAACAACCCAAATGGGGATGACGATAGCCTCATTTCCGGCCGTAATTCAAAAAAGGTACATCTGAAACATAACCCTTCTCACTTGTCTTTAGCCTTTAAAAGCTTCCCATTTGAAGTTATGAATCTTTAAATAATAAAAGCAATTTACAACTAAAATTTCAAAAGCATCAAAGTTTCACTGCCTTGTTGGAGCACCAATGCACCAGATTTTACCGAACAAATTAGGAATATGCAGAGTTTATTCGTGTGTGAATCGTATATATTCTGCACTCCCAATGAAAATAATGTCATATGATGGCAAATTATTGACATTTTGGCAGGTGCTGGCAACCTTATCCTGTTTCACATGTTGAGCTGGATGCTCTTTTCAGCTCGGTGTACATGTTCGAAGGTAATCTAATTGGATTACTAACCAGACGCCCCGATTCTTCCAGATTGCATTTAGGAAATGGCAGGAGATAATTCGTGTTTGTTCCTCCTGCTTTCTCACCAACAATAGGCTCACAAAGCCTTCAGTATCATGTTACAGCATGTTACTGATAAAGCTGAATACATACGTGCATCGTTAATCTCGGACACTCGATACGGTCACGCGTATTGCATTAACTCTATCGAATGGAAATGTCCTTCGGGGTTATCTCTGTTGCAATCGCTTCCTAAAGCATCACGAGGCTATTAAACACCTAGATAACCTTTGGAAAGTATTACAGACAATATAACTAATATTGGCTATTGGTGATTAAGTGGTATGAAATATTGACAATTAGTTTTGCTACAATCAAAGGAAGTTCTTTCATAATCTCTTGCTCAATTTACCGTGTTGATATAAATTGCGAACAGCTTCAAACTAAGTTAAGTCAATAAGTTTTTTTTTTTAAATTTCGTTATGTCCAGTTCCTGACCACGCCATATTTAAATTTTTCAAGGTTGTCATGATGTTCTAGAATCAATTAAAAATGTGTCTAGCCCCTGATGATGAATAAATAGTTACTGTCGGTCAGTACACCACCAGAAGCATTCTTCTCAGTTTTGATTCAAACTGATTCCAAAGTAGTTTCGTCTATCACTTCCATTAATCTGATCCAAATTTATTGCAGAACATTTGAATCTATTCTAGAGTTAGTTATCGTGAAAATAACAGTATTTTATTAAATTAAGTGTTATTTTTACTAAAACTCCGTCCGTTGTTTTATTCCGTCTGAAATTCGAAGCAACATTTCGATTCTGGTTTAAATTCTTTAAAGCCGAAGTAAATTGTGATCGATTGATCAAACATATTTTTGGACATTGCTAATTAACAATAAAACAACAATATTTGAAGACAGAAGTAACCAATGGCCTTGATGGCCGTACGGGGACAGTAGACAGTAACATCGTCATCCAGTCGGTCTAAGACGACACCGATACTCACAATTGGGTGTTCGGACCTTAAAAGAAGTTAAAAACTAAAAAAGCGTAGTGTGTTTGAGAATGTGAAGATATTTTAGTAATATAGTAGTATATTATTATAGTCGATATTTTGAGGCTGTCCGCCAATTGAATCGAAACATCCGTAATTTAAAACATGATCTCAAAACTGTCCGGAATATGAATCAAAATATCGACCGGTGCAAACGACCCCCTTATTAGAGCCATGGGGTTCTTCAATTCCGCTTCAGGTCTGTTCGATTTCCATATTTGCTTGAATGCTTTCGATTCCCGACTACACATTCACTACTCTCTCTCCATGCTTCCCCGCCATCCCATTCAATTACCTCTCCTTATATACAGCAATTGACTAATGTTAAGATATGTTGTGGAGCCATAGCAGACATCATTAATCAATTGAAGTAAATAAATGAACAAATTGTTTTGATTCAATTTGATTCAATTGATTCAAATCGATTCAATAAACAACATTCTCAACGAAAATAATTCAAATAAAAATATAACTATTCGTAACTAATAAAACATGACACTAACTAATTTTGGTAGCGAGCGCCAAACGGATTTCAGCGAGCGGAGTTTGTGCTGTCGCCATGAGAAAGATAATTGATTGCGACGCATAACTACACCAACTGAGAAAACTTAGTAATTGGTCTTCTAGGTGATTTATATAAAAAAAACTTTTCCATAGCTTGCTTTCTTAGTTTATTCTATCCAGATCGATTATGTTGTTTGGTCCTGCGGCTATTTATAACTAATTTAAACAGGACGTTGAAAACAGGCCATTCATTGTTAACCATACAACTGGGTTTTTGAGTTTGATGCTTCAAACTCCTTCTCCATTCCAGAAAAAATGATTTCTTGTGAACCTGTTAGGGATGACGGTGATAGTAAATTTAAAAAAAATCAAATCCTCGATTTGACTGTATATCGCAGCGATTTTGATTTCTTAAAGACACCTTGAAGCAAAATTAACAATTTTTTTATTTTTAATCGTTACACATATACTCCCAAGTGATTTAATTACCACATCAACTTAATCCGACGATTCCGATAAATTTTCAACAGAATTACCAGAACAAACTCTTTCTCAGTCATCTCATTCGGATCTGATCTCGGTTACTTATGTAGTCAATAAAAATCGCAACAAAATAACAAAAATAACAGAAATAAACTTCCAACAACATTCCAACTGGCGCCCACGGGTACAAAATAACCAATTTCACCCCATCACATTATCCTTTCATGCCATGTATGAAAAAGATGAACAAAGATGTCTAGTTCAGTCAATCTTAAAAGTTGCGTGCCTGTTCGCATCTGTCGCACATAGCAAAGCTGCAATAAATACAGCATAGCTGCAGTACGCTTACCTGCTTTCCAGAAGAAAAGGCCAAGGGAAGGCTTTTTGCTCGAATGAAGCTGGATAACCGATCTTGTTACACTGTTACCGGTTGGTCTCGTACCAATGGGAGCTCCTAATTTGCAGTCTGGCGGTGTCTTGCATCATTTCGGCAAAATTTATTCAACTAATTATCACATCATTTTCCCATCATCTACTACACTACATTTTCCTTAGCCTCAACGAGTTTCACACGTTTTTCAAGAGGATAGAGAAGTTTTCCACCTCTTTGGGGAGCATTAACTGGTCCCGTCAAGGGACTTGATGATGTGGATGATGGTATAAAGCTTGAGTAGATTTTCTGTAAGAAATTGCCATTGCAAAGTGTGAGCTTCTAGCAGTATCATTAACTGTATACTCGTTATAAAGAAAAATGGTTATGCGAGAAAAGGAATAAATAAGAAAGTAAATCAATGAACACTTTAAAAAAGTTTGTATTATAAAAAAGCAAATTGAAGTATTATCAGTTTTGTTATGAGATGATGAGATGAGATGAGATAATAAATTGAAAATTAATTCATAAGAAAAAAAATATTAAAAAAATTAATATAAAACCGACATCATGATTTGTTCAGTATGTTTAATCATCTACCATACATAATGAAACATAAAATATATCACTAAACAAGTGCTTGTTATTTTTTGGAGAACACTGCTTACAAAAAAATCATAAAGCCTTGTATTCCATGATGAAGGCATTGTCTCGTTAACCGTAAGTTAATGCCGCAATCTTTCAGGTCGTTCTCCTTTTACCCAGTTTGATGGGTTAGCTCCTGCACACTTCCTACTCGATGGTGGAACCAGTGATAGTCTCTGCAACATTTTGATCCTAAACTCGAGGTAAAGCCTGCGGCTGACACGGAGTTGCTTTACCCAGGGCGCTAAAAACCCATTTCGCGTGCGCCTTTCATGCCTTCCAGCAAGTTGGCAGCCACTTGGGGATTTCAAACGCAACATCACTAGACTTCGTTGTCTTTCCTTTTCCACACGCTTATTTCCTGCCACCGCTTTCCCGAGAGCTACCTCCTGCTTCCGGTATCATTCCGGTGGAAATACCGAATGAAAGTGAAATGGGGAAGTTATGTTGCGAATGACAGTGGCGCACCGCATCGTTTTTAAACTTATTATGACTAACGTCACTCGGTTGGATAGTATTTTCCCACCTTGCAGCGAATTCTCACTCTTTTTGTGGCCTTCCCTAGCATGGCATTATTTTATCCGTGCTAGACGTGCTTATCATAGACCTCAAATCTTTCAACCACCCATCTTCTGTTTTTTTTATTCTACATTCTTGCTGACATTTTCCCAGTTGCTTTGGATCGTTTTTTAGCGGAATCGTAAATAAGTGAAATGTTTAAATAACGATAATTTTGTACTGCCATGACAGTTGGGCTTGATAAAATCTTCAGAGGTGTGCACAAAACACAATTGTTTGTTCTTTTCCCGGCCAATTTATTCTAAGCGTATCTGTATGAGGGGAATTTATTTCACGACCGCAATTTTACCGAAAATCGCACACATCTGTGACTCGCGTCTACGGTGGTTAATAAACTTACTCATCAGCTTTACTCTAGTCGCCTGTTTCGCTAGTCTTCCTTTTCCGAAGCATTTCCTATGGGAGAATGTTGGAAATGAATACCTGGTAAAAGGACATATTTTAAAACCAGTGTTTGTCTGCCTGTTGAGAATTAAGATGCCCCAAGCGACAGTGTGCTGGATGTTACAAAGCTATTTGCTACTGTACATGATTCTAAGAAAAGCATTAAATGATTTATGTTAGCTATAAAATATGAAATGCTAAGCTGCGTAGTTTCATTATACGAAGCACAATATCACACAGTGGGTAGTACATCGGTTCAAGGATTCTACAAACCCTGATTTATATATGCTCTAATAAAATTTCTAGAAACCGTTTTTTTATTATGAAACCTTAAGCACATTGTATTATTTTTTTTTATTTTCTTTAATATATTGAAACCAGATTGTCATGCCATCATGATTTCAGCATATACAGTAAAACCGGTAAACTACTATTTGCAACTAAATCTTATCTCATAAATTCGTGAGCGTTGGCTCAATATTTCACTTTTGACTTTCGAGCATAACGTTTTGTCATTATCATGCTAGACAAAATCAGTGCTTTAAGTGATGATTAATATCACACAACAAATGTCAACATATTACACTGCTGCACGAGAGGAGTAAATACATACGTTTGATATGACTCAACACTTATAATTACAATGCTCAATCATGGTTGCAAAGTAAGCCAAAAATTGATTAAATTGTTTTTTTTTTGTTCGTTCCGTTCTGATCCTCCAAACATTTCGATTTTATGAAATAAACTGCATTACCACATTATATTTCTATCCTGATTTAGATTCCTGTCGAACTGCAGTTGAATTCAAAAAAGAATTTAATATCAAACAAATTTCAGTTTTCTATCCAAAATTTTCAACAACACTACGGTAATGCATCGAAGAAAAGAATACCCTTGTTTGTAGGAACAATGAAACTAATCGCTCCTTAAGTCCAGTAATCAGATATTCCTAAACCTATTCTCAGAGCTCTGCAATGTACCATCACAAAGCACATCAAAAAAAAACGGAACCTAAAAGGACAGGTGAAAGAACCGACCAGCCAACTTTACACAAATGTTAGAGTGGCCCAGTACTGAAAAGTTGGCCGGCAATATAAAAAAACAACAACGACGGAGTAGCCGCAGCAGTACAAAACTACGTTAATTTTAAAGAGAAACTTTTTCCACTTACCAACACTTCTGAATAGGCGGGATTTACCTATATGTTTTGCTTGAGGACCATGCTCTACTACAATTGTTGCATCGTTTCATTGTCTCTGGAAAGAGATGCCTTACCTGTGTTGGTCGAAATTCTATGCAGGTAAACCATTTACATTCAGGCATTTTCTGTTAGTTTTTACTCAATGCTACACGTTAACCGCAAATAACTTCAACATTACTTAGCCACTTTCCTGACAACTATTAATGGCAAATGTTGTATAGAGCAACATCTTTCGTGCAACAAAATCTTCCATCGTTTAAAAGGCGTACTTGGAGGTAGCTGCAGTAAAACTAGACATCCTACGCGTTGGTATGGTGAGACTGCTTCACTACCCGATACGGAGTTCTAATGCTGATAAATAGAATAAATTTCTCGTATGTATGTACCATTATATGAGCACTGCATGGTGATGTTCAAGCTATTATTTCCCAGCAATACCGAAACCCCTAACACGGCTATTGCAATGATTATCATGATGCAGCTAATGATCATGTAGCCCACCGAAGAATGTCGGTAAACAGTGGCGGACCTGCCGTTGCAATAAGGTACATTACTTTTTCCTCACCCCATTTTTCTTCAAGACACTACTGGAACATGTTGCTTTACCTGTACATGCTTCGAGAACAATGTACTCTAGTATCCCGCACCATTTGAGTTTCCATCTGATAGATGTTACGTTTAATCCCTCTAGTGTAGCTGCCAGTGTGCATTTTACAGTTTGGCGTTTTTTGCGTGGCCCCCCTCCTTGTGGCTTGTTTTGTTTAGTTACTATCGGACTGGTAAACTAAAGAAAGATAGTGGTTTTGCAACTCATTCTTGTTTTACATATAGTGTATCCAATTTGTATTAGCAAGTTTACAATAAGCGCTACAAAATGCACCATTATTATGCGATGCATCACTTTACATTTCACGTTATGCCAGTTGCTTCAACTTTTGTAGACTGTTAATGATGATATATGTAAATTGCAGACCTCAGACGATATAGTAGTACTCTCGCTTCTATTTCAATGGTTTTGTTCTTATGCAGTATCATAAGGAAAACTTTACGATCAATAAATAGAATGCAATTTACCGGTTATGTCAATAAGTATAATTGGCATCCGTTTACATACTTACTTACTTTCTTTCTTACTAATCAGTTTGTAATTTATTTTGACAAATGAAAAAAATTTTACAGAGAAAATAATATACCACTACAAAGAGTAGCATGATAAATAACAACATGGTGATCGAAGAAATCTACCACTACATTTTCACTTGTTTAGAAGGCTACATTCAAATTATTCGTAAATATGTCTCTGATGCTCATGGTCTGTAACCCACAAACAATATTACTCCAGTTAGCGAATAAAAATATAAATTAACTAACGTGTTTTACCGCGCCGCACGCCTGATTTTTAGTGTCATTTCTTCTCCAATGAAGTTTTCGGAACAATCCTGTTGCGTTACAAGCTTCATCCGCCGATGGTGCGTATTGTCAGCTTACGGTAACGATAAAACTACCACGCGCTTCAAGCAACAGCTTTACGAGGGCGAACTTCGTTCCATAAATCTCTGAAGCGTGCTTTTGTTATTCAATTATGCACGATAAGAGCCTCTCCAAAATAATCTCACCTTGGCAAGACCATCGATGAAACAGGTCGTACAAACAAATGGCACTCGAACGGCGCGGGCTGTTTATTTACCATTCATTGCAGTTTAACGATGACCACCTGAATTGATTACAGTTTTATTCCAAAGAATAGCTCCATCACGAATTTTGTTAACATCCCTTAACTTAACAATTGCAGAGGCGAGCCGATAATCAAACGTATTCTTTGATTTCCTAGCACGTGAACAAGCCACCAGGCGTCTCCATTGTTTTATATTTCCTTTTTTGTTTTGCGAAAGTCATACCGTCTTTCTAAGGTATTGTATTAACTTTTTTGTTTTTACTGTTTCATTTCAGATACCATTTGACCGTGTGGAAAAGTTTCATCTCCATCACCCATTGTTATATTAGTGACATTATGCCGAAACATACGAAATTAGTGATTGTAGCAGTTGTGTAGCATTGTGAATGTAGTCAATTAGTAGAAGAGAATTACAAGTTATTCAACGTTTTCAAAGTGTTCTGAAGCTGTTGCATCACCATTCTACCCAAGGCGAGAACAATAAGGTGACCGAGGAGATGAGTACATCCTGGCGATCAGTGGTAATCCTAGCAATACTATGGCGATTCTTCTACGACAGAAATCTATTGGCACACTGTTGTCCCGTGGAGTGTATCTGTCTCTCACAAACACAGGTAACTTTGAGCTAAATTGTTTTTTAGTATTATAAGGATAGCTTAGTTACGATTGTATAAACCTTTAAATAACCTTTTTACCTATTTTTCTGATTAAATAAAAATCAGGCCAGAAGCGAACTCAGGAAGTAGTGTGAGATCGTAGTAAAGTAGTAAAACGAAATGTAAAATAAAATGCAGTATGTATCCGGGCTAAACAAAACAAAACGTAGAACAGGTGCTGTTAACTTCATATGTTAATATGTATGCTTTTTTTAGCCGGTCTTATGGTGGTACAGTCGTCAACTCGCACGACTTAACAGCATGCCCGTCATGGGTTCAAGCCCGAAATAGACCGTGCCGCCATACGTAGGACTGACTATCCTGCTCTTGGGGGTAATCCAAAAAAAAAGTCACTGAAAGCCAACCCTCACAAGTAGTAGTACAAGACAGGCCTTGACCGACAACGGTTGATGAGTCAAAAAAAATGCTTTAATTCACCAAACCCTACTCCGAAACGATTGTTTCCCTCATTTCGGCTGCAGTTGGTGATCCTGCATTTTCTATTCTGTCTTTGGGAGTGATGTTCTAATTCTATCCTGCCTTTCAATTTTTTTCGGTTTTTTTCTCTAACAAGTACCCTTCATATTTTTCTAACTGTTATAGGTCTAACCTTTAGCCCTTTCCGTTCCTATATGACTAGCCTTTCGTTTTTTTTTTTTCATACTAAAGGATACACCTAAATGGCGATAGGTTGACCCATGTCTTTGTCTCTTGACATTCCATATCCTCCCGAACGTCATAATTAGAAAGTTGATTCACTTATCTAATCCCAGAAATGCTGGTTATGCCGTCCAATGTGGACATTAATAGTGTGAGTCAATGGGTTTTTATGTCACATGTCGACTATGTGTTTTTGTGTGAACGTGTAGAAGTGGGACTAATGCCTCAAATATTGGACAGCAGCCCCAACTATTTCTTCACTGCATCAGGAGCTTTATTCTTCAGTTGACAATTTGCAGTGTAGTATAAAAAAAAAACAAGAACGGAGCTTTCGTTCGAAAGCCAAAATGCGCTGTGAACTGAAATAATCTTATGTTTACATAATATTCATTCATCTTCAAAATCCAGATTTTTACCTTTGCTTATATTCTCCGGACACAACTTCTGGTTAGTAAAATTCCACTTAAACAAATTAATAACCATGATGATGGTGACACATCTGGGTCAGTGGTGAATCCACATAGGATTGAGATTTTGCGAAAAATAAACTGTTGTTGCAATTTTCTATCGAGCAGATGTTTGAGAAATCAATAACAAAACAATGGCGTCAATAAATGAGATTGTAATAGTGATGCGACTGCAATGTGACAAGCAAATGTTGAGTAAAGTGTGTGTAAAAGATAGAAAAAGAAAGCTAACAATCCATACACAAAACCATCTTCATAACCATATAGTTATGCAGCTACGTCAATTCCATCACCAACATTCAAATCAAGTTCCTTTTTAGGATTGACATTTTCTCAAAGCTGCATACAATTACATGCTACAGCGCATATCGATATGCAACAAATAATGGGAATTTCAAGGAGCCCGAGCTCCATAACGACGCTTGTTACACTTTTTTCAACAACACTTTTTGACCACGTCAATCTTTCTCACTAACGACATTCCTGATTTGTTTTCTTTCATTTTTTCTCAAACTTTTCTTTCCAACCTATCGTCTAGGTGATGTGCAACACCGGTGCGCTGCGTGAGATACCACTGAAAGCCATACCAGTTACGGTGGAACAGCTGTCACTCACCAAAAACTACTTCCCAATCATCAAAAGTGATGCTTTCGGAGGGTTATGAGCGCTACGAAAGCTGTCACTCGACGGCAATAACATCACCACTATTAAACCATTTGCTTTCCGTGGTTTACCACGGCTGCGAGATCTCTCTATCCAGCATACCCCTCTGGCAACGGTTGCATCATTTGCCTTTGCCGGGCTGCAGAACGTCTCGCAGATACAGCTATCGCACAACAAAATCCTACGCATCGAAGGGTACGCATTTGCCGGGGCCGTCAACATTCGACAGATACATCTCGCCGACAACCCAACCGTAACGATCGAGACGAACGCATTCTCCAGCCTTAACAACGTTGATCGACTCATCCTACCGTCGGGTATACGTGTGATCGAGCCGGACGCTTTCTATGGGCTCGAAACGGTTGGCTACCTGAAGCTTTCTTTTATGGATCTTGCCTCCCTGGAGCCGTACACATTCCGGGGCCTGACGCACGTCAAACTACTCTCCCTGCAAGAATCTGATCTAGGTATCATACGAGCTGGCGCCTTTGAGGGTCTTGTGCAGGTCGAGTTGCTCAACATACTCAATAACAAAATTGATGCCATTCAGGAGCTCAACATTACTGCGGCCAATAGAATTAGGGTGCTTCGGATTCAGGGTAACCATCTGCTCGAAACCCCCGAAAGTGGCTCGATCGTGCTTGAGGGCATCGATACACTGCATGTAAATAGTAACTACTTCCCATGCGGATGTCACATCCACACGCTCCTAGATAGTCCCCTCGCAAACGGTAGCTACTCATCGCACGGTGGTGCACCTACAGGAGACTTTCTCTCCAAGAACTACTGCATCTCCCCGCTCGAGGTGAACGGGATGCCAATGAGCTCAATCGATCTATACTCGATCGGGCGTTGCTTGGAGCAAGTGACGCGAGAAAATCTCGAAGCCACCAACTCAGCCACACCGACCGTGCGCCAAGGACAATCGTGGCACTGGTGGCAGCAGTGGAGAAAAGAACAAACTCGGCGTACTCGTGAGAAGACACTCATTTCGTCCGTGTCGTCGGCTGTGCGGTTTCTGGCGGCATCACCTTTTACATCGATGTTGTTTGTTGGATGCTTGCAAAGTGCAAGTGTAAAAATGAGTTGAACTTAAACAATCCATGTAAATTGATGAGGTCAATAGAAATGCAACGTTGAAACCACAACTGTTCAGTTTAGTATTTAGACCGGCAGAATTCGGAGATACGCTTCTTGAAGGTCGGATTAATGCTTGTTTGACAATATGTAAAGTATTAAATATTTTCTCAACTAAATTGTTAAAGTGTAAAGGCTATGAAAAAATCATCCTTTTTTACTTCAGTGATTAACTTTCGTCGGTATAGTCATCGATAGTATATAAAGGCTTTGTTGTATCCACAGAGAGAATGTATTTGCTACATCTAAACGAGATTTGTACTGACGACTAGCATGGCCGTATACTTGACCGAGAGGACAGTTAGGTTGTCAATTACCAGCATGCTATTCTACAAAATTAAATCATACATACCCCTCAAACAACCACATTTTAACACTCACCCTCACTCACACCGTTGCAGACTCTTTAACGGTTAAAATTAGGTTTCAATTCAAGCGGACGTCAACCACAGCAACAGCATTATAGGAACTTTGCGGTTTTTTTTGTGCGTAACTTTTATTACGTGGTTTGACGTGTTATGCCTCATACTACATTGAATGTCTCTTTTTGCATAACAATCAATGCAAAACGCAATATGATGTAAACCTCAAAACGCTTCAATCAAAATCGTTTATGTTAGCGGTTAACCGTTGGTTAACCGTAATAAATAATGCAACACCTGTGATGATCCTTTCGTGTCATTATTATCTTCTATTCCATTGACAGCCTCATTGGGTATTTTTCGTTTATCAAATTAATTGCCTCATTCTTTTTTTTTTGTTTTATCGTTTGGACTGCTGAAAAAAGTCTGCTAAATATTATGCTTATTGCTCTAATATTTTCTAATTGTGGGTTCACATGCACTGTGGAAGTGCATTGGTACTCAACACATGTTCATTTACTCAGCAAACAAACGATCCAATAGTGCTAAATGCTGTGTATTGATCCTGTTAGAAGTATCGCTAGCAAAAGGATTAAGTTTGAAAAAGAAAAACACGAGTTTTCCAGCCCCAAGTCAACAATCCTTTGTTCGGTATTAATTTCATCATTGAAATCATCGTCAACATAAACAACAAGACCTGCAAAACTAGGAATACTGCTTGAATACTTGCTTGCTTCCTTGCTTGCTTGCAATACTGTTCTTCGAGCCCTAACTGACCTACATTATCATCACTATCACCATCATCGGCATCATGCATATGAGTATTGGATCTTTTTACGACCAACACTGGATGCACATTTCTCTGCTAGTTGGCGTATACACCCGGACAAAAAATATAAAGATAAAACACAGGAAGCGGGGTTTCAAAAGATTTTGCTACTCGTTGAATAAATTTGTTTTGCTGCAGTTTTCCTGTGGTTTCTTACTCCACAGTTTATGTTGCTGTGAGGTTGTTTAAAACTGACCACCACAAATTCGTTATGCCGTGTTTATGGGTTATTTTCTACGAGGCTTGGTTGAAGGCATACGTGTTTCAAACAAACGCGACACAAAATATAACATCTGAATACGCTTTGGTATGTTCTTACATGGCTAATGTCGGCTAATTCTATCATGAATAAGTCGAATCAATTATTACGGTTTTTATCATCATACATTCAACCTTATTTCTCTATATCTGTGAAGGATATTTTTACACCAATTGAATTTTTGCACAATTAAGAAATACCTTAGAATTGCTTATATTGTACACACATGATCAACTAATGGGTTAAAATATTCAATAACACCAAGTTTAACATAATTAAAAAGTTTATCTTTGACGCCGTACTACCAGTACATGATACAACCGCATTTAAATTTGACAATTTTCCTGAACAACATTCACTAAAACGCTGTACATCCATCAGTCAAAATTTGGATTACTTTTTTACGTCCGTTGTATGTGTCATTCCATCCATGAGGTTTCTAATTTGACAGTCAACATATCTGCTACATAATTTTTGCTTCCTATGAATCATTCAATGTATGACTCTTCTCACCATTTGACTAAATAGTCACACTTACAGTTTACTCAGCTTATTCTTTGGAGTGGCAGTGCAAAAGGTAGCTCTTTGAAAGCTGAAAATAGATTTCTGCATCCTTTAGTTTTGTATCAGTTGTCAATTAGCTAGATGTAAGCCGTGCGGCATACCGGTTGGTTGAACATTATTTTATCCTCCAACGTTCCATTCGTTCGGCTTCAATACGGGCGTGGTTTTGGGAACAGTACTGTTTAATGATAATGTTAAATTAACAAATAGCTATGTTAATGCAAGCGTTGCATTTTAGTAACTCTATCTCTTCGACTGTAGGCTTATCGCAACCATCGATTTAAAAGTAAGCATTTTAGTGTTTCTACCATAAGAATAATATGTTTGTAAATACTACGACGTAAGGCATTACCATAAATGTATCTGATTAAAACAATACAAGCAAACAGATAAAAGACAGTGTAGCCAGGTGATCACATAAACATCATCAATTTATATGGATTGGTAATCCATTTCAGTAAAATATACGTTATCGTACCATAAACAATAAATGCCTGGTTAAAAAACAATTACACACACTGCCAATGCTGTTTTGAGAAATATTTTAAGCATCCTATGATCCACTATTCAAATACACATAGCTTTCTGGGTTTTCGAAAACACATTTTAATTTGAACAGCATTATTCAATGCTTGTAAGCGAGTATATTTAACAACTAACAAATATGTTGAACAACATATCGCTAGTGGTAAATGAAGCAGTTCCGATTCCAAACTCATTAGGAAAACCTGAATAACATCTTTTCTCATATTCATTGAAGCTTGATTAATTGACATAATATTGATTTTCTATACTATTATTTTTATTTATTATTATATATTATATTAATTACTCATATTATTTTCATTATGAATGTCTTAGGAAATCTACCAGCTTTTGCTTGCCTTATACTTGTATACCTAAACCTTAAAACTTATCGCTGCTGAGCATGTAGTAGCTTTATAAACGAGGAGCCTAAAAAAAGTTCAATTAACGCTTGATTCGACCCCATCTTGAAATTCCCAAGGAATAAAAAACAGAAACTTTGCTGGAATAGGCTGCTTGTCGAATGGTAGAAGCTTTTAAATCATTGAATGTTAGGTTTCAATTTGCAATTAAGCCCTGAACTTCCCGAAACTTATTTGAACATGAAATGGTTTAATGTGTACAATATACAGGCAACCAAACTTTTATTGGTTTGCATAACTGACTTTTTTTTTTTGTTCGATTCATCGCCATTATTTAAGGCAATTATGTTCAGAGGGATAATTGATCCATTCGCTGTCCTAACATAATGAGAATGTTTTTGATATATTTATTTTTATTAAAACAATTTTTTTATTTGCTGCCTGTTTACATTTCATGTCACGAGTCGTGTACTCCTCCCTAAAAATTACCATATATTTTTTTATTATTAAACACGTTATTAAATTAATTCACACTATGTTTAATAACATGTACATCAGTGGCATCCGTTGTATTCTACTCTATTATAATGTCTTCGGTTATTTAATGATTTATTTTTGTTCTAATGAAGTTTGTTTTTGCTTGGTTTATGTATATAAGATATATACGAAAAACTAATTGATGAGTTCTCTTGTGTCTTCTCATTAATTAGCTTAGCTATCTATTAGTTAGCTTGCGTAAAAACGATTCATTTCAATGACTTTTCAAATAGGATACTATGTATAGGTTCATACACAATCTATAAATAACTTACAAATGATTCTTATTGCGCTTTTTATGGATTGCAAATTGATTTTAATATGTTTATTTTTTATGAAAACATATACAAAAAATGAGCACCAATTTATAAAAACCATGGGAAATCCCAGTAAATCGGGTAAAATCTTTAGACTACAGGGACTAAATGAAAGTGCTATAGGATCACTAACAACACAAAATAGGAAGATAATGCACTCATTCTAAATTGCATAAAAATGGGCAATAAAAAATATGCTATGTAACATCAATTCAATGAAAATATGAAAATTTCATCTGAACAGAAACATAATTTACATTCAAAGAATGCATTTTACAATGACGTAAGCCTTGTATTGCTACGCATGGTAAATCCACATGACATTAAACGCGTCAAACAACAGACCAAATTGTTTTTGAGATTAAACTTCAAAAAAATGTGTAATGTCTACAGTAGTTTAATGCTTCCGGCAAAAAGATATTGTATGTGTCTGAGAGTCTCAGAAACAGGAAATAAAATGAACTCTTGTTGTTGACTGCGCAAAGTTAATTCAACTAATTATAATTACAGAAAGGCAGCTGAAACTTGCTACATAATTATGCATTACGATCCAAACCATGTAATGCAATTCGAAAATCATTCCTTTTTTTAAAACAAACCGTTTATATCATCTGTCTGCCAGGGTTATTCATGAACGATATATTAAATTATTATACAAGCTGTTTTTGTGAAATGAAATGAATAATAAACTCAAACGCTTTACATATTCCCGTGTAAATTTACATGTCAAAACTACGCTGATGTGGATTATTTTGCTATAATTACTTAAGTGACTAGAGCCTTAAGTGAAAATAGAAAATGCTTTTATTGATTAGCACCTACACTAATGTTGTTGGGCGATACAATTATTTTCCTGTGATGCTAGCTGTATATCTTCGTTGAAAAATAATAATAATTTAAATTAATCCACATCCTATCAGCAAGTCAGCATATCAGCAAAGAAACTCAAACGCTCAGTAATTACTATACGATACGAAAGAAAAACAATTAGCCGTAAACAAATCGAACGAAAAACTAACAACAAATAAATACAAATGTAAGAGAAACTCAATACAAAAACATGCCAATGTGTAAACCTTTAGCAAAGCGAACTGAATTTGTTAATTTATATCATACCAAATGGTAGAACAAATTAAAATGTAAGAGTTACTCATAATCACCACGATGAATAAATCAATGTAAATGTGCCATATGGTTGTAGTTAAATAAATACAAGTTTTGTAAGAAAATCTGTCAGAGTTACATAATTTTCTTTTTAGCTTGTCTTTTTACTCTGATTGACATAAATAAAGGTAGGTTTAGAAAGTCATTTTTGTGGTATTTATTGATAGTTCCTATTATATCTCTAAAAGAAACTCTAGCCATCAATTGAAAGTGATGCCAAATGTTGACATTTCTCTATCAAAATCTGACTGTTAAAAAGACACAAATTGTGAAAAGGTAATAACGGAAAGGTAATGCACATCTGGCCAAGGCTGATGTGCATGTTGGCCAGTCAAATTTAACGGAAGTTATCATTTTTATTCGACCAACATTTTCGATTGATTTCAACATACTATTGTTATAGGTACCAGGCAGATTTTTTGCTCAATAGCGTCTTTAACGGCATTCAATTACTGCCACTTGCATACTCTGCTACATAAAGACATCTTTGTCACACATCCGCATATGGATAAACTCCAAAGGGATCGCGATTACACTGCGAGGATTGCGTGCAAATACAGGTTAACTTCTTATATAATGGCTCGGGAAACTGCAGTGGATAAATTCAACACGTAACCATCGATTTATACAGCTCACATGTATTGATTCTTTGGTAACTGTTTTAAGCGTATCACAACCCATTTAATATTTTTGAACCATACGGAATTTATTTTCATTGAACACTTAATAGCTTTTTCGTTTTTTATGTAATTCATGAAAATAGCTATTGCTACGTTTTTTTTTATCACTCTCTTTTGATCAGAGTTCAATATGAAAAGCTTAATATTTATGTACTTATATCACACATTTGTTGTTTCTATAGGCTTGCTACTCGCTATGACATACACAAACGTTCGTTTAACCCTGTCATTATTGTTCTACAAAGTTTCGCCACATCTGCTCTTAACGACAATCTACACCCAGCACCTGCTGTTTCCATTGCCAATTTCCCAGTGCTACCAGTACTGCAACAAAGTGCTGAATGTCATGTTTTTCTTAATCGCTATCATTAATCAATCTCTTTAATCAATGTGGCTATGTAACCAAAAGTGTCATAAATTTAAACCAACCGGAGGAAGAGTAAGGTAAATTAAAATCATAACGGCTTTATTTAATTCATTTTTTGCTTTGGTTTTTGCATAGACAAAACGAGTCATACCATAACAACAATCCAGAATCATAGCAATACCATAGATATGGAAAGGATTTCTTTAATCAAACTTAAAAAAATAACCTTTTCTTCTTCTTCCTTGGCGAAACAATCCTTGTGGATCAAGGCCTCCCAGTACCAAGAATGGGTTTGGCTTTCAGTGAATTATTTATTACATTATTAGTAATTATTTATTACGAGTTGACGACTTTACCACGAGACCGGCAGTTTTAAGAAACAGCAGCATATATTGTTAACAACAAGGAGCTTAACAGAAAATGCGGATATCAAGAGGTGTTTTATTTTGACCATTTTTTCGTATATTATTTAACAATTGTCGGTCGCAAATATGTCATAATGCTATTAAAAAAAACAATTAATATATTAACGATTAGCCATTTGGGGGTTTTGCTGAAAAACAATAATATTATATCAAAAAGGTTTAAAAAAGTTTGATACGTACAATAAAAATTTAAAAAAAGTATTAAATAAAAAAGGGGATTTCTAAAATTCATTTTTTTACAAAGGAATAAATATCCAAAACGGCGGAAGGCAACTGTCAATTAGATATAAGGTATGAGAACAACTCATAAACTTTGAGTTAGTAATTTCATCACCTGTTTCGGACAAATTATTTCCAATTTCCAATTTTCCAAATTTGGGAAATATAAACTGCCTCCATCAGATTAAACTGAACCCCGTTACCGCCCATACTATTCTCATATAAGTAATCATAGTACGTGGGGTATGTCGTTCAAATAGTCACTGGCGGCCGACGGAATGCGCCATAATCTTTCTAATCAACAGAATTTGCTCTATATACGTTTCTTGTGATGCCCCTGCGTAATGTTTTTTGTTCCAACACTGTCTGGCGCTAACAGAGCACACTTAAATGTATCACATTCATTACGGTGAACGATGCATGCCTTTCACTACCGTCTAGCACGTCGTGTGCATTTGCCGTTCATTAAAATACCGCAAAAGAACGATTGCACAGTGCTATGCTCTGGAAGAAGAGGTGAACGTGGGTTATAATACAACTTCATGCGGCATTTTATTGCACACGAACGGGAAGTGACATGAATGGTTTTTGTTAGACTGTTATACGAAATCGTCTGGAAAAGATTGTTTCTATTATGTACTACTCTCTCACACTTGTACACATCAGAATAATAAATGGAACAAATTGTATGGGACTGGCTGAGTGTTTTTTCTCACTGCATGAGGAGTGACAGGGTCGCTATTGCAATGAAGCTTTCTTAACGTTGCTGACAACTATCAACAGCATGCCTACTCACGTTGATTGACACAATGTGTCTTACGTCATTTTTATGCTGATGTACCAAAGATGAATTTTGATAGTTAGCATAAGTTAACGAGCTCGACTTTGAAGTTGATTGCTGGTCTTCAACAAATTACACAATTAAACTTAACAAACAATCCAATCAAAAGCTTGCTAATTAAGAACTGCTTCTCGTACTGCTTATTTGTCTCGTACTCAATGAGTAATCAAGATGCGGGAAGTGACTGTTTCCAAAAAATAAACAGCATTTTATTAAAATGGCATTATTTTCAGTGCTTTTACAATTTTAACACATCTTGAATATCTAAATCCTAAAAACTAAACACGACACTCCTTTATGAAAATAAACAAATGTTGAGGAGAAACAGCTAAAAACGTTGTGCTCGTCTTTCTGCTTTTCACATTTCTATGCTCAATTGTTTGATAAGAAAACAACTGAACAAAGATCTTTTTTCAATGTCCTACAAAAATCTCAACTGCAAAACGAAATAAAAAGCCATACCGAAGCTCAAATCTATAGTAATTTGAAGTCCTATGTTGCTCCATATGAATTTATGATTTTTAAGGCTTTTTGCAAGTCATCTTAGAAGAAAAGATCGCATTCGTCCTATTTCCACCCTAGCACTTTTTCTGCATTTCATTCAATTGTAAAGTCCTTTGCATTAAAACTACTAACCCACATAACTGTACTCAAGCACGCGGATGAAGCCTCATTTTCATAATTTTCTTTTACAACGTTCTTTTGGCCTTTTCTTTCGTCCCACGCTTTTTAAATTGCGTTTTACTATCTTCTTTAGTTTGCTGTATTTTATACGGTCAAAGGTGATTGCAGAAACAGAACTCTTGGGACTTAATGGTAGTCAGCATGATGATGAATTCACATGCTTTTCTCCCTTTAAAATTAACAACGATACACCTAAGAAGGCCAATACAAATCTTCATGATCGTTCTGCTGAATGTTTCTGCAGCGCGAACTACAATTTGCTTCTAATTAAAACAGGAAACGCTGTTCACAAAGAATTTCCGGCTCGGTTGTACCAGAATACGTCTCGCTGTATTTTTCCATCTGCTTGGTACGACTTTTGCATCCAATTTGAATGTACTTGCATGCATAAAGCTCAAAACATCATCACGACAGGTATCCAGAAACATCTGCCTTGCAGTTTGAAATGTTTTATGTAAAATTACAGGAACCCGGGCGCTTAATGGCAAGCAGTCTTATAGCGTGACTTTGTTCAAAATGCTATTCTTTTGCAGTACAATAAAACAGTCAGGTGCGTTTGACCTTTGTATAGCTGTTGCATGCCGCGCTACATAATTGTTATATTATTCTTTTGAATTCAAGACTATTGCTGAAGAAAAACTGCGGGTGGAATAAGACTCATGCAGTCAAAAATAATCCTTTGAAATGTATGTGTTTATCTCGTTTTCTGGAAAGATGGTAGCAGCGCAGGGTACAAAGAATCGTTCACAATTAGCGAAGGGTCTTTAGAGGATATTTTGTACCTCCTTCTGTTGTGTAATTGCTTCAAAATGTTAAGCAATTACAGGACATATTATTCTAAGTTTCGTGACACAAAGGCCTTGTTCTAATTTACGAACTATGACAAATTTACTTACAATCTACATGAACAATATTTTTCTTTTGTAAATCAAAGATACCATAACTACCAATAATCAAAAATTCTGGCCATCTAGAATGAAGAAAGTTATTAATTTCATTGGTTTAGATGAACTGCTCTATACAGATGCTCCAAAATATTCTCAGTTTCGCAGGTCACCAAAAAAAAAAAAATTACCAACCATATCAGTGAATCTAAAATCAACAGGTAACACAGTTAGAGTTATGAATTCTTTCAAACAAACAATCCACTCTCTGTGGAGCTGGTTTCGCCTACATTGTGAGCACAATTGTCAGTGCAGGAGTCTGCAAATCGGTTTCACAACTCCGGTTGGTTGCTCGGCACACGAAACGAAGTTGTTCAAACAAATTGTACAATCCAGATCTGTCTGGGAACGCACCATAATGGATCAACTTTTTTGCACCGCGCACAAGGAAGTTGATTCAATTTACTACAAATTCGTTCAACAAAATACCCCTTCATTGTTGTGTTGCTTCTCGCTTCGCCCCACTGTTCTTTGGCTTTAATCCGCACATCTTGGACAGCATCATCTACAGTGTCCCAGTGGGTAGAATGCAAATATAACTTTTCTGTTTTTCATCAGAAGTTTCCCCAGACATACCTCAGGTCGCACATATGAATGTGTCTTCGCCACTCTCACACAGGAGTCAACATGCGGAAGAAGGCAGGGCTGCTTGTAAGGTAGCTTAGTTGATTAGGTTTGGATAAATTTGAAAAATTGATTCTATTTGCTGCATTGTATTGCCGTACGTTGGGAAATCGTGTGGCACCGGAGTAAGGCACTTTTTTGTTTTCGCATACGATACGAAGCAAAAGATTTGTTGGAACATTACCGTGCGGTAGAAAACGACTAACAGCAGCAGTGCGAGTTTTCACTGTTCCCCGAGGCAGTCCAATTCAAATCCAATGATGACAGATAGTAATTTCGGAATCGTTCATGTGCCTTTCACATACCGAGGTGAGCAATGGAAAACCTGATTCAATTTTGAAAACTCAATAAACTTTGTATTTTCTTCCGAGACCAGTTCTGTCGGGCAAATAACAATATCATGTTTCTTAGGAGTATCAAGAAAAGAGCATCTGAGCAAATAAAAAAAACGGACATACCTTCAGGGTGGGGTTTTATAATAAAATCTAATTCACTGTAACCTCTCACCTTAGTTTATTCATAATCATCAGCTGAATCATAATACAGATATCATACAAGCATCGTAAAAAATATGTTGCTCAATACAACAGTGTCCTATCAAACAAACGTTTCATTTTGCATCCACTGAATTTATCTATTGACGAATGAATTTAGCCAGTCATTGAAGCTAAACAAAAGTTATGCATGTAATTTATCAATTAGCATCAATTTTGCATTTCATTAGATATTATTTATTTCCAAAAACAAATAAAATTGACAAACCTTCTAAACAACTTTTTAAATTGTACAAGAATATCTTTTTAGGTTGAACTATCTTATAATACCAAACATATATCTAAAAGGGGAAATTACAATATTAGAATACCTTAAACAGTTTCTACCATCAAAACTACTGTATTATAATAGAAAGCATACGAATGCATTCGTTTCTGGAGAGACAGCGAGGCAAATTAAATTCTATCTTATTTTTCGCATGACGGAACATCATTCCCCAACGCTTCAGCCAAAGTGTCAGTCTACATTCGCAACACTACATCAGTGTATGTGGATATTGTAAAGGCAAACAGAACCCCTTTTTCTATTTTCATGTGATAACTCTGTCACTGTCACAAACAAAAACAAGTTGCCTAACCCGGTCAAGCGTTTCTGATAGGTGACTCCTGAAGGTTAGGAAGGACAACTCTTTGAGTTAAACCTTGGTCATTTCTACTCAACAACCGGAACGGAAAGTGATCAAAAATATATCGGAATCATTTAAGTTTCGGAATGGCTAGGGTGGAAGTTGATTTCTGTTCTTTTTTTCCGGCCATGTGTTTGTTATTTTAAGCCGTTTGTTGGAACACGTTTCGATTGGTTGGTCAGTATTAAAGCAGTTTTCAAAGGAAACAAGACAATCTTCGTCTTAACAAAAAAGTCAAAGAGCAACCAGTCTTTTATTTTGTGCTTTATGCATGACTGACAAAAAGAGTTTGTTTTAAGATAGGTTGTGTTTTCAGAAGAAATCCAGTTTTGGTTGATTTGTTGAAAGACAGCAGTTTATTTTTTTATTAAGTGAGCCATCGGAGGACATCAGAAAGGGCTAACTGTGCTACTATTTATTTAAACGGTTAGGAACTGTTCGACTTCAATAAAAATGCTTTATGTTAACAGCAATGATTGAAATAAACAAATGTTTCCCAAACAATCACACTTCATCCACAGTAGGGGAATATTTGACATTATATACTCCATATTACTGTATTTTTATAAGTATTATGTTTTTTGCACTGCTTGGTGTCGCCTAAGTAATATTTCCAACACATAAATGTATGTATTCTTCTGAAAAAAGTAAGAATGTTGATTTAAAAAAACCCGTTTTTGTATAGTACATTTATTTCTGATAAATCGCTTATCACGTTAATATATTCATAAGTACACATTTACATATTTCTGACCTTTCTTATGGTGATTGTAGTTCAATCATATATTATCCTATACACATACACCTATTGAACTGGTAAAGGCTTATACATTTCAATAGCTAAGTATTACAATCATTATACTAAACATATCTCTATCGTATCTGTGTTAGAGAAAACATATTTTTCACTTTTTTACTATTTTTATAAACTTAACGAAAAGTAGTCGCTAGTGGCAATCGTCTACTTGGCTTGGTCATAAACATGACGCGCGAGCTTCGTGATCCTATGTGTTTCAAGACACTGTACTGCGCACTTATCAGACCACTGCTGGAATATGCTAGCATTGTTTGGTGGCCAGCATCTACTCGGGCACTTGCGCGGCTAGAGTCCATTCAACGGAAGGCAACGCGCTTCGCCCTTCTTGATTGGCCGCGTCGTCTCGACTACAGAACTAGGTGTCTGCTGCTTGGAATCCTGCCTCTCGCCGAACGTGTTGAGCACACCAGACTAGCATTTATCACGGGAATCTTAAACGGAACCATCGACTGTCCCGAGCTGCTTTCAAGGATTCACCTCTATGTTCCTGCCAGAATACTCCGTCGCCGACCAATGCTGGCAGTCGCTGAAACCCGAACAATATTTGGCTCTCGCAACCCCCTTCTTTGTATGTGCCGTCTATTAAATTCAGCTAACGATATTTATGAGCCTGGAATGACGATAACGGAACTGACTTCACTTTTAAGTGTTCGGAATGCGTTCAACAATAACAATATATAAATGTTCTGTTCGTTATCTAATGTAATGTATTGTAAACAAATTTTGACTCGAGAGGGCTTCATAGTCCATCGATTAATAAACTAAACTAAACTAACAAACTAAACTAAACTAAAATATTTTCTGAATTGCAATTAAATTCCAATTAGTTAATTTTTTCAATTGAAAAAACGCTTTTTTGCTTTCTTATTCGTCGGTTCGTCGAAAAGCTCTAACCCACCTGCCAATGTCGTTCACAAAGCTTCACGCTATACTGTTTTTGGATAATTACAATTTTTTCTTTGGCTTTTATTTTTTAGGACACGATGAATGCATTTACCTGTGATTTTGAAAATTGTGACCCGCTACTTCTCTTCCCTACTTGTTTGATCAACCCCTGCCAGTGGCAGATTCGTACACATACACACACTCATTCTCCTTCTGACACTAGCCCACACACATGCACTGGCAAAACTTTAGTAGCCGTAATTCGCTGAACTGCCAAATGCCGTCCCGTTCTCGGTGTGATGCTGCAAGTAGCGATGTTGATAGAGGAAATGAAAAACGTACGGGATGCCACTGGCCGACCGATAATGAGTGAGTGACAGCCCTGATTGAATGCAGAAACTCGAACGTTAGCGAGACAGCCGATGTACCGCGTTACCTTTGACCCGCATCGAGGCTTTGTGCCGGATATGTTCACAGACGCACTAACTGCATGCATTGACGGGACCAAAATTTGGCCCACAAAATCTTTTCCATATAGCTATAGACGGAAAAGGAGTGCGTGGGTGTTGGTGAAGACCAAAACGAGTAGAGGTGATGAAATGAATGAAAATTGACGTTTTAAAATTATAAACAATCAGCCCGATTTCTGTCAGCCGTTAGGGATTTTCTGCGGAAACCCAATTGACGGTCAGCGTGAACATGTTGTCAATCTGGAATGCCATAGTGCCATCCTCGAAATTGTGCGAATACCAGCTGCTAATGGTATCGACGCCGAACATGTCGTAATTGTGTTTTAATTGTGCCGCGTATTTTCCTAATCTGTTTTCAGCGTCAATAAACACTTATCCGTTCGATTGTTTATTCATACATTAGGGGTTGGTGAAATTGGCATATGGTTCCAGCGGACGGACGGTTCTTATCGATTCTTGTTCAATCTCCTTCTCTCTTCACCCCAACCCTTTTCCAGGCTTTTTGATAATCGTATCGACATGTTTAACACTATAAAACACCCTAGTGTACACGTAAGCCCAAGGGAGTGTTGTGAGAATGAATAAAAAATAAGGACAAAACAATGGATTACCGATTCCTCTCACCATCGTATCACGCTCACCGACGAGCACACGGTACCAGCTACGTCAGGGCCTATATTTAACCAGTGTGATGCGATTTTCGTTGATTAGAACGACCGGATAAACAAATGCGTTTTTGCGAGTGGCTTTGACTGTTTAAATTAGTGTTTGTTTTTAACTTAAGACCGGTATACGCGCTTTCATGCTGACGAACTGACCACATTGTTTGTTCTGTTTGATAGCTTTAGCATATTTTGACACTAATTTAGTGCGGACGTGTTCGTGACGAATTTTGGTAACATATGCAAAGCATTTAGTTTATGAATTTGAATAAAACAGAGGCAATAAAACATTTGCTGGATTTATATTATACACAACGTTAAATCTATTCGATGATATAATTATGTTAACCGTATTGTTCAGAAGTATCCGTCAATGTCACGATAGATAATATGATTATGACTATAAAACCACATTCTCTTGCTAAGTTGGTACATGGCAAACATATTTGAAATTATTTTAATAAATCGTTTAATTAAAAACTCTATCATAGTGGGGTTTTACAATATCAGTTAGCCGTTTTATTTAAAATTTGACACTTGGTGGCTGAAAACATGTCAATAACTCTAACATAAAGCCACTCACAAAACCAGATTTCCAGACACCGATTTATCGCAACCGCGATCATTTTAGCTCATGAAGGGTTTAATGTTTTTTGCTAAAGGATAAAATTTATTTGGATGGTATTTTAAGTTTAATATAAATACTACAGTTTGAACTCACTGGTTGATCTTCGATACACTGTCATCTATAGAACACAGTCCGAACTCACTGGTTGAATTTTGATTCGCTGCCAACTACTGAAAATGTGCTTTTTAGATGGCACGTTTTACTATACAATTTTTATTCTGAAATTTTTTTCGGCAAGCCATGAGATTTTTGTTAAATTTTCAAAAACCGGGTTTTCCATACAAACGCATGTTTTTTAATTGAACTGTCAGCCAACTATCGAACGTTGAATTAAAAAGCATGCCAACTAAATAGCGCCCATCTAATGAAATGTGATGGAGAGAGAGAGATCGACTGTCAAACCGAGTGGTTGTGCCTTCCTTGTGCTCCTGATTTTTGATGCTGTTTTGCCGTGTTACTGCCTGATTTTCAACATTTGCAACATTGGTGCTGCTGAGTTGCTTGTACTGGCTAGTGCGTGCCTTCGATTGTTATCAAGTTGCACTTGAGTTCTTGCACCTAGTCTCCTGTTATTTCGTCAGTTTTGCCGAGATATTGTTTGGCTTCATTCCTGCTCCTGTCACTCGTCAGTTTGTGCTGTGTCATTCGTTATGCAGTGCTCAACCTGCAATGCACCCACCGATAGTGCAAATTCGGTGTCCTGCGCCGGTGTGTGTGGTTCCAAGCATCATACCCATTGCACGGGTTTGTCCCGTGATTCTACTCGTGAGCTTGGGCGGAATAATCAATTGTTGTGGTTGTGCAAAAATTGTAACGAGTTTCGCAATGGCACAAACTCACTTCTCACAAGTGAGATAGCAGCCCTACTCGAGTTGGTGAAAGCAGATATTCTCACCACGATTGACTCATCTCTCTCTTCTCTTAGATCGGCTATCAAGAGCGATTTGCTTGCTGAGATCCTCGCTCTCGCTGATAAGCTAACACCCATATTAGCTAAGCCGTCTGTTTCTCACGCATCGCGAACGCACACGTCCACTAATGCATCGTCACTCAACGCCACTAATACCAGAACGACTAAAACAGCATCCTTTCGCCGTACATTTACCAACTCAATGGAGCTCACTGCAGATATCCAACAAGCAGCGAACGATACCAACACTGTGGAAGCTTCTGATAGCTGCAACCACTACACTCATCGTACTAAGGTGACTAGTGATATTAGTGCTGGGCACTGCCGAACAAATACAAAATCATCTTCTGATCCTGTTTTGAACCATGATACCACGAACACTGGCATAGCAGAAAAAGTATGGTTATACTTCACGAACATCAAATCGCATATCTCCGCTGATGATATGCGTGTGTGGCTTAAAGCTGTGCTGCCAGCCGACAACATAGATGTTTACCGTCTCACGAAAAAGGGTGCAAACCTTGATTTGATGTACTTTACATCGTTTAAAGTGAGTATTCCTAAATCACTTAAGGATCTGGCGCTTCAATCTACTATTTGGCCAGTTTCACTTACTGTTCGTGAGTTTGTTGATCGTGGCCTACCAAAGCAACGTATACATGAAAGGGCCCGATTTGACCCTTCTGCGCTTACTTCGCATCGTTCAAGCAGTGCAAATTGCTCTTCAGCTGCGCCAAAAAGCACCGCTCATTCGGATCATTTTTTGGATCATCGATCGCCATCCCCACAGCGCGGGAATCAATCACTATCCCAGATGACCGAGATCCTAGAGGCTATCCAACCGGAGTTTCCTCCCACACCCCCTCAGTTATCACCGGGGGTGAGGCTTCAATCACAGAACAATCTCAGCAACACGAATCGCTCACCACAGATCAGCCCGTTTGCCAAACGGATAGCTCACAATTAATAGACCCCTTCGTGATCTATTACCAAAATGTTCGAGGCCTTCGCACCAAATATAATGGATTGCGCCTTTCTGCGAATGAATCAGGGTTTGAAATGCTTGCCCTTACTGAAACCTGGTTAAATGAATCGATTCCATCCAATATGGTCCTGGATAGTGATTCTTACAATATATACCGTTGCGATCGCAGCAGGTTAAACAATGAACGATCGCGTGGGGGTGGTGTGCTGCTTGCATGTTCCAGTCGTTATCCGTCTGTGGCACTTAACATGAATCAACCTACGCTTGAAGCTTTATGTATTCGTGTTTCTTTTCCTAAGTTTCGTCTTTATGTGGGGATTGTTTATGTGCCACCGTATTTGAGCAGCGACCGCAACTATTTCGAATCCCTTTCTGCTTTCATCAGCGATGCATACATGCATATGAAACCGAATGATCATCTTATCCTTCTTGGCGACTTCAATCAACCGACGTTAGGGTGGTCGCCTGCAGCCGCAGTAAGGTCAGATTCATCTTTACCTATGAGACATTATGTGCCTCATATCTCTTTGAATTCATTAAGTTCCTGCTTTTTGGATGTGTTAAATTTTCATGAACTCTATCAGCTGAACGGGGTGCATAACCATTCAAATCATTATCTGGACCTGGTGCTCTCTAACTCTGCTGCTGCTGCTTGTTCTTCTGTGTATCCTGCTTCGTCACTGCTCCTGCCCCAGGATGCCCATCATCCTGCTCTGGAAATTGCGTTACCGTCTTCTTTATTTAGGGCTAGTAGGGTTAGGAATGAATTGCCTTCTGCTCCTAATTCATTGAGTGTTCGTTATAATTTTCGTCTTACAGACTATCGTAAACTTAATTCTATTCTATCTCGTGCCGACTGGTCTTTTTTTTTATCAATGTACATCGGTCGACGAGGCTGTCCAATCGTTTAATGCTTTGTTAACCTCTGCACTCCTTTCATGTACACCTATTTTTCGTTCCCCTCCTAATCCTCCCTGGTCCAATCGTACTCTTCGCAACCTGAAAAAGGATAGAATGAAATATCTTAGGAGGTATCGTCTGAACCGATCTGCTTTCAACTTTCGTTTATTTAAGTACGCTGCCTCTGCGCATCGACTATACAACAGGGCTCGTTTTGAGGCCTATTCGAGTAGACTGCAATCGCGTTTCCGTTCTGATCCAGCATCCTTCTGGCAATTTGTTAGGATTCGAAGAGGGTGCAATACGTTACCTAATGAAATGGTACTTGATTCTCGAACTGCCTCTACGCCTGTTGAGATCTGTGAGCTATTCTCTGCACATTTTTCCCAAATGTTTGAGCCACCGGTTAGTGACCCTAACCTTATTGAGGGTGGGCTACTCTACACGTCAGAGAACTTAATTAATCTCTCCGATATTTCGGTTAGCTCTGAAACAGTTGTACAGGTGTTATTTGGGTTGAAACGTTCTTTTACTCCTGGTCCAGATGGCATTCCTGCCTCAGTTTTAATAAACTGTAAGGACGTGCTTGCTCCACACCTTGCTAAAATTTTCAACCTTTCACTTTCTCTCGGGGTCTTTCCTGCTCTTTGGAAATCCTGTTGGCTTTTTCCGGTACACAAAAAGGGATGCCGTAGCATTGTCTCTAATTATCGTGGGATAACTCAAACATGTGCCACAGCCAAAATTTTTGAGCTATGTATCTTTCCAACCATACTTCATAGTTGTAGTTCCGCTATTAGCCCTTAACTGCATGGGTTTATGCCTGGTAGCTCTACTTCTACTAATCTCATGTCTTTTGTTACCAATATTTTCAGATCTTTTGAGGCAGGTACCCAACTTGATGCAATATACACTGACTTTCATGCTGCATTTGATAGTTTGCCCCACTCTTTACTATTAGCTAAACTATCTAAACTTGGTTTTGGTGATGGCATTATTAGCTGGCTGTCCTCATACTTAAGTAATCGATCTTGCAGGGTTAAAACCGGGTCGTACTTATCTGAGGAGTTTTTTTGTACGTCAGGTGTCCCTCAGGGTTGTGTGCTAAGTCCACTTCTGTTTTCTTTGTTCATCAATGATGTCTGTAATGTTTTACCTCCTGATGGTCATCTCCTTTATGCGGATGATATCAAAATCTTTTTACCTGTGTCCTCTTCTTCTGATTGTATGAGTCTTCAGCATTACCTTAATGCATTTGTTCATTGGTGTTCATCCAACTTACTTCGCTTGTGCCCTGATAAATGTTCTGTTATTTCTTTCTCTCACTCTCTTTCTCCTATTTCATTTAACTATACTCTCTCTAACTCGTCTCTCTCTCGTGTTTTGTCCATCCGTGACCTTGGTATTATACTCGACAGTCGTCTTAACTTTAAACTGCAGCTTGATGAGGTTCTACTAAAAGCTAATCGAACTCTTGGGTTTATTTTACGTTTTACCTCTATTTTTAGAGATCAAAGCTTCTTAAGAAACCTTTATTGTGCTCTGGTAAGGCCTCTTCTTGAATATGCTAGCATCATCTGGAATCCTCCTACTATTGATGGCTGTTCGAGAATTGAAAGCATTCAGCGCCTTTTTACCAGGGTTGCTTTTCGTCGTTTGTTCGGTGCTGCCTCACTACCTCCCTATGAAACGCGATTGCAGTTATTCAATCTTCACTCTTTAAGCTTCCGCCGCCAAGTGTCTCAGGCATGTTTTATTGGTGGCTTATTACTTTCTGATACTGATGCTCCTGATTTACTCTCGTCCATCTCGTTGTATGTTCCCTCTCGTTCCCTTCGTCCTCGTGATCCTCTGTCAATTGAAACACGTCATACTCTTTATACTTTCAATGATCCTATTCTATCCTGTTTCAGGTTGTTTAACCACTTTTACTATCTCTTTGATTTCGACTCCTCTCTCAACTCTTTCCGTAACCGTATTTTTTCTTCTAATTCTCTTTAATTATTCTTCTAAGTTTCATTAAGTTTTGATAGTCTCTACGCTCTACCTATGTTTTTTTTCTTTAATTTTTTTGCTAGGTCTAGACTAGTTTAGTTAGGCTTAGTTTTTCATGAATTATTTTGTTTATTTGTTAGGGTTTATTTAGTTTTAAGTCTGCCTTATTTAGCCTTGATGGCGGATATTGTATTAATAAATGAAATGAAATGAAATGAAATGAAATGTGACTGTATAACTCATTTCAAACAGAAAACCAAAAATACAAATACAATACAGTTGTAAAATGCATCTTTGTGTATACACAATTGCTGAAACCCAATATGGCTGACAGTAGCTCTCACATGGGTACAACCCGGATCATAAAGACTTTTCCTCAGACAGCCTGAAAATTTTAGTTTTCTGTCTTAAAATATAGAAGGGGTCATAATTTATATATACTGTTGTTGATGTAGTACAATTTCTTATAAAAAAAAACTAAAGCAGCAATATTGTAGAGATTAATTCATTTATCTAAAATATGTATAACATTAAATTCCCGTGCATGTCCAACAAAGTTTCAACACTTCCTTTATTATAATCTTTTCTTTCTTCGGGCTTTTTCTTTTTCCAGCCAGCTAGCTAAAATTTCAGCCTGTCAGTGGAGCAATATTCTTCATCCAAGTTATACCCATTTGACAATTACGATCCCTTTTGGTAATCACGCTAACATTTTTTGACCTTTCTTGACAATACATTCTTGCTTCAAGGCTTAGGCTGAAAATTTGAAATTAGAATTGCGCTTAATGTTGTATGAAGTGTTGATTTTACACACGATTTAAGCCGCCAACTGTCAAACTCCATTTTAAACTGCTGGCTAGTATCGTAAAAGCTTCCCTTGCTAGATTTACGTTATCGTACGATTCTCGCAGGGAAATCTAAACTTCGGCTTTGTAAACAATTCCTACATCTAAAACACCGTACGGGAAGTAATTAAGCCGTTTTGATACATTCGTACCATCTGAGTGAATGACACTATCCCGTTCAATTAATTGTTTAGCTTCGCTGTGACATACGTTTTGTGTCGCAGCCAGTTTGCCCCGAGAAAATAACCACAATAGCCGTCATAACAATACAAAACTCTGCAACCAACCTTAGACGAACTGCAATCAAGAACGACGGCCAATCACATCCAATCCGTTAGCATGTATCACCTGCCATCGCTAGCGGTTGTTATTACCATTGCAGCGCAACGGTGCTGCATTCATACCGTTCCGAAGGGTTTTATTGAATTCCGTATCTCAAATGACTGTATCGTTGGCGCTTTCCATATGCCCGCGGGTACCTTAGTGACTGGTAACATCAATGTTAGCTGCCGTGACCCTTTTCACCGTTTTGATGTTTGTTTATCGGGTAGAAGCAGGCTTCGCTACCGATTTGCTTCGGGATTAGGATAGGTTCGCTGATCACAATAAATCCCACGATGAAGCGGTAATACAAGCGAGTTATGTGTAGAGGTGCCAAGCGGATGCTTTCTTTGAGCTCCCATTCGGAAAACAAACGCAAATCTGATTTGTTCGCACCTGCTGCTGCTCCCGGCGAAGCAAATCTAGGATATTTTAATTTTACCATTTATCGCACAGCACCATAACAGACGCTTGTCGCGGACTGAGATAGATACGGGTAAAAACGTACAACAATAACGTTTGACCATTGTCACTCACGCTAGAGTATGTCATGCCCGGTGCGCTAACCGATCTAAACGCCAAACTAGCATTGTTGATGTCATACGGAGCAATTTGGAGGATTGCGATTCCGTCAGTTTGGGTTGGGATGTAAACATTGTGCTGTTTGCAGTTATTTTTTAAAATATAAATGAGTTAACATAATTTCAATCTGTCTAAATTCATACATACATTACAGTTTTAAACCTTAGTAATTATTATGAATAAATTATCTCTGATTGATGTATCAAAAATGACATTTTTTATCCAAGTAAAACTAATTTGATTATTTTTCCAATACACTTTAAAATCGATTTTTTATACCCTTAAAATAATGGAAACCCTTGCGTTCAATCATTGACAAATTTCGCAACTCTAACCTGTTCATCTATTCTATACTCTACGTTAACGATTTTTTACTTATATTCTTCATTAGATAAAGCTTGTTCTATGATAAAGTTAAACAAAATTGTAAAGAAAAATCAAAGGATCGAGAACATGATCAAGATTAATAATATTGCACGACTTTTGTGACAACACAAAAGGGTCGCAGCTTCTTCCCCAATTTGGCTGACCAGTGCACTAGCAACCACTGTCCAAAGCAGAATTGTTGTCCAAAGCAGGCTCACATTCATTGACTGAACAGAGGCAACGAACGGCAACAATAATACGAAAACTCTAAAAATGAATCAATCCTGCACTGTCTACAAGGATCGGTTCCAATGAAAATGGACCCGTTGCCGGTGAAACTGTTTCAATTGGCCACTAATGTACGTCTAGGGCACACTTTATGTTGTTTGTGCTCAATCATCGATTATTGTGTTGTTTAGATATTATTTCAGAGGACTTCGATAGCGATTGTTCCCATTGCTAGACTTGCTTTGGAACGAGCAACCCCGATGGTAACAATGGTCTGACTTGCAGAAACATGCGCTGTACCACTTGCCATGAGTGGCTCATGCTGTTGTGGCTCATGCTCATGCTGCCATTCGAATTTGCAAAGAATCACATTCGACAAAAGACCTAACACCCCACAACTCGGTTGAATACCACGACATACGTTGCTGTGATGCATCGCGTTAAGGCCGAACCGGATGGACGAGTGACTTGATATTATTTTTCCATTCACAATCACTGTCCTCCATCTGCTTTGCTCTGTACTACGAAAACTTTCTGGCTGTAGTTGGCGGCATCTTTCTGAGAACATTTCTGAGTTTAATTACCTGGTCGTACAGTATACTTTGGATTGGCTTTGTCGTGTGCTAGTCGTGATCAATTAAAGTGTATATATGCAATCGAAAACGCATTGCACTGTTCCCATTGAAAGTACCATCCTTAGCAACGGCGAATACAATAATCCGATTATAATGTTCGATAAATAAACTCACCAGATCGTCCATTTGCTTTTCTGAACAGCACCATGTTAAACAAAAGTGAAGGGAAACGTGTTGTCGAGAAGCCGAATGGTTTCCATTCACCGATGCTGGATTGCAATTCGATTGTGTTGTCAAATCTCGAACGGGTATTTCGCTCGTATGGAGAACTGCCCCGGGAAAAAGCCCCGTGTCGGAGGGAAAAAGCAAAATATGCTTTTCGAACACCTGCACGATGACAAGCAACCTTGATACTAAGAGAGGAATTGGAATAGAGGCATGCAAAATCGCTTCCGCAAGAACTAATCTATTACATTTGCATTCACGTGCAATGCACTGATGGACACACATGCTTAACATACAATGGCAAATATGCAGCCAGTTGCACAGGTTATTGCAGCTCGAAGCACGTTCACAGTGGCACCTCATCGGTAGTGCAAGAAACACCCATTTGCTCTATTTGATTACTCTTGCTCGAATGCGCTTCGGTTACAGCGTACGCACAGCATACATACTGCACAAGGTTTAACTAATTTGCCGCTAGGCATACAGTAAGGGTCGGACAAACGATGGCAAGCACTTTAGTTGAGCGAGTTTGTTTCTCTTGCGCAAACAAACATGTACAACCTAAACGGGCATTCTTTGACTAAAACAACTTGATTCTAGATCTCGACGTTGCTTGTTGCCTACAATCCCGCACAAGGTCAGGATATGGTCAAACACTGTTCGTTGAGCAATAGGGGATAGCATGATGTTTGTGGCACTTTACATATGTAGACCTGTCACGTTTTGCACTCATTTTTTTTTAAATTTCTAAACCATTTCGAGTTACAAACTGCAAATTCACTTAATTGATGGGTGGAAGTTGGTGATGGGAAGGAGCAAGGCAAATTGATGTTTAACGTTTTGTCTACGCTAAATACTCTTTGTAGATAAATTATGAAATCTACACTTTATTCTTGTAATGGACAACTCGAATATCTGTTTATATTTTGAACAGGTAAAAGATAACGATTTCTTGTAATGATAACATAAATCAAAATCATAATTCTACGCCAGAGAGTATGATTTCTGTGTATAATTGTTGTGTTTTACAACTGCAAACAGTAAGTGTGAAGTTTGTCATCAAATAATTGATGCATATTAATAACGAAAGAGCGTAGTACAGTCCTCAACTCGCACGACTCAATAACATCCCCGTAATGGGTTCAAGCCTCGTATGGACTCTGTAGCAAAGACTGACTGAGATATATAAGCTGAATTACATTATATTTTGCTTAATTAATTAACTTTAATTAATTGAGAAACATTCAAGATAGTGCATATCTTTTCACTTTTATACACCTAGAAGCTTTGATACTAACCGATATTTAAAACATACCATGCGCCTCCATCGGGCGACTCCATAAAGCGTTTGAAATTACAGGAGCAAGCACAAATAAATTGGTTATGAAATAATGTATAATTAACTTTGCCCTAATTTTTTTACAAGAATGAATCTATAATACATAAGAAAGACACCACAAATTTTTCGTATATTTCCACTCACAACAAACAATTTTAGCTCAAAAGTTTATTTGTTTCACTTTATATCTGTACCGTCCTTCAGTAAAATTAACTATCAATTCGAATGCCTTGTATAATCAGTCTAGGAATCCTGTAAAGGTCATCATGACCACGTACGCCGTTACGCCAAATAAGAAGAATAACAAGTTGCTTCGGTTTAAGCTTCAATTATTAAGCTTTTATACTATTTTGCACCTTTTCTGCAGACAGCTGGGATACTTTATTGAGACATTAACATAAATTTACCTCATAACAAGCAACCGGTATTTTCCGATACCGGTAACCTTTGTGCAAGCGTAAAGTATCGGAATATCGAAAACGATACTTGTGAAACAATTCAAGCGTATTTACAGCGCAAAATAATCTCCAAGATTTCCTCACTTATCATTTTTCTGTCAAAACATTTGGCACGATTGAACATTAGCGAGAAGATTCATCGCATATTCTGGCAGAGGCATGGTATAGGTATGTAGGATCTTGTGTCTGAGAAACACATTGTAACTATAAAATTTATCGCTCCCTATGGGTTAACAATTCACCTTAACGAATTTCGCAAGCATACACCACGAAGGATGCTGGCACGTTTATTGGTTTTGCTTGTTCATGTATATATTTTTATAGTCATGTCATCAGTGACATGACAAGATTTGACGATTTAAACATGTTTGATTTTTAAACAATCCAATGACGCTATTCAATTTATCGCAGGTAAGTTTGGTTAAAAGCCATGAACTGAGTGTACATTGTATAAAAAGTACTTTAAGTTCATGTTCGACCGATAATGAATTATGAGAATGACTCACTGGACTGCATTTATTAATATACGTTTATTTCTAACCCCACTTCGAGAGGGCCACAAAAGACCCTTTGTATTTAAATAAACAAATATCAAATAACCTGTGTGATTTTCTTTAGAATTTTCCTCAACCGGTTATTTGCAATTTGTCCTAGTTGTTATTTTATATATTTTAGTTAATCAACGGTGGGACAATGACCTTGTCTAGTCAGCACAACGTGCTAAACCATTAAGGGGCCATGACGTAAATAATTCTGCTGTGTCTGAAAATGTGTTACAGTATGAACATAGCCCCCCTTGGCTGATTTTTTTTTAGCATAAGATAATTTTTTATTTTGTCAACATATCAATAAACATGAACCAACAATGATATAAATTGGCCTCTCCGACATTCGTACTATAATTGAGGTGATGAAAATAAACGGATTGTGTTCTCATGTACTTTCGGATATTTTTTGTCTTAACCACAGCCATCACCGCATATTGCTAGTAATCCTATTCAAAAAGCTGGCTCTGCCATTACCGAACGTCTCACCCGCACCTTAAATGTCGTGTTAACAGGAATATAAGCTGTATAACATTAAGCACACCCGACAGGGCCAATTCGTTTTCTCTTCGAACTTTATTCTTTGTTTTCACGAGTACGAGTCGGCCGAAAAGAACCTGAAACATGCGCAGAAACATATACAAAATTAACCGTTCAGCTTGGACAAAAAGCATCAAGGCGATCCTTGTCACGCATTCTAATGCAATCCAACTCACTCCTCCCGTGCGACATTTCCGTGTATTTGGAATTGAATTGTGATAATAATATCAATTATGTATCAAAGAAGCGATGGACAGATAAATAGATAGGGGTTTCCCCTGAGACAACGCACAAGCTCTCAGCAAATGCTGTGGTAAGAATGCTGATGTGGCGAATATTTGGCCTAAGGGCAAGTGGATGATTGTGTTTGCCTGATTTACTAAAGGAAAAGGAAGCATTCAAACTTACCCGTTGGGAAGTTAAATGCGATAGATGTTCAAGTTAACAGGGACAAACTACCATTCTTCGTTACTACAAATTGGATAGCATTTGTATGTTCAGCACATTTTGCTGAACACTTGGTTTATTATTTCAATACTTCACACCAGATAACAAAAATACCAATATCCCATTATACATTATAGATAGTGTGTATACATTATAATTTGAAATTAAAATTAAATATAATACACATAATTATTTTACTTTTCAGATATTCGCTTATGGTTCTACAAACGCATGTCTACAATACTATTCATACCCACTTCCCACCTTTTGTTTTCAGTAACATCCGCATCAACACATAAAGTGGCGATATGGATAAGATGCTTATTTACCGCTACCTATCCTCTTCTACCTCGAGTCTTGCTCATCATACACAAGGGGTCGATGGAAAACGACCTCACACAACACCCATGGAGAACTGTGCAATTTCAACAGCGGTATCAAATGTGGGCAAGACTACCAGGCCAAGGAGAATGAGCTTTAAGTGCTCCTATCGACGTGGAATGGGGAACATTGCTTCACTCTTCATATTTCTCGACAACCCTAAGCAGTTTCGTATATCAACTGTACCATATTCTTCACACACCATCTAGCTGCTTGCTTCTGTTCCCTATCAACAGCTCAGCTTCCACTTCCACCAGAAGGACACTCTTCATAACCAAACTCAAAACGATGTAGGAGACGGCTGTTGAATGCTAGTCACGTGTGACATTTCTATTAGCTTATTCGATACAACAATACCGACTTAGGAAGGCAATTTCATTACATATGTAGCACATTCCGTTCATTCGTCGGATCGTGTGCTTATGTGTAGGTCTTGGGACGCATTACAATACATGCTCGCGCTTAGCACCTGAAAATGATCAGCGAACTATTGACACATTTGCAGAAACAGATGGCTGTATCGGTGCGTAAGAACATGGTAGACCAACTTCAGCCCTACCTCCCAAACGCTTCGTGATTTCCCAAATTCCCAGGACCGCGATTGTGATCACTTACACATTTGCACACGGGACCGAGCATTATAGCTGCTGTCAATTTGATGTAACGTTACTTCAACTTCTTTTTAGGGATTTCGAAGTTTTCCTATTAGAATGGGAGTATAATTTACGGCTGTTTTCAGATTTCCCTCTTCTTTTCCACACTCGCAAAAAATACCTCTCTTTTCACACATTATTGGGGTGCTGGTCTCAGTCTTACTTGCTGACTTCATCAGGCTTACATTGTTGCAGACTTGTTCCATCAGGGCCTTTTTGTTAGTGTTTCCCATTCTGAGATATTGTAAGCCTCACTGCATTAGTAATATCTTTTGTCACGTTTTAAGGAGCTGATTAGCTACATTATTAATTAAAGATTTGTTAAGTTTGAGATGTTGTTAAACCATTTGTTAAAAGTGCACTGTTTCAAAAATTATTCAAAATTTATTAGGAAAGGTTGTTATCGCCAGAGAGATATGACTTAATTATTGATTTTATTCTAATAGTTGGTTGTGCTAATCGATGTCCGCACGATTACTCGTAACCGAGTGACCAAATTCAACTTGTTTCCGGTTCAATACTCTCTCTTCCTCCAATTCGATCTCCTACAATACAGTCTTCCCCGAGTTACGTGAATGTTACGTTCCGGAGACATTCGCATAACTCTAATTTTCGCGTAATTCGAATATAACGTTTTTTATTGTTGATTAAATTGAGTTCATTTATGTAATACATCACTTATTTATTGCAATTTGCGAAGAAAATTCAGTTATTTATGTTTTTTTTTTAATTTAAAGTTTTTTTGTAAGTTTTGCAAACTATTTAACGTTTGATAAATGATGGAGAAATTTGTACTGATTTGACATATAAACTGTCAAAAATAAAAAATCGCATAACTCAAATTCGCGTAACTCGGTGAAAGACTGTACACAACGCACACGCCTTTCCTCACTTAGTGTATTTATAAGTAAGGCAAGTTGGGGCATAACGCTTAACTTCTTCTTCTTCTTTGGCACAACAACCGTTGTTGGTCTAGGCCTGCCTGTACCCACTAGTGAAGTGAGCTTGGCTTTCTTTGACTTATTGTTACCATAGCAGGATAGTCAGTCCTACGTATGGGGGCACGGGCTATTCGGGACGTGAACCCATTACGGGCATGTTGTTACGTCGTACGAGTTGACGACTGTACCACCAGACCGGCCCAACGCTTAACTAACTACATTAAATTTTATTTATATTATATTTCTTCTCTTTTTCATTTCTTCTCACAATTTCCAAACTCTTTACAACCGACATGGTAAATTGTCTCGAAAAACCACTGCAACATTTTATGTTGCTGTATATATTAAACAAAAATGCAGACCTAAGTGATACATAATTCCCCAACAAGCATAATAATATTCAGAATAATCCTGTATAAGATCAACAACAGATAGGGATTTTAATGCGATCATGATAAAAACCCAAAAACCAAGCAAACAAAACAATAACAGACTACGAACACCTTGTCCAGGCTTCGGATTTTCTTTTCCCATCGCAACCGAAAATGTTTCCTTACCTGTCTACAAGCATTCCCGCACAACGAATTCTACAATATCACGGACAACGGGCAATACATCCCTCGTTTATTATTTTTTACTTCACACCCGAAATTACTTGTTTTGTTTATATGTTGACGGTCGCTGAGCTTATTAAATCCATTGACAATGGTACCAATTTAACATGTTATAGCCATTAGTAGGAGGCTCTTACTTCTGTATTTTTGCTTTGTTTTTGGTTAGTTTAGTTTCTAATAAGTAAAAATTGAATTCTACTAAAACTCATGTTTTGTGCAAAATAACATCATCGGCAAATTCGATAAAAGCGGTAATACAGCGAAAAAAACACAATACTCAAGGTAAATCTTTACTCATTTGTCAACACAACTCTACACTCATTAAGATGAGATGATTTATTTCTCGTCATTTTAGTTAATCTACCACAGCACAATGTGTACAACCATACCCATCCTTCGAATTGATTGGACGCCTAAACTTGGTCAAAGTGTAACTTTTCTCATTCGTTTCGTCGCAACTGGTTCCAAATGCTCCCTGCCAAGATGTCGCTGCTTGCGGTCAAATTCAATTTACTCAACATCACAAAACTGCCCAAACCTGACGCTACCAAAGTCAACTCCGATCCAAGCTGATGCAATGGTAAGAACTCGATTCTATTACCCCAGCACACCAAAATAGCGGCTACCCGAAAGTGTCTGCTGAAAGTGACATCTAACACATAGGGTTGGTGTGCCGGAAGACACGGTTGCTGGTAAGTTTGAGCATTGGTACGTTAAACAAATGACTTTGTTCATCTGGATCGATTACTACCTGCTTGGAAAATATGAAAGAACAAAATGTGCACCGAAAGGCTTTTAGACTGTCTCGAATTGATACGACCATTGAACAGAATTGTTCTCATTGAAAGATTCTAATTGAACATTTTTGGTTCAGTATAAAGGACACTGTTAGGTCCAGGAAAGGTTTTTTTTTTATACAGTTTGATATAGTATATTGATGCAGTTTGATATTGCAGTTTACAGAAAATGAAAGGATTGTTGCTATCATAAAAAAATAAAATTTAATAAGCAATCTTCTTTTACATCGTACAATAAAAGTAATGTGTTAGATTATTCTCAACCACCTGATGACCTGTTGAAATAATTATCTAAGGTTAATTTCTACTTCTTAAACCATGTATTGATTCAAATAAAAAATTGCATTCATGTTATAGCTTCCCATTACGTTCAGTCGAATAAAGTTTGGTCAAAATGAATATTATCTTTCATGTCCTATTGTCACTAACAATTATGCAAAAACGCAAACAAATAATGTTTAGTTAACTATATTAAACCACTTTACTGCTCCAATTGCATTTGTCCTGTTGCGTTCGTTAAATCTTAATCCTGTGTCGAGTGACCATAACATCATCACCCACTTTCTGCTCCTCCTTGCACCTGCTGATCATCCAACTATGTGACAACCATGACACCAGTAAACTTAACCAATTTTCGCGGAGCTTATATTTTTTTATTCCGAACTACATTGTAAACACAATGTAATTTGATAATGATGAAGTGTGGATGTCTTTCAGCAACTGTGTAAACAAACCTCTGGTTGTGCATCGGGCATGGGAGAAACAAACTTCATTTGCAGTGATCCTGGTGTGCGGTTCCGTAAATAATTGTACAGCTTTACGTAAGCCAGAATGAATGAACGAACAGCATGTGCCGCAGCTTTCGTCTGCGTAAACGTAAAACAGCCACAAAAACACAGGATGCTGCACGATAAATGTTCGCAAATAGGCCAGCTGCAGACCAGCTCATGCAACAGTGCAAGCAGAGTAAAGTTTTATTGCAGTGCATTTGGTGATTAAGCCGCGTAGAATTGTATTTATCCTGCACGGTTTGTGCCGCCTTTTGTCTCACCCATCTCATCTAACAGATGTAGTGAATTGCTGTCGAAATCAACGTCCCGTGCGGTTGGTACTCCGAAAACAGAAAAACATGCCTAAATAGTTTACTCTTCCACCATACATTCAGTCTTAGTTTTGATGCTGTGATGACGATAATGTAGAATGGGGATGAGACTAATATCTACTGCTCCGTACAGCAGTGGTGTTTACCACAAAAAAGGACATACCAGCAAATCTACAAAGCAAAAGGGATGAAACTTTTGTTTTGTTTTAAAATAAATGATCTAGCAAAATCGCAGTCACTTCACAAAACTACTACGTGCTATTTCAGACAGAGATGTTGTTAAATAGTAAGCGTAGGGCTTTTTGGGCATTTGATAGTTGTTATATCTACTCTAATCAGTGGTTGCATTTTCTTTTTCAGATAAAATCAGAAGCTTCTCATTTAGTTGAGCATTGTTGTAAATGATTCGTTAATTTTAATATTTAAAAAAACTATTATAAATTTAACGTTATTGGGATAATGCTTGTAAAATTCGGAACGGAACGAACGGTACAGCACAAAAGCCATTGAAGTCTATTATTGCCTCAAATACTAGTACGGACTTACGTTATATGCTTAAAGCACTATGTAATTAAAGTTGACCTGAGAACGCAGTACTTTAAAACGGAGATTTTCCTCGGTTAATCGTAGATGCAGCATCCGATACCTTGAGATTTCTCTGCAGAAGGATTTATCTTGTCAAGACTTATGCATTTTTTAAAGCAGTTATATTCGAATGCTTTTCGTTCATTAACTCTCTGTAGTTTCAACTTTGTCATTGCATACCAACAAAAATTCACACAAAAGCAGTATCTTTAGTAGATGCCTAGCTATATGCAATGATAATCAGACTACACAGACAAAAACCGACAGCGGATGTTGAGCAACAAATATTATAGCTTATTCGGATGTAACGGCTGGTTTTAATCCAGCTCCGGCAAAACCAAATGATACGATAGGCACTATTTTTTCTACCTTTCAAAAGTTTCCAACCGGTTGTCAATAAATAAGACGTAAAAAATGATTATTCAGGCAAAATACTATTCACCTGTATCTTATACTTTTCTAACCACTAGAGAAGTAGAACCATTTGAGACAATGGCCAACCACATATCCATTCCTTCCGGGGACACATGCAATGCCTGTAATCAACCATGCTGCCCGTGTGGTTGTTCTGCTGATTGTGAATTTTACATTTGAAACATGCAAATCGAGCTGTGCCAGCACACGTACTGCCCGGAACCCAAAACTGACTGAACGAAGACGAATGCCAGCTGGTGGATGAAGGAAATTATTTGTAAGCTTTTATTCCATATTAAAACCGTATCTCATATCAGCTAACGGGTTTCTTCTCATAACTTACAAAGTGGTGGATGCCAGCTGGTAGACGAAGGAAATTATTTGTAAGCTTTTATACCATATTAAACCCGTTTCTCATAACAGCTTACGGAATTCTTCTCATAACTTACAAATTTTTGTGATATGAAGAAACCAAAACTGTTGTTGCCCTACTTCACTTCTCCCACACACACAAATATACTGGACTGACGATGACGACTGAAATGATGATGCAGCGAACACTTCTATCTATCGATATAGCATCGTTTGCCTGTTGTGGAGCGAAGTCCTTATTGAAAACGACAAAACCTGCTCGAATGAAAACTTAAATCAGTATCAGCGATGGCATTGTGGCATCATATTGCTGGCAATAGGTTTTGGGGATAGCACTTTTTCTTTCAGTCATCACCAGCAAGCATTTTTATTGTTATTCATAAGTAAAGGCTTCAGTCGTATTGCTAACGAGCAAGTGAATGTGGCATATCAAATCAGATGACAAATTGTATTGTCGATGGCATATGCGTTAGAGCAATTTTACTATTATGCTATCTTTGCAATTTTGTTTCAATTCGCGTTTCTACGAATTTCGTAAGCTTATGAATGAGCTATACAAATATACTAAGAAAATCAATAATCATTAGCAACATAATATGAAGTAAATAAGCATGTATTTTTACTTATCAGTACCATTATATTTAGGTTTTATATTATATACCACATTAAGAGATTTTAATAGAGATCCGCCTATACTCATAAAATTACTAAAGAACTAACAATGACATATCAGAATAAATAAATTACGGGTTGTTCATAATTTTTGTTATGAGAACGCTAGAGAGGTATGGTCGCTACTGATTTTCTCTTCCTGCTCACTGTCACTGGAACGCATATAGGCTGCGTGCACCAGCGACGTCTAACCAACTGTTTGGTTAAGCTATAAGGCCTCAGTTTCATAAACAATAGCTAAGTTGCCTCTATCTTTTCAGGTCCAGGACGGCCAACGTAAGTGCTATTATAAGCACCGACACGCATTTGACCGTACTACATATTAAAACGCCTTTATTGTTTGGGTATTGTATAGCGAACCACATTATCAAGCATTCTAGCATCAAGCGTAGAATTACCATGGCCATCGTCGAAACAGCATTGACTTTGTTAAATCGAGTGGATCGTTTAATTAGATTTTGACTACAGTATTCATCTAACGTGTATAGCGCAGATACTGTAACCGTGTTACGGTAATATTAGTTAAACTCATGTATATTCTAAATAACCTGCCTAAATGTCTACATCTAACTAATCATAACCCCTTATGATATGCTAATCATGACCCCTTATGTGAAAATACTAAATTATATGGCGTTACAAATACGCCAGGAGTAACAAAAACAAAATAAAACAGAAAATGTGTATCTTAAACAAATTTACACGAATGTTAAAACCAATAAGAAGAATAAAATAAATAAAAACAATAATGACAAGGTCTTCGATATGTCTGACGACAAGGCAGGGCTTTTGACGCTCAACTAGGAATGTCTTTTGATGAAGAAAGAACAAGGATATGGCTCTTATCCTTCTTCAACACAATACGTTAAACAGATTCATCATTTGGATTAAATTTTCTATGTTCTCTGATGTGGAGAGTATGCATTCCTAAACCGATGCCGTTCGTATTTTATAGAATTCCAAACATTCCAACGTCAAATTTTCATTCACAAATAAATTCAATAGTGTCAACCAACTATTCAACATTATAACAGATCTACCAAAAAAGTTCTTTCTATAGAGAGAATAATTACACTGAAGTAATGGTGTAATTTTCACAATAGATTGATTTATCTTTGGTGTTTAGACAAATATTTACAACTGGTTGTGGAATACTGATCAGCAATAACAAAAGCCGTTCTCCTTTTGTGAGCGAGATTCATCGGTAACAATTCGTGAAAAATGAACCCATTTCGTGAAGATCTATCCTCACGGCAACATTGCGATGGTCTTGTGTCTATTGTTCTGCCAAAATGCCTATACCAATATAATCTACCATACATTTTCACAGGATTTGTCGCGTTTGTCGTTCACAGCAGATGGCGGTTACGCACAAAAACGAAAGCAATGAAATGAGCGAGGCAATTGAGAAAATTAAACCAGAGTCTATAGGTGTCTGATACTCGATATGCTTCTTCGTCGTCACTCGTCCATGCGTCTATCAGAAAATTAATGTCATTTTGCCCTCCAGGGAGTGTAACACCCGTACAGCATTTAGTCTGAATGAAATGAAACACAACGTAGACACAATTTGATGCTCATTATCTTAGTCCTGATGGCTTATATCATTGTATACCCACTGAACTTGATACTGCAAGGAGCAACATGGTAATGCTGCTTTGTTCTATTCAGTGAGGAATATTATTCTTAATCCAGGGAAAACACCGACCCTTCATGTTTATCATATTTCATAAAACGATGCAACAATTACACCCGAAAATTTATTATTGTTTTTACGCATTGAAATAAGCATCTATTGCACAAAAATCAGACACATATGATAAAGATTGTAACAAGCTATCTCGAAAAATTAATCCATGCGACTGTACCACTCATCAATCAAACGTTTTGCTCAAAGCCCAAATTTAAATTCCGCTCAGTTAAAAATCGATACTATCGAGTCCCTTCGACAGTACAGTTTGCTCACCTGCCGACCAGATGTGTACCGGATGTCAAATTTGTTTTCGCACTTCCGGCACAGCGAATGCGAGACCAACGTGTGTCGAATTAAAATTTAATGACTTTATTTCACGTTTTCAATGCTAATGCCGATGCGCGTGATGCCGGTTGTATGTGCGAAAATGCTTTTCCTGTGTCCCAAAACCAGTGGCAATGCACCTTTGGGGCACATTTGAATGGGAGCATCGTTGCACAGCCAGCACACCGGATCCGAACGGCACGAGGTCCGCCTGAATACCTGCAAAAGGTGGAAATATTTACATTCCTTTTCATTATGTGCCAACAAGGGAGCATATTTATTCCTTGCTCAGTCCAGAATCGCAAATCAGCCGTTGGTTACTTACCAGTACTATGGTTGAACTGAATGGTGCCATTCGAACGCCGAACACGCACCCTCCAAAGGATAATCAAGTGATAAAAGTGGAATAAAATAATTGGATAAATCAATTATTGATAATTTCATGAAATCACATTTTATACAATCTGCTGACCCATTTGGGTGGGTGTGTGTGTACCGGCAAGCTGCCGTACGAGGCAAATGAGATGGAACTTGGCGGTGAAAATCCTTCCGGTTTCAGGATTATGGACCCGAGAATTGCTTCGCCAATAGCAGAACGAATTTTTTATCACTAAAATAAATCTCAGTGCGTTACTTTTAGCTTGGCATTCGCGTAAAACCATAAGAATAAAAAAACCCCTTTCCAACTCCCAAACACCGTAAATACTGATTACACTACTGATAGATAATCAATAACGAAACGTGTTGATCATGTATCGCAGGGGTCAGCAAATTCTTTATCTGGCCGGCGAAACCATTGTACGCGCTCTTGCACACAAAACGGTTGATGATTAAAAGCATATCTTAATAAATTCAATAAATGTTAAGCCTTTAAATTCAGACATTTATTACTAACTACTAGTTTGTTCATTTGTATTTGTTAAGTGATAAGCCATCTTTTCGGCCTTATCATTGATCTTATAAACTATCTTAGATGTTTAGGGTATCAATAAATAACATAAAGCATCATGGTACAACATCAGCACAAAATAAATAACAAAGAGTATCACAGTAAGACATACAGAGTAACATTAAGAGTTCCAGTCAAAAGAGTCATAGTGTCATAGTTTCTTATAAAAGTTATTTGCGCCGTTTCGCAACGAGTAGTGAGTCAAAAGATTTCGACGTGAGACTCGAGTCGAAAGATTAAACACCGGGTGTGATAACTAGGTCTCACTGCCACGTTACGCCAGGGTAGGAACCGTAAGACTAAACAGGTTAATTTATTCTGCACTGACTCGATCTTACTCGACCATAACGAGGACGATGGGCTAATGCACGCAAAGAGATAGTTAAAAGATCATTCTTCACGTTCAATTTTAAATTACACGTTTAATTTCAACACAAATGATACAGGGTTTTACAAGTTAGAATCGAATGTCAGCAAAACGCATAAAGTTTTTCATTATTTAGATAGAATAATTAATGCTTCGCATTGGTTGAACATTTTTGTTTGATTATCAATATTGTACCACTGACAGGCTGAAAAAGGGTCATTTGACACTTTAACTGATGAGTGAACGTTTAAATCTCGTTTTTATAACAAAATACTAACGATACATGTACAGCTTCGTGTTACAAAAGCTTGATTTTTATCTAAGAAAAGTTAAAAATACAATTTTTTTTTTGTATAAGTCAAAATAACGTAATATTTATTAAAGTCATCGTGGGCCGCATTATAAGCTCTTGAGGGCCGCATACGGCCCGCGGGCCGAAGTTTGGAGACCCCTGATCTAGAGAACTGTCCAGAATGCCACAAAGTCAGATAATAGGTGAAAATTAAAGGTGTCCGGCTTTAGGCAGCCGTCACTATATGGAGCAAAAAATACAATCCATCACGAGCTAACCTGATGGAGCCTGCCACGAATCGTCGTTTTTTTTACATACTTTACACGTATTTTATTGAAGTTGCTTTTGTGTTGGTCCGTTTAGTGTTGGTTAAATTTGCATTCGTGAGATTTGCATCAGAGATAATTATGTCCGTGAGATTTTGCGTTCGAACTACAGGGTTTTACAAATCAAACAGTAATACACCCTTGTGTACCCCAAAAAAAGGGAATTCTTTTTGTCGAAAAACTGGACCGCAGGATTGTACAAATTCTTCAAGCCAGCCCTTTAAACAAAAAGTTTGCCAACCTCTGGTGTATAGTATTAAATCCTGTCGTTCTATCATGATAGACCTATCGGCATTACTTTACTGTTCAAAGCTCAACATTCCATAAAGTGAAAATGCTTTTCAAGATTTTTCAGTCCGTTAGTCTGGAACTACATATTGTATTTGCAATTGATACATTTCTTTCTCCAACATCAACCGACAGGCAAACAATGCATCGCGTTAAATGATTAATGAATCGACACGAAATCGATAAAACAGTCGGAAACAACTGGCAGTTTGTTTTTCTTTCACCATGATTGTTCATGGTGCCCGTGAGTCGAATGCAACGGATCATGAATCAATCGCAGTGGTAAAATGTTTTTTATTCAAATCCCAAAAGTAACACATTTGCATCCCGCTCGTACTCCAAATACAATACAAAGCTTAATGATGTTCGTTCTGTATTTTTGTTATTTTGGATTTGTGCGTTCCTGCTTGCTGTAGTTTTTTTCCCCAATTTCACTTCCGTAAGGGGCTGAAAGCCTATCTCTGGCAATTGTTTACACTGAATCAGTCATAAATGGAATAAAAGTATGTAGTATAAATGGATGCTTAATCGCTGCCGGGATGTTGTTTAAACATATATTTCATTTCCTCTCTGCTTCCGCTGATATAATTTTGCCCAACTCGAACAGGTGATTGACGTCGTATGTTCTGTAAAGCAGTTACTGTTTTGTTGAAATGATGAAAAATGAATACCTCGCTAGTTCGATATTTTATAACAGAAAAAATCGTTTGCAATAATTTACAACATGACTGATTTATACAACCACAATTTCAAGAAATGCCAATTGCCGCACCAAATATTAGGAATAATAATTAGTCTGCAGCCTTTTCTAATCGAGCTTTGAATTTTTTTTTGTAAACAATTGGTTACTGATCAAAAAATTAAAATATTTTCCAACGTTTTACCAGACTTTTACAGAATTTTCAGGAAAAATTTCGAATCACTGTACAAATGCAAACTCTTTGGTCAATTGCTCAAGGATCAATTGCTTGACCTAATCTATACATAAAATTGTTTTTAGTATACTGATTGTATTGCTTTTAGGTTTGTCCAGGAGTTTCACCTAGTATTGTCTCTAGTACATCTTTATTTTTTTGTTTATATTTCTCGTATTGTTTCCTGATGAATCACACATGCAACACGGCGAGTGGCGACATCAGTTGTCAAAACACTACGAACTTATTGGAGTTAACGTAAAACATATTACAAAGTACATTTCGCATACACCAAATGCTTTCTTTTGTGTCACGTTCAGCTACTACACATTTAACGAAAATTTGGTAAAATAACAATTTGGCTAGTCTAACCTAGAATGTTTTAGAATTATTTAAAAAAAAACCTAAATTGTCATCATGTTAGCTTCTTTATGCATATTCTGCTGCAGATAATGATCTAGAAATACTACTAGCTTACAGTACTAATTGCTTAACTAATGAACAGACTCCATCATCCCCGGTAAGAAATGTATTGTACAAATAAAGACTATTCGCTACATGTATCATATACCACAATATACGCTGTTCGCCGTTGCAAGGAACGAGCGTACAGCTTTTCCATGTCATTTATCTTCAGACCCAATTTAACACCTAGTCCGAACATCCAGAAAGCTAGCTGCAACGGTTTGCCTTATTCCGTGCTCTATAAGGTATCACATGATGCTCTATCACCATCGCATATGCAATTCTCGAAACTGAGCGATTCGTGCTTGAATGCATATATCCGGAAAGCAAGTCGTTTCGGTAGGTGGCTAATTTGAGACCGTTCGACCGTGGCCGTGTCGGACGATGGAAAACCGAATCACGGATTTCTGAGGCGAAAATGCGTCATTGTTTAAAACTGAAGCAGCTGTTTGAATAAGGCTACCGCTAATTTCACATGCTTCGCCTTTGGTGAATCCTTGAAGCCGTGATACAGTATCATTGTTTGCAGAACATGCTGGACCAAACGTATCATGCAAGCGAATACAAAGCACAAAAAATGCAGCTATGAAATAGACAAGTTTCAATTACAACTACGATGTGGTCACAAGAATCAACAGTATCACATGCAGCTCCATGGAGAGGATTTGCTTTATCTTAAAATAAAACAATATACTCACCGTGGTAGAAAAAGGCAATGTTTGTTCCCTTTTTAATCCCATTTTGATTCCATGTGGACTTATGTTGCCATGCTTCTGCATGAATAGATGAGCTTTCTGAGCTTTGTTCTACCGATATCATTATATGAGAGCAAGTTGTACTCAACAAATTGGAATATGTTCTTTATAAAAAAGGTTTTAAAACAAGAAAGTAAACCCTTGTACCATTTTTCAATGCGACATTTGTGGTGAACTGAATTATTTGAATGTGCCTTCATCATTTTTATACACGAAGGAAAGTACCTCCAAAATTCACCAGACATATTTTCCATCTGAATTCTCCTCATGGTACATCACAAATGTTCATGATATGTGAAATGTATTTAATGTAAAAGCACTGCGCTGACAGGACTTGATGCGTAACTCGCGCAACAGGGTTTCAATCTTCTTATCAGTCTCCCGCCAGTACGTCTAACCATTTCCCGAGCGAATTCCTTGTGATACCAGCAGCAACCTGTTTTTGCTACGTATATGGCTGGGCAAACGCTTACCGGTTGCTGCTATGGCAGATGACGTGTAGTCTTAATATTCAACCGGCAAAGCCCTCTGGCAAAAGATGTCCTGTGAACTGATCGTACCGTTTGATGATAGCATGTGTTTAACGTCGTAGCGGATTTGATTCCTTGGAAGTTTGGCCCTTTGCTATGGCATTGTCGATGGCAGATGGTGGGAACTTTGTTAAATTCTAATGCCGAGGAAAAAAAACAATAAACAATCTGTTCTGATTTCGTTGTACGGTTTGCGAAAATGCTGTCGATGGTAGTAAGAGTTTCATAATGTAAACCAAATCTGGAGGTTCATAGCAAATTAAGGTGGATTTATAGCGTTTTTCTTGTTCTTGTTCTCAATGCCATATCGAAGAACAGTTTTGCCGGTCGAGATACGGTTTCGCTCAATACTTTTTCATTAACACATCGACACAGAATCTGTGAGCGGCAACCGATCAAACGATCGTATATTGAAGTGCCCAAACGATTCTTTTGTTTGGTTGACTATTTGTAAAATCGTTCGCGTCAAGCCCTCCTGTTCATCCTCTCACCATTGCTCCACAGAACCAAACACATTATACGGACGTCACACAATGCGTAAACTGGATTTCAGCCATACAACCCTATAATCTTTTGACAGGAAGTTTACGCTCTCCCATACAAATCAAGCGTAAACTTTTTGAGTTTACGCCTCGTATGACGTCCGTATTAGAAACATCGTTTTCATATCGTATTGTATATACCGTAATCACTACTGGACTTGTTTAAAAACATTTCAACAATTGGTACTGGTCCAGTATATCAAATACCTATAACTCGATCAAACGCCTATAAGTATGCAAATAGTAATGCATAGGTTTGGATACTCTAAATCAGAGATGTCAAACTGATGGCTCGCGAGGTCTTTCGGTTTGGCCCGCGACCGCTAGAGCCAAATTTTTTTTGTGGAAGCATTTTTGCTTCTATAGTACATGTCACTCAATGCCGGACTCCTGAAATATGAAGAGATTTTCAATTGTTAGGCCATGCGTCATAAAACATTGTCATTTTTTTCTATCTTCTCTCTATGCATGTATGCATAAAAAGATAAGAATTTCAAAAACTGTTGTAGTCAAAAACTGTTCAACTCCGCACAATTTTAGTAAAATGGTTAACAAAAATAGATGAAAATTATGTTATACGCTTTTTCCGCTGATTAAATTTGTTAGCAACAAATATTTGATGAACAATTAATAAAAGAAACAACTCGCGGTTTAGTTTCAACCTCATACAAAATCTGAAATGTCCTACTCATATGTATGTAATTTAGGAACATTACTTTTTTATTGTTAAGCCATCAATCAAGACACTTGGCAACTAATAAAGCATTTTCTATAAGAAAAAGACTTGTACAAATTAACAAAATCGCTCAGCCAACAGGAATTAAAAACGCAAGCTCTCATACTTTTTTTTGCATATTGTTTTGGAAAAGGTCGAACCCCTTTTTAGGGTTCTGTGCACAACTAAAGACATAATATTATATTTCTGCAAAACTTTTAGAAATCAGATAAAATCAGATGTTAGCACAAACACGTTTTAGTTTTGATATAATGTTACAAACGATCTTAAGCTTTCCATCAGGCATCCTACCAAGACCAATGTGATTAGATAAACTACAGGTAGGGTTATGACTCTGATTTTGGTGGCCATAATGAATGAAGATTTCTATGGAGATTGGCAGGAACGGAATAGCGGGTACTAAGGACTCGTATGACACCTTGCACTCCTCTGTAAAATGAATATCTGAACTGAACTGAATGACCTGTTGTAATTTATGGACTTTACATCAAAAGTAAGAATTCCCTACTTTAATTCCAGCTCCAAAATATTTACTGCTCTATATTGAAACCGACGCGTTAGTCATGGCCAGTTTTTGCACATTATTTTTGCGTACTGAATCTTGTTAGTTGCCATTAAACTATACAAATGTTGGAAATATCAGAGGCATATGACCAATTGAAAATAATCTGCTACAGCTATTTTTTTTACTTTTTTTACATCAAAGTTTTAACTTTTGTGAGATAACTATCATCACAAAATTAAATAAAAAGAACTATGAATGATCTGATTTTTGTATGATATAATATCATGTAAAAACTAGGCTTCGGCCCGTGCTACTATTAACAGTGGCATTTTGGCCCGTGAGGTCAAATGAGTTTGACATCGCTGCTCTAAACTTTTCGGTGCATAATTGATTATTAAGAAATTTCTACAATTTACATTTACCCTAGTAAAGCATTTATCAGACTTAAGACTAATATATAAATAATAAGTCTCGTTCGTTTTAAATTACCGGTTTAATACCGACTTTCTTCAACTCTACTTACAACAATCCTGTACTGCTACGAGCCATTGATTGGAATATTGCAAAAATTATTATTAATATTATTATTTAATACCATACATCATCATGTCCTTCAAATAATTAATTATCGTTATTTTTCTTTTCTGAATTTTAAATATGCATCCAATACACTACATAAAAAATGAACATACAAGCTTTCCTACTCTACATTTCTCGGGTCAAATGTTACTCTTAGTTATCCGCCATATTCAAAATTAAATAAACAAACGTATAACATATTATGTATAGTTTTATGTGCATACAACTTACTGATATTGTAAAAAAAAACTGTCAATTACTTATTATGTTAAACACACAGCAAACATCGTTGTTAGAAAACGAAGCGGGAAAATAATTTAATGCCGAAAACTTCGATAGTTTTAGTTTTAATAGTAAGATATTGCCAAAAAATTGGTCTCTTTATTCCGCTGGTTATTTGGTAATAATCCCGCGGTTTGTTTTGCTAGCCCTTTATGCTATTTTGTTGCATATTCTCTCTCTTTTTCTCCTCCGTTTTCTTCTTTTCTCTCTTCCTAACGATAATATTGACAGGTCGTTGGAACCATCCTAATCCGCTGTTATAAGGTTCCAACAATCGTAATTCATCAACTGAGCAACGACAAGATACGTAAACTTTTGACGCTTTCGCCGTTCCCAGCAAATACATCTTGCTTGACATGAAACTTACAAAGTAACAGCAGCTGCTTGATACCTGCAAGATTTCATGCATCACCACCCTTAATGTATCCTTTCGAAAACAGCAGTCGAAGAATCATTAGTGAAAAACAGTTGGAATAACAAAACAAGAAAAACAAAAATTAACTCTCCAAAAATCCGCATAAGCACACACAAACCAACACTAAGTGACAGGATACGTACGGTTTGGCACGACAAGGACAAAAAATTCACAAAAACAAAACAAAACACAACCTCAATCCGTATCCATTTGAGTTCGTTACAGCCGTCCAAAGCGCCCAGAGACTCTTTCGCCTTCTGTCAGGGTTCAATGAAAATATGTACATTCGGGGCATGTTACAAGGTACATCCATGTATAATTTTATCAGATTCCCATTTCCATCCGAATCCTTGACATCACGTCAACCGGAACGTTATGGCTCGTTCCTTTACTTGTGCCATACCGTGAGTCTTTCCCATTCACTCGTTCATTTTGTATTTGATTTTACAAACCAAACTTCCGTTCAATCGTATACATTCGGCGAGTTTGTGACGTTCATGTACAACAGGTCCAGGTGATGGCGTCCAATACAATACGTCCTATTCACTTTGTGTAGGAGAAGGATTTTGCTGTCTCTTTTTTTAAACTTCCGAGAAGATTTTGTTTTCTTTCCACGGAATTACAAATATGCGGGAGGAAGTTTTTGTGTCCCCTTCTATCATCCAACCTAGTATTCTTTTCTTTTTTAACTAAGCCGCATTATCGGATGTAACGATCTAACCTGTACTCCAGATATCACAGACAATCACAGTGTGACTATACAAACTAAAATATTTATAACCCAGCAAAGCCTTGTGGGAGATTTTGGTTGAATTGGGATATTTTACAGCAAACACAAGCTGCGAAAACTGCCAAGTTGGACGTAAAACGAATCACCTCATTCCATCGCAAGCCTGCCCGGGAGCGTCATGCTGAAAGATGTTCCCAAGCCCTACACTTGCAGTGCTCGATTGCAATCTGTTGCAATCCTTTTTTTTACTTCCTTTTTTGTATTGTTTTCCACTTAAAAGCTTACGCAAGGTTTGGTGCTAGATGCAATTTTTATAACCATCCTGTGTGCACTCATATGGCTGCAAAAGTACAACTTCTGTCACTTTGGCATCGGTTGCCTTTTTTATTTGCCTATCAAACGTTTCCATAATATCACTCAGTGTACCATTAGAAGTGCCAGATAGATCTCGTTCCTAGATTCGCTCACTTGTTCGTTCATTCCGGAGGCTAGGAGAGAAATTGAAAGGAAAGGGATCGAGTTTTAAATAAAGCTGACTTAGCCTTTCGCTTTGCCACGTTCATCGCCCCGATACGTCCGCCGAGATAGATAAACTTTCTCAATAAAACTGCACTTAAACTGTGTGATCCGGTCGACCGATACTACACAATTCCCAGCGGTCTGGGGTAGGTCATCGTTCTCGTTCACTGAGTATACATAGGAAGTCTGTTTTTTTTCATTTCAAGGATTAATAAATGTATTGCATGAGTCAGAATGTTTGAGGTTTAAACTTACTTTCAAAATTTTAATATATATATTTTGTTTTAATATCCAATAATGCAAATTTTACAGTGCGTTTGAGATCTACCTATACGAAGAAATTATTGAATATTTTTATGAAAAATAATTATTTTAAAATAAAATAATCTAGTATGTAAATGTTCCATCAAAACCTCATTTCATCATATCATAAAGCTACCACGACGTATAGAGTTTTTAACAATCGAAAAGCCAATTAAAGAACAAAACATAGGGCCCAGAATAAAATATACTCTTCCGTTTTTGCCTTGACTGCAAACTACGGTCAACGAATACCATCCACCAAAAGGGACACTTATACAGACCAACCAAGCCAATAGTTTGTCACACTACCGGTGATGAATTTTAATTATTTCTCCCTTGAATAATAGTATATCCTTTTACCGTCCATACCATCCATACCAGTAGTCGCTTTACAGGCTTCTGCTGCTAGATGCATAAACGATCCACTGCACAACGAATTCAATTAACGAGATGCAACAAACACACCCGCATTTGAGTGAAGCCTTTTCCGCCAAAGAACTGGACGGAACCAGCAATAACAACAAAAACTACTGCAACTAATACATACATACCGGTACACACAGACAGTCACATGCTAAACACTCCTGCTTCGGAGACCACAAACTGCCTGGGTCGAGATGGATGCACGTAAAGCGAAAAGTTTTACTATCAAAACTTGTCCATTGACGATTGTTTCGATTTAGTTATTATGCAACGGTGCATTCTCTTGGTGTGGCCTTTAAATGGATCCCGCTCTTACATCATCTACCCACAGGTTGGATTGAAAACGCTAAACTTATGCATCACCGAAACATGGACAAGGGTAAGACAAGCACATTCTGAATCTGGATACAGGTCGGTGATGGCGAAATGGCTGTATCGTTCACCACAGAAATTACTAAGGTCAACTTTTTAACGAATACTCACTTAAAACCACACATACTTTTAAATATCTATCCTCCATAATTTTTCCTCGCTACTTTCATAGATATTGCAATAAATGAAAATGATAAAACTATTTGGAGTATTTGGCGGCTCTGGTGTACTTTATTCTGCTAAGCGTTTGCTTAGCAGAAAAGCATCTGCTAAGGGTACTTCGATTGTCACAATGTCAACACACAAAATTAGCAGTCATCATCATTCCTTTTAGTAAAAACTTAATCATAGACCACCGAACTACATTAGAATTTGCTTTATGTGTTTGTGTTGGCGCTAAACAAATAAATTGTGAACGTTGAATCACTATTAATTGAAATTGGCTAGCAACAATTCTTTATTTAATCAAAACTGGTTCGATGAATCAAACTAAACAACAGCAACTAAAGAAGCGTAAACCATCAACCCTACGACATGTACCGTTCATCAACTCACGCACTTTACTCTCACAATACATATTGTTAATTAATGCTGCCATTTGTAGAAGTTGATAATATCCCTTAGAAATTCTTGATCTAAAAAGGAGCTCGTCCGTTTATCATGCACTGGGCACAGTAATGTGCAAACTGTGCCCCCTTCAGAAGAATATCAGACACGCCCTGTGAGGAAAACAATTTGTTACGTTATGTGGCGTTATCCTTTTTGTGCTGGTTACATAAACGATTTACTTACCGATAACTTCGGAATGCACACCGTTATCGGATAGATAACAGCATAAAAGAAGGCACAAACGCATGACACCTCGAAGCCAAATAAAAACAGCACGATTAACCAAAAGATGCACCAAATTGGATTTCCCATTCTGGCTGGGGTGTTGTTAGAAAGAAATTACGTGAATAGACAGAAAAATCAACTGAAAGAAATTAAAACGTACAGAGCCAAATACAGCGATTTATTATTTCAAACCGAATAGCTCTTACAATTGGTTTTTGTAAATTGCAAGAAATTAATCTTAATTGAACCTTTTGACTTTTGGATTGAAGTGACTTGAAACTGTACGGCGATGTTGATACTTTCGCGACAGACGCTAGATTTGGATGGTTTAGAAATTGAACCGGTATATATATACCGCACATGTGTACATACTCTTGTATATCAATACGGCTTGAACGTCACTACTCAAACATACATTTAAAAAATAAACGTTAAGTTGTCGTTTTTTTACTGCACATATTTAACTTTCCAGACAAGCAGAGTGAAAAGGATAGACATATTTTGGTGGAGTATACACAAAAATTAACGGGTGCCGATTATGCTACAGCCGATTCATCAGCGATTGATCTAGCGGTACGCAGAAGAGGCAGCTATCACGGCGCCCGTTGCAAAAGGTATACATATTACGAATAATTGGTAAGTGAGCGGTAGCACGCATATTTGTATAAGAGAGTGGACTACAATTCCGATGAAAATCATTTAGCTCTTTTATGTGTAATTTGTATGCAAAGTGAAATAATTTGTATCTTAAATGGCTGATATATACGCAGCTAAAAAAATGAACAATGTGTTGATAAAAGGGTAAATGTACCAATAGTGGTGCAGTGGTTGTAGTTTTGTAGTGGTACAGATTTGTTTAAATGAATTTACAGTGTCACAAAGGTTAAGATATACATATTTTAACAAAGAGCCATTTATAAAAGTTTTATCTTCCCTACTGCTACAATTTTTACCATCAAACACTACAAAATCAACGAAAACTACATGTTTTTGTGTCTGATTTGTTGTACCTATAATGGTGATAACATACCTGTTTTTTATATCTATAATGGCACTATAGTAAAAAAATACAAGAAATTAGAAAAATATGATAAAAGGCACCTATCATTTGCCATTCATAATAATTATTTAAAAAAAATGATAATTCATTGTTATTGAGTCATTTACAGCATTTATACAAATATGAAATAAATTCCTATAATCATATAATTTGGGCCGGTCTGGTGGTACAGTCGTCAACTCGTACGACGTAACAACATGCCCGTCATGTGTTCAAGTCCCGAATAGATCGTGCCCCCATACGTAGGACTGACTATCCTGCTATGGTAACAATAAGTCACTGAAAGCCAAGCTCACTTCACTAGTGGGTACTGGCAGGCCTTGACCGACAGCGGTTGTTGTGCCAAAAGAAGAAGCATCATATAATATAATATTAATTGAAGTTAAAAATAATTTCAAATCACCCACAATTAATATAAATCACATCACAAATCAAATAAACGAACGAGCACAACCTGGAGCTAACGCAGTAATTTTCTTTTGCAATAGCTCTCAAGCCGCAGAAACTCTTCTGCAACATGAAAATTTACGCTCCAGGGTTTCCACGAACGGACAGGACAAAACAAACAAGAGTTAGTAACAATTCTCCCCATTCGGAAATGCAGATCGCAAGTTGGAATTTTTCCATTGACCAGCAGGAAAAGTGTCGAACGTTGAAGAGATGATAAATAAGGCTTCACAATTGACGTTGCTCCAGATCCCTCTCCAGCTGTGTTGTCGTGTCTCACGCTCTATCTTACCGTCTGGTAATCTGTTCGTTATGCTCTATTCGGGGCTTGAACCCATGACGGGCATGTTGTTAAGTCGTACGAGTTGACGACTGTACCACCAGACCGGCCCAATCACTCACCACTCACTTGTAAATCACACAATTATATGATAATCAAACGATTGTTAGTATCGAAACTAGTATTTATCTGAATGATCATACAAATTATAAAAATGCTCAATGTTTACCGATTGTGATCTTAAATCACACATCAGGAACACAAATTATATTGCTCGTAATCTGAGATTTTACTCCTTAGCGTGATTTAACTCCTCATTGAGCATTAAGATTTGCTCGTTATACGAATAGATCATGCTATATGCCGTCTTTCACCATGCTGTATTTTCGTATTTAAATCATTGTGAAAGGTAATAAATTCGAGATATGATCCATATGTACTCTTTGGTTTTATCGTTTAAGAATTACCAACACAAGTGAATATCATGAATGCGCTTAGTAAGATTCAACTTAGTTGCGTTACGTGTTTGTGTAGGTGCTATTCAAATTGATCACTAATCAATTGGGTATAATCGATTATTTTGCGCAGTTTTACATTATTATGTCAAACCTTTTGAGAACCTTTAAATAAAACTAAATAATAGCAACTAAAGAAGCATTTACCGTGAACATTATTACATTATGAACATTATTCAAAACATAATGTTCATTAATAGTGTTATTGTGTAGTTTGAAAAAAATATTATTAACATAAACCTTGGTAATCCTTAGAACCAAGATAGACCTTTCTTTAGGCCCTTGGCTTTATCAAATTGGTATGATCATTAAGTTCTACGTAACAAATTTAAATTGCTAGAGCGTTTGAAATCATTCGGATAAAAAAGTATACATCTTCCTTCGGTTGGTCTGATTTGACACATGGCGATCATACGAACACTCCTCATATCATTTGATGCTCCAAAACACTCATATATCCCAACCGTTGAATCGCACCGATCCAACCATTTATTAGTCACCCTTTGCTCCGCCATAGTCTGAATGTCTCCAATCAACGGCAAACATTGTATCGTCTCCAGGGGTAGGAAACCTATCTTGTCGCATACAACAATAATGTTTTCAACGAATGTTTTGTGTTATTATATTAGCATAGCAATAACATGTCAATTATTACCGTTTATTTAAATATAAGCAAAAAAATCTAATTCATAATTTATTGTTCATTTCCAAGGGACTAAATTCATGTCGAAATAAAAATTTTAAAAAATATATATTTTTTCTTTCTGTAGCACCCTGTATTGTCGCATTTCATACTTGAAAGGGTTGATAAATAGAGCCAGATTTGCGTCGTCGCGATATTAGTCATAGTTATGCAGTGAGCTCGAGTGAAGCAGATCCGTGTTTTATATCAGGCCGCTAAGTATAGTTTAATAATGTTAATATGAGGTTCTTAGTGACTTGTTTGTGTGTTATGGCTGCAACATAGGTGACTTATATCATACATATATTGCATACACCAAATGCTTTAAAAAGTTTTTAAGATAATTAAACATACAGTCGAACGGCAAGTGACATGGAAAATTTAACGAAGATTCGACCAAGAAGACTTGATTTTTTACATTTCTATTCGTGTTGGACAGTAAAAATCTTCAAAGAGTCAATCAAACGTTCGAATTGGTTGGCATGATTCCAATATTTTGCCGTTCGATTTGAAGTCTGCTGTTCCAATCGACTGCCGTTCGAGACTCGAGATCAGGCTGATAGTATTACAATTTTTACAACTCCAGCATAGATTGTTACGATCAAATGTTTTATTTCATAAATAACAACGAGAGCTTTGGTATATGTTATATTTTCAACTTCATACTTAACAAGCTCGGAATCCTTGAGTCGTAGGATTGGGAAATAATTCGGGGTCGATCCACGCCTAGTCGATGGAATGTTCGTTTATTTTATTTTAAAAATTACTGTAACGTATGCAAAAATTGTCCAAAATAATTCTTAACATGGCAATATTCGCGACTGCCAATATAACGTGATCGGGTCCCCGTCCGTCTCCCTCCGTCGACAATCAACGTAATGGATTTGTCTGTTTATGTAGGCGCTAATCAAATAGATTGCTAACGATATGTGTGTAGGCAATAATAATCAACGAACCCATAGTGACCTGTGGCAAACAATACCTCAAACAACGATGAGTCAAATTAAAAAAATAGCAACAATAGACGCGTTAACCGTGAACACAATTATATTTATTGCTCATCGACGCATAGACTTTACACTTACAAAACATAATGTTAATTAATGCTGCTATTGTAGAATTTAAAACATAACACCATGCGGTCTTCTGGTCGATTCCTCCCTGTTTAACCTCCCCTGTCTGTATGTTGCGTTTTACTTCAATACACACATACACACAATTTGCGTGCACGTATGCATCGATGCATTGATAATATGAACGTAAACATCGGCGACCTTAGAACAGAGATTTTCCCTCCATCATGCACTTGGCACAGTAATGCGCGAACTGTGCTCCCATCAGAAGGAAATCGGACACGACCTGGAAACGGAAGAATTTGTTACATTTTGTGAAACATGGTTTTTATTGTTTCTTTTTCGTTACCGAACTACTTACCGATATATCCGGCACGCACACCGTTAGCGGGTAGATGAGAACATACCAACCCGCACAGAAGAACGCAACCCAGAAGCCGACCACGATTAGCACGATCAGCCAAATGATGGACCAAAGCAAATTTGCCATACTGGTGAGTGTTTCTGTAAAAATAAAATTGAAAAATTAAATGGAATAAATGAAATATTACTTTAAAAAAGTTAAAACAAAAATATCCAAAATTATAGTTTGATTTTTTAAAAACGTTGAACACCAAGACAAAATTTTATTGGTTTAAATAAAAATAGAAATGGCCGCATCACAGATGAACAAAATTAAGCGGAGATATGCACGATTTTAAGAAAATGATCAAGCTTTTCATCCTTCCTAATTGTGATCTATTAGCACTTTGCAAATACAATAAGCGACGAACAAATCGCCATAAAACCTTCGTGGCTTGAATGTACTGATATAGAATTGGCGTAGAAACGTATACATTTAAGAACAGATGTACATTAATATTAGTTATTTTTCATATTAAACGAATATCACTTCAGCATAATCCATTAACTAGAATAAATTCATACATTTCCAACTACACTTATTTCAAAATTATATCACTTTTATATAATTAACATCTAGCTGTGAAAGAGCTATGTAATCACTTTATAAAGTTACTTTCAACATACGCACAAAATCTTCTAGCTTCGTTTCACCACCCAACTCGAACGGAAGCCACAAAACCATCGAAACAAAAACATCAACACCGAAGCGGGCATTTTAAAAATACTCGCCGCAAGATCGACGGCCAGACGCGCACAAACCAGTGAATGAAGAGTGTCCGTTAGTGGGAGAGAAGAAATCGACAAAATATTCTCGTAAAATTCAAATCGCGCTCAAAACAACGGCCGAAACATCAAAACCACGCTTACACACGATTTACGCTGGAGCGCTGGGTGTGCTCAGCTCACACAGCTACAAGAGCAAACCTATTCTGCACCATAAAAAAATAAATCCAACTGACTATTTTTGTGCTGCCAAGAGAAGAGTGCAACGTGTTTTCGACCATGCGGTTTTTGTTTATACATTAAACAATTTTTCGTTAGATTTAGAGGAGAAAAAGATTGTGGATAGGGAAGAAAACACAATCCAACAGATGCAACTAAATATACAGACCTAGATGCGAAGAGATAGGGAGAAGGGTGGTTGGGTTTAAGGGTCTTAAAAGAAACTATTTTAGAAACAATAAAGTGAAGACACTTTTTCCAATTCGGAGGGCCGCTGTCGAAGGGTTGGTTTGGTGCAGTGCTGCTTGCTTCAAATAGAAGCATGAAGCATCTCAACAACACATGCCGTTCTTTAGCATGTGGAACTACATTTCCAATCGCTCGCGTGACGTGTTGCCTTTGCGATCTAATGCACTTATACGTATGCATTGCTTAAAACCCTTCCATCAACAAACTTAACGAAATTGAGCCTAACGCTTTAATTTCCACTTGATGGTCAAGTAAACATATGACAACCATAAAACATTGAAATGTATTACTATCAAAACTATATAATCATTTGCTGGTTTTACACTAATTTATTCTCAGAAGTACTTTGATCTGTTCAAATTATTCATGTATATTTCCCATTATCGTTGCAGATATCGTAATCAGTGCTGCAAAATATCATGAGCATCAAAAGATATTCACCAACGAAAACAATGAACATATCCATGGTAGCTTGATACCAGCAATGAGCATTTTCAATGAAAGTGCGTCACGACATGCGAGTGCTTGAGTTAATCCCGATACTCTGACTCATAAGCTAAGCTTAATGCCGTAACAGCATTATCATGACTTTTTCTGACTGTGGACAGTGCTGCCAAATGCCACTGTCTCAGTCACCAACACTCATGGCTGAAACGAAGCTCAAATCAGCTGACGTACACAACTGAGCTGATCAGAGGTAAAACTCAAACAGTTGGTGGACCAATCACATACTTAATGACAATTTTTTGGCTTGATCACTGAACTCTTGATCACTCACTTGGTCACGATATTTTCTGTCGGTGATAATCAAAGTGGGTAGTAAGTAGGTGTCGTCATACAGAACATTTGGCCATCAAGGCTTTAGAAAAAAGCACAAAACCAGGATCGACGGCAGTTGTCAAATGCGACGAATGTTGCTGGTATGTATACGGGTAAGATAAATGAATTGTTTTCGTTTAATAAACATTTGTTTAGTACTAAAAATTTGTATTTTGCATCCACACTCCATAAATCGGCATTTTCCACGTTATATTGCGGCTGCTGCCTGTAAACAAATATCGACGGCTGTTGTCAAACTCAGAAAATGACAACATGCCAAACGCTAAGAAGACACCTCCTCTATATTCCACCTTGGGTAATAATCACGACAGTCTTGAAATATACTTGGCGTATGGTCCTATGCATCAAAATGTGGATTCTTTCTCGCTATGTCTGCTTTGATTGTCTGTCGGGTCAAACATAGCGAGAAACAATGCTCATATTATTTTTTGGAACCACTCGCACGCACTGCACATCACCCATGACTATCGGGATGATCACATATTGCGACCTGGAAATGTCGCGACCAAGTGACTGACCAAGAGTTGGTTGCACACAATGTCACCAAGCATGAGTTGGTCGTAAAAACTGTTTGAGTCTCACCTCTGATCATCACAGTAGAGCTGTCATGAGTATAACAGTGACATTTTGCAGAACTGATCACAGCAAAAAAAGGTCATGACATAATGACTGACCAAACGATGGTCGCAAAAATGTCACGAAGCATGCATTGATCACACCAATCGTTTAAAGTAGCTTCGATAGTTGTTTCAAAAATTGGAATTTTTAATACTACTACATATGCTCTATACTTCCCTATACACGCCCTCATCTTCGTGCATTTAAAAATGTATCTATTCAAAATCACCCCTTTCGATTCGATGATCACCGAAGGGTTTATTCCAAGGTGGTTTCATTCATCTTCACCTCTCCCATCAATCCCTCCCGCTTACAAATCCTTCTCACCACCTATCACGAACACACGGCACGAACCGAACGATCAAAACAAAACCAACACCTACCACAACCTGTACGTCGATCCAACACTTATGTATTTGTTTTTCTTTTTTTCTTTTTTCTTGACAGTCACTTACCCCGCCCATGCACCGCCTAAATGCACCACTATAACCACTATACGGAAAGAATATGAATAAGAATTGTGGGTGGAAGGGTTTCGCTTATTGTTCGTTAGAGCTAGAGGGGTTGGTTGGTTCAATTTTCCCCGCGACTGCAGACAATGCTTGTACGGCACTTTTCCAAATTGCGCTTAAAACGCGTACACATTCCGACGGCACACATACAACTATGTCTACACCCGCCTTTACCACCCCAAGGTGCGAGGGAGAAGAACTGTGTGTTAAACGAAATGCAACCAGCGGAGCAGCTTAGTATTACAGCCTACTTCACCCTGTTGCAATGTTGTTTCTTTCTGTTTATTTAAAATCACCTAGCAGTCAGGTGGGTGGATTCAACAGTCGAGTGTACGCTAAATACAGCCCAGTAATAATATTTCAAACGTAGGGAGTGTTACACACACACACACACACAGCCCTTTTAAAGAGGTGAAACGCATCGTATCGTTTGCGCACGTCGCCTCCATTGCGTAGGCTAATTGGTGACCCACATGAGCCAAACCACATACTTCCAGGTGCAGGTATCGTCAAGTAAACCAGTCAATTAGGGACTGCCCTTTAAGTATGTAAACTATTGAAGCACGTTCGAGCGGTGTTCCGAATTCATAAAACGGCGACAACTATTTGCGGCTCGCTGCACCAAAACGTGCTGGAATGACTTTCACGTTGCTAATCAAAAACAGTTCCAACTCTGTAAGCAATCGGATCGTTAGGGTGATTTGCGATAATGCTGAATTATTGCTGAACAAAGGTTGCAAGTTCTTTGACTTCTAACGTTCTGAATTATTTCTAATTTTCAGAACAGATCAATCGATTTCTTCTAATGGCGTAGATAGAGCTCGTTTGATTTTTTTTTGTAAAATAGGGTCTTAAATCACTTAAATCGTTTTGCGATTTTTCCCTGTTTGTTTGTTAAACTCAAACTCAACCTCCAATGAAGATCCCGCTGCTTCGGCACAAAGGCAGCCGAAGGTGATTAGAACACCGCCAATGTTCGATCGATCGAACCCAAAGTAAAGGCGCGCCATCATCAACAACATCATCATGATCATGAGCATAAGCGTGGTCGTGAAGCAGGCATGGATGTCGTCATCCGCGAGCGATTCCAGCGTTTGTTTATGATCTCAACCTGCACAAGCGCCCTGACCTCTGCTCCATGCCGTTCGTGCCACGCTGCACCAAATCGAGCGTCGAATAGGTTGAAGTTTTGCTTCACTGGGACTTGAGTAATGGCAATTAAATAAATTCAAAACGCTCCGTATGGGTGTGGTGTGGACAAAAGTGCCACTTACAAATTTCTAACCCACACACACACACACACACACACACACACACACACACACATATGATCACATTTGAATGGAAGAAGATTGCTGTCCCCATCTGGGATTTATTTGCGTCTAAATTAAATTTTTACCCATATTACAGTTCACAATAATCATCCTAAAAGAAAGACTTTCAATTTTCGCGCCATCATCATCTTAGTTGCAGGGTGAAGGAAGGGTAGAGGGGCGTTTTTTTTTCATTTCTTTTCCCAACCCGTTCAAAACAAACCTTCCCAAACACACGCACACACACACACACACTGAAGATCGTACACCCTCGGCTCACCCGTACACGGTACGATCGCCACGATTGCGAGGGAGCGAAAGAGAGGCAAAAACACGATCGAGCAAGATCTTAAGCGCCACACACGAAAGGGAAAACTAAAAACAATCTTCCAACCAGCAAAGCGTTCGAAGGAGGGGTGAAAAAAAACGCACCAAAGCACCAACTCGCCTTCAGCTTGGCGTGACCACCACTGTTTGCTTCTCTCAGAACCCCTCCTTCCCAAACTCCCCATAACACCCTCTGCCAACTATTTTGTGGTGACTATTTTTTTCAAAATGATGTCACCCGCGAAGCACGCTAGCAGCACTAAATAACAACGAATATTAACATGACATCACACACACACACACCTTCCCACCTCTTGTGTGACCCCTACAACACCGCTGGCGAAGGAATATGAATCGAAGTTGGGGCCCGTATGGGGCCGATGAAGATGCCCCCCAAAAACCGATGTTGATCAGCAGTGGTCAGCAAGGTGATGGTTAGAGTCGCAATCGAAACATCTCCGCCCCTACCACGTACCATGCTTGGCAATGCAGTGAAGGGGTGGGTGGTTGGTGGGATGATGCAAAGCAATCAAAAACATAACCGGTTGGATTACGGGCTACGGCCAAACTGTCCCGTCACCGGAAACTGGGTAGATTAGAACGCGCGAGCCTGAATGAAAAGCAGTCGCCACAGCACACGGCAGACCCACTCTGCTAGGACAATCACAGCCCGGTGTCAACCCGTTTTATCGTTATCAAAATCTGGAAATCGATGTTTACGAAATACTTTGGCATTTCTGACGCTAAACACCATTGCACACCAACCGGGTCGCCCGATCCATCTCTTGGACTCGCGGCCGTGCTGATAAGAGCACGGTCTTTTCACCGGCGCATGTGACCGGGCTGCAGCGTATCTTTCTGCTGTACCTGCCGTTACTTATTTGCCTATTTATCGCGCTCGCAGCCGGCAAGCGGGGCCAGTGACACAAAGTCGGCATCGACTAAATCCTCCCGACGAGCTTGTGCAAGGTGCTGCTGATGGTGGACCCCCATTTTTATCTGCCTCGGTTTCGTCTGGTTGGTTTGGGCGTTTTAATTCTGATAGCGCCACGAGCGATGGAGACACGGGAGCAGCGGGTGCGCTAACCACAAATCACTCGACAGCGATGTTCTCATCATCTCGACACGATTTGAAACGTACACGCACACACACACAATCACAATCCTCTATGCTTTCTCTCCCTTATTTTAGGGTCCTATAGGGCCCCTTTACTGCCCGCCCTTCAATGCCCTTCTTGCCGCGTTTCGGCACACAAGCTGGTGAAAGTTACCTTGAAACTTTGGTGGTTGTTTTCGGTTAAGATTTTCCTTCCCACAAACGGGTTCTCGTCGCTGGTTCACGCTGGTAAACAACCGAACAATGCGGGCTGCCGACCGTCCCTTAAGCCGTTCAAATACACACTGCAAGCGAGAATGAATGAGATGCGCGCGCGGGTTCCATTTACGGTTCGCGCAAAGCGGAATGTGCTGCCCGCGGCCACACGCACACAAACGAATCACGGAGTGACTCGAAAGAGCGAGAGAGAGAGAGAGTGAGAGTGCGCTTGGAGTACGGCGGCTGAGAAGAACCGGTCCCGATAGGTGTGTAAACAGCAACCCTTCATCCCCAACCCTAGACCTCCGGCTATAGCCCCCATCATCGCCCCTCCCAACCCATCTCAGCCGTTCGCGCAAGCGTGGGACGTGACGAACGCACTCGGATCGAACCGCTTTGATGGTGTGGGTTGTTTTACGTTCCCCCACAACATGCACAGGGTTGGTGGACGTTCTTGGCGCTGGTTGAGCGACTTATCAACATCAAGAGCCTACAATCGATGCATATATTAACACACGCTAGCATAAAGTTCTTTGGGACCTAAAGGAAAAACCGATTCGCTTCAACATCTTTTCTCAGCATGGTTTTAGAAGTGGGCATGCATACGGATAAACTGCAGTGTACAGCTTTGGCTTAAAAAACAAATACCGGAGGAAAGATATGGCCACGCTTTACACTTTACAGAAGAGCAGCTATTACATGATGGGCGGTTTTGTATGCAATTTCAAATTTTAAAAATGCTTTTACAATCCAGTATGGTTTTATATATTTATGTCAGATATTTCTAGAGAACTTTCATATTTTTTAAAGAATAAAAATTACTTCAAATCATTTAGCTGTAAAATTACTAGAACGCCACCATTCTACACATGGAAACAACGCCACCCTGTACCTATCCAAAAAGATAGCACTATAATGCGCCGTCGCTGACCAACAGCTTTAATCCATCGAGTTAAGATAAGCTTAAAGATAGGACTTAGATCATGCCCCCACTGCCCCTACTTTGTAAAGCAAAGATGCCATGTTATGCAATAAACAGAATGCAGTGTACCAGTAAAGCGAGAATGTCAAATAATCAAATGAATTAATTAATAATTATTTTAATAATCAAATTATTTTTACTGTTTTCTCCAGTAAATAAGCACCTTTTTAACATTTGCTAATTCAGCTTAGGGCCGGTTGGGTTGTACAGTCGTCAACTCGTTCGATTCAACAACATGCCCGAGAAAACCCGAATGAACCGTGCCCCCATACCCATACGTTGGACTTATTATCCCGATATGGGTATTGTATGTATGAGCCGGTCCCATAGTACAGTCGTCAACTCGTACGACTTAACAACATGCCCGTCATGGGTTCGATCCCCAAATAGACCGTGCCGCCATACGTAGGATTGACTATCCTGCTATGGGGGGAAATCAATTTAGTCACTGAAAGCCAAAGCCCACTAGTGGTACAGGAAGGCCTTGACCGACAACGGTTGTTGAGCCAAAGAAGAAGAAGAAGAAGAAGTGTATTGAATAAATCACTGAAAGCCAACCCCACTAGTGGTACACAGATACAGATAGGCCTTAACCTTGCTTAATAACACAGATAGGTTGCTTAACCTTTAATTTTCAACAAGAAAAGAAACTCATGTTACAACATTTGAAATCTGCTTTTATTGCTAGATAAACTACTGAGACAGTGAAAGGGATGCATGAATATTTTCTCTCCTTTTGATCCTTTCACATCCGATTTAGGATCTTGATCACTTTCTCGCACGTGTACTAAGCGCATAGAGCACATATACTAATTGATCAATCTTCTTCTATGGCACAACAACCGTTGTCGGTCAAGGCCTGCCTGTGTACCCGCTAGTGGGCTCGGCTTTCAATGATTAAATGCTGTAAGTAGACAGCCTATGTACGATCAAAGATAACTTATAGTTCAAAAATAAATAGAACAAATTTCAAATCAGAATCGAGCACTACCGAGCAAAAGAAAGCTCTAACTAGAAGTATATTCTTATAGTATAATTAGTTGTAAAAAAGCAATGAACTATGTTTAAGATGCATTAATATTTCTTTTTAAAGCGATGATTTGTACCAGAGTATTAATATACTTACGTGTTTCTAAGCACGGATTCCGTACCATGCACAAAACAGACCCATGATATCAACCAGAGATTGATTCCTTTTAGTACCGTCCTTCTGCAGCCCGAAGTGACCGTACAGCTATTCATTCGCGTCTTCATAACCAAATTTGTTATCGATTCTTTGAAGAGTATAATGCAGTGATGGGACGAGCTGCCAGCACATAATACATTGCAAACAATCAATTAAGGAGCAATTTTCTAGCCAATCAAGCCAAAAGTCAAAATGTAATTGAAATTTTTTCGGCAAAAAATTAACTGTTTATTTCAATAATGTGCTAGTCTGCGTCCATTTTCGATGTATAGTCACTTACTGCTAAGACACGCATTGAAACTTAGTCTATTATTTAAAAAAAAAAACTCAGAACAAACTACAATAGACTCTCCCACGAATTCAAATGCCCACTGGAGGCAGCTAAGTTGGACCAGATGTGTTCTCTCAATTCTGCAACATTTGTGGTGTCGTTCAAACAAAACTCGTAATATTGATTGTCGGCTAACGATAGGACACGAATTCCACTGCTGCTAGCGTTGAACTGCACGTACAAATTGCAATATTTACGCAAAAATCGGTTAAGCAGCCTAAAAAGGGACAACAATGTGACATTCAATATATTCATACCACTATACTATGGTTCTACTCACATTTCATTCATTTGGTGTGATGGATCAGTCGATCCTTGCGGTTTATTCTGTTCTGTCGATTCTTTCACCGGCAGCTGTGTGCCATCAATCGACAGCTGCTCTAGCGCAAGAAGGTTGCATTTCTTTTCTATACCTTCCAACACTTCGACTGCTTTCGCGTGCTGCTGTTGCAAACCTTTAATATCCTCCGAGTACACCAGTTCCAGTTCTTTCTTCTTATGCAGTTGTGCAAGGCAGGCATCTACACCAATACAAGCGGTACATTAGTTATCAACAACAACAACCATGCAGTGTAGAACGCAACACGTACCTCTCTGTTCGACCAGTTTCTTAAAGCGCGAAATAATGTCTTTCTCTTGCGCATCGCAATGAACACTGTTTGAAATATATTTTAGAAGTTTTTGGTTAAATTCCGCAAACGATAACTTTCCGTTTTGGTCCATGTTTGGGTATGAGTTTGTAAAGCACTTTCGCTCCAGCGTCGTCGTTTGTTGCCGTTGCGTTGATGGCCAATGTAAACAAATGCTCGGTTTACGTTCAAATTTGACAATTGCCGTTGGTGCTGTCTGGCAACACTGTACCCCATTTACAGTCTGTTTCCGAGATACGCGGTTCACCGTTCAAATAGACGTTCGTTCAAAATTATCAAAGCACATTGTCATAACAAAAAACGCTATAATTCAGTTGAATTATCCAGTTTGTTTACAGGATTTATTATTATTACCAGATTATTTCCGAAGTTGAAAAAATAAATTTAAACTTATTGTATTTTTTTGTTTATGTTTAATAACAAAAAAGGCATATTGACTGAGTTACACGAGCCACTTAAATCGACTGAAGTGAAATGTATCAGCGCAATTTATCGAAAACTCATTATATTTCACCGAACATTAGTGCGACTAGACAACTTTAGCGCTAGACAGCTGGCGCTCTACGTTCATAGCAAGGACTGTGTAGGAAGGAGGTAAAATATTAGCCAACATCGGATTGCCATTATACAACAGAAAGCCCTTGAAAATACCCTCTAAAATTTATTATTACTAAAAGCATACATATTCTTCCTGTAAAATTTACGATCCAATTAACAATTTTCATGCAATGACCCGACCGAATTTTCATTTTAATCACAGTTAAAATTTGAATCGAAAAGGGCTCTCAGATGTGCAACTGTGTTTAACGAACTTTTGATTACTTGTCACTAGCAAAAATGAAATTTATACTAAAGTTCTTGAAGCAAATTGGACTGATTTGACAGTTGTTCAGCCAAATTTAGAAAACCACGTACAGGCGGTCCCCGAGATACACGGTACCTCTTATACGCGGATTCGGAGATACGCGGTTTTCAAAATTTGACAATTCTTTGAGCAAATTGTACTGATTTGACACATCAATTTCAAATTGCCAAATAATTTCCGTTTTGATCGAATGTTAAAAACTATTTCAAAAGGTTTAAAACAGTTATATTCAGTCAGAATCATATCAAATAATTCATAAAGTGACTAAAACCGCCCCCTACTTGCAAAATTACACGAAAATTTGTGATATTTTAGCAGGAAATCACGAGATTCGACTTACGCGGAAATTCGAGATACACGGTATTTTGCGGCCGTTTTCGGTCCCCATTAACCGTGTATCTCGGGGACCGCCTGTACATATCTCCGAATCCGACAAAAATCGAGAACCGCGTATTTCGGGAACATACTGTATTTGTACGGTTTCCGATCATTATACCTCACCAAGATGTATAGAGCATGCTGTGATACCTAAATGACATGACAACGTGAAAACAACCGAACTTCGGACACTTTCCCGAAGTTTGACAAGTGTTGTATGTAGTTGTGAAAATCTTCTCACTCAAAACAAGCCCGCTCGCCGCAACTCTGCATCGCGGCTAGATATTTTTACAAAAATTAAAGTGAAACTCTAAGCTCGAAACGTTGCAAATAAGTTTATTCTTTAGAATAAACGTTGCAGCAGCGAGCGCAATAGAATTGAAGCACAAAAGTGAGCAAACGAATCCAGCATAGTGAATCCCAGTTTGTTGTTTTGCACACCGCCTGCATTGTTATGCATATGATGCCCCTCCGCGACCGGGATTACGCACGCCAGACAACATTTCTATTAACACAATAATTTTCTTGCAAGCAAATTATCCAAACGACTGCAAAACCATGAGTAACAGTAACAGCGACAACGAAAATGAGGGAGGTCTCAATTTGGCTGGCTTCCTGTTCGGGAACGTCGACGAAAATGGGCACCTGGATGGGGATTTTCTCGACGAGGAAGCAAAGCAGCAGCTGTCTTCGCTCTCCCGCATGGGTCTGTCGTCCTTTCTCGCTGACGTCCTGCAAGATGACGATGCCGAGAAGCCCACTCGCCGCCCGTACAGCGATAGTGACGATTCTTCCTCGAGCGATGACGATCGGCGACGCTACGACGATGACAGTGACGGAGCGAACTACAAAATCAAAGCCGACTGTGCGGTGGATTATTCGGACATTACCGAGCTGGCGGAAGAGTCAGCAGTTCCTCCGCCGGCGGTAAGCAAGACGGAGGAAACCGATGAAGCGAAGGAGGAGGACAAAAAGAATATCAAAGTAGAAGATGATATCGATGATATTGAAGCGGCGATACCGTGCACACGCGTCGATGCTCGAGGAACTTCTGATACGACCGCCGTGAAGGAAGAAAATGCCGGTGGCGCGGACGGTGTGGACGATAAGGACCTTATGCCCCCTCCGACGGCCCCGGTTAGTGCTGACGGCACTACCGGCTCTACCGGCACCTCCACCACCGCCACCACCACGGACGACGCTTCGAAGGATAAACCGAAAAAGCTAGAAACCCCGCTAGCCGCAATGTTACCGTCCAAGTATCAAAACGTAGACGTGCGCGAGTTCTTCCCCGACTTTCGACCGGATAAGGTGTTGCGCTTCTCGCGCCTTTTCGGGCCGGGCAAAATTTCCAGCCTACCGCAGATTTGGCGCAGCGTAAGGCGACGACGGAACAAAAAGTCTCAATCATCCTCCAGGAAACCGCGCGACGGTTCCGATTCGACGTCGGACTCGGACGAACCGAGGCGTCGGCAGTACTTCACGCCGACCTACGCATCGCTCCCGCCGAAGGACATGTGGGCGTCGGATGAAGAGTTGCGCTTCACGAGCCGCGAAGCGGACGAGGAGAAGGAAATCAAGGATAAAGAATCGGACAGCAAGGGCGACTCGAAGCCGAAGGTGGCCGACTGGCGCTACGGACCGGCGCAAAAGTGGTACGACATGTTGGATGTGCCGGATACGGGTGAAGATTTCAACTACGGCTTTAAGCAAGCGGATCCGGCAAAGCTCGAAGCACTGCCTTCGGTAACGTCCGTCACCGATAACAAAGCGTTCCCGGACGACGCGTTTCTGATGGTGTCGCAGCTGCACTGGGAGGACGACGTGGTGTGGGACGGGAACGACATCAAGCACAAGGTGCTGCAGAAGCTGAACTCGAAGGTGAATGCGGCCGGCTGGTTGCCGTCGAGCGGTTCACGCACCGCCGGAGCATTCAGTCAGCCGGGAAAGACGCTGCCAGCATCGCCCGCCAGCACGGGCTCGAAAGGGTCGAGCGGTAGCAAGATGAGCAAAACGCAAATGATCATCAATGCGGCCCAGAAGGCGCAGGAAGAAAACGAGGACGCCTGGTACAGCATCTTCCCGGTGGAGAACGACGAGCTCGTGTACGACAAGTGGGAGGATGACGTGATTTGGGACGCGGAAGCAGTGACCAAGATCCCGAAACCGAAGGTCCTGACGCTGGATGCAAACGACGAGAACATTATTCTCTGCATTCCGGACGATATCGATCCGTCGAAGATCGTGCGCAACACCGGACCACAGCCGAAGGTGAAGATCCCCCATCCGCACGTGAAGAAATCAAAGATCCTGCTTGGCAAAGCGGGCGTCATTAACGTGTTGGCCGAGGACACGCCGCCACCACCGCCCAAGAGCCCCGATCGCGATCCGTACAACATTTCCAACGACGTGTTCTACATGGCCAAATCGACGGAAGCGACGCTCAAGATCAAGGTCGGCGGTGGCAACCTGCTGCAGCACTCGACACCGACCGTAGAGCTGCGGGCACCGTTCGTACCGACGCACATGGGACCGATGAAGCTGCGCATGTTCCATCGGCCGCCAATGAAAAAGTACTCGTATGGTTCGCTCGCCTCCAGCAATCCGCAACCGGTGCTGCCGCTGCAGAAACACATCAAGAAGAAGGCTAAGCAGCGAGAGCTGGAGCGTATTGCGTCGGGCGGTGGCGATGTGTTCTTCATGCGCACCCCGGAAGATCTTACCGGCCGGGATGGCGAGCTGATCTTGATCGAGTTTTGCGAGGAACATCCGCCGCTGATGAATCAGGTCGGCATGGCATCGAAGATAAAGAACTTTTACAAGCGCAAAATGGGCAAGGATCCCGGACCGCCCGAGTTCCGCTTCGGCGAGACGCACTACGCCCACACGTCACCCTTCCTGGGCATTCTTCACCACGGGCAGTGCATTCAGGCAATCGAGAACAACATGTACCGGGCGCCGATCTATCCGCACACGATACAGGAAACAGACTTTCTCGTGATTCGTACCCGCAACAATTACTTCGTGCGCGAGATGGACGCCCTGTTCACGGCCGGCCAGGAGTGCCCGCTGTACGAGGTGCCCGGACCGAACTCGAAGCGTGCTAACAACTTCGTGCGTGACTTTCTGCAGGTGTTCATCTACCGGCTGTTCTGGAAGAGCAGGGACAACCCGCGCAAGATCCGGATGGACGACATCAAGAAAGCGTTCCCGGCGCACTCGGAGAGCAGCATTCGCAAGCGGCTGAAGCTGTGTGCGGATTTCAAGCGCACCGGCATGGATTCGAACTTTTGGGTCATTAAGCCCGAGTTCCGGCTGCCGTCGGAGGAGGAGATACGTGCGATGGTCTCGCCGGAACAGTGCTGCGCGTACTTTAGCATGATCGCAGCCGAGCAGCGGCTGAAGGATGCGGGCTACGGCGAGAAGTTTATCTTCGCCCAGCAGGAGGACGATGACGAGGAGATGCAGCTGAAGATGGACGATGAGGTGAAGGTAGCTCCGTGGAATACGACCCGCGCCTACATACAGGCAATGCGGGGGAAGTGTATCCTGCAGCTGAACGGACCGGCCGACCCGACCGGCTGCGGGGAAGGGTTTTCCTACGTGCGAATGCCCAACAAACCAACCGTGAGTGTACTGTTTGCTTGTGGCCGATGGGATCTTTGCGCCACGCTTATTTAACAATCTCATTCTATTGCAGCAACAAAACAAAGAGGAAACGGAAACTCAACCAAAGCGTACCGTCACCGGTACGGATGCCGATTTGCGGCGATTGTCGCTAAACAATGCTAAAGCGCTGCTGCGCAAGTTCCAGGTGCCGGAGGAGGAAATCAAGAAGCTGTCCCGCTGGGAAGTTATCGACGTCGTGCGCACGCTTTCGACCGAGAAGGCCAAGGCGGGCGAGGAAGGCATGGACAAGTTCTCGCGTGGCAACCGGTTCTCGATCGCCGAGCACCAGGAGCGCTACAAGGAGGAATGCCAACGCATCTTCGATCTGCAGAACCGTGTGCTAGCCTCGTCCGAGGTGCTGTCCACGGACGAGGGCGAATCGACCGCGTCGGAGGAGTCCGATCTGGAGGAGCTGGGCAAGAATCTGGAGAACATGCTGGCGAACAAGAAAACGTCCACCCAGCTGTCGCTCGAGCGCGAGGAACAGGAGCGGCAAGAGCTGCTGCGAAAGATCATGGAAGAGCAGGGTGGTTCGGGGCAGAAGAAGAAAAAGGACGACGAAGGCATGAAGGACGAGCAGCAGTCGAGCACGGCGAAGATTTTGAAAATCACGCGCACCTTCAAGAATGCCGAGGGGCGCGAGTACACCCGCGTGGAGCTGGTGCGGCGCAGTCCCGTGATTGATGCGTACGTGAAAATACGCACCACCAAGGATGAAGCGTTTATTCGCCAGTTTGCCACCCTCGACGAAGCCCTGAAGGAGGAGATGAAGCGCGAGAAACGACGAATTCAGGAGCAGCTGCGGCGTATCAAGCGAAACCAGCAAAAGATCGGCATGCAAATGCAGAATCCGCACAGTTCGGTCGGTACGCCCATCAGCCTGGGGGATCGGGAAACGAACACGCCGAAACCGTTTGCCAACCGCATGCTCGACATATCCGGGCGCAGTCTGGACGGTTCCGGGGCGGGGCCTTCCGGTGCGGGCGCAGCAGGCACCCCAGGAGCGGGCAAGGAGCACAGCCCTTCGTCGTCGTCGCGCCGAAAGGCAAAGATCAAGCCGGACCTGAAGCTCAAGTGTGGCGCCTGCGGTCAGGTCGGCCACATGCGTACCAACAAAGCGTGTCCGCAGTATTCGGGCATTTTGGCAACGCCTTCGCTAAACGTTGCCATGACCGAGGAGCAGGAGGAGGAGATCGAGAAGGAGCTGAACGCTGACGACGAAGGCGACCTGGTGAACGTCGACGGCACGAAGGTGAAGCTCAGCAGTAAGCTGCTGAAACGCCACGAAGACGTGAAGCGCCGAACGCTGCTACTGAAGGTTCCGAAGGAGGCGGTCGGTAAGAAGCGCCGCCGGGTCGGGGGCGATTCACACTGCGACTATCTGCAGCGGCACAACAAAACCACGAATCGCCAGCGCACCGATCCGGTGGTGGTGTTTTCGTCCGTGCTGGAGCAGGTGCTGAACGAATTGCGCGATATGCAGGACGTGCAACCGTTCCTGTTTCCGGTCAACGCGAAGCAGGTGGTCGACTATCACAAGATCGTGCAGCGACCGATGGATCTGCAGACGATACGCGACAACGTGCGGCAGAAGAAGTACCAAACGCGCGACGAGTTCCTCATGGACATCAACCAGATCGTCGAGAATTCGGCTCTGTACAATGGGGCGAAAAGTTCGCTCACGGTCGCGGCCCAGCGCCTGCTCGAGCGGTGTAAGGAAAGCATACAGGAGCGGGAAGAGCGGCTGACGCGGCTCGAGAAAAGCATCAATCCACTGCTGGACGATGATGACCAGGTCGCACTGTCCTACATTCTGGGCGAGTACGTCAATGGACAGCTGAAATCGATGCCGGAAAGCTGGCCGTTCCTGAAACCGGTCAACAAGCGGCTGGTGAAGGATTACTACACCATCATCCGCCGACCGATGGATCTGGAGAAGGTGTCGAAGAAGGTCGCTTCGCATAAGTACCACTCGAGGATCGATTTTCTCGCCGACCTGCATCTGATTGCGGACAACAGCGAGCAGTACAATGGTGCCGAGGCAAACTTTACTAAGCAGGCCCGCCAGATGGTGGAAGCCGCCCGGCAGGCGCTGGACGCGATGGAGCACAGCGTGGTCCATTTGGAGAGGAACATTGCCCTGGTGCAGGAACGGGCGCGCAATGAGGACGATGACATGGACTGGGAGGACGATGAGCAGGAGTCGAAGGGCGATGCAGGCGGTGGTTCTCGCGACACTACGCCCGACCTGGATGACGGCGGTAACGATAGCAACCCCGACAGACCACCCTCTTCAACCGATGCATCGAAGGCAGCGCGGGCAGAGGCGAAGCGTGCTCGAGCTCGTCAACGCAAAGCCGCCAAGGACGATGGTAAGTACCGCGCATATGTGTGTGTGTGTATGTTTTTTCTTTCACATTATTTCATCGCTACCTTTATGTATATATGTGTCAGTGTGTGAATGTTTTGTGTGTCGATCGTGTACTATAACATCATTACTAATAATAACAAGTGCATTTTTGAAGATCTGTCATCGTCCCCGGCTTCAGCCGGAAGTGTTCCTGTACATAAAACATAACCGTTTGCTGCTTCGTTTGAAATTAACCGATATTTCATCCACTAATATATTTATCAAAGAATCTATTCATCGATATCGACCTTCTGTACATTCATACCGGAAGGATTATTGATCATAAATCATATTATTAAATCGAACCGTTGCTATCTGATTGAAAAAAAAAACAAACTAAGGGAAACTGTTCATTTCGTCTTGCAGTTGTGCGATGGCAAGACCCCTCAAAATGGTGTTTCATTAATGTTATTAATATTTCAATGTGCATTTGTGAAATGGAACAACTCGTATGCGCCTAACTATCGTTCGCTTCTGCTTGCTGTGTTTCATTGTCCTTGCCTTTCGGCCCATAATCCCAGCGTAACTAAATGCATCCAAACTCAATCGTTTGTGTCTATCGAGTTTTAAAATGCAATCTCTTCATTCACGAGCCCCAACGCGGCCATTTGCTGAGGTGTACAACCACTTAAAGGCATCACTTTTTTCCCCCTTTCTGTAAATGTGATAGATTTTGCCCGCCGACCGTACGGTACGGCCTATTCCGAGTCGGCAATGCCTTTCCCAATCGTTCGACCGAATGCCATTCCTTCATATCACCGCCCTGGGCCGAAGCTCGGTTCGAATGTGGGTGGAATGGCGGGTTTTGTGGGCAACACGGAGGCACCGCGTGCAATTTCCCGTAGCAGCAGTAGCACAGTGCCCGAGAGCTCGCAGATGATGCATCCTAACGTAGCTGCTTCGGCATACGAAATGAACTGGATGAATCTGGGTGCGGACAACTATGACGAAATGCCAGGACCATCTTCCGGGTACGGTAGTTTCCCGAACCAGTACGGAAATGAGTACGGCGGTGGCGGTGCCATTTCGGCCGGGTTTAACGAATCGCAGTCTTCGCTACTTCCGGATAGCTTTGGCTATGACGCACGAAACCAATCCACCTTCCAACCCATTCGGTTGGCCACTGCACAAAAACGAGGTAAGTTGTCAAAGTTGCTATACTTTGGCGCGAGATGCAATGAAAGCAATGATGTTATAGACACGGTTTACACAGACAAGGAAGGGAAATTGTTCGTAGCGTTTGGTTGTGAGTTTGAATTTGATCATAACGGCGGGTTTCTAACCATTTCCATTTCGTTCCCACACCACGCAGCAGGTCATCAATATTCAACGGATGATGAAGAGTTTGAGGAAGTGGGCACAAGCGATAATGAAGGCGTCTCTGTAACGCTGGAGCAGTCGAACACGACCTCCAGTATGATGCCTCCGCAAAGCGAGGACGACAGCCAGCAAGCAGCCGAGGCGATGGTTCAGCTCAGCAGTGCACAGTACTACAACTCGGCCCAGGATGAATCCATGGAGATCGACCCCAACTACGATCCGAGTGATTTCTTAGGCATGTCCAGCCGGCAGCAGACAGGTGACTCAGGACGCAACGACGCAGGCATTCAACAATCTTCGGAAGCAAGCTATTCCGTGGATCAGAACGCTCCTAGCAGCGAATACTCTCAAGAAGCTGGCAGACAGGAAGCCAACGACCAGCAGCAGCAGCAGCAGCAATTTCAGTATCAACCCGACCCGACTGGTCAGTCGATGGACAATCCATCCCAGCAACCTGCTGCCCTTCCGACGCTGCAAACGCTACACTCGGATCTGGCCATTTCCGACAGCGATGATGAGAAGACCAACTTGCAGATGGATGAGGTGCGAGACGATAACGATGATAACGATGAGGGTGGTGATCTTTGGTTCTAAATGCGGATATGTTATGTTTAGGTGGATATATAGTGAAGTACAGAAATAAAACCTGCAAACAAAATGCAAAATCGACAATCATCGGGTTTCGGATATTGCTTGCGCGATCGAAATGATGACTCCATCCGTATGTGTTTGGGTGGCTTCTTAAAAGCAAACTGTATTGAGGGAACGACAGCTCTTACAGCAACTTTAAATGACCGGTCACACTGTCCACGGCCACGTTTGGGGCTGGTCCAACGGCTAGCACGGTTTTAGTGTTCGGTTCAATCTGCGTACGCCCAGCGTCACGTATTAGGCAGCAATTGAGCTTGTTCGCTTTTGCCGTACGGTAAATTTCCATCATGGCCTCTTCGGTGTCCACCTTCAGTGCGATTTTGGCCTGCCCACCGTTCTGCCACTTTCGGATCACTGCCGGCGTGTTCCGCACTCCACTCTCGTACGCTCCAACGGCTGCATGGCCACACTGTGCCGCTATCTTGCCTTTGCCCATCTTCAGGTCATTCCGCACGACGAGAACCATTTTGTACTCTCCACCCATGTCGGCAAAAATCTGAAATCGCAACATGATTTCACAATTTACGTACTATTTTACCTATTCCCCGGGGCTACCCGGCGTTCATGGTTTACCTTGTCGGTTCCCTCATTTTTGGTATCTTGCTTTTCCGCCGAAGCTGACCTGCTATCATCCAGAGGAGACCGTCTAGCGACAGCATATCCCACCGCAAACGATACAATAGTGGCGGATATGCCTACAATCACACTTGTGTCGAACATTTTACGAAGAAAGTTTACCGGCTTCACACAGAAAGCGCACGCGGAATGTGGAATTCGTTTGTTTTGCTCGATGACATTTAATCCGTTGGTCGGTGTGAAGTTGAGGAACTACAGTCTGTTCCCGAGTTACGCGGTTCTCAACTTACGCGTATTCGGAGATAAGTGGTTTTCTAAATTGGTCTGAATAAATGTCTAATCAATACCATTTGCTTCAAGAATTGTCCAATGCAGTATAGATTTTTTTTGCACTTTTGCTTGTTTGGTAGTAAATTTAATCTACATAAAAGTTAAAAATATCAGAATGTTCTGCAAAAATCGTATCAAATAAAAGATAAAGTGTATAAAAATACTAAATTTAATAAAAAAAATACCGAGTAATTAATTATATTTTGGCAAAAACCGCGAAATTCGAGTAACGCGGATTGCTCGGGAACGCAGAAACCGCGTAACTCGGGAACAGACTGTACATTGTTCAAATCAATGGACTGTAAAGTTATCTAAACGAGTGTAATATCAAGAATAATGCATATTTTTGAATCGGGTAATTTGTTTCATTACATTAAGCTTCTATATAAACAGACTTTTTGCGTAAAACTCCCCTCAGCTCGCCCAAAAGATTGTTTATCGTAATCATTTCCACACTATAAACGCAGCAGCATCAAACATCAAACAAAACGTCATCAATCTGTATTTGTTGACGTTTTTCATCAGCAGCCACCGCAGTGGATATAAATAACATTTACTCGATTTGGTTTAATTGGTAACGAAAAGACAAACCCATCGTCGAATTTAATGTAGCGTCCGTGCTGCGGTCTGTTCCCTTGACCAGCAACCCACCAACCGGCTGCGGTTGAGCGGTTGTAGTTCCGGCGTGATAAAAGTAGTGCTCCCCCCGCGAATCCCTTGCATCTGTCCCATTCCTCCGATTGCAGGCCCCATTGTTCGTTGTGGAAGAAAATCACGATGAGCTGGTTTGCGCCACGATAGATAAAACGAGTGTTTGCTGCATCGACTGAAACTGTACCATCGCCAGCACAGCAAATCGGGAGCACGGCTCTTTTCGCCCGCATTTGCCCCTTTCCCCCCGATAGAAGTACAGCGGGAACGATGGACGCCAAAATAGAACATGTATCGGTCATTCTTCCCGTCAGCAACGATCCATTGATAGTTGGCAATGTTAGCTCTAGGAAAAGCTTAAAACGGGTGAGTAGTCAACATGCAACATGCTCGATAGGTAGAGCACATGGTCACTGAACAAAATGTCCTTTTTTATTTTCGCTTTTCCGCGTTGCAGCACTGGAATCAGCTGTCCCGGTTCCAGAAGAATTTAGCGTGCATTTTATTAGCCGGCATGTGCATTTTTTACGTCATATTTTTCGTGCTACCGTTCAACGATCCGTCCCGCAGCTCCGAGGTGATCGATCCGATGGAGCACATACAGATAGCACCATTCAAGGAACGGGTAATATACATGCTTTGATGTTTGACACTGTCCCTGTGATACCAATTGTCTTAAAATGTCCTTTTTCGTTTGTCACATTGTCTCTCCCTGCTTTGAAATTCCGCGTGTTTGCAACTGTGCTACGTATGCCGCTTTTGTTTCTTGTGCAACTGCCCGGTTATGGTGTCGGTACGAATTGTAGCATGAGCGATTAGCTTCCCCCGTCGTGAAAGAGATCAAGCTCACCGACAGTCTGGCAAATCCTCCGACGGAAGAGGCACTTGCAAAGCCGGTAGTCCAACAGGCAGAAGCAAACCTTATGCAGCTAGAGGTTGTTCACCAGGAACCGAAAGAGATTGTTGACAACGAGGAAAACGTATTGGAGGAAAATCGACGTGCGCCGCTCGCTGGTGCTAAAGACTTTAAGGTATGTGATGTGCTTACGGTGGTGCGGGTGTTGTGTACAGTCTGGCATGCTCTTGTGATACCATTGCTGTCGTCAGTTCCTCGATGTTGTTTGTATTGCGTGTAGAAATTATGCTCAGAAGGTTGCTACATTATTTCACACTTTACATTTTAGGGCCCAACAAACGACAGACAGCGGGCCGTGGTTGATGCCGTACTGCATTCTTGGAAAGGGTACAAGGAGTACGCCTGGGGGCACGATAATTTAAAGCCCATCTCGATGGGGTACTCTGACTGGTTTGGGCTCGGCCTTACTCTGGTCGATTCCCTCGATACGCTCTACATTATGGATTTGCAGGACGAGTACGATGAAGCACGGGCTTGGGTCGAGAAGTACTTAAAGTTTGACATTAACCGTGAAGTCAACTTGTTTGAAGTAACCATCCGTGTCGTTGGTGGGCTGTTGAGTGCGTACCATCTGAGCGGCGATCGTATGTTTCTCGACAAGGCCATCGATCTCGGCAATCGGTTGTTGCCGTGCTTCGATTCACCGTCGGGCATTCCGTTTTCGGACGTGAACATTGGATCGCTTGCCGCACATGCGCCTAAATGGTCGCCAGACAGTTCCACGAGCGAGGTAACGACCATCCAGCTGGAATTCCGCGACTTGTCCCGTGCCTCCCAGAATCCCGTCTTCGAAAAGGTTAGTAAAGTTTGGAGTGATCATCAAAATGAAGAAATGTATTACCACGCCGGAATATATTTACAGGTGGCTTCGAGAGTGAATCTTAAAATACACGAGCTAGATAAAAACGAAGGTTTGGTGCCTATCTTCATCAACGCTAACACAGGCCAGTTTCGCAATTTTGCAACGGTTTCGTTGGGAGCGCGCGCCGACTCGTACTACGAGTATCTGCTGAAACAGTGGCTTCAGACGGGCAAAAAGGCCGATGACTAGTGAGTGCCCAACGGATGAGATACAGTGTCGTTCACTGCTTTAACCTTTTTCGTATAAACATTTATAATTTCAGTCTTATCGAAGACTATCAAAAGTCGATGCGAGGCGTTCTGAATCAGCTCGTGCGAACAACTCCGAACGAAAAGCATGTCTACATCGGCGAATTGCTCAATGGGAAGGACTTCAAGCCCAAGATGGACCATCTCACGTGTTACCTTCCCGGCACGCTGCTGCTCGGCTACAAGAACGGAATGCCTAAGACGCATCTGCGACTGGCAACCGATCTACTGGAAACGTGCTATCAAACGTACATGAAGCAACCGACCCAGCTAGCACCGGAAATATCGTACTTCAACGTGAACGGCGAATCCGAGACGGACATCTACGTGAAGACGAACGATGCGCACAATCTGCTGCGACCGGAGTTTGTCGAAAGTCTGTACTATTTCTACGCCATCACTGGCAACCGAACGTATCAGGACATGGGTTGGACGATCTTTGAAGCGTTCAATCGCTACACCAAGGTAAAGAACGGCTACACTTCGATCGGTAACGTGAAAAACCCGCTCAACACGCGGCCCCGCGATATGATGGAAAGCTTCTGGCTGGGCGAAACGCTCAAGTACTTCTACCTGCTGTTCAGCGACGATCGGAACGAGATCGATCTCGACAAGTACGTGTTCAATTCCGAGGCTCATCTGCTTCCGATAAGGGACGATTAATGAGCACGAAGTGATTGCTTTCCGGTACATTGGTATACACGAGGTCGAGTTTTATCTATTTTTAACTAAGTTTACAAAAATGTCGCTGACAGACGGCGTTGTACGGCGATCAGTAAAGGGACAGCCTTCGCGAAAGAGTAAAACAGACTTCCCGAAGCAAACGATATTTATTAGTTAGTGAAAGATCTACATTGCGATCCCTTTCGATACGTACTAGCAAAATGGGCGGGATTAAGTGTAAGTTTTGATTCTGTGTGTTGATATCCCCAGGCAAAGGATAGCACCTAACGAACTGCGGACGATTGAGAAGATCGATTGAGCGCTGTTGCTGACAGCTATTTCTGTGTAAATAAGTGTACGAGGATTTTAGATATCGAAACTAGCGTTTCCTACGGCTGTAGTAGCCAAAGGGTCCTTGATCCTTGATTGAATGTTACCAAAAATGCAGCCGGCGGCGATTAGAGCTACGCCGATTTGTACGCCTTGCACATACGAGAACACATTCCCGAGCACGTTTCTTTTTTCTTTCTGTTTCTCCAATCATTTCAAAACGTTTCCTCTCAACACCCGCACGCCCTTCTGTCTCCACTATTAGTCGTCCCGGTTTTTCCTCTTTCCTAGGGTTTCCAATAAGGGGGAAAAGTAATGATAATATACTAGCGAATGGAAGTGGCATACCAGCGCCAATTTCACGTCGTAAAATAATCGAAGGATTTAAAAACAAAAACAAAATACTAGAGCTAGTGATAGGAATGATTCGGTTGATGATTCCTTACTCTCTTTCGTGTACACTGTTTTCTAGTCCCTCGGTGGTAATGTAGCAAAAGAAAGTTAAACTCAATGAAGAACCGAAAGCGGGAAGAGATAGAATGGATTCGGTCGAGACTTAGACACACAAATACAAACTCTTATAGATGGTTAAATGATACAATCATGATTTTTTCCTTAAGATTAGCGGTTAAATATTATCTACTGTCTCAAATTAATGGTCTTGATCAGAATTTTAGAAAATGCGAATGAGTAAGAAAATGGATCGGAATAAACAATCGATATGACCTGAGAATAAACACACGAAGGAAGCATTATTATACGAATGTGGAATGAGAAATCTCTGTCCCTTTTTCTTCTTCTGTTTCTCGAGGTCGATTGACGGTTCGGTACTGAAGTCCAGCTTCCTGGGCCCTTCGGTACTAGTCCGCTATTGTGTTGGTGAGAACACAACCTCTGTTATTTTTGGACGGCATTAAAAACCATAGATCGCATTTCTCTATGTTGTGTTCTATATTCTCTGTTTCCATAGAAATTCTGTAGAAATTTCCATAGCCGTGTCCCGCTATTAATCTATTTAGTCTTTTTTTATATTTTTTGCTGGAATTTTTAGTTTGTGGTGCCACATTTTGTTTTTTTTTTTATAGAGCTTTGGTATCTGGCGAACTTTTTCACTTTACTTCGGCATAATTCCGCGTACCACGTATTGGTTTCGTGGTTAGCTCTCTGTTGGAATACATTAATAACATCTTTTAATATTATTTTGTTATTTATGTCACAGTTTGTTTACTAAGACTATCTTTGGCTAATTTATCGGCAATTTCATTTCCGGCTATTCCGACATAGCTTGGGATCCACTGGATTATTGCTCGAGTGCATTTACAGTTATGAAATATTCTCCCAAGGAGTTCGTCTATATGGTTTTCTTCTTTGATCGTACATCGTGGGTCACCTGTAAATGGCAATATTGTTCCAGCCGTTTTTAGTCGATATCTCGAGTGCCACGTCCATTGCGTAGAGTTTTGTAGTGCTTATGGATGTTGGGTGTTGGAGTTTCTTGGATATTTTAAGTTCTTCAATGGGAGTTTTTATCTAAATCCCTATGCCACTTTTTTATATTTGGTTAATACCAGGAGCAGAATTATTTTTTGAGTTGTGGATATTGTTAGAGTCAATCAGAACGTTATCGCTTATGAATCGGGGTCTTAGTTATCTTTTTTTTGGTTCGATGAACCAAAATGAATATGAAGAAATTCTTTAGCTACGGACTTATCTGTGGCTATCTTGTTTGTTCTGGCAGGTTTGTCTTTGAACATTCCCATGAGGGCCCATAGGTCCTCCATAGTGGTTTGAGAATCGATCAGATCTATTCAGTTTTTCCTCAATTCGTTTTGTTTTAGACATTTTTCTTGACAATCGAAATTTGGTTGTTTCTTTTCTGTATTTCATTTGGTTTTTCGATCGTTTTTCGATGAAAGAGCTCTTGATTTTATTCCTCAAAATAATTTTATTAATGTTCTTGGTAATTGAGTTGATATCAGAATTATTGTTGTGTCGTAGACTGGATATTTCTTCGTCTATTTTTTCTTATCATAAACTGTGTTTTTTTGAGGAAGTAATTTGAATAAGTTAAAGTTGGTGAAGATAGCCCGATGTCCACTATTGCCGATGTGAATGTTTGAAACGTTTCTTTGAATATTTGGGGATATAGATAGCGAGGTAATTGTCAAGTCTATTGCTGAGTTATTTTTATTTGCATCTGAGTTAATGAAAGTTTTTTCAATGTTATTTATCACAGTAAGGTTATTTTCGTTGACTTCATGCAAAAGGATTTTTCCTTTTCCGTCACACATCTGATCTCTCTTTTCGGAGTGATGAGAGTTGAAATCACCCATTATTATTAATTTATTAAATTTAGCCAGGCTTGTATGATAATATGATCTGATAAGGGTTAGTAAACCGCGGATTGTTTCGATTGGTCAGTTAGGTTTTACGTACACCGATACGAATACTAAGCCCGCATGGTACACCGCATGGGTGTCAGAATGTACTTTAAGTGGATACAGTCCGAAATCGAACGTACGTGGGATTCTCCCTGTTTGAAAGGTTGTTTGATGATTGCTGAACGAGTATTGGTCAACAGATTATTTACCTTTCTTTTTAAGATAATCACCTCCGTTGCCTTTTGTGTTTGTAGTCCATCCAATATTTCCCATTCCGAAAGGAATTCGATATCGAGGCATCGAATCACTCCTTTGCTACAGTTTAAGATGGGATGTTCTAGTTTTTGGAGTTGAATCTCTCCTCTGTGATCGGGGATCGATTTTATAAATGTTTTCTCCTTGATTCTGATTGGTTTCCTTAATCAGTAGCTTCCAGACGGCTGACCAGCATTGGTTTTCCGGAGATCGCAGTTTCAATCACTTTAGAGATTAAGAACGAGTTAACCCGGCTTAGATCTCTAACTCAGGTTGTGGACTCCATCACCATGAATACCTCTTCCTCAATGGTTTCTTTGTCAAACCCTAGGATTTTATTGTTTTTCCCCATTTTCCTTTTAGGTTCGCTTTGGAACTCTAATAATTTTCCACTAATCACTCATGCACTCTACTTCCACTCCCCCTTTCTTATCTTTTTTTTAACACACCCTTGTTTTGGTAAAGAACTTTATAATAGGTTTGTTCCTTCTTCACTCCCTTCTCGCGAAGCTTGTTGTAGGTCAACCACTGCTTCGAAAAATCGTTACTCTTCAGTGTCACACTGTCGAATGAAATCTCTGTCCCTCATCTTGAAAGTATGCACACAGAGAACAAGTCGAACAAAGCGAAGAAAACGAAACATTTGTGAATACGCAATAAGCAGTGCGCTATTTGTTCAACTGTTTTTTTTTTTGTCCGAGTGTTTCTAGGGCTTCAAAATGTGTGGTATTCTCTACACATCATTTTGTGTTTCAAGGTACAGCCTTAATTTGAAGGCGTATAAAAATGTAGAATATTTTCTTTTTTCTTGCCCCGCGTTTCTGCTTTTCGGGGTTTTCATTTGGCTCGCGCTTTACCGTGCGCTGTGTTGTCGTACGATCGCGCACACATGGTAGACAGGATTCGCAACACGATGCCACACAGTTGTTTATTTAAATTCGTGTGCCACACGCCACCACCGCAGCACATGTGCCCGGGCCGGTTGATGGGCGGCAGGCTAAATCAAGGGAGCAAAAAAACGAATGAAAACCAACCACTCGCACGTGTTTCGCGCACTCTTATCGCAAGAAACGTACGCCCGTCCCTGCCGCAGATCGTTTGCACACTTCTTTATGCGCTTCATCTCATAATGATTAGCGCGACACGATACACGATAAAACTAAACATAAATACATCGAAAGGATTCCCCCCATCGTTGTGTGGTTTGCAATGTAAAACCAAAAAAAAAAAAAACAAACAGAAAGTGTAATAGAAACGTGTGGCAACGCACGAAGCGGGGAAAACAAGATACGAAGAAGCTTGCAAAACGATATGTTTGGGGGTTTATTTTCGGGTGTTACTCGTGGATACTTTTTTGTGATTCTATCTACTGCATGGAACTGAGGCGCTGAAGCGCAACCGGCCATGATATTGTCAACTGGCAATAATTTACGAATGTGTTTTATCGTTCCGTGCGCCAAACTGGCTTGCGCAAATTTTGTGACGGTAAATTAATAGCAGTCATCCACGTTCAGTAAGCGCATTAAGCCGATGATGAAGACGCAACTAAAACCATTTGACAGCATTCATGGGCAAGGCCATGGCAATATAAGGAGTTTTCCGCAAAAAAAGACGATAAGAACAGAACCTGACGATGCGAGAAGAGGATTGGGTAAGGGAATAGAAAAATATCATTTACAGGAGTGTGTTGAGTGCATTTTAAAATGTATGCTGGTGTATTTTTGAAGTTATATTAAACATAAAACTTTGCAAAAATTTTCAACAAAAGTTGGTTTATAATTGTTTACTTAATGCTTGTATTGTGTGCATGGATGGTCGATTTAGTGAATCAATATATAATTTGTGACGTACAAATCTTCTGTAGAAAGCAAATGTCGTATTGATCTCGATTGGTGATCCTCCTCTTTGGAAATCTTTGGAAATTGGATAAGTGATTTGAATCACTTACGACAGAACTTTCAAAAAAATATTTTTTTACGAATGATGATGACCGCGATCAAGACTCTTAAACAGATACCCAAGTTTGGAGGGTTTAATCTCTCTTGGACAGATCCACTCCTGCTAATAAAAGTAATTGGAAGTAAAGTAAAAATCAATCTAGCACCTTGCGGAAGCTATCCGGAATTTTGCCATGGCGGACTAAGACATGCGTGTAGGCATGTTTTAAGATCTGACTGTCATTTTTATCAATTCCTCCTCAGATTTTGCGTCAAAATTGCTGGAGTAGAGCTTTTGCATCATTTTGATCTAGAAAAATTAGATGGGACGCAGCTGGGGACGAGATTTATGTTTCCTAATATCATGGACGAGATTTATGTTTCCTAATATGTTTATTGTTATTTCCTAGGTACTATTTCAACGTTTCGCCGGTTGCAACAACCTCCCGGCCAAGCACTCGATCATCATTTTCAGCTTTCTTTGGAGCTACTTGTCGCTCAGTGTCGTCGGCCATTCAGAAGAGGGCTTTATTTCGAGGCTCTGATTGTTATCTAATAATGACAAAATGATGTAGATGCCGGAGCAGGCATATACGACGTCCACAAACTGCCACAAGGTGTCCATTTTAGACACTACAGGCAGCCGTTCTATGATCGCACACGCTCCTCAACGAAATTGCTTTATTTTTTTTACCATCACGGTTAGAGTCCGACTGACAGAGGTGTCAAAGTTTGTTTGCTGACTCATGGGAAACTATTATTGAAATTTACGTTAGTGTGGGTTATCATAATAAACCCATGGAAAATCGATTATGTTTTATATTTTTTATGCAAACGCTACGACGGAAGAAACAAATTTCCTTTAAAAAACCTGAAAGATCTAGCTCTGACAACCAGTTATGTATAACATATATTATCAACCATGGATCTCTTCTTCTTATTTTCAGTAACAATCATTGTCGGTCAAGACCTGCCTCTGCTACTAATGGGCTTGGCTATCCAAAAAATATTAATTACCCATAGCAGAATAGTCTGTCTTAATAATGGGGGGGGGGGGGGGGGGGGTTAGGCATGGTTCATACGAAGCTTGAACCCATACCCATGACGGGCATGTTGTACCATGAAACCGTGGCCAAGTACAGATCGACTTCTTCTTCTATGGCACAACAACCGCTGTCGGTCAAGGCCTGCCTGTACCCACTAGTGAAGTGAGCTTGGCTTTCAGTGATGGGGGCACGATCTATTAGGGGCTTGAACCCATGACGGGCATGTTGTTAAATCGTACAAGTTGATGACTGTACCCCCAGACCAGCCACAGATAGACTACATGAAGACAAATATCAAATAGTCTCATGGCCAGGCAGAGGGTCTTCATTTGTAGATGATTGACTTAAAAAATGTAAAAATTAAGTGAAATCTTTCATATTTATCAAATTACGGTTGCCTATCTACTCTAGTGGTAATTTCTCTTGGCAAAAATGAGCCTGCGCAATAAAATTGCCATTGAATACACTTCCCCACACACAAAATCCATTAAAGTGAAAGATTTATCATCAGCGCGCCAACATTTCACTCGCCGAGCGACAGAGTCAATAAAATATTCCGAAAGTATTCCAAAAGTAAAACTGCTGAAAACTCCCGTTTTTGACCACACCACTTATGTGTTTATTATCGTGTATTTGATTTAAACTTTTATTATAAATCGTGTATTTTATTTAAAATAATGTACGATAATGTATTAATTTTCCTGCAATAGCCGTTTACACGATATAGATATTCAAGACCGGGGAGTTGTGGAATCTGTGGAAATGTGTTTGTAATGATTATCAACACAGAAATTCAAAAAATACATCAATTTCGTCTCAATGACACCTTCTAACTGTCAAAACCATCGTATCTGCAAATCGTCGTAATTCGAGGGGGTCGTAACTCGGGGGACGCCTGTACAATGGAGGCGCTTGGTCACTGACAGCACCGATCAAGGTGCGTGGAGCAGGTTTTACTTAATTCTATTACTTTCAGCTGTTGAAGAGCCGTTGATGAGCTACAGCAAGGATCTAGGTACTTTATGGCACGCCACTAAATAAACCGTTTCCCACGACAATCTGCAGTTCAGACTCTTTATTTCCTGTCTAATGTAGTTCCTTTGCTTACTTTTGCTTTGTCTATATTACTAGAACATTGAAAGTGCGGCAGCATGTTGCGCAGTAATTATGTTTAGAGACACATTGTGATATTTTCCCATCCATGATCTTGGACAGGTCTGCGCCTCGTGCCGAACTGGGGTTCGCTATCGAATACCTTCCTGGTGAGACATGAATCCGGCATCCTCTTAACATTTCCCAGCCATCGTGTTCTACCGGCCTTTTTTTCAACGACAATATGCTTGGTTTGCCGTACAGTTTGTTAATAGTACAGCTAGTACAGCTCGCACACACCGCCAAAGGTGGTTTTGGAGGATCCGTTGCTCAAGCTTAGCCTAGCTTAAATCGTACCTGTTTATAAGTAGAGGGCATATTCCAAAAAAGCAGTTCAACATCCGAACATAAACCAAATCAATGTTCCAAAACTGACGAATTGTTTTAGCCATTTGTAATTACCAACATTTGCTACTAAAAAAGTTCTCGATTTAATTTAAGAATCTGAAATAGCCAAACACAAAAATAATAGCAATGTTTGATGCAATAGGATGTGGAGAGACCACAGTGAGTTCTTTGGTATTACAGTTATGTGCAATTCAGTATTCAAATGACTTTTTATATCATGTAAAGAATAACATGATACGACTTTTTTCTAATTTTCTTAACGAATGGGCGATATTTTTAAGGTAGATATCTGCTAAGTATCGTTACTAGAATGATAGTAATCTTTAGGACGTTAATAATTCAAATTTAAGAATAATGTCCTTAGAAGAAGATGGTTTATCGTCCACAAGTAAACTTGATCATGAAACTACGATTGAATGATGATGAAGGAGTTGGTTGACTCCAAACAAGCCCATCTCATTAGCTGTGCCATCCTCATCCATAGTATTCATTTTGAGACAGGATTGCCATGTTAAGTTTAGTTACTATTAGCAAGATGTTTTCTATAGGTGCTTGCAAACCCAAAAATTATTTGATTCTCATCCCGGCCTGTTTTATTAAGGACTGACTATCCGGTTGAGGATGAAACACAGTTTGGCATGTAAAACTACAAGTCTATGTAGATTATTTATGACAAGTATCAAAAGAAGAAGACGACATATGCGTCTGGTGTGCATTTCACTGTGACACAGGTCAAACTTGAAGCATAATACGTTAATTCACATCATTTACAGACGTTACCATCTGTACATCTGTCATAAAGCACTTTGAGCAGAACGTATTTACCGAACATCAATTCACCATTAATTTTTATGGCAGCACTTGTCGCGTACGTTTCGGACTGTTCCGAACCCTTCCCATTCGAAGGAAAGCTTCTGGTTTTACGATTTCAAGGAATGTTACTTACGCTAACCGCAACACCAGTAAACCAAAGACAGTAACTAGAAAAAAAAGTTCAGATAAATCTATCGAAAACACGTGAAGCCTCTACTCATCTTACTTTGCACGCTTCAATTCTTTCATAATATTGTCTCAACGAAACCTTTAGTAAATCAAAGTTATTGTTATTCTAACCAAAAAAAAAAAGAATAACACATAAATTCAGATCCTGGTGTGTGATTTTTTGACCCCGAATAGTGACATTTCATGTGTTCGATGACTTGTTTTTATAAAGGAATATTGTCATACTTGCCTTCACAAGTGATCGAATGACGATCGTCCTGCATACTTCAGGAGCAATAAACTATACCGCGTGATCGCGTTTCATGACCTTGCATCCATGCGCTACAGGAACAGTATGGAAACCATCCTCGCCAATGGCGGTATCCTTTTGCATTCGGATACCGTTGTAACTACTGTGCCTGTTGACACACAAACGATGTCATCGTCCTTTTTCCCTTCTGTTCTTTTCGCTTGCCTGATCTTCTCAGTTTATCCCAAAGTTTCGGGTTCCAGGTTCCCATCGTTTAGATACTGCTGCAGTGCACCTCTCGGACCACCACCAATCATCATCCTCATCATTATCACCGTCACACACAACAGCAGCAGCTCCAGCACCGATCACGACGAGATGTCATCGACTGGCAGCCGTTAGGCCGATAATTAATATTATTTTAATGTTCGCTTAAAACGGCTCCTAACGGCTTGTTTGGAGATGAAAACGATCGTAAAGGCGAAGAGCCAACTTTCAGTGGCCAACTCAAGGATCATACGGAATGGGGTGGATGGAAAGAAAAACAACATTAACGTAGCCTCGGGAAGGAAAGATGTGTTGGATTTGGACGAGCGACAACGACAAAAAAAAACCAACAACATTATCTGGAGTTTGAAATATTCAAAAATAGTCCATAAAAAGCACCTACCATCATTAAACCACAGCAACACTTGAGCAACAGAGCAACGCATCAAACACGAAACGGAGGAAAAGGGTGGCCACAAGGAAGGACTCACATACCAATCGTAAGAAAAACACCTAATTTTGAACTCGACATGGGCACGATATGGGAAAATGGAACTACATTCCACGCAAGAAACGTTTCATGTCATGAATTTCTGTGACTGTGTTGTTTTTTTATAGTCCTTGCACTATTGGGAGCTCCTTTTTTTATTACAAACGTTATTAGAAGCGCATCGAATCCTTTTTTGGAATTTCCACGGTAGCTTCCGGTGCTACTAGTTTTCTTGGGAAGGACTTTGTTTCATTTTAGGGAAAAATGTTGAAAGCTGAATCCTTTTGTTGCGTTCTGTCATGTTTTTATTTTTGTTATATTTTGTCAAAGAAAGATGCATGGACATGATATGGGACAATTTCAGAGTTGTGAGATCACCAATCCAACAGCTTCAAGTATTACAACGTTATTATAAATACGCATATATTATAAAAAATACATCTACAACAAAACTTCTATTAGAGAGAAGATACGACCTCGTTTGTACGGATCAGTAATTCTTGGTTTGTTTGGCAGAAAAAACAAGAATTACATAAAGTCGTGCTTTAACCGAATAGAAAGCTAGTAAAAACCTCGGTAAAAATTACAAATCATATGCACAATTTGCCTCTTCTATTTGACGTAACGACCTACGCACTCATGTCGGTTTATATAGACTTCTGAGACTTATTAGTAAAAAATATTCCCATTTACGCACCATCTAGAACTCATGGACAACGTACATTATATAATACAAAGAGTATAGGATAACATTAGCCTCATACAACGACCCTCTATTAACATTGTGTGAACAATTCAATACACATTTCTAATCAGTTGACTTGACTGCGCAGAGCTTTAAAACAAGGAATTTAGATTCATGCGCACTCGGAAATAGGCAATATCAGTTTTAACAAATAGAATAAAGAGATAAGGGTTATAGTCTATGCAGTACCAGACGCATTACTAGTCGTAATATCATATAGTCGGATAGTAAGTATGAGCAACATAAGAGGCTTGCACTCACGACGGGTATGTTGTTAGGTCATGCTAGTCGATGACTGTGCCACGGGACCGCCTCTGTAATAAACGTTTATTCTTCTCTTGTTTCGTTTTCAGTCAACGCCTGCCAGTACCACTGATGGTCTTGGCTATCGGCAACTTATTGATTAACCATAGTTGGATAGTCAGTCTAACGTATGGGGAACTGGCTGACTGACCATACTGGACATGAACCCATCCGTGCTGTTAAATCGTTGACGATTTTACCATGAGGCTTCCAGTAATTCAAGATGTACCGATGAATTCACAAAAAATATCAATACAAACAGGAGTTGAATGGATAATCCTTTATTTAAAATGTCCATGCCGTATAAGGCAATAAAAAGACAGAATAAAACTGACGGAAAAAGTGGTTAATTTTCTATGAACTGCCTACATAGTTTTTGTAATAATTACCTAGATATGCATGTAAAGCAGTATTAACAATACACTACGCTAAAAATTGAAGAGTAAAGAACTTACAAATTAACAATTCTATTCCAAAAATGTTAATCATCACGTAAAAACGGTTATCTGTTGTTATTTCAGGATTTCGTTTAGGTTATGATTCAGTTTCGAAAAGTATTATTCAACAAAGAAGTGGTACTCAAAAAGTATAACATCCTTATTAGTTTTTCCGCTAGACTACCAGCATTGGACTTATCGCAGAATCTGGCGTACGAAAATAAGGTTTAATGAGAAAATTGATATGGTAGAGGTATATAACGACTGTGAGGACGGTTCAAAAATATTTTAAATAGATTCTTGAGTCGGCAGTATTATGAAAAATATCAAAAACTACAGTTTCTCAGACAAATCCTCGAGCAAAAACAAATTTTCAATGAATAAACAATGAAAGTGAAGAATCAATACAAAAGCTTGTACCACTTTACAATAGCTTAGCGAAATTGTGCATAATTACCATATTCGGTGTTAAAATAGTATTGTGTCAGATTCTGCAACAAATCATAACATTCATGTTTGGAAACATGTGCAACGCATTAAATGTCGGAAAATGAACCAACATATTTGACGTTGTATAAATGTAACAGTTTGACACACAGTTTGGCCTAGAAACAGTTTTACAGTATTGGATTATTGAATGCTGGATTTTTGACAAACATATTGCAGCGAACAAGTGATCGGTACGCTGTCCATCTCTGAAACTCGTTGAAAAATTATTTGCTTGCCCTTGTTTGTTGTTTTTTGTACGAAAATAGATAAAAACAGACAGCTTAAGCATGCTAAAATACCTTATTAATGAACATTTGAAACATATCGAGTGTTACTCGCTGTAATTTATATTTTTACTTATAAATAAGCGATTCATTGAACTAATTTGTATCAAAGACATGTCTCATTCCTACAATATTCAATATGTGTTTTTAAAAATATGTTTGATAAGTTACAATCAAACATTCATGAAAAGTCCAACTAGTGCTATTTTTATTTCGTACTTCTTTTGAGGAATTCTTCAGCATAATATATTAAAGTGATGTGAATGTAAACATTTTATAAAAATAATTATCTAAAACAAGCTATCTTACCATTCAGAACTAACAAAATCTTAATCGGTAAGATAAATCCACAACTATTGCAAAAATATAGTGGTGCTATTTTGTGTTGTACCGATTCGAAAATCATCTATCAATTCGATATCAATTTTTTAGATATAGTTTCGTCATTCGATTATAATTAACCAAATCACAGCGAAAGCTGCCTAACGACAGTTTTTTTTTTAATTTACGACATTCGTTAAACTCTCCAAAAATAAAAACTCCCTATGACGAGATGAAACAATTACCCTCAAGTTGACTGAATGTTCTCGATGGCGTGATGCTCATTTTAGTATCTTACAACCCATTACATCGATCATACCATCGTTCACAACAAACAATTCAATGAATGATTATTTTAACCATTACGATCAACATTTATCAATTTAACTACTTTTACAACTTACTTTCCCGTACAAACCTGATCCAGAAAAAACATAACAAACTGCTCCCGTTAACAGCGGGAACGAATTGAACGACGATCATCTTCCAAACGCAAGGATGCGTAACGTAGGTTCGATTAAAAAGTCATAAAACCGACCGAAACCATGCCCAGGCCGCTTTTCACGTGGCCCGGGCGGATGCTCAACATTTTACGACTGTTTGGTACAATGTTGCATTGCACATAAAAAGGTTGTAAAAATCTATGTAAACCCATCGCTACCGATCGCGGTAAAGTTGGCACAACCACTCTACGATTTTACGATCTTTTCCTTGGAAACGTTTCCCCCCCAACAATTATGTCAGGGGTTAGGAAATTTTGGTGAGTTGAACTGATTGTGCCGCGATCGGGGTTAGCTTCGGTCCGAAACACCGAATATACTTTTCCAACCACCGCAACCGGCCGGGAGCGCATGGGAAACGTTTCGTTACACATCATAATTTTCCCCCGAAGCGCAAATGCGCATCGAATCACGCCTGCGCTTTCAGCGTTCGATCCTTGTACGTCCTAAGCCACTCACGCCCCGCTGCTCCCGTTTTGGTTTTAGTTCCAAAAGTTAAACCAAAGCGAAGCAAGTGTCACTGGGAAATGGAATTCAGTGCGACAACTGGAACAACTCATTTTTTTGTTCATTTTAAAACTAAACTAAATCCGTTGCCGCGTGACACAGCTCGAACACAGTGAGTGCCGTTGTGTCAAAAAATGGTGAAATCTTACCCGAACACCCTAAAGTTCAATTTATGATGCGTGAAATGAACGGCGCGTCCTGGCGGTAGAACAGCAAAGGGGTGGGAGGGCAGCAAACATAATTGCTTTCGGACAAATTATGAGACAAGAGAAATAAGAACTTCGACCCGCCTTAAGGATCGACACGCTAGCAAATGCAATAATTCAGATATTCCTTCAATGATAATGCGTAGAGGATAATTGGAAATTTCTATTTAGATTCTGGTTCGGTTTAGAAAATTGGAGCACGTTACTCTTTTCTCTCCAATAGTTTAAAGGAATTTTTGGCAATTATCATTCCTAAAACTAAATGGTACTGAAAACGATCTGATAATCCATAAAATACAAGCAAACATAGTCATTATAAGTTTCCAACCACCGATACATGCGCTTGAGTACCCAAAACTGCCAATAATTATTACCAAAACATCATCCACTTCAACTTCACATTCGAAAATATTTACACAATCCTTTCACGGATTAGAGCAACTGCGTCGATTCATGACACATGGTGGGAAAAACACTCCCACGATCTCCCATTCCCGCCACTAGTTGTTGCGCGTGTAACCCCATCTACAGCAGGGCTTACAAAAGGATTTGATCAGAAGATTGCGCCTGAAACGATCGTCAAATAGACTCTGGAACAACAAAATCCACCTCATCAAGCACAACCAACAGACACAACATCAACAACCCATTTAAGCTCGTTAAGACCCATTTTCCCTCTGCAGTACCGATTTCATGCGAAGGCATTGTGTTGTTTTCGTGAGTAGCGGCAGTTCCCACCGTTTAGGTCACGTTTCGGAAGTGCCAATGCTGCTTAGTACAGCCACAATTCATCTAAGAAATGCACTGCTTCAGGAAGATAAACGCATCCCGGGCACCCCTCCAAGTGTGCTCGACAAAAAGCAAGGATCGTTGATGATTATTCGAGGTGACAGCGTTGCAAGATCTGTGCTCGGTAAGTGGTTTTTAAGTTCACACTTCTCAAATTAGCTTTCCTCCCTTCTCGATTTTCGGATGCGTTACGTCGGCTTGTCGTACGCGCTGGAGAGATGGATGGAGTCTTATTTACAAAACATCACGACAATGTGTTTATAAACTAATTTGATGAATCTGTTCTCGGAAAATGAAAAGAAAGGAAGGAAGGAAGCGCTCAACGAACCCGGATTTAGCCCCTATATCGGTTGTTCCGGAGTGGTGGTTGCTTTACGGGCGGATTCTAAATTTATGACCTGCGTTCGAGCGTCTAATCGGCTCATTTCGTGGATGAGTTGAAGGACGTTTGGAATGATGGAGTGGCTTTGCCAGCGCAACCGGTGCAATTTGTCAGCGGTTGTAATTTCCACGCCGGTTTTCACATGTGGTTAAGCTTGAATTGGAGTATGATCGAAGCGAAAGTTAAGTGCATCATTTTTATGTTATTGCAACAGTGTATTATCTATTATAAGATAAATAACAGATAGAAACAGGTAATGCGTCGAATTATTACTGAACCAATATATATAAACAACTCGCACGATTTAACAACATGCCCGTCATGAGTTGGTAATGGGTAATGAACCGTGCCTCCATACACAGGACTGATTATTCTGCTACGGTCCAACAATAAGTCACTGAATGCCAAGCCCACTAGTGGTAAAGGCAGGCCTTGGTCGACAACGGTCGTTATGTTAAAAATAAGAAGAAGAAGAAGAAGAAGAAGAATACATATAGCTTAAAAAATTGGGATCTGTTTTAGTACCGGTAGGTTAGAGGATATTACAGGATCTATGTCCCGTCCCCATGGACTAGTTCCAGAACCGATATGGGTTTAGACTCTAAACTTTAGAGTATGCTCTGGTATGGGTTCGGGATCTATTCCAGGACCGATACGGCTTTGGAAGCAGTGCTAGAACCAGTAAAGAATCAAGATCAATTCCAGTCCCATTATAGGATCGGGATCAAATCCACGACCGTTATGTTGTCAGAATCAGTTATTTCATTTCATTTATTTTAATGCAATATGTACCATCAATATAGGACCGGCAAAGGCATCAGTTCCAGTGTACCAATGAAGGTTATGACTAATTCTAACACCTGTATCGGATTGGCGTGAATTCCAGCATCATTATATCTAGAAAATTTCAGATTCGACATACGTTCGGGATCATTCGAACAATCGGTATGGGTTCTGAATCAGTTTCTCTTAATCAGTCCCTAAGAAGTCACCAGGAATTAGCGTTGTCTTTTCGAAAATTATTTGCACACATCCTAAAGTTATAAAATTTCTCGAAATTATCCTGCTTATCCCAGTAATCAGGCCAAATAAACTAGTAGCTTAAAAAAACGTAAGATGTTTAAAGTCGTAAGGATAAAAAATCGTATTTTTTTAAACAGTTGTCAAATAAATAAAATACCAATTGATCATCAAGCTAATGTGATCGTATCATACCTGTTATATATTTAATGCTTACGATATGCTTTACAGCATTGATAAAGTATTCTTGGATATTGGATAAATAGCGTTTAAACCACTATGATGTTTTTTTTTCTTACATTCTTTGCTAGCGTTGTTTCATCGTACCACAAAACGCACGAAGCAGCAAACAGTACATCCAAAAACCTCCAACATGCTTGAAGAAAAATCAATTTTCATTCATGTTCGCGAGGTATGGGGTAAAATCGTGTGTTTATTTTTATGATATGCTGTCTTTACCGAGCTGTCTTTGTGTAACCCGCGCATCCCTCCGCGTGCCTTGTCAGACACCAAAGTATGAAGATCATTGTGATTTATAGACGATCACTTACGCACTTGCCACAGCGGTTACGGGTTCTTCAGTCGTTCGTGTCGCCCGGGTTCACGGCATTGCTCCTGGTGGGGTACTTTCGGCATCGTTATGCACTTTGAAGCGTCGAGGCATCCTTTGGTGGATCGGTACGGTATCATCGATGCGCCCCATCGTTTTACACTTGCTGCACCATACTTCCCCATCCTCGCTGGTTGAGTTATGGCAAATGATGTGGCAAATTGTACGGTGTGTTTTTTCCACTGTGGACAAATGGGCCTGCGCTTTCTAAATCGAATTGAGTTCAAATGCGCAGATATAGTGAATAGTGAGGGGGAAAACAGACGATCGTTCCAAAATCCGATCTTATTGAAAAATCCCATCATCAGACACAAAGCGTACGATCGCTGACAGGTTTTGGCATGTTTGTTTTACTTGTGACACGTGATGAGAGCTGATCGACCAATTTAATTTCATGTCGCGGGCCGACACCAGATGGTTTAATTTGCTTAAACTTGTTCCTCTTTTGATGGATTGTTATTGGATGAGTTTTCATCCGCCAAGAAATGCCTTTTTCCCATGACCTTGGCCAGCATAACGTTGGAACGATCGTGAGTGTGCATTGAGTGAAATAGTTTAATGTTTGAAGAAGTATTTAATTTATGGTTTTTTGCTGGTTTGTTTGTTTTTATTGTCAACTCAATTTTGGTATCGGTAAAAACTTTGTTTTATATTTTGCTTATCGGCTTTCCCACAGAAATCTATTGGAATTATTGCAAAGTTTGGAAAGAGCGTGTTATATTTCAAGCGTGTCAAAGATGGACACAATTTTACAGAGCATATTAATTATTTCATTCCCATATTTACTGATTCACAATGATCAATTTCGTTATCTTTAGTAACGAAGTATTAATCATTTGATTAAAAGTTCATTTGTCATGAAATTTTATAAATAGGATTGTAAGATCCCCGTAGTAGATTAGCCACTTTCGGGATTCTTTTCATTCAGCTAGGCAAGCTGATCACTGTCCAAGATCCTGCTTTCAAGTGGAAAGCGACAGGTTTCAGTATTTTTGAACACCAATGTTTGTAACGCTGGTCCGGTGATAAAGCCATCAACTAAATCCACGACTCGTTGCGCTAAAGAAGAAGAAGGAGACAAATGTTTGAACCTATAATAGCACTTCTATAATAGCATTGAGTGATGATAATCCAAATGATATCCTACATGATATAATTATTTATGAAACTTATGCTACTGATTCCTTCCACGTAAAAAATGGTAGCTCTAAATTCTATAAATGCAATTAAGTAATATTAAGACTTTATATCTACAGGTTGTCCTCGAGATACGATATAAATGCGGACCAAGAAGCAACCCCGTACACATAAATCAAATTTCGTGGTTTTCAGTGAACATATAGTAAATTTGCTAGAAATTTTACCGATGTCGTGGATTTTGCCACTTAAATAATTACACTTAGATATACAGGAAATAGGTTCCAAACATATAATAAGCTGATCATCAACTCCATTAACCAAAAGCCCAACAATATAACATTCTCGACAAAATTAACAACTTTTTGGACGTAATATTGTTTGTACATGCAATTTTATCTTTTTTCCCGCTCTACAGAGTCGTCAACAACTTGAACATAATTTATGTTAAAATAAATATTTTAATGCATTTGGAATCACTAAACAGAGCGTAAAAACTGCTCAAGTATTGATTTCCTCATAAACCGCGTGTTTTCTCGAGTAGCATTGGATTTTATTTTTAATAAACATACTGTCAGGACACGCATCCTTATTGGGCGAAAGTCATCAAAATACCGTGCACATGCATAGCTCATAAAAAATGCATAAAATTGGAGCCACTAAATATTGCCCCACCAATGCACGGTGTGGGCTGGCGTGGTTTTGTATGTGTGGGCTTATTAATATTTCGCCTGTGTCGCCGCGAGTTTATTTCGTTTCCCTTTTAACGGTTTGTTTGGGAAAACCACGTGATACCGATGAAACATGATTACTACCGAAATTTCTGACACCTCGCACTGACGCGCCGCTAATTCTCCTTAGTGTCCAAATTTATGGGTGCCTGCCTCCTTTCGGCGGGTTGCTGGTGTTAAATGTAAACAAATTGGTACCTCCCCCCTCGACAAACGATCGAGTCGGGAGCCCGTCGCAAAACCGAAAACTGGTGTATAGTTCTTCCTCCGCCACCATGAGTACCCCATGTAGGCGACGGTGATAAACTCTCGATTTTGATTGTCATCAACACGCTTCTCGGAGGAACGTGAACGAAATCGAAGAGAAAAAGGCGTACACACACACGCTCGCCGTCTACCATCTGGTGGGTAGGTAAAGGATAGGAGCGACGGAGCCACGGGATGCAAATGTGCATTTGAGAGTGCATACGAGAGTGCAACACACTCAAAGACACCCGTTGGCGTCATCCTCCGGGGGCCACTTTAATTGCCTTCAGATGCTCCCAAACTGGGAAGGCCGCCACGAAGGCAAAAACAGAACCTCAAGGGGAAAAGGGGAAAACAGAAATCCACCACCAAATGGGAAGGAATCGCTTCCTCAGGGACATCGACACGGGACACGCGATCGAAGGGGTGCAGTTTGCAAAGCGTCGCAACGACTCGCAGCGCCTACCTCAGCCTGAGTGACTCAGAGGGAAATGAGCGAGACGAATACATACATACCCGGAGTAGCGATATTCACCCGCTATCGGAGGGAAAACGGTTCATTATGTTGATGACCTTTTGCACCACACTCGACCTCTCCTAGTCCGCTGCCGATGGGTTGGCGATGGCTTCTGGGCGTTCTGCTCTTTGCTGCAGCAAGTGCAACTGTGACACGATCCTGTGGAAAAAGCAAAGGGACAGAAAGAGAGACATTTTACTCGATCGCATGCGTCGCACCAGCGTACTGCACCGCCGTTGCATGCATGGCACATGTACGTTGCACTCTCGCTAGCCTTACCCAGCATCTCGCCGGGTCGTCGCCGCTCTTCGCCACCGCCGCTCTTCGCCACCGCCACTCTTGGTGGATGAGTCCCAAATCCGCTTTGCTTTGTTAGCAGCACATCTGGCAGCACGATCTGGTACGGAGGACCGCGCACACTGTATCGTCTTGCAGGAGTCACACCTCTGCCACTACCCTACGCGCCCGAATACTCCACACCATCCTGAACACGAAGGGAAACCGCAACACGATGACGACGGAGACGCAAAGTCCTCGACGCACTCCGTTTGTTGGTTGCTACAAAAACAATATTTATGATATTGTTTATACCGCTGACGAGTTTTTTTTTCGTTCTTCTTGTTTGCAGCGTTCACTCATCTCTGTCCTTTCTCAAACACGCGGCTCGCGTCCTTTCCTACGTGCTTCTTTGTCTCTCCTCTACCACTGCTCGGGAGGGAAACTGTTACGCCAGTAGCTGTTGATGAGTGTTTCCCAACTTGCCGGCATTCAGGCTGCACGAGCTCGGTACAACACAGCAGGCTGAATTGTGCAATTTCTGGTTTCCTTAGTGATGAACGACCTGACCACCATTAGCACATGGCAAACGTAGATTAAGTAAGCCATTTAGAGACGAATAGAGTTTTATGCATATTTAATGAATGGAAAATGTGTATAATTATTCCAAATTATCTAAGAATTGTTCTTTTTTTTATATACACTTTTTCACTACCCGTGATATCACTTTGACGAACTATCCTTAAACTTACAATAAACTATCTGCAACACGATCTACTTGATCAATCGCATTGCACTGAATCATAGAAATGAAAAAAAAATCCCACCGTGAAAAAAAAACAAAGCAAACCACGACCTACCAAAGAAGAAGGTAAAGCAAATGACATCGTGATCGGGCAGGACTGGGTGGACCCAATGTGTTGTGTGGCAGCATTGTTCATTGCGCGGGGTTAAAAAATCAAACGTCCTATGCTCGTACCTATTACTATTTATAGAAGAACCGCGCGCATTTCGAACCTGGGGGACATTTGAACCTGCGCTCCCTTCTCCCTTCGGCTTTCCAGCTTCTCGCACACTCCATCTAAAACTCTTTTTTTGTGGTTGTTTCTGTTTCATGTCGAGTTTCTGTGCCCCGTGATCGTGCCACCGGGTTGAACCGCTTTAGCCTCTGCGTGTGTAGATCGATTGTCCGCCCGTCCTCACACTTTTTTCACATCCTCGTGATCGGTATTCCACTTCGTGCAATGTGTTTGGATGTTGTTTTTTTATTTTTTTGTTTTGTTTTTGGTATTCCACCAAACTATCCAAACTCAATCATTTTTTACGGTTCATGTCATAAGCGGAGACACTTCACCTAGATAAACGGTGCCTGCTCCCGGTGTAGAATAGGACGAGTAGCGGACGGGCAACAACTGGTAGAACCACACATTTGCTACTAATGTTTTTGTTTTCTTTTTTCAACCCCTTCTGGTTACGCTGTGTTACGGCTTAATGCTGGGCACAAGAGAAATGGTTCAATCATGGTGCGAGCTGCCAGCTTCCTTTCTTTACTGCCTTTTTCCCATTTTCTTATGCTGTACTTATGCCCCCGCGTTCCCGACATTAGCGCGACCCGTCAATCGAGGAAAAGCCTATGCAATCATGCTGACACGCTCAGTGTGCTTGCGTTGATGTGCACTTGCGTCGTAAATTTAAGATTTTTAATGAGTTCCAAGCCCCACCGGATCGCTATTAAAGTGTGAAGGATGGACCAAAGCAGTTGGGAGTTCCATATATTCTATATAAAAAAAGAAGAACAAAAAATACAAGATGCAATCGAAAGCGATCGTCTGTAAAATCCTAGGCTCCCCAGGGTGAGAGCACTGCTCTCTCGAAACTGAAAGAGTTACAACGATCCGGGACAGTGTAGCCTCATTACCATGACACGGATATAACGCTGGGCTAATGTGTCTAATGCTTGGGTTAATGTGTCCTCGCGATCATTCGAGTACCAAGTACATTAACAGAAGGTAGAGACGGCCTTCCACCACTTACACTAAAGATCGTCGCAACTACAACCAAGGCAACACATATGGTGTTCGTTAGTGACCTGGGAGCCAGGAGGCGCACAGCGAGACCGAGTGAGGCGTTTATGGTTTGGTTCAGGAAGGATGTTCGCTTTCCCAAGATGCTTCATTTTATTGGTACGCACCAAAGTGCGCTTTTAAGGATCCCGTTATTTGATGGCTTGCTCGTCGTGATGAAAACTGTCATGTGATTCGTCCTAAATGTATGGACGACTTCGTGTCACGATGATCTATTCCAGTCGGTAGTTTATTTGGGCCGTTGTGTTATTTCGGTGTCGTCTTTCCAAGCAGCAACCTGATACATGTCAGCGTCAGGAGTCCTGGTAGGTTTGTATTATCCTTGCGAGAGGGTAGCAGCATCCTTCAGTCCACAAATAAGGTGCTGAGATGAAACTAAATACATTTAATCGTTTTTATTGATTTTACATCGATAACGCTACATTCCACCTAAACAATTGTCTTTCCAATGTCTTTTATATAAAAAAAATCGATACTACCTAAAATCAAACTAACGTTGTCTTTGTTTTGCGTAGCAAAATGTATACATGGCTTGGTAAGGAAAAAAATAAATCTTTTGCATTTAAGCATAACTCATTAATACTAACATCTCCGTTAACATGATGTGCTGCAGTTTTTTGTACAGTGTTTTGTCCTGCCACTTAATGCCAAAAATCACATTTGCTTCAAATGAACGTCACATGTGAGAAAGTGTTTTGTCGAATTGTTCTAAAAATACTTAAAACGGTGAAATAAAAGTAGTCAAAATTTCGCTTATATGATAACTAAAAATCTATGATAACCTAAGCTTTCACACAAAAAGAGTCAGAGGAAAACAACATCTTTGGAAATGTCTTTAGAGTGTATATCAGAGTTTACAACAAACATATAACAAAGATGGAAGATCGTTTTAAGATCATCAGATCAAACGAATGTAACCTATTTCCTCTATCAAATCTGACACCTACGATAACAAGGACACCTAGGGAACAGTGTTCCTATTAAGCACTATTCTATCTAAGCAGACAAATTGCACAAACTTGGTATGCTTGGAAGTACTCTTCAAGAATGGTGAGTTGCTGGAAGATCTTGTATTGCGAAATAGCACTCCTATTAATCTACAGCGTCTATGTATGTACCGCTAATTCTGTGTAATTAATCCTATGAAAATAATCTCTGTCTTTAATAATAATCTTTACCTCACTTCTCCTAACTAATCAAACCACTGCTCCGAAATAGTCGAAGTCAGTTGCAAACGCTAGTGTTTTCTCACCGTTACAGTCGGACTCGTTCATCATGCGACATCCCGCGGTAGATACTTCCAGCATGGTACATTCATCGTTTGAATAGGTTGCTTCATTTTCAAACGAAAGTCCCAAATTTTCCATCAAATAGCGATTACTTTCGATTCCCCCCGCGTTGCTGTCCGGGCCGGCACCGCCGGTAGGTTGTTGCTGCAGGATTTTCATCAAACAGTTAGACATGTCGTTAAAGTCGTCCATAGTGGTACGCGGCCCCGATAGTACATTCGTACCATCAACGCCAGGCAGCTCTTCCTGCACCAAATTCGAAGGCTTATCGAACACATCGTCGAGCTCATCCAAATTGGACGTCGTTTCTTTATAGGATTCCAGCTGGAACGTGTCCAGGCTCGACATGATCGGTTCGGAGAATCGCCTCGCTGCGGGAATGTCTTGCGTTTTCCTGCGCACCGGGACGTCCGCCGGGCGGTTGCCATGGTTTTTGACGTGTTTGCGCAAGCTGGATGGGTCGGTGTAGCGCTTATTGCACCCGGGCAGCTGACATGCGTACGGTTTCTGTAGACAAAGCGAGTGAGATAGGGTGCATATTAGATCGCTGATGGTGGTTGGTTTCCCGCCGAAATGCCTTACCGTATCGTAATGTGTGCGCTGATGCTTTGCCCGATCGGAACTGTTGCTGAACGCTTTGGCGCAGCCTTGGAACTGGCAGTTGTACGGCCGTTCGCCGGTATGCGATCGTTGATGGATTTTCAGATTTTCCAGCCGAGAGAAAGCCTTCTTACAAGTGGGGAACTGGAATGGCGCAGGAAAACAACAAAGAAAAAAGGAAACTAATGAATTTGTGAGCATCAACACAGCAGGATTAGTGTCTCCAAAGAAGGGGGAAAGTAAATAACACATGCAGCAAAAACCATAACCCGGACAACAAGCCCGCACTGCCGCTGGCTTGCTTGGTGCGCGCGCGAATCGTGCAGAAACTATGCGCGCTCCCCGCCAGCTTATTACACCCGTGTGGCCCGAACCGTCAACAGATGTTTTCACAACAATCGTACACCATCGTGCAAGCGGTTCTGAAAAGAGCCTGCACGCAGCATTACTTTCTCTGTTCCTTTCCCTGCTGTTTCCCTGCCCTCTACCCACTTACCGGACATTTGTTGGGCTTTTCTCCGCTGTGCACGCGCATATGGATCAGCAGCTTGTAGCGGGCATTGAACGGTCGATGCTGGCGCGGACACTCCAACCACTGGCAACCGAACACTTCACCACGCTTCGGTTCCACGTGCTGCTTCTCGATGTGTGACACCAGCTGCTGCTGGTCAGCGAACTCCATATTGCAACCGCTCCAGAGGCATACGCGCGGCGAGCTGGACGACACGCAGGATTCATCTACGTCCGCCGGCTCATCAATCATATCCAGCGGTTCCTGTTTGGCCACAAGCAGCCCCATTTGGTTACAATCCGGCGAGAGGTTTCCGGACGTGACGCTGCTGGCGCTGTTTCGCCAGATGTCCTTAAACTCACGGTTCGGTTTGTCGGCGCCCTGGATCGGTTTGTAATAGTTGTCAGCCGAATAGCTGTACGAATCTTGCGTCGCAAGATCCGAGTCTCCAGGTTGGGCGACCGGGTTGCAGCAACTATCGCCCGCCTTGGTGGTGTTGCTGTACTGCTCCAAGAACGATGTATCCAGGAACTCCATAATGTAGTTCATCGATGGCTCCACGCCGGTTGGGTTGTTTTGGGCTTTGGACCCAGCATGGCCACACTGTTCAAACTGGCCACTGATCGTACCACCGAAGGCACTGTGTATCGAGGGCAGTACTGTGGCGGTACTGCTTTTCGGTGGAGTCGTCGGTGTGATCGTATCGGGTCGTCCCATTCCCGTCCCTAACTCTCCATTGGTTCGCTTTGGTGAGGAGCTACCAACGGCAACGCCGCCGCCACTACCATTTAGATTCATCAGGTTCAGCGTAAATCCATTGTCTATCCAAGAGTCTCCAGCGAATGGAGAGGAACAGGGTGACTGATTCTTCGACTGACAATTCGCTTCATTGTAGTTGTAGTAATCCGTGGTGGTGGTGCAACTGCTAGCGCAGCTTATCAAACTTTGGCACGTCAGTGGCGTGCTTGAAATGGTTGCCGCTGGTGACAGCATTATGCTTGACGTGGACTGCAGCTTTTCGATGTACTCCGGGTCAAACTTGAAGAACAGGTCGTCCGTTTTGGAAGGGTTTGTGTAGAGGCAGCTCCCCATCTGCTTGAACGTGTCCTGCTGCTGCTGCTGCTGCTGTGGAAACTGATGAAACTGCGTGCTTTCCGGCGGGAAATTGCACTCCCCAGCGGAACCGGCATATCCCACCACGGGCGGAGCGGATATCGGTGTATAGCTATGGTGCAGTGCATGTTGACCACAATCGGCACCGTACGATGGATTGTGGGATTGTTCAGCTTTGCCCTCGTTCATGCCACAACTAAGCGCACTGTAGCAAACGTCCATAGTGGTATCATCCGGCAGACAAAAGCCATGCTTCAGATCGAACGATTTTAAACTGCTTGCGCACAGATCGACCGAGCCGGCCAAACCCGTGGAAGGAGTTGTTGGTGTTAACAGTGCCATCCTGAATCACGAAGATATTTATTGCACAAAATAAACACACACACGGGAAGACAGTCTAGCTAATACGAAAGCATTGAAAAGCACTGGAAAATTCACTGCACAGACAATAATGTCCTTAAAAACACAAACTCTATACACTCGCAGACAATTATTCACTCGATCACGATCGACACCAACTGCACACTTCCGTAAATAACTTCGACGATGAGCAATGGGAAAATACGTCCGACCCGGTCGATCGTTCGGCGGTTAGTGATTCCAAACCGGGATCTTCGCAGCATCGCCGCGAGTCACCACGATTGCGAGCACGATACACGCACACGCGTTTTCCCTTTTCTGCTCCTTCTTCTCGATCGTTACGGCGAAGATTTTCCGAACTTCTGCCATGTGTGCGTGTTCAGCTTCATGATCATCATCGAGCGTATGTGATGCAGGATCGTACTCGGTCGCGCAGCTCCGTGGAATGATGTGCATGATCCTCGTCGATCCCGCACATCTTCCGCTCGTTCGTCCCACTTGCCGCCAATCTTACTGTTTAACGCGAGCAGTAACAAACAACAAATTATACGACTGTGACATCTACTCGCTGCGTGCAGTGGCTTCTCCCTCCGCTTGTCACGTTCCATTTAATCCTGCTCTTTTTCATCGCTTCTCTGGTTCGCCGGCCACAGGGAAACCCGAACACCCAGAGCAAAGCAGAACGGGGAAAGGTTAGGTCAGGTTAAGCTACTGGAAAAACTAAAACCCGCAGCGAGGACGTAGGGGTCTCGGCAGGAAGACCCAGTGAGGTGTGATTGTTTTTACTTATATTTTTTAAACCCCGCGGCAATGCTGTTTTACCAAATGCAATGCAAAACGATCATGGCCCAATTGCACAGCCCTTAGCATACGGTTTGCATGCATTTTCTTGTTTTTGCAAACATATTCTGGCCTGCGTTTTTTGTCGCAATTTGTCTTACCCATTCCTTTTCTGTGGTATATACAGTGCCAACGTGCATAACTACCAGAGCACTGCTGAAGTTGGGAAGGAGGCAAAGCAATGAAATGAAACTAAATGCAATCCCCTTACTAATGTGATGGAGTGAAAGCGGGTGAAAGTGACAAGAATTTGATATGCAAGTCGTGCTAGGATGGATATCCCTTTTCTGTGATCGCAGCTATTTTCTTTTTTTTGTGTGTGTGTTGGTTGTGCTGCTTCTTTCACTGTTTTGTTTCTGCCCCACTGTAGGGAGTCGCGGCGCTGGTGCTACGCAGTCTGCCACTTATTTATTATTTCGAGCGCTTACGAGTCACTTGTTATGATGTGCTATGATTATGTGTCGCTTTCTTGTGCGTGTGTGTGTACTCTACTTCTTTCCCTAGAACGCATTAGAAGGAACTCTCTTCTTTCTCGACCGATCTTTACCACCCGGTGTGGTTGCTTATAGAGCAAAAAAGAAGTATGAAGAAATTCTTAAATAAGAAATGTGGTGCGAGAGATTGAACAGAACAGAACAGCTCAGTAGAATTAGTCGCCTGTTAAGAATCTGGGGCAGTATGTTTTTTGTGATACAAATGGTCCGCAAAAATTTACACAGAGAAAGGTTTAGCCGTACGCATTCTTTCATTTTTTGTTATTGCTAAAAGGTTAAAATTTATACAAAACAAAGCTTGAATAGAGAAAATGTAGTAAAACTTATTTTAGTTCTATAGCACCTTCTTCTTCGTTCGGCTTCTTCACCTTCCTAATACAAACAACTAGTGCGTAAATGTGTTAATAAAAATTCACTAACTCGTGGTAAACATCCTCATTATTGTGGGATTAAAGGCAGTTGTTAAAAAAATATAAAATTCGAAATGCAGCGTGTGTGTAGTAGCCTTCGGGGTCTCATAAATCGGTTACATCCATCAGCAAACGGGTCCGTCGGGCCGCACCATCTGTGCCGTCCTGGCCCCGGCCAACCAGCTCTGATTCGACAATAATTTTCGATTTCCGGTTGCGCCGTTTCATCTTCGCCAAAATGTCATACATCTCCTTCAGGCCGGGATTGCGAGCGACCATCTGGTTGTAGTCCTGCTCACTATCTCTAATACTGTCACTGGTACCGGTTGTCTCGTCGCCGGCGGAATGGTTGGGTAGGTTGGGACGCCGTCGCCTTAACGTCACCTTTCCACTTTTGATGTCAGCAATCACCGAATCTAGACCTGGTGGCAAACGGTAGAAGAAAGGAGGTGGAAACGGGAGGGGGGAGGAATGGGAAAATGAAAACATACGGAAAACAATTCAATCAACGGAACATAATTGCTGGACGATTACATTCGGCAAGAAATTTGGCCAACGGAAGCGCAAGCAATATCGCTACAAATGGAATCCAGTGTTGCAAGCTGTGCAGCAGTCGGAACAAGGTAAAGATAACACCCGGGCCGAGACCGTTTACAGGGGAGCAGAAGATTGTTTTCAGTTTAGTACCATAACCACATTGAAATGCTACAGGAGTTAGTAAATAGCTGTAGAATTTTACATAAATAATAAAAGTGTAAACACAATTCCCTGCAGTGTCTCCACTGCCATCATCTATAGTCGCCAGTTCATTCGAGGTCATTTTTGATACCCAAATAAAAATGAACACCACCCATTTCGAAAAGGACACCCATTTCGTGTCAGGAAAAGTGTACGAGCGAACCAAATGACACACAGGTATGATTCGTGTACCAAGCAAACAACAATAACCTACAGTCCGGTTCGAGCTTCCGAACGCTAACGACGGTTTCTTCCCCTTACGCAGTGGGAAGTTGTACGCGGCAATTATATCGCGCAACAGGTGTTGTTGGGTGGATGGGAAAATCGTTGAATTACCGCTCCGTTTTCGTGCAGTGTGTTTTAAAAGCCACCCCGCGTGGGCCAAGTGGTGGATCAAAGTTAAAATGTAAAACCACAGCGAGTTAATTTAATAATTGTGTCCTGGTAAAAACTGTGTTGCAAAAAAGCACCTTTCAAAGCAGTATAAAGCATCGTCTATCTATTAATACCCAGTGATCTAATAGGTAACGGTAAAAGAATGACTAAGGTCAAAGGGAACTTTTCACAACAAATTGCTTATCAGTGATAAAACACAGCCTTCGCAGCAAACAAATGGGTAAAATACTAATATTCTGCATCATTTGTGAACCACATTTTGCCAATAATGCTCAAACTGATGACGGGTTCCAGTTTAAAGTGTCTCTTCACGTCCACTTCCGGTCTGGATTCTAGTCTGCCCGCTCATGTCCGTACAGGAGAAAATACCAACGGTGTCCCGCGCGGCTTGTCGCTCGGATGTTGTTCCTTTTTTATCATAAAACATACGACCTTTGGCATCGTTACGTGAAGTACCGAGGAAGCTTTGATGATGGCTACCAAAGTCCTGACCTTTGCGTTCGGAATGGATGTGTCATCAATACGGCAATATCGTACGGCAGCACGCGACCATATTAACCATCGACTGATGTGCTTGGAGTGCGCTTCTGTGCTCTTTAAAGCGCTTCTGGAAAATATTATATTAGCAGAACGAACTCGCCACTACGCCTACGCGTCCCTGGCGGCAGGATAGTGGCTGCCGTTCTTACTACGGCGATGGGAGAAAGGCACGAACATCCCAAAGGAGGCCAGTCGCTACGTTGTGCCAGATACAGCCGATCGGTTACCTTTCGTGCATTATCGAACGAGGGGAGAAAAGCGTCCTCTTGCTCCTGCTGCTCCGGGTTGTCTAGCCGCCGCCGTAGCCGCCGAGAGCACACACAACACAGAAGCTTCCCCGAACGGCTGTGTAATTGAATGGGTTTGCTTTACAAATATGATTATAGACCAATTTGCAAATCGAATGGCTTTTTGTTGTGAAACAATACTAGAGAGGCTCCTTGTTGTAAAGTTTAAATGCACTGATAAGCAACGTTAGGAGAAGTTCGATAGAAATTTTGTTATAGCACAGCGACTACATAGGTAATCCAACAGCACAATGAATCCATAATAATTTGCCATTCCACTGTTCCTGTTTCATGACAACGTAGCCAACCACCACCCTTCCAACAGGATGCAAATAAAAAAAAAAAACAAGAAGCTTTCCACAACTCATCCCGATACAAAACGATGGTCGTAGCGGAAACGACCGTTGCGAAACGATGATACACAGCATCGAAGGGAGGGCGAAAAGGGACAACAAGGAGGGTTCGGAGTTCATGCTGAGTGGAACTCAGCAAACAACTTGTCGTGGTTTGGCTTTTACCGTGTCCTTTATGCGCCCCTGCGTCTTTCTGCGGCATCCCACTCGTTACCAATCCATCCGGTTTATTGTCCTCGCGTACTACTGCTGCGGTGCGGTTATAGGGGAACGCTCATCGGCTGTACCGAAGGATGGTGGCTAGATTCAATATACTGGTAGTTGGTCTAGTGAGATAAATTTTACTATGTGCGGATGGGCGATTGGGCTGGCGGGTAGTGGAAAAAATCCGACCGAACACACACACACCGTACGGAAAACTCTATCAGCCTTCAAAATGTAACGTTTTATCAGCTCACATGGATAGTGAAATGTGTGTTACACGTGGGTTACATCTTACCACCCGACAACTACTACACCCCCATCTGCATGGCAGGGATTGTGAAAGCAAGGACAATACCAAAAAGTACAAAAAGGACAAACAAGGAAACATGGAAAAGCAGCGTTGCCATCTACCCGGCCATACCCAATGGCCAGTGGTAGCAGCAGCGGACGCCAAAACAACCAAACTGCGTATGTATTGGGTACTCCTCGATCGATAAAACCTACCTGTTGCCGGGTGCTGGCTATTTACATTCGTTATTGCCACGTGATTTAATTTCTGCTGCGAAATCGCCTCGCTTAAGCCAAGCGCCCGGTCGCAGCCTTCAGCCGTCCCGGTGGAGGTTAGGTGCTTGCTGTTAGCGAAATTGTTAGCTGGTAGCGGTGGTGCCGGTGGCGGCGGTGGTGGTGGTGGTGGCGGTGGTGGTGGTGGAAGGGAAGGTGGTTGTGCAGGTACATTGGTTGCGACGTGTGAGAGACGGGAAGAGGTCCCGGCCGGGGAACCTTCAGTCAGACTGCACTGGCCTAGCAGCGACACCAGCGGATCGTCACTGTCCAGAACTTCGGAAATTCCAACGATGTTCGTGGAGCCCGGCCTGGCAGAACTTTGCCACTCTCGCAGCCGGCTGATACGGAGCTGCTGTCGTAGCGCTAGCACCTCGCCCTCGGCCCGTTCGGCCCGCTGCAGCGCTTCGTCCAGCTGCTGCCGCAACCCCTCGACCTCCAGCTCAAGGGCAACGATCTGATCGTTCGTCTTGCGCTCGTGCTCTTCGCTCATGAGACTTTTCTGCAGGCCGGACATGGAAGTAGGTAATCGCCAGATAAGTATCGCCAAGCGAGCGAAATGCCTTTCCGGGTAAACGCACACACACACACACATGCACAACAACCACACTGAGAAACTATGCAGTGACCTCCGGGAACGATGAACGCAAGGAATTTTCGTATAAACATTTTTAAATCGTTCTCTCTAAACTCTATTGGCCAAAAGTCATATTGGAATAGTGAAGGAAAATTTCGAGTAAAGTTTTTTTTTTTAATTTTGAAGATGCAAAGTTTGCGCTTCTCATAAGTGGGTTGTTTGAATTTATGGACAAATTAGTAAATTTTACAGGCGAGTAGCTGAATTAAGCTATTAGACAAAGTACATCAATCTCTTTCAAATCCAATCACCGATTTTTGTTTGGTTTTAAATTTACAATCAATAATAATAAGCTACAAGCCGTACAGCACGGTTATAATACAGGCTGTCTGTCTTATTGAAAGTTGGAAAGCATTTACTCACATATTCGATGAACTGTGCTTCGTATGTTTTCCTCTGCAGCTCAATTTCGGAGCGCATCTTTTGGATCTCTTCGTTTGTGCTTGTTTTCGAATCGACAGAATCGCGATTTTGACGCACCAAGTGGTCCCGTTCGCGTTGCACCTGAATGAACGAGTTTTCCAGCCTATAATAGACGACGAACAACCATCATCATTACTGCCGCATCAAACATCAAACATTACTGGACAAATACCGCATACCTTTTACTAGTATCGATTGATTCCAGCATGTTTCGTGACATTAGCCGGGCCACCTTGTTTAGTTCCGCATTTTCCTCTCGCAGTTTCCGATTGGTTTCCTCGTACTGTTGCTTCTAATGAGGGAGAAAGATAGTACGCAGAAAAATAGTTTAATCAATGACGGCTTGCTTGGATGCTACTCCCAACACTGCGTTCAAAATGCGTACATTTTCCAACAGTTCCGAGATTTTTTCATTCGCCTCGTACAGCTGTAGCTCCACGTTGTTCAGGTAGGACTTGAGCTTTTCCATTTCATTCAGCAAACTGTCCACCTCGGTACCCTTTCCGCTCGGCTCAGTTCCGACCGTGGTTCCGGTTGCACCTGACCCCGAATCCCGTGTACGAGTCGGCAAAGCATCTGGCCCCTCGTCATCGCTCTCTACCGCGTCTACGGTGACACCTTCCTCGCCGGGCGCTGGTGTAGGAATGATTTCGGATAGCTTACGTCTTAGGCGCCGGTTTTTCTCCGTAAAGTCCGTTAGTACACGCTGCGAGTTTTCCAGATCTCCAACGAGCTGCTTTACATTGTAGTTGAGCTGTTCGTTCGATGTTTCAAGCTGGGCGTTGCGTTTGGTCACTGGGAAAAAAAGAATGCAACGTTAACTTTGGATTGTTTTGTGCTAAAGCAAAGTTAAAACACTTACAATGTTCGCACTTTTCCATCAGACGGTTGTGGCTTTCCTTTAGTTGAACGTACTCGGACGGCGTGCTGACCGTTGTGCCGCTTCCTGCACCCGCAACACCAACGCCACTGGGCGATGAATCCGCCTGTACGAATGAACCGAGCATGCTGCGCGTGAACGAAGGTTCATCGTCGTTTATCGACACCGAAGCCGAACCGACGTTCGACGATGAGTTTGAAGATGAACCACCGCCACCGGCAATGTACAGGTGGAGCGATGTTTTTCGTTTCGGTATCGGAATGCTGCTACGTCTTGAAGGGGATGTTTGCGAGATGTCCATTTTTACGGGGGTGCTATGCGAAGCAAGTATTCAATGTCCAGTTCAAAGAAAAAAGAGGTCCCCGCTGCGCTTGATCTAGGCGAAACGTCTTCAAAACACCTGCAGTGATGGAAATTAAAGCCAACCAGTTAGGCATCAGTAAATCTCATAGTTTTTTTCTAATTGCTTTAACGTTTTTTTACACACTGATAAGAACAAACAACAACGAGCAAACAGAGGTATATGCTTGCTGATAAAATTGAACAAAGAGACTATTTTAAGAATTAGTTTAATGATACAAGTTGATGACTTTTTTCATGTTTTTTATTTAACTGTGATAAATGCCCGTCATGGTTTCAAGCCCGGAATAGACCGTGCCCCCATACGTAGGACTGACTTTCCTGCTATGGATTATCAATAAGTCACTGAAAGCCAAACCTTCTAGTGGTACAGACAGGCCTTGAACGACAATGGTTGTTGCGCCAAAGAAGAAAAAGTAATAAATACAATAATTATCTTATTTATACTTTGAGTAATTAATGTTTATATGTTATGGTTTTAGGTAAATTATCTGTTTTTGCAATTGGTTTGACCAATTTAGGGGTCGTTCAACACAGACTGTCTACGTATTGTTGATCTCCCAATAAGACCATCTGCTGAATGGGAGAAAAAACCTGAATTGACCAAGCGATACAATGATTAATCTATTAACAGATCGTTTTCGATGAACCGATTAGGTTCAGATGCAAGCAATATAATAACCTATAGAATGTCTAATAAAACAATTGTTCATTAAAACAACCAATTATTAGTCACGCTTCGGTTAATATGAACAGGTACTATAATTTGAGTGCGTATAAAATAATATTATAGGGTTTCCCACGATGTATTGGTCAGTTCCCGTAATTTTTTGGGATTGTCTCACGATTTGTGCATCGTTTCCTATATATTTTTGGATCGTTCCCACATTATATTGACATTTACCGATTGAATAGTAATACAATTGAGTTACGCCCAATAAATCAAGGACACGATTAAAAAAATATAGGAAGCCACAGCAAAACATCGATGATCAACCAAAAAACGTTAAAAACCGTGTATTTTGTCGTTGTTTTAATTGTCTAATAGCATTCCAACGTATTCAACAGCTGTTTAATCTTTTGTTTTGCTTTCATCTGCATGTTTCAGAGTGAATCATTTTTCCAATGGGCTTCCTTTTATTGCAAAGCCAAACAAAAAGTGCCTCAAAGCATCCGATAGAATCGCAAAGCCAGATAAGATAACATTATTGGAATCAAGTTCAGGTTGCACTTTTACTCACATTCATATCATTCGACGCCTATCTTGGTTAGCGAACAGCATTCAACAGACTGGCGATGAAGTCACCGATTCAAACCGATGATCATCCAATGTCAACACAGTACCCGGGGTCCGTGGCCATTGTGGCGGAAGCAAACTCCAAAAACAAACACATTTCATCAAACGTACGTGCTTCGGGTGGGCATTTATTGGCGACATTGGCATATTCTTGATGTGAAAGACAGTGAGAAACAAAAAAGTGCGTCGGGGTGGTCAGTTGTTGTAGGTTCACCGCAGCCGCAAGCGCTTGAACTACTCAATTATTCAATGACCGAATGTGGTTCGTTTAGAGGCGGAAACCTGCACAACAACCCACACGGACCGCGCGATCATATGCGCGTGTCCTGGTGCGAAAGACCACTGCGCCAATCCGTTCGACCGTTCGTTGGCGTTTAGTTTGTCTGGTCCGCCGCGTTGCGGGGATGGCGTGTTCTTGGCTCTATTGATAATATGAAAAAAAAAACATTGTAGCCAACCCACGGTACACGCAAACCCGTTTTAATCTGCGCAATGTACATTTAAGGATCTAGTGTGTCTAATGTACACAAAGGCGGTACCTCATGCTGACGTACTGTTGCTCGGACGATGTCTTTGTTTCTGTACCGTTCCATAGCAGTGCGAAGAAAAGGAATTACAGGCGATTAACATGTAAACCGAAAATGGAATTTTCCATTTCAATCGTCTATCAAAATACTGTTAACTTATAGGTAGTAGTACTGCAGCCACCTGTTTAATGTCAATCATAAACACCTCATACCGAGTATTGTATGCAAACAACCCAAACCGTACAGCGCATACCGCAAGCATGAGTCGTTGCTAAAGCAACCGGTGTGGAGGCTCGATTGTATCACTACGAAAACGGAACATCAGCTATTGCAACATGCTTCGAATACTGCTTCAGAATGTAACTCTGTTTTTTACCGACTCAAAAATGCTCTCCTCACACTTCTCTTCATCACTTGTAACAATCGCACAGACGTTCAGTTGAAACTTTCGTTGCGTTTTTTTTTGTTCATCTTCCAGCAGCATAAATCTTCCAAAGAGAAAGGAACCACTTATGCGTGCTGGTGTGCCCGGTTAAAGGGCTATACGCCTGTCAGGGGTACTGTGAAGAAAGGGTACAAAAATGATCCGCACACGGTGGATCATGTTTGCCAAAAAAAAAAAAAGATTTAAAGAACTTTCTCTCAGTTCATTTTTAGTGAGCGCATTTTTAACCACCGCAGCACATTCACCTGCACACATACCGCGTGGCTTGCTTTGCAAAATGTCTCACTCAGCGCGTATCTCGAGCACACCTGCTTCTTATCACAGGTATTACGGTTTGTTTGCTGTGTCTGGCTATCTTGGCTTGGGGAGGTAAAAGATGAAATTGGGCACAAAATAAGGCTAGTGAGATGTTTGATTACGTTGGACACATTTTCGCACATATCTACGCCAACACTTTGAAATACACACTCACACATGTCTAATTTACAAATGTGCCACAAGCGGATGCATCCTACGCATCGGGCCCTTACAATGCTGCAAAGAACTTGCAGCCTACAAGTTCGAGTTTCACCGTTGGGAAAACATGGGTGATGAGTCACCTGTACTAGAGAGGCTAGCCAACGTTCGTTCGTACGCGTCACAACAATAACAAAACAATAGGAATCGCACAGCATCGTTACGGTGTACGGGCGATTGAACTGCAAGGGAATTTTGTCTGTCCATCTCTCACTCTTTCTCTTTCTCTCACCTGTTGTATGTTCCGTAGCTGGTGATGTTTCTATTGGCTATTTGGTGGTTACCAAACCTTTTCAACTGCTACTTCTTCGAAAAATCACACTGTTTCACAGAAATTCACGTCGAAATAAACCGAAACACTGTTTAAGACGAACCAATTTCTATTACCACTGTTGCCCTGTTCTGACCACCGCTGCTGGTCCGCTTCATGATGCTTTATGCATCATTTCCATTCACAAACACAGCTCAGCAGTCCACCGATGTCGCGAACTACCAGCAAGACAATGAACAGGGCGAGAGGGCGAACAACGAAAAAAACCAACTCCCAAGCAGACCGCGCAGCTAAGTGCCGTTGGATTAAACCAAACCTGTTCCTACTGTTGCTGTATGATCTTTCTCCAACAAGCGTGATTTGAACCGTGTATCGTACGAACTTGTGTGAACATGTGCAAACTTGTGCAGAAAAAGAGACACTCCATCAAGAACGATGCTATGCTAATGTTAACGGAGACTCACTTTTAATGACTGGAGGGAATGTAACAAAGTGAACGAATGTAAAACCTGCTAAAACTGTTTTTGTTTTGTTGTTGCTTTTATTCATTCGAAATGTCAAACCACAGCCATGTTCGAAAAGTGAGACAAGTTTGCTTTGTCAGTTTTACAGGCAACGTTGTCGGGGGAAAACATAACGAATTGATACAATTTTATTGTTCCGTGTTGTTCATCTTTGTTGCTTTCTTTCGCATCAATTGTAAATATGTTGCGTTTTATTTGAAAAAATCTTTGGTAATGCCTTTGTGCAGCGTTGCAGTTTTGTTACGCACTGTAGTTCGAATGGGTTGTTGTCTTGGCTAAACATACAAACAGGCGTTACTTTTTGTTACAACATCCGATGACTGCTTTGAAAAGTGTTATTTTATAACGCAGTTGTAAAATAACAGCATAAGTTTAGAATTTAAATCTGTTTTAATGCTTAACAAGACTGGAATAGTCATTTTTCATTCTACAAACCCAACATAACCAAATTAAATAACCTGGTTAAATAGAAATGTAAAATTCTAGAACAGCATATCCCGCTCTGATTTGGGTCAGACTCTTCATAAATCCGCGGTTTTTAGCCGGTGAGGAATTGCTGAGTAGTAGCATTTAAATAACTTTTACCACTGGTGACCCCGCAATCGTCATATCATTTAGCCGATCTCACAATGCCACTCATAACAGCTGTAACATTTGTGAAACTTGTATTGAGTGTTCTAACCATGTAAAGGGACTTTATGTTGTGTTGGATACAAAACTAACATTTGTCCGTCACACTGAAGAGGTCATCAACCGCTACAACTAACTGATCAGCCACTACAATCAACCCCGTAAGGTCAAAGACCTTACAGGGGTTTTCATAGGTTATCATAGTTGTGGGACACATAGTTGTGAGCTTTAGGTGATGTTAATTGGACTCTATAGCACCTTTTTTGACAGGTTCATTAGAAGATCCTATTGAATGTGTCCAAATGGGCGATTTCCTTATTGGATGTGTCCCTATAGAGCCCTATTCCTAGCACATGAAGTTAATTTCCCTTAAGCGAGTTGCAAAAAAGTGTCCCACGACTATGAGTATCCCTGAAAAACCCTGTAAAGACCCCATGTGTTTTAAGGCTATCTACTGCAGCATCGTAAGACCAGTGCTTGAATTTGGACATCCTTATGCAGATCGTTCCATGAGGTTTATCCACTATTCGACTTTAACATCTCGCTAAAAACTTTCAAAGACAGACTGTTAGTCAGCCAAATTCGAACATAATCAATGACTTTTTTGTTCTTCATTTTGTGACGCTTATAAACAAAGACAAATATTAATCAATACATTTTTGTCAAGTGGATACATATAAAAATAATTATAAATATTTGCATCTTGTGAGCCTGGTAGATAAGATCATGTTTTTTTTTTTTCATTCGATATCAATACGGACACACTTTTGGGACCTTTAAATAAACAACTACAAACATAATTCCGCTACTCATACATCCACTTCTGGTGTTACATAACTGTTTCTTTGGTGGTTGCATTTTTTCCATGTGCGGTCTCCTATTGATTTGTAATGTGGGTCGCACATGGATACTGACCACGTTGCTGAATCCCATTGCATAACTATCGCACACCGAATTGTGCGTGCTTGCAGCTTCAAATAGCCGTTGAATCAAACCTGTAGTATCGCTCCATGGAACTCTCACTCTCATTAAACCGTTTATTCTCTCGCAGCAACTGACCGACCGACCGGTGACTTCAACGGTGGTGTGTAGGAAAACCGCCCTGAAGCAATTGTTCGGAAGGATTATTTGTTTGAAAGTTTCTCCAAGGAATTGTTAAATTGTCGACACAAAATTAACAGTGTTAGAGAAATTCAGAAAAAAGACAAATTATTGTGATTTATTAACAACTGTTTCGGTATTCTATTATTAAAAGTCGAATGGCTTCCCGTTCTTGTGCGCATGCACCGAATGGTTTCAGTCGACAGAAGGAGCTGATGACAAATTGGAAATAAATTTCAATACACTTTTTGTCACAACATTCCGTTCCCTCTGAACACACAGCATAAAGGTAAAAATAGAGTGAATAAATTTTTCACTCATTCGAAACCACTACAAACGACTGCTTTAACGTGCTTGTTTTCGTCTAAAACGGCACAGGTACTATCTATAAAAAAAAACATAACAATCTCCCCAACAACAGACATTTCTCCACATCGACTGGGCTTGGGAAGGTAGAGACATACCCCGACATGCGTACTACCATTCCCCAGGTTTATGGTTCTCTCACGACATTGCAAAAATGGTTTGAATGAAACCATTTTACGAACCAGTCAGTAGAATGATGGCGATGGCGACCGAGCTCGCGATGATGATAACATTTAGAAAACTGAATTATTAATTAACCTTTGGCGGAAATGTCACTCACAGCGATGAGGGCATTGTTTAAGGCTTTATTTAGCTTTTAAGGTTGAAAATAAAATACCACCACCTGAGCAGAGATCGTGTAGCAAAATCCACTACAACACATTCCACGAAGTGAACTGGTCGGATGTCTGTTGGCAAGTGTGTAGAAAATGCGCGTAACAGCGTGTGGATTCACTTTCAATGTTTGGTCTTTTTTGTTTTGCCTGCTCTCCAATGATTTCTCACAAAACATCCGAACCATGCGAGAATCAACAATTTTGACGCGATTCAACGGAAAGAGAGAGATCGAATGCCGTACAGTTTGGTACCGAATTATAACAGGTGAAGATGAAATTATTCATCAAAATTATCCTAATTAAAATTCAAACAAAATTCAACAGAAAAAAAATCTAACCCAAATTATTGTCCATATTGATTCGTGTAATGCCTTCAAAGTTCCTTCAAATGAATGATCTTAAGGGAATATTAATTTTATGATTTTTCATAGCTAATTTTGTTTATACTTTCTATATCAATTTTAATTATATTCGAAAAAAGGTGTTTGAAATAAAAAAAAAACATACATTTGCATTCCTATCTTCTTCTATTTCTACCGTTGGCATAGGTATAATTTGTAAATATTTAATTATTTCTTTACAAAACCAAGTTTAAGAATACCCTTCGCTAGCTCCCTTAAGAATACCCTGGTATCGTATACACTGTAAACAACGAATTGTCCGCTAGTGTAAATGGATGTAACCAATCGCATAAGCATCCTTTTTCCCGTCCTGAAAACAGACGCACACATCCACATGAACGTCCTATCGAAAGTGAGCCGAAGATGGCTGCCGTGAGAAATGTGCGGCTCCCCGGCACGCAACAGCCAACACAACACGCTGGTTGATTGCTCCCCACGATGGGCACGCACACTAACCATTCCTCGCAGTACGCATGTCCCATTCACCCAATCCCTTCTCCAGACACTCCACCCCTGTCGGAAGCTCTTCCGTCCCTCTCTTTTACAGTCCTCCCTACCCCCCAATGGGCCACCCTTTCAAAAGCTCCCCCATCTTGGCACGTTACGAATGGAAAGAACGGAGAGAAAGAGAGTAACCACGAGCGTGTAGAGTGAAGGAAAGCGAACGATTCGGCTTTCCCTTTCGGCGGCTCGCACCGGTGAATGGAGCATGCGAGAGATCGAAACCATCCGAAGCACACCTTTCGCTTGGGAGGGGAGCAAATGGGAGTTGTTTTTCTTTTTTGCATCTCGTGCTCCCCCCTGGCCCATGGTTGCGGTCGTCGTCATCGTCGTCGTAGTCATCGTGTCACGGATTCCGGCGCGGCGGCTTGCTGTGCGCGAACGCAAACACTACTACCCCAGTCCGAGACGAAAATCCCTGGCGAACGGACACACGCGGCACCAGCAGAGCCTCCTCAGCAAAGCGTACTCCTTCTTGCAGTGGTGCAGAAGTTTTTTTTCGATTTGGTTAGTTCGGGTTGTACAAAAGTTTAAAGCGCCCCCCCAACTCCCACACACTGCTCCCCTCCCATCCATCAAACACGTGTGCATTGTGTGTGACTCTGTGTGTGTGCGTTTTTTTGTGTGTGCTGCGAATTAAAAAAAAGTATGCCCAAGCTTTCTGCCATTTTTGGTATGCCACATAGGCTTTCAATTTACTCCTGAATTTCTCAAAAAAGGGAGTAGGCAAACATTGTGTTTGTATGTGTGCTTAGATTTTCCGGGATTTGTTACCGGGATTACTACAATGCTGGATAAAACACATCTCCGACCATAGCAACGCCGTACACCTGTGCCTGTGTCTTTGGACGGCCAGCGACCACTCCTCCTTCACCGGCACCATCAGTATCACCTGCAGAACCCGCGAGGACAGGACAGGCAGCCACAGCAACTCAGTTCTTTCAGTGCTGATCTCGGAAAGTGCAGAAACGTTTGTCATGATGCTGATATAGTGAAGTTGAAACGATTTTACGCTGCACGCGAACGCTTTGGTTCAGTTTGTATCCGTTTGATTTGGTTTCGTTTATGTTTTATATTTGTTTTGCGTTTTTCCAATTTATTTTGAACTTAATTTTCCTACCCTCCCCTATGCAAAAAATGTATGACTAGTGGGTGCGGTTCAACCAGTTTAACCAACCATCAGACGGGTCATATAGAACGACCCAGTGAAAGTGCATCATAGCATGCGGTGTGCAAAGTTTTCTGGCTGTGAGTTTTGGAAAATAGAACTTTGCTTCTATCGCGTCCAACTCGCGCAAAAGTGCAATCGTGCAAACGCAAAAGCTTGAAGAATATATTCCGTGAAAGTGTGAACAGAATCACCGTTTCGATGTCGCAACGACACAACGATTAACATCGAAGATTTGCTTGCGAACAGCCGCACAAATAGCAACGCAAACAATCGTCATTATCACCGGGATGATGTGGAGCAGTGAATTAGTTTGTTCAATGAAGAGAAATGGGTGTACAATTTAACCTAACCCTGTATTGATTTCAAGCTAGTGAAGTAATTGTTTATTTTTTGTTTGTCCATTTTTCTTTCGTTTAGTTGGATACATTTTGCGTTTATTTGTTTCTTCTATCTTGGTTTCTGCGGTTTCACAAGTGCACGCAACTCGCATCCTTCAGCCATCGAGAACATTCGTCCGGAGTAAGTGAACTTGTTCGCCCGCCGAGCTTACTCTCCCAGCGTCATGTGCTTTTGACCGCCATTTTGGAAAAGTGAAGCAGTCGCGTGTAAAAGCAGAGCAGTACAATCCTGCAGCACTCCCGAACCCAACTGTGACCCCCCTCCCGCTCAGTACGGTCGGTCGAGCGCGGGACGAACCGGAGAACGATCCGGAACGAATGATGGCGGCCATTTTGGGTCGCGAAAAACCGCGCCGTCAACGGCGGGCCGGGGAAGATCCTGGCGCCGCAAGTGAACCCATCCAAGCGAGCGACGGTGAGAGTGGTAGTTGTGGTCAGAATCGTATGGAGCAGGCGCTAGGGCCGCCACCAAACGCAAGGACTCCACGATTGTCCTCCCGGTGCTTTTGGTCGGTGGAGGAGGAGGAGGAGATGATGGAGGATGGCGAAATGGAAGTATTACCAGCTCGAAGGAGGGGAGTGGTGAGCAACAATGCATCGGACAGGCATTGGCCATGGTCAGGGTCGCGCGCCAGGGATACGTCGCTTCTCGTAGGACTAGTATTGGTGCTGTTACACACCGTAGAAGGTAAGTCGATTAACTGTGCACTTTTCATTCCTACCTTTTTCGGGGTCAAGATGTCTAGGGATGCTTTATTTCTTAGAATGTAGCCTACAATCTAGCATGCTCAAGGAGCTGAAGAGACATGCTCAAAACTATGTGGAGGGCATTTATTTGTCAGGTGCTTCGGCGTATAAAATGTTAATGATATTAAGATGGAACAAATACAACAAGATAAGAGCTCTTTTTCACGCTATATTACAAGAATGTCATGAAGTCATAAACGATGTGTTAAAATCTTAATGCGGTTTAATGTTTGAAAGCATTATGGACAGTAAAATACTTTGTTTTGGGTGATATTTTGTTCAACAATATGAACTTGGCATAGAAGCAATGGTTCATGCACAACGCACTGACCCTACGCCGTCGTTCCCGCGTCACGTAAGAAGCTACAAGCTACAATTATGCAATTTTGCCCCGGTGCGGTAACGCTTGATAGGGTTTTAATGTACGATCCGACGTTTCAACAGCATTAATCAAGCCTGAGCAAACTCGCTCTTCCACGTGATGGGAGCATAATTTAACGCACAAAAGACACTAAACAATAGGGCCAAATGTTCAGAGACCCACAGACCGCCGTCTGTGTGCGGTTGGGCTCAGTGTTGTGTTGAATAGGGCCAACGGTGGTACAAACTGCTTGCGTGAAGGACACTAGACACGAGACAGAAAGGCAAAAGGTTCTACATCATCTTGGTACAAGAATTCTACGTTTTTTGCTTACTTTTTTGAATGGAATTGGTATCCCCTTCGCTTGCTTCAAGACACACACACACATACACACACCGAATTAACACACAAAGCAACAAAGGCATTTATTACAAACCCTCAAACCGATGGCTTGTACGAGGGGCTAGTACTTGCATAAAGTGGCTATAAATTTTAATACCAACTCGTAGTAAAGTTTAGAGCCGTACTGTTAAGTGACACTACCTTCCCAAGCTGGCAATGAGTTTGCTTAGAGCAGATGAATCTTATTATATTTATACTCATTCTGAATGATTGTACAGTTCGCTTTATAGATTCAACAGTCGATGAGTTTGCCTTTTTTGCGACTATTCAATATAAATTTATTTTTTATGGAAAAAGTTAAAGTGTTCAATCTAAACCACAAGGCTTTCACTAGACCGCTGAGCTAAAGCCATCATCAATGCTCTCTTGTTGCTTATCCGTCTACCTTGAAGTTATCCCCTCCAAGCAAACATATTTTCGTACACCTGCACCCCTTGCTAGGCGAATCCTCCTTTAAAAATTGTCTCTCAACTGACACAAAACCGTCTTGGCAGCGATTTTTAGCGGTTGCGTCAATCACTCCATCTCTAGTGCCGGAGAGGACGTTTGAATGCCTTTCACTTTATGTCTCTTGCAAGAAGCGCAAACAGCTCGAACAAGGCAAAAGAATTACCTTCATTCATCTTGTAAATTGTATGCGTGGTTTTGAGCTAGAGAGAAATCATTTTAGAGTCAAATCCCATTCCCATAAAAATGAAATGAAATAAACACACAATTCATGAAAACGCAACAAAGCTTCGCTGGTAGCAACTTCACCGGAACAAGCTGAATTTACTGTTCTTGACATAATGCGTAACAATTTTCTGAGCTCCGAGTCCCAACTTCTAGAGCGAATCAACCATGCGTAACTACCGATAACCTGAAACTATCAATTTGAACTCTCGCTTGAACGGAACATACGATAGTCAGTATCAACAGCTCTCGTAGCTAGCAGTCTTGCCCCGATGCTTCGAAGCCAAACGAAAGTAAACTTGTTTTCTCGCGCCGCCTTCTGCCAGACGCACCCATCCTCCCTGTCCCGCTATTGCAAAACTGCATTACGTAAGCGGAGTGGAAAGTGGTGAGTGTGTGATACCTTTCTCTCCCGTTCCATTTCTTCCCATGCTTCCCATGAACCGATGCAGTTGTTGTTCTATCGCAAGCCGTACGAAGCGAGCGAGCTCGTGTTCATTGCTCCACCAGTCTACCTCGGTTAATTGCAAACCACAACAAAACGTGGTGAAAGTCGATCGCGTCAAGAGCGGCAAAAGTATGTCGATCAACCCATCGGTGGGTTCGTCGCCTGTACGTCAATTGACTTTAGACGGTTGGCTTACTCAGCCCAACGAAGGTACAAACTCGAGCATGGCGCACAAAGACTACTTCCGTAAACTTTGCTCTTTTGGTTTATTATTTTTCCCACTCTTACGCTTTCTCACCACAACACGATGTTTTTTTATCTATAAATTTAAAAGACTGTAAGCAACTATGGTTTGTGAAGAAACTGCTTCCCCGTCTGTTGGAGAGTTTCTGTTGCGTAATGCGTTTTTTTTTTGTTTCTTCTGTGTGCAATTCTTGTACGGTATTGATACATATTTCGAGCACTAGTCAAATGTGAACACCTTTAACCTGTGGCGATGGCAGCCAAAACAAGGGTTACGTAGGTCAACCTAAACCAGTTTGGTCGAGAAATAGGTGGTCAGTTTGATACTGTGCCAACCAGACGACACAAGAAGCTGTTCGTTTTTATTTGTGTCCTGTGTGCTTGTGTTTTTAGTTGTATTATTAAAAGTGCTTAAGAAAAGCTGGACATACAACAATACACAATGTGAGGTAGCGGATAATAGCGGACAGTCTTGATTACATATAGACGTTAAAATTTAGTTTATAAAACTTCATTTACATACCATTGTCAAATTGTTTCAATGTTCGAGTATTAAATCAAGAATAATATGTATTGATTTGAATTAAATTAAATCTAATTTAAACAAGCTAACTAAAAGCGCTTAAGGGCCACATTTAGCTTGTCTAAAGAAGATCTTTGTTTTTATTAATTTCTTGATAAAGTATCTGGCCTCCGTGGCCTACATACAAAACTTAAATACTAAGGGACCTTATACTAAACGTTGATATGATCCAGTGCTATGTGTTCTTTTAAGCGTTGCAAACATTTGGTAACATTAAAGGACAAATCAATTACACTCGAGTAGTCATTAAACGTTTTGAACATCAAAAGTAAAGGATACCTAGCACAATACAAGCGAAAACGATGGTCAATGTACAAAAATTGTCTGTTTCTTAAATTTTTACTTGGGACGTAGAACTTGACGAGGACGAGACAACATTTGAGGTGTATCTATGTGGCCATTCAGTACTTTAAAAACAAACATGCACTGAGCAACTAGTGTTCGGTTCTCTAATGTTTCCTAACCTAACAGATGACAGCGAGTTTTATACGGTGGAATACTATCAGTGTTTCTCCACGGAAGCCGTTTTATCGCAATTCGTGATTTTTTTCTAACCTGTCAATTCTAGTTATTTGTGCAGGGAACCAAGCTACTGACGCATACTCAATTATTGGACGTATAAAACAACAATACAGAGGTTTTAAGCACAGTGGATCGTGGAACATTCTGCTTGTTCTTAAAATATTTCCTAGCATCCTATTAGCCTTGGTTATTACCGAGCTAACATGTTAGTCCAAACAAAGTTTATTGTCAAGTAAGACGCCTAACTTCTTTACTGTCTCAGATTGTGTTAGAGGCTTGGCAGAAATACAATATGTGAACTTTATTGGAGTACTAGAACGAGTGAATGAAATAACAATACATTTACTTACATTGATGGCCAAACAATTTACATGACACCACGCATAAAATGTAGAAAGAAAGTTTTGTAAATGTTGACAGTCACTAGCAGATCTTACTGGGTAATACATTTTTAAATCGTCAGCATAAAGAAGCACAGTACACTCAGTCATTAATAAATAAATTAAATAATTTCGTATTCGTTTCGCATTTGTTAATAAATAAATTAAATAATAATTGCTCTAAAATACTCCCCTGAGGCACGCCTGATGGTCGACTAAATTCTTCGGAAAAATTGTCTCCTATTTTAACTCGTACAGGGCGATGCACGAAGTAGGAATCAAGCCACCTAATTAATCCTGAGTGAAAGCCAAGCTTTGAAAGTTTAGCGATCAACGTTTGAATATTAACACAATCAAATGCAGAGTTAAAATCAGTATAGATTGTATCAACTTGCATCCCTTTACCTCGCTTCTCAAAACAGTAATGTAGAAACTGCACTAAGTTTGTTACCGTAGAACGACCTGGTATAAACCCATGTAGTAGTGGTGTTAAATGGCAAATAGTGCCTAGCAATAGGTGCTTATGAATCAATAACTCAAACAATTTAATGACTGCACATAGCATAGAAATAGATCTATAGTTGCAAATTGAGGATCTGTCTCCTTTTTTATATACCGGAAAAATCCAGGATTTTTTCCAAAGAGCTGGGAAACACCCAGATTGAAGCGAGTTGTTGAACATGATAGTGAGTGGTGATGTCAAAGCTTTAATGCAGGAAGTAACTACTACTCCCGGGATGTTATCAGGACTGCTAGCTAAGGATGGTTTTAGAGGAGCTTGAATAGTTAAGCTTCTTTAACCGTTTATGAGTCAGGGTTGATCCCATTTCATAGTTTTCAAGTCGTATTACCTATGATGGGTCACCAACTCTGACTCTGTAATGCTATTGCATCTAGAATGATCTTAGTAGAGTATCGCAACAAACGTCGCTGAGTAAACGCAAACCTAGAAAAGTAAAAGTCCAATAATTATTAGATAGGTTTTAGTAAAGAATTATCTTGTAATCGAAGCTTCCGTAACAAACACTGGATATGTTTTTGTTATTGTCTTCATAGTCCTAAATAAAAAAAGGGACAAAGAGTTTTAATAACCAGAAACGTTTTTTAAACTGCTGACTCAACAATAAACTACGCTATGTGTTAAGAAGCACTCACTTTGACATGATCGTGAAAATCTAAATTATATTTTAAATATTACAAAAATAAATAAAAAACAATCAGCTGAAAAGTCATTAATACAGATAAAATATTGATTTCCGTCCGTTGATTGGCTGCTTCCATTCCATTCCAAACGTTTGTATCTAAACACCACATCTGAGACCGATTTGTTCAGCATTAAGCGTACATAATTAACAGATCATACCATTTACCTCTTACCCTCTCCCAACTGTGAGAGCCATACAATTTGTTCCCACTTTCACACTCAAAATTCCCCTCCGAGCGTTCATATTCGATGGATAGGATGAAGCTAATGTAGAGGGTTACGATTTTTACAACTCCCCAAACATTCATAACTAGGCAGCGAACAGTTTCTTCCCCGAAATGTATCGTTCAAAAGATGCCCTGTACCGCGCGTTGTCGATAAGGCTTTCATAATAACCATATCGATGGTTACCATAACATCCCAGATCCCCGGACCGAGGGCGTACTATCAAAGGAGGAATCGTCGGAAAAAGCAACCAACGCCGACGCGAGACACGTGTTGCTCGCAAAATTAAGTCATAAATCATAAAAAGCAAAAACCCTCCATGTGCTTGGGAGATACTTCACGGGCCGGATCTGTGTTGTGCCCGTAACAAATTGGAACATACACACACAGTGGTTGCATGGTTTGGGCTATGAATATAGTACGTAGTTTGAATTATTCGGCCTAATGGAATAGTTATCTTCCAGATCGTTTTAAGAGCACGTTCTTTAGAATAACTGCATTAGACCAAGAACGTTGCACAAGTATTGCACATTGCCATGTGCTGCACAAGTATTGCACATTCAATTGTGTTTAACTAGCTTCTCAATACGAGTATTGATAGAGCTTAGAAGCAATTAGATTACTGCCATTCCACAATGGGCAGTTTAGAACAAATTGCGGGATAAAATTATTTTTGCAGAAATTGTTAGTTTTTATCGTTTGTAGTAGAGTATTATGATAGTAAATAACATTTTATTTGTAGTTCGCATCTATACCACCAGGTGGCGCTACATAAAATAGTGTTTTAAGGGATTTTTGCTTAGTTTTATTAATTTTGTGTGTTTTTTTTCTTGTATTATTTGTTGCTAATTGTATAAACCATTTTAAAATGTACTGTAATGTTCCATAATGAAGATTAAATAAATAAATAATAATAATAATAATATATAAACAAAACATAATAATTTTGAATAAAATATTTTTTTCTGCTTTGTATAGGACAATTGTAGCTAATTCTCGTCACTTTTACTCACAGGTAGTACAAATATTAAAAATTTACATACACAACTTAGGTGGATGCTATTACAAGCTCCTGACGTCTAGTTCACTTTTCCAAAGACATGAATAAAGGCATTTAAATAATTAGATAGAGCAGGTGCATTGAAATAAAGTACTTCCCAAATTCGTAATGAAAAGCAACACATATTGTTTGTCTTTGAATATTCATCCAATACCTTTCCAAGTGCTGTACTGCCTTCAGAAGGGGTAATAAAACTAAAAATCCTTCTTGGTTTTACAACTATCTGAAAAAATCAAAATTGCACGATAGCTACAAACTAAGTATTTACTTCATTTGTAAAGTTAAACCCTGTCTTTGTTTTAGTGCGTGTAGCTACTGATATTGAACTGGTTAACGAATCAGAGAAATACAGCTCATTATACAAAATGTCCTTCTGGATGCATTTTCTTTCTTGCAAAATATTCTTTGTAGCATCTCCCCTCTATCCTTATATTTAGTTTGTCATGAGTTTTGGGAGTTTCTTCTCCCAAAACGCCAATAGATGCTACTGAATTCATAACGTTTTCCTGTTATGCGTATAATTTAAGAATTACTTTCCTTATATCCTTCTGTAATCTGCAGTAGGACCAAAAGGTATTTGGTTCTGATTTGCTTCATTATATTTAATGATAAAGTTAGGTTAGAATAGAAGTACATGAGCTATATAATAAGAATAAGATAAGTACATGAGCTGAAATTAAGATACACAGCTTCGTAATTGAAATGAAAATTGATCAAAAGCACGTAGAATATATTTTTGTAGAATACACGAAATACGCTACACTAGGCACCTATGGAGCCGCCTAGTTACGCATGTGTCTGTTTTTAGAAAAAGTTGATGTGAAAAAACTTCAATAAAATTCGCGTTCGCAAACTTTCGCAGAATATTTCTTCACAGATTGATAGTATATATATTACACTATGATGTGACATATATGAGACAACGCCACTCTACGCCACTTTTATAATGGCATCAAGTCAAAAATTAAAATTATGAAAATTTTCAGGAGGTTTCTTCAGTTATTATCGTATATTTTTGCATTTAATTAACTTAGCTCAAAATTTTTCATGTGCTTATAAAGCTGACTAAATATCCTTTATAAAATGTCTAAATTTATCAAAATCGGTTCATATTTGAAAAAGTTACAAAGGTTTAAAGTTTTCCAAAAAAGTGAAGATTTTTCTGCGTTTTTTTAACAAATCTCGACTTTGAGAGGTGTTTTCTAGAGAACCAGAACAGATAAAGAGCTCATATTTGGTATTTTTCTTAGTTTAACCCTTAGTATTAAAACCTATTATTTGGAATTGCGCTATTACAAAGTTGATTTTTTCTATTTCATCCCGGCAAATGCCCATTGTGCATTCGCAAGCTTTAGTCATACTATGTATGCTTCCTAATCCTTGAAATACTCGCTGAGTGTTGCGGCGAACGTACACCTTGCAGTATTATTGAATATCTTCGTCTGTTTCATATTTTTTCCCCTTAATGCTCCATAATTTTACTTCAGCTGCTCCATCGCGTATGAAAGCTTACACTAAAAGCCACGGTAGGATCACGATATGCAAAAAATGTTTCCTATCCTTCGCGCTTTTATTCCCGTTTCACTTTATTTTTTCTTGCTTCCATTTTGCCGCACTTTCTCCTGCTGCGTCATAATGCACTAAGTTTATGATTGTGCAAGCGTACCGAGCAATTTCTGGAAAAAGGATACAAGAGCTTCCCACCCAGTGTCCACCCCGAGCTGTGCGGACGGAAAGAAAACTTTTGCGGCTCGTTTTACGAATGGGAGGACATGCAGCTCGGAGAAGAGAACAGACAGACGATGCAAAGAGGACGTACACTAGCGTACCAGCGTACGTATCACTCTCATTAGAATACCGAGAATGCAATACGAGACAGTGAAATATGAGACCTCTCCATAACTGTGCATTGTGCAGCCGTCTACTGTTGCTGCCACTACGGGGACAAATTAAGCGGAAAAGTGAATTCTGTAATGAGGCCGGCAGCAAAACTGCACTTGCGTGGGATAAAAAGTTTCCAGGAGTTTTTCTACCTCTGTGTACGGAAGTAGGCAAGTGTACACCCGGACGGGAAAATTATTCAAACGCGACGTTGATGTGCTAAAGGTGCAGAATTGAGAGCGCTGCATCAAGATTTTGTATCAACTTGTTAATTAAATGTTTTATTTTACGTTTTACTATGAGTCACATGAGCGCGCTTGGGACCGCATAAAGCTGATGGGATTGCATTTAGCATGTAATGTTTGTACCATTTTGAATTAAATATTTTCTAAGCCATTTCAAGCAAGTTTCAACATACTTATTGCAATCCCAGAGAATATTATACCATCAATTAAAAACCATTATTTTTTCCTGTTTATTTGTTATTACTTATCTCCATTTAAACTTTCTTTTAACATAACCTTTGTTACATCGTTTTTATCTGCTTCCTAAACGACATACTCTCATCCGTTTCACCATTCCGCACCGGTTCAACCCGAAACCGAAAAAAGAATGCTGACTGACACAGAGACAGATAGTATCGGCTCGATTCAGCAACCTGCAGCCCCCGATCGAACACCAGCAGCAGGGACAAATCCTTTTCGAATCCGTGTCTTATGCACATCCCCCAGTGCCATTATATTATGATGGCCGTAATGAGCTCACCGCTTCCGAATAAATGTCGAATCGGGCAACCAGAACGTCGCAGATTATATCGATAATAATCATCCACTTTCCGCTCTGTGCTCCTCCCCAGGCCGCTGTGCGGCAGGCCGGAAAGAAGTTCATTAAACATTATTAGTTCGGTGTGACGCCGGGCGCACATCATATTTTTACCATTTGCCCTGTTTGGACGGGGGAAAAGGGCGATACACAACCCTCGCCAGTTAGAAAACCCATTTTTCCTCGATACCCGAATAATCTGCGGAGGGGTGCCAGAGTGTTGGGGGTGCGAGGATGATTGGTGGGTGAAAATGCGAAACGTATCCCTGTATCATTTCGTCGCCTTCTTATTGCTTCCGAGAAAGAAAATGTTCTTGTCATCCCTTTTTCTTTCTTTGCTTACCGTTTTCTTTACCATTTGTAAGCAAAAAACGGAAAAATAATGATCCCTTACTCGTGTGGCGCGTGTCCTTTTTTGGAGATTTCTCATATTTATCAACCTCGATCTATTAAGGGGGAAACATCCCCATTTTCCCGAGATTGTTATGTTGCTCTAAAATCGGTTGTAGCAAGCTTTATATGTTTTGTAGTCCATGGAAATTTTAAAAGGAAACGTGCAACGGAATAGCGCTTTTCCGGGCCTAGATCTATCTGCTACCCGGAAAAGTGGGTTTAAATATTTGTATTTTTGACTTTTCTTTCTTTTGCACATCAACAAAACTAGCAAGTTCCCAGATTGCCTTAACCATACTTATGAGCAACAGTAAATTTCACCAGATTTCTCATGCTAGAAGCATCTTAATTGCTTAACCCTCGCAGTACTACAACCTTCAATGCTCCGAGACGGGCGTAAAATCGATGAAATACTACACCAGTCAATAGGAAACGCAATGTTGCTTTGCCCAACCGAACGGCCGTTGACGTTTATCAGACAGCTCAAGTGCCACCCGAGTGTAGGGAGTCAAGTTTATTGATTTATCCGATTTTCCATTATGCATTCCGTTTGCCCACGGCTTCAGTTGAGGATTACTACCCTTCCGAGCGTCACATCTTTGCAAAAGCCTACGCACTGGGAATAGATTTTCCACCAGCCTACAATGCTAGATATGATCCTTCTCCCCAAGCCGCCGTCTGCTGCATCCTCCCTTTGACTCCCTGTCTACAAAATGGCTGACCTCGTAATCCAAACCTCGGCGGCAATTGGCATCGTATCGATTGTACGGTAAATATTTGAAATCATTCAATAACTGTCATCGGGTGGAGCACACTGGAGCAGGGGACGCCGACCTGGCGTTTGGTTTAATCGACAGTACCGATTTCGTAGACTTTGCTTTAAACGGTAGCATCGTGGCTTCGCCGCATATCTCATATTTCGTCACAAACATACACTCATAAAGAAAGCGGAAACGCAGTGAACGATTTCCTTAAAGCCGTTGGCGCTAACATCACTATGCTATCGTGTTGCTAGCATTAATCAATCTGCTTCCTGGGATGCGCGAGAGCTGTGCCGGTAGCGGCGATGAAGATGATACGAAAACACGGTCGCATGCTGCTGATCTAATTTCCCAGGGCAACGTAATAGGATTTGGTTCAGTTGGTCGTTTCGAGCTCGTTTAGTCGAATTGTCTACCACCGACTGACGGTTTAAGCAAACCGGAATCGTTCATTACTGGCTGGTGTGCAAGAGGTCGTTGCCGTTGCTCGCTCGCAAAAGGACGAGGAGCCGTGAGCCGGGGAAATGTTTTTCAAAGGACGGATACAAAAAAACATACACACATACATGCGCTCCGGTATTATATCCATCTAGATCGTTCTAATACAGGTTTCACCTAATTCAATGAAGCAGAAGACACGGCACACAGTTATGTAGCATCATCGGTCCTCCCCAGGAGAGTGAAGTAATACATGTTGATAAAAGCGAATTAATCCTGTCGCAATGTGTGTGTTAGTGATACGCATCCTTTGAACTTTCCGGATACATAAAGAAGAAAAATAAGGTTTCGTTTATAAGAACTACAAAAAAGCATTTGTAAGCTCATTGGAATAGCTTTCTTTTTTGTATGAGCTCTTATCAATCTTCCATCTACATTCGTTTCATTATTTCATCAAAAACAATTCATCAAACCGGTTTCAAAATATAGTTTAGAATAATATTATAACCAAAATCAAAGGGGGTCGTATACTGAATGCTTCATTCAGTGGCTTACGGTTATTGCAACCCTTTCGATGTCGTGAAGAACTGTTTGGCACAATCATCGTTTCATCTAAGGTTCAATTTTTCTGAAAAATAAGAAATTATAATTTTAAATTTGGTTTTGTTTTTTTTTTTTAAATTAAGCTGGTTGATTGAACAAATGCTTTAACCTGTAATTTAGATTGGACGAAACGCTGAACGGTTCATAGCTTCACAGTACCATAATTGGAGTATGAATATTGAGTATGTACTTTAGACGCAAATATACTTTCGTGTATTGGTATTTTAAGGCTTATATACCTACAAACAAAGATCATGTGTGGTGTTACCATGCGTATTTTCATGGCATATTGTAGTAGCGGTGTATATAAAACACATAGATGTCTTAAATACAAATGTTAAATTTATTGGTACTTTACTAATACATTTTATAATATGTATAAACTTATACATTTATGGCGGTCTAGATTGCAAATCGGTCTAGATTTTGAGGGCAATTATCGTATAGTTAGAACATTTTTTTTTATTCAGGACTGCCGTATTGCTTAGTATAGTTTGAACATATTACATTTCAAAATAAATGGGTGCATTAGGAGATAAATTTACACACACAGGTGTTTTAAATTTAAAAAAAATAGTAAAATTAAAAAGGAAAAACCTTTGTAAAGTAAAAGGAAAAACTGTGTAAACAATCATAACACATATCATAACCCATAATCGTTATCCTGGTGAGAAATATTTCTCACTTTTAGACACACCCAGACTCGCACACAAAAACAACATCGATACATTTACCCTGTATGGTGTAATTGTCCACCCATCATTCCCATTACTACATTAGACTCACTTAACATCTGTGCGACATCGAGTGGAATGTAAAATCATTGGGACCGCCACCAGCGCGGTTAAACGTGAAACAAGATGTTTCGCTTGGCGTAACGGTACCGCTCATCGATTTTCCCTTCAAGCAGCGCTCGTCAGGCGAGTGCGAAAAGAAATACCCCAGGAACCCTCCTGCATACAAACCAGCAGCCATCCCGTTTAATATCGTTAAAAGTCTTTTGTTCCCGGTTACCACGCCATTAAGCCGGATGGTGTTTGCTGCTGTTGTGTTCTCTCCCTTCGCCGGCTATTGTAGCCGCGCGCTGTACTAGTGCGGGGAAAAGAAGGTGCAAAAAAGAGACTGAGGGTGGATAAATAAATGTCCCATCACATCGTCGTTGTCGTTGTCAGCATTAATTATCCAATCGCAGAACGTTTCATAGCCAGCGACAGTTTTCATTTCCTTCGGCCGGTTTTTACCTCATCTTTCCGACGGCGGATGATGCTGGATGGATTGGATTGAAGTTTTCCTCGCTACGTAAAGAGCCTTTGCTTTCAACAGACGTCCGGACGCCGGCTAATGCTCGCATGAAAAGAGTTTTCCTGCTTTGATGAGTTGCCTTAAAAAAAAAGTGCTCTAGAATTGAAACCACTTTGGTGCGAGTTTCCATGAGCGTCCTTGTAAGTTTTCCCTTGCACTAACCATTTCGCGCACCTTTCGAATGTATCCTCGCCACGGTACAATATCAACTCACCTACATATATTCTGCTCCTGCTCTAACAGCTCGATGGCGGACGAAGTGTTTGCTTAGCTTTAATATTACTTTTCTAAGCTGCCCTCGGGGGAGGAAACCCCTCAATCAGGTCTCAAGATGCAATCTGAATCGACTATTGACCGGATCGGTGTGGGGTTGCAAATGCCCTACCCCTACGCAAGGTTGTAGAGCGAACAAAGGGATGGGGTATGACCGGAACGCGGCGGCGCTTTTTTTATTGCAAGATGTATCTACTTTTTTCCGGCACGGTATGCATGGGCGCCGTTGTCTGTTTGCTAAAGCTTGTTGGCTCTGGGCGGAAAATCCGTCCAGTTACAAACCTATCCTGCGCCGGTGGCAATGGTGGAAGTGTGGCGTGTGGCACTATTTACACAACAGTCTGTGATGCGCCCGCCGGAAGGCACGCTCGACTCGAGGTTCACTGCAAACCGTTTAAGGATCAAGCCATAGACAGGTTGCAAAACAGGCAAGGGCTCGGAATAAATCGACGAGGGTGTATCCGGCACCATTCGTAATCTCGATGTTCGAGTTTTTAGTCAACGTTTTACAGCTTGTTTAACAACCTGCCGTGATTTGACGCAACCAGTGCATGTTTAACCAGCAGAAGAGAAGCGAAATGTTTTGTTTTTTGTTCTAGAAACGTAGGGTTTATTATTTCTGATAGATGGTTAAACTATTAAATCTGATATATTTTACTATTTCACACTGAACTTGGTTGCTTATTAGTGCTTAGGATCTCCAGAATGAGTGTTTTTTAAGGGACTCAAAATTGAATGCTGGTATCAAGTAATTCCATATGATTTCCTTTGAAGTGCATCATAATAGAGAATGTCAATAGTGATGGCTACCAACGGTAATCGATTGTTAGAAGTGCTTTTGGTTTTGAGACTTAGTTCTTTGTAAGTCTACCGAGCTAAGCTTACTATGCCGAAGAAACTTGATTGTGCGCACTTCTTTTGTGGCTGTTATCAATACATCTATGCTTTTAAAATTAATATAAGTGAACCATTAGTCGTGTCAATGATGTAAATTAATGTTGAGTTCTAACTAACGTTTCGCAAATTTTACCAAGACATTTGGTAGTCAGGACAATTCAATTACTATTTTTAATCTACTATGCGCTTGGTAACACTATGCGCTAAGCACACGATGTTAAACTATCCTACAACAAAGGATATTGCAATTGCAGCACAGCTACAGTATGATAACATTTCAGTAAATAACGATGACAGATAACAAAAACAACTTCTTTCAGTAATAGTGAGGGTTATTAGTATAAGATGAATAGTAACACACCAAACACACACTTACAATTTTCGTAGCAATCAATTAAATGCCTTTTTTTACATTTATTTCCTCTCGGTTTCAGTTGACAGTCGAGCACCGAAGGAACCCTACTACGGTCGTGAAATAGGACATCTGACCAACTTCGGACACGGCATCAAGGTATGGTTAAAGAGATTTTTTTATAAACCTGCTACCGTAAGCGTAATGATCGCACGAGTTAAAGCATGTACCAACGCTTGAAAAGAAAAAAAAACAATTTGCTTAATGTGTTCTGCACTTTCATTCGCGATACCTTTGGGGTGCGTTTGTCTGATCCGTTTTTCTTTTTTTTTTTCATTGCTACCGTATATAGGGACAAGTGTTTGCCGTCGATGAATCGACGCTGTTTGTCAAAGGATTCGCCTACGATGGTAACGCACCGGATGCGTTCTTCTGGGTCGGTAATTCACCTCGCCCAAGCCCGGAAGGATTCATCATACCGTACCCGGAGGAATACAGCGGGCGGTAAGTTTTGTTTGTATTGATGGTTTTTACTTTCCCTTTTTTTTGTGAGTAATGGCATAGGGATACCTAATGTATTTTGATAAATATATGGCTGTTTTCTATACTTTTTAAATTGTCGAATTTAGCAGCAAAGCAATCGAATGTTTTACTTTACTCGTAAATGTCTTACACACAGCTCAAAACTGATTGCTCAATATTATGGGCACTATACTTAAACCCCGTGTGTGTGTGTTTTTTTCTATTTTAAACGAACGGTCTAAAAAGGCCATATTGCTGAAATAGGTGTTAGGATGATCTATTGTTTGACCACGACTTATGATTTCAATTTCAAATGTGTTTCTTTAAATCTGTGTTGCTTCAAATGAGGTGCACCAAAAATCGCTCACCTTCAATTTAGTTTCCGAATAAAGACCAGCCCCTTACAAAACGTGTCCACCCAGCAACGATATCTTAATTGGAACAGTTCTCGTCTCATCTTTCTGCTCAAATTAAAAATGAAAATAAACTCAACTCAGCTTTGCATCCCATTCAACGGCGCTGCCCTAGTATGCAACAGGGTGCGACGCTGGCACCCAGAAGAGCTGCGCATAAAATTCACATAAATTTTTATTTCTCTCACCACCAACCCCACCACCCTTACGGGAAGCTATTGCCACTGCAGGAGGAGTCACAAAATAAATGAACTTCCTGCAGGCGGGGCGCACCGACGGCACACTGTAAGGCTTCCGGTTTTTATCCACACGAGCGAAAGGATGAACACCATCATCCACCCGCCTGTGTTTGTTTGGACGGAGAAGTGTGTATATGTGTGTATATCTGTGAATCTTCACGCACGACTCCCCGTACTTTGAGCTGCTGGACGCCAGAGATTCTTCTCGGCCACCTGCCGTCCCGCACCCGGAGACGGAAGCGAGCGATAATAGCCCTGCATCCTATCTAATCTATTTTTATTTAGGGCTTTGGCCACAACCCCTCCGGAAGATGCTCACACTTTCTCTCTACCTCGCTTCGCTTCCACTCTCCGGCGCTACGCATTCATACCGGGTGTCAGACCGTGCGTTCCCTCTACGGTGGGATTTCGTTACGGGGGTTTTCCCCCGTACGAACAGCGTGCGCAAAGAATTTGAATCATTTACTAGAGATTAAGTACCTTAATGTTACCACACTAACATTTCGTCACGTTTTCGGCATTTGCCCAGGGAGTGGCGCGACCCAGCGTGAGAAGTATATTTCCGCAGATTAGCGTGAGGATTCTGTCTGCACATCTACCGCTTCTCGCCAGCCAGCCACCCAGCCAGATAAGTGTAGAATTGGAAGGAAGGGAGTTTGCAAAATTAAATATTCAACAAATGATCGGTACGTTTAATAAGTTAATTCAATTATATCGTGATAGTACCATGTTGGCACACCCAAACACGGACGTGCACGACGGAAGATGACATAATTTTAGAAGCGAACGAATTTTACCATTGTCAAACAAAATGATCAAGCTAAAGTTTTTAACCGTACGGCGTTTATGTCAGGCTGCTCTCTTTTAGTGCATCTTTGGCAGAACCTTGAACAGAACGTTTCTCCAAGAAGCCGTCTTCTTTGCGCTGTTTCATATCACAGTCGTTTGCTTTCAATGGTTTTGGAGCGTTTCCAAACAATTCAAATTGAGCGTAACTGCGGTGTCGTTTGCACATAGTGATGTCACCAGCAATTACTCACAGTACCCTCGGCCGCCCAATGTTCGACAGTATGTTGTCGCGGACAATTATTATGCATATTTCTCGCCTCATTGGAAGGGCTTCACTCTATCCGCCCTCTCCTTTCACGATGAGCGAACACATTTTAACCAGGGCAACCCTCGTCCGTGCCCATTTGGAAATGGCACAGTACCAAGCTTCTGCATAGGACGAAGTGGAAATGTCCCTCGAGGGCTTCCAAAAAACGCCCTACCTATGGTATGTACCTGTTCAAGTACCGCCTCAAAAAGTGTGCTCTGGCCCAGATGCCATAATTGAACATTTAATTGAAATGGATTATGATTGAGCAGAACGTTCAACCCGCTTACCTATTATTCGGAACAGTTTCCCTGTTTAATGTTTCGTTGCGTATCGTGAAACAGTGAAGCTTGTTGTTCTATGTATCGTTGTTCAAATCCATATTTTCTTACCAGTTTACCTAACTATGCCAACTGAACATTGAATTGAACAATACTCTTACTGGCTCGCATAATTAAAGCAATGCTCAATCGCAAAACTGATATTGAAACTCATTGCCATCGATTTAATTTACTTAGCAGATGCTAACCCTTCCGGTACAATTTTCATTAAATTTAATGAACTTGTTAAAAGATTATCGATTATCCCGTAGAATTACGAATGAGAACAATGCATTTTAATTTTGCAATTGGTTTTAAGTTTGCTAATGACGTCTGTGTGTATGAGTTAAAAGAATGATGATTGAGTTCGATTTTGTGTTAAATCTATCGGGTAACTTTTGGTATGGCATTCTTCCGCCTAAATGTAATTTTTTCGATCAAATACATTTTATTCAACTGTTTGCATAGCCACATACAAATAAACATACTTCTCGCATGTTGCTTTAAAGGAGATAGATGACTTAAAACAATGAAAAACATATGCCCTAAACGATCCCATTATTGAAAGGAATATTTATTGCTTCTAAAACCAATGTTTGAGTTTGAAAGTTAATTCACTACAACCATATCGTTCCTAGCAGTTCCAGCTTCGAAAATTCAGAGCTGGAAGGGAGTACTCCAGTCGTGGTACGGCTGGAACGGCTGGTATACGCTCAGCTGCTTCAAAAAACCCTAAAACTAAGCCACGAAATTGTAATGTAATTCCGCTGCTACTCTCGATTGTAGATTGATTCACTCTGCTAGACTGCAGAGACGACACTTTCTGTTCCCGTTTTTCCATCCATCCTTTCTTGGGCTGGATCGTGGTTTCTGTTTGGATGACGGTAAAGAGCTGCGTAAGTGTCTCGAGCTACTGAAAATCTGCGAAGGCTCAATAGCGACTGTGAAGAGTGGAAATTGTTATACACTGCACACCGGGCCAGCGTAACCGACATTTGTGACTGTGTTTTGCGTTATCCCCTTTTCTGAATCGTCCCTTGCAGGGGTGTTTTTACTTTGTTCCTTGTGCGTGTGGATTGTTGGTGGTCTTCTGATAAGTGATTACGTGTAAAAGGATTTGTTTTATCGATCCAGGATGAAATGTGCCCGGTTTTTAGGGGAAACTCACTTGGGCAGATTGCTGACGGAAAGGGGAAACTGCGAGAATAAATTGAACCAGCTTACCGCGGACGAATAAAAAGAAAGGTCTAACTGTTACGAGTGGGAGTAGTTTTGAACCAGGAATTGGATTTTGTTGATTGTCTTTCTTTTATTCCATTCCTTGCTTGGTGGATCAGCGGAGTATCGACAAATAAACATGCTTGTTTATCCCCATAGTCGCGCATAAGTGTAAGTTTTCCAAACCGAACAATAAATAGTAAGCTGTACATTAAAACATGATAAACGTAATAATTGGCAGCAAATAGATTGGATAGGCTGTAGGGAATTGAACAATGTTGCTGAACATTATTGGTATGGAGTTGGTGTTTTTGCTCTTTCCCCCATACATATCCGATCATACAACAAACTCTGTGCTTTATAATGAACTCAGAATAATATTTCCATATACATATTTTTGTCCAAGCAGTTAAAAGGCATGACGTTGAAAACAAGCAACCTTCATACCCCGTACAACCCAATTACAAACGTGAAAACGGAAGCCGAATCCGACTTTTAATAAAATCATAGAAAAAACTACAAAATAAATTACTTCAACTCTATTATTTGCCAATGATTTGATGATAACCTTTCGTTGCATTGATGAGATTATGTGACATCGCTAGAAAAAAAATCGTGTCGCACTTCACATATACCCAGTACAGCATTAACTTCTCATAATAGTTTCATTAACGAAACAGATAATATTCCCCTAAAACAAAACCCGAGGCGTTGCGAAGCCTGGAACGTGCTTTTTGACGTTTTTTGGCACGCGTGCCAGATAAATATTCATCCGCACCAGAACACGCGTTGGTTGGTTGTCGGCTTTCTATCCCATTGTTCAGCGACCTCCATTTTCCTGACAACAACCATCCATCTACCAGGGAGCATAGCTAAACGGCACAGGATGAGGAATGCGATCGATTTTGAAGAAAATGCTTAGAAAAGTATAAGGCACACCCTGCCACCACGTTTTTTTGGTGAAACGTTTTGCAAACCGACAATCCGTGTACCGTATGCCCCACTACCACATAGTACAATGGTTATCAGTATACTGGTCCTCTACTCGCACGCACGTATACTTAGTTGCTCCTAACAGACAGAATGAGAAAGAGAGAGAAAGAGAGACAGAGGGTAAGAATGTGTGAGAGAGCCTATACTGAATTACTCGAATGTCGCCAACGCACGTGAGAATTTAGGGAGAAACAGGCCATAGTAGGTGTACCCGGGGCGACAAAATCAGGCGTCTCCGATATTGAAACGCCTAATGCACTTCATTGTTGACGCCACGTGGCCGTTTCATAATGAAAATTCATTTTAAATTATTATTGTCGCTACGTACTACTACATTTTCCTCCACTTATCCCGTATTTTGCCACTCCTCCTCTCCTGTCCTCCTCCCCGTGAACAATCTCCGACTACCGACTTCCGGTTGCTTCTTCCGGAACCGTGTGCGAGGGTGTCGGTGCGTTCCGTCTTTTTGGCACTATGTGAGCATTGACAGTGACATCGTGCGTATCCTTGCCCACGTCGACAGCACGTTCACTGGGGGGAAAAAAGCAGTTCATTTCCCTCGTTTGCCGTTGCTGTGTTATGTGGTCTTGCTGGCAGGAAATGGGTGGCCTCTCCGTGGCGTGTACGTGGCGTGTACGGGTTTAATGCACTTCCACACGTTCGGCACATCATTAATAATTGTAGCGAAAGAATCGAAACTCGGCGTTGATAGACAGCATGTACCACTTTATCGGCCAGTGAGGCGGGTTTTTACCATTACCGATGCTGAACTGTCAATGTCGGTCAGCTTTGCGACAACGGTTCAGGTGGAAGGTATGATTGTGTACAGATTTTACTTCAGCCGACATCATCGGCCACCAACGGACCCAGATCAAACGGTAATGGATTGAAGTCATTTTTTCTTCACCACTTTTATGTATACCTTTGCGTCATGTTCTGTCATTAGGAGTTTTTTTCTTGTGTGCATGACATGATAGCAATATGATTCAACCTGTCAGGGCGATGAATTATGTGCATTTAAACAAGTCATTTTAGTGCGAATCATGAGTAAATATAAGCTTTGTTGCTGTGATAAAATTTCAAATCAATATGTTGCTGATCATGGTACATCACATCGAATGACTTTATGCGATTAAATCCATTATAAACTCCAAAGTTCTTTAGTCATAGCATGTCTCTATTCTATATCAGCAATGGCAACACACAATTTATCAAGAACAATAGGAATACCGCTTTTTTATTTCTTATACTGATTTATATTTATATTTATATTTTTTATATTTTTATATTTTTATATTTTTTTTATATTTTATATACTGATTTGAAAAGTCGGTTGGTCTGTCTTTCTATCTCCGTAAACAATTGTACCGCTATGTGGTTCAATTGATTAATAAAACCATTATATTTGACCATAAGCTATTAGGTGTTGCCCTAGATTGGTTATTCATCATCTGTGATATATAAGTTACATCGTTAGACACCAATTTCTGTGTTCGTGTTAGGCTGTTAGGCTTAGTAAATCGCCATTCAAAAACAATAACAGAAATGTATTGTCTTTAGTTCCAGTATTTGTCATTTATCCGGTCAGTACTGGAGTAGTTATTCCGTGCTGTGGTGTCCCTACTCTTTGTTCTAGATTAATGAACTAGAATATGTTAAAGAAACACATATCCGACGAATTCTTTAAAACTCGCCGTGATAAGATGCTACTTACTGCAAATAGTGTATAATTTTAGGCATTCAATCTCTAAAACAACATCACATGGTTTTCCGAGTGTCTTTATGACTAAAACCCCAACATATAATACTGGATCGTGTATTATTTTGCTTCCTAAATTCTCCCTTTCCTCTCATTAAATCTATGTTTTAGGGCACCAACTCAAATGTTAGAAAACAACCAGTTTTTGATCAAATTTAGATCCATTTGCAATTGATGACAAGTTAATCGAGTTTAGTCAAATAAAAACAATTCACTTCCATTACACAGTGACGCGAATTGTCAGGGAAGGGGTAGAGTTTAATCTTTCAACACAAATATTAAAACACAGTAAATCAGTGTAATAACCCTTTGAACATGTTGCATGTTTACAATATAAACAGTAAATGCATAAATACCCTCACACACATACACACGCACTCTCCCATACACCCATCAACGAGACAGAGCTTCGAGCGGTCGACTCGTCTGTTTTCATGGTTATCATTTGATTGTGCCAATCATTTTACGTTCATCAAATTATGCTCGTCAAACAATCGGCACTGGATTTAGGCAGTGGCAGTCCCTTACCCCCGGCTTGCGGGCCAACACGCCACCGTAACACCATGCCAACGGTAAACCCTCGCGCACTCTCGAGTGCAAATGCTACCGTGCAGAGTCCACCCTGTGAACAATGTGTCGCTTCCCCCTTGTCGTTTGTGTGCTGTTGAAAATCCGGAACCGTCAGCATATGAATTCATCAAAGCATATTACCCATGGAGAATACAATAAAGCCTAGGGATGGCTCGACAACACGCTAGTAGAGGTGTCTGGGGAGAGGAGGAGGGGCAGCTGCCGTGCTCCTGTTGCCTTCGATCAAGTTTCCCTCAACGCTCCCTCGACACTTGTGACTTCCTTTCGCTGTGGACGCAAGGATAACGAACAGATTGCTGGGAAATCCACTTGCTCAGCCCAGTTCCACTCCGTTTTGCTCCCTTTTGTATGCTGCGTGATGCTGTTGTGATTCTTTCCAAAGAGCTTAACAAGAAAACGAGAATTGGAAGGGGAGGTTGAGTGCGTTGTGTGTGGGGTAGCAGAACGAGGAAAAGAAAAAAAAACTGATTCTTCCCCTTAAAAAAAACGTTCCACGATAGATACGGCTTAGAATGCCCCAGCTCAGTCTCCCGGGGTAGGACATGCGTGCGAAATCATTGTCCACCCTCACCACCTTCTCCATTCTCCGTCACAACAACCAGTCCGGGAAAGGCAAACACACCACATTCTCACTCGTCGAAACAAAACCCAGGCACGGAATCATGCCGAGCGCATCCCACCGCGCTGAAGTTCTAACCTCAAAACCCGAAAACCATTGCCGTCGGCAGGAGTCGGCACCCGGCAGTCCACGGCACCATGATGAAGTCATGAAAATCTGCACATTCTTGGCGGGCGGGCTAGAGAAACGACTGTAAGGGCTGTAAAAAGGGGTAAGGGAGCTTGGTATGATGGTTTGCTTCATGCTTGGTTTGTCACTCGATTCGGTAAATCCCTGTGTCCTTGGTAAAACCAAACGATCTCGTCTTCGTGCTTTCCGTTTTATTTCCCCAGCGTTTGGAGCACCGTAGGGGGGGGGGCAAAAAAGGCGGTGTACTGCCGGTTTGCCAGCTTCAAAGTTGCTTTGTGCCCGAGGTTTGGTTGCTCGGTGCTCGCAAAAGAAATTTTTCTCAACAAAGTTAAAACCCGAACAGTATGTTGCGGATACTTTCGTTCGGGAAAGAAAATGAACCAGAAAGCGAACAAAAAAAAGCAACAAACCCATCCCACACCACCCAACGGACCCAAGTTATGGACCAACACTGGACGCACTACTGGAAAGTGACCTGAAAAACTGTCGCTACTGCTTCTTTTCGAACGGCGTTTCGTTTTGAACGAATCGGCAGAAATACAAATTTCCCTGATCTTCTGCCCTTTTTCCTATCCCCGAGCTGTTACGAGCAGTGGAAAGCGATAGTAGCAAAATGATTCACATTTTTCGTCCCTGTCGTCCCTGCCGTCCCCGTTTTGCTCGGTTTGTCCATTTTCGCTTCCCCCGCCGCTTCCCTAATTCGAGAAGGGGAAGGGATGGCACGAGACCCCCGCTCTGCACGGCAATCTGCACGGGAAACAAGCATAACGAATTATATATCTTAGATTACACCTCATTAAATAATGATCGATTAAGGGCGCATGCGACATCGGACACCGAAACCGCAACCGGAGGGAATGGGAGCGCGGGTTGAACCATCGCAGTGGCAGACGAGAAGGTAATGTTTGACGGAGAGGAAAGAACCAAAACGGCAAGCAAAAAAAAAAACACAACGGTGGCGCTGCTGTGCAAACGGTTGTGTGGAATTTGTATCAGTTTTCATAAAGCACAATGATGTTGCTGTGTAACCTGACCTCGAAGTTTGGGCGGAGATGGCGCACATAAACACTACTAAAACAGCAACACAAAACAATAGGTGACGATGGTGCGAGGGGAAATGAAACTCGAGCGCACAAAAACGCGCAATAAAACCGGCAATTGGCATCGGGAAAATCTGGTCCGGGAAAGTGATGGGGCGAGTGGAGCTGGAGCGAGGCGCAAATCGCATATCACGCTCATCGATTTCATGCTCATGGAGTGGAGGGTGAATGTCATCAGCATAAAAATGTAAACGTGCATAAATATGGATGATAACGTTTGTGCGGGACGATGCCTGCGGCCGGACAACGATGTGAAGGCCAGGCCAGGAACCGTTGGTCAGGGTAAACCTCATTTTCCAGACGCTGAGATTACTTATACATGCTTTGTATTGGGAACATGCTAAGAATGGATTGTCAAAGGGTAACAATTGCGATATATTCAAACAGAAAGATGGTATTAAATGAATGTTTTGAAAGTTCTTGCCACCGACATGTTTTCCAGAGGAAAGTGTTAAAAATATGAAAACATTTGATTGGAGTTTAGGTTTAGCGTTCTTTATTTTGATTCTCGTTCTGAATCAAGCACAAATAGATATACTCTTTGAAATTATTTGCTCGGTAGACCAGCTTTTACACCATCTTTCACCAATTCGTTCTCAAACATTTGCAAGTTAACGTTCTTTGTAGTTGTTATTTGCAAAAAGAACATTTGGTATTACTTTTTTTAAACCTTTTAAGATTTTAAAGCTCAACAATTGCATTTAACATAACTTTCTACATCAAAACTATGGTAAAATTTACAATTTTTGTTTTTCTACGAGGCTGCTTCTTTTTTAATATTTTACTAACACCTAAAAAGTTTTCAACAAAATGTTTATTATTTAAACATTTAATATTCTTTGAGCATTGAACATCGAGAGATTCGACAACAAATACATTTTGTAGATACTATTCTTCTCCAGTTGAGTTGTAAAACTGGACATTCAAAAGATGCATAAGAGAACTAAGCAAATTCCTTTGGATTGACATTCTTACTTTATTGTGTATTTTCAGAGAGCCGCCGGTGTTGCAGCAACATACCAATACGGACATTATCCTTAAGTTACCGATGGGAAAGCGCATACGGGACATTCGATGGCTTTCGGTTTGGTGTCGTCGATTTACGGTATGTTTTAAAATCCTTAAAAAACAATATTTATCTAAAACTTTTCAATATTTGTATAAGAACTACAAAACAAAACCTTTAAATAATTAAATTGCGTATTTTTAAGTACAGATACATCCATAAATGCGGTCAACATAATTTGGCTGCCAATAAAATTTAAACCACAGCATAGTAAAACAAATGTTTTTTACATTTTGATGATTTTATTTTGCAACATTCCGTATTATTTGATAAGTACTTTGAAGGTATTTTGTTTTGATAGTATTAATGTACAGTATATTCCCGAGTTATGCGGTTCTCGACTTACGCGGGTTCAAATCAGTTCAATTCAAATCAGTACAATTTGCTTCAAGAATTCTCCAATGCAGTATAAATTGCATTGTTGGTAATAAATTTAATCCACATACAAGCGAAAAATATCAGAATGTTCTTCACGAATCGTATCAAATAAATGATAAAGTGTATAAAAGTTTTAATTCTAAATCTAAATTTAATAGAAAAATACCGAGTACCCAATTGTATTTTGGTCGAACACCGCGAAATTCGAATTACGCGGATATTTGAGTTACGCGTATCCATCGGGAACGCACAAACCGCGTAACTCGGGAACAGACTGTATGAGAAAATTCTATAAGTAATGGATAAGATTTTTATTTAGTTTTTTATTTAATTATGTTATTAATATGTTTGATAAAACTCTTGATTTTGACCAAACATTTGACTGTGGCATGTTTATTTATTTAATTAAAAAAAAATATATTTAAAATGTGATCCGGGTGTTTCAGGAGAATGCACAATTCTATTGTTAAACCTACAGTAAACAATAAAATTACATTGAATTGAATTGAACATACTGTCAGTCTTTCAAACATAGTCAACAGTCTATCAGACTTTAACTCAAACAGTTGCGGATCAGATGGCATCATAATACTACGATACCGTTTAATCATTTCCTGATGTTAGAGGTAAAATTTTGTACCCATACCTTCTGGTACTATTTAAAATTATTGACACAACCATATCCAGTATTTGATAATGATATATTTATCTCAAAGAACATTTTCTATTTAAACAGTCGCACTGTCTCCAGCTCAAATTTACTGTTTACCAAATTTACCTTGTTAAATATGACATTGTACTACACGAGAAGAAAAGCAATTGATAGATCAAAGAACAGAGCGAGTTCAGAAGTATAATTTTAAATTCTTTTCTGCGAACTTATATTGTATCGCATTACACAGGATTCATTGCCCACCAGTATGCTATTAATGTTTATTAAAATCATGAAATTTAAATATTCAATTGCGTTGCTTTGAAAATCGTACCACTTTTGATGAAAAAAAATAATAATGGTCATTTAAATGTGAAAATTTATGAGTTCATGAAACAAATGAAGTTTTGCAGCTGGATTAATGCCAAAATCATCAGTCAAAATCATTAAAATAAATTATGTTTTCGTATTTCTGATAGCCCTTAACACATGTCATATGTGTTCTCGTTTACCTCACAGAACCTACACTTTTTCAACATTTATCGGCTTAAATACAACACGTGCCTTGTAAATTGTACCATCGCTCTATATATATATAACGCAAATAGAACGCTTATAATAATTTCCGGCTATCATTAGCATCATTTACGCACACAAAACTGTCTCTTTGATCTGTGACGGTGAAATGTTTGATATTTTACAGTTCCCGGTAAGGAAGCCCCGTGCTATCGGTTTTAATCGTTCGCGTCACCACGGTTACAGGAAATGGATTGAAAGTAGTAATTCACTCAATCGAATCGACAGATGAAAAAAAAGCCACATCAATGTCACCAGAGTGCCCTTCCACCAAACCGACACGGTATTTTGCTTTGCTTTGGAAAATCGAAACGCACAAAAATCGTCGCAACCGCTCGTCCTGTAACCGATACCGTCGTCCTACACCTGCACCCACATCTTGCACACGTCCGCGCACAACCACACCGTCGAATGGATTGATAATTTCGATAAACGTACCGTTTCGTCCTGCTGGCTGGTTCGTTGGCGGGGCTGGACGAATAATTGCGTCGCGCTAGTGCGCGTGCGTGGGCAACAGTCACCTCGAACGGTATCGGTGAACACCTTCATCGTTATGGTGGTCTTTCTTCGCCCATCAAAAAGCCCGTTGCCATCGTAACCATCCTTTGCTGCGGAGCCAACACTCCACCTGGGGTGCTGCCTCGCGTACCCGTACTAGTACAACAGTACTACCACGTATAATCACTTTACCAAATATGAGATGATTAGCTTTTTGTCCCAACGTGCCTGTCTGCAAACGAGGGGATAGACGATGGATGGAAAAAAATCAAGACCGATATTTTTATTATGAAATTCGACCACAGTTTGTTCTTTCTCTTTGTTTCAATGAGTCGCTTGCCACTATGGTTAACCAATTTGGTTCATGTCAATATGCCTACGACATGTTTAGAACAATCAAAGCTGGAAGCAAACTAGTTCACTTAATACTGTATTTCAATCTTCAAAGCGTAAAGCGCTTGGCAGGTGTATGAATACTTTTATAATGCCTCCGAAAGTCTATGTTGTCCTAATTCTAGGTCTATGGAAAGAATTCCTTCGATAACTTGCAATAGTTCTTCCAACTTACCAAAAATATCGTCATTATCGTTGGAATTGAGTGGCAATCCAATTAAAATTTGCCATCACAATAGAGCGAAAATGAATGTTCGCCTGGTCTAATAAACGTCAGCAACAGTCAACATTTTCAATTCCACAAAGACCCGTTGAACAGCAAACACGGACACTCTTCACTGCTCACAAGTGCTCGTTTTCAGCTCTAGTGTTATGTCTTTTCCACCAAACCATCAACATCAATTTCACGATTTTCATGATTTTTTTTTTATATTTTTTTCATTTTCACTTCAACAGGTCGATTTTGGAGAAATTTTCATCCCACCAGGACTGGACGTACCGAAACCACGGGTACTGCCCGAGTTCAAGCGTCTAGCACACGGGCTTCGCTCGAGCAATATCAGCATCCTGGACGCGAAAACGTTCTACATTCCCAACCTGCACTATGACGGTGCTGGCCCAGATGCTTACTTCTGGGTCGGCAACGGTTCCGAGCCAAACATTATGGGCACGAAGGTACCGAACGAGCTCGGATCGTTGGACCCGCTGCGTGGCTATCAGGGCGAAGATATCGAAATTCAGCTGCCGGGAAATCTTACCGTGTACGATATCGACTGGCTGGCGGTTTGGTGTGTAGAGTATCGGCACAACTTTGGGCACGTCTACATCCCGAAGGATCTGGATGTTCCGCCAGCACTAGGACAAACGAAGATAGCGGTAGGTTACACTACAGAAGCGATGCCAAGACACAGTAGAAGCTAACATGGATGGTAACAATCCATGGTTGCAAGAATGTAATGTGATTTTCAAAATGTAACATGTTCCATTTACCTTTCTTTACCTTTTCTCCTTCACTAACAAGCCGCCATGGTGGTACAAACCGGTAACTAGTCGCCATTTTCCTACAATTCAATCGTTCTGTTTCATGTCATGTCAATGTTTTGATGTACTAATGTTGTTTTTTCAAGCATCACTTAATCCGCCATAGCTTTCACCGACGGCCACCTACTGATGAATGTTTAATTGATTCCCCTTACAAATGACTTTCAGACAACCACGACTACATCATCGGTGATAACACAGCCCACGAGCAAACCGGCAAATGTCAACTGCAAAGAGCTGCTGCGCGGTAAACTCAACGTGATGTGGGAGGTGATGGATGACTTCATCGTCATCGAGCTGGTTGGGCGTATCCGGGAGGACCAGTACATGGCGTTCGGTATTTCCGGCAGCCATGGACACCCGCAGATGATTGGTGCGGACGTTGTGGTGGCGTTCTACGATCGCCGTCAGCGCCGATTCCGGGCCGAGGATTACTATATGTCCTCGCTGGCCCAGTGCGACGGTAAGCTGGGCGTCTGTCCGGATGAGCGGATCGGTGGTAAAAACGATGTGGAAATTTGTAAGTAGAGAGCACATTGCATATATGCTCTATTGCATAGTATCTCTTTTGACGAATTTCCTTTGTGTTTTGCTCTCATCTTCTACGGCAGTGTCCGGTGATCGTAGCCATGGTGTTACCAAGATCAAGTACCGCAGGCTGCTGCAAACGAACGAAGCTGTCAACGACCGGGCCTATCCCTTGGATCGTCAAATATCGGTGATTGCCGCTATCGGGCCATTAAACTCACGGGACGAAGCGAACGCACACTCGCACACAGGCACGGAGGTCACGGTGGATGACGTGCAGATTGACTTTGCGTCGAAGAACGATCACACCTGTACCGATGCCCTAGATAGCTTCCGGGAGGAGGACGGCCCGGAACCATGGCCATCGCGCACAATCCTGGGCGAGAAGACAATCACGGCTCGCATTGGTCCGACCGGTGGCAAGCGCGGTTACACGCCCATTACTGGCCATCCGTCTTGGGGCATTGCCTGGTACATGAATGATTTGCTGATTCCAGAAATCTACGTCGAACGCGGGCAGACCTACACATTTATCGTCGAGGGCGGTGATGAGACGACGCAACCGGCTAAGTATGTTGATATAAAGCATTGCATTGCTTAAAAAGCTGAAATGGGAACAACGAATGTCAGACCCTTTGAAGTCTGTGTTCTGATATCCTTTTTCCATATTTTAAATTCGCTCAATTTGTTGCAGAATAATTATCGATCTTATAACTATATTGAAAAGATTTTTCTCGGTAACTTATTTCATTAAAAACAGAGTAACTTTGAGCATTCGTTACTTTTAAATGTCTCAATAAATATGCAACAGTCTTTTTAGTCCTCAGTCCAGAAAACTCGCAAACACAAATACCATAAGTAAGAAGCTCTGAGGCACCAGAACCACTATGTGTGTTTCACAACCTCAACCAGATAAAACTTTATCTTTCATGTAACTATTTCCGAGCGTCTGGATATGACTGGTTTATGACATTCCGCATTTGGTGCTACAGTTAAACAGTTCCACTAAACTGATGAAAAATAGTAAAATAATTTAATGGTTAGTAGATCCTTTGCTCCATTCTGCAGGCCCTCACACAGCATTATTTTATCTTTTATCTTCGCCACCGCTTTCATGCTGTTCTGAATATTGTAGTAACATGCAAAACCGGCATATGGCATGAAGAAAAGTTGAATAAACTCAGTTCAGTTATGGAATTCCCTTTTATTCGTCCCATATCCATCACTACTTTCACCGCAAGCGCTCTTCTCTGACTTTTTGCTATGAAAGTAAGGAAATGAAAGCAGCATGATTAACTTTCCCATACTCCAAACTCAACCTCCAACCTAGCTGCATTCGGGTGGGAGAATTGAAACCGCTGGGATGAAAATGCTGTCCAGAAAACGCAACGAACTAACTTTTCACATTCTTTTCACCACAGATATCATCCACTGTACATTACCAGCTCGCATGAGGGCGGCTACGGTCAGCTAACCGAAGCCCAGAAACGCCGTGAGACGGTGTACGCCGGCGTAGAATATGATGCCGATGGGTACGCCTATCCAACAGCGGGTAAGTGTGGAAAAGTTTGTTTTTTTCATCTTTTATGCCGGCATTTGCTTTTAATCACGCTTATATCATGTATTTATAGCCGGAAGATACTGCGAATGGAAGCACAAGACGATTGATCGTTCGGCCGAAATTGCTACCTTCGACGAGTACAAGAAAACCCTCCAACTGTCCTGCGACGATCCGAACGGTCAGCCTGCTTATCTTAACTGGACGGTGGTGGACGAAACGCCCGATCTGGTGTACTATCAGGTAAGGTGTTGTGCCAGTAATTGATATATTAGTAAGCTAAGCGTCTAACATTCCGTTTTTCCCACATCTCGGCCCAGTGCTTCACGCATCGCAACCTCGGCTGGAAGATTCACGTCGTCAATGCGGGCGAAACTAGTAAGATCAGCGGTTCGCATGGCTTGTATGGGTCGGTTTCGTCTACCGTCCTGTGCACGCTGCTTCTGCTCGCTCTGGTACCCGGGTTGTTTGCTCTGCTGCCACTACCGCCCAGAGGTTTTTGATAGTTCAGTGCAGACACTAGGCAACAGATGCACCTCTGACGGTACAGGAGTCCCCTGTTTGAGCTGTCATTTGCGTGCGAGCAATAGTAGTAGTGCGCAACACTTAGACTAGGCGTGAGTCGGTCGGACCCAAGAAAAAAAAGCGAGAACCTTTTGGTTCTCTGCCATTTACTGCAATTGCTGTTTTCAATCTGCACCGTACATTTGCTCCATTGCTGTCCCATGCACGTGTTCCTGTGGGTGAGAAATCAGGAATGCTTGTAGTACACACTCAATGCGCTGCGTCCTATATGCAACCGGGCTCATTTTGTTCATAAAACTACACACAAATGCTGATTTGATCGTCTCTTGCCGCGTGCACCGCATGATTTGTTTTTGACTCGTACCCCGCTCTCACTCTCGTCAGCACGAGCCGCAGTGAAGGAAGTTAAACGTCTTTATCCGTCCACAGTAATCGAAGCTACCGGCACCCGCGTAGCAGTACCGCGTCAAATCGTAACTGGATTGTGTTGCCTTCACTGCCCGCGAAACATATTCGCACCGCAAAAATAGTCTGCAATAAGATGCGCGCATATATGCAACCAGTGTGTAGCCGATGTAGAACCACAGCCACCCAATAGCTTCCCCGTGCGTAGGGACAGCAACGAGCAAAACACCACGGTCAAGATGCCTACCAGGCAGAAAGTAGGCAAATTTAGGTAGGCAACAACAAAGTTTAAAGTTGATTTAGAAGCGCTAAAGTGGGCGCTACACTGCAAAACGGATACTGGTCCCTCCGGGCTCGGTTTTGGGGGGGCATCCAACACCGATTCTAGGTAAGCTGGCCCAGCAAACTGACCTCGTTTGCTTGAATGAAGCAATTTCAGTGGCAGTACGTGGCACAGTACTAACAAAAAATTATCGAATGCTTGCAACAATGCATTAGCATTATCGAACAAACCCATACAACCATGCGATATCGCCGAAAAACATATCTTACTAGTGGGAGAACGCCTGCAGAGCGTCTGCAGCACGACGGACCGAACGTGACCGACACGAATCGCGGAAGCTGACGAAACATGGAGGGAGAAGGTGGAGATGTGAGTAGATATAAGGACACGATACGAGAGCGGAAAAGGAAATGCAAGGCACAATTATTTAGCTAATCAAATTGTCCTCGGGAGCTGTGTGGGAATATCGAGAGTCTAGTGTGATGGAAAAAGAAACGATTCAATAACCTATGCGCGAAGCTAAGCTTTGCAGGCAACCATTAGATAAAAGAATTTACAAACAAAACGCGTGACCAGCTCATGGCCAAGGTAGGTTGCAAACGAAACGAATATGTGTACGCAGAAAGCGATAATAACAAATACCTACTACACGTTTGCCGAACATTCCAATTGTTTCCCCGTTTTATAGCTACGTTAGAGACAGTTACTTTCTTCTTCTTTTTGGTGATCGTATCAAAGTTGTTAAACTAATTTTAAAAACTGTTACATGTTACAGCGTCAGTTTAAGCTCCTCATATTGTTTCTCTTACAAAGAAGGCTTTTATTGAGCATTTATTCTATTATCGACGCACAGACGCTAATGGGGCTATGCTATGCACTTGCAGGCTTTTAAGCGTACACAAGGAAGGACATCGAAACATTCTTATCTGGTCTCACGTGAGACAGAACGGTACAATAATTAGCAGTGAGATGAACACAAACCCGTGCATGTTGTGTAAAACCATATACATATTACATATTTATAGCCGTGCGCAAGATTCGCTTTTTTCAAAGCGATTGAAAACGAATGACAATAAGTAACTTCAAACTGGTTCGTAGAGTACAACCAGTGCAAAAGAATAAACGGACACTATTTACAGTGCAAAAGACAATAAACGTGTTTGCAATCTTTCGATTGAGATTGAGACGTAACTTACAGTAACGTAACGTAAGAAAAATGTGCAAAACTGCACCGAGTGAAAGGCCAATCGAGGTGGACAATAATATGTACTTTACAACCATTTTGCTGTTTCGACATTTTCAAACCTCCCATCGCATGCTACTTCATTCAAGCAGAGCAAAAGTAAGAAATTACCGTCTGTGTATGCAATTAGTAACCTGGGCGTTGTATTAAGAAGTAATTAAGAAGATGTGAGAAAGATACAGCATAAATCTTTTCTCTGATTAAAGCTAAATTTGGCTGCACCTCTGTACGCCGTAACCATCGATTAGAGCAACAACAGTACACTCTAGATAGTTTAAGAAATAATTAACTTCATCTTCGGTACGGTTAGCGGTCGGAATCGGTACTATTGCCGCCTCTTTATAGTTCCGCGAAACCTTCGAAGAAATGTGAAATTAAGACAATTTGACAATAATTAAACCGTTGGAAACATGTGCAACTAAGCTAGACTAAACTAGGATTAAGCTAATAGATATTGCTTTTTTATATGTTCTTTACCCATCAATATATAATGCTAATTCGGTTCGGTACTGTACTGCTCACTCAAATATAGCTGTAAAGTGGTATGTAGGTGTAAAGAAAAATAAAAGGCACACAATGAAAATCGCGATGGGTGAATTACTGTTCTGGTGGAATCAAAATTTGCACACATTTAGCTACACCTTCTTCCTTTATCACTAGATGGCGAAAGTGAAAGTTTATTGTAATCACAATGATTTTTCGATTCAATTGCGACACACATTTTGGCAATACAAACAGAAACCAAAACCAGCAAGGAGTTCAAAAGTTTGCTCATTACAAAACATAAATTAAATGCATAAATGCTGCAAATAGCGATAAGTAAAACAGTAAAAAAAACCCTATCTAACAAAAATCATTCAAACACAAAATATAAAACCATGCAAATACATTCACAAACAGCACAACTAGCAGCGAAAAAGAAAGAAAAGACAATTGTATGGAAATTGAAATTCAAATTAAGTACTATATGACAATAATAACACAAAAAGCCGAAATTGGAGCAGAGAAAGAGAGAGAGAGCATTATATATATACAGCATCCCATTGAAAGTGACGCGTTGTTTAATGTGCTGCGAGCAGAGCTCAAACAATAATTAAATGAATCAAAATACAAGCAAACAAAAAAAGAGAAACAAAACTTTACCAATAAGTGTAAATTTAGCAAAGAAAAACTCAAAATAGGCTGGCGAAATGCAATTCACTCAAATTAAAACATACAACATAGGTGCATCAAAATCACCACCCACTCCCGCACCACTATGAAAGTAGCACCATACCCACCATTATCTCCGATGAGATGTGTGGGTGGTTGTTAACACTAGTGGATCATTTTATTCTACTATTATTATTACTACTACTATTACTACTACTACTAATACTAATAATTCTTGTCGGCAAGGAGCACATTAAAGCGAACCTACATTTACACGCATCATCATTGCATCAACGGCAAACACAGAACTAAGGACAATAATATATTAGCGACAATAATAGTAAGCTAAACTACCATATAGAGCAAATCTTGCTAAAGTAAACGTTGATAGTGTTGTACATGTAATTTTACATCCCGATCGCAAGACTATTGGATCATATGTGGAGTGCAAACAAACATTTGAGCAACACATTGTACTAGTAATGCTATTATTTCCCTGTAGCGGGTGCAAATTGTGCTGAAAGTTGGTTTTTAACTTTAAGAATGTTATGTATTTTAGCCTGGCTTTTTATGGCCGAAGTTATTATTTGTTTACTGTTTTACAATGCAAGCACGAAAATGCAAACTTTCATTTCTACTTGACTTGAAAGCGACAGTAAAACCGCAAACGGTACAGCCGTTTCCACCTACCGAACACACAACTAGCACGGTATACATTGCGGTGCGTAGCAGACAATGTGACCAATGCAATCTAAAACTTAAAAAAAGCTTGTCAAACCCAATATAAAAATGATCAAATTTTGATTACTTTATGTGTCTCTTTGTGTAAAATAGCCATGTGTCAATTACATGACAATAACGAGTAAGGTGGTGTAAGGAAAATTAGATGAAACAACAAAACATTTACTAAAGCAAAAAGGAACAGAAAAATCACACAATACTGAAAAGAAGTCATCATTACTCATTCTAAAACGCTAATTCTAACAAACAATATTGATTGAGCAAGGATAAAAAGGTGAAAAAGAAACATCACAATACAGCACCGATAAATGAACAGATCTGCTACACTCTCGCGCTCTCTCACTGTGTATGAGTGAAGTGAATTTCAACCGGAATCATAGCTCCATCATAAGAAGAAAATCGAGAGCACACTGTGTAATTTCCTTTGACATTCTATTATTTGTTTTTGGAAACAGTTTCTACATTGTTCGCTACCAGTTGACCAATATCGAAGCATAATTTCGAATCGAAGCGGCCATTGGAAGCCGGTAAATGCGACCGCACGACCGCACGTTACTAGAGAAACGGCGGGAAAATCTTAATCCTAAACAAAAACTGATGATTGTGAGAGACAATAATTCTTTACAACTTTGAAGTACGCGAGCAAGGATATTACATAATAAGCAAACAAAGCAAAAAGAGCAAACAAGCCAACCAACAAAACAAACACATCTAGTTTTAAATAAAGCATTAACGGTAACTAAGCAAAACGAAACAGTCTGTGGAGGAAAAGAGAGAACATTTTAGTTTTACTGATTGATGCATCGTCATGCAGATCGAAAGAAACGGGTCCAGATGCAATTGCCAACTACCAACCTAGTAACTAGCTGCGTATGGTAATTTGTGGCGAATAATTCGGAGTGGAATCTTCGATGCATTCCGACTCCGGTCTTGCAAAACTGAATGATACTCCAAAATTCGCATTCAATTCAGCTATTTCCGACGACTCTGATTCCTGACGACCCTGGTTGACTGCAGTCGACTTACAACGGTTCTCGTCAATTCTGGGATACTGGCGGACTCCGATCGAGTGTGATTGGCGAGAGAAATAAAAAATCATTCCCAATTGTTCGAACTCATCCGGACCCATGCGGACCCAAGAGCATTAAATTTACATTACCGTTCGCAATGCTGGTTCCAATCGTTTCGACTGTTCCGTTTGCTCTAACCGATCTGAACGAACCTACCGTTCTGGTGATGGAAAAAATGAATCCCAGAAGGGATTCAAATCTTCGAATCCCTATCCTGGATGGGATTCGAATCTTTGAATCCCAATCCCAATCCCAATGTGGTATAGCGTTATATTGTAGTTTGCAAGGGAGGGGGGGGGGGGTGAATTAGTTAAAGCTGGAATAAGAAGTCATTCTGTTTTACTCCTAATTATTTAACTTTGCAGTACTTACAACATAATTAGTACAGGTCCCCGAGATATGCGGACCTTTATTCAATATCAAATCAAATAATTTATTTACTGACTATAACTTCTCATTAAATGCTACATTACACGAACATTTGCTATATTTTTACTGAAAACTGCGTGATTCGACTTCCGAAATTAGAGATACGTGGTTTCTCTCGACCCCCATTAATAGCGTATCTCGGAGACAGCCTCTTATTACAATCGCAATCCCAATCCCAATCGCAATTGCAATTAGAATCCCAATCGCAATCAGAATCCCAATCGCAATCGAAATCAGAATCAGAATCTCAATCTCAATCGAATCCCAATCGAATCGCAATCGGATTCCCAATCGCATCGCAATCCCAATTCCACCAGAATCCCAATCGAATCCCAAACGAATCCCAATCCCAATCTAATCGCAATCGAATCCCAAACGAATCTCAATTCCAATCGAATCGCAAACGAATCCCAATCCCAATCGAATCGCAATCAAATCCCAATGACAAAGGAATCTTTTAGGGATTCAAATCCTACAATGGGATCCAATCCGATCGAATCTTTCTACGGATTGAAGCTTCGAATCATCCGAATCTCAAATCTCCCAACACTATACCGTTCCCTCCAAACATTGAAGCTTCGAATCATTCGAATCTCAAATCTCCCAACACTATACCGTTCCCTCCAAACACACTGTTTCGATCGAACCTACCGTTTCCATCGAATCTACTGTTCCGGTGAACAAATAAAAAATTCAAAAATGTTAATTTTGTTCCGATCGTTCCGTTTGAAAACCTACTTCCGATCAAAGAGTTCTACTTTACATTAGTGATGGGAAAAATGAAGTTTTTGTCGGAATCGATTCCGAATAGCCTCGAAGATTACTGGAATCATTTCCGGATAGTACGTCCGGAATCAGTTTCCAGAATCAATTACAGAATCAGCTCCGGAATAGGAATCGGGCTCGGAATTGTTTCCGGATCTGGCTCCGGAATCGAAATAGGCTCCAGAATTGGTTCCGGAATTGGTTCCGGAATCGGCACCGGAATCGGCACTGGAATCGAAATTGGCTCTGAAATCAGAATCGGCTGCGAAACGGAGTCGGTTTCAGTATCTCCATAAGAATAAGCGTTTGGGTCCAATGATGCTCCATTCTCATGAAGATGCCCAGACTGATTTCGCTTCTGAAACTTCTTATTTCAATTCAAGAACTGATTCTCATTCCGGATCTAATTCCATTTCTGGAGTCAATCCTGATTCCATTACCGGGGCAAATTGAGATTTAAAGGTCGATTACGATTCCGGAGCCGACTACAAAATCGGCTCCGGATTCGGCTCCGGAATCGAATCCGGAGTAGGAATCGATTTCAGTATCGGAATGGGCTCCAGAAATAATTCCAAACACGGAATCGGAATCAAGTAGGTCCGATTCCGAGCTCCCACCACTACTTTACATGAGTCCCTGCAAATACGTCCACAACAACATGAATCATTGTTGTGTTTTAAAATAAAGCAACCTTGGCATAAAAATCCATAATCCTAAACAATGAATTTTAAAATTGCATTTTTAAAATTCCTTTTCAAATTCACCCGTTAGCACATGTGTGCCGTCTAACCACTGCTTAGCGAAGTGAAGTATCGCTGTCAATCCCAATCAGCTGTTTGTTGCGAAATACCGCTATGAGGAGCAGAGTGACCAGAAATACCGATTTATCTGTATTCCTACCGATTTTTCATATGCCTACCGATTTACAGATAAGCCTCCTAAAACTACCGATTTTTCATTTAACCTACCGAAAATCACAGAATTTTAATTTTTCAGTCGTTTAAGCTTAAACTGAGGCGCTTGGGATGCTGTTTCAAGGATTGCTACCCTAATTTGTTACTTATCGCGCTGATGCAAGTTTGTTTGCCTGGCACTTTTTATTTTTATCCGTTAAAATGTAATCTTCATAATAAGTAGAAAATGTCAGTTGCGTGGATTCCGAGAATTGCTCGTCAAAGAAAATCATTTAAATTTGAATTTGAATCTCGCTGTCGGCGGTTAAAGCTTAGCCGACAGACAAAGAGAATGAAATTTTCAGGCGAGGAGTAGGTAGAAACACACGGTGGGGTCCGGCCCAAGATCGGATCCGACCCAAGTGCCACAAATCCACTAAACGACCACTAAACGGCTTCTAAACGACTCAAGTTCTCTACCTAAACGGAATATAGAAAGACTTCGTTTAGCAGACGGCAAACGACTCATGCATTCTAAAAATAGCAAAAAAGCTGGTGGCGCTCTCTGTTGGTGGGATACCCCAACCAGTGGAGCTTCATCGCTTGGAGGAGAGCTTTCTCATTTCCTCTGTACTGTTGTATGGTTTCGCATTGAAGTTATGCATCGCTAGAACTAGAACGGCGATACGATTGTTTAAATACTAAACTCCAATGGAAACCACCAGCACTGAAGCAAGTGAGATTTGAGTAATGGTCGTTGGTGTTGATACCCACGTATCTGACCACACGACTATCCACATAGATTGTTGCTCAGAAAGTTAGAAGGCTATATCCCAAGTGCCACAAATCCACTAAACGACCACTAAACGGCTTCTAAACGACTCAAGTTCTCTACCTAAACGGAATATAGAAAGACTTCGTTTAGCAGACGGCAAACGACTCATGCATTCTAAAAATAGCGAAAAAGCTGGTGCCGCTCTCTGTTGGTGGGATACCCCAACCAGTTGAGCTTCATCGCTTGGAGGAGAGCTTTCTCATTTCCTCTGTACTGTTGTATGGTTTCGCATTGAAGTTATGCATCGCTAGAACTAGAACGGCGATACGATTGTTTAAATACAAAACTCCAACGAAAACCACCAGCACAGAAGCAAGTGAGATTTGAGTAATGGTCGTTGGTGTTGATACCCACGTATCTAACCACACGACCATTCATATACAGTAGAACGTCTATTATCCGGGGGCGGATTAACCGGCAGGCGGCTTAACGTGCGCATATATCTGACAGCTGTTCATACGTATGGCGAAAGTTTGCAGCGATAATCAATTGGGTAACCAGTTTCTTGTGCAGCTCTGTAGTGTCTAGGGGTATTTTCGAAATTCATTTTTGTTCATGAACAGTTGGTAAACCTACAGTTATTGATTAAAAGAATATTCTACTAACGATTAGTCGATTGATTCTAGGTGAATTAATAATAAAACTAGTGAATTTCATATGTTTTATATGCGTTTGACATTTCTTGAACCATTATCCGTGCAAATCGATTAACCGGCAACCGTCCGGTCCCGAGCTGCCCGGATAATCGACGCTCTACTGTAGATTGTTGCTCAGAAAGTTAGAAGGCTATATTGGTCATGATAAGATGAAACTTGTCGAAACACATTGCAAAAAAAGGATAGCAATATAATGATGAGTTGTAATACGCCATCTAATGATCAAACCAATGAAGCTGTGGATCTTTCATTTTTTTCTATGAATATTCAATTTTCCAGTCGTTTAAGCTTAATCTGTGGCGCTTGGGAACAACACAGTTCCCTAGCAAAATCTGATATATAGGAAACGATTATTGAATCCGTTCAGTCAGCGAGCAAGGAGAAGTGTACCAAGCGAACCAAATATGAATTTATACTGAAAGTGAGGAATTTATCAGAGTGCCAGTGCATATCCCAAGCGCCACAGATTAAGCTTAAACGACTGGAAAATTGAATATCCATAGAAAAAAAAGAAAGCTCCACAGCTTCATTGGTTTGATCAATAGATGGCGTATTACAACTCATCATTATATTGCTATCCTTTTCTTGCAATGTGTTTCGACAAGTTTCACCTTATCATGACCTATATAGCCTTTTAACTTTCTGAGCAAAAATCTATAAGAATGGTCGTGTGTTCAGATACGTGGGTATCAACACCAACGAACATTACTCAAATCTCATTTGCTTCAGTGCTGGTGGTTTCGTTGGAGTTTAGTATTTAAACAATCGCATCGCCGTTCTAGTTCTAGCGATGCATAACTTCACGCATTTTTGTGCATAACTTCACGCAGCGATGTGTTTGTGACGCATTTTTATTCCGCTTTTACACGTAGCGTTCCCGGTTTCTAGATTAAGGTGATCGTGCACCACGCGAAATACAGTTTGAGACATTTTGAATAATCGCACGCGTAACAGAAGCAATAATCTTAAACAATGAATTTTAAAACTGCATTTTTAAAATTCCTTTTCAAATTCATTCGTTAGCACATATGTCCCGTCTAACCAATGCTTAGCGAAGTGAAGTTTCGCTGTCAATCCCAATCAGCTGTTTTGCGAAATACCGCTATGAGGAGCAGAGTGACCAGAAATACCGATTTATCTGTATTCCTACCGATTTTTCATATGCCTACCGATTTACAGATAAGCCTCCTAAAACTACCGATTTTTCATTTAATCTACCGAAAATCACAGAATTTTAATTTTTCAGTCGTTTAAGCTTAAACTGAGGCGCTTGGGATGCTGTTTCAAGGATTGCTACCCTCATTTGTTACTTATCGCGCTGATGCACGTTTGTTTGCCTGGCACTTTTTATTTTTATCCGTTAAAATGTAATGTTCATAATAAGTAGAAAATGTCAGTTGCGTGGATTCCGAGAATTGCTCGTCCAAGAAAATCATTTAAATTTGAATTTGAATCTCGCTGTAGGCAGTTAAAGCTTACCCGACAGACAAACAGAATGAAATTTTCAGGCGAGGGGAAAGTAGAAACACACGGTGGGGGTCCGGCCCAAGATCGGATCCGAAGTCCGTTGTTTTGGGCTAAAAATTAAAAATGGCGGATGGAGCGCTGTTTCATTGTATTTTCCTTATACCCCTTCCTTTACACGGACTTGGTGCACCCGAATCAAAAGAAAAACTTTAACACATCAAACTTGGTTTATAAAAGACGCACACTTTCTCATTCTTTTTGCTAGTAGGGTAAAAAGAAATTGATCGTTAAAATAATGGATTAAATTTAAATTGTTGCGTTCTCAACAGTGCTCCTGCCGAAATCTGCCAATATAATCTGGTCACACTGGTCCGCAGGTCAGGCGAGCTTTTTGGCGGCCACCGTCGCAAAACCGTCGCAAAACGTCAAAACCGGCGTCGCATGTACTGCAAACCGACGTCGCCAGCGAGCGAAACTCGCAACGATTTCGAGGCGCTGGCGACGGTCGTTTTTGACGTTTGGCGACGGTTATTGACCTTTCGAGTGAGCTTTTGCCCTGCGGGCCAGTGTGGCCAGATTATATTGGCAGATTTCGGCAGGAGCACTGTTGAGAACGCAACCATTTAACCAAAGTGAGTGTATATATCAGGTGGGCTTATGGTGTTCTTTCTCACCAATACATCGACACACAATTTGACGGTTTGCTCCATAACAAAATCTAGTATGCCTTTAAGTTTAAACAAAATCTCGCAAAAATTGTATGTGGTTTTGCTCAGGCGTAGCACAAAGAAAGAAGCCAAAAAACCTACGCGACGGCCAGTTTTTGGATTAAAATGATGATCTGAAGATTACTGAATAACAACCCAAGTGCCACAAATCCACTAAACGACCACTAAACGGTTTCTAAACGACTCAAGTTCTCTACCTAAACGGAATATAGAAAGACTTCGTTTAGCAGACGGCAAACGACTCATGCATTCTAAAAATAGCAAAAAAGCTGGTGGCGCTCTCTGTCGGTGGGATACCCCAACCAGTGGAGCTTCATCGCTTGAAGGAGAGCTTTATTATTTCCTCTGTACTGTTGTATGGTTTCGCATTGAAGTTATGCATCGCTAGAACTAGAACGGCGATACGATTGCTTAAATACTAAACTCCAACGGAAACCACCAGCACTGAAGAAAGTGAAATTTGAGTAATGGTCGTTGGTGTTGATACCCGCGTATCTGACCACACGACCATTCATATACAGTAGAACGTCTATTATCCGGGGGCGGATTAACCGGCGGGCGGCTTAACGTGCGCATATATCTGACAGCTGTTCATACGTACGGCGAAAGTTTGCAGCGATAATCAATTGGGTAACCAGTTTCTTGTGCAGCTCTGTAGTGCCTAGGGGTATTTTCGAAATTCATTTTTGTTCATGAACAGTTGGTAAACCTACAGTTATTGATTAAAAGAATATTCTACTAACGATTAATCGATTGATTCTAGGTGAATTAATAATAAAACTAGTGAATTTCATATGTTTTATATGCGTTTGACATTTCTTGAACCATTATCCGTGCAAATCGATTAACCGGAAACCGTCCGGTCCCGAGCTGCCCGGATAATCGACGCTCTACTGTAGATTGTTGCTCAGAAAGTTAGAAGGCTATATTGGTCATGATAAGATGAAACTTGCCGAAACACATTGCAAGAAAAGGATAGCAATATAATAATCAGTTTTAATACGCCATCTATTGATCAAACCAATGAAGCTGTGGAGCTTTCATTTTTTTCTATGGATATTAAATTTTCCAGTCGTTTAAGCTTAATCTGTGGCGCTTGGGTATTGTACGCTGACGATCTTAAGCTATTCCTTCCAATCCGTGAAGCATCCGATGTTATCTCCCTGCAAAGTTCAGTGAACTGCTTTTCCGACTGGTGTGAGAAAAATGACCTAGTAATATCTGTCGATAAATGTATGTGTATGTCGTTCCACCGAACTGTCTGTCCCATAACCCATAACTATAATATTTCTGGAACCATACTGCAACGCTGCCAGACTTTTAGGGACTTAGGTGTTACCTCAGACTGCAAATTGAATTTTCATCAACACTACTCCGATATTTTAGACAAGGCCAACAAAATGGTAGGTTTCATTCGCAGACAATCGAGAGAATTTTTCGACCCACACTGCCTTTTAATGTTGTACAAGTATCTTGTTCGTCCTTGCTTGAGTCTTGTTCTGTAGTATGGTCTCCTTCATCCAGCTTTTGGTCCAAAAAATTGGAGTCAGTACAGAGAAAGTTTACACGTTTTGTCCTGCGTTTTACCCCGTGTCGCAATCTTGATCCTCGTCCGTCTTATGAAACTAGGTGTTTACTGTTTGGGTTTGGGTATATATATATATATATATATATCTCAATTAATTTGGAATTAATTATTTTGGAGGAAAAAATCTCAATTTTTTATTCATTGAACTACAAAACTCAGCCAAACAATTAAATCAATCTAAATAATCCAGCGAAAATGAAATGACAGCACGTACGATAAAATCGTATCCAAGGAGCACTGCTGCGGTCCTAAGTGGTCGCGTGGAGCCCCGAGAAAAAGAACTTGTCACCACAAAAAAAAATGTGCATCTTAGTCCTTCTTTGGCTTAGAATTCCAATTTTCAGATCGACACTTCAGAAAAATCTTCATTTGTGTAACCGCTGAACCAATTCTAATCCATATCCTAAATAACGGATGCATATTCTCGTGAGCCGGTCTCGTAGTACAGTCGTCAACTCGTACGACTTAACAACATGCCCGTCATGGGTTCAATCCCCAAATAGACCGCGCCGCCATACGTAGGACTGACTATCCTGCTATGGGGGGGAATCAATTAGTCACTGAAAGCCCAAGCCCACAAGTGGGTACAGGCAGGCCTTGACCGACATCGGTTGTTGAGCCAAAGAAGAAGAAGAAGATTCTCGTGAGATGAAACTTTCATTTTCCGCATTAGCACCCCTCCCATCCCGCTTAACATTCCCGCTGACTTCTTTTAAGTTTCGAGGTTTAACCTACCGAAAACTACCGATAAAATTTTGATGCGCCTACCGAAAACCGCCAAAATAATCTGGCCACACTGATGAGGAGGACAATGCCCGATATAAACAGAACAGCTGCTATACAAACACTTACTTTCTACGGGACAAAGAGCGACTGTGCTGTCTGGTGTCGTTGATCTCTGGTGTGTGTGTTCTTGCCTCAATTCAACAGCCCCCAGCACGACGATGATGGAACGCAAGCTTACCATCCTGTACGGCAGCCAGTCCGGCACGGCGCAAGATCTGGCCGAACAGATATGGCGCGAATCGAAGATGTACTTCTTCCGCGGGAACGTTCTTCCGATGGGCGAGTACGACGTTTCGGAGCTGATCGGAGAACGGTTTGTGGTGTGCGTCTGTTCCACCTACGGCCAGGGCGAGGAGCCTGACAACATGAAGCGCTTCTGGAAGTTTCTGCTCCGCAAAAGCTTGCCCAACGATTCCCTGCAGCAGGTACACTTTGCCGTTCTCGGACTCGGCGATTCGCGCTACCCGAAGTTCAACTACGTAGCGAAGAAGCTACACAAACGTCTGCTGCAGCTCGGCGGAAGTGCACTGCTGCCGGTTGGGCTGTGCGACGATCAGCACGATCTCGGATATGGGGCCGTTTTTCTGCCCTGGATCAATCAGCTGTGGGATGAGCTGGGACGTATTGTGCCACTGTCGGCCGGAACGCACAAGCTGCCCGAAAGCCCTCGCGAGTTCCGATGGCAGGTGGACATTGCAAATGAAGGGCATATAACGAAGAACATTAGTCCGGACGGCATCGACCTGTATGCGGACTTAAAAATGCCCAACGGATTCCAAACGGTGGTGGTGGAAAATCGACGAACAACGGCAGCGGAACACTTTCAGGACGTTCGGATGATAACGTTCGAGAAGAAGGCGGTGCCTTGGTGTTCGGGCGATGTGCTATATGTGAGGCCGCACAATTCGAAAGACAGCGTGGACCAGCTGTTTGAAATATTCCACCAGCACGAGTTCGGCCTGGACAAGCATACATGTGTGCAAGTGAAAGCCATTGATTCCGGTAAGTTCACTTACGTGTGCTGTATTTATCCTTATCAAGATCATCAACTATGTTGCAAACAGCTTTAGATGTATGTTGTCGTTCATCTCTACAGTTGGAAGCGCCGTTGAGATATCTCGTTGCCATGGCACACTAGGATAAGATAATGATGATGGATGGGGGGAATTAGTGCAGCACCGTTACAATCAAACGCTGCTGCACCCTGTTTTCTCCGATTATTTAGAATGACTGATAATGTGTCTTTCTCATCAAACTGTTGTTAGTAGACGATACACTTTGTCGACCATGTTTGTATGCTTTATTACGCCCCGCGCATACATGCATGCGATGGAGCTATACGTGTTTCCTTACATTCTACCGGCTATCCTTGCGTTGCACCATCTTCCTGCCAACCATCATCGTCCGAGAGGAAGCGCCGCTTTGCTGCCGTGTTCATGTACGGTCTATATACCCACTCCGTGTCGGCCGCATCCAGCTCGTCCACCGTGCCGAGCTTGATCTGGTACAGCTTCAGCTGGAAGCGCGGCCCACACTCCGTCAGCTCCAGCTGCTTGTCCACCATGCGGAAGGTGTGATGCCGGAAGCTGATAAAATCATCATGATTAGCGAACGTCATGACGCGCTTCGAGTCTTCCTTCGGCACCGGGAACAGATACCGCAGGATGGACATCGTTCGTTCGGCCAGCTTCGTTTTGAAGTTGTGGAAGATCAGGTGCGGCTTCTGCTCGCTCATCGTACCAATGTCCGGAATGTCGTGGCGCATTACCACCCCGGAAATATTAAAGCTTGCCGTCGGCCCGTACGGCAGATGGCAGATTACGAGGTTGTCCGGTACGCCGCTGTGCTCGTGCACCACGATGAAATCCGTCACGTTGTTGGCCCGGCAGGCGTGCACGAGCTGCTTCATTTCGAAGTTACCGCGATTCATTCGCTGCGCGTTGGGAAAGATGAGCCGCAGCTCTTTCACGAACTGTACCAGGCGGGAGGAGGGATCGCGCGACGTTGTGATCATGATCTTCGGATCCTCGCAGCCGGCGTACCGGTACTCGTCGTCCTTGGAATCGGCCGTGTTTGCTCCACCGCTGATGCCTCCGATTTCGGCAGCCCGCTTGGGACCCTCGTCGGTCCACTTAAGCTTTTCCTGCAGCGCTAATGCATCCTTTTTGAGATCGCCGTGTATCGGTATGTGCTCCTCAAGCGATCGTTTAATGCGTTCCTTCTTGTCCTGTATGGTTTTGTGTTTGTTTTCAACTGCCTTCCGGAAAAGATACTCTCGGCGTAAACGCGCCTGCCGACGAAGCATTTTGTAGCGTTTGTGCCGTATTTAATACACTATTTTTACAGACCAACTGTGCTCGGGCACTTGTTTCACGAGAAATACAAACATTAGCACGTTGTTTTACCGAAATGTCATCTACGGCCCTTGCGCTGCTTTCATCTTATGTCGACTCGTGTCGTATATCTTTGTCGACTTGCGACGCCATGTATACTCCATCGCCTGGATGACAAAAGCTACTCATGTCTTCATTGTTTCATTTGATTTGTTTTATTTTTAAAAGATCTTATTTGAATTACCTTATTGCCTTTTTTCAGAAATGCCGGTACCATCAATTCTTCAAAAGCCCCTACCGCTGGTTGCCATTGCGGAACAGTACTGGGATTTAACGGCCATACCGCGTGCGAGGGCATTTGCCGTGTTGGCCAAAAACTGCTCCAACGAGTTAGAGCGCGAGAAGTTGATCGAGTTCAGCCGTTACGAAGGTCAGGAGGAACTGTTCGCGTACGCTAACCGACCGAGAAGGACGATTTTAGAGGTGCTGTTGGATTTTCCACACGCTACCAAAAGTCTCACGCTAGAGGCACTGTTTGAGCTATTTCAGCCGATCAAACCGAGGGCATTTTCAATCGCCTCCGCCATGGAAAGTGGTAAGCTGCAAATCCTGGTTGCCGTGATCGAGTACAAGACAAAGCTGAGCGTTCCGCGGCGTGGATTGTGTTCACACTGGTTAAAAGACCTGCAACCTGGAAATATGGTAAATGCATGGGTACGAAAGAGCACATTCCAACTTCCGGCCGATAATGTGAGTAGCACGGATAAAAACACGTTTTGTTTGAAAATAATTAAGCTTGTTTTACTTTCTTGTTTTACAGAAAACTCCTTTGGTGATGATCGGTCCAGGTACGGGTCTGGCACCGTTCCGGGGCATTCTTCAGGAAAGAGAACTGTCCGAAACGCCTACATCGGCACCGTTGGTACTGTTTTTCGGGTGCCGCAGCTCGACTGCCGACTTTCACTGCGAGGAGGATCTGAAACGCATGGAACAGAGTGGCATGCTGCAGTTATTTTGTGCATTTTCTCGCGATCAGCCGGAGAAGGTTTACGTGCAGCATCTCATAAAGAAGGAGAGTATGTTGTTGAAAAAACTGCTGATAGAGAACGGTGGATACGTGCTCGTTTCGGGCAGCTCAAAAAACATGCCTCAAGCGGTAAAGGAAGCCTTGATAGAAGCTATCGGTGATGCACAGCACATAGAGAAGATGATACAAACGAATCGCTATCAGGAAGAGACATGGGCATAAGCTCACTTTTCAATAAACACTGGACGGAACTACTAGATAAATGGAAACAAATGCGACAAACAAAAAGCTATCTTAATGCTATTACAGAAGTGTATTCATCGAGTGATATTTTGAACTTATTCGGAAAATCCCCAAACTTTCAAGCTGCCAGCATCCCTTCGCCTATCGTTCGCGTCCTTGTCGTCGCAGGCGTATGCCAGGATGTATTGCTTCGGATGCCAGGCCACGGTGAAGGTGGCCGCGTCCACGGATATATCTGCCACCTTCTCGCCCGTCTCCGTGTCGCCGATGTCAATGATCAGATCCTCGCTCGCCGATGCTAACAGTTTTCCATCGTGGCTGAAGGAAATCGTGCGCACGGGCCAGTCGAGTCGGGAAAACACCCGCAAGCAGGCCAACTCTTCTGCGTCCCACAGTGACACGAGCGCGTCGGCCGAACCGGTGGCAAAGTATTTTCCCGTCGGATCAAACTCGATACAGATGCAGGTACTCGGGTGCGCCTTCAGGACCTGCTGCAGCTCCAGGTTCGGGTAGTTAAGGATATGCACACAGCCCTGCCCGTTGGTGAGGAAGAACAGATCACTGCCATTGCTCCAGGCGATTTCGTTCACCTCGAAGCTAAACTGTTCCTCGGCACGAATCTTGTGCGTGCGCGTGTCAATGAACGTCACCAGATCCTCCTTGTTGCCGACCGCTATCGTGTGCCCATCCGGTGACCATGTGATGTTAATGTTTTCCCCCTTCGTGTTTATAAAGGTTGCACATTTGCCGACACGCACGTCCCATATGCGCACCGTCTTGTCGCCGCTGGCCGTGCTAAGCAGGTCCGGCATTGACGCATGCCAGCATAGCTGATCGACCGAGCCGGTATGGCCGCGATAGGTACTCTCCTTGTTCTGGAAATGAATACAAGGGAAGGATGGTTAAAAGGGGGCCCGCTCGCGTAAAGCACTACCACCATCATTACCAAGCGTTCCCGATCCAACGTAAACACAGCGACGGTTTTGTCGAAGGAACCGGACGCCAAGCGGCGCCCATCACAGTTCCACCCAACCGAATGGACCTTTGCCGTGTGTGCCTTTGAAGCTTCTCTGCTTTTGTTGTGTCCCTTGAAATACTCCTGTAACTCTGCGAGTTGCGTTTTGCTGCTCACCATTGTGATCTGTAGCTGGTTTGCTTCTTATTTTAAGCGAATGAATCGAACAAGCGGCACGGGTGGATTGTTTTGTTTATGTGCTGTAAGCCTGAATGACATCCGTTTGATCGACCGCAACAACCCAACAACCAGCTCCGACAACTGACGTTTTTGTCGGATTTCAAAGAACTGTCAATGCATCTGAAGGCAAGCTTGGTCGATTACTGAGAATAGGTAAATTAACTACCATTAATCTATATCACTTCTTGAACTTCTTTCGTTCCGTACTTCTGTATTCACAATATTTTTTCTCCTTTATCGCTTTATTTTTTGCCATCAAGACAGCATAAAGCTTGGTTTCTCTACAGTTTCTCAAAACTAACGGGTTTTCCCCGAATCAAAAATGTGTAACAAAGTGTAGATGCTGCTTAATGGCAAAGGGAAAGAGAACAGGGCAGCATCGTACAATACGGGTAACAACATTGAGATTTCAGTCTTCTTTGGACTGCGACCACATTGGCCGCCGTCACTGACCATCACGTGAACGGAAGACACACCGCCAGCAGCGCGGTGTTCCGAAGCGGCACAAAGTTAATCCCGCCCGGGACAATTGTACACACGCGAGAAGGTGCGTAAGTTCTACCAAAAACCAAACAACCGACCACCATCGAGCGGCGGCATCTTTCTGATATCGATTTTAGGCAGCCCATTATGTAGCCACGGAAGGAAAGTTGTTGCTCTCCTTACCTGCACCTGCTCTAGACTTGTTTGGTCGATGTGCAACAGTAAAAATGAAAGGATGTCGCCGCTGTGATATAGCTACCAGCTCTACCGTTGTGCTGTTTCTCTATGAAAACTGTAAAGTGTGTGAAAACCCCCTGCACCGTAAATATTTCCGTAAGATAATAGATGGTACAGAGCCTAAGCGGCAGCGGCGACTGCAGCCAAGCATCGCATTAACAGCATGAATGAGAATTAGATTAGCAAGCTATGCTGCACATTCGGATCACATCAACCCGTGCTCCTCGCGCCTTGTGAAAATGTGCTTTTCTAAAAATAGGCTTGTAGTGAAAATTTCCCGACCCCTAAGATCGATTCTTGACGAATGGGGTGCGTTTGTCACACCACACCGTACGCTGTTTGACGTGTGCTGTTGCTGCTGCTGCTGCTTCCGGTGCGCTTTTATGTCTTGAAAAACTTCCGGCACAGTTCGCGCGTAAAGCTAAAATGTGGACATTTCCCACGTGTAAATTGTGCAACACGTTCTTATCGGACGGCCACGATAAGCCTGGTGACTGTGAATGCACTCGCTGTGTGGACTTAGTGACCTCATGCACAGCAACATGGTATGCAACAGATTAGAGCCAGCTAGGGGAAATCGGGAAAGTACGTTGAATAATAATTTTATGAATAATTGATTGTGAGTGCGCACGATGGGCGAGTAAATATTGCACGCTAACACAACCAGATAGGGCAAACAAACTCTCTCCAGAAAACCGGCATCGTTCATATACGATACACGTGTTGGCTATAACACCTCGAGAATAGAACCATCATTAATCGGTGCCGCATATGAATCGACCACGCGCGCACGTCGCGGTCGTTCGCGTACTGGGGATGCGATGCATTTGGGCGAGACTAAACAAACAGAGATAGCCTGTCCCCACTTGATGGTGCATCACTGCGACGAGAGAGCTGAGTCGATTGCACACTTCGATTACGAACAGAAGGGTTTACTCCCTGCATTTGAGCGAGACTAAACAGAGAACGCCTGTGACCACTTGATGCGAGAGCAGAGTCGCCTGCACACTTCGATCGTGAACAGAAGGGTTTACTCCCACCTGCAGCGATTGGCAGCCGTTTAAAATGCAATAACAATAACCGTCAAGACGGTTAGTTTTCTTCTTTTCATCGCCGCCTGCACTTGACCAATGAGGCGGCGAGGCGAGCAAATCCGACACCACCATGACGGGCTCTGGCGTATTTGCATCGAAATGGCCAACCCATCAAATAAATCTCCATAATTAACCCATTCCGTAGCAAGATCAGCTAGCGCGCCGGAACAGGTTTACAACGCTTTTGGATGACAATTAATTGTATTACATAATGAAACGCTGCTCCTAACTTAGAGCACAGAAACTGCTCCATTTTGCTTGAAGGATGTACTTCCTATCAGCACAATTCGGTGCACAATCTGGCATCGGTCGGTTTAAGATGATAGAGTACGCAAGCAGCAGCAGCAGCAGCAGTTTGCCATTGTGTGCTCGAAGCCGTTATCAAATGGTTCTCGTTAACCTTGCCCACTTCTGGGCAGTAATTCGAGTATCTTCACACTCGGGGCCGTTCGGTTGGCAGTTTGTTGAGTAATGGACGTCATTGGAGGAGGGCAAGCAAGAAGAAGGACACGCGCTTTAGCTTTCGACCGTTTTAAAATAGCATAGCAGGTTTGGAACAATAACTGTTTGATCACTTACTCCTAGCTGCGGTGTCCGGTCCGAAGTTGATAAGACAACAGATTGCAGACGCCTTGCCGATAGTAGAGCCCAGCATGAAGTAGAAGCTGTTTCTAGGTACTTACAATGGGCAGCGGCATACGATGGGGAGCGAGGGCGAAAAAAAAAAACACTCCAGCAAATATACATAATTATTGATTGAGACATTAGATAATACATCAGCCCTTATCAGTAATACTGGGGGCAATACTACGTCATTGATTTTATCTCTCCTTCTGAAGGACTTGCATTAACATTGGTTCGGTTTTGCTATCATTTCATTACAGACTGGGACTGGGACAGCAGCACCGGAACCACCCGCTTGACCAGTGTGAACGAAGTTTGTGCTCAAGTGTATGGGATCTTGCCCCCGTCAAGCATCGGCATCGATTACACGGATTTTACAACCCAGCAGTTCTTGTGTGCTGACGGAGCAAATTATTGCAGCACTGCAACTGAACCCCAAGGAATGATTTGAACCAACACAAACACGCTACACTTGCATAATTTACCTCTCCGCCCTGCTCGGTACCAGCGTTCCGAATGACCGGTACGCCGCCGCCAGTTCTCAAGAAGCAGCAACAGGGCCAGCAGCGCCAGCTTTATGCAAAAACTCACGCAACCATAACACCACGTGAACCAACGGTGTCGTGAAGTCTGCGGCCTGTTAGTTTAATCTCCGGGATGGAAATGAACTGCCCTGTTACCATGCTCCGAACGTGCGTCTGAATGGCAACAGTGAGAAAGGACAGGCCGAGCGGATACGAGTGCGAGTGATTGCGCAACATTGTATGCGGTGCCTATAGAAGGATCATAAGACACGCAACGCGATCTTCCGGAAAACTGATCTCCGACCCTCCCCAACCAAATAACAGTACGATGGCGTCGTACGATAGTCAAAACCTTCTGCCCGGCAGCGGTGGGCGTACAAATGGAGGCAATATTAGCGTCGTTAGCAGCAGAAGCGGCGGTGGTGGTGAGTATTTTGGCGCGCTCGCCATTCTCGCGGATGGGTTTTTGGCCCCAATAAACAAACAATTCCGTTCGTTCGGTGGTGTCTCACCGCACGCCACTGGACGATTTTATCGCCATCTCGAGAAGCTGTGACGTACGGCTAAACATGCTAATATGCTAATTTTAACTGTTACGTGTCGGTGCAATTACAGCGCCTACAGTTTTGTGTAGTGCCCCACAACACAACAACAGCACGTGGGATAGTGAGTTTTGCGCGATCGGTCAATCGGTTCTAGTTTTCGGGTTTTTCCGGTGAAAACGTTGTTTTAGTATCTAATGTTTCCGTTAAAATTTAAATTTAAATTCTTTGAACGCAGGCTCTGGAGAAAGTCACTCATGGGTTGAATGTTGATTCCGGCTAGGAACGGAAATTGCTTTTTACGCAAGCGTTTAGTTCATGAATAAGATTACTAACTGTATTACTCATGCATAGTACCGTTTCATGTAAATGATATGGAGCTGTTGAACAGCGCTTCACCACTATCAAAAGACAAATTTCTTCACGTCCAGCTCGATAAGCAACTTACAGGAAGAAGCTGTGCCACACGACACTTGTGCTCGCTTCAAAGATTGATTGATACAGAGACGGCATGGAAGGCATGGGAGGCTAGGGGGGCGAGTGGACCCTGTCTTATCGTCTCCACTCACGACATGATTGTGACATGAATGGGGTACGAGACTTGAATGTTGTCATTCGCCCCTTTTCTTCTTTTCCTTCGCACAACATAATTGGCTAATAAATTGATTGAAACGCCCATGCGCATGCGTACCATCGCGTGAAGGGTTCCCGATCGACACACTACCTCTTCTCTCGATTGATCACCATGGGTTGGTGACTAGATCAAAAGAAATTCCTTCGCCACATAGCCGGTTGCCATGCTACTAAACTACACACATTCCTGCCCAATTGATCTATTGCCCATCCATCCAAGAAGTCCAAGAGCGGTGAACCAAAAAAAGGTGGTGGCGATTCGCTCTGTTCGCCAGTGTCAAGGGGATCTAGATCTCGCCAGCAGCAGGGCACCAGTGTGACCCAGGAGGACATCTAAGGGCGGAAGGCAGGGTACGATTTAATGCGCGCGGTGATAAAAATAGACCTTTATATTATTCATCCCCCATTCATCACGCGTATCAAAAGCGGTTCGAGTGCTGGGAAAGGGCGGGGCGGGGGTACATCATGTTTTTTTTTTTTTCAACAAGTCGGAACGTCGGATCATTTCGGACCGGTGTTTGTGTGTCTGATGCGACAGCTCCTTCTCCTCCTTGGATCGTCGTGTCATGTGAATCGCCCCCGAGGACCGGCAACCTCGCCCGGCTGATCAACTGTGTGAATAATGGTATCGCGCTCGCGACTGATGAGGGTTATTTATTGTCCGTCAGTACAGATTAAATTTGCCCGAGATTGCTTTATGCAACACACAAGATTCGGATGAGGAGACGCGCACGTCCCGGGTTGCACTTGTAGAAGCAGGGCCCGATCGAATGGTGTATAAATGGCCATGGTAGTATGGTGACAGCGCGGAAGATGGCGAGAGCAATTATCAGCATGCCGTAACGGGGGTAACGTAGACAATAAACAACGTTGGAAATGCGTTACACCAAGACAATGGCACCCGGCTGATGATGAGTGAACGGACCGTCTTATCCCAAAACAAAGAATTGCAACTGTGCATGGGCGGACTGATCAAAACAAGCTCGGATCGATGGGAATTTCCTCTATGTTGAATGTTTAACAAAACGTCCAGTTAAACTAACGTCGATCTGCTCATCCTTCCGGTGATTAGTGTGATTAATGGATGATGATCTTTCCCGATTATGCAAACGGGGGCTGAGGTTGATTGAAACTAGGACAAACAGTTCATTTGAATGCCATAAGCGAACAATCTTATCACAGGCACGCGACTTGTGCGAGATGGTGCCATTTATAAGTGCACATTTAACACTCACTGTGGGTATTGTTTTAATCAACCAGCATAATAATGAACGGGCGATTACAATCGCTTCCTTATATTGAGAACGTAATTATGTTTAAAAATCCAATGGTCATAACGGCTCTTTTAATCGATGTTTTCTTTTCCTATTACTATTTCACCAGGGACCAACAATGAAACGGAGAAATCACCCTTCCTGGAACCGGTGCGGCTCACACCGGCCTGGGAGGAGAACAATCTACCAAACGATGAGCTCAACTTCAGGGGTAAGTATGGGCCGTGGGAAAAAGGACGAAAGGAAGGGTTGTGTTCTTTTGCCAAATATAGATGCGAAAGGTAGATATGATTTAGGTCGCAGCATTAAGCGTATTTCAACGTAAGAAAATAGCTTGCATGCTACAAAAAAAGGCACACCCCCACTGAGCCTGGAATGTGTGGGGGCAGTATTTTGGGTAACGTTTGCTGCATTCGCTTATATCATATGTCAGCTTAAAGCTCACACACATACACATTTTAACCCCCGTCAGCAAAAGCTCGCGGGTGCAGTTTTGCGTGTGTTAATGTTTTAATGGAACGAAAGAACATTAAGTAGTCCGCCCTCGACGCAGACACACACGACGTTCGTGCTTCCCTTTACCGCAATCCACGGAGCTGTTGCGATAGATGGGTATAAGTGTGAATTATTGCTCGATTGGAAACAATAATTTATTGGTCCTGTTTTGTCGACATGGGTTTTTGCGCGCGATTTTTTTTCTTCTTCTTTTTTGGCAACAGTCATGCACGCCAACACAGTCGCCCCACAATTTAACCAATTCACATGCTTAGCCACGGAAACTGATACACGGGACTGCGCATTGTTGCTGCGGCGTGCCCGCTAGGTGGTTCGGCAGAGCAGGTTGCGCGCGCTTCAAAGTCTGTTGGCACAGTTTTCTTTTAAATTTACCTATCAAGCAATACATAGGCAGCAACATGCGTGTGTGTTTGCGTGTGTCTGAGAAAACAGCAAAAGAACATTTTTACAAATGTCTTATTTTAAAATTAAAGAAAAGACAACTTTACCTTGAACAAATTCTCGAAGGTCGCCTCAGGGGTTTCATATAAATAATGCGATTTTTTTTTTGTTATTCATTTTTTTTTTTTGTTTCCGTTAATATTTTTGCTTCATTTTCACCGTTTCTTTGATGTTCCTTCGTTGCTGTACCTTTGTGTCTGGGGATGATTTCTCTTGTCCTCCTCGCCTGTAGTACGGCGGTTCTTCCTGCACACGTGGTTTTGAGTAATCGTGCTGGTGAAATTTTATTAAAGGATTTTAAATTGAACAACCGAATGTAATCAATTGAAACATTCGATCCTTTGAATAATTATTATCAGATATTAAAAAAAAATTACAAACCAAATAAAACTATAAACGTTAAAACATTCAGCATTGATTTTTTAAATTAAAATCTAAAAAAATAATATTAATTTGATTGTTAAAATCGTAACTCGTTATGTTGCTGGTTCGCTAGGTGGATCGCTTGTCAGGCGGGAATAATTTCCTCGAATTTTTCCCGTGGCGCACTGCCCGATCCCCCCGGAATGATAGCGAAGGGGTCGGTAAGGTAGCAAAAGTGAAAAGAGAGCCAGAGAGAAACATGAATTGCATCCCGACCCGAACAAAGAAAAAGACGAGATGCACGTTGAACATGCAATTTCATCGGGGGCTCTCCGTCTTCGCCACCAACCGCAGCACTGGAATTCAGGATCCCCAGGATGATGAAACTGGCCGTAAGACCGAAGCACACAAGACACATTGGAAGTGGGGACTATAATTTAACATCTCTGCTTCGTTTTCGTTCTGCTAGTCATGATAGCTTCCCTTTTTAACTTGCTGTCCTGCTTTGCCTTACATCGTACTACATTTTCCACATTGGCCATCCCGCTCGATGCTGGCGTTCGATCCTTTTGGGAAACGGAGCACACACATCGACCCGATCATTCCAGTGGCATCTTTTTATTCGATCGGATCGATCAGCCACTCCCCTGGTTGGCGCGCGTTTTAAACAATTCAAAGTCTTGCAAGCATTTCCACCATCTCTCTCTCGCTCTTTCTAGTCTATTTTCACAAAGGGTACCGAAGGTTTCGTCGCCTCACATTCCGACCCCCGTTTGGGGGACAAGCGTTGTTAGTGTGTGTCGTTTGTGTTCCTTTCTTGGTCCGAAACACAAGCAAAGTCTTGCGGGCCCGCCTCGGTTAGCACACGCTTAACGCATCCCCCCAGTTGACAAGTGACGCTGCCGACGTGAAGAGGTCATTTTGTGTGACCGTCCAGTTACCGGCGAAGAGTTTGTCTGGTGCAAAGAAAAGGGCGCGTACAAGCTGCCGAAACCTACTCGTCGTTGTTGTTAGGAAGCTGCGTTTCTGCGATTGTTTGCAAACACACATTTAGCACAGAAAGAAATAGGAAAATGTTTTTCACCTTGTACTATCTGCTAACGCGCTGGAACCTGCTTCCAGGGATGACGATGGAGCGGGCCAAGATGGAGCTCAACCCGCCCCGGGACAAGCTGCGACTCGTCTTCCTCACGCTAATGATCCACGGCGTGGGTACGCTAATGCCTTGGAACATGTTTATCACTGCCAAATCCGTAAGTTACCGCCGCCAACTCATGGTGTGATTGAACGCAAAGGATGCTTACAAAGTGTTTTCGTGTCATTCTTACAGTACTTCGTAGACTACAAACTCAGTCAAAATTACACGGGCGTCGAGTCGGAGTACGCCACGTACTTTCTGTCGTCCATCGGGTTTGCTTCCCAGATCCCGAACCTTCTGTTTAATTGGCTCAATATTTTCATAAACCTTGGGTAAGTGTGGCATAGCGCGCAGTAAATCGAAAAACCAGCACAGAGAGTAGAAAGTAAATGTGTGACATCTCTATCTCTAATGTTCTTCTCCGTGCACAGTGGCAACCTCACGAAACGGATCGTTTACAGCATTCTCATCGAAGTGCTGGTGTTTGTCGTAACGGTGGTGCTGGCCATGATTAACTCATCCGAATGGCCCGGTGCATTCTTCTGGATCACGATGACCACGGTGGTCATACTGAACAGTGCGTATATTATTTCGGGGAGGGCGCGTGTGTTTTCGATTGTTTGTTCGATTGTTAATCGTTTGTTTCAATTGCAGTGGCGGGCGGAATTTATCAGAACACAGTGTACGGTATGGCGGCGAAGCTTCCGTTCAAATATACCGGGGCGGTCGTGCTCGGATCCAACATTAGTGGCACGTTTGCGTCCATCATCTCGATCCTAAGCTCACAGTTTGCATCTTCGGTCAGGACGGCCGCAATCTATTACTTCATTACTGCGATGTTTGTGCTGCTGCTGTGCTTCGACACGTACTTTGCACTTCCGTTGAATGTGAGTAAAGAGGAACCTTTTACACTCCTAAGACAAAACCCGTACCAAAACATTGATATCGTTTTGGGTCGATTTTAGAAATTCTACCGCTACCATGAGCTGCTAAAGGAGAAGGAAATCGAATCGAACCAGCGTGCGAACGCGGGCGCCCGCCCACCGTACTGGACCATCTTTAAGCAAGCGTTCCCGCAACTGTTCAACGTGTTCTTCGTGTTCTTCATTACGCTGGCCGTGTTTCCAGCCGTCCACTCCGACATCAAGCGCTCGGACAGCAACTTCATCATCGGCGACGATCTGTTCGTGAGTATCTGCTGCTTCCTGACGTTCAACGTGTGCGCCATGCTCGGCAGCCTGCTGACGTCCTGGGTGACCTGGCCCAAGCCCAAGTACCTGGTATGGCCCGTCCTGCTGCGGGCCGCCTTTCTGCCGCTGTTCCTCTTCTGCAACTATCAGCCGCTCAACATTACGCGCGTCCTGCCCGTCTACATCGATAACGACTGGGTGTACTGGGGCATCGGGATCGTGATGGCCTTCACGTCCGGTTACTTCAGCTCGCTCGGCATGATGTACACGCCGCAATCGGTCGAACCGCAGTACGCAATGACGGCGGGCATGTTTGCCGCCGCCATGCTGATTACCGGCATCTTTACCGGCATCCTGTTCTCGATGGTGTTCCCGATGGTGGTGCAGTACAACTTCCTCGCCTGGCTCCACTAGGCCTGGCATTGGGGAATGGGCGTCTACGACGGCTACGTCTCGTAACCGTACTAATGGCGTATCCCATTCCCATAGCAACAACAGACCCACGCTGGGCTGATCATAGTCGTTTGAACTGTGGGTTCCGTTTCTAGATCATCTGCAAAAACCTGTATCACTTTGTTCAGAATGAAAGAAAGCTTTCAAACAGTCTGGATAGTAGTAGATGGATGATAGACAGAGGGGAAGTGGAAATCACTACCGGGTGAGATATAGTTTCGCACAAATTAAGCGTTCAAGATCTGGTTTTCTTTGCGAGTGTTTGCTTTTTCTTTTTTTATTATGCATGCTTTAGCGTCGGGAGAAATTCTCACCGTTTTGTACTTTCGGTATCTGTGTGGACTTCTGCGGTCTGCAAAAACTGTACTACGCCGCTTCTACACGACAGCGCAAATTTCGCGTTTGCGAAAACCGTATGCAAAACTCTACACAACAATTATAGCTCACAAACCCAGAAACCATGTGTTATTTGGTTTCATTTTGGCCAACACCAAATTTTACGCTATCGTGTAGAAGCGGTGTAGTACAAAACATTACTTTGTGTTTTTGAGCGTTTATGTTCATTATTTTTTTTTTTCGTTAATTTTATCATATTGCATTGTATGTCATATGTCATTCACATCAACACGTTCAGTGTATGCGTCCTTGCACTGATATGTATGCTCTTTAAACGATGAGAACAGTTAACAATTGCATCAAAGTGCATCGTTTTAGTCTGAAATTAAGAGTCATAAATGTTGATCGCTTTAATAATGGACCCAAACACACACTTTAACAACCCAATTATGTATTTGAACAACAAGTTAGTCAACGAAACCGGTTATGTTGCAACGCTCTTTATGGTCCAATTTCGGTTGACGGAGAACGCTGTTAAACTCAACATCTGAAAGGACATTGCTAGAGCTCTGCGTACTGTTACAGATTTCAAGTAATTTTAGTTTTTAAGTATATGTTTAATAAGGTGATTGCGTTATAAAGATGCGAGAAAATTATGCCGCCATCACGAGATGCAGTAAAAAAATACCTACGATGAGTAAAAACTTTCTCTATATTTATACAGCCCTCCATCATACTGGAGACATCAGCATTTCAAGATCATCGAGTCAATCCTTTTGGATATTGCAACATCAGCTCAGATTTATTGTTTAATATCCATTTCATGGATGTAGCTTTATGTATCGAAAATGATGATGAAACTAACGAAAGATGTTCTCATTAAAAGACCTTCTACTGGAGATAGTGATTGATTGGATCGTATTCTCCTCGATAGGCAATCATTCAGGAAATCAACAGCTCATTCGCTCTTTTACGTTTAATGTGTTCCTTAGTCACGAGCTTTGGCTACATTTAATTACAACTCAAGCATCGAAAGATGTCACATGCGCAAGCAAAAAACTAGCAACCGTCACTTTAAACGTGCGTGACAAAAAAGTAACTAAGTTTTGTCTTTAAGTATAATGCTAAGAGCAGCAGCTCAACTTGAAGTATAATTTTTAGTAGTAAGTAGTCGTCATCAGTCTCGCAGACCACGAAATTTCCAAATTACACTGTTAAACTTGCTTTAACATACCGGATCTCACAGGACCAAATGTCAATATGAAAATTCACTCAAAAACATGGAATGTAGACCAAAAACATAAATGCGAAACAGGCAAACCACCTATGCTGTGTGCCGCATTGATTTACTAAACAGAAATGGTTTTAAAATGAGGTGATTTTATTTCAAAACCTGTTAATGATGATCTTTTTTTACCCTTTTGTTGTTGTCTAAGTTGTAACATGTACCAAGAGCAAATCTACAAATGATAGTCACCGTTTCTTCACTGTTAGACTGATGATTTCTGGTTTTGTCGTAGTAAACTAGTGTTTAGTTTATGGTTTAACATTTTTACAATTTTGCAAACTGTTTTTCTAATCTAAAACTGATATGGGCGCCAAATTGCACTAAGATTACGTTTAGAGTTTAAATACGTTTTAATATATCATTTAAAATTTGTGTGCGCTTGCAAGGGTTGGGATTTATTTCGATTGTTTGAAGCAACTGACTATTCGTTTTCATTACTTTTTAGAAATAAAATGCTTGAAATACATACACTCACATTTTTGTTTATTTAAGCTATATTTTTACTATCTCATTTTTATTAAATTTGTTTCAAATGTGCAACACTACCTTTCACCCCTTTCAGCAGAAATCGATAGAGAACTGTTGTGATGATCACGTTTAAAAAACGAAACACTTGTTTATACGATTACGGGAAAGAGAGCTATCAACTACTCCAGCAAACTGTACTACCGATAGAGAACGCAAACGAACATAATCAAACTCAAAAGAATAACGAACAAACAACCAGAACATTTGTTTTTTAAACATACACTAATATACTGATATTATAGAAGCTGCACTAAAATCTATAGCAAACAGTGCTGCCGCTACCATTGTATTTCGTCCTTTTTAAATCAATTTTTCATACACACAAGCGCTGTGGAAACTTCAATACAAGAACAATAGGAGAGTGCAGCAAAAACAAATGTTTATAATAAAATACTTCCTCATTACAAAAAAGCAACTCTTTACTACTTCTCCCGCATACTGAAGTATCGATAGATGAATACAATACAGTAAGAACCATAGTATAATAATAACACAAACATATTAAATAATTCTAGTGCGGTGCTTGTTGTTGAGAGCAGCATATTACTATCATATAGCGAGATAGTGTACTTGTTCGAAATAGTTACAGGACAACAAAGTACTTTACTCCAAATGACAAAGGACGTTGGCAGGTGTTAATCTTTATATACACATATATACATAGTATTAAAGCACAAGAATTTATTACGCGTGTATAGAACGATCAGGGGCAGGGGGATTGTATTAGATAGCAAAAGAAAGGGATCTTTTTCAACCATATGTGCGCTTCGTTCGCGTTAAGTAGCGCTCTCTTTCACCGAAGCAATATTACACACACTCACTGTGGCACACAATGAATCAACAACTGCAAGCTATTCTAAAACAACAAAAAAACACATAGCGCCTGCTCTTCTCTTAATCTCCTCAAAACAATTGGGCTACACATAGTCAGGAATTGTGGATTATAGTGTTGCTGTTGCACCGATAAAACTCCCCGATATTGCTTATTTCAAATGGTTCAAGGTACGGACGAACGAAAAAAAAAACCTTTAAATCATGTTTTAACTTAACCCATTCAACTCATCCAAACGCACTACGCATAGTCACATAAAAAACCCGATTTCTAAAAGTATCTCTTTTGTACAAAGCATGTTACACGTTAAACAAACATCTCTGCATCTTCAACTAGAGTAAAATGTTTGCTAAAAATGAGTAAATATGGAAGGAGTTTGGGAGTATCGAACTGAGATATTTTGCAAGTATAGTAAATGATAGCAAAACAACACACACACACATGTTTCCGAATCATTTTACCAATCTATCTACCTAGCCACCAGTTGATGATGTATGCATTAGCTAGAGCATAGAGAGGTTCTTTTTATCTATGGGGAATGTTGTTATGCATTCAATGTTCCCCACCGTCTCTTCATCCTTTTCTTACTTTCTACTCTTGTTAATCAAACTCTAGCAAACGATCAATCAATCAATCACTCTTCTTAATACCTCAAAAACAACATTTCGCTCAAACTACACATAATATATACCATTTTTATCTCGTGTCCGTACTCAGCACACACCCACACATATACACAAAGAGTGCACTTATCCAACTCTAGCTCTTCATAGTTACATACAACAACTCATACTGGATATTACCAACAGTACTTGAAAAGGTGTTGGAAATGAAGCGTAAATTTCGGACACTGTTTTTGATAGCGAAAAGAAATGGAAATACTATGGAAATAGAACAGCATTTACCAAACAACAAATAGCAATGGCAAAAACAATACCAGGCACAATAAAAGTCGACGGGGAATATTTTCCTTGCTCGGATGACAATAAATACAGCAAAAATAAAGCATAAAAGAATAGGCCCAAAAGATAAGCAAGTGCACTACTAGTAACACACACTGCTGCGGTGCATTCAAAATGCCTTTTTGGATTGGATTTTTTTGTGTGTGTATGTGTGCATTGAGCGCCGGAAGTTATTGTTGCGGATGTTTTCTATCTTACGCGACAGTTAAAACAAAGTGTTGTCGAATACACACCCTACTAAAAAATGCAGATTGAGTTTTAATTTTACTGGTTGAAATAAACAAGAACAACAGATAGTAACAAAGTGACATGATAGTGGAACGATAGTGCGTTAAATGACATGGTTAATAGTGGTATCGAGTAAGCAAAAAACAAAAAAGGGAAAGAAAAGTAAGAGAGAGAGAAGAATAAAGTAACATGTGCCATATAAAAAGTAATAAAACTAACAAAGAAAATTCATAAGTAATAAAGGGAAAGAAAGCTAGCAAACAAATAAAACATAAGATAAGAAAAGTTAATCATACAGCGCGGATAGCTTAGAAAAGAAATGATAAAACAGTCATCTTATTATAAGCAATGATTTGTGGTGGCAGCAAATGGAACCAATTTAGTAATGAATGCATGTAAAACATAAGACAAAAAGCGGAAACATGCTCTTGACCAGGATTATTATCAAATATTAATCAATAGCCTCCCGTTTTCTCCTTATGTAATCTTCCTTCACATATGGCTTAATAACTCTTTCGAAGAAATCAACCAAAAACTCATACAGGGGGCTCCGTAAACAAGAGAGGGAAAGGGAAACAGAAATGAAAGCAACAAAATAAAGGTAAAACAGTTTTGTCCCAGTTTAAATATCCGTCTTTGCATATTTAATAAATGCCGACTTATGAAAGAAACAGAGGAATACATAAGACAGTATAACATGTAGATAAACCGACCCCCCCCCCCCCCACTCCCCCATGAACCCTTCTTTCTCAACTATTGCTTCCAAATAGTGTTGTTATACGTAATAAAAATAAAAACATAATCGTTTTACTTTTTTTTCTATTTATTTCAAGTTATTTCACATCGCTTTTGCGTCCACTTGTTCCTTAGATTCCTTAAATTTTGTATTTATGTCCTCGTTTTTTATCGCTTTTACTTCTGTTGTTTGTGAATGTTTGTATTTTCTTCTCTTTTTCCTTCTTAAGATTCCTCATGTGTCACTTGTAGAACAATTTGCAATTTGTATTTTAGAATTTATGCTCGCCGGTCTGCACATTTCTAACAGGCAAACGTTTTTACTTCCTCGCACCCTACTCTCTCTCTCTCTTGGCAGGAGGGATGGGGGGGGGGGCTCTATCCTCCTACTCCCCATTTGTAATTCATAATCTCTCCCTTTGTTTGCGAGTCTTTCCTCCTGTAGTTGCTAGCTTTTCCTTTGCATATTATATCCTTTTCCCTTTTCTTTCTCATTTCTTCGTCGTCATTTTGCCCACCTAGAAGCCACACACAATTGTTGACTTTTAATGCTGCAGCTGCTGCTGTTGCTGTTGTTGTTGTTGTTGCTGTTTTGTTCTGTTTAATTTTTGTTTTTGTTTGCAATTGAGATTGCTTGTTTGTAATTCCTGGTTTTTTTTGTTATATCTTTCATTAATCGAATCATGTAGTTCCCGCTAACAGTTTTGCAGCCATTTCTGAAGGGAGGAAAGTTGAAGAAAGTTTCACATTATACCAGTTGTTGGATCTATCGTTGCTTCTTATGATACTCTTCTTCTGCTGATACAGTTCGAGTATGATTGTTTTCGGTGAGAACTTTTGTTTTATAATGTAAGTGTGTTGCATGTGTTGTACGTGTGGGTGGGTTTGTGTTGTTTGTTGTATGAAAATGTGTATAACGTGTCCGACGGGTAGGATAAGATAGCAGAGAATAACAGAAGAAGATGTAAAAGAAAAGGTAGTATATATTAGCATGCATTATTGTTTGATGTGTTGCCCGTTTGTTGAAAGTAGTTATGTTTTGTTGTCGCTTTTATAGGCTGTTTGTGTTTGTTTAGTATTTCGCAACCCCCGGTCCATGTGAATTCCGGTGCAACTCCCATCCGGACCACTCTCGGTAGCATGGATTGACTACACGGTAACGTGATGCAAGAAAGTCTAGTAAATGCCCATAGAGGCTTATATAATCCCGTAATCGTCTCATAGCAAATAAATCAAGATTGTTAAAAGTGAAGTCTACATCGTCAGTGAAGATGGTAAATTAGACACATCTTTCTCGTTCAAGAGCCGAACAAAAAACAATGAAAATGCCAGGGGAATCTCACAAAAGTAATCCTCGTACTACTCATTTTTCAAACAATAGATAACTAAACGCAAGAAGAGTATCAAAGCTTTACATACATTTTACAAACAATAATCCTCGCGTTTTAAGATGTTTTCTGTAAAAATCTCCATCCAATTGTGACGAAAAAAAGGTTCTAAGATAAAGATAACATTTCTTCTGGAGCTGATAGGACGTTATACATGCGTCTAATCTATCAAAGCGATCGGTTTAATCTTGCTTACAGTAAACTCCTCCTAATCTGCAACCCTTCGAATTATCAATTATCAATCAATTATCCAAATATATCGAAATTAAATAAAAATTTTGACAGTCCCTTTGTTTTCAATCTATTTTTGTCCCTCAAAATTTGAAAATCTCTAAAATCTGAAATCTTTTATCTGTAAGATGGATTCACAATTACTTTTAATATTTTCTCTGCAAATTATTCTTCATCTTCTTTCCTATTTTCTATCTCTTTTCATCTTAAAACAAACCCGAATAGTTGTTGTTGTTTCTGTTTTGCCATGGTTCCTTCGATTCGAGAGAACTTCGAATAATACGCCTGCTCTTCTATCCGGCTTAAAACTGTCCAACGTCCATTTTTACGAACAACACATGTGCATGATTTTGGCTGGTCATGAAGATGTGTGTGTCCTCTGTTGTAAGCTTTACTCCTCAGTAGTGCGCTGTGGCAATATGGCTTCGAAACGTTGAGAAAACAGATACATACATTGAAAGATCAGATACGTTTGTGTAAAACGGGGTTGTAGAAGGATAGGTATGGCACGAATGCGGGCGCAAATGGTAGCAGAGTAGTGTTTGTTTCAGAGAATGTTTCCCATAATAACAATGCATTTTGAGAAGAAAATAATAAGGAAAATTGTCGAAAGTTTTCACATCAACCATTACTTGTGTCTGTATGTATTATTTGTGCATGTGTATGTACGTGCGAGTGTTTGTGTGTATGTGTACGTGTGTTCGTGTGTAGGGAAGATGGGAATAAATCGAATCTGTAACGTTTTAAGTTATGCTATATAAACCAACCAATTAGTAATTAGTGCTCGAATGGGTAAACGTGTACAAGGCAAAAAAAATATGCAGCTCAAGAAGGTATCACGGCAATAGTCGTTTCCCAATGACAGCATACCACTGCACCACCGTTGCATCATAATCCGTTCCTCCTAATATGTGGTCCAGCATTCCTTCCATCCAACCCGATGATGATCATGATGATGTTAAGAGATGCCTTCCGTTAGTGTTCATCTTACATCTCGATCGTAAGGAGAGCAAGCAGGATAAGAGTCCGATGCGCAACCATCTCTATATTCACAGGTATCACCGCATCGCATCTTCTGTTTCTCTCGCTTTCCCGAGATTTTACTTTCTCTTTCTCGTTCCCGTAAACAGAAAGAAAAGTCCACCAGATTTCACACATAGCACGTGTTCGTCAAGAATTACTTTTATTGTTTTTTTTTTTGTTTTTTGACAAATGAAGCCGCTGTGTATTATTCTGATCCGAAAAACTTATTGAAAATTAAAAACAATTTAAAAAGAAGCATATTGTTTGTGTGTGTGTTTTTTCTGCAACTATCTTGCTATTTATGTGTACAGGTTTTGGTGTATTCGCCTTTTCCTGTTGTTTCCTAACGCTTCTGATGCTGCTGCTTATTGTATCTGTGGGTTTAATACACAAATCACCCGATTGCTATGGTTTTGTTTGTTTTCTTTTTTACCTCACTGCTTCTAAACACTAACTTGCTCCCTCCCTCCCACACACCTTCGCAGGGAAAGGACAAACAGAAAAACACGTTTAGTTTTGTTCTAAGGCCAGACGTACGTAAACAAAGAGTTTCTACTAAATAATAGTGTCTGTGCAGAAGTAGTGTGCGAGTGTTACGGTCAGGTTTCATCCACGCGTACGGACACAACACACTTTATCATTCATAATGGAATTTAGCGGCACTCGATTATTGCAAACGTGGAACCAAAAATTAAACATTTTTTGCACCCCTTTTGCTTCTCCTACGCCAGAAACGCATATGCAAGAATGGGAAACATAGAAGGAAAACGTTGCTGGGCATAACACCACATCACATTCTGTCCTCTTTCTTCATGCCACAAACATGTTTGTGTTTGTGTGTTTTCTCCTGTTGTTAACAATTACGAATGATCTTGGAAGGGACATTTGTTACAGCTTTGTCCCATAGTTTGCTGGCATGATTTATCTACCTTTTCACGATCAAGACGACGACACAATAAGGACGAGGCTCTATCGATCGCGATAGTCACCTGCATGCGCAAACAACAATTAGACATGTTTCGCAGCTTCACTCACATGATCATCCTTCTATTCATTTCATACAAAGCTTATCATTTCAACCTGTTTTACACTACGGCGCGCACCTCACTCATTTACAATCATTCTAACTTATTTGTTTGTATTTCATACGTGTCGCTCTCTTCTTTAACTCATTGATCTTCGAGTAAGGGTGGAGGGCGCACTGATGCTTTTAACCGCTAGAGAATAGTTGGTGGTGCTTTTGCCGTCTATTGTTGTTAGACCAATGCGTGTATGTGTGTCAAACATATGAATGTGATTAACTAAGCATTCTCCTTCGTGCTTCTATCTGCTCCATTCAAGTATGTAACAACAAGGGACAGTTTATTACATCATTATTGAAGGGCAAAGCAAAAACTCATCGTAATTATTTTAACCCTCATGTTGTTTTTAATGCATTGCTGTAACGCCAATCTGTCAGCTGGTTTTGCAATGCATTTGCACTCTTGTGTTTTTTCTCCTCTTCCTCTGTTTTCCTGTGATCTCATTTATGCTCTTCTTGCCTTATCGGGCCTCTTGCACTGATGTGCATTTACAGTGTTACAGCAAGTGTTGCATCTCCTCTTTTATAATTATTATCAATTATTATTATCAATTACACATTAATTCTCGCTTTTCCCATAATTCATACCTTACCTACCTCCGAATGTGTATATGCACATGTTTAAGTGTGTTTGGTGTGAGTGTTCTGTTTTACTTTTAACTGTGTATTTATGTGATTGTATGTATGGATGCTCGTGTTGTGTATTGGCTCTTGGGGTTTGTGATTAAGGAGGGGAGGGATGTTTAGGGACTGTGTTATGCTTTCTTCCTTCTTCGTGGAAAGGAGAAAAGGGTGTTGCTATACGGGCCCTATTAGTGTTGATGTTTGTGTTGGTCTGTATGAAAGTCTGCAGGCTAGTTAGTAGTTTGTTTAATAGCATGTTCCTTCTTTTCTACTCTTAATTTATTCTAATTTTTCGTACACATTGTATTTCACCTTTCACATTTTCTTTTTTTGTCAAGGACAAAAAAGCACATTAAACAATAAAAAATAAAATCCTTCCTTACATACCATAACTAGTGCTTGCTTTTTTCCTTATTTTCAACGTTTTCATTTAGTACTTTATATCTCAACCGCTTGCTTTATTTATAAGAATTATACTTCACATTTTGTTTTGTCAAATAAAAGAAAGTAAATTAATACACCTTCGCATGCGCCCACACACACACACACACCCGACTATTATTCAATTTATGATCCTTTTTTAACTTGCTGCATGATGTTGTATCTGTTGTTTCGTGTTCCTTTGTTTGTTTGCGTATCTTCTGTGTGTATTTTTATTGTATTTTATTGGATTGAAGTTTGCACTCTACCCTATTTATCCTTCTCTGCTTTGCATTAGGTTCTGTCGGTCTAAGAATTCATTATATATATATTTATGTTTTATAATTCTTATGCGTTTTTCTACAGCTGATTACAAAGGGGGTAGTCGTCACGTGTTTCCTCTTCTTCTCTGCATTTGTTTTACATATATAATCTGCCATATTTTGGGGACTTCTAGTACTGGATGGTCGTGACATTGCGGAGTGCCAGAGTTTTGTTGTTGTTGTTTTTGTTTGTGTACGCCTATTTCTGTCCTTCTATTTCTCTTGCCTCTTGGTGGTATGTAACTGTGTACAACATGGGGTTTTAGGGTAAATTTCTTTTTTCTTTTCTTTTACGTTTTGCTTCTTGTTGTTACAATTGTAAAGATAGTAGCAGCGTACATATGTATATTTAATATTATTTTCATTATGATAAAAACTAATGTACTTCTGATGGTTCCGGCTTAACCGAATGATGATTACTTGGATCTGGGGCACTAAGAGGCTGTTGGTTTTGTGCATATTGTTTGGTTTAGTTTTAGTTTTTTTTGTGTAATTCGACGCGTACAGGTGGTGGTAGAGTAGGTAGTAGATCGAATCGCAGCGAAAAATTGGATGCGGATGCGGAAAAAAGAGGATAAATGGATAGAGAACGTACCGATTAGTAAGAGTTAGGTGTATGTAAACACAAAAAGAGATTTAAAAACAACAACCGACAGTCCATTTTCGTTCACCAGCACACACGGAGTAGGAACCCGCATGGATGAATTTTGTTCACAAAGGGGGCAAAGTTTAATCAACTGATAATTGTGTGAACAAGAGTGTTGCAAAACATTAGATTCAGGGGGTTAAGAGTTAAGGATAATGAAGACGAGGACAAGGAAGACATAAATACTTCACAGCATACTAAATACGAGCAATAGGTGGACACCAATAGGAACGAATGTAGAGAAAATGCATCTGTTCGTTCTAGCGTATCATATCACAGCAACTAGTCCTAATTATTTTGAGTATAGCGCTACGCAAATGGAAATCAAAATCATTTGTAAAAAAAGTACTACTCGAACTATTTCAAATGAAACTACACGCCATGAGGGCTTATGGCATTTCCCTAATACTGTTTGAAGTACATGTGTAAGAGATAGGCGGTAATTTAAAAGAACGAAGCATCACATAAAATCAATTTCAACTGTTTGTAATACCACAACAAATAGCAATTAGAAAACTGAACAACTGATCATTCAGTCCGCCCAGTAAAAATCACGATTATTGTTGATTGAATTAATCAATAAAAAAAGTTGGTTATAAAATAACAATATCCAATTTACACACAAACAGAGACATATAAATGAACTATTAAAAATAAATTGAAGATAATATCGGGATAAGAGAAACAATATCATTGCGAGTGCGTAAGGAAGTTAAGCGATTAACCCCTTGAACATGGTAACGGCAAGCGAGTGCAGAGTCAATAATGTGAAACATATATTCTTGTGCTCGCATAATTTACGACCATTATTAAGGTCTGCTCCGTATGTCGTATTAATCAACAAGTTCAGTTGTTTGATTATGCATCATTTTAGCTCAGCTAGGATAGCATGATTGACAGAGAGAGTGATGAGGGAAGTTGGTTTCCGGCGGTCGTGGTGGTGGTGTCGATATTGGACAGCAGTTGCAGTAGTAGTTTCGGAAATGGGAGGAGGTGGTATAATACCTTGTGGTGGTGGCGCTGTAACAGCGGAAACAGGCGGTATTACGGCAACGGGCGGTGGCGGGGGACCGCCGCCGCTGGGTGGCGCATGCGATCCTGCACTGTGTGGTGCCTCGAGCGGTGTTGTACTATGGGCTTGCTGTAATCCACCTGAATAATAGCCGCCATTTATACCAGCTATAAGTTTTTTTCTTGATTTGTAAATTATTATTTCACTTTTCTGCGTATATGGGGTTTTGTTTTTTTTTTTTAATTTAAATTAAATAGATAGATTTTGTTTTCAATAATGTACTGTCTTTTTGTTTTTAGTAAACATAGCTAAAGTTAAAGTTTGATTCGTTTAGAAACTAAAAGCATGACAATGAACAACATATCACTACGATAGTTTTTCTTATCGTTTTGTTAATCATCGTTTTACTGTGGTGGGATTGGCATTTGAGGAAACAGTTTAGGTTGTTGTTGTGGTGGTTGTGGTCGTGGTTGGTTGGTTGGTGAAAGTGGTATTTATCGAGAAGAATCGAATTGGAAGTATGAGAATGCTAAATCATTTTTCTGTTGCATGGTTTTTTTTTTTCAATTTGTTTTAGTTGAAACATTCAAAGAAAGATACGCGCGCGCAGCAGAAAACACACACTACGACTTGTTTCACAATTCAGTTGAAACATTTTCAGTCGTAGTTTGCTCAATTGTAAAAAGAAGGTGAGGTAACACAAGAGGGTGTGTTAAGTATATAAGCAACTTTAAAGTGCGTATGTTTGTGTGGTTGTGTGTATAGATGTGATTGTGTTGGACTGTGGGGAAGGCTATGACTGTGATCGATAATTGTGATCGATTCCGGGATAAATAATACCCCAGAAAAATGTGTCCCTGTATGTGTGAGTTTGTGTGTGTATGTGTATGTGTGTGTCTCTATGTATGGGTGAGTGATCCTGATATTATATCATCGGCAATAGAGTATGAGAGATAGTGTGAGTTCGTATTGTGTATCGGAGTAAAGACAGCGTAACGACAACGACAACAAACAGAAAACAACAAACAACAAATCGGACAACCTGTGACTACTAACCTTCTGAGTATCCGCCGGCACCACCGCCCGTCGAGGAACGCAGGAAGTACTCCTTGTTCACACAGTTCCGGAGACACTCCGGTATATTGCCAATGATTGCCCGTCGGATTTCGCTCGCCGCCATCTCGCGCAGTTCCGTCGTGGCCGCTTCGCTGTAGAAGGCAGCGTGTGGCGTACAGAGCAGGTTAGGGGCATCTTTCAGGGCACCCTGCCATTGTTTAAGTTCCGCGTTAATCATATTTCATATTTGTAACAGACGATCGATTGTTCGAATGGTGACCATTTCGTGTGCATTACGTGTATAAAAAGAGAGAAAACATCAACAAAAACGTTAGAAACAATTTTTAAGTTTTCTAATGAATTCTCTACCCTCGCGATACGCGAATGAGAAGAAATCATTAGTGGTTTTGTGGTTCGCTACCATGCTAATCCTTTCCATGCTTGGTTACCTCTAACGATGCATGTTTGAGTGGAGTTATGTTATACCAGGAACTAAAAACATTCCAGTGGCTCACCATTACGCGTTGCTGGTATGACATGTACCAAGTATCTGGCGTAAGTAACCATCGCATCAAAAGGATTTGTTTTGAGGTGTTAGTATGCAAATGAGAAATGATGCCCTAGCCGGAATTATTGTTAGTAAAGCGCGTTTGTGTATTGTATGTTGATGTTTTTGGTTTTTAAATTAAATTTCGACAATTTTAAATATTCGTATGATCATATTAAGCCGTGTAACTCGATAGCCGTAAGGTTAGTAGCTTTGCTTAAACTCTCAAACTCTCAAATAACATTTAAATTCCTTAAAAGATATGAAGAAAGTTTATCTACGATCATAATACGAATTTGAAGGTGGAAGACTGAATGATATTTTCAATTCTGGATATTTGTGATTCATATTATTAGTTCTAAGCCACTGAATGTTAAATGAGTGTATACAGTAGAGGTAACTGAGAATCTCCAATGATCTCCTCTATGAGCACATCTCCAATGATCTCCTAACTATCAATAATAACAACGTAATGGACTGATTGTCCTTGCAAATAGAGTTGCCCCTTTCGTAATCTGGTATGAGAATGAGGGTAATATGCAATGAATGAAGCGAAATGCATGAATCGACTAACAAAAACAATAGCATCAACACAAACGGTGTATAGAGAAAAAAGATAGTATAAGTAGTAGAATAAACCTGAAATACATTGTATGGCTCATTCTCATGAACGTCTAGTGCTGCCGCCCGGATGCGACCCTGCTTCAGTGCGACGGCAAGCGCCTCGTCATCCACCAGGCCACCGCGTGCCGTATTTACCAGGAATGCACCGGGTCTCATCTAAAAGATAAGAATAGGTATTATTAAGGAAAGAATAACAACAACAACAAAACCCCCAACGTGCCAACGTGCGTTTCTAGGCGATTCTCTTCACCGTAGACTGTACCTGTTTAATCGTAAACTCATTGATAAGATGATGATTATGCTCGTTTAATGTACAGTGCAACGAGACGCAATCGGAGTGGAACAGCAGTTCCTGCAGGGTGTAGACGCGGTTGAGTCCGAGCGATTTCTCGATACCATCGGGCAGGTACGGATCGTAGAAGCTCACATTGAAGCCGAATACTTTTGCTCGCAGCGCAACCGCACTGCCAATGCGTCCCAGTCCGACCAACCCAAGTGTGTCACCGCGTATTCTGGCACATCCCTGAAATCGAACGGACGAACGAAACGATTATCGCAAGTGTTCGCAACGTTTGCCGATGCTCCCAACTTCACCGCCAAAACAAAAACACCTACCTGCGCTGCATCTCGCACCTGTTCCGGGCCAGTAAATTTCTTGCCTTCTCGCACCATGTTCGCCAACCAGTAGGTCCGCCGGTACAGGTTCAGGATCAAGCACATGGTCGTGTCGGCAACCTCCTCGACGCCATAGCCGGGCACATTGCAGACGGCGATACCGAGCTCACCGGCCGCCTTCACGTCAATGTTATCGACTCCGCTTCCAATCCGGACGATTATCCGGAGGGCTTTGAACTTTTCCAGATCCTCCTTCGTCAGAATGATTGTGTGCCACATCAGTGCGCCTACGGCTTCGTTTAATACCTGATAGGATGGGACAAAGAAAACAGCAAGTTAATCGACTGCACACCAAAACGACGGTTAAGGCGCGGGCAGCGCGCCAGAGCACACGATTTTCGGCTTACTTTTTCATGAATCTCTGATGTGCTCTGTGCATCGCAGAATGCAACCGTGGCCACATCCTTCAGTATGGGCATCTCGATCGAACAGTCGCGCCCATCGAGAAGAGCGACCAGCGGGCGCGATTGCATCGGTCCGTTCGAAATTGGCCCGCGGACGTCACCCAGACGTGATCGTTTCGGCATCATTGTTGTTCCAACCAACGCTCTTCCCGGCCAAACGTTCGGCTCGGTTTGTGCGTCTGTTTTTCACTTCCGTGTTCCGAGCTCGCCAAGAATCGCCGATCAACGTCCGGCTCCTGCTCCTTCCTTCTGTCCCGATCAGTTCAGCCGCACGCAGCACACACGCTCACGCCAACACAGGAACTAATTCCTGTGTAATTTTATTGTTCCAACACTCTCACACACTAGGCGCGCGTTGCTGTTTAAGATTCCGCACAGCACTCAACACACAAACCAAGACTTGCAAATTTCTGGCAGTTCTTGATGTGAAGCTCCAAGTAGCTGGAAATTAGTATACGCCACAGCGCGCACGTGGTTTTCACACTCTCACACTACTTCTTTTCACACTGTTTTCCCGCACTCACACAGACACACATGCACAGTTTATTTTATTTGTTGCTGTTTTACCTTTCTACCGATCATACAGTAGTAGCCCACGCAAGTTCTTGAGCACACTTTGGACGAATATTGAAATAAAACACCATATACATTTGCTGATTTAACTGTTTAAAAAAAAGGATAGAACGAATTTTAATTATTATTCCCGTTCCTCTTTAATAGTAATAAGAAATAGAACTTGAAATCAAAAAAACAATCATTCAACGGAAGCTCACAAATAACTTAATTCCAAACATTTCATAATAAACAAAGTGTCTTTTTATGCAGCATTAACGATTGTCGCGCAGTAATGACGGAATGATGACGAGAAATTACAACCTGCAATGAAAGATAAAAAAAGATAACTATTATTAGTAACGGTGTCTGATGTAACGATCTCAACAGAGACAGGGAGAGCGCGAAGGAACAAAAAAAAGCCAACTTAATCACTAACTTTTCTCATTTTCCCATTGCCCCAGCCTCTCTATGAAAGGCGAGGGGAAAAGTTGTTGCAGAAAAGTAGAATGCCATCATCACATCGAACAGAAAAGTTTGTTTTCCTCTCCGTTTGCACGTCTAGAGTTTGCGTTTCTTGCCAAGTTTTCCCTCCACCCAGCGGATGTAACTTTGTCCATCTTAAATCTTTCGCATTTCTTGTCATACAATTAGGACACTTTAGCGTACATTTCTTCACTCACCACCCGCCCCCGCCCAACCCTCATACCTCCCCTCTGTGTCTTCAACACAAATCAAACAATTTTCAAAAAAAAAGGTCACAACTCTTCTTTGACGCCACCCTTCAGCATATTTACTTCGCCATGTCTAGGGCGCAGCGTGGCGAAACTTTCCTCTTCCCACGCTAATGTGTGTGGCAAGAAGTTTCGATGAGTTACACCCGAGCCGGGCGAAAAAGGCCGGGTGAGAAAGAGATAACATTGCCACCCCGCCCGTACCCAATACAAATAAGTCCTAAGTCACAAGGTTAACACAGGAAAAAAGCCTCCAAAGTTTTATGAAACCAACGTGCACCACAGTAGCGACTTCAAGCGGCCGAAACAACACACACACACAACAATCAACAGGGAAAGGGGCAGGAAACTTCACAGTTCCCGGTTGGTGATCGAAAGCACAAGTTGGTACAGAGTGCAATCGAAGGCGAACACAGGGCGAGAAGTGTGTAGTGAGAGTCGCCGGGAATTGCGGGGCAGCACGACGCGGAGATTGTACAATAAAACGAAAAGTTTTAATTAAAATGTAATTAATTTACAAGCTCCCGGGTTCTTGGGCAACCGTTGTGCGGAGAGCCAGTGTACAAACACAAAAAAGGAGACCCAGCGGTAGGTGGCAAGGGAAGTGCCGAGCCGCAGTAGCCACGTTTTAAGGCAAAATACCTCACCGACAAGATGGTTGCAACGAACACAGCACAAGGCGGCATCCGCAGGACGGAAGAAGAGCGGCAGCAGCAGCAAAATGATGCTTCGTGTCCTTGCTAGATCCGTTTGCCCGCCATGTTCCGCCTGCTTTCGCATGAGTCGCTGGTTGGAGGCATACCAGCCAGGAAAAACCATCGGCACGTGGAGAAATAAAACGAAAGGTACGAGGAGGACGTGTGTGTGATGAGAGGAGCAACTGCACGGATGTGGGAGAAGTTTGTTTCCATAGTTAATAAAATTGAAAAACAAGAAACAAACGATGTTGTGCAGAGATTTTGCGCTGCTCCCGAAAGTTCGATCAAGCGAGTTATTCGGTCAAGTGGAAAAGTTTTGCAAAAACGAAAACAAATGAAATCCGTGAGAGGGGGATGGCGACTGGGGATGGAACGTTCTCTCGCCAAACTAAGTTTCATATTAATTAATTTCGCTTTTCATGTTACGAAAACGTAAAAAGGAAGAATAAAAATGGGAAAGATAATAATGCCGTGGGTGGTATTTTTGTAAGTATTAATTAGGAAAATTAAAACAACAACATCATGGACAGAAAGATAATTTAAGGCACACAACGACCACTCGTGGAATAAGTATATTTTTCAGCATCTTTAAAGCTGGGACAGCAGCGTCTACTGAATCCTCTGGGCAAAGGGAGAAAATACTTTCCAACGTAAAAGCAACGACGCATATAATACATATTAAAGATATTAAACTTCATAACAACAACCCCTTCCCACCTATACGCCGCCCCTTCGCTTTTACGGAAGGAAACAATCTCATACTAAAAACTGCTGCTCTCGCCTTAATCTCCGCGCTGTAACAGAACGACCGAAAGAAGTTAAAACTTAAAGCTGAAACTTGCTCCACACTTCCAGTGGTATTAATGGTACCAATGGGGTGAGGGGCGTTCATGGAAGTGGGTAGGATAAGAGTTTTGCAAAAAGTGTTACCAGGAACTAGAAAAAAAAACCATAGACGATATGCGCCACTGCTTATAACAACGACACACACACAGAGAATGGAATACCATTTTGCAACCATTATCCTTGCCGTTGCGCTAAAGAGCGAAAGCGGGACAATGAGAGTGTATATGCTTAGTCGGTTAGCTCTTTCTAGATCTCTTTCCTTGTTTCTTCCAACTGATTCATTCAACTTTTGCGAACGAGCAGAACGAACAGCTTTAAACTGAGGTTTTCCGACATTTTCCCCCAGGGGCGCCGCCAACAGGAGCGTTGGCCAGTTTAAAGAAGTTTCGAACGAAATGTCATCATGTTGAGCGCCACATTCACTGTTTAAGCTAGCAAAGTGGTAGCGAAAGAAAGCAAGAGAAGAAAAACTGTACTTCTTTCCCAATTTCAAATCAATATTTTCCCCGGCATCTTTTTTATCGTTAGTGTGGCTTTTCATCTAAGCGCTTGTCTTCTTGTTATCACAAACTTATCATTCAATAAATATTCTTAAATGTTTGGTTCTACAAACAAACACAAACTTATGGCACATAACTAATTAATCAAATGATGAAAAAAGATCAGTGAATTAATAAATAAACGATTATAATAATAATAAACGTCCTTCAATATATAAGAAGTAAGCTTGAAATACATTTGCTATCTCATATTGTGTAGATGAACCATTTAATATATTTGGCATATATTAGTTAAATATTTACCAAATAAAGTTTGTTAAAATAACAGTAACTTTTGTGCAATATTTATCGACCTAGTCAACTTGTCTGCAGGATAATATTACATTCCACATCAACGAAGCCTTTGTAATAGGTTCACGAGAAACAACGTGTTTTCCACGCCAAGAGTCCTGCTGTAACGCAACGCACAACACAGCGCAGCAGCAGCTTCGTGGCGAGGATATTTTTAAAGTCCGTCAGGCGGAAGAGTTTACCGGCATATTCCAATAAACCCGGCCACAGTTGGCGTCACCCGGCCTAGCAAGGGAAGTAGGAAGCCCACAGCGTATCGCGTCGCACTCTTTCCACAGTGGAAACAGTGTTGCCATCCCAAGGTTGCTGCTGCTTTCAGTTGGTTTGCTGCCCCGTTTGAAGCGTGCGCCGTTTTGACTTCGATGGAAATTTCCATGTGTTTTTCATCCTCCACCACACACACATACAAACACACACCTCTATCTTTCTCTTTTTCTTGTTGCTACAAGCAGCATAAAAGCGTAACCGGGACGGAACGTTTGCCGTTGCTGCAGAGGCGCCATCCTATACAAGCAGCACACAAAACATATATCGCACAACCTGCAAGCCGGCAGTTTCGCTCAACGGTATAATGCTTCATTCTTTGGCGTTCGACAAACGCCCGCAACATATTGAGGGGACAAACAGTTTTCCTCCAGTGCAACAAACGGAGTGGAGAGGCGCGACGATGAAAAGTCAACGATGACTTTGCTAGAACTTTTCGTCTCTGCGTACTCGCCTCCACGCCCCAGAGACCACACACACCAGCAGCAGTGGGAGTGGGGGAGGGAGGTAAAAGTCCGCATACACACAGCAACAAAAAGACACATAGACACACACACACACACATATACATTTCTAGCTTTCACTAATACTTTCACATCCACAAGCCGGGCGAAAAGTTAGAGGAAAAGTAACTTTTCGGCAACGGCTTCAATTGACCTCCGGAAGGGAAAGAGAAAGAGTGCGAGAGAGTGCAGGAGAAAAAGAGAACGGCGGGAACTTTTCCACCGACCGACTAACATCCCTTTCAGCTCGCCCTCGCACTCTGGCGCCGGCAGTGGAGCATGGAGCGCGGCAAACACGACAGCAGCAGCAGCTCGAAAAGCAGAAGTTGTCGGCAAACTTAGTTCCCGAACCGGGGACAGAAGTTTTGGTAGCAAAGTTTGATGGGAAATTGTGCACGCAACCTCTCCCGCCCCTTTCCTTTCCCGTCTACAATCATTCTACGAGCGATCTACGGGAGGAAAAGTTCCGTGGATAGGGTTTTTGGAACTTTCTTCTCACAGGCAAATTCCGGTGTTGCAGTTGTTGTGCTGCTGCTGTGTGTGTTGTGGTGGGTTGGGAGCGTTTGTTGTGATCCTTTTTTGCCGGGACCAAATACTTCCGCAGCCCTATCGTTCTCTCTCTCCACTTTGCAAAAGGGATAACTCTTTCGCTTGCTCTCCATTGGCGTTAATCGGTACCCTATGCCTGGTAGAAAACATTGCCTCTTCCTTCTTGCCTCTTACCCTACTAAATTTACTCATCTTTAGTATAGACACACACACACTTTGGAAATTGTTTCAACCTACTGCAGTCGCGGATGCTTAAGCGCAATAGATAACAAGACAGTGCGCGAGAGTGGGACAAAACGAGTGCCAAATAATTCGCGGACGAGAAAGGGTGGGAGGGGGGAGTTTGTAAAGAACTTCCGTCAACTAACTTTCCGTTGAGCCGCCGCGGTAATTGAGAAAGGTTCTTCTTCCCCCCGCCCAACACAGGGCAGCAGCACGCGCTCCAACACCACCACCAACGATCGCGGCCTTTCCTTCCGTCCCTTGCTTTAATCAAAACCATAACCTGGAAACCCGGCAAAAACTCCAAAAGTTTGGTGAGAAAAGTTTAAGTCCGAAGAAAACTTTTCATCGTGCGGCACCACACAAACACACGCACACCCTTCTAACCGGCACCGCCACGCCGGCAGCTGAACAACTTTGAAGAAAAACTTTGTCTGCTGTGCCTTCAAAAACTGGGATGGTGGGGTCGCGGTGGGCGCCACCGCTTGGTGAAGAGGCATCATCGATCGCGATGTTGTTTTTCTTATTTAATGTTGAAATCTTTGCAAACGGCAATAGTAGGTCTCTTAAAGATGAAAATGATGGAGCCAGCGCGGCACAAAGTCTTTAGCGACAACCATTTCTTTTTTATGACTTTCTCTGCCGCTCTGCTCCCTCTCTGTCTCACGCATTGGGCTTCTTTTTCATTGCTATCGTCGCTTCCCTAGTCCGGCCACGAATTGTTAGTGAGATAGTAACTGATCCAAAAGCCATTAAACACACAGCACAATACATAATTATCTCGACCGCTTCACCCACCTCCCTGGAGTGCCCACACGAACAACGGAGGGACCGGCGACTACGTTCGGTGGCTGCGCATGAGAGGAATGGGTAATGATATTAGCAAACGACAAAAGGAATCATTTTTGTTCAATTGTATATACATATTAACGGTGCCAAAAGACTAGCGTAACCGATATCGCTGTGATCGTTCGCCAGAAACCGAATGGCAAGGGCCCGGGGGGGGTGTAGTTTCAGCTTGGCGATGGGTAGGGCGATGGGGTGGCGACAGCTTCCCTTCCCCTGCTCCGCAGATGCTTTTCTTCTTTCGCCCGCTTTATGCTATGCTGCACATGCGCAGCCGCTTCCGGAATGTTCTCGTTTCCCTCTGTCTCATCCATGTCCATCCCCCACCCGGTCGGGCGGCGTGCGTTCCACCAGTATTCATTTGCCGCCAGTATTACCGCCACCGCCCGCCTCACCAGAGCCCATTGGGCCGGGGCACGATTGGAATCCATTATCCGGTTGCCACCTTCGAAGGACAACCAACCCACCCTCCTCCCGCCACAAATGCGGGAACGGAAGAGCCAACAACAAAATAAGTCTACACTGTAACGTGGAAGACCAACAGGGAAGGGGGGGGGGGGGGGGGTGTACGCGATACACAAGCGCTCTTATACCTTACGTGCACTCCCAACCCCCCTTACAATGTCAGCCATACCGACGGGGAAACAGACACAGCCGGCAACATCACTGGATGGTGGGGTTTGGGTAGTACACGGTTTTAGTGGATAAATTTATGAATTTCTTCTCCCACTTCCTCTGCCAAACCACTCGCCCCTTTGCCCACTTTGAGGGGGGGGGGGGTGTAGTGAAAGTCCCCTTGGTTCTGGGCGCGAGAAATTTGAGAACGCTCATGCTCGAAATTGGAGAGAAAAGAGCGAAAGCGAGAGAGAGAAAAAGTGCTGTGTGTGTGTGTGAGTATTACAAGTAAATATTTATTGCTGTAAAAACCTCGCCTCTTTTAATGGCTTACCCTCCGCCGCTCCGTGGCGCTACCATTTCCCGTTACCACACACACACAGGCCCTCTTCCTCGCTTAAAAAAGTTAAAGAGTATTATTTTCCATGAGGGAAAAACTTTAACAGTTAATTTGCCTGTGTTTTTCTATGTTGTTGAGTTTTTTGCTCTCCTTTTTTTCAATCTTGGCAATGATGCCTTTCTATGAATTGCAACTCAAAGCATAATAATATTGTAAGAAGAAGAGGAAGAAGTAAGGGAATATTTTTGAAGTTGTGGGTGGGTTCCTTGCTGCCAAGAGTTGTTTTAATAGAAGTTTACTCATTTCAATGTTTAAAGTGAGGGTGTGTGGACGGGATTTTTCTTAATTACCAACGAGAGCAAAGTTTCCACTTTTTAAAGGCGCATTTATTTCAGTTTCTTTGTTAATCATAAGCCATTAGCATTTTGTAACGTTTTTTATGATATAGAATTACATTTTTTTTTTCTTTTCTTTCCATCATCATCTTAAACCACCAGACACCGTGCGCCTCCATTAGAAGTTTTACAGACTTTTCATCCGGTGCACTGTTGTTCACATTCATCATTCCGTAATTGCCAAACGGCATCCGACCCTGGATGATTACTAAAAAGGCAAAACACTATACACTCTTTTAGTTTTTCTTTTTTTTTTTGTTATTGTTGTTATGCTTTAATACCACAGCAGCACAAACGAAACATCCATTGCCAAGAATTTAACACTTTCAGGATACCATTGTGCATCGAAGGAACGAACGAATGGCAAGGCAAGCAGTTCGTGGAGTGCAACTGAGCAAGCAGGAGGCACGACACGACGACACGCGCCGAACCATAATTGGGAGAGTTTTGGGAGGGGGAGGAAAAACTGTATCCAAAAAAGTTTGCTTGACAAACTTTCGACAGCGAGTAGCACGACGAGCAAATGGTACACACAAAATGGAGGTAGAAAGGGAGAGATATGGCTGGTAGTGGGAAGGGAAAAACCGAGAGTCAAAGCCTTGCGTCGGGCGTCGAAAAAAGTTTTCCATGATTTTCCCAAAACTAGTTCGAACTGCTTCCTCACTGCCCACGCCAAACCTCCCAACACGATACTTGTTCGTCGAAGGATGGGAAAAGTTTTACACACAGCCAAACTTTGATTCCTTCCAGAATTTGCTTTCGCACCTCAACTCATTCGATTCGACCCTCTTCGCGTTCAAGCATCCTTCCCGTGCCGGTTTGCTACTTTGGTACTGTACTGGTATAGCGTATGTCTGGCTCAGAGTCAGAAACGAAGTGAGTACAAGAGTTTGAGCTAGGAGGAAAGAAAGCGCTCAAAACTGTGATAGAATTGGAGCGATAGAAGAAAATGCTAACCGCTCAGCACACATTAGTAGCAAGTTTCGCCCGGGCAAAAGTTATGTAAGTCTACAACAACAACATCGGCCACACACTTTCACCCTTTTTGTCCAACACAGCCCCTCTTACACTCTCCGCTTTCTTTCACTGTACGTATGCTAGGACCATTGTGGTCGGAGTTGTCTCCGGTTGGCTGCTTCATGGTGCAGCAGCGGGAATTCCAGGAAAATATAGCTTCCACTTCCCCCCGCACGATTGGGACAAGTAACAGTTTCCTCCCTCTATTGTCTACTTGCACAGCAGCCAGCCATCGATTGAGCAGCTTTTTTTTCTTTTTCGGAAAAGTGTACGAGCAAAAGTTGTTGAGCAATTTCGCTCATCTTCCGCCCTTTCTCCCGTTGAAAGTGTTTTTCACTGCAAGCGACAAAAAAAATAGTTGAAAAAGCCGGAAAAAAGATGCTGCGCTGCAGTGTGTGGCGAGACAGGTCGTCCCTCCCCCTAACGGTGACAATGTTTTTCAACATGTCGGGGACGACGAGAAGAGGAGAAAGAAACACGAACACAAACTTTATGGTAATAGTGTTTGGCGGAGGAGCTGTGCACAAGGCGGCACAGGGCAGAAGAGCGCCACACACCGTGGGGTGGTGGTGTTTATGCTGGAAAGGTAAACGATAAACTCCTGGTGTCCCTGGGCCCAGTGCATCAGGGGGCGCGAGAGGAGTTGCGCCAACGCTGAGCGAAAAACTTTTGTTTTCTTTCCTTGTTCTGGGTGCGCACAACCACCACCCTCGGAAGCAAGATTACGTGAATCGGCTAGAAGGAAAGTTTGATGCATGGATGGATGTGTGCAGCGTTCCACACGGTGAGTGGAAAGGGAAACTTTCCTGACTTATCTCATTAAATGTGGCACGCTTTAAAGAAGGAGAAAACCCCCCCAAACCCGACTGCATTGCGCTGTAGAACAGGTGGGCCGGCATCACGGGACGCGGCAGACCGGCAATAGAAGCATACTTTACATTGTACTTTTTGAGAAGAATGTTGTAACGATTTTTCACGTTTATCTTTTTGCGTAAGACTAAAAATATGTTTTTTGCTACATATTTATAACGATTTTTTATTTATTTTTAGGTGGTCACAAACGCTGTCAGTGGCATTAACGGAACCGTAACGGTGCAATGTATGCTTGTAATATTTAACAGTAAATGCATTTTTTTTTCTTAAACTGAGCACACTCATTTACAGTACAATCGTGCGCAGGATTCGGTTTCGTCAATTTCATCCCCGTAAAAAAAAACAAAAACTACCATCATATCTGACGGTGAAGCAGCAGCAGCAGCTGCTTTACCATTTATAATTATCTCCTAATTTTTTGCGTCCATCCATCCATCCACATTGTTACGCGGAAACGGTTTGCGAGTACTTTGGAGGGAAAATTAATTTCCTCATTTAACAGTGCCATTAGATGATTTATTTCGCAAAACAGAAACTGCAGAGAGAAGAACAAGTCGTCCTACCTTCCCCGTACATTTACATTTTTGCTTCACAATTCCTACGCTTTTACAGCACAGACGACCACCAGGGATATGAGCGCCGATGTTTGGGGAAGTTTTATGTGTAAAACCTGCCCAGCTTTCCAGAATCGTACATTTTTTAGCCATTTTGTTTCACCTCAAAAAATGAAGGAGAATAAAAAGCATCACTTTCATCATATGAACAATGAATGCCATATCATGACTGAGCTATCCAATATCAAGCACAATTTGAAAAGTCTTTGCTTCGAGTTTGCGTTGGAACTTTAAATTGGTTCTGGAACTTTTGGACTTGTAGATTAAAATACATTTCCACGAAGAGTTCAAAGACGTATTTTGATAATAAACCTGCACAGCAAAAAAAATCTTAGGTGACCTTTGAATTTCCTTTGAATTTGGTTTGGTTTTTTTTCCTTCCTTCCTACTAACTACCAATGAAACAACGGTAAAAGTCGATCAAGAAAAGTAAATGCAAGCGTTCTTTGCTTTCGTTTTCGCTTAGAACGCATTATCGGTTTCACCATTCGCTTCTCGTGCGCCATTCAAGCCATTTAACAAACACGGTAGCAACAAAAAACACTCTCATAGCATATTTCTTTGAGGGCGCATTGCACAGCTACCTAAGCATGAGCATTAGCCATCAACGAACGGGGTCGGGGAGGAGGAGAAAAGTTCGCGGAAAATATCAATGGTAAATAATTTAATCTAACCAATGGTAGAGCACCATTCCTATGGGTTCAAAATGTAGCCCATGTTTACCACTCCCCACCCAGCTCAGCATTGCTGTGTGTTACGCTTGATTTGTAAAGAGAGCAAAAAACGATGTTGAAACCGAAAATAACACAGTGATGAATATATCGGCAGTCACACATTATGTGTTCCACCATTCCCCCAACACTCGACCTACACCGCTCTTCAACGACCCTTTCCTTCCATTTTCCGACACGTACGAAAGCAGCAATCCCCTACACTTCTTGACACATATGTGCATTTCTTTTGTCTCACTTGAATATGCTGACCTTGTTGGATTTCGTTCGTGTCCTCAGTGTTTCATAATGGGGCCACCAACGGTCCCCCGACTTCGGAATTGTTTATAGATGCGTCAGCAGAAAAGCACTCGATGATACACACGCACACACAGCGTGCGATGGGCACACGATGCGTTAAAGGGTACGTTTAGTCTCAAAAGAAAGAAAGAAAGATTCGCTAGCTAAACAAAATACAGTGTACATGGGGGGGGGACCCCTTTTACACTTATGCGGAAAGTGAAAGACAACTATTTTGCACTGCTAGCAAAATTGCAACAATGTTAGGGATAATAATAGAAAATTCTTTGTTCTGCCACAGCTTCCATCCGGAAGTATCCTGGAGCTAGCAGATTGAACAATGCGACAAAAAACATACTTTCACGTTGCAAGACAAAGAAAGACAAATTTTGCTCGAATTCGCCAACCGTTTGTAACCAATAATATACAACTCGAGCTATTTGTTCGCGAAAAACAAAAAAAAACCACTCGTGCATCACCACACAGCACCAACGATCCCAAAGCGTTCGAGCTAAGAATAGATCGATAACAGAAACAGCAGTAGAGGGGCGAGGGGAGTAGAGGCGGCGAAATACTTTTGCATACTTTTCATTTTTTTGCCAACCCTCTCCTCTACTCTGCCCTTAAATGCTCCACCACTTCTCAATTGACGCACCGTTTTCGTCGCTTGCCGCTACACAACGATGCGGCACCCCGAATGCGTTCGGAGTCTTTCCACTGGCTTGGGGCTTGACCGAAGCGATGAAAATAATATATATGCTTGGTCTGCCAGGTGAATCGAGCCGTGCACAAAAAAAAAACACTTTCAGCACTACACACATATCCCGCAGAAAGTATGGGGTGTGTCGGTGGGAGGTACAGACAGAGGGGTTAAGAGGGGGTTTTGGTTAAAGTAAAACGGCGGCAAACGCACCACACGTTACGCGATCAGATGTTCTTTAGGCTGGCGAGGAAGCAACAACAAAACAAAACAAAAAAACAGCAGCAAAGCCAATTTCGTAAATGAAACGACCGGATTTTATTATTTCGCACAACAAAACAGGGCGGCGCAGTGGTGGCGGCGTCTTAAAAATATCCGGGCTCCCCGTAATGAGATAACGCTGGTTGGTGCAACCCGTTGTTGTGCGTTTATTTTGGGGCCGAAAAGATTGGAAAATAAAACGGAAATAAACACGGGCGGCAGCGCGGAACAAGAAATCGGTTTGAGTTTTTTCGGGAAAGAGAGAGAGAGATGGAGAGATGGGAGGCACGTAAAGGTCATGGCTTTGTTTGCAACAACATTGGTTGCAAGGCGGGGGTTTTCACATTAGGAAGCAGTAAAATACAGTTTTTGATCTGTTGGGAGGGGAAAATGAGGGGACAGACAAGAGTGTGAAAACTTTTTTTAAAACGATGTGTTTTGCATTCGTCAGATTTTCCGCGTGACGGATATGTACGACGATATTTTCGACCATCAAAACAACAAATACTATTGTGGGTTGTTTGACAGACGCCGTTGGTTACACGATAAAAAGGAAAATAACATTTAAATAGCGATTAAAGTACGATCAATTGTGCGTGTTATTATCGCGTTTAGTGATGAAACTCATCAAATGAGTTAGCAAAACAAGAGCAGCAATTCCCTTTTTTATATTTCGGCATTAAAGTAACGCACGTTGCGGAAATCGGTAAATTACAACCAACATTTGCTCTTCTTTTGAAGCATATTATTGAAAAAAGGCTTCACAATACTTTACTTTATTAATAATGTAATAAATAGTTGTTGATAAAATTGATTTACAATCGTTTTCCCTCCTTTGCCGCTGCCTATGCAGCTCTATGCAATGAAAAGCGATCGCATCTAACAAAACTAAATCTCAACACAACCACTTCCACAACCACAACCAATTTTCACAACCATTCGGTGTATTAAATTTAGTTCATATTTTCCGCTATCCACTACTGCAGTGTATGTATGTGTGCCCTGTGTGAATGTGCAGCGCAAAAACAAGCGTTACACCCCCCCCCCCCCCCCTTCCCTTTCCCACCCCCTCCATCCTTCTGTTACAAATCCTTCAGCAGAGAAGCACCGGCGGTCATTGTCTGCCGGGTCGTCTGGTCTTTCTTCGCCGGTTGAATATTTATGTCGCTGGCAACGTCAATAACCGCGCACAACACTCCGGGGGGCGCGATGGGTGGCGAGAGGCTTGAGATGGTGCCAGCGCGTGCGGACAACACACACACGGGTGGTACATGCTTGTTCGGTTGGCTTGGCTCTTGAGGATCGGGGTGATCGTGTTTGAGTTTTATGATCTGCGGAAAGGCAGTTCTCGCGGCACGCGGTACACCCAACCAAGCTCGGAGAAGAAGCAAACTGAGCAAACGACAACCCCCCCTTCAGCCCCAGTCGTCATTCGCCAACCACCACCACCAGCGCGACTGTCCTCGCTCAATTGCCACCGAATCCGAAAAGGGAGGTAGAGAGGCACACCATGCTAACTACGCAGATGTTATTTAAATATACAAACATCGTTGAAGCTATTTTTAACCCGAACAGCTCCCGACCAAATAGTCGCCCCACACACACACACACACACATTGTGAAGAATGATCATCTTACGGCGCATCTTACACACAGCCAAGCTGCAAAAGCATCCCCATGCAGTTGCGCTTTAGCCAAACCAAAACTCTGAAGAGAAATCTTGGAATGCATGATAATGGCGTTGCAACGCAATGCTGAGAGTGAGACTGGAGACACACAACAGCGTATGACAGGCCGCACTGTTCCTGATTGCTGATGAGCAAGCAGGCAGCTTCCATTTTCTCCGTACACCTATCACTCACACACTGACTAACTGGCTGTGTGCTACACGATCAGAATCATTTATCGATTGATATCGATGAGAAAAGTACACACCCCTACACAGCCATACAATTTACACATGCTAAAGTGCGAAATGCATCACGCACCCTCTTCCTCCCTGTCTGTTCCCCTACTACCAACCTGAATGCAGCGGAACATGATGCAACTCATCTGTTGTGCTAAGTAACTCCAAATGCTACTGGCGAATTATGGGTGAGGACATGCTGTGGCAAATTTTTGTCACACTCTTCTTCTATTCTTATTTAGCAGACCTGTAAATAACACAGCTTTCAACGGTGACGTGTCCACGAAAAGCATGTACTGTTGTACCGGCATTAAATCCTCATTAAAAGAGAGTTGAATGATCAAAACAGCGGATTCAAAAAGGAGCAAGTGAATCAATGATTGAGTCAGCAGTTTCAAGTCACCGCTTGCACTGCTGCAAAATAAAATGTTGAACGGTCGTTTATCGGTTTGTGTCTAGGAAGAATTCGTTGGTCAGATATTAGGACATTTCTTATTGGATTTTATCGATTTTTTCGATCACAATTAAAACGAACTAGATTTTCAAAAATAGCGATAAATTAATTGGCATTAAATCTCCAGCACTCGTCAATGTATCATACCACACACTTGTACATCATAAAGATATACGACATTTCTCCTCCTGGCAATAGTTTCATAGAAAACCAAGCTCTCAGTTGACTAAGCGATAAGCAAAATTATAGAAATGCTCAATATTAATCGATCGTGATATTGATTTCACATCGGCAATAAAAAAAGGCATCAGGAAGACTAATGACATTGCTCGCTATGCGAGAATCTACTCGTTAAGAGAGGTATTTGTTTTGCATTTAGATTTGCTTGATATACGAATATGGTAATAAGGGGGCACTCATTATGAGGTGTTCCACTGTATTTTCTCTTGCTGGTAAGCTAATTAGACTCAATCAGACGCGCGATGAGAGGCTTTTTTTAAGTTTTAGCAGCCGAAGAGATTGTTTCATGAGAAATATTGTATCCAAATAATAATATTTCCTTAACCAAAGCTGAAATATTGCAACAAATTCAACCAATGCCAATGATACCAATGAAAATGAGAACTAAAAGTGCATTTTTATGTCACAACCATATTCGATGCACGTTTAGTGGTGGGCCCGGTTTCATTACTTCCCTCCACACTAGTGATGAGCTATTATTTTCTCAAGCTCACCCGAAAGCATGCCACTACTCACGCCGCCGCGTACTTTCAGTAGTTTGCTTATCAGTATGCTGATGCTGCTGTTGTACGTTGCCGGTTCGATAAGCGGAGTATAGCAAAACTCACGATCCGTGTGTGTACGATCCGTGTGTGCACGACGTTTCTGTGTCTGTGGTGCAATCAAGAAAGCGCAAGAAAAAACAACCAACACAACTAGGAAAGCATCTCCGCCTTCGTTGAACGTCGCTGGCTTTAAAAACGCGTCAACCCGCGTCCTCGGATGCCCTTCGGAACAAGGTCTCTCGACTTCGTGCAAAGTACACAGCAACCTTGAGCCGAGTCAAAACGGAACACACAAACACACACACACACGACGCTCCCCTATCGGTGTTGCTGTCCCCACCCCCATTAGCAGCCACCACCACCACCCGGGGGACCGACCCACCGACACGCTCAACGAACCGGACGGCGCACACACACGGCGCGCGGGTTTCTACCTTCATGCTTGACACCTCCTCTCTCTCTCTCTCTCTTGCTCTGTATGTTCACTGTGGGGGGTTGCTGGCTGTGTTTCGAGTGTTTCGCCGATCTATGACGAATGGGTGGTGGAGGAGTTTGGTGACAACGCGCACTGGCCGCGGGAGGTGAGAGGAAAAAGTCGCTGAGCTAGTGCACCCGACGATGACAAGCTAAGCACGATGGGGGGTGGGAAAACCAAAAAAAAAAGACGACGACAGCCACACACAATGCTAGTAGTTGCGGTGGGGGCAGGGTAGGGGCGTTAGGGCGCAATAACAGAACGTGACATATATCAAAGCGTGCAAACGTTTGTCATCCACAAGGAGAAACATGTTCGGCAAGGAAAGGGAAGATCGGTTTCTCGTTTTTTTTTGCGTTCCTTCTATGCAACGACAGAAAATGGTTTATGACAGGAAAATCTCTCAGATATTTTTTGACGTATTTTTGAATTAGAATTACATAACTTCAAAATAATTAAAAGTAGCCTTTTTACTCGTAAAACTTCGAGAACGTAAATGCTGTCTAGAAATATGTTTGAAGATCTTGTGGTAAACTAGTACCTCATAACAGTTAGATATTAAGGGTAAAATGCTGCGAACGGAAAATAAAATGAGTTTTCGGCTCTGTTATCTAACTATAAACAAAAGAACGATCAATAGATGGAGTAGCTGCCACCTTCTAAGCGGCAAGTTTCATCGAACTACTGAGAATAATGTACTTTAGGAACATAAGCACTGCTTAGTCACTGCTTTAGTTTCCATTCATCCTTCAAGCAAAACCGTGTATCCAATGTACAGACTTGATTAAAGCGATACCATTTCCCCAACTACCAAGTATTCCTACAGATATAGTATTCAGTTCCGACCCTTCAACACTTGCTCACACACAACAGAAGTTATCAATGCCCCCCAAAAAACGAGTACGCGCATTGCGAAAATGGTAAAACCATCATCATCATGCTTTCGCACCACGCCGAATGGACGAGTTATGAATAAAATAAAAAAAAATGGTTGCCATAAAAGACTTGTCAAACCAAAACGTAACGGAGCAGCGAAAGAAGAAGCAAACCCCTACCGTCGCCAGCACCACCAGCATCAGAGCGCAGCAAACATAAAAAAAATTAAATTTACCCAACCCAGCAAACAAAATATAAAACAAGTAACCACTCAAAACATGTCGTGAATAATAATGGAAGCAACAATCGCTGAAGGTGAACGAAGAGAGAAAGGGAGCATCAACAACAACAGCAACAAATAGCCATTGGAATCATGAAATGCAACAGCAAATCGGTCACATACAACAAAAGCATACGAAAGGCAAACCACTGGACGGTATGTGAAGCGGTGCGGATGCGGCGGGTGATTCTGAGGGTGCGGGAGACACAAACTTCCACGTCATCCTGCCGCTGTCTGCGCTGGTGTGGTGACGGCGCTGCAGAAGGTAAAAAACGGTAACACACACTGGTGGCAGCGGTAAAAACAATGGCAATGAATGCGTAACGAAAATAGCAACACACAGAAGAAGAAAAACGCCAGCAACGCTCTCCCCCCAAAAAGGTGGTGAGAAAATGGGAAGGTGAACAACAACAGCAGCGAACGAATAATATGTAACAAGCGCACAAGCGTCGCAAAAAGACACCGACCAAGGGAGAGAAGCGGAGAGAGACAGAAGGAACGAGAGAAGGCACTACCACCATTGCCATTCCCGGCGCTCGATCGAGAAACATGATAATCGAAGAAGCGAAAAGTAAATGAAGCAGAGAGCCAGCAGCCAGTGCTGCGACCGGAGACCGAAAACCGAAGCAGCGTTGCGCGGAAGGGATGAACAGAAATGATTGTACACCACCGCGGACACCGGTATATCCCTTCGCTACTGACTCACTTCACACAGCGCCATACAACCCACAACAGCACACACACACACGCGCGCGCATTCACACGTAGTCTTGCTCAGTGACGATCTCCAGAGGTTCGTGGTCCGTTCCAGCCTTCTTTGGCCATCTTACGGCCATAAAAGTACAGCGCAAACACCGTGAATTGCCACAACAGCAGCAGCAGCAGCAGCGTATCGAATATGGGCACACACCAAGGCGCGTTGTGATTTTATGACGCGCGGCTGGAACGGGGGGAGGAACGCGCACCGCCGCGCAAGGGAGCCGAACGATGCCGAAAGAAACACGGAGGAAGAGCAGCATAAAGAGAGTTCGATGTCGGCGGGGCCCGTGGATAATGATGGCAGCGCGGCGGAAAGGAGGCTATACAGTTTCGTGTGGGCCGGCAGCCCCAAGCCGGGGCCGCTATACACATGCGGAGAGTTTAGCCAAAGGCAAGAGCAAAAAGCAAATCGACACTCAGTGGGAGGGAGCGAGAGAGAAAAAGAATTGACCGCGAACGAAACACGTAAGGGGGCAAAAGCAAAAGCAAAGGAAAACACAACATCATCCAGACAGGCATGAGAGGGAGGGGGGGGGGAGCAGGTAGACAGCGCTGGAGGAAGTGTGTGGGAGTGGCTGACCCCGAGAAGGGCCGGAGGCGAAGGGGTATAGAGGCGGAGGGTAAATGGGCTTTAGGTTGGCGGCGGTGGGAAGGAAGACCGATCTACAATGAAATAAAATGGCATCCAAAAATTCACATCGCTTGGGGTCGGCCACTTTTCTTCTTATTGCGGCTTTTCTTCCTCCGATTTTCTTAGGCGCTCTTGCATCAGCTACACAAGCCAAGGCGATCTCTTAAAAACTGGATCAGCAAAGCGTTGGAAGAAAAGAAAAAAAAACACACCATAGAAAAGATGTTGCTGCACCGATTTATTTCTTCTGTATCTGCGCTGTTCCATTTCGTTCCTTTCCGTTTTTTTTTTCACCCAGCGACCCAACGACCGACGCCCAGAGCGAGCAGCTTCAAAGTCGATTGGAGGATTTAAGCATTGCCAGTACCTCCGATGCGAACTTTCCCTTAAACGGGACCGTGTATCGTTGTTGTTTTTTGCGTTTGAATTCCTGCTTTGATGTACAATTTGCTATTATAACCACACTTTGATGTACATCAAAACGCAATGCTTTTTCGAGTTTGTCCATTTATGTGTCCTTCGTGGACCAAAAAAAAAAATACGGATCCACCAGCACTTTACGAGTAATGAGCGCCTTTTATAACCCAAATTTTGCACCACCCGCCCACACCAGCGCGGGTAGATAAATTGAGCTGCTCCCTTCGTTCAGTCCCTCCGCGGTCAATTCGAAATTAAATATTAAAATCACTCTTGTTCACCTCCCACCGCCACACCTCACCCATATGTCCCACGTGCGCAATGACAATGTGGAAGAGGGGGGGGGGGGGGGGTTTGAAGGGGATGAAAACACATCAAAAGGGGGATATTGCGAACAAAAGCATCGTCTCGTCACGCAAAACAAGCGCCGCAGACGGACGCGAGCGAGCTGGCCGCTGAAGCTGAAGAGCAAGAATAATTGCACAAACATCCCAACCCAACATCCCAAACAGCCTCAAACTGTCTCATTCTATCCTGTGGTCATGGGACACTACTCTCTCACTCTCGCGGGAACCAACAATCATTATTCGCGTGTGTTTTTTTCGCCCCGGAAACGGATTGAAGTAAGTCGGCGAGAAAGAGCGGGGCAAAAACTGCTCCAAAAAGACAAACACCACACGATGGCCACGAACGAATATGCTTACATTCACAGTCGCCCGTCTTCCTTCCATCTTCCCACTATATAAGCTCCCAACCAAACACACCTTTGAGGGTTGCTGTCCTGCTGCTTGTGGGTCATGAAGGGGTAGTGAGTGGCCCGGCGGTTCCATTTCCAATTCCACTCACCAAAAAAAAACCCCCATCAAGCAACGCTCGGTCAAGGGGTTGGTGGTGGTGACACGCCTCGCGCGAAGGTGAACGCAAAAAGGTGAAAATCAATAAATCACCACCATCGCGCGCGCGTGTCCACAGGTTCGAGACCATGCGGTGGTCGGTTGGTGGCGTTTTGTGTCTTATTTATTTTTTCGTTTTGTGCGAGGTCGAGGTTATTTTCTATACCATTACACAGGGCACTAAAAATGAGTCAAACCCGTTTTGCCAACGACGGATGAGGGAAACAAACGCTTCCACCACCAAGCACCGCGTACTTCGGGCAATGTTTTATGAGGTGTAAGTCGTAGAATGACAGACTCTAGGCATACAGCAAGAGAAGATACACTGAGGGATCTATTATTTCGAATTCATTTCTTATTCTGATTGACCCATTAGTACGCTTACTTACCTTAACATTAGCTGAAGTGCGGAAAGGAGCAATGAAATTCTGTAACAAAAAGGACCAGATAGAAAAATAATTGTTAAAACCATATAGAAAACAGATACATTGATGAAAGGCTAATTGGCCAAGATCTTATATCTATAACATAATTACCACTAACTGTAACTACAACTTTTGTATGGAACTAGGTCACTATTCCAAATTCCAGGGTCGTACAAAATGGATTTTGAATTCTGTAATTCAATGTAACAAATAACAAAACTGCTAAAATCATAATTGATTACGTTAAATAACATAAACTGATACTAAACAAGTTGAACTTGAATTCAAAAAAACACACACACACATACACAATACATCGTTAAATCTCCCGTAAGGGCATTTGAGCCGCCAAAACAATGATTTCCAGTGAAAACAAAAAGCAAAATATATGCCGAACACACACAAAAAAACGGATCCATATCAACCGTCACACATCGTAATCGCGAGCACAACAAGGAAGGAGCTTTGTCTAGCGCACACATAAATGATGTCGCTGATGTAGCGACAGAAACGGAGAGAAAAAGAGGAATCACGACCATAATTAGACCCAGCCCAGTAAGTCATTACCGACAGACACACAGCTGATGATAACGAAACTAACACCCCCGGGTGGGAGAGGAGGAGAAGAGGAGGGGAGCGGTGATTAAGACCAAGCTCTTGCACAATCCATGTGTGCGCTGTAAATAGAGCTTAGAAGACAAAGTCCTCGGAGAGAAAAGCATCTGCGCTCATCAAAGAAGCTGGCAATCGACAATTGTGTCTTTTAAGTTTGTGGCGAACCATACACACACACTCGGGCGATGTGTTATGCTCCTCGTAAGCTCCTACCGCCTCCCCTCCAGCATTAGCCGTGGCAATTCCACCCTGAAAGCCATCTGGAGATAAGGAACTCCCATACATCATCGGTGTGCGGTGGTGATTTTGCAACAAAACACAAATGCTTATTGGCCCCAGAAGCATTGCGAATAAGAGCGCGCGCGCAATGTGTTTTTTCCTTGCCTTGTTTTGTTTGCAGCTGATTATTTCATGCCACCTCGTGGCGCTTCCCGGCAGCCGCACACAGCCACACACACACACACGAGTGATTTTGGTGGGGAGGTGAATGGGGGTCACACATGTGGGGTGTGGTAGTGATTATAACAAGCATGGGAGGATGAGCGAGATAAATGAAACAAAAGTGCTTCAAACACTCGCATGAACGTCGTCTCCTACTTGTGCCTCTGTATTGGCCCGTCCCTCTCCCCTTCTTCCAATCACGTCTTGTAAGCTGATAAGCAGTCGAACACACACACACACACGCACTCCAAAGGGTTACGGGAGTAAGTTACAGTAGGAAATGATAGGCGGAAAAACAACAAATAAACAAATACACTCCACCGTTTTCTATTCCCTGCGGGAAAAGGGCGTTACGGACGGACACACAATTTAGTGAATTATTAAACGGCCTGAAGCAAACCAGAGACCAGCATCCTAAACGAAGGGTAAATAAATAGGTCCTTCCTCTTCTAAGGCACGACGATGGAACGGAGACGGACCGCGATTTGGTAGAGATAAAGAAAAAATCGTGATCATTATCACATCGCATCCCGTCCCAACCCACCAAAAAAAAAAAGCCAATATGGATGCTGCTGTGCTGTCCCTGCTGAAATGCATTTCTGAAACGCTTGCAATAACACACGGGCATCATCATCACTCGTTTGCGCGGGGAACGGGGGGAAAAGAAACACAGACGCAACAGCTCAATAAACGCTTCAAAACCCGTAACTTTAAGATGGAAATAAAATCGATAATTGCCCACACGCGGGGAAGCAACGCAGAAGAGGACGCGGGAGAGGTAAACTGATCCCAAAGAAACGCGCGACTTCAATCTTCCCTCCCCCTTTCGCCCTCTCTCCCCCCATCCACGAGGCACACAGAATCGAACCACTTAAAAGGTTACTTCGGTGTTCGGTGCTTCCATCGTTCTCATCTACCCTGCTATCCCTCCCCCGTCATCCCTTACGGCGATCATTCACTCATCCCATCCCCAGGGCATGTGTGTGTGTGTCTCACAAACAAAAAGCTGGTCCCCGTCGGCCGCCGCCGCCGCCGCCGTCTGCTACTGCTGGTCGTAATCGCATGAAAGCGGACTACAAGCGCACCTTTCAATGTAACACAAAAATGACGCGGACACACCACACACACACGTAACCTCACTTCTCATCACCTACGTCCAGAAGGGGCGGCAAAGCTGAAAGCGCGAAGGGCAGTGGGAGGAAAAGGCAAGCTAAATAAAATAGTGATTTTAAACATTCTTCCCCTTCCATCGTTCTTTGCCACCGCAATCGCAGGGGCGCACGCATCAGCACACGCGTTTCCCGTTGGGAGCGGGCGCGCGTGATAGTAATACACATACAGTCACACACACACACACACGCAAGCTCGAAAACAACAACAAAAACCGCGACCATCAGTCGGCAACGTATCCGTCATCGCAGCGTCGTCGTCGTCGTCCCTTGTCTTGGCGCTGAGAGGGTTGAAAACGGGTGGGAAGAACCAGGGAAGGGAATTTGTCTGTGATGCACGGGAGGGTTGGGTAGGATGGGAAGGGGTTAGCGATTGGGCGGACGGAGGAAGAGCGACACACGGTGATGCGCCTGTCGCGGAAAAACCGGTTTCTCCATCGTACCGCGTCTTGTTCCTAACTCTTCTTTGCTCTCACTATCTCTCTTTCTCTCTCCCTCTCTGTGCGAGATATGCCCGTTTGTTCTTCCTCTTCCACCATCATGGCACCATGTTCTGAAGGCACGAGGCTTGAATTCGAGAGACCCTTGTGCTCATTGCTGGACACACGCAGCCCCGTCACAGCGCGCGTATAACTATGCTGCGCACTGTTCGTTGCTGGTTGCCGCTGTAACTGTGTGTTTGGACACCGCTATCTTCCACTTTTATTTATCACCCCTTCTTCCCATAACAACCGCCGCCGCCGCTTCTTCTTCTCCTCCTCTCCTTCTCACTCTACTGTTCGATTCACCAGCGCAAGCCAGCTTCCATTCGCTTCCCTGCGTCATCCGAACGCATGCAATCGAACCAGTTTGAAATGATTTTAAAATCGAATCTCAGCATCTCTTTCATTCTTATGAGAGTAAATGCAATGCAGAGACACACACACACGCCCCACACAGAGCGCGAACGTTTTTCTTTTTCCTTCTGCAACTGCAGCATCTTTTCTCTTGCGCGCTCTTCTCCTGCTGCCTGCACGCTAATTGAAGTCTTCTTGCCCTTTTCTTTCAACCCCATCCCCAATATGTCTCTCTCGCTCTTTCTGTTTCCCTGTAGCATCACCTTTTAGCAACGAGGAAGTGAACAGAACACACGCTGCCGCCGCCCCGCCCCGCTCCAGCGCCCAGCCTCGCAACACCACGCCAGAGTCAGGGTTTAACTTGAACCCTATTTCACCCTCAGCTCATCACGTGAGATGCACTACTACACTGTCCCGTTGGAAAACGAAAGAAGAAAAGGCCCCCTCTCTCCTGCGCGCATCTCAGCGCCACTGGCTTCCCTCTGCCGTCGGCGTGTGGTGTTTGCGCGTTCATTTCGCGCGCTCAATTTTACCCATCATTCAGGCGGGAGTGAAAACACACACACACACCGTCGTTTTGGACATTCCGACCGAAGTTCGTGAAGTGGAGAGGCGGACAAGATTTAAGGATAGAAGGTTGCTATGGGCTACACACATCATAAGGGACTTCTCTGGCACAAGTGAAACAAGCGGTAGAGACACAGAGAGGGGAGTGTACCATCATTAGCTTAGCAGGCGAATAAAATGAAACGCTGCACAGCAAGGGGTGGGTGGTGTGTGTGTGTGTGCTCGGGGCGACTCACTCTAACGCGCGGCTCCGTGGCACTACACGGCCGCCGGCCGGCGAAAAAGGGAAACAACGATCTAATGTTTAAAATTGAACCGTAACACTGTGGGGGGCGGTGGAAATGCGGTAGGTGAGCATTTCAGCATAAATAGCCCTAAATTTTAACAAGCACGGCATCCCCCTCCCCCTCCGGTACACCCTTTTCTCGCGCTGCTATTTGCGAAAAACGGCAAACGGTTGTGAAGTGGGGCAGCAGAGAGCATTTGGGAGGATGAAAAACGGAGAAACCAATTTCCCATGTGCTTGCTTGCTGGTGCTTTATGGGAAGTGCGGGAGGCAGCAATGAAGAAGCGACCGGTGCCGCCGTGCTTCTTTCCATTTAGGTTCTCGGGTGGAAAATGAGATTTATTTATAAATCGTTTTTCGCCATTTTGCCTATTGATGCACAAACACAAGCGCGCGAGCGCGTGGGCTCACACCCTCTCACACACACACATACACAAACAAGTGATGAAGTTTTCCGTTCCGGTTGCTTCACTGCCTGCCGTTGGCAGATTAGTTCCAGGCATTGATAATTCGAGATGAGGCCGGGCGGGAGAAGGCGGCGATCGACGGTTCGGTCGTATTATTTTTCTTCAGCATTTAGTGTTGATGGCTTTAAAGTGAAATGGGAAAACATTTTCATTTTCCCTCGACTTTAAAAACAGCGCCCACATTGGAAGGGGTGGAAATTTTGCTCGGGAAATATGGTACCCAACCCCACCACACGCCCCCTTTCCATAACGCACTTCAATCGTTTGATTTTTTCCTTATCGCAAAGCACAGCACAGGAAGAAAAGCAGAAAACAAGCGTCTTTTACGCCATTTTTTCTCGGCCAATTGAAAAATCGATAAGAGGTTGAAATATATATATATGCTCGAATGACAATATTACTAAACGATGCCAGGAATGTATGAGAGGGAGAAAAGATACATGAATGAAATGAGTATAATACACTTCCGAAAACGTTTTTTCATTAATCATTATAAAAAAAAGTGTTTTAAGATGAAATGACCGACATTAAGCTGGGGCAAATAATTTCGCAAAGGTTAAAACACATATTTTCTGTTCCCCACAATCCCCCAGTGCGCCCCAAAAGTTTGTTTGAAGTTCAGCCGTTGTACTTTTTTTTGTCCGCCTTTTATTACACGTTCACCCAACAACACAACGCGTTGCCTGGCACAGAGGAGGGGAGGGGAGGGGGGGGAGGGGGGGAGGAGGTGGCTTACGGGAGCGGCGTGTTAAATTGCGAGCAAGATAACGTTACATTTTCCTTACCAAAACAGTTAAACAACCGTCAAACCGTCGGGGTCTGTGGGTGAAGCCCGTCCGGCAGCAAACAGCGCCGCTTGGTTGATAAGGAATGGCAACGAGAACGACAACGACACACACCAAGGCACGCTCGTGTGCACACAGTTTGTGCAAATGGAGTCTCCATCTGCACACGGGGGAGGAGAAGCGTTGCATTTTCTCTCTCGACGCTGCAGCGCCAGTCTGTGTCCTCTCTTGCCATTTGCTCCCAGCGACCCCGCTCCTCTATCCTGTCTTTGTGTTGCCTCTTCACCCACTTTAATGTGGTTAAAATTACGTTCCATAGATTCCGGTAGACACGCATAAAGCAGCCGAAGGGAAGCAACAGCAAACGTACGGAAACGTACGGTGCGGTGCGCAAGAAACGGCCAAGCAGTAGTGAGGACGTGGCAGGTGGTGGAAGAAGGTTAAATGCATCTCGCGCATTCCCATCGTGAGTAACGCAACAACATTGCGCCTTATTGTCGTCTTGTGCTTCCACTCCGAAACTGTACAAATGGTACCGCACAACAAGCCATACTACCGCGCGCGCCACCTACAGAACAGGCATGGAAATAGAAAGGCGCATACATAACGAGCACATCGTGGGTCGAAATGCTTAAAACACGCCAGTGGGGGGCGGTGCAACGTTCTTAAAGAGTTGCGAGCTGCAGTCGTTACGATGAGTGTGGTTAGGAAGATGCTGCTCTGCCTCGTGGAATGAGCGTCAAGAAAGGTCAGTGTTCACTTGCAAGCCAACATTTTCGCGAAAGGGATGCTCGTGGCTGAGGATAGAATTGCTAGAATCTATCCCGAAAATGCGTTATGTTGAACACTCAACTAAGGCTAAGAATAATATTGTTTAATTATCTCACTCAAGGTTTTCTTCTTATATTTGCCGTAACGTCCTACACGGACATGCCAGGCCTATATACGCTTTTGAGACTAATTCAGAATACCACGTTGCCGGATAGTCACAGTCCTTGCTAGGAGGAGACGGTCTATTTTGAGCTTGAACTTATGATGGATATGTTATAGAGTCGTTCTAAGACCAACTTCTACGCTGATTGCTGAATGTTCTTTCCACATTTTAAATTCCCTCGTCCAGTTTCCAGTAACGTCAGCGCAAGCATCTGGAGTAGTGATGGGAAAAGTTAGCAAAAATCTGGAGTCGACTCTGATCCGACTCCGATAATTTCGGAACCGAACGGGGAATTTAGATCCGCCCAGCATTATCCGGAGCCGTTTGGAATCATCCAGAGCCGTTTGAAATCATCAAGAACTGCTCGGTCCGAAGTCGTCTGAAGTCATCAGTAGTCGTCCGAAATCGTCCGTAGTCGTTCGGAGTCGTCCAGAGTCATCCGGAGTCATCCAGAGTAGTAGCGAGTAGTTCGGAGTCTTCCGATGACTCCGATTCCGGTAGACTCTGACCGACTCCGGACGACCCGGTCTCCGTGCGACTATGACTCTGGACGCCTCCGGACGCCTCCGTAAGCTCCGGAGAGCACATCACTAATCTCGAGACACAGTGCTGTGCTCTCTTACATGTAACAATAGCCGTCATCCAGTAAAGTTTCAATGAAAACTACACTTCTGGCGAAAAAAAAAACTTCCCACATACATTTTTGGGCCAATCTCGCCGTTCCCGGATTTGCATGTTTTCTCCAGTGCGCTCTCGGTTCTTCACAGTACATCCACCCACAATTGTACATTCCAGAATCATCACCTTGGAAACGCAAACGAAACCATCTCCGTGTACGAGCATTCGTACGGAGCTGTAAAGGGAAGGAGCTCGTCCTCGGTTTACAATTTGCCGGTGTTCTTCATTCCAATTCGAGTGAGCAGAAAGAACGAAAGAGGGAAAAAAGGTTACGACCAGTTTGGACCGTTGTGACGGGCAGAACGAGGAAGAGAGTTCATACGCGAAACAGAATAAAAGGTCTTCTTTCCATTTCCAGGCGTTCCACAAACGACGGGGACCAACAAGCAGAGGAAAATAGAATAAAAACCACATCAAAACCAACAAACGTAGCACCACACAGGTAAAAATGTAACGTTCTGCACTCTTGTGTGATTTTTTTGTTGTTCTTTTATTAACTGTCTCCTCGTTCACACACTCCCGGGTGTGTCTGGTTTTGATGTGCGTTCTCTTTCGCTCGCTGTCCTCAAACCACCTTTCACTTTAACCCGTTCGGCATCTGGTTTTTCCCGTCCGGCCTCTACACCGAGCACCAAACCCTCCTCCCTCTCCATGTCAAGCCGGAGCTGTGCTGTTTTATGCTACACAACGCATCTGCTTCCCCTAGTCTTGTCTTGGTCGCCTTGATTGCACGCGTCTCTATGCGCCCCGGCCATTTCATAGACACACACACACACACCGCGTGCCTTCTCGTAACGTTCATTCCCATCCCTTTTACATATCGGGTCGGGTGGGTTTTAGCACACAGCAGAGCGCGAAGTGAAGCATGAAAAGCTGAAAGGATAGAAAGGGCCCGTGCACCCTTTCTTTGTGAGTGCGCCAAACACAGAGAGAGAGAGAGAGAGAGAGAGAGAGAGAGAGAGAGAGAGAGAGAGAGAGAGCACGTCGTGTGTGTTTGCTTGCCCGTCTCGACACAACGGTACACAATAGTATACACACACACACACACCACACCTTCATCATCCTCACTTCATCTTCTCCAGATGTGCCCGGCGACATCATATACTCACACTTTCCGGCTGTTGCTAACGCACACCGGAGGAGGAAGCGTGCACAGAAAACTTTTTTTACTGAACTTCAGTAAAATTTTACTGAAATTTTTTTAACTGAAGTTTCAGTAATCCTTTCAGTAAAAAGAATGTTTACTGAATCATTCAGTAATGTCCGGTGCTCACCAAAATGACAGCTCGTTTACTGAAATCCCAGTAAAGCCATTCTCATATTACTGATTTTTCAGTAGTTGGTAGCGATTAAAAAATGACGAAATACTTCTTTTAAATTGAGTTTTTATTGATACGCAGATATTGCTAGTCGCTCAGTTCATATTAATACATGTTTTGTGTTGTTTTATACAGTTTTTATACTGTATTTCACCGCCGCAAGTGTAGATGGTTCAGTAGGCGCTCACAGACACCACGCAATTTCAGCAAGCACAGTGGATTGTAGCAAACATTTTACACACCAACACGGCTGCCAATTGCTTTAAATTAATCCCGTAAGCCGAAATATCACCTGAAATTTCACCAGGGTGCCTGTAAGCGCCTACAAAATCAACTTTTTGCACATCACGAGCAAGTAGGTACCGCATTGTTTTGTTTTGATGTTCTAACTGACAGGTCGATTTGACAGAATGAATTGCTGCATTTTCAGTAATTTGTTTTACTGATATCCAGTAAAACGACTAATTTGACACTTATTTTACTGATTTTCAGTAAAATGTGTATTACTGAAATGCGTTCAGTAATTTGTTTTGCTGAAAGTCAGTAAAAACATGACATTCATACTGAAAATCAGTAAAATATTCTATTACTGAACCGTTTCAGTAAAAAACTTTACTGAAGCAGGATGAGAAAATTTGCTGTGTGTGATGCTGCCAGCCGCACCCCAGAACAAGAGGAATAGAGCTGTAGAATGTGGATGTAGGCGCATGCAAATATCTTTTACGTACGCACACTGCCGTGACGACAGGGACAGGTAAAAATATCGGACGACCCCAGCACGGCCACAACCGGCGGAGGGATCGTCTAAATACGGAACTCTGCAGAAGTATCTTTGTGGAGCGCTGCATAGAGGGAAACAGATACCGAATTTAAACGCGTGCAATAGACACACTGTTCTTTAACAGCATATTTTCAACTGCACAAAGTGTATTACATTTGACATCAAGTGGCTTGTATTTTAGTTCGTTTAAACATTGTTGCGTAATTCATCCTTGAACGAGCAAAATACAAAAACTGAAATAAATATTTCAAACCGCAGCCAGCAAAGATCGATGAAATGTTTTAAAATGAAAATGAGTGTTTTATTACCGTCATTTCCCCGTCATTTCATTGCTCAACTCATTTGCGATGTAAACGGTGCCATTAAATATCGATGCAGAAATTGATTGCAAACGAGAACCAACGGCCATCCCAACACACCAACGGCTGTCACATAAAACACATTTTTGTGAGCGGTGGAAAACTGTGCCCAACCATAAAGCATCGTTCAAATACAGACAAACACACGCACACTGGACGGACAGACAGCGGAGGATAAGTAAAATTTCATCAAAAATGCCCTCGCATCGATCCGGAAAACAGCCACTGTGCTGAAATGCTTTCCCCCCGGAACGATGGTGTGGAGTGTGTGTGTGTGTGTGGGCCAAAAGGATGAACAATTCGAGATGAAACAAAGAGATCCTCCCCCAGAGCTACCGCCGCACCACCCAGAGCTTCCATCTCGTCCTCCTTCTCGGCCAATCGGGCGCCGCACTGCATCCTCTCCCCGTCCTGCAAACGTTTGCCAATCGATATACATCACACCCCGCCACCGCCTCCACGCCACCACCAACCACCACCACCCAAAAGGGGCCGTCACGTGCAGCTTGAGAGAGACAGGGGCCGGGGGCACACGCAAATAACGAACTGTGACTGCAATGATGCAACGACGGTCCCCTCCTCCCTCGTCCTTTCGACCTTCTTCTGGGTATGGTTTAGCAGTCACGGACGAATGCCCCGGGGGTTGGAGACCGGGAGGAGCCGTGAGTCCAACCCATTTCACTGTCCCTTCGGATAAACACGAGCACGTGGTGACCGGAATTGAAAAAGGAACGTGGTGGTGACGGTGGTGGGAGGGAGCACATCCGTGCGCATATAGCTCCCCTCTGCCTCCTGCTCCTGGCTAGGAGAAAATCTGCCATACGCAGCACAGCATTCACTCTTGGATCGGCTCCAAATCCCTTTGCCCCACCGCTGGCACCGTTCGGCCCCGGATATGTGGGGACAGCAGGGAGGGAGAGGACGAACAGCCGAGGCGCATCGTAGTTCGATGGCAATTTCATCAATTTGTGTATCTGTAATATGCAATGCGGAATCGACTCACTCTTCACGCGTGCGTGTGTGTGTGTGTGTGCGCATTTTTCCCCACCCAACGCCATGCCTTCCCCCCGGCTGGCCGCTGCTAAAAGGTAAAATTATTCATAGGACAGCAGCAGTGCCCCCGCCTAAGGGTGGCGCGCAGAATCTTTAACATGTAAAGCACCGAGCTAGAGCGGATGTACGCCAAGTTGCCCAACGACAACACAACAAAAACGGGAGGGGGGATGATGTTTTGGGACGAAATCGATAATTTTAATTATTTCCCAAAACAACCGCAGGGAGGAGAAATGAATGGGTGAGACGAGAAACACGTCAGCATAAAACCCACGCGAACTACGAGGGACCTAAAATCAATTGCGATGGATTGAGTGTCTTTGTAGGGGGGTTGGGTTTTTCGCATTTGGAGCAGTGTTGGAAAGGTGGTGGCCATCATGATGTTGAAAAGTGGCTTAAAGTAATTTATTATACGTGCAACTAAACACCCCGCAGGAGTAGGATTTTTCACAGCTAATGCACAAAAATACAAAAATAGTTCATTCCAACAAGTTATGAACAAAAAAACGAATCGGATGCATATCATGTTGTAATAACTGATCAAATGTAGTTCAATACATGTATAAAATACACACACGTATATGTTAATTTACCCATCGCAGTAGGCACACAAATGTAATGCTTTAGCACTGTTGGATTTGCGAATCTGGCCTTAAAAACGATCTAAAATCGACGGCTTTACGATCCAAAAAGCAACACCCACGTGTTGGTAATCCATCCGATTATTCGGAACGAGTAGCTCCATTTTCCATCCAAACCAACCCTCCCTCGCCTACAACCATCCCCTCACCGACTATTAATCGGTTTACTAACATATCGAATTACACATACACACACACACCCTTGACCTTCACACAAACAGAACGTAAAGGGGGGGGGGGGATAGAGAGAGAGAGAGTTAATTAAATTTTACCCCACTAAGCTTTGTCCGCAAAACTTTTAAAACTGAAAGACTAAATTAAATTCATCCCCCAAAATCGAAGCGACCCAACCCCAACGACAACGCATGGACAATGGGGAAACACGCGCGCGCACGTACACACTCACACACACACATAAATGCGCGCGCGATTGCAGTACAGAAAAGACGCGACACAGAGAAACAAACGATGTGATAGGGGGAGTAATGGGGTGGGGGAGGGTGGTACCACTGCATAAATCGCGAATGCATTAATGCAAATGGCCGGCCGGTTGGTTGTGGCGCTTCTGCACCCCGGCAAGAGATTGGCGGCGATTGCCTGCTGCTGCTGTCCGGTTGCGTTTGCTTTTTTTGTTTCTTTCCTTTTACCACCCCCTCCAGCCCCGCAGCACAGTTTCCAGCCGGGCTGTCCGCGTGAGGGGAAGAGGAGTCTCTATCGCTCGCACAATGATAATCGGTATGCTCGTAGAGCAGAGTACAGTAAACAGCAGCAAACCAGACGGACAAGAAAGGGGGCAGAAGCAGTGTGTCGGTGGCGCTGTATTGAAGCAATTAAAACAAATGAACAAAAAAGACGCACCAGGCGGGGGTGAGAATTTCAAAGCATGACTCGAGGACGCACACATCGGAGGCATTTTCATTTCCCTTCCATTGGCAGAACGTATTGGCTGTTACGTCTATACAGATGATCCAGCAGGCAGAACAACGGGGGTTAGACGAACCGGCCAAACAAAGTAGCGAATGAATAAAATTATGTGCGCCCGACGACACCCTGCGGACAACACTCTGGGCGCTCTTGTACGTTCTAGCTGCTCCATATAGCTCTAGCTATTCCACCATTCCAGCTAATAATAATAACACACACGCACGAAGAAGAGCCAAAAGCATTTGAAAAGGTGTGCAACGGACAAGAAAAACATACAATCGCATAAAACCAGAGAGACACACACAGAGAGCATAATATCACAAGCGTTTGTAAAATGGGTTTCCCCCTGTGGTGGTAAAGAGCAGTAGAAGCAACGAAACAGAAAAAAACAATCTCAATAAGAATCCAACACATCCCTCTAGCGGGGGCACACAGTACAAACCACCACGATGACACAGCAGCAGCAGCAGCAGCAGCAGACAAGACACAAGCAACATTCATGCGGCATTGAAAGACAGAAGAACCCAAAAGAAGAGAAAATAATCACCTCAAGCAAAGAAAAACGAACGAAGCAGCGACAAAAAATGAAAAAAAAAGGAAACAAGCCTAGATGAAGAGCAAAATGGAGGGAGCAAAAAGGAAACCGATTTACGTGTTTATGGGTGTGTTTTCCTCCCTTCCGCGCGGGTGAGAGGAGGGCTGTACCAAAAAAAGAAGAAAAATAAGTCGCCTACAACACATCACCTAGAAGCCGAGGACACGGCCAGGCCAGTGGGTCTGACCCAACGCGACCCTTCTCCATTTCCCCCCGAACCACAACACTACCCCCACCCAACACAACACCCATCTCATTTCACCTCCACCCCTCACTACCACTACACATTGATCACGCTTGCTAAAAAAAACATAACCCCATCCCTCCTCCCCTCCCCCTTGCCTTAATGCTACGTAGCTTTCAAAGAAAGAAAGAATAAAAGTAACCAAACGACAAGCGAAAGAAGAAACGGCAGAGAAGCTCAAACACAGCGGAGAGGAGGAGTTTGGGTCAAAATGCAAAAGCCGCGACCGGCTGGAATGATGGTGGCTTGTGGGGCGGGGGGTTGAGGGGGATCAAGGGGAGGAAGGCGGTGGGAAAGAAGATGGGGAGAAAGAGTGTGGCAAGACGAAAACAACCCCGCATCGAAACCATCATCATCGTCGTCAGCACCCCTCTCTCTCTCTCTCTTTCTCTCTCTCTCTCCAGGCAGGCTACAACCCGCGCGCTCAACAAAACCGGTGCTCTGTAGCATGTACATACACACACACACACGCGGTAGGGATAAAAGGAGACAGCACAACACGAGCGAACGAGGAAGTGAGTAGAAAACTGGGCGAAATATACATAAAAAAACGGTCGAGAAACCGCACGGAATTGAAAGAAAGACAGAAGTTAACTCCATGAAACTGAGGGTGCTGGGGCGCTGCTGGCTTTAAAGACGAGTTTGGGAAAGGGCAGCAGCGTGTAAGCTGATGTTGAGCAAAAAAATAAAAAAATAAAAGAGTGACGCTATTTTTTAACCTTCTTTCCTCGTGCTATTCTTCTTCTGCGGCTTGTTCCACCACACACACACACACCCCGACTGGAGATGGAGGGATCCGGGTTCGATCGTAGGATGCTGTGAGCCGATGTGTATGTGTGTGTGTGCGGTTGGTTGGGATGGTGGTGGCTTGTGGCCCGAAGCAGGAGGTCGTTTATTTTTACAAACACACCACCAGAACGCGTATCAGAGGCATTAACGGACGGACGGTGTTGGCAATGCGGCAAGTTACATGGTGTTAAATCAAAATCATTCCGTGCCACACACCACATAGCCACACACAGTGAGCGAGACAGATTATTTATTTGCACCCTTGGGCGAGGGAGTCCTCTACCGGTTGCGCACCTGTTTGCAGCAGTATCGATTGAACGCCGGAGGAGTGTGTGTTGCTGATAGCCGCTGCCGGAATCCGGTTCTGGTCTCGGCACCACCACGTGTGCGCGCATCATTTGCACAATGCAAATCGTCACACCACCAATCGTCAATCGCTCTCGAGGAAATGAGTGCTCGACTGGTGATTAACAATGAAAATGTCCACTGTCTGACCCGGCCTGCCCAACAGTTCTAGGCAACGCGCGTTCTTACGTGTAACACCAGCCCAGCACTATCTTTATGTAAAGTGAAATCAAAAACAGCACGAGAAATATAAAACCTGTAATACTGCTCAACCGGCAATCGCTGGTCACATGATAAAGAGCAACAACGACACAAAGCCTGGTGTGAAGCCTAGTTGGGTGATAGAATAATTTATCAAAATATTTGTCATAATTTCAATAATCTTACCTTTCATTTCTCCTTTCCGTTGGGCATTTAATCGATTATTTTCCGTAATGTGCTATAGTCGTATTATCGATTACTTTGGTAAGGCCACGGCGCATTGTATTAAACAGCTCACAATCGTTCAGTCTATGCTCAAACGCTGACAAAGTCCATATGAATGTGCCTTTCTTTGGATTTACTGTTTTCAATTACGAGCGTCGATCTTATCTGATTACACTCACACCCATACATACACACATTATTTCAAGTCCATTTCCTATTAGGATGCATTTACTGTACATTGATTTTCTAGCTGTCGCTTCGAGGGACTCCACTCGCCTATTGGAACCATTGACAATTTCACTCACACCACGCCATCCCATAATTATGATACCAATGTCGTGTACATACTGAAATGTAACAGCAAGCTCGGACATTGTTCGATCTCGTCGCACGCATAGCAAGGACTCTGAATTATCCCGCAGCGTGATTCAACTATGTCTCGTAAGCCTGCAGAAAAGCTGGCATGACCGCGAATTGGCTGAAATTATTGATGCATTGGAAGGTGCATTTGCATTTAACCGAATCTCGCAAGCATCACGCACCCAAAACATGATGCATATGCATTCATTATCATCATCATCATCACCATCATCAAATCAAAGCAAACAACACCAACAATAACAACAGCAATAAAATCAACTAACGTCATTCGCAAATAATGAGAATGACGACGCAAAAGCACGCGCTCACCCTTTCTTCCTTAAACAATCGCGCGTAACCTTAAACCGATGATTGCCCGTGCCGACGGGAACAGACGGGGGTGGTAAGGGGCAGACCAAGCATAAGATGAAACGGAGGGGAAGGGGTTGGAGGGGGATGGAAACGCGCGTTCTCGAGGTGAAAAATAAGGCTCGCTTCTCACTACAGCGCACCCGCACTCCGCCACCGCGCACTCATCTTATTCCGCTTCTTCTGACTCTTTACGATCACCACCATCGTAGGTAAGTAGCCACTTTCCATTATGCGCTCCAAACACAAACATACACACACACACAAACGCACGTACACGCGCACCCTCACACTCACATCGCGCAAAAAGAAATGTAGCGCACCTTTTTCGTTGCCTGTCCTTCTGGCCAAACCAACCCCGACGGCAACTGGAAGGTACCTTCGGGGTGTGATGAGAAGCGAAAGAAGGGAGAGAAAACTAAAACGTTCTCTTCCTCCGCGTCTCTTTCTTGTTTGCGGCGACCCGTTGGCGGGGTGATCGCACAAAAACAGGAATGGTGAGCATGAGCATAGGCACGATGATCATGATGATGATGATGTTGATGAAGGTGAAGCGGCAAGAGGAGGTTTAGAATATTTGAAACGGTCCTGCTATCCATACCATTCCAGCCAGGTACACCTTTATATAGCGCGGCTAGCAAAAAAAAAAAAGAATCAACACACACACACACAAACGCCGCACGAACAGGCGGGGAAAATCGTAACATCGCGCCGCCCGATTGTGCTCCACACACAGAGTGCTGCGATCTACAGCGGGAATGGTGCGGAGAGGGGGTGGGGGAGCATGGAAGGTAGTCGGAGGGTAAGGCGTTGTTTCTTGATTCGCTTTTCATGCCCCTTTCGCTTCGCTATTTCTTCTTCTGCTACTGCTACTATTCGCAGTGGCTTTGCAATCGACGCGCGCGACAATCTCGCGTTGCCTTTGGCAGAGTAGCCATCGAGCGCCACACACCACCACACACACGCGCGCACGAAAAGCTGACGCACACACTCACACAACTGCACGCACGCGGCCACAGACGCAGTGGAGAGCGCGCGCGGTCTTACACATCCACTGTGTGGTTCCCGGTCTGTTTCACTGGGGTCCCGGTGATTTTGGCACCGCCCCACCCCACCCCACCAGCCTTTCTGTTCCACCGCCGGCGGTGTGGCCGACAAGCCGACGTTCCGTTCCTCCTTTCACCATCGAGCACACACACAGAATGACACATTCACGCACACACATACATACACACGCACACATACTTCACTCCTACTCTGCTTCCTCTCTGCGATGCTTCAACGTTGTTCCGGAAACACCACAGAGCGCCAGGGGTGAGAAAGAGACTCACTTCACCTTTAATTTCTGGCAACCGATACCGCGCACAGGCCACCGCCAACAGCACACAACTTTTTCGCACACGGCGGCGACGGCGGCGTCGTCGTCTTGTCGTCGAGATTTTCAATTCATGCTAGCCGTGTTCAATTTTACCCACGAGCGTCACTAGCGCTGGGTGATAAATGGTTCACACGCACAGTCGAGAACGCACTCACACACCGTCGACGCGGCTACTGCTGCCACCATTAAAACCGGATCGGCATCGCACCGGACGCGACGACGACGAGGCCGACGCAGCAGCAGCAGAACAGTAGGGAGACACCGATGGAAAGAAAACCGCCGCGGCCTACCGATGACCTCGAGACACAGCCTAGCGGCACACACACGGCGGACACCCCTGGGGAAAAGGCGGCTTTTTCAGCTGCAAACCGTACACTTACGCTGCATCTAGCACCGGATCGGTCTTGCGATCGATTCGAGCGACATTTGCACACCGGAAAACGCCACACTGGAGCTGCTTGGAAGCAATTTTCACCGCCCGGTTCGATGGAGGAAAAAGAAACGCGTCGTCCTCGCTACCTTTCGAGTTCGAAAATGGTGGCGCGTCGGCCATGTTGCCCAGCGCGGTTGACAAGCGTTCGCACAACGGGATGCGCTCGGATCGGATTGGACAGGCAGCGTTGACGGTTGGTCGATGTGATGTTTCGAAAATGGAATTTCGCGAAATGCTCCAAAAAGCGACCCATGGCAATGACACGATAAATAATGATTTTTGACGTGGTTTTCATGTGAACACTAGTTCTCATATTAATTTCTAAATAAATGTCGGTTGTTTTTTCATTACAAACTATCATCCATTCATTCAATCCTTTTGTTTGCCTGTGCACGCACCGCATACACCTTGAAGATAATCAATTGAATTTGTATTAGATGTTCTGTGTGCAACGTAAAATATTGCAAAAAAACTTTTAGAATTCATTTCCAACAATCATCATCAAGTTTTGGCTTAATTTTACAAAATTTATTTACTTTTCGCTACCTGTTTTCGATATCACAGGGTGTCTCGCCAAACTGCTCTATTCATCTTGAGCTAGCGGGAAAACGTCAGTGCATCGCACCACAAACGAAACAAAAACGTAAACAACGACGCACTTGGCGAGGAAAATATTGCATCTCGCATAATCCCCGATTATTCGGTCCAAATACATATTATCCGTGGTTTGTTTTAACGGATATGAAAACGATTCGGTGTAAATTTGCTGCGAATAATATTTAAATCCAGTTTCAGCAAGTAATTGATTCGCTAACGTGTAGATAATTAGGTCAATACTTCGGGGCAGAAACCCGAGAAGCATCTTTGGATACGCTGGTTTGGGGTAGTTTACAAACACTTGAGTAAGTTTGTCGTACTTGGCAATGTTGCGCGAATTGTTCCACACTTTTAATTTCCTATCATATTCCGCCCAGCAATCGGCAGCAATGGAACGTGAAAATATCATCTTACGGCGCCGGAAGAAGACTATGCTTACGCTGGACCAAAAGCTGTGCCTGATCGATCGGCACGAGAGCGGCGAAACGCCACAGAATCTGGCCAAATCGTTTAAAATAGGCGAACAGACGGCGCGTGACATTATCAAGCAGAAGGAGAAGATACGAAAGTTTGTGCAGAACTGTGAATCGTCCGAGGGACCGATCAAGCGGAAAAGCATGAAAGTGTCCTCGTTCGAGGAGCTGGACGAGAGCATGCTCCGGTGGTACAACGAAAACCGTGCCTCCGGTATACCGGTCACGAGCGCCATGTGCATCCAGCAGGCAAAGCTGCTGCACGAACAGTTGGGTCTGAAGGGCACGTTCAACGCTTCGGCCGGCTGGTTGAGCCGATTCAAACAGCGATACGGCATCGCGGGCGTCTACTCGCACTCCGTCGCAAAAACGGGCTGCTCGGTGGCGGCGTTTACGTTTCAGTACCAGTTTCAGCAATTGATACAAAAGGAGGACTACCTGCTGGATCAGATTTACAACGCGGACGAGACGGGCCTGTACTGGAAATCGATACCGTCCAAGATTGCTGGGCAGGAAGGGCAAGCAACGAGTTCATCGGGCGAGCGCGTAACCGTAGTGTGCTGCACAAATGCGGCCGGCACGCACAAGCTAGACCTGACCGTGATTGGGAAAACCAAATGTCCCTGGTCAGAACAGTCGGAGCCGAAAACCTCCGTAAACTACTACGAAATGAAGAGCGGCTGGGCGAGCAAGGAAATCTTTCGCAACTGGTTCGAGTACAAGTGGGTGCCGGAGGTGCGCGAATTTCTGGCCAGCAGAGGATTGCCGCAGCGAGCCATACTGATCCTAGACACGTCGCCCTGCCACATTACGGACAGTTTGCTGCGGTCCGCAGACGGCTGTATGGTGGTTAAGTTTTTGCCCTCCGATGTCGCCAATCTGGTACAGCCGATGCAGCAGGGCATCGTATCGCTGCTGAAGTGGAACTATCGGACCGATTTGCTGAAGCAGCTGCAGACGGAAACGACGGAGCGTATTAAGAATCGAACGATGGAGGACGCCATGCTGGGGTTGGAGCAGTCGTGGGCCAAAATTACACCGCTAGCGATAAGGAATGCCTGGGACAAGCTGATCACAGACACGGACCAGTACGTGGTGGAGAACGAAATCGTCGACGCCAGCAGCGTCGAAGGGATGATGCTGGTTGATCACGAAACCGACCTGGTGGAGGAGGTGGAGGACATGGATGACGACATCGAGGAGGTGGAGGAAATCATACAGTTTACCGACGATATTGAGCAGGTGGAAGAAGTCGAGCAGTTCGACCATGTCGCTCCGATCGAGCAGGTCGACGTTATTAACCACCACCAGCAGGAGCAGGAGCAGGAGCAGGAACAGGAGCAGCACGAGGAGCAGAATATGATGGTGAACTGGATAGACGTTAACGAGGCGGCAGGTATCAAGACTGAAGATTATGTAGACGTGGGAGTAGAGTTTACCGAAGTGAGAGAAAATGCCGTCGAGAGCGACGACGCCTCTGGCGACGAAGGCGAGGATCGACGGATTGAGTTGCAGACCGCGCTAACGTCGGTGGAAACGCTGCTCGGATTCGTCGATCTGAAGGGACTCACGCCGGATGATAAGAAAGCGTTCAAAAAGATTAAGACGGATATACGGAATCTAATGAAAAGTGTACAAGCTAGGAAGCAGTAGGATAAATCGCAAAACTCTACACCTAAGTGTTACGGCTAATGATATCTAGGGTTAAAAAACAAACATTGTAACCTGACGGGCTAAGCGTGTACGGCGTGCCGGGGTAGTGCATCTTCATTCACAAAGCAGTTATATATTTTTGCGTGTAAAATATTGCATATCGTACGTTTAATGTTTGTATACGGGACTGACAACATGTACGCTATAAAACAACCAAAATAAACGGTTTGCTGGCTTGAGACTGGCAATAATTACAGTTAATTTAGCTTCAATCTTTTGCATGGCATCGACAAAATGTAGCAATTATTTCTCACGGAATACAATTTTAATGTTCTATCAAACGTACAAAACTTACAAGCGGTATACTTTGCACGCAACCTTCTTTGCCGACGCAAGGATATTCTTGCCCATTCCGTCTGAATTGTGGTTTGCCACAGTAAATCGATGCACAGGCTGCTTCAATTTACACAATTTCGCAACAATAGATTTTGAAAATGATTACCACGCACGACCCTCCCTCTCCGCTTTGTGCTCTGCAACAACGTCGCCCGTGAGCAAACTGGTCCGGTGGACGCGGCGCGTCCTAGTCAAGCTCATCCTCGATGTCGCTTGCGGACGTTGATGCCACCACCACGTTGCTCGCGTTGCGCATGCCGTGTCGGTGCTGGTTCAGCTCGTTGATAAGGTTTTCCTTGTTCGAGTGCACATAGTCCTGGATGTTCGGCAGGCCGGAAACGGTGACCGCCCGGAAGGCCGAACGCATCATGCTCAGGTCCGTGGCCTCGAGCCACTCGTTGGCGTCCGGGCTGTAGCATTCGACGTACGCGATCGCGCTCACCCCATCGTATCCGCCGATCGCGAACAGCATGTCGTCGATAACTTCCAGCCCAAAGTTGCTCCGCTGATGGTACATCTCCTTGCAGGCGGTCCAGCGCCGCGTCGTAGGATCGTACCGCTCGCAGCTGTTCAACCGGATCAGCCCATTAAAGCCGCCGACTACGTACACCGAGTCACCGAGTGCGGCACAGGACACGCCCGAACGGCGGTGCAGCATCGGGGGCAGTGGGGACCAACTGTTCGTGTGAGGATCGTACATTTCGGCCGTGTTCAGACACTCGTGCCCGTTAAATCCGCCCGCTATGTAGATCATGCCGTTCAGGGTGCAGGCGTCTGCGTCCGAGCGTAAGGACCCCATCGGGGCGATCAGCGTCCATTGGTTCGTCTGTGGATCGTACCGCTCGACGGAGTTGTGCCGATTCGAACCATTGTAGCCTCCCATCGCGTAGATCTTGCCGTCTAGAGCGACCACACTAACGTAACACCGTTTGCAGTGCATCGGGGCAATCTGTTTTGAGAAGAATGGAGCGATCCAGTGTAAAGAACAGGAAAAGCCCAAGCTCATACCAATCGAGACCACGGCGCCCGCATACCTCTTGCCAGTCCTTCTGGACCATATCGAAACGGCGACAGGTGTTGAAGTGTTCCACCCCATCGTAGCCACCGACAAAGTAGAGATGGCGACCGATGTAAGCCGCACCGTAGTATGCCCGCGGACCGGCCGGATCCTCGGTCGGTATCTTTATCCAACGATCTGCCCGCGTGTCATAAGTTTCGATGATGGATTGTGATTGACCTTCGCCCCACCCGCCGACAGTGAAGATGACTTCGTGAGGTAACCGTGGCGTAGCGATAGCAGGAGTTTTCATCTACAAATTGTGGGTGAAGTTTAGTGCGTAGGAGAATCTTGTGTCGTTGCCGAATAATTTTGATGAAAAGTATTTGGTAATAAGTTTTTTTACCACATTATGGGCAAACGGTTAGCAAATCATCACAAAAACCGAACTATCTTGAGACTTGAAGCGTTGAGAGCACATTGCAAACTTGCCTTTCGAATATCGTTAACTCATACTCGGTTATTCTGAACAATCATCCTATCAATCACTTAAAATTGCGAACTCAGCATAGGCACTGCAATCTACCTTAACTGCTTGATCATTTTGCAGCCGAAGATATCGTGTTAGAAAGATGATTCCAGAGTTGATTCCGGAATTGATACCGCATCCGATTTCAGAGTTGACTCCAGTGCCGATTCCGGAGTTGACTCCAGAGCCGATTCCCAATTTGACTCCGGAATCGATTCCGCAATTAGATTAAGCTCCGGAATCGGAATTGTCCTGGGAATCGCTATTTGCCCCGGTAACGGAATCAGGATTGACTCCAGAAATGGAATTAGCTTCGGAATGAGAATCAGTTCTTGAATTTAAATAAGAAGTTTCAGAAACGAAATTGATCCGGGAATCTCTATGAAAATGCACCGTTTACAAGTAAATTTTGAATCTTTGCGGATATCAATATGTATTATCATGGGCCTCAAACGCCTATTCTTATGGAGATGCCGAAACCGACTCCGTTTCGAAGCCAATTATAATTTCGTTGCCAATTCCGATTCCACAGCCGATTTCAATTGCAGAACCGATTCCGATTCCGGAACCAATTCCGGAGTCGATTCCAGAGCGAATTATGGAGCCTATTCCAGAATCGATTCCGGAAACTGATTCCGGAATCGATTCCAGAAAACTTCGGAGCTAGCCGGAATCGATTCAGATAAAAACTTCATTTTCCCATTACTACTACGTAGGGGTGAATGCACTTTTGAAGTCGTCCAAGAATTCACCTATCTCCGGTTAAAGGTCAGCACCGACAACAACATGAAAGGAGAGTGGTGTGCAAGCATGCTGACTACTAACCGTTGATTCTTATTGCCTCAGAAAGCAGTTTACAAAGTTCTATGGGGTGAGGAGGAGCCTTTACAACGACGGGCTTTACGGAGCTGTCGCCAGGCTGCAGTGGGCTGGCAATATTATATACATAAATCCAAACAACTTAGACTGTATAATCGTTGATCTGGACAAAGAGGGTGTGGTAGATCCAATCTGAAGTAGCAAGATGGCGTAGAGGCGTCCGCCATTAAGGCCAGGATAGTGGATTAGTAGACAAAGGTACGAGATCATGAGCGTTTTCGGACTCTCCTGCGACAGGTCTAAAGTCCAGCAGGCACAGCAGCGCTTATAGCGCCGGATAAGTAAGTAAATAGTAAACACACAAACCGAATGTGCTCCAATGCAATCAACCATGCCGCAGCATGATATGGTTGTTATCCATGGATCAACACGCTTACCTCTTTCATAGCTTTGGTGCTTATCATTTCCAAATCGTACAGGAACGTCAGGGCTTCAATGACCAACGGCTTTGTGTCCTCGCTCGCCAGTACATACTGGTTCTCTTTCACTTTATCTAGGAAGTACTGCAAAAGTTAAAAAAATGAAATGGAAAAAATGACAGCATATTTCTGAAGAAAGCATCTCTGGCCCACAAAACGTTACCTCCGTGTTTAGCAGCCCGAAGCGAACCGTTTTCATCAGCCTGTGGATATGTTTGCCGCGTTTCGTCGGATCATGATCGATCCATCGCAGCACAAACTCCCACGCCGTGTCTTCTTCGCGCACGTTCAGCATATCGTCTGCGAGCAGTTGGCAGACGTCGTCCACCTCTAGCTGCAGTAGTTCATTTTCACTGGTAGCTGTTTGGGCCAGCAGGGGGAAGTTCTTCAGAATAAACATTCTTGCCTTTTCGTAAAGCGTTTTTGAGGCCCTTTGTCTTTGGGTAGAGTAGCAAATAAACAAAAAAAAACACAAAACAGATTACACCGATTAAGCCTGTAGAAGATCGCTTCCACTGGTGGCACTGCTTGTCAAACCTGCCGAACAGCATAATAGTTACACAGTTATCCAAACGTAACCGGTCCAGTATGTATACGGAGCAATGCTCCGTAAGACAGTACATGAGCAAAAAGTCGGCCGCAGCATACACATCGAACACGGTGTCCTCGGTGAGTTCACACTCGCGCAGGTAGGCGTATCGGATGATTTGTTCCATTATCGAACCCGGTATACCCGGGATCTCCACGTGGTACTTCTCGCTCGGTACGGACGTTGTAAACAGGATGCTGAAAATGATAGGACTCCCGGTGCTTTAGAAATGTCTGCCGATTATTGGAGGGATGCGTCCTACCGGAAGTATTCACTGCACGAGCCCACGATGACACGGTGTATTCGAAATTCGTGTCCATTGTCCGGCAGCACGATGGACGCATCGCAAAGCGTTTCGCTCAGCCGCATATCGTGCAGCGTTTGCATCGTCAAGTAGCTGATGCATCGTTTCGGCTGCAGCGCCACGTTCGAGGACGACGCCGTTGAAGAGCACGAGATCGTGGACGAAGAGTCCGGATGCGATGCACGCAGTTCGCCGATCATCCTGTACGGTCGGAACCTAGCTGCACGCAATTTTGACGAGGAAGGTGGTAAATAAAATGCAAATGTAGAAAATATCAACTTTATCAGCCAGTCGGTGAAACGAAGCGTACTGAGCACTGAACAGTTCGTTCAGCTAATCCAGCAGAGCTCCAGCGGTTGCTAAGGATGCGATGCAAAATGGAAAACAACAGATGCTGCTAGACAGGATTCAAGTCCACACCATCGTACAGGATTGTGGAAAAGGGTTTAATTTTATTTCAATCAAATCGTACCCGCGGGTGGTTTAAACATGAGATAAAGTTCTCCCTGCCAAAGGCGTACATTGAGTCATGAATAACTGCGTCGTTAACAATCTAGGAATATATATATATGTTTTTATTGTTTGCCTACCCAACAGTCTATCATGCTTGGTGCCTTACATCGATTTTTAAATCCATGTTTCTCATCTTTAAGTTTGGTCCTCACTTTCATTCGTTTCCATCGAATCGGGGGTCTTTTCTGTTTTGTTACCTTAATTGTTCGAATGATTTTGTATTAACTGTTTTTTTTGTATTTTCTCCTCTTATGACGCTTCACATTGTCATTAACACAGTAACTGGTAATAACGATTCAACTCAGCTTAAATCCACGCAACAATCAACGAAATTTTACTGCTTTACTGTGAGCAAAACAAGAATAACATCAACATTTGAAGATATTCAATAGAAAACTGGTAACGGACATGATGACACTACTTTCAATTGAATGGGATTTTACACCGCAGTTTGTGTATGTTTTTTTTTATAGAATCTTACTCTAAGAAGCCGCTTATCACACGCTTGATAGGTGATGTATCCTGCCTGACTATATTGGTGGCAAACTTTATCTGAAACCACATTGCACCGTGTCTTATGGCAATGATGCGTATAGCAGCAACGAAAATAACGTATAAATAATTGTGAAGAAGCTGCAACAAACTAATGAAAATATGTAAAAGAAAGGAATAAGTTGAATAATTTATCGATACAATTTAATTATCGACTAAACAGTGTGAACAATAAAAGATAAGAAACGAATACCTTTTGCGGTGTTTACGCTTGATTCGAAAGCATTCCTCACGATCGTCGTTCGAGTTTGCTGCTCAGTAGCATTGAAAAGGTAGAGTTATATTAATTATATAGTTGTTTTATATGATTTTTACGGTAAAAAAAACAAAGATAAACAAAGCTAGCAGTGTATGGAAACTTATGTGTTGGCAAATTAAACACTAATAATATTGAAAGGCACATACGGAAGCAATTCAAACAGAAGCGAGCCAAAACGGCTCAAGCACATTCGTTCCCATCTCGCCACCATTCATTCACTGTATGTTTTTAACCAGTAAAACTGCTGATTGATAAACATCCTACAGTCCAAAAAGGTGTTAAGTTATGTGGGTAACGAAATCATGCGAAACTGACGGTGGGTGTCATTGGAATTCATTGGAAGTTAATGGAATTTAAGATTTGATGACCAAAAAAAAACATAACCCAATCCTAATGGTAGACAATCACGGCCGTGGCTCCTTTTTCCATGCGGACCATAGTTTAGAACTGATGCAGCAGTGACTGAGTAGCTCAAAAAAACAACGCAAAATACATTAAGCTATTATTGCAATAACATTTAAAACTTAACAGTCTACTGTCAATTGCGCGCACATCGTACGTATTTTTTAAAAAGATTAATTAATGTATTGATAATCTAACGCTTGTGTGCTTTTGATTCACTACCTTTGGATACTCAGATACGACATGCTTCCAACTAGAATCCAGTTTGGTATGTTGCTTCATGACTTGTCTTTGCTTACCGTTGTACTACTGCAATGGTGGTAGCCTATCTTCTAACTCCTGCAAAAATGCACTAACATTAAATAGTATTTTTCCTGCTTCCTCTTGCACTTTCCTACTAGAATCACATACCATTACATGAGTAAGGGAAGGAAACAAAATTGCCGAACAAGCAATGTTACCCTTAAACAAATGTATCCTGTGGATGGACTGGCAATCTTTGTACTGCACGACATAACGCCAGACAGTAGTTCTGGCGATGCACTGTTCAGATTTACATTCGTAGATGAGATGAGATACGTTAGATTTACAATTTGTGCTGATAGTATGTCGCTAGTGGCTATAATCGTAATAAAAAGCGACAAAGCTCGAAAGCTTGCTCGAAGGTTTACGTTAACGTTAAGAAAAATATAGTTTTTTTTTATATATCCGGTGTGTAGGGCAAAAGGAGAGAGTGCGACGGAGGGGACGGGGCAAGGTGATGATAAGAGGAGCTTCTGTTGTGAGATCAATGCTTGGCGTGTGTTCGCCAACTGATCCTTAATGGAACGTCCGAAGCTTGTTCTATGCTGAACCGGTACGGTCGTGGCAGGTGGTGTCATCCTTTCTCGGATCAAGCCCACACCCAACCTCTCGTTCGACCACCGACGGGCGAGGATTACGGGTAATGCATTCCTTAGGTGCTTTTCGTTTGCGACAACCGACGATTTTAGGAGGGCCAGGATGAACCACGGGCCTTACAGAGTCATCCACTCCGTTAGTGGCCGGTTGCGTTATTGTAGCGATCGGTGGAGCCACTCCGTTTATGGAATTACAGGACTGTAGCACTACTCCACTAGCTGTTACCGAAGCAGCTGTCGATGGCTGCTCCTCTCTGTTAAGGAATAGCTTCTGTTTCGGCAATTTTGCTGCAGACGGAAAGGAAAGGAAAGTATAGGGTAAACTATTCTTGATAGGACCCTTCCACCGGATTCGAAATATGATCACTTACTGAATGATTTCTTGCGCTTCTTTTCGCTGTTTAACAGGATGCAAAAATCGCCCACATTCATCGCAGGCAAATCGGATATTTTTGAATCCAGCTCCATCATCAGTGCGTCTATGGCGAGCGGATCCAGTTCTGGCATGGCTGTGTTGCTATACACGAAACCGGTTTGATCATCACCACCAGCAGCAACTGTAGCCGGTTTCGGGAATTTTTGGTTATCCTTTTGCATTCTTGCACCAGGAGAACGCTTCGTCTGCGGTGCATGTGCATTCGGATACATCCGGCTCATCAGTTCTTGGTACTTTTTACCCTTACAGGAACGTGTAGCACGCGGTGAGCTGCGTCCTTCGGCAGCAATTGGCTCTGCTACGGCATTACCGCTGATGGACGGGGTCGGTGCAGGCAATTCTCTGTCGACTGTTTGCGTTGCTTTCGGTGGCTTCCATGTGGGTTCTTTGTTATCTGCGGCAAAGGGAAAAAGAAATTACTCATGTTGAACATCCACCGAACAGTCACATCTTTACGTGTACGAACCTGCTTTGGATCCGACATTCGGACCAACACACAGCGCATTCAGACTTCCCATATTGGACTCGTCTGCCAGCCGAAACACGCTCAGCAGGGGTTTGCCCTGAGCTAGCTGGACTAAGCTTTCGGCTGCCTCCAGACTCTCTCGGTTGTCCTGCACGAAGGATGGTTCAGGTCGGACCGCCGCTAAGGATAGTCCATTGGTAGGATTCGGTGCCAAGGCGACTAATGGTGATGGTGTAGATGGTGTTGCCGGAACCATTGGTTGCTTGCACCACCGAAAGTTCGGATTGAGCGATAAATACTTGTTTTTGTACTGCAAACAAACAAGGTGCGTGCAATTAATTAATCAAACTGATCATACGAAAACCGATCTGTCACTTTAATAGGTGCGTACCTCCTTCGACAGTAGCTGGAATGGTTTCTTCTGCTCCGTAGTAAGCATCCGCCACCATTTGCCAAGTTTGATCGAGATGGCCCTGCACGTTGGGAGAGGGAAACGCTTATTAGACTCGACCAGATTCGTCGTTATCATAGTTTTAGCATACATACCGATTCTCTTCCGGAAAACGATTCTTCAGCATCGTTCGATGGCGTTTGCAGAAGATCAGGAACGCATTCATTGGACGGCGTTGCTCCTTCTTGGGCGATGCTTTGGCGCCAACGTCCTGCTCGTCTTCGGGCTCTCGCTCCTCACCAGCAGCGGCCGGCGTTTGTACGTACGTGATGCTCTGGTGCGTAAACGCTTCGTAAGGCTTTTGGTCGACAGTCTGAAGCATTTGCTCTGAAGCCTTCGGCCTAGCTGAAGTAATGCCCAATTCTCCGCCAGTCTCGTTGGTGGCCATGTCCTGACCCACGTTGTTTGCAATGCAATGCTCAGTCTTGATTGGGACATTGTGCGAAAGTTGCCGAAATTCCACAGCCAAATCCTGTGTATCTTTTACGATCTCGGCGCGAACACAGCTTTCACGTGCAACGAGTGGACGTGCCGGTGCTGGTGCAACGCACGTCTGGTAAGAGTAGCCACTGTTTCGGTTGGTGTAGTTTGCAATATTGTTATTGCTCGGTGGTGGCCCATCCGGCTTATCTGCAGATTGATGTTGGATGTAGATATCGGGAAATGCCGACGCACCATCCAGCATCGGATTCCCGTAGGCACTGTTTTGTATCATGGCTTTGTATCGTGTCGATATAAGATTTATAGATTTATTGTACTACCAATTGTTCCAATCCGCTGTGTAGAAACGATGTAAAAATATTCAATTTTCTGAAATAAATAGCTGCAATAAAAAAATAGATGAGATCGTTGCAAGTCAAGCATACTAAAATGAGATGTGAACTACAAGGTCTTCTGGAAATGAGACAATAAATAGGGTCAAATGATTCTTTTTAATCATTAGTTCTATTACGAATCTTAGAATATACTAGAAGTCACACAAAGAAAAGTGCAAAAGCCACCTCTGTAAGTCAACACGCCGTTATTGAGCGATCGTGTGCCGATGGAATGTGCTGAGATCGTCAGCATTTGTGAAGAAAAAGCATTCGCCACAGATTCATTCACTCAGTATTGATCCTATAACCTTCTTTGAAGAAAAAGATATTTTAATTTTAGCAACAACAGTAAGCAACAACTGAAAAAAATAATTGCATCGACTAGGTAATGCAGCCAGTACTGGAGTTTTACACCGAGAGACATACATGTTTCAAACGCTTTATTACAGTTATAAATAGTTTTTATTGGGATATGAGGTATGGAGTAGGGAAATACAACATGGCATTACAGAAGCTATGGGTCCATAAAATCGACATGTAACAGTTATTTATTTAAAAAAAAAACATTTACATAAGATGCAGCAATTCGTAAAGCTGAAATTACATCTCATGTTTGTCTGCTGTACGTTTTTCTTATTGATGCTTGTTATTGTCGTTAATCTTTAATAGACACTAGAGACCATAGTGCAATTTTACACAATCGATCAAAGTGCAGCCAATTCAAGACCCTCAAATGCACCCGAGAGGTAGATGAATTTCTATAATCTTTTATTGCTGAATATACATGCTGTCCCTGAGATACACGGTTAATGGGGGCAAAAAACCGCGTAGCTCGAATTACCGCGTATGTCGAATCTCGCGATTTCCAGCCAAAATATCACTAATTTTCGTATAATTTTGTAAGTAAGAGGTGGTTTTAGCTATCTAATTAATTATTTAATACTTACTGAATGCAACAGTTTTAGAACTTGGTTTTTCACATTCGATCTAAAGAGAAATTATTTTGCATTTGACAATTTATGTGTCAAATCGGTACAATTTGCTCAAAAAATTGTCAAATTTAGAAAACCGCGTATCTCCGAATACGCGTATAAGAGGTATCTTGTATCTCGGGGACCGCCTGTACTACACAACAACTAATTGTCACTTTATTCTAGAGACTTAGCATTCAGTGGTTCGATCGCTGAGGACACGTACGTGTATTGTCATGTACACACGCATACATACACATCCGTCCTCATCGCCATTCGTAAACACAGCGCGTCATAGTGTGCACAGAGTGTATATGTTACCGCGCACCCATACATGGAGCTAGTTACGTGTGACTGTGTGTAGATACGAATAACGCAAGTGTGCGTTTTTCTCTCCTCGAAAGGTTCGATACATGATTTGGAATTATCCGAGACCTATGCTACGACCTGTTATGTTGTGCGGATTTAAACTTCACACCAAAATATGCAACACTTACTATTTCCCTGCCCACCCGACCCACCTTCTGCCACTGATAAAATGTACTCGTGGAAGTACGGAAAAAAACCCGCGCCCCCATCGATGACGATAAGGTTTCTTACACAGAGCAGTGATGCAAAAATACTGACAGAAAATGCATCGCAGCGTGCATGGGCAGTGTGGCCGTCGGACGCACGACAATGTCGAACACCGTTCTGTAAGCTGTGCCGAAAACGGTACTTCCACTTTAACTTATGCTTTTCCTTTCGGCGTGCAATAACATTCAAGGTCGCCCGCGAACACTAAATTCTTCATCCCCCTGCCATCCCCCTTTTTTCCCGACCCATTCGCTTGGTGGAGCGACCCAGCTGTGTATGTGTGTGCCGTGTGCCGACACTCGACGACTCTCAGTGCACACACCATTGTCGGGCCCCCATCCCCCTTCCCCAAGTTAGCGATAGATGTGGTGGAGCCAGTAAGCGCGAGAGTGAGAGTGAAAGAGTGAGAGCAACAACATAGCACACGCATTCGTTTCACACACACACACATACACAAACACACAAGCAATCCCCTGCCCCCCTCACCCTTCATTGGACACGCACACACGTCCTCTATTTTGGGTCAGCAAACCAAAGCAACCTGTGCTCCCGCCGAATCCCAAAAGGGCAGCGCGCGGCAAGCAACCGGGAACGGCTGGGCGAACCAAAACAAAAAAGATACGCGCGCGTCCTGGGGCCTGGGAAACAAAAGCTGAACCGAAAGGCAAAAGATTATGATGATTGGAGCTTGGCTTAGTGGCTGGCTCCTTTGATATGGCGAACGCTGCTTCCTCTCGCATATCGGCCCGATCGGTGTGCATTTGTTGTCGCTGCTGCAGTTTTGGCTCTTTGTTGTGGCTATGTGTGCGCTCGTGTGCAATATTCTTTGGGTATTCGCTCATGCACACATCAAAATATATATATATATACAGGCGGTCCCCGAGATACACGGTTAATGGGGACCGAAAACGGCCGCAAAATACCGCGTATCTCGAATTTCCGCGTAAGTCGAATCTCGTGGTTTCCAGCTAAAATATCAGTAATGTTCGTGTAATTTTGCAAGTAAGGGGTGGTTTTAGTCACTTTATGAATTATTTGATATTATTCTGACTGAATATAACTGTTTTAAACCTTTTTAAATAGTTTTTAACATTCGATCAAAACGGAAATTATTTGGCAATTTGCAATTGATGTGTCAAATCAGTACAATTTGCTCAAAGAATTGTCAAATTTTGAAAACCGCGTATCTCCGAATCCGCGTATAAGAGGTACCGTGTATCTCGGGGACCGCCTGTATATACACATTCTCGCCCAAATGGGACAGAGCTGCATCAACACTGTCACCGTTTTATTACTTATTTCGCATGTTTTTGTTGTTGTTGTTGTTGGGTTGTACGAACAACGATACTAGAAGGGATAATAGGGAGACGAAGTTTGCAATTTTATTGCGTGTGCAATATACACGAATTGCATCGAGAGTTGAAAAGTGCAACTGCGATCGGTCGGAGTGCAATCGTTTATTGGATTTTTACGTATATTTTTATGGAGACGTTTTCGGACGTACTCCATGCTCCACCAAAAAGACCATGCAACTTAAGATAAGAATTTAAATAATAATAATAAAAGCTTAGCAACTATAACAGCTTGTCGATAGTGTATTTTGAAGTAAAAAAATATTTATGTAAAAAAACACTTCGATTTGCGCTCGTCATTTGTGCGAGCGCGTATAATTGAAATTTACTTTTGTGGCGCAAAGCGCAAAACATTTTCGATATTACACGCGATTATTTGAACCGCGAGATACGCGCGCAGCATACGCGGCTGTACGATGGCCGCCTTTTCGCCTGTATGGGTGACCGTGATCGCACACTACGGTATTACACGGACGACACAACACGACAGCAATATTTGTGCCCGCCGTCTCTGTGTGAACCACGGTCAGCGTCCAACTAACCGAACGATTCTGCTTTTTTATTAATTTTTGATACAAATAAAAAATACCCCACACACTATCACAGAACAATGTTATGCTGTGCTGCACTCCCGTTCGGGCGGGTTGACACGCACGCAAATTAGGAGACTTCCTCCTGTACCTTCCAACCATCCCGTGACATTTCGATGTGTGTGTATGGGGAGGGGGGGAGGGCGAAAGATGAAAACGCAAGGTTATGTTATGCATTGGGCTAAACATGCGTAACCTCCTTCCCCCATCAAGCGGCGATCGACATTTGGTAATCCATTTTCACTCTCGCTCACCTTCCCTTTTCTTCGTCAAGAATTCCAATTTTTTTTACCATCAATTCACGCTTATCAACTGTTCAGCGGCAAAGAGCAGAAAAGAGAAGGAAAAAAGGAGGACGCAACGTACTTGCAACACCACAAGAAAGGATCATCGAAGTAGGTGAGAAAATGCACAAGGAAAATGGAACAAGTGACACTTTTTGTTCACTGCCCGATGCACCGTGTGCGTGTCTGTCGGTGACACGATCCGTGTCGGTGCGTTACACCCCACAAAACCACCCGATAGAATTCCGAATTCTTTTGCACTAACTACCAGCCACCTTGCGAGCGACCAAAAAAAAAAACCCACCCCTATCACAAAACTGCACACACCACAGCCGCGTGCGTGACGTCAACACAGTTTCACGGTAGTTTCAGGTTGTGTGGCACGGTTTTTTTTTCGGTCGTATGAAAATTGCAACCAAGTACCTTGTACGCTGGAACCAGTGACAGAAGGTGGTCAAGAAGTAACAGTTTTCCATCAAAAACAACACTGCACGATTTCCACACGCACTCGTCACTCAGAATAAATGGATGTCACGCACCACACACACTCGGGAACGAAAGCACCACCAAACCGTGCCGAAGTGCTGATGGCCAGAGCGCTGGTTGAACAATAACGATGCAGCGCCAACCGCGACACCACTGCACTTGGACGAAATTTTCGCCGCTGTGTGCTGGCACTCACACACCGCCGCCACCACATCCATCGAACATATGACAGTATGTGTGTGTGTACGTGAGTGTGCGTGTGTGTGCAAGGGCAAGGAAAGGTTCAAGTGGAATTTTGCACCGGAAAAAGGGGCATTTGCGAGTGAAAAAATCGCAAAGCTGTCCCTTTGGCGACACTTTACGAATTGTGAAACTAATTAAAGGCAGCAGATCTTTAAACTAAAACAAAAAAATCACACTTGTACCCTGAGTTACGTTCGTACATTTATTTTTTCGGTTTTCTGCAGGCCCTCAACTGCGACTCAACTCGCGGCTGTAAACGTATCACCGTGGTCACCACCAACACCGCCAAACAGGCAGTATGCACCCTTTGCGCTATGCTTGCGCACCCCTTGCGTGCCACCTACACGCCGTATAAACAACATGTAACGCACGGGGGAAAATCAGCTGAAAGTTGGCGTAGTGTTAGTGCAAGGGTGGCTGTTTGCAACAAACACACGCATCACGCGCGCGGACTGTGCGGACTGTGCGGTTGCTAACACGTGTGGTTTTGTAGCCCCAGAAATGGGAATTGCTGTTCGCTCTCTCGCGCCCTCGCATTTCATCCTCTCTGTCTCTCTCGCTCTCGTTTCTCAAGATCTTTACCTTCCAGCTCCATTCATGAAATCGAAATGGGAGTTGTGTGTGTTATTTTACAAAAAAAAAAATACTTCTCATTTAAAAGATATAAAAAAGTGTAGTTTAAAAACTGTGAAACATATTACCGGTTTTTTCCCTCTATTTATTTGGAGAACGACGGATAGAAGCAACCAACGGCAGCGCCGTGATAACGTGACGTCATTATTTTTTTGTTCGGCGACAGTTTGCTTGCCAATCGAATGGAGGGATGGAAATTTAGCAAAAGTTATCAGAGAAAATTGCCATTCCAGGGGTGATTGTTGGTTTTACGTCGTAGATCGCATATAAATCTAGAATATCCAGATGCGATACTGTCAATTTGATAGCCGGGTGATGAAAATTTTCGAATTTATGTGTTCGTTCGGTTGGCGAGAATTTTTAGATTCTCCAAGGTCATAAAAACTGATATGAATTGATTTCTGCATCATTGCTGGCAAACTACAGGGCTCTTTTCAAGCAGTACAGTTGTTTCCAATCGAATCAACGCAACATGACATGGGATGGATGGGACCACAGGATGGGCAAAAGTTTTTCGTCCAATTTCCAAAAATCTTAATTTTATTTCCAATGCATCCCGTCGTAAAAAAAACTTCTGTTCCTCCCCAAATCCATAGCCGGGAGATGCGGTTTGCTTCAAACAATCAATAAATCCGATTGTTTGCGCGTCAACACAACCAGTCAACCGTCAGCGAAGTACACGGCGGTGTACATTTTTCCTCCAAAAGAGCGAAAACACAGAAACACTTGCGTTTGTTTATACAGAGCATGTGGAAGCATTGCGCTGCGCGTACGTGCTTGGAAGGGCTAACGCGACGACGGCAAGAATATTGTCCACACAGCATGCCTTATCGATCAACGCAACGATCGCGACAAAAGGGAAGCGAATACCAGCGTGCTGGTATTGGTGTGTGCTTGAGCGCAAGCATAAAACCGGAGCATCACGTTACGATCGGCATGAAACGATGCTGCTGCTGCTGCTGCAGCTTCAGGTATTGCCTTCTCTTTCTAGCCGCTTTTCGGCCAGAGCACGGTGTACGGTCGCACAGGAAGTGATTGCGTGAGGTTCTGCTGCTGAAGTGCAGAGTGTTTGATGTCTGAGTCTAGACGAAAGAAGTGCCAACAGTCTGCAGACAGCCAAGAATAGCAAACTGAAACAACAGCGGGTGAGTTGAATGTGCAAGTGCCTCCAGAAATTGAGCATTATTTAGAACAAAACCTGTACACTTGCCCGGCAGCTTTCCCCCGGTCGGCGAACTCGGCGATGATCGTCTACGTGGAAGTGATGATGATATCACGCAGGCGCTGGAATTGGATGCTGCTTTTTATCGGCTGCTGTTGCTTGGTTACGCTCGCCGTAGCCCAAACGCAGGAATCCGATGCAACGTCAGCATCGGCAGAAGGGACCGACACCACCGCGACTGCTTCCTCCGCCGCAAGAGAGGACACGGAGCGAACAGTGTACAGCGACCCACCGGACACACCGGAAGATGGCAGCAGCTTCATCGACCAGTACGAGCAGGGCGTGCAGGCGTACCTCACGAACGAGTGGGAAGACTGTGTGTACTTTCTCGAGCGCGCACTGGAGGGCTACCGGACGTACTACGAGTCGGTGGCAAACTGTCGCATGGAGTGCGAGTACGCCGCGCGCGACGTCAAGCATCGGGGCGAGTTCCTGCACGGCAGCAACGTAGACAATCTGCAGCACTACGAGCTGATTCTGCGCCGAACGCTCTGCCTGTCCAAGTGTGCCCGGCGGTATGCGATCTATCGGTACCTTCCGTTCAGCGAAGACTTCGACGGACACTACATGGATGTATTTCAGGAGCTGAAGGTGTACCCCTATCTGTACGCGTGCTACGTTAAGGTTGGTAGAGATGCGGAAGAGATGTCTAAGCGAAGTTTGAGGAAATGTTTTTTTGTTCTATCAGTCAAACCGAGTAACGCTGGCAGCATCGGCCGCCTATACGTATCTGGTGAAACATCCGGAGAATACAGTGATGAAGAAAAATTTCGAAGAAGCAATCGAAATGCCCGGAATCGATCGGGACGAGATCCACGATCTCGAGGAGAAGGTACTCGGATTCCATCCCTTAGTAATAATTCGCAATGGCAGCACAAATTCGAGCTCTTCCTTCCGATTTCGTTGCAGAAATTCGTCGAACTGCTTATCGGAGGCATCGTCGACGAGCAGGAAAACAACTGGGAGCGTGCGATCGAACAGCTCGAGAGCTCCATCAAGCAGTTCATCTTTGACGAGAACCAATGCCGCGCCTTTTGCGAGGGTGAATTTGATCACGGTTTCCTGCCCGACTTTATCACCGCGATCGGAAGTGAGTTCCCTTGCAGGCCACAGCACGTTTCGCAGACGCAGCTCACGAAATCTAACGTTGTCTTGCTCGTTCGTTGCAGATCATTTTACGTATGCGCTGCAGTGCAAACGGAACTGTACCTCGAACATGGGTATGGTGCGTGGGAAATACTACGACAATCTGTTCCCCCGCCACTATCAACATCTGCAGAAAGCTTACTATCACGGTACGATGCAACAATGATATGGAATATGGTAAAGAATTTTAAAATACGCATAATAATACACTCCCTTCCTGTCGAATGCTTTACAGTAAAACGGTACGAAGAATCGTACCGGGCCGGTATGAGCTATTTGCTGTTCCACGCAGATGATTTCGATATGCCGGAAGCACTGAAAACGATCGAAGCGGAAGCCAAGGGTTCAGTGACAGCCAACTTCTTCAAGGCTCGTCGGGTTGGTGTCTTTCGCTGTGTGTTGACTTGTTGACGATGGGTGGAAATAATACTTCCCGATCTGTCCCTTGCAGGAAGCGGTCGAGTACAATGATCGGCTGCAGTACGAGGAAAAGCTGGCACGTTTCATAAAGCAAGAGTTTGATCTGCTGGATAATGTAGCCGATTCGAATGCCGAGCTGGATGATGCAGATTTTGAAGATGAAGACACGGTGGATACAATGGAAGGTAACAGAGTGGATGAGGATGGGGAGACGCTGGAGCAAAACGATCAAAAAGAGCTTGAAGAGGTATGCACAGGTTGTTGGAAGGGAAACATAACCTGGCACTAAGTTTGTTCGCTTTTTTTCCTTATCAACCGTTTAAGGATACTCAACCACCTGCAGATGGCAGCAATGAGCTTTATCCAGCAGAAACTATCGGGTATAACGATCACGACGAGCTGTAGGAGAGGCTGAACGAGGTCCGATCATCCTTCAGAAGCGGTTAGTCATCCGCCCGCTGTGCCATAAAGGTGTCTTCTAGTAGATCTTAACATTGAAACTCACCTCTCACACATACACACTGTCTTTTTTTAAATTACAATAAGTTAAGCAATAAATAAACGAACAAAACTGAAGAGAGAGAGCTCTACACCAAAAAGGGAAACAAAAGACAAGATGAAGTCTTTGCAATCGATTTGCTTTTGGTTTGTTATTTGTTTCTTTTTATTCCGGTTTTTTTGTTTTTAATAATGCTTTACATAGATCAAACATATCTAAACTTTGGAAAATGTACCATTTCAAATATATATAATATATGTATATATGTATAATAATATAATGTATCTAAACGTCCGTTCTATGGGAAGTGTGTGTATGTATGTTATGAGTAAGTGTTGCACACGTGCTATCTGCCGATCTTTTCCTCCGCTTTATTCTGCTTTGTTGTTTGTTGTCTGGTGTGATTTTCAGTTCATTTGTTCTGTTTCGGTTTGGTTTTGTGTTTCGGTTCGTGTTATTGAATAATGTTTCGTTTTCGTCTCTATTCTGTTTTGTCTATTACGGTGTAGTTCTGCTGGTTTTCGTCTGTATCTCGTCTTCCTACTGTATGCCTTTTGTCCTGTCTGCTTCATGTCACGTTCCAATTTTAAATGACCTAGAATTATAAATTCCTTTCAGGATGTTAGTTTAAATTAATTGGAAAAATATCGTCTGTGTTTGCGTGCATACATACACACGCACACACAAACACCGCTTGCCAGGGCTTTTTTTAAAGCATATTCAGCACAACACAGCACATAAAACACGTGGCCCGTAGCATGGGTAAGAAGAGGGGGAAAATCGGTTTATACTTCAAGTTAAACAGAGTTTCTTGTTTCGTTTGTTCATTTCTCGCTTCCTTTTCCATTATACCCCGAATATGACACACACGATTTGCATACACGCATACACTATCACACTCTCATACACACTTGTTTAACTCGGTTTTTAGTTTTCTCTGTTTTACACTTTTAAGAGAAGTTATGTAGTTTTCCTCTTGGAAGCATTTACTATGTTTGTTTTCCTTTTCGTTTTTCTCTTTCTTTCTCTCTCTGTCTTTTGGGTTGATCTTACATCTTCGACGAATTACTTCTTATTGTAACAGTGCCTTTTGGGGTTTTTCGACTTTTCCTTACTGGCAAGAATGACATTAATGCTATAGCTTTAGGTATAGTGTTTGTTTTTACACCGGTTTTTGTTGTTTTTCTGCTGCTTTTCCGACCACTTTTACTTCGCTCTAGTTCGGAACATCCAAAACGTGCACGCATAGAATTTATGTTTTTTTGTTTTTGTTTGTCTTGGTTTATTCGTTATGTTTTTTACATCTTTTCTTTGCTTCCTGCGTCCCCATTGCTAGTAGATTTTCCTTTTAGTTTGCATACAATTGCTCTGGTTGACACAACCAAAAAATCACAGCTAATAACTAGATCTTTATGTTTCGTTCCATTTCCTGCGTGTGTATGCATGCGGCTTTTCTCTCTCTCTCTCTCTCTTCTATCTGCTGTCATATTTTCTTGTTACTTGTTTGCCGGGGTACGCTTTGATGCAACTTTTACACGTTGTTCTGCTACTACGTCAAATGCTTAAAATAAATAAAACCATCGCGATCCACACCTCAGGCCCGCTCACCATGCAGATTGATGCGATACATTTTTTGCTATTTATAATGGTACTGAGTACTTAGCAAATGAATATAATATACAATGGGAAACAATGAGACGATACTAAAAAAAGAGTAATTCCTTAATGATCAATTAACGACCCTATAAATCGATCGATAATTTTTCAACAAAAAACAACTCCTACATTCTTTGCTAAACATCATTACAATTTCAAGTCCCTGTTTTGTATTACTTCTTGTTCGCAACATAATGTAATTCTATTGTACTTATTAGTTTATAGTTTTGTCTTTTATATTGTTTCCTACAGTTTACCAATACTCCATTATTTTCTTCTCAAGTATGCAAGTAACAAATGCACGTGGAATGTGGGGTCTGTTCCCTCTCTTATAGTACAGTATATTTAAATGTTTCATTCAAATATCAATAATTGACCAACTAATTTGATTTCGTGTCGATTGTTTTATTTTTCCCTTCCACTAAAAACAAACCGTCTACTATTTCAAGCTGTATAACAGACGAAGACCATATTGCTTAGAACACATTAAATCTGAACAAAAACGTAAGTGTTTTAACTATAATTTAAACAAATTTAACCATTATAAACACACACTTACACCATCTCAAACCGTCACACATACACACACACGCACACGCACAATGATCGCTCTACAGTTGATCTTACAGTGAATCCATTACATTGCATTCTTTTCTTCCCGTTGTTTTGCTACACAATACGATTCTAGGTTTCGTTTGCTACTCATTTTTGTCGTTATTATTTTTTGTTCGTTTTTTTTCTTCAACTTTAGTTTTCATAGTATAGGAGAACAAACAGAATGTATATATATTTGAGTTTTGTATATATATCTATATAGATGTATATATATGCCATTGGTTCAATATATAAGACACGTAAATGTTTTTTTTTTCTTCTTTCAAGCTATCTCGTACTACTTAGGTTTAGTTTTCCTTGTGCCGTAAACATGTGAACAGTATCCGTCATTTTTTAAATCTGTTTTGTTTTAACGAAATGTTTCATCTCTACTAATTTCGTCACTTTTCTTTCTTCGCTGTCGTCTCCTGTACTGCGCAAACACAATTTCCTTGCTTTCTTTGCTTCGCTAGATTTTTTGCTATCTTGTCGCAAAACAAGTATAAAGTGTATCCTCACTCCTTTTCTATGTCACTGGCGGGGGTTTGTTTTGCAAGCCTAACCAAGGAATGATACTCGAGACTGCTCTATTAACCTAACTTTCCTAACACCTTTCTCTGCCTGACAGCTGACTCGCCCGGTACGCTAATGGTTTCGAAACTTAACACGACGAAAAGCGCAATAATTAATCACTATGGAAGATCAAATTGCTAATCTTTCTAAGCCGTAAAATCCGGATGTGTCTGTACTACTATATCAATGTATATAATCGTATGGCGTTGGATTTGAAATCTGATTCTATCTGGTTTTGTGTAATTGAGGAAGAGTTTGATTTATATTAAATTTAGCGTAAGTATCGGAACTGGCGTAAAAACTGGCGAGTTTGGATTTACTACGCTGAATTTGACGTAGCGAGTTTGTCTCGTTTCTTTCTTTTTTTTTTTGTTCTTTTGTTCTTGTTTAACTTCTTAATGAGGTATGGATAGAGAAGGATTATCAACTGGGGTGCAACTGGCACCAGGAGCGCAAGGGTATTGCTTGGAGAAAATACAAAGGACGAATGTCGCCGAATATAGATCTACTTACTGACTCTTCCTCTGGTAGAGCTACACCACTTTCACTGTACACCCATTGTGTGCGTAAACGTCGCAAACACTCTGTTGTTCTAATAATTCTTCCGTTTTGGTTTAATGATCATTGTATCACTTTTTAACTTTTATCGCTAGAATAATTCGATCGCTTTTTTTTTGGTATTATGATTTTCTTATTCATTTCTTTTTTTCATTTGCAGGGGAAATTTAACAAACATAATTGCATAGCAAAGAGTTACTCTGTGAAGGAAGATGATAAGACTCAATGAAAATTGAAAAGCATCGATTTACTGCTATCGACTTTTACGTGAAATCTTTCTTCTGTTTCGTACTCTCTACCCTTCTTTTACGCGAGCATGGGGATGCTTCCTTTACATGGGTACATAATGTATGTAAATGCAATTTGTTGCTTTTTTTGCTTTTTGAATCGTTATTCAATTCCCGGAGCATGTATTCCTTTATAATCTACTCTCATTGCTTCGTTTGTTTTATTGTTGTGTAGCTTCAGGAAATAGTTTGCTCTATAAGTCTAATGCAAATTTACTTTTTTAAAGTTTTCTCATGTTTCCGGTTTTCTATATATAGTTAGACTCTCGACCCTTTACACTTTTATATGCAGTAGGTGTGTTCACTCTTTTTTTTACAGATCATCTACTAGTATAGTTTGATTTGGTTTTGTAACTATATAGCTTAGAAATGGCAGATTATGCTCCAACGCTGTACAGCATCATTGTTGCGGGAGAATTGCATTTAATGCCAAAGTAAAGCAGCAGTACTTAACATTGATACTGTTGATAGCTAAAAGCTACTATCACCAACCTAAAACGCACACACACCGAGGAATGCATTCAACTAAATATGGCGAAGGGTTTCAGTCCAGTTATACAACCACGGAAACTTAATATGTGCAATTGCAGTTTGTTACTCAAAAGCGAAATTGATAATGATCTTTAATAATGGAGCTTTTTCTCGTTTATGCACAAAAAATGTATGTTAATAAAATTTCCAATGATTGATGGCACTAACACGCACCCCTAGTTCATTGCAATCATCACATGTGTTTAATGAGAAATAGTAAGAACCCTGTTTTGTTTGTAAGTATGTCTAGTAATAGTGTGTTTTGAATTACTTTGAGATATTTCTCTATGAGAAAGTCTTTCCAACCGCTTTTTTTTGCTTGTGCTAGCTTGTAATTGGGATGGATTGTTCTTCTCAAATGGCCGCCAAATACAAGAACTTGCAGTAATACTTTGTGTGATCGCATTTCCAAAAAGATTGTTCGTTCAAGATATTCGATAACTTAATCATCGCAAGCACATGGTCACCCAAACAGGCAGAACATAATCTAACAACTTTGGTTTTGTATTGGTAGAAGCCAAAAAGAAAATCACCTATCTGGATCGACCATCGATCGCAGTCGATTGAACACTGGATTGTTTATAAAATCTGTTTGGCTCGATTTGTCTCGATCAGGAGTCGCCCTCTCTATAACAACCTTTCTTTCGTCTTCATTTTTGTGTTCGCCACAATCACAACACGATCATTTCCTGCCACTCCTTGGTACCTCGCGACCGTATACCTGATCATCGGCAAAAACCGTCCATCCGTTTATGTTGCCATAGGTTTTGCACTTTTCATTTTAATTAAATGTACGTTTTACAACCATTTCTATCGCAATTGCGCTCCGATAGGGAGCTAAATGTTTGCAACGCTCCCGACCGACGTTCCTAAAATTACACTAAAAGGAAGTATGAAATTGTTCCCACGCCTCCGATCGGTTTTCTATCGACGTTGAAAGAAGCGTAGAGCAACGAAGCACAGCACTACCGCACCATTCGAGCAACAATTACTTGCGCTTAGCTGTACCCGAACTAAATCGTACGTGCCGTTGCGACGAGAATGGACAGTTAGTAAAATATTAACGAGTGGTGCGATCGTAACAGCCCACTCGAACGATCGTTATATTTCATTGTGTTCTGACGAGGAAGTAGCGCTGGAATGTGATAGAAAAGTTTGGATAAGGAGCACGAATTGGCGGTACCAATTCGTGCAGGTGATTGAAGGGAGCAAGTAAAAGAGAGATAATGATGCTGATTAGTAAGTGAAAGACAGTTACAGGATGCATGTTGAGTGAATGATGTTTGAAAAAGAGAGTGAGTAAAGATTTTTCTCATAAAAGATTGAATTTCCACATATAGAAACATTGTTAAAAGGGCGTAAAGTGTTAAAGTAAGCTTTAAAGCATAATGGATGAAATTAACTTATCATTAAATTAAACTAACATTTTTGAAAACAAAACCTTTCCAGTTCGTACACTAACTGATTAAATTGAAGAAAGTAAGTATTCTCTTTGTTGTGGCAGTTTAAAATACTAATAATCTAATTGAATTACAAATACAAGACTTTGAACATGAACTAAAATGCTACGAAGTACTCGCTACTCGCTAACTAAGTACAAAACAAGACATCTGAAGGTGATCTCAAGATAATGTTTAGAATAGTCTATCCGTAGTCTATCAGTAGGTTTTACACCGACCAACACAATTGTTTCTACAACAGTAGCTTAGTAGATGATCGAAACCTTGGAAAGTTTTATAAGCCACAATATGTGTAATTCCTTGCAATGTAACCGTTTCGAGTTTGTGATCGGCCTGTTTTCTTCTAATGAATTTAACCTTTGCAAGTCTATCAGGGCTAACACTGTAAGATTGTGCTTCGGAATGTATTACTATTTTTGGAAAATAATAATCTTAAAACATTTTGTTCTTTCAGGTTGATCATTGCTAGCTTAGAGGTGCTTCAATTACAATTTCCTCAGCTTCCATCCTATCCATCAGACCATTCCGTGAGGTTGCAACTAGTACGTAATTAGAGAAGAACAAACCCTACGGGTTGCTCTTGCATATCTCGTCTATAGGAGAGGAATGATATTTGTAAACTACCTTTGATATAAATGCTTCTTCTATGTTATAGTCCACGTTGCAGAATATAGCTTAGTGTACACAATCGCTTTGTATTTTGGCAAAGTCTACGTTTTTCATACTCTCGTTTTCCTATGTACAACGCACAGTCTATGGATTTTTGTTCAGTTTTTGACTAATGGTTTACTTTTGGTTGAAGTTGTATAAAAAGTCTTACATCTAAATCTCACATTGTTTGCACCCGCGCAAGCTCTACAGCGCGCTCAGCTTTATGCTAATGCAATCGTTTCGATTGGCAAAACCGTTCAATCTGCAATTGTAGAACACAAATCCGTGCCTCGTGCTCGATTATGTGGTCTTCATAATCGTATGATCGCAGTCTCTCGTTGCCGTTGCCGTTGCTGCTGCCGGTGCAGGACTTTCGCTAACTATCACCCACCAAACGCTACCCCATACAGTAGGAGCGGCTAAATCGGAACTACGCAAATTACTATCTAGTAGTACCTTAAATATCAGTAAGGATACGACTCAATGTTGTTCCTGTTGCTAAAGTCCAATCCATCGGCTGGTTGGGGCATCAGGCCGAAGCACACAAAAACACATCAGAGGTTTGATTTTCCCACGCAAGATCGGTAGATTGCGTCCGTTGGAAATGCATGTCAAAGCCACGGAGATAAATAACCGGAAAACCGGAACCAGCCACGAGAGCGATAACGCAGAAGTACACGAACCCGAACCCGTTTTGAGAGAAAGAAAAATGCAATAAAACGTTATCGAATCTCTTTGAGGTATGGGGCAACAGTTTCGCCGCAGAAGGGTAATGGTGACATGACTCCATATGATCAGTGTATTATGGGAAGCGGTCTAACCGGTGGAAACAGTCTACCGACATCAAATGGAATAATTGCAGTGCAATGCTATAAAAACAAGTCACATCAATTACGTCTACTTGTGAGCATTTCAAATAAGCATATCGTTTTGCCTACGGAAAGGGAATGGATGCGTTGCCTAACGTATACACATCCCATCACAGATTGTACATAAACGAATGTGTCTGTATAGCATACGATACGATAGTGACAGAAAAGGATAATGAATGGGCGCTCTTTTATATTCTCTACATTTCACTTTATGATTAGAAATGACAGTTTTAGGGTAGTACGAGACTACTACAAATTATAATGCAAAGCCAAGAGAGATAGAGTGAGAGATAGACAGAAAGAGAGGGAGTGAGAGAGAGAGAGCGGCGAAGGTAAGTCTAAGAATTGTTCACAGGGAAGAATATTAGTCTATTGCACTATTACCACGAAGCACGATGAAGGGATTTGCCGGAATTCTACATGACAAACTATAAATTCCGATGATTAGAGCGTCGTATGAATAATGATTCGATTCGATACACAGTAAGATTACATATGATAACACACAACAAGCCTGTAGCACTGTGGTTGTGGCACAGTACTAAACAAAAAAAACATACATATACTGTTCATAAACTCTAATCATCTATCGCCAATGTTTGCGCATGGCGGCATTGGAAGCATTAAAAAAATAAAAACAAAACAAACGAATAAACACACCGTCATCTTGAAAATTCAACTTACGTTAGGCATCTCTTCATATATTTCACCTATAAAAAAAAACTCTGGTGTCTGAATGAATAAGGCTATTTTTTATTATTTTGTAACGTAATTGATTCCCCGTTTGCTTTCTTTAATGATATGTTAGGAGCATTCTTACGACTAAGAATTAATCTTTCTGGCAAACTATTTTTCAATCGCTTTGGTCTCTTAACATTTTCCATTTGCTCAAAGCTTGAACCGAAATAAGAGGATTAGAACAGTTGCTAGCGAGATTCGCTAAGATCCAGCCTTTCTTGCTTTTTGTGTGGCCCTAATAACCTGTTAGTAAAATCCTCTTGCTTCAAGGTTTTGCTTTATAAAATTGTTCCCATCAGATGTTAAAAGAATCACTATCTTTGCAGCTTTCAAAATATTACATGATACGGTATGGAAAAGTACGCATTCTATCTAACAAGCAGAACATTTCATTTATATAATACCTAATTCGCACAAAAATTGAAAACTCGAACAAATATAAACGAAACTAACCTTCTAACCTTATTATGCTGGGCATAGGGACAATTACAAAGGCGAAACATTGTGTAACGTGTTTTTTCATATGAAATACGTAAAAAAAACTACATGCTTGAACAAAGGATTTTAACATAAATCCATTTTTATCGTACAGAATAGATATTCAACCAATATGAACGCTGGATAATGACTGGACTAACATAAAAAATATATACTACGTTGGTTGCAATTCACAACTATTTGTTTTTCTTTTATCAATTAAAATTACTTGCGTAGTAATGTTATTTTGAATTTACTAACCGGCTTTACTTGACCTGCAGTGGCCATATATAACCGATAGTTTAACGCATTATTTTACGTTCATGATACACAAAATAGAAACAAAACCCTGTCCGCTTTGCATCGCGTTAGTACGCAGGTACAGGTATTTAGATTACGGCAACAAAAACTATATTCCTTATGTATCTAAAACTGGACTAAACATATGTTATTAAGCTCTGTGCTAAGGCTCCTCCAAATATGTTTTGCTATTTTTTCGCTTAACGTATGCACAAAGTTGCTTTTTCCGAGAACCATCAATTGTAAGCAGATGTTTTTTTTACGACGCGAACGAGAGGCTCGTCATGCACCTTTCACTACAAGGTAAAATCTAGTCCTAATGGAAATCAAATATCAGTTGAAATAAAGCAATGTTTCGGCCTTGTTTAGCATAGGTAAACCAGGCAACAATTAAAACGACAACAAAAAGAAAATCGCACTTCTAACACAACACAGAGAATCGCGCTAAATGGCCGAATAAACGCAATCATACTATAATCGTAATAAGGGTAACCACTAATCAAAGGGAAGACATGAATAAATTATTAAAAACTGCATAAGCAACGAATCGGGAAAAGGACTGCCGAATGAAAAAAAAAAACTGATCGGCAGCCTAAAGCTTCCTTACATGCCATAACAAACTTAATCAATTGTTTTGCTTTGTTTTATTTAGTTACGAGCAATGACAACGGAAACCCAGGATAAAGATGAACAGAACATATTTAAAATGATCAATTAGACTTATCGGTACATCTAATTACCACCATTTTCTCCTGCATAAACCGTTGTCAATACTTCGTTAAAAAATAGCTCATCTAGGTAAATGAGTATAAGAATCGGGGAAAGAAATCCTCCAAGAGGATGTACACTAGGATATTATTAGGATGAAGATGTTGGTGTAGCTGTGTAAGTGTGCATGTAAGTAAATATGTCGGGTGATTATTCAGTACGGGGTATTGCGCATTCGTACTCTACCTCTGTTATTGTGCACTATAGAGTTGTACGAGGGTACGTAGAGTGCCGCCTTAGCTCTGCCATGGTCTTCTGCAACACGCACTATCAGTGGTTGATTGCCACCCTGCGGGATGACATTATTGAGGGCCGATATTGCTTCCTGCGCTTCCTCGCGCTTGTTGAACCTAAAATAACAGCATTGTTCATATAGCAAACAGTTCAAAGTTAAGACATCATTTGCCTGCAGTGCTAGGTAAACGTTCGAGACAGTCGTTTTGATTCTTACCGTACGAAGGCTACTCCACGCGGCTGACCCGTTAGCTTATCTCGAAGGATATTCTTTTGCACGATGGTACCGTACTTGCCGAATATGATATCCAGCTGCTCCTCGGTGATCGTGCGGGGCAAATTCGTGATGTACAGATTCGTTTCCTTGATATCGTCGCTCTGTGGCCGTGCGTACGAAACCTTTAGACGCTTGTTACGCAGCGGATAGCCATTCAGACATTTGATCGCTCGTTGTGCCGCTTCCTCGTTCAGGTAGTTTACGAAACCAAAGCCGTAGCTGTACCCAGTCTGCTTTGGTCCCAAGCACGATTAAGAATTGTTGTGTGGAGAATGTGTCGAAAAAGAGAGAGAGAGACGAAAACGAAAACAATAAACTAGCAAAATCACGGCACGTTCCTCATTCCGTGATACAGTTCCAGCATTTTTCAAGACCATACTGTAACCGGTTGATGAAAGCGGCAAACAACAAAACATAAAGATTAAATGTATTATTATAATGTGGTCTCTACGGCTGACATCTGATTCCTAACAGCAAGCACCTAACTATTATATTAAGCTCATGCGAGCACAGTACCATGAAGACGAAATGGAAATAGCAAAAGATATATGCTGTATTATGCAAAAGGAAGACAGTATTATGCACAACAACTATCTAAAAAGCATCAATTGAAGCTAAACATAGAAAACAAAATTTAAAGTTGAAACTGACTTTTCTATCTAAAAATGAAAAACGCAACATCGACTGAATTATTCGTTTTCATTCTAGCAACACACAAAAGAAAGAACATCATTTGCACGAAACCCGAAAACTAAAGCCTTCCCGAGGACGCTTACATGTGTCCCAAGGCCAAACCATCCATATTCCCAACACCCTGGGTGCCCCCACATTGCATGTAAGCCCCAATTATGTTATTTCTAATTCTAAATTACTGCAGTCACTGTCAGTGAGAAGAATCTGTTAACGATACCGCCTTTACCGATTGGCAATCATGACAATGATGATGATGGCGATGGTGATGATAATACTTGGTGCGAAATGTAGCTTAATGTGTGCAGCGGGCTTCACAGCCCAGCAACTTATTTCCGCTCGGCCTCATTCAAAATGCGGTATATGGCGATGTGGAGAGCTTAGCGCTGTGTTTTCATTTAATATTGCTTCGCTTACTTTGCCTAAAGCCGAACGCACTAAAGCTAATGATGCCAAGAAGGTTCTACCAGTCAGACTAAAAGATGGGCAATAAGCGTCTACAAACTACCCGGCTAAGCGTCATTCCGTTGAGCATACCTTTAGATCTCTCATCAGTCGGCAACTCTCGATGGGTCCCATCGCGGAGAACATCGAGTACATTTCGCGCTCCGTCATATCCTGCGGTAGATAGTTGACGATCAGGTTCGTACCGGCGGTGCCGGACGACCCCGGACCAAAGTTCATGCCGGTCAGCGAGCTGGTGCTGGACGATGACGTGTGATGATGGGACGCTGGCTGGCTGAGGTGATTGTGATGGTGGTGGTGGTGATGGTGCGGTGTCGAAGGATTGCCACCACCGAACGTGCTGCTCGACGGCATATCCCCGTACAGTCGGGGCCGCGAATAGGATGAAAAGTCAGCATCCTGTAGGTAGTTTGACTGGAACATTGCAGAACAATTTGAACTTTTTTATGCGCGCCATACGCGCCAAACACGCGCACACGGCAGCTCGGTTGGTAGTGGTACAGACTGGTCGATGCTGGCTAAAACGAGACAGGGTCGGTCACCAGCAAACCGAACGGGACCACCTCGTCGTCGTTTGCGTCCCTTCTTGCAGGACGTTAGAAAGCGTTGAAATAGAAAGGCAGAAGAATCGCTTCCGCCATTTACCAACGCTTTCGGCTGTGATTTATCAGTGTGATCAGCAATTTTAAACTAATCTTTTATCGAAATATTTCTCCATAAGCGATACTCATTGACCAGAAGGGAATGGGTATGAAAAAATATACATACCGCACGATTATCGGTACCAACACACAAACGTAAACAAACGCAAAGGAAGGACAACACGATGTAGTGGTGGTCGGTTGCCAAAAAATGAAAAAGAACGTTCTACAGCCATGGCTTTACTTTAGCCTGAAGCCGTCTAGGACACCCAACCACGAGAACAATCCGACGTCACCGTCGTAATGCAGCAATCCTCGTGGACAGGTTGTCGCCAGCTGACGTGAACTTGAACGTTCGTTGTCGTGGGAACTTTTTTTTTGCTGCCCCTCTCTGTCATTGGATTCTAAACGACCAGGCACATTCGAAAAGATTTCGTCCGAACGTCCTATTGGGACGCGCCGGAGTGCACCTTAGTTTTCTTTTTCTTTTGCTAAGGACCGGAAACGACCGCCATGAGGTGGGGTAATCGGGAAGGGAGTCGTTTTAGCATCAGTATCCCCAGTGCACTCCAACCGGGCACACCGTAGGCGCAAATTGCGCGAGCTGAGATTGAAATTATACAGGCAAAACGTACCATTCCGGAGGGTAACGAGTGGGACATTCCCCACAGTCGGCCGCTACTACATCCGAGCACATTACGTATCACAAGCGGTAGTTTTACGTGGCCGTATGATGTGCACGTTGTGGGAGCGAGTTCGAAAGCGATGAGATGCAACCGAAAAGGAGAACCGAAAATGAAAACAGGAAAAAGAAACGATATAAGAACATATTGTCAGAATTAGAGGATCAAAATTCATGTAAATACAGTCGAATAAAATTACACAAAATGTAAATGTAGCCCCCCCCCTTTCGCTCCGTGTCAGGCCTAACCTAATCGATGGGTTTGCAGCCGTAAATACTTCTCCCTAACAAGCCTTTTGGTTTAGCCTTAGTGTTTAGGAAAGTTAACTGAGAGAAAATAAGTTCATAAAGCGAATTGATATGTCTCGCATGTTGCAAGAACGATTGATATTCTTGCCGCCGGCCCGCCCGGGGATGATGTTAGGATGACAAGGCACACGCATGGGGCGCGATAAACGACGCACAGCAGTATAAACCACCCCTCTCGTGCTGCTCTTCCCTCTCCCCACCATGATGCACGGACGATTCCCAGGAGACGATGGCGAAAGGATTCACCGAGAGTCGGCTGACCGAGAGTGTGTGTGTGTGTTTTCAGTGAGCCCTGCACTATCACTGTGGCCGACTTGATTATTATTTCAAAGTGGATCATTTTTATCGATTTCCTCGCGCTCCCTTCGGACGTTTCCCCATTTCCCCGCACATTCTTTGTTTTCGCCTCAATTCGCAAATATACAACCCATTCGTGCGCTCTTCATTGTATGCACATTTTAGTGATGTGTTTTTTTTGTTTTCTATCTGCTTCCCTTTGAATCATCATAATGATTTCGCTTCTTTTCACTCACACACTCTCAATCATTGGCCTTCGGACTGGGTCATCCTGATTGCTCTCGTACATTGGAGTGTAAGGGGGTAGTAGACTTCATTCCCCATTCAGAACCGCATGGTGCCTCGCCTTCTCCCGCCAGTGGACCATTAAATGATAGGCACCGATTTGAATTCCGCCCCTCTTTCCCCTCTTCGAACCCTTCTCGCTCTCTTTTATGATATTGTTATGCTGAGACATGATTGGTTCGGATTCGCTCAGCGACCCCCAAAACCGTACCTTGATCGAAAGGATGACGAAGGATATCCATTCATTTTACTGTACATTTTCCTCGCTGTAGCCGCAGCTGCCACACGTCGTCCTCGTTCCGTCTCGCTCGAAGTGATTCCTTTTTTATGTATTCTTTGTACAGATGTTTTTTTTTCTTCTTTTTACTTCTTTTCGTTTCACTTCACAGATTCCACGCTATTCCACGCACCACGTTTGCGTTCGCTTTCTCGACAAAAACTCGCCAACTTTCGCGGGGAATGACCAGGGCACAGGACGAACACGAGAGATGACGATGTTGCTGCTGATTGCTGCCGAATTGCTACTGCCTGCTGGTGCTCCTGCCACAACACACAACCAGGACGAGGGCAAATCGCTCTCACAAATTAAATAGGCCTGCTAGGACGTGCTGCTGCCACTGCTTGTGTATGTTTTCAAACTACCACTGATAACAAACGGGACACAGAGCGCACTAGCATCAATGATGGGGCACGACGGAGCAAAGGGAGCCACAGCGTAAGAGTAAAGTAAAAAAAGAGCACATACACACACACACACACACTCTGAGAAAATCGAAACACGAGGAGCACTATCGCGTACGAGAAGATGCTTTTCACGTTCTTTCAACACACTCTATGCTATGTGCACTAATCGTCAACGTTTGAGCAGAGCTTTTTTGCCTGCTTTTACACCACGGCCTGCTACGTTGATGTGCCCCTGGCGTTGGTATACAGCGAGCCACGGGGGTTTCCTTCCGCGCCTGCTAAGGAACGATGCACACACTCGCTCACACTATCGACGTATATCCACAGCACCGCGCGCGTTTGTACGACAAAGCGAACTTTTCCGAGGCCTGCTAATGATGCTTCTGCTGCCGCTGCTGGTACCTTCCTCAGTGGGTTTTGCGTTTTCTTTCTAGCAAATTGTTTTCGATTGCTAGTTAGACCAGCCGATGGTACGATGACGATAGAAGGATGTGATACAGGCTCTGAAGATGAAGAAAAATTTAATCTCTCCACATAATAGATTCCCCACCCACTGATGTGACTGCCGTAGGACAGCAAGCAAGTGCCCAAGAGAGTGTACAGGGCAACGGGCAATCCGCGTTTGGGATAAAATCAATGCAGCTCCCGTGTGTCACTTGCAAGAGATGCACATTCGAGTGTCGAAAATGATGTATTCCCCCTCCTGGATGCTCTTCAGCTGTCACCTGTGCGTGCGGGGCCAACCCCTCCTTTGCTATTCTCCCGTAAAACGATCCGGAGGGTGATTTCACAGTAGGGAGCAGAGCTTACGCTTCACTGAATGCGAGTTTTACGTTTGGCAGGCCGCGATGCAGGGCAGCAATGTTACAATACTTTTGCACAAATTAACCTCATTGTGGCATCCAGAACGCTTCTTCCTGCCTTCTTCCACCACCGAACACACAAATCCACCTTTTTTTCTTCTCCTAAATTGTGTTCGTAACTCGCTGCACAAACACACTCCAATTTTCGCTGCCGTCCACACAGTTCGCACCACAAATCAATCCCACCAGATGAGGCTACTGCAAACGTGCACGCTATCGCAACGCAACGAAAGAAAATGCACCGCTGGGAGGAGAATTGTCGATGTTCTGAAAATTCCTTCGCTTTTGCTGCTTCTTTTCACCCGACCTTCCGACTCTTTGCTGCTGCTGCTGCCTCGTTCGCCTGCACGACTACCATCGCCCGAAAACGCACACTAAACAACACCGTGGGTTTCACTTGACAGCAGCCGTGTACATACACAGCGACCAACTGATGGCTGTTCGGTAAAACTAATCCAAATTAGGACAATTTCACTTAGCAAAGAACAGCAATGCATTGGTTTTAAATAATAGAATTATTAATTATGTGAAATATTGTACACCACATAAAAACAGACCCAAAAACTGTAGACAAAATCTCAAGCGTTCGACTAGATGACTTCAACGGCTGGAACCCGGATAATCGAGCGCCCGCAGCTGCTGTCATGCGGTGGAGCGAAATCAAAACATTGCCTTTCCATTGCACAGAAATCAAACAGCTGGGGACGTACCAGGGAAACTCTATCCGCTCGAAATCAAGCGCGTTTTTACGGCAAGAAACATGTCCGGAGTAGTGCGTCGTGATATTTCGCCGATGCTGCAGAAGCTGCGCAACTTTCTGCTCGGTGTAAGTACCCTGCCGAGCGCCTATCGTTCGAGCAAAATTGCAATGTCCCAGAAGAATTACCATTATGTAATCTAATCTGTTTTCCCGGACGGGCGGTTTTCCAGCGTCAACATACGAACGCTCTTCGCTTTGAGGATGGAATTGCAGCCAGAACTCAACCGCCACCGAATCTACCCGATGGACCAGCACATAAGTATGTAGATGCCAGCCGGCACCATCGCGCATCGCGTATCAGTAGTCAGTGTTTCTCAAACATACGAACCCCGTTTCAGACTGTCTGCCAACCACTATGTGATCCGTGATGCTCGTCGCGAAGTTGCTCCCCCGATTGATTTGACCACGCAGAAGCTACTGGCGGAAAAGGGGTAACTAGTGTATTTTTTTTTAGCAATCCTTCCTAGGTGGGGGGATGTGACATGTCTTACTAACTTTTCACTTTTATTCACACAGATCAGCTGCGAAACTTCCGACACCCGGCAAGTCGTTTGGCTGGGATAAGCATTAAATCTTTCGGACTCGTTATAGGTGAACTATGAAGTGAAAAACAACAAGTGCTGTATCCTGTGTTTATCTAGTGAACGTGCGGTCCCGAATAAAGAAGCGAGGACGTGTACCAACTATAGCCGTCTACTTCATTAGTCCGCTCCCGGTTGATCAACCGTCGCGCCGACATGATCGATTACCAATAGGTCTTCAGGTAGCTCAGTCCATAATCGAACAACTACAGCCTGGTGTCTCCAGTCTCCGTTAGACTCCACCAAAACCCCTAGTCTGTTCCACCTAGAATGTTCCACCAAAACCCCTAGTCGCTCGCGAACATACCTTTCATCCCGGCAGAGTTCAGCATTCTCATGTCATGCATTCACCATTGTCGAGATATCAATTGTAATGTAGTTGTCGAAAAGTACGACCTTTGCAAGATAGCATACACTCATCCATCCCCTCGAGGTCGCACCGTATTACTCTGCTTTAGAAGGGAAATGTTTAACGACCAGCAGGCACTTCGTCTCCATCCTGTCGATTGTGAAGGCTGTAATACCGTATAAGTGTGGTATACAGGGTTTTACAGGAGTTCTCACAGCTCTGGGACACTTTATCGGCTCCTTCTTCCGTGAATTGAACTTAATGTAATGAGAATTTGACCCTCACCCCTTGTTGGACAAATCCAATAGGAATTTTCAAGGATCCTTTCCAAAAAGAGTGCCATATAGTTCAATTTCCAACAAATGAAGTTCACTTCCCTTTAGAAAGAGTCAAGGAAGTGTCCCACAACTATGAGAACCCCTGGAAAACCCTATACTTTTCACGGTTAACCGATGCTAGATATACTGTTGAGCAGTACCCAAAATGTAACAGAGCTCGATCGACTAATTTCGGATTCTTTTTTATGCAAACTATTGTTACTCTACTCACAGGCCAATCACTGCAATGATGTAGGTTTCACGTTTATTTACGTTTATTATTGCCACAAATAAGATAGTGGAGTTTATTACATATGCTGTCCTACCTTTTTTTTAATTCTTGATACACTGTTAAAAGCAAACAGCAAAAAGAAAACTTTAAACAATGTGTACGTAACTAGGTTTTATAGTGTGATTTTTTAAACGTGATTTTTGATTTTCTTGCAAGAACTGCGCGTTTTGTTAGTAACTTTTTTTTTCTTTATGTTTCATCAATTGTAAATTGTCATCCTGACTGCGCTCTACGCCAAGTTTAGCAAACTTAACACTATTGCGCACTCATATTGCACAGCACTCTTTGATTATGCCTAATGCTTCTCAATCCCACTTTTCTTGCTTTTCCTCGCCTTCGTCACATTCCTTATCACCAGGTGATAAAGGTGTGTGTAGAATTGCTTTTCCGTTTTTTTTCGAATCCAACATGCAAACCGTCCTTTCTAGCCACTATTCTATTGACCGCGTGTTTCATAGTCTATGCTACATTTTACTCAATTTTTGCCTGTTTGCCTGTAAATGTCAATCAATTTTAATATGAATTGTTATCATCTTGCTCAATACGGCTATAGCAGTACTTCAACCGGCTCGCTACTCACGCTGGACGCTACGAATTTCGTACTTTTTGTTTTCTAATTTGTAGTTTAGTGGCGATCGTGGAAATTGCACGCACAGCGCTTCTCATTTTGCTCCCATAAAGGCAGAAAGGGCATAAAGATGGGAAATGTGCAATGTTTAAAAAATGCGGCATTTGTTACGCTACATAAAAATGGGAAAGACTTGACGCATCGTATCTGGGCGGTTCGTATTAAAACATGCCTTTTCCTGCAAGCACTTTGTCTATTTCGGTTAATTTTCACCGATATCAACTACGGTCTAGTAAAAAAAAACTCCTTCCACTAAGCAGTCGATACATTCTAGTGTGAAAAAGGGTTTCTACATTTCGTATCTTATTTTCTTCCTTTCCTAAACTATCTCGGTAAAAAGCAAAAGTCAGTCATTCGTCAGCACTCTCAGGGATCAAAAGCATCTTTAGTTAGTGTTTTTTTCCTACCCCCTCAACATGTGTCTAGTTTTAGTTTTATTCCAGATAAACCAGATAGTGAATGCACTTAGCAGTTCGGATGGGTAGCGCCTAACGTGGCTTTGTTTAATTTCCATTCGCCATCTATCGGGTAAACACGTGCTAGGAACGTAAAACACCAGTAATTATTATTGAGAAAAAGAGCATGTTCGCGCAAGGCTGCGATATGGAAGCGCATAATGATAGGGTACGGCATTACATGTTGTATGTATAGCACGGCTTTTTTTTTTCTTTAAATCATCTTTTAACTACAAAACAATCCTAAGCACAATAACAACGGGAAGCAAAACATGGACCGCAAAAAATGGCAAACATGAGGATGTTGCGTGTCATACTCCGGGAATGATAACGCCAACTTTTAACCATGTCAATTGTACTCCCTCTCAAGGAGTAACTCTCTCTCTCTCTCTCTCTCTCTCTCTCTCTCTGTTCAGTCATCAAAAACGACTTCCATCCCTCTAGTGTAAATCTGATATGGTATCAAACAAAGAATAAGCCAGATACAATGTGGGAAACCCTCGGAAGGTTTGTCGGTTAGTTATGAAACGGTCGAGCCGTTTTGAGTAAATCAAAATCCAAATAATCGTTTCAGCTACAAAAAGGGCCTGGCAGGAAAATTCATTCTTCTCTCGTCGTCCATAACAATGCGATAGAAAACTTAATCGGAAGTGCAGCAGCGCTGCTGGTATGGAAATATACCGTATTTAGCTTGAACGTCCGCTCACATGCTGGTTCTGGATATGGTTAGGGTAGCACACCGTTCGGACGTACAGGGTGGTACGCTACACATCGTCAATACAGGCCCGTGTTGGAGCGAACGGGAGCCGGTATCTTCGACAGGCCCTTGTCGAGACGCCTAGGCGAAACGACGGACGCTAAATCGCGACAGTTGGACTGCGTACTGTCCGAAGCGTTCGAGAGCGTGCTTGCCCGCTTGGACAGTGTGGAGTGTGGCTTGGACGGGGACGCGCCTGTGCCGACGCCTGCCACCATCACCTTCGACCGATCGAGATTGCCATTGGAGTGCACCCAGGCGGTGGTGAAATCGTCCACCAGCTCGTCCGGTACGCTCGTTTGCGATACCAGCCGCCTTACGCGCTCGACGATCTGCGTATCGTTCGTACCCGAGTCCAGCGTGTCTTTGATTTGCTGCAGCAGCATCGCCACCGCGTCCGTTGAGCTCTTGCTCGGGGACGTGTTGGTGGAGGTGCAGGCCGATCCGGTCGCTTTCGGCGTCCTGTTTCTGCCGGTCATTGTGCGTTCCGCTGCCAGCGAGGCACGGACGGGTGAATTGCGCGTGAACGGTCCGGGTGCTGGCGGGCCGCTAGCAGCCTTGCCCGCCGCACTGAACGTCTGGGACGTGAGCGATGGTCGCTTCTTGTTCGATCGTCCGCTCCAGGTGTTGGTTTCCTTCGCTGACGATTCGCCCGTCGCAGCGGTGGAACCGGCGTGTGCGGTCGGTTTGCGCGTGACCGATTTGGCGATGGATGGCTTGCGGAGCCCGGGTGCCACCGTCAACTCGTCGGTAACCGTGCCGCTGGCGGTGCTTTCGGCACTTTCCTTGCGTCGTGGCCCGACCGGGGAACGCGGAATGCGTGAACCGACACCGCCAGCACCACCAGTAGCGGCAGCAGAGGCAGCCACGCTGGTACGGTCCAGGATACGGTCGGAAAAGCCCGTCTTGCGCAAACCGGTCGCATTCGCAATGTCCACCGTGATCTCGTCATCGTTCACGTACACGCCGTAGCTTTCGAACGAGCCGGATGCAGGACCGGTCGAGATCACCCCGTCCGGGCAATCGATGAGCGAATCGTGCTCGGTGACGAAGTGGGGCACGACCGGCGATCCGTTCGCCACTGCCAGCTCGTCCGAGATCGGCGTCAGATCTTCGTCGTTCGTTTTCGTAGAGCTTTCATCCTCGGTTGGGCTTGCCTGCGAGTCCGAAGTGGTCGTCTCGAGATGCGCTGGGATCAAACGCGGAAAGTAAGTAAACATGAATTGTTAAACGGTTCTATTCATCTATGTGCGATTCCATCCATACCATTGGTATCTGCATCTTCGCTCGACTGTTGACTGTTTCCGAACCCTTTACGCAGCCCGCCAGCACCGTTCGCTGTTTGGCCTGCAGTTTGGCCACCCTGCACCAGCCCCAGACTGCGGTAGCCCTCATCACTAATCTCGCTACCGTTATCGCTGACGCTCTCGTAACGGTTCTTGTCATCTTCCGACGGTAAGACCGTCGTCGCTCCGACTACCGGTGCTACCAGCTCCTTATCACATTCAAAGTGCACTACACCGCCAGCAGCACTGCTCTGTATTCCGCTCGGTTTGCGTTTGTTGGCCACACTGTTCTCCTGCATACGGCGAGGACTCGGTGAGACCGAGCGTCGGGACGTTTTCAACGGTGATCCAGGTGGTTGGAGTTTATCCTGTGAACAGGAAGATAGTGTATTAGTTTAACTTATCATAGTTCATTGTATTTTACCACTTACCCCATTTTCAGTCGGTAAGCGCCGTTGCGCACTGGGGCTGCGGCTGCGACTTCGCGCACGTGCTGGAGGTGACAAAGTATTGCTGTTGTTGCTGGTACCGCTATTGATTGGCGATCCGTTCTGGCTGGGAGTAGCATTGGCTTTCCACGGCGAACCAGAACTAAAGAAAGAGTAAGTTCAAGAAAATCGTTAGAATAGACGCTAACGCACAAGAATAGGTACAACTACAGGTTGGCATGTGATGACCTCCGGATACCTACCGATCATAATGAACCTGAGCTTTGTGCAGCTCGATTCCATTGGCGTTGGTAGTTTTGGTGATCAGACGGGCAGAGGCGGACGACCGATGCTGCGATCGACAACGGCACGGATCGTGTTTGTCCAGGTAGTGTGCAAGCGTGTCCCAGCCGCCACCGACACGTACCATCACGTGTGAACGAAGAATCTACACAACCGGCACAGGATACCGAGGTCGCGCAAGGGAAAACGCAAACACAGTTTCATTAATGATTAATGTTTCGATGCTGCGGTGAGTTTGGGTGTCCACGATTTCGTTAAAAAAAATGTTACATTGTCAAACGGTGGATGGTTTGGACCCTATACCAGCCCATGGGGTTTTGATTTATGCAATCTATAGGGTTCATTGCAGCGGAACCAAAACTCTTTGGTCCACACATAGCGATTCCTTTCCGGCAGTGTGATGCGCAGTCACGTTCACGCAATATTGACCTACATTCCATGCGTCTTCAACTCTTGCGCTTTGTTTGATGAAGAAATAAAACCACTGTGATGTACCCTCGAGTTCGTTTGTACCTTTGAGCGTCGACCTTTGGTTTAGTCGCATCACATTTACACCGTTCCGGTAGCCTGAATCAACCATTTCCATCGGTACAGTAAATTTTTTATTTTATAAGTAAACAATGAGCTGATAACTCAAGTTAATATAATGTGGTAAATCTAATACCTTTGCAATGATCTACTTTTTTATCACATTCAGCGGTTTAGAAGATAACTGTGATAAGATAGGTTGGTAATTTGGAGCAATATTACGCTATATTGCCCTTTTGGTCCGATAATTCCATTAGCCGATTTAATCGTTAGAATCTTTTAATAAATAGGTAAATGTTTTCAATTTTTCTATGATTTTTTAGCATAAGTTACATCGTTCCATTGAATCGATCGATCGATAACGTACATCAAAACAACCAACGAGGGACGGCAAACATATCTAAGGGAAAACTAATAAGTTAGCAATGAACCAACCCTTATCTGGCAAAGATAACAAAGGCGACCAACTCTACACAACAAAATCGATGACGGCACACGAAGAAACCGTCATCAAGTTGTGTCGCAAAAGCGGAAGCGACTTGATAATGACACAGGATGAAATGGCTACATGAATGTTAAGGCAGCACACCAAAAGGTGTCAAGGATAATTGAAATGGGTTGAGATTTTTCAGTCTGCACGTCTCACGAGTTGAGAGTTTAAAAGATTCATGATCGACGCCGCCTGCATATTGGGTTTTGTTCAGGTTAATTTACATTGTTTACATCAGCTTCTGAGAAATCTGTCAAGAATGATGCTCAGGATTGCTTTTCAACCATCTAAAGCCCTTTCCCTACAAATTCCGTCGAACGAAGAAAATGTTAATCCTCAAACTAAAAAGATCCAGGTAAAAAACGGTTCCTTCTACTTTGGTGTCTTCTTAATGGAAGTGCAGTAGAAAGAAACAGACGCCGAATGTTCTCACGGGTTCCTAAACAAATTCTCGGAAGTCAAAATATGTATGCATGTTAAGCTTTAGAATTCCGTACACCTATTATCTACTGCTTTGACCTTTTCTACAGAAAGATAATAGAAAAGCCGAAGCAAATTGGTTACAAAATGATAATCTCAGCTGACCCACACGCTGAAGACATCACTGCTCAGGAATGCCGAAAAAGAGCAAACATGGTTTTAAAAAAAACAGAACGCGTCCTAATACTGCCCCAGGAAAGCATAAGAGTTCCCAGCTTGCAGCAACACGTTTCAAGATTACAGAATGTCTTTCCTTCGGTCACTCTGTCCCACCGCTCAGCTTGGGCAACATACCACCTTCTGCCCACTGGTGTGTGCTGTGTGAATGCCTGCCACTTTGGCTGAAACCGCTCAACATTCAACCCACGGAGGGCAAACCCTGAATCATTATTCCCTCTTCCGGAGTGTACTGGATGCAGTTGTGGTGCGCTCGCCGGGGACGTGTTTAAGGGAAGGCGGTATGCAGCGTTTACTTACCCGCACGAAAATGAGCACTTTGGTATCGCCGATTCTGTACTTGCCCTCCGAGACGCGCACCATCGGGAACTGTGACGGGCAGGTGCACTTTTCCACCAGATCACGAACCTGTGGGAAGAGAGATAGATGGGGTGGAGAGAGAAAGAGAGAATAGAAAAGCACAGTGTACACACCATGCATAAATTAATGAGCATTTGTTTGGGCGTCAATTGATTACGCGTGCCGTGGGCGGGTGTGGTAGCATAATGGTGAAGGTGAACACAAGCGATACTGTCATGGTACATGATAAAAGAGAATCCGAGGGTTTAAGCCTGCCAATCGTCTCGGCGATGTCTACAGCATGATCTATAACATCTATAACTAAAGTGTACGGATTATTGAGCAGGCTCGTTGGTTAGGACCTTATTATGACACAAGAGGCATGGCCAACTCGAGGGGAATTGTGTTTACTCAACTTGGTCGTCAAAACTAGCCGCTGCGGAGCAATTGTGCAAACTTCCAACCACATTGAAGTCCACGTCGTTCTTAACCATCATCCCTCGTCAAGCTGTACCGATCGCTCTGGTACGGCTAGGCTAGGTGGCAACCGGACCATAGGACCAGTTCAAATAATAGCCATACAGTAACCAAAGATCACTGGTCCAAGTTCGCCCACACGATCGAACCCGGGTTTGGTATCGGTCCCCGCCGCCGGACACTAGTCCGTTGCGCCATTCTGCCCTCTCTCTTGCTCTATTGCGATCGATCGATGCCGCGCGATGTCTAAAACACCGCCCCGAGAAGTACGCCAAAGATCACAGTTTACGATCGCGGTATAGTGTGTGTGCACAGCACACGGTGGCGTGTGTGGTGGGTACCGCTTTCCGCTCCGGCTGGACATCAGAACAAGATTGTCGTCGAGGCGCGGGAGGACGAAGAAAGTGGCTTGGATGTGGGTCGGCTGTGTGTCCACTTTTGTACGTGATCGAGGCGGCCGCGGACGAAAGGTTTGTAATAATAATAATAATAATAGTAATAATAATAATGCTAATGCCAATAATAATGGTCATCATCATCATCATCATCATAAGGGCAGTAGAGCCGCCGTACTGCGTGGCCTAAGCCGTAAAGCTGTTTGAAGAGAGTGTGGACAGACAACATATACACACACATACGCACACACAGAACCCTCGCAACAAGAATGTCGTAAGCGCGTGTGGCTCTTACGGCAAATCCTCCGCGCTCGCCAAACCGTACGAACCTGTTCCGATAGAGAAATATGACCTAACCCCACATCCAACTACGCTCCTTGCGGCCCATTCCGCACGAAACTTGGCGAAGAAGTAGCCACCGTCCTCTGCCACTGTCTTGCTGTCTTGCTAGGTTGTCACACACACACACACCCCATGCCCTATCTCCCGGACGAGGGGGGCTCGCGCATGTTCTGTTGTTCTGGCTCCAGCCTATAAAGAACCCATTTGCATACTCATACGCAATGGACCGACTGCTAGGGGGGACCCAGAAGGGAGGGACGAGTAGCCAGGATAATGGTGGCGGTGGTGGTGGTGGTGGTGGCGATGGTGGTGCTGGTGGTGGTTGGCGGGTGGATTATTAGCGAAAAACTATCTAGCGAACCACTTCCTACTCGTTTGCGGGTTTCACGCGTTTGCTTTTACCGTTTGGCACGAGCGACGGCGAGCCTTCCGAGCCGGCCGGACCGATGGGCCGGATGATGTTGGGCGTCGGTGGTGCTGGGTGGAATGCCGCGGCCCGGTGACAATTTGCTGAACCCCGGGAGGGGCGACGCGTTAGAGGTTGGCGGTAGCAGAGTAAATGGGACGTATAAAAAGGGCGGCATATAAGATTTGGTGTTTTGTTGTTGTTGTTGCTGTTGTTGGTGTTAAACAACAATCCGATCCGAAACTCTTAGCATAGGGATGTGTGTGCGTGTGTGTGTATGTAAGTGAGCTAGATGAGATAAATGAGCGCGCCTGCCAAAAGCAGCAAACCGGATGGTCTCGGCTGCCGGACGTCATTGGCATAAGCATAAAAATGATAAATCTAACCATATTTTGGCAGACAGTTTAGGACAACGACCGGCAGTTCTCACATCGTCGCCAAATTATTTATTATCTTCCCCATCGGGTGTACGAGTGAGGCTAGTGAGATAATTTGTAGGCAAAGATTATATGTTTAAAAAAAACGCACGTTTGTAGTGTGTAGTAAACAAACGCTAAACAAACCAGGTCCACAATCTTCATGCACGAGTGAGCCGTGCTGTTTGTTTCACTGGAAGTGAAGATGTTGCGTGATATTTCGTAGTGTTTATTTTGACATGCGCTCGAAAATTTAAAAAGTACTCAGCGAGAAAACATAAATATTGCTGCTTGCCGAGCCCGGATCACACGAAACATTAAATTTCAACAACAACAAAAAATCCGTTTTGTTTGGCGGCAAAACATTACACCTCGATCGTGCCTCGAGAGTGAGAGATCGATACGGGTGGCCTCCCCTCACGGTTAAAGCAAGATTTGCTCAAACTGATTCAAACGTCTTAGTACACCTTTTGCTTGTCTGCGAGTGGTCGTGCGCGCTAAAACTCTCAGCTTCAGGTACCTCGAAGGTACTTCAAAGCAGGAAGACACAACGCACCTTTCCTGGGTGAGTAGGGGGCAGAAGAGGACCACCACAAGTAGCCCGGACACACTTTTCGGCTGTTGCTGTCAATTGTCAAGCAGCGTGTCAAATAACAAAAAAACCGGGCATCGTCATCTACGCGTTGTTGTTTCTTTACTTTGTGCTTAAGGGGAGTGATTTCACCACCCAGCTCACGCCAGCTACACACCACCAATCGGCAAGGTCGCTGCAAACGGCGGGACCCAACGAACGATGCGCGTTGCATCATCGGTTTGATGGAGCCGAACAAACCAGTCCTGCGACCGAATCGGTCCCTATCCCTTACCGGTGGCACTGCCGATCGGCAAAACATAATGGTGGATCGGTGTTTGTCAACAATCAGTGACCTCCTGGCCGCCCCCTGCGGGTGAATGCTAATTGTCGAATTAATTGTGTCCACAGCACGGTGGCATTTTGCAGACAGTTTGTCACCCGGCACCTGCATTGTTGCGCAGGAAGGTTACTAAACAACAGCCCATAGGTCTTTTACGGCAGGTCGATGGTAGTGATGTCACTTGCTACATCTCACCTTTGCCTAAAAGCGATCCTTACAAACGAGTGAAGCGTCGAGGACTTGCGCGTGTTTGCTTATTACACTTATTGATCTCATCGTAAATACGTCCCTGTGATGTCATCGTAAACATCTTGGCCGCGTTCAAGATGCCTCTCCTCTGATAGGAGAAAGGCCACGCAGGCCAAAAGAACGGCCCATTCATAATCCGCACCGAAAGTCACACGCGTGCATCGAGGGCAGGTTGGATACGGTTGCAGTTAAGCGTGCGTAACGTCGTGCCTTCTGTCAACCGTAACCGACCCGAACTGCTCCCCCGGAATGTCGAAGGACAATGTGACACACACACGTTTTTCTTCCCCTTGGCCGAAAGGTGAGATAAATTGGATTGACCCTGGGGCAGGGTTTGGTGGCCGCTAGGGTTTGGAGCTAAATGCCTGGCAAAGCGGATAAAGACGTTTCACTTCTTTAAGCTTCCCCCCAACACGGTCGTACGACGTAGCCCTAATCTGGTGGACGTGGCAGCGGTACTAGCTCCCCCGGAGCCGGGTGTAGGGCAGCTTATCCTCATTAACAGCGATGTCGGTCACTTGCTTCAATTTGTTTACCTCACAAAAAGGCAGTTCGGGAGTTCTTTTGCGCTTACGTTTCGCTTCTAACTTACATTGCCGATCTAGATATGGCTAGGAATAGGGGGGGAGGGTGGAAAAATGTACAACCTTTTCATTTGCCACAGATGCACGCCAACCCCGATTCCCATGGTCTTACTTGCTGCTGCTTTGCCTTACTTACCATTTCGTCCAGGCTCTTCAGATCGTTCGTGACGATCTGGGGCTGTGGGCCGTACATCAGCATCGGCGACTCCGACTCGTGGTCCTCCTCCTCGCTGTCACTGTCGTACAGCTCCGTTTCCGTCCCGGTAGAGACGCCATTACCGGTACCATCGCCGTCGCCGCCCTCGGTCTGCGTGCCGCAACCGACGCCCGCGTTGGCCCGATTGTCGGCCGCTATTTCCCGATCGATCTGCCGTTCCATCTGAACCAGCATGGGCGCAAGCATACCTGATAAACAAAGGGGGGAGGGAAAACCCGTTTTTCATTTCAGTCCAACCATTTCATTTGCCTAGAACATATGATTTTCCACACCCTGACCTACGGTAATACCGATGACATCATCGGGCATTATTAGGCAGAGCTTCCTTTTTTCTAATGTCGAAAATATTGATTTTAAACGTCCTCGGTGGCGGTTTGCCAGACTGTGCGGGGAAAGTCTGAGTCATCGCTGCGGCCGGCATTATTGACCCAGACGATGTGGCGCATACCGAGCCACAGCATACCAAGGAATAATGGAAAACCGCACAATGAAGCAGTCGAGAAAAAGCACTTACCGAACTTGGCACCGCGACGCGCAACTTCCAGCAGGCACAGGATGACGTGTTTTTCGTTCTTGCGCATTATCAAATCGTCCGTTTCGAACAGCAGACACTCGAGAATCTGGAGGCTTTTTCTGTGTGGGTTGGAGTGGGGTGAAAAAAAACGGAAATAGAAAATCGAAATATGCATGCACTCTCTGGTGCGGTGGAAAACAAAACACAAAAAAAAACGCCCAACTGCCGCAATGCTTTTCACACGCAATAGACTCCACACTGCAGACAGGAAGGCAACGTAGGAAGCAATACACTCCGCACACACATCAACCGCGTCCGTTTGCTATTTTTAGAGCCAGCAGTGCCGCCGGGTTTTCTGGGTCAGCGACAGGATAGTGTCCGCAGAGTTGCATACTCTGTACCCTCGTCCTGCTGTTTGGCGCCCTGGTTCCCCAGGGACACCCCGAAGAGCTTACCTGCACCAGGTGATGAAGTTGGAGACGTTGTCCCGGGCAAAAAAGGTGCCACTCTTGGCCGCGGCCAGAAAGTGCACGTTGCCCATGCTCAGGATTGGTCCGGCCAGCCCGGATGTGATCGATTTCGTCATGGATTTGTTCCGTGCCATGCGCCGGGCGACGTACTGTTCGGCGGCCACTCGCACGTTGTTGGCATGCTGTTGTGCGGGAGGATTGCGAGAGAAGAATGGGAAAGAATATTAATCACCTGCGGGGCACATTGGGGTGCTTTGGGATGGGGGTTGATCACGGCTGAGCTGGTCAGTGAGTTGGGTACCGGTATGGTATCTGGACATATTTTTTTTCTTTCTACAGATCAATTAAAACCCACAGCCACACTCGCAACCGGGACCGGGTTGAATTCCGTGCTGGCTGCTTTTATTTGGCAAATCACAGCCAACAAAGAAGCTAAGGGTGTAAAGGGGGAGAAGGGTTGCTGGTGGGAGTTTGTAATCGGTTCGATCGACAAACTCGAACTCGCATGGAATTCTTAACGACCTCGTGGAGAAATGTGACGTCCGTTGACGCAACGTGCTTTTTCGATTACGTTCCCCTCTCCCTTTCGACTGTGCGCGCTGGTAGGCAACGTGGTGAGTAATGGATGTTGTAAAATTTGAGGATGGGTGATTTTGCAAAATTTAAAAACCATCCCCGCAGCACATTGTGCATAAGTGTACGCGACAGTTTTAGACGCTACACCATCCGCGAGCATCACCAGCAAAGATATCGTGTGTTTAAAACCAAACGTAAAAGTAAATATTTGCATACTTTTTCGCACAAACTTTCCGATGAGTAATCTGGACTTAACGTTTTGCCATACTGCTTATGCGCTATGAGCAAGATAAAAATAAGCATTGCCACTCATCGAACAACCGACATGAGCATGGTGATGATCAACTGGGATTTTTTTTCGTTTCAAATTCCATGAAATGCGTGAAAATCTCTCACACACGAGATTAGAACCTGCCCATAGTGGCGACGCCACTAATAAAGCAATCACATCGAACCCACCTCCCCTCCCTGCTCCGAAGGAGCGAAGGAGGTGACAAACTTCATAAATATGGACACGAGAACAAACCCTTGGTTGCGGATCGATCGAAAAAGGACCGATCTGCGATCGACACTCGAACGCTTTTGACATGGCGTGCCCAAAGTGTCCGCCATCGTCGCGGAGAACCCATTAAAGGCGGTCGCGTTCCACGTGTGATCCGTTCCAAAAACAAGCGCCCGATGCTCGATTCGTTCGATTTCTCACACGGTGGCGGAAAGTAGATCAATATATTTTCGGTTTAATTTATGCGGATCGCTTATATTTAGGAACCTGTTCTCTCTCTCTCTAATCGGATCGGAAAGCAAACGCCATCCATATTTGAGTCGTTCTAAGGGGGACACATTAGTAAACTGCAACCAAGGGCTGCACTATACGGCAAGTATGTATGTGTGTGTGCCGATAAGATATCACCCAGACCCTTTTTTTACGCCCACCACAAAAAGTGGTCGTTTGCACAGTGTGTTTGTGAATGCGAATTTTCCATTTTCGTCTACGATTGCCACGACCCACCGTGCACTAAAAGGAGGGGTGGGGCGAGGTGGATGTGCCCTTTATGGCGATGGGCAAACCCTGTCCCCACAGGGAGGCCGCGACAGGCGGGAAACAACAGAAATTAGATGTGCGACGGGTGGCTTAGGTTTTGGGGTTTATTACAGCTGCATTTTTCAACGCCCCGTGCGGTGTGAGGAGAAAAAGCAGCCAGGCTACAATGGCGTGTCGCATGCAGTTGCCAGAAAAGGTGAAACGGTGTTGGCGTTGGAAAAGAGGGAAAGATGGAACCGGAATGGTTGCCGCATTTTCTGTAACTACCTTACCCCCCGCGGGGCTGTAGTTGCTAGAGCGGTTCTTAGCCACTAAAAGCGTACGCGAAAGGCGACTTCATTATCGCAATTATATGCTCGCTGCAACCCGACGACACTAAGCTGGCCCCTGGTACTGCCACGGTTCACGACAGCGGATGGATGGATGGATGGTTGGTTGGTTTGTGCCTTCCCAAACAAGGAAGCGAACGAGTGTGTTCCACCACGTACTCCGCCGCACGGCGCATAGGATTGCGCTGTACCATCGGAATTACGACCATGGTGACCTTGGCTTCGTTGCCTCCCGCACCGTGTGTGCACCATGTGGCGCCTGCACTCTCAGCCAGGCATGTCAAACAATCGATGAGTGAATCGTAGCATCGGGAACACGCTGCCACAAGCTGTACCAGGGATGGTAATGCCAAACATCCTCTCTTGGGTTGCATTTAATGAGACATTAAATAATTAATGTTGATAGTTGTAATATAACGCTTCTCCTTGAAAATAAACGTTTTTACAGTCTATGTCCCAATTATTAAACATACAGTGGAGCGCCGTTCATCCGGTACCTTTTATCCGGCTGTCCGTTTATCCGTACAGTTGATAAATGACAGTTTAATAAAAATGATACATGGCGTTCTAAGGAGAATATTTAAAAAACAAACGGTTATCAGAGCACATTGTCACAACAAAAAACAGACGGTCCCCGAAATACACGGTTACTGCGGACCGCATATAATTTCCGGGTAAGTCGAATCTCGTGATTTCTAGCCAAAATATCACAAATTTTCGTATAATTTAACATTTAATTCGTATATAATAACAGTTTTAAATCTTTTGAAATGTTTTTCAACATTTAATCAAAACGGAAATTATTTGGAATTTGACAATTGATGTGTCAAATCAATACAATTTGCTCAAAGAACTGTCAAATTTAAAAGAAAAATCGTGTATCTCCGAATTCGCGTATAAGAGGTACCACTGTGTATCTCCTGAACTACCTGTATAATTCATGTAAATTTCAAATATTTCTATTGGAAAACATTATTTTAATAAAAAATGGGTAATTGTCATTATTCTAAGAGTCTGTCCGATTCACAACAAAAAAGATTCGATCCACTCTTTGCTTCCATCGCTTTGACACCCCTTGCGCTGTGGTCAGAATCGCGCATCAGAATCGTGACGCATCATGACAGCCCCATCAGCCGCGCGCAACCCTAGCAAACCCACCCCGCAAACACCCCCCCCCCCCCCCCCTTAAAAACTGGTGAGGAAATTGATTTTTTGCTTTCTATTTCACGTGAAGCGTGCAGTGGCAGCGGGCCGACCTGCCACCACTTAGAGGCTTCATTTGCGAACCAAATTGATAGGAAACTAACAAGCGAAGGCGCATAAAAATAGCCAACGCAAATGGCCGCAAAAAAACGCGGGCACTAGAAAAGAACGAGCTTAAACCAACCTATTACGCCATCACGACGACGACGACGGGATAGTACGTGAGCTTTTCGATCGTGTGGCGATCATTGCGTCTTCAACCACAGGGGGACAGGGGGGGTTTAGAATCCACTAAGTACAGCGACACGTTTGTCCACCGGTTTGTATGGCTACGTATGTTTGTCTGTGTGTGTGTGTGTGCTTCACCTCATATAACGAAGAACAAAACGTCAATTGTCGTTCCAGCGCTTGGACATCTACGCGTGTGCGCCCAACAGACTCGGCCGGCACCTCATTCCCGGCCGCACAGTTCCCACGCTTCCACTGAAACCTGTCAAAGAGCTCGCGATGCTCGTGTGACGCTGTGGCGGCGGGCAGCTCCATCGACATGGATTGGACTTTTGACAATGGTTGGACACGCGGCACACGGAGAGACAAACCGTTGCGGTTGCACCATTGCGCGTGTCGCTGGACCGGTGCCGGCACTCGGTGGAAGGGGAGTAAAACGAGAGGTCAAACACTAGCGTCGCGTCCAACCCGCTCCTATCGCCTACTTTGCCGCTCCGGCGACCCGGTTTATGGAGATGAGATGAGATGAGACACAAAGGCGGCCATAATCACACGGTGCCGGTGCCGATGTCAAGATCACTGGCGACCTCCTCTGTGCGGTCGCTATTAGCACAGCTAGCGAAGCGAGCTTGGTCAAAGGTTTGGCCATTTCGGGCGATCTCTGATCGTAGTACGGCGTTGTTTAGATGCGCGATGGGTGTGGAGTTTGATGCGGATCCTTCAATAATATGGAGAAGCTATTGTTTTTGCTGCTCTGTCTCTTATGTTTAATCTTCTTAAGCAGTGTCAACATACACACACATACAGATTGGACACATGGGTAAAGATGGTGAAGGTGGCGAGAAGGAAAGACGTTAGAATGCAAAGCTTACAACAGAACCGTTTTAGCGCAAAACTACTTTGCAAGATCGAAGATCAAAGAGTGGCGAAAACACGGTCACAAAAATACAGCTTTTAATGAGAAGCGAACGCCAAAACGGCGACATTGGATTCGTTTAAAAGGAATAAAAGCGGACGTTAAACAAGTCATATCGTCGAATTGGAACGTTATGGAAATGCTTGGAGTTTATCAACGATTTAAAGCTTTAAATAAAATCGTAAACCCAACTGCTGCCGATCCAGACGATCGTTTCATCCGGTCGCTTAAGCTTGTTTCTGAAATGCTCGTGAAATTTTCCTCGCAGAACGGCCTCTTAAAGAGAGGTGCTAAGTGATCAAGAAGAAGATCAATACTTATTTACCTCATACCTCTAATCGGATCTTGCCTGTGGATGGGTATGGGATTTAGTAGATATAAATTTTAACGATCTTCCAAACATTAACGACGATCGTGCGTAAACGATCGTGTCATCTTCGAAATGTTCTGCGACTGGATTCAAAGCAAAGTCAGCGCGTAGTCGTAAAATTGACCCCCTTGGGGTCAATAACTTTTAAAAACCTCCTAAGCAGCATGGAAGTTTCAATAAATAGTTTCAAACATTAGACATAACCCAACTCAATGTCACTCCAACGCGTCGTTGACAAAGCAAGACAAAGATTGTCACTGTCCGATAGCGTAAATGGATCAATGTTAACTCACTGCTCGCTTACAAAGTTGACTATGTGCAAGGTTGAACACTTGCTCTACCTATATTACCTGTCAAACTGCACGACATCTTAAAAGCACACACTCAATCTCGAAAGATCATCTTCGGCCAGTCTAGCAGAAACATTGTCCCATTGTTAGTTGTGCCGTTGTCCTTGAGTGGAGCAAAAGCTTTTAAAAACATTCCAGCTGGAACAAACACGGCCAAAAAATGCCAAAACCGCACATTAGGTACACACGAGCGTGTGTCCTCGTGGATTTCGTGGCAGCAGAGATATATCTAATGAATGAAATCGTTCCAAATCGGGGGCATTAAAATTCCTTCAATTTAATTGTACTGACACTAAACGTCCAATCCACCCAGAGCAGCCCCATGCCCCAACAATCCGACTGGCATGCCCGCGTGTGCGTTGTTTTGTCGTGCCCAAAAGTTCAAGGAACCCGCGTGTGCATGTTCGAAGCAATCACCAATAACCTCGCGAGTGGGTGAGCAGCAGCAACACAATCTGGGGGTAACGTCGCTGCCGAACCTGCGCGCGGCCTCGGTGACCAAAAATGGCGCGCGCGGGCTTGTGATTGATAAATGGACCACACCGAAGGTGCGCTGACAAGGAAGCGCAGACTCGACGTGGTTGGGAAAAGAAATAAACTTAAAAACTTTTAAAAATTAAGAAATGATAACAAATTCTATTAAGAGTTACTCACAGAACAGTGGAAATTCAATATGCAGTTCGAAAGCACGCAATATTCGTAAAATTTTAATTTCTATCCAAATTCGAGGGCGTCGGCCAAACCGATGTTAAATTTTGTTAGAACACCATTTTTCATTCATGTTAAACATAAACGCAATTTCGATCCAAAAAGAGTTGAGGCAAACTCTAACGACGCACGGCGGGAACAGAACGTACAGTTAAAAATAAATCACACTTCCCCCTAAATTCTGTTCCACCAAATAGATTGCATGCCTCACGCTAATCCTTCCGAATCTTACAGCCCGCACAGACGCGGGATGGGGCCGGGGACAGGTATGGCCCGCTTCACTGCAGCGAAACGTCAGTAGACTGTGCCCCAGCAACAGTGCCGCCACCGTAGCTGCATTCCATCCTTGCCGCTTGCCGCCCCGGTTGATAAGCGATTATTCAAGCCATTTCCCGCGCCGGCCCATCTCACCCACTCGAGAGGCGCATTCACGAGCTCATAAAGCGTTCAATTGCAGCCAATTCAAAAAACCCCCCTTCTAAAAAGGCAACCATCGACCGACAACCCAATTTATTCCGCCCTTTCGCAGGAACTAGTTATGTGCGTGTGTGTGTGTCCCGTTTAGTTTTGACGTTGAGCCGCTGAGAAAGACGGCCGACGGTGTATAGTGGCACCCGCATAGCATAACTGGCAAGGTAGTGGAGGCGAAGGGGGCGAGTTTGAAGTGTGAAGGAACTTTCAGTGTATGTGTGTCTGTGTGGTCTATGGTGCATATGAAAAGTGAAACCTCCCAAGCGCTAGAACCCTTGTGTGCAGCATACGCCCAGCAACCGTTTTTTGTGTTGAGCTGGTTGTTGGATTTCTTTTTTTCTTTTTTCTCTGTGATGGAGCAAGTTGGCCTTTCAGCTGCACCCTCCTGGCCCGATAATGCTGGTGGCATGAGTTTGTGTGTGTGTGTGTGTCGTATGCTATGTTGTGCCAGTTGTTCTAAATAAATTCTCATTCCCCATTTGTAGTCATCGTCGTCGTCGTCGTCGTTCTTTCACGCCGGAGGTAATCCTTCCGTCCATGGGCACGCGGGCATCGAGAAGGGAGGAGGAGCACGTGGGTCCCGGACGTAGGTTTAAAAACAAAATGAAACAACTTGCCATTAAATCCGGCGGCACCGTGCGAGAGCATCAGAATGCAATGCTGCGCTACTGCCCGTATCAAACACGCCCGTGGTAAGAACATTACGGCGGCAAGGGAGACGACGTGTCAGATGATTGTGAGGACGGCCCGCGCTGGTGCCACAAATTCGAGGGACTATTTTTAGGGGAGTTCCCATCATTACTCCCTACCGGTCGGTGAAATGCGTTCCCTAGCATCACCACCATCAACGCCCCATTCTTTCATGCTGGCCGCATTTGATCGTTGCAACTAGCCTCTGCTGCTGCTGCTGCTGCTGCTGCTGCGGCGATCACATCAAACCAGGGACGTGAGCGGTACACACTTCCGCATCCTCTCAACTCGGTGGAGCAGCGCGCGGGTGACGATTAGGGGAATGCACCACGCACCGGTGTGTGTGAGAGTTTCTTTTTTTTTTTGTGTGCAATAATGGGTTTCTATTTTGCGCCACGATCGTTCAACCGCGAGCAACGAACACTTTCGCAGCGCTTGTCCTGCCCTTTGCACTTTGAAGGCGTAGGCACGCCACGCTCACGGCACTACCCGGTGGTTCTAGTTCTGGCCCGCCAGCGTGACGACGTATTTAGAGCAATGCACGCATCACGTCCCTCCTATCACATGTCGTTTCTACACGTTCCTTCTCTGCTAGACGACCACCCCGTGCGCTACACCACTTCCTATTTTCATGTTGTGTGTTTGATGTTCGTTTTCTGTTTTTGTTGTTGTTAGTTTAACAAGAGTCATTCATTTTTTTCCTCCTCGTTTTGGCTCGAGGAAGCAGTGGCACGAATCTCTACCCGCGTACACGTATCACGTAGGATCTCGCAAACAACCGCAACAAAAACAGAACCGAGATTCCCGCCAAATAAGGAGCACACCGCGTGCGTGAGGAACGTCGGCCCAATCAACGGCGACCGGCGATAGAGCCCCACCGGTGTGATTCAACAGGTCGTCGTTGTCGTCGCCTATCGGCAGCGCGCGGTGGTTGTTTCGTCGCCGAGGCGCAGTTGCCGTGTGTAGCAGCAGGTCGTCATCATTTGCAGATCATGGTCGCGGATGGGTCCCGGCTGTGTGTTTGCAGCACAGCGCGAGCGGCAGGTTCGAGTGGCAATTTCCTTATCCAGCATCGGGCAGGTATGCTTGCGGTGTGGCGGCATGGCTCTCCTCCGGGTGACCTTCTGTGTGTACACCAACAAGGCGACAAGGTCTCGAGGAGTGATATGCGGCGCCAGATCGCACACACCGGCGGCGCTGGGAGAAGACTCTTCCGCACCCGGACAGCGCAAAGATCAACGTACCGGCGCGCCTCAGGGAAACACAAAAGGGGGAAGAAAACCTTGACAGGCGATTCTAATAAGGCCGCAGGGAAAAGAAAGGCAACCCAGCGGTCGCTGGCACGAAGTATTGTTTGGCCGTTGCCGAAGAAACTGTCCATTGATAGGACGACGATACGTTGCACCAACAATATCCGATAAGTTTACGCGTGGGACTTGTTAGACTTTGTGGAACCACCGGTCGAAAATGTTGAGTTTGTGTTCAAAAGAATACATTAAATTGCAACCCCTTGGCGAGATCAAGCTATCGGCAACTATCGAAAATGATATCCCACAATCTGTTCCCTAATAGAAACGGTCCCTAAACGGAAAGTTGAAACCAAATGTCAATTTGTAGTATTTAAAGTCAACCCCAACCAGCAGAATATGGTAAAAACCAGTTTCTACCCAGAATTTAGCAGACAAAATGCGAGGGCATACACGTACATTCCCGCGCCCCCAGTAAGTCAGCCGCCTCCCGGATCTCATGGTGTCTCGCCCCTCGAGGCCCGGTGGACAGAAAATTGGAACAATACTTACTACAAATCGCTCGGGTGCGCGTGTGGGCGCTGATTTACGGAATGCGACGGAATGCCAACGTTTGTGCGTCTGCTGGGCCTTGGACGGAGACCAGACAGACCCAACTCGGGACGATATTTGTTTTTGTTTTCGTTTTTTCGAGCTCCGCTCGAGTCATCTTCACGAGTTAATTGGTGTTAATGAGTACGGCGCAGCAACAGCAGCAAATGCAACGTTTTAATTAAAACAATCAGAACTCCAAACCATTCAACGCCGTTCCGGAAGATTCCGCATGCCAACCGGTTACTAATGGAGACGACAATTTTCGGAACGGATTGTACGGGTGACAAATTCCAAACGGTTATCCCCTCGCCTGAGGCCGAGTGAGCTGGAGAGTGTACAAATGCATTGGATGGGGCCGAGATGCATTCCATAAATGAAACGACTCAAACACTCCATCCTCTCACCTCACTACCCCACTACCAGAGTCAAGGAGTCGTCAAGGCAAATGGTTTCCAACGAGCCGTGAAAGTATGCATATGAGGGTTAGGATTTCTTCTTCGCGGGGTGTGGACAATTAATTGATGCAAGGTTACTGATCACGTTAACACGCGTAGGGTGGTGATCAATTGTTTTATTTTGAAAGCTTCAAACAAGGGTTAGGTTTTGGAAAGTTTCCAATGGCGACACGCTTGTAAGGCAATTTTATTTGCTGTACATATCAATTCTACACAGTTTAAGATATACATTTGTAGATTACATCAATTACGTTTGGCGATGTAGAAACAATTATATTCTTAAAACGTGTTAAAAAAGAAAAACAAAAAACATATGCAATATATTCGAACCACTTGACATAAAGTGGCACAATAAATTCTACTACAACAAGATTCCAGGCAATAATAAAAAATTAACATAATTCTACGACAAATATTCTCAAGGGCAACGGCTAAAAATCAACTTAAATAGGTCACCGAAGCAACTTTACGCAAGGACAATGCATCAATCTGGTTTAACCTTAAATAGTGATGACTGCATTGATTATATACATAAATTACAAAATTTATAGCACTGCTCTTTAGCCGGCTTTGCAATTTTATAACTTTTGCTGGATTAGCAAAGAAGGACCGCACGGGTAGTGAATAAAAATAACAAACCACAGCCGGACAGTAGTAGCCGTAAATGCTTACACAATGGAAACTTCAATCTGTGCCACAAGCCCAAATCTGTGAGAAATATTACACGCGCACGCTAGCAGGCGTGTAAGAGATGCGTCGACCGTATTCCGCTACAAGCTACAAGTTGTTGCTACCATCGGCATTGGCAACATTTATGAATGAATCAACTCCGCGTAACCTAAACTTACCTTGCACAGTGCAACGCCCGTATCCAGTCGGTCCATAAAGTTTTCCACGTTGATGCGCAGGTCCGGATACATCGTGTTGAGCCATTCGGCCAAATCTTCGCGCATCGCGTACAGATACTCCTCGCTCGATTTGAACGGCCGGTACGGCCGGGATTCTAGCAGTACGGTGTTCATTTTTGCTGTTTGGGTGCTTCGGCTTCTTTCGCAAACTGTCGTTTAACGTCCTTTTCAGGGAACGTTTTCAACTTTCGTTGCAAGTTTAGTTGACTAGTTTATTGTCTATGGTGTGATATAATGGTCCACCAAAATGCTTGGTTGGAAACCTGGTACTCTCCTTAGGCGCTGACAGGCCTTTTCCGTTCGTTTATCGATTGGATTTTCATCGAGAGAAAATCTGGAATGAGAACAGTGAAATCGAAAGTTAATTAAACACGTTTAGAAACCATACGTTAATTGGATGAGGAGGCGCGCGTTTCAGAAGATGCTGTTTTTTCCGCTCATAGCTAATCAGATTGTTAATCACGCTCGAATTCTCAACGGAGAGGGAGAGCAAGAGTGATAAATTGGAAAATTCTCAAATTAACTCTGTTACCGATTGAACTTGATAATTAACAAAACAGACACGCTTCACAGTAACTCCCTCTCATTTAGCGTCTCCCGCCTAAGGCTTCAAAATCAAGTCCCAAAAAAGAGCAATGAAACATGAAAAGGAAAAGTGAAACGAATGTTAAGGCCACACTACTAAAATGAGCATAACAAAGCAACAGGAAAAGCCAAACCTAGAGCAAAAGTGAAAAGATAGTCAAGAACAAGTACCGAACTGCGGGGCCGGCGAAGGCGAAAGCGACACAAACGAAAGGAAGCCACCAAACCAAATCCAGACTAGGGAAGAACTCGGCCCAAACAGAAGACAGAAATAAAACGATGAATGACGGTAATGCGATAGCGCCGCCGGTAGGTTAATTGGAAGTACGATGTTTAACGTGACCGCATCGGGGACCGCTTTCTTCACCCCATCAGGCCTTTCTCTCTGTCTCTCTTTCGCCTTCTGCCGCCCTCTAGTCGTGCGATCGTGTGCATGCACGGTCTGATCCTCCCCTTACGTTACACAGCTGGGCGAAGGTGCCAAAGGATCTTTTCGATGTTTTGCCGGCGTGTCGAATTTCGTGCCGGGTTTCATGTTACGTGTGGTGCTCTGCCAGGTGAGATGAGAATGTAATGCACTGGCCGACTGGTTGGCAGACGGATGAAACGTACACGTCCAACAGATGCACTTGCGGGGTAACCGTCACGATGCGGGAGCGAGGTAACCGTGAGGGCAACAAATGATCCGCTAATAGAGGTATCGCGCCCACCTCATATTCCTTTTCCCCTTGCTTCCCTTGCTAACACAAAACCAGCCCGTGATTACCCTCTTAAGAGATGTTAAATCGACTGAGATAATAAGCGATTCCCTTTGGGGCACACGAAGGAAAATAAAGATACCAAAACAGAAACAAAAGCCAGAAATACGCGGGAAGGCTGAGCGTGACGAGTGGAGTGACATAAAACAACACGAAGTATCGGAGTTGTAATTTGTTGGGGGAAACTTTAAACCAATTTGTTTCGGCCTGCGGTAAACCCGGAATTCAAGTTCACACCGTTTACGCCGTAATCTTGCCCAAGTTGTGCTTTGCCGGGGTGGTGTCTTGCCGAACAGGTTCGTAAATATAATTATAAGCTCAGGGTAAAATCATTCAATTAGCTTAAACAAATTGCTGGATAAGCAAACGGAATGGCGTATTAACATTGATTTAGATATTTTAGGTTCAATTTTAATATTTGCCCACCTAGGGCCTTCAGTTTGATTGATTAATTCAAACAAATTATGAACAAAATTAAGAAAAATATGTAAGGATTGCATATTTCATCAGATTGAAACCAAAACGTTTGACAAATTGCTTAACCTCTTGAGTGCTACTTGCATAGCTAATGCGTCGTTTCAGGAATGGGGTTCTGCCTCCCAACCTCTCGTGTCGTGTCATATTCCTTTCAAAATAGCCATTTAACCTGTGGAATGGTCAAATATTTGGCAACATTTATCCCAAACACTTTTGAAGTCTCCCAAATATCGATGATTTATTGTATTGTTGTTGTTGTACCTCATCCGAATGTGTTCGCGGGTGAAAACGTTGCATAATTCCGACTCGCCAAATTGATTCATTCGCTTTGTTCGCGCATCTTGTCGCTTTTGTCTCGCTGGGCGATGTTTAACAAATCTGCCACCAAAAAATCACTCTATTCAAATGTATTCCGGGTGTAATCGGGCGTAGTAAAGCTGCTCTTTAAAATTCGGCAATTTCTCACCCACCGTCACCTCGCTTGACACAGTTCCCACATGGGGAATGAATATCTATTTGACGGTTTTCGTCCCGTGCCTTTACACAGTTTTACAACTTCACACTACTTTGAACACAGAGAGGCAATAAAAGAAAATAAAAATAACGCACAGCCCGCCAACAAAGCTTTCGCGCGACCGGCCCCTGCTTGTGGCGTGTTACGAAGTGAGACAAAAGTTGCGGAGCTGAAGTTTTGGCAAAGCGTTTGGAAACATGCGGAATGTTAAAGACTGGAAGGAGGTTTTTTTGGCAAGCGTACAAGATAAAGCATGCACATTACCATGCAATCCCATGATTGATGTCAAAGACCTTTGCTCCGCTCGGGAAGGAAGAGGAAAAAAATGGACAGCAAACAACAATGGTTCCACTTGAGATGCCAATAGTGGGCCCATTTTCGAGCCCTACTGTCTAACGACTACCGAGCCAGTCGTTCGTGTCACTGTTCCCGCAAACCACTGCCACACCACACGCTCACTCATTTCCCACGTTCGTCCCCTTTCGGTACCCACTGATTATTCTTATTGCAATCGAGAAATTTAAATGACGAAATAAGTAATAGCTTACGGCTTACGGTCCCCGACCGCCAGAGCACACGCGCACGCTCGCCCGCCTCCCAATCCTGCCGGCTTCAAAATCGCCAACCGAAGCCAAAAATGCCACACCGGTGACGTGTCCGGGGTTGCGTTTGAAAGGGGGAGTTTGCAAATTAATGAAAAAAACCCGCAGCGTACCCACACAGCGGCACAACACGGCGCCCCCCCCCCCCCTTTGCTCAAACATTACACCGAAAAGTGACCGCATTTCGGCACGGTGCGCGATCTGGCCGGGCCAGCAGCCAGTAGCATTCCGTTCGGCCGGACGGTAAGACCGACTCCATCAGGTTGGCGAAACCCGGCGTGCTTAATGAGAGTGAGACAGACGCTGTATAGAAATGAGGTCACTCAACCTTCCACCTTCGTGGCGGGATTCCGTGTGCGTACCGGCGCGCGCGTTATGTTTTGACGGCTCCCCCCTTAGCATTCCTCCCCCGCACACGTGGCTGCGCTAATCTGGCGGGCGCAACCGATAATACCGTCCTCCGCGCGTCATGCGTCGGTTTGGCCGTTAGTGATCGGTTTTCGCGGCCGCCGATGTCGTTGGAGTGGCCGCATAGCTGTCGTTCGGATCGCTTCACCAGGGTGGCTGTTGGGCGCGAAACGAGTTCGAAGTTCATTAAAAGAATAAACGCCACTGCACGAGGTTTGGTTGCAGTTTGTTGGTGTCTAGTGCGAGTGAAACCGCAAAACAAATTAAAATTGTCATTTCAAAATTGAATCATGTTTTGTTACGCTGAAACGAATCGCTTCAATTTGTGGAAATAACGGCTCCAATTAATTAAACATAATAGAAAACCAATTAATATAATGGTGCAACATAAGAGTCGAACCCGATTGAAATCACTCAACTTCAATCAAGCATAGTACAAATAGATTTGAAATGAGATAATAGTTGATAATTTGTCGAATAGAAACATTTGGCTGAGTAGTTGGTACATTGAAAGGCTAATATGAACGAAACAGAGAGATCCAGCGGGCAATGGGGCTATTGAAATGATTTAGGAGATTCGGACAAGAAGCGTAAATGCTATAAAAATAATAAAAATAAATAACAAATGAATGCATCCGGGAAATGGGCTGTTTTGCCAACCATAGCAGTAGGACTTCACAGTTGCATTTGCATGATAAGGGAGCAAAAGTAGAGGTCATGTAGCAAAGTTGTCCCATTGCAGCAATCGTACGTACCAGCGAGCAAATCGCATGGATGACTGCTTTACCGAGAACCGGTCACAGATTGCATCGTTTGATCGATCGAGCTGAGTGTCTAGTGACATGAATGTTACATAAAATCATGACGCATATTGCGCATAGTGCGCATAGCACATCTCGTGCTAGCAAGAAGACAAAAAAAAAACACTCTGCACGCGATAAGGGGCGTTGAAGAAAGGCCATAAAAATCGAAAGCATTCGAAACAAAGCGGCCATAAAAATGCAGATTAGCGTGCAGAGCGCCTATAGCTGAGTGGCTCTTAAACTACTGTTCTAAAAAGACAAAAGCATCATAAACCCATCTTCAATGCTGGGAGCAAACTCCTACCTCTTCTGTGAAGTAGGTTATTGTATGGAGCTTTACTTTTGACTTTCCATAAACTCAGCCCACTCGGGCCAAAAAAAAAAAAAAAGGGCGTACAGTTTTGCAAACCGCTCAAAACGAAAGCCCAATGAGGCAACTGTAGCCTGTACATTTGCCGCAATTTGTCGCTTCTTCACGCGAAACAACCCTCGGTGGGCTTACCACAAACTTTGGTAATTAAACACGGTTCGAAAGGGAACCGAAAGGCCCCCGATAGTGGCTGACCGCCGCCCAAGAGAGTATGGCACGAAACGCGCAACACCCCATTACCATCACACGACAGTGCATTCGGATGGGGAGCAAAGCGGCCAGCCCAAGGCAAGTAGCAAGTTATTCAACCGCGTCCGAGATAGTGCGTTGCTGCAGCTGTGCCGTGGCCATGCCGTGACTGCAGCCGCGTGAAGCAATGTGGGAAGATGGATGGGAAAACATGATGATGATTAGATTACGATCATTCGGTTGCGCCTGCTGGCTGGGACGCGTGAGGGTTGATGCTGTTTTCATTATGCTTCTAATTGCTAGATCGAAAGCCATTGCCTAACATGAGGCTAATTTGCCGAAGCGACAAATGAAGCTGTATCTTTCAAGATGATGCCGGTGATAAAAAATGGTAACAAAGTAGGGCCTGTTCGTTGGTGATGGTGGTTTTGTTTATTTTATTTTTTTAACGTGGCCCATAAGCTGTGGGAGGGTGTTTTTTTTGGGGGGAGCAAGGGTGCCGAAATTGCATCCACTAATGGCATGAACTTTTGTTATTTTTTATGTCTTGTGTTATGATCAATGTGAAGCACTTTTTAATAATCGTTTCCATTTGTCTTAAATTGATGGTAGACTTTAAACAAACACAAGATCCTTACAGAAAGTGGCTGAAACAAGTTACATTATTTCCTTTAATTATCATTAAATCATTTAAAATAATTCATAATTATTCATTAAACAACATTGATGTCAACAATCAATTATGCTACGGTTAATTGGAAAAAGTTCTTTCTTTTGCTGAACTGTTAACTTATATTAATATAAACTGAATGTTAATATAATGAGTAAAAATCGCTTTAAAATAATATATCTTCAAAAACTTTAATTCCTCACCATTTTTGTACCAACTTTTTTCAATTCAAATACAAGCAAGAGGTTATTGCAATTAAAAAAAATGTCCTTCGCCTTTAAAAGCATCGCATCCTTTTTCCAAGTTCGCTATTTTAAAAGAATATTGCGCATTGATTGCGCAACCGGAAAATAAACAATCCACAGAAACGAAGGAAAAACATGTCAACCATAATAAATTACACGGCGAACCAGTGAACCATGGTACATATTTATGTGTGTGTGTGTGACAAAGGTGGCAAACGGCACAGATTAAGAGCCGCAAAGGAAATGGATGAAATTAATTCGCATTTGCCATCGTTTGTTTTTAAGCAATTCTTTCACGGTCAGTGCCTGCGCGTTTCTTGGTCTGCGTGACTGCGCCCAATCGCTCGGCTATAGCGATTGCTTGGCTGGACTTTTGCAACACGGCAACACGGCGGATGCAACTTTATGCAATAGATAACTCGAAAAGTGCATGGGTACTGCGTAAGGCGCCATGGGACAATGTGCACACGTTTTCAAAGTTTGTAACCTTCAAAGCGGTTCAAGCCGATATTGTGGTGCGAGATTTTGGACTAGCGGTTAAGTGTTTATATCGTAACTGTGCTAAAAATTAAAAACAAACAAACGATTGTGGAACGGGGAGTTTTCAATTTGAAAGGATTACCACCGTACTCCATTGATAAAGTGGCATTGGAAAAAGGCCGTTTCAGTTATCAGAAAAAAAACGAATTCACGGTCTGTGCCAGTGTAATAGCAAAAACAAAAAAAAAACAATCTTCCAAACACAAAAAGGCTAAAATCAACACCAAAATCAACGAACCGGTATTTTATTGCCGGCAGGTCCTCGGGTTCGGAGCAATCAATGGTGGCAGCCAATGGTACCAGCCGCCAACGGTAGGCATCCCGCGACGCCCCATACGCGGAAGCTTGATTAAAAAATTCCATCATCAAGGTCAGAGCGCGCGCGCGCACGGCACAAAGCCACGGGCAAAGTAAACGTTGAATGAGTCAACGTGAAAATTGGCCGGCAGCGGCGGCGGCGGCGGCGGCTCACACATGAAAGCACTCCGTTCAGCGAATGAAAGAGAGAGTGAGTGTGCAGGTTGTGCGTGAAGTGGAGGAAAATGGAATCAAAAGCCGATAGTAGTACTGCAATCAAATCATCTTGGCGGCGGCATTGCTTTGACCGAATGGCATTGTTGTTTATTTGTTATGTTTTGCGTTTTTTCTGTCTCTCTTTCTCTCTCTCTCGCTTCCCTGTCTGCATTCGGCGATGCAGCATCCTCACTCGGTGCATCAATCAGTACGATGCAATAGACGATTAGCTCTCTCAACGAACCCTGTGTGTGTGTCTGTGGATCTTTTGCAGTTGAGCAAACATTTCCAGTTTTGTTACTATTTCTCGCATCTTATTGCGTTCTCGGCTTTTTATGAACCACACGGAACGGCACGATCATAAAAAAATATTTTCGACCGGGCGGGAACCGGAAGTTGCAACAGCATTTTGACGTAGCTTGCAGTACAGTGGGAAGAAACCCAGGATCAATGATGCCCGCATTTAAAACTGATGCAGTTTTTTTTACATTTACAATCAACAATGCAGTCTTCTTTGATGTAAACGAAAACATTTCATAAGCAAATATTTGGCTTCATGTTGCTAACCGAAATTGAAGTGGAACCAAACCGACAGCCCAGCCTTTGAGGTTCAGTGAACTTGATAAGTGGTTCAAGTGTCTTATTTTAAAACACGGAAATGTCTTCCACCTTAACGACGATTCACGATAAGATTAAGTGAAGAGTAATCGGTTTTAAGAGCCATATAGTCTCAAGACGTTCACCGCACGTGTAACAGAAATCTTCACTCAATTTTTCAGTTCAGATAAATTAAAAAGAAAAAAAAACGTGTAGCTCCTTCAGTTAAATTGTTACGCCTGTCTCGCTATGCTTAAAACCTCTCAATGGTATGTGATGGTCCACATAATAATTTACTGCGTTAACCGGCAGTATCCCACTGCCAAGAACTGATCCCACTCAATGTGATGCTTAACAAATTGTTTATATACACTTTAATGCCACACTACCAGGTTCGGCTGGCCATGTCACACTGGACGTTTCGTATCCGTTGCTTTTGAATTTCAATTCACACGTCACTCGTCGACCGTAATACAGCATTCCCCAGCATTCGAGTACAATCTCTGCCGCTCGCAATGCACCAGAATTGATGATAATTCCATATGCCTACCACGTCCCCTCACGCATTTGCTTTCTTCTGGGCGAACCGGCCGAAGCATATGCTAATGGTGTCCGTTAGCTTCTGTGATTTACCGTCGCGCCGGATCGATTCGTGCTTACGGAATTCTGACACGTCCACGACCGACCTAAAGTGGCCTAGTTTATCTTCCGTATGACCGTACTATCTGGCCACTATTCGACACAGTTCCAGGCCGCTGGTTCCGTGCCGCATAAACGGCAGCGTCCAGTCCAGTTGCTCGCTAGCGCCCAGTTGCACTTTTGCTAATCAATGAACGCACACAGGCAAAGCGCTGTGTGCACAGACGGAGCTTAGAGTGGACAACAAAGCTTAAAAAAATTATCATAAATCGCACATTACTCATGGGCCTCTCTTTCCTTTCGCTTCACGACAGCAAGCGCATTATGGTAGCCGTCCCCAGCCACACACACACACACACACACACACACGCATACAAACACCCTTTACCCCCGGGGGCTGGCCAACCCCATCGAGGGTGACACAATCAACACTCACTCACATTGAACGGGCTTGTAAATTACGCGCCGCCCGCGGAACTGGCACAGCACAACATCTCCACTATCAGTCCGAGTATCGAGACGCGGCCGCGACAAACTGCGGAAAAGGGCGAAGGGGGTTTGTTGGGCAGGAGTGTTTGATTTGTTTCGACATCTCTTCGGTTGGCCGTATGAGTCGTCGGTTGGCGAGTGAGTGAGTGAGTGAGTGAGTGAGTGGGGCGCGTATGATAACAGCACCGCCGCTGATTGCATCGCCGGCCATTTAAGTGGACGAAAACGGTGCGCGTTGCAGCGTTGCGACGTGACACAAACTCTGGGAGGGATGGGAGTGGAGGGGGGGGGGGGGGAGCGCTCACGAAGGGTTTCCACTACGGCGCCGCGAACACCCGCGAAATGTTCCAACCGCTTTGCGAGGGCTTTTCCACCATATCACCGTGGTACACCTTTCAAAGCGCTTTGGCCAAAGTTCACAATACTGGTTAGAAGGGTGGGTGGGTTTGTGCGCGGGATTTTCAATCCTCCCGGAGCCCGCAGAGTATTGATTTTATTTCTTCTTCCTGTCTAGACGGGGAAGAATGGCTTTTTGCTTCGTTCCGTTCGGTTCGGTGACCATTTAACTTTCCGAAAGGAAATGTGGACTCTCTCTCTCTCTCTATCTCTCTGCTGTGCTTTCCGAACGGACGCTACTGTTCGATGATCGATGAGCGTCGTTTCGAACGGTTACTACAACACCCTTGAACACTTACGGTCGCGTTTGCGTGTTGTTTTAGTATCTCGTGCCTTATCTTTCGCATTTGGTAGACCATTAGTGATGGTTAGCAATTTAGCGTTGACGAAATAATTGCAAAAAGCTATTTCGAATTAAAATTTTGCGTCCTGCAGCACACCGTAAGGTGCAGCAGCTCTTGGGACTGTGGTTGGGCACAGTCGAAGGGCATAAAAATGGCCCCAGACACGCGTCAGAATGAAATGAATTGGTCGTGAAATGTGGCAGGGTAGAGAAAATAAAACAGAGAAAGACGGACGAATAGTTTAGTCACGTTTGAGCCATGAAGACAAAATAACAGAATAAAATTAACAGGGCTTTATAGGCGTCCCATGCTAAGCTTTAAAGAAATGTTAGAAGTTATTCAAGCGAAACAGCTTCGAAACAGCAAATAATTCAAAAAGCGAAGGAGCATAACTTAAACGACGTTAGTCATGTTTAGCTTACGAAGTATTAAATATTTTAAAAATCTTCCCTTTAAAGTTTTATTACAAATTTACTGGCAGACGTTTAATTTCATTAAACAACATTTTTCTAATAACCTGTCCATTGCAGCCAACTTCACAACAGTAATAAGGGGGAAAATTAAATAAAGGCCAAACTAATAAACCATCACCACTGTAAGGCAATATTGATTCCGAATCTGTACCCTTCGGTGGCTTATCAAAATCTATCGCCTGCGTTACCTCATCCAACAGGCAAGGCGTGCAGGGAGAGCAACACAACGTACATTCAGCTGGGTAGTCTACACAACTGTGTAAAACTGGCCACTGTTATCAGGCCGTTCTGCAACTATATAGTCCCTTCCCATTTGCACCAATGGGACAATAAATATCGTTTCTAAGCGTTGTGAGTACGCGTGTGGTGGGTGTTGTCGCATCGAGCTAGCGATAGTTGCGTATCAGAGCACGCGTTCGCTGTGCGTAACGAGCAACAAGTCAAACAAAACAGTGCCTTTTTTTTCTTTCTTCTTTCCAACAACACAACGCAATCAATGTGGCTTGGCCAACGATGATAAGCCGCCGTTGGCCGTCGGAACCCCGGCCCGGGATCCTTCTCAGATCGGGAGGTTCTCCTTGGGCGAGAACAAAGAGAGCACCGCGAAAGGGAAAACATACGCCTGTGTGCCCCGTAAGCCCCGACAGTGTTCACCTTTCCCGCTGGTGAACGTTCGAACCGGAAACGGATGGAATGGTGTACGGGATTGAAAAACACCACCACAAAGTGTGGACTCCGCCGGAATGGAGGATAAGGCAAGCAACAACAAAAAAAGATGGGTTAGTTTAAAGAAATAACACAAGTAACAAACCAAGAAGTGACAAAACCAACAGAAGAAAGAACATGGGTTCAATATGCAGATTATGACATAAGCTGATGTGTGTGTGTGTGTGCGCATTGGTTGAATACATACCGAATGATTTCCGTTCTCTCGCTGGCGTGGAGCTGGTGGAACGTTGCCCTTTCTTGTTCTGCTGCTTCTTCGCTAGTTGATGGGTTTTGCTCTTCCTACGCTCGTCTCGCTGCAGACAGACAGAACTCTTTCCCTTTTTTTCTTCCCTCGGATTGCGTTTGGTAGATTGTTTTATTACTTTCTCTGCCGCTCACTACAGTGCGACTGCTGCTGCTGCTGCTTCCGGTTTCACTGCGACCGCTGTTGGCACGTTCTTCACACGTCCGTCTGTCGTCGTTCTAACGCCTTCCAGTGCTGGTTTGATCGTAAAGGATATCATGCTGGAAACTGCCGCACAGTTTCGCAGAGCGTTTTTTTTCGTCGTGCTCGTGCTGCCCTGCTGTTGGCAACGCGCTCTCAGTAGGCTTTACGTAGTCGGTATTTGCACTAGAGTTTGCACTTGGGTTTATTTTTTTTTTGTTTTTTTTTTTCGTTTTGTTGTTTCACTATTTCACCACCGGAGGGTATAAAACTGTCACTGAATGTAGTTGCATCGTCGGAAGATGTGGAAGATGAAATGAGCTGTTGACTCGCTGTTTTGTCAGTCAGCTACATTGGCAGGAGGAATTCTATTGTTTTATCTCATCACGCTGCAAGGATAAGGTGGAACAACAAAGCATTGAAGGAAAACTGTCACTGCAAAAGACGCATCGGATATGAAAGGGTAATGCTCACTGATATGACTAGAAATACGAATTTTGTAATCAGAAGCATTTTCCTGACAGACATTGAGGAATAGATTTTTTTTAATAGTCAGACACATTTGCAACACATGGTTCCCTTGGTGGGGTTCTGATGAAGACAGCACCAACAAGAGAAAATCAAAACGAAATTTCGAAGCAGGAAACGTGCTGCTCCCCGGAGACCAGCCGAAACCTAACAGCCCAAAAACGCATCAGTAACTTTAACAGAAAGATAGACACATTTAAAGGCGTTATTTTATCTAATATTTAAGATCTTCACAAAACTCATAGTTCACATGCAAAATACAAAGAGCTGCCGCAGTTTTAAAAGCCATCGAATAAAACTCGTTGAAGTGCGCTCGCTCTCTCTCGCCCTGTCTGTCTGTGTCTGTGGCATGCCCACGGAGTTTGCGGTGTTGTTCGTTCGCTCTGGGTGGCAAATGAGATCGTCTCTAACATGGCGTTATGTTTTTCCTCTACTCCCCAGTGTCCTTCAACCCATTCCCCACCAAAAAGGGCGGCGGGGCGCGGAGAGAAACAGAGATAGAGAGAGAGACAGAGACAGAGAAATACGGCACGGGAAGAAGAGGCCAAAAACTAGACAAAGCGATACCGAACGAGCAAAACAAATGGCAGAACAACGAAAAGCCACAAAATGACACTATCTTGTGACACCCGCGATCGTGCCCGGTCTCCACCGTGTCTCACCCTCATCCATATGTACTGCCATACTCTCACTTTCCGCCACATCTCCCAATCCTATCGTATCCATTCGTCGGCACCGTCGTCGTGTGTGGTGGAGTCTGCAATGCTCCACCAGCGTCGTGACCGTACCACTCGAGCTCGATAGGAAGAAACGAAAAAAAACAACAACAATAACACTTTGCCGAAACGCTGCCCTTCTACGCCCGGCCTGGACGGAAAACCACGGCAGCAGAGGTGAGAAAAGTGTGGGAAAAAAGAAAATCGTGAGTGAAAACCAATCTTTTGGAGCCCTGCCGAAGGTGCAGGGTGGTCCGGTTCAGGAAGATTTTTGCAGTCCGATTCCAGTTCTATTCCACATACCAGGCTTTTCTCAAGCAAAAAAGGGGTGTTTTCCTTCAAATAGGATGTGTCTACCATAGAACATCATTCACACAAACACATTAACACATACACACATATATATGTATATAGATATGCGAATCCACACGCACTAGTACAGGATCTAATAAGTTTGTCAGTGTTCTTGGCACAAACGGCTATTGCAGACCTAACCAAAAGAAATTTCAAAGAAACACACATTTTCCCTCGCGGCACTGTGCTTGGGAGGCAAATTGCCTGGAGGGTTGTGTTTGTCCAATTTAACGTTTATTGTAGGAAGGGGAAAACAATGATTTCGTTCAACCACAGCGAACCAAACAAACAGCTTCCAAGGCCTACTAGCCTCGGGGCATAATATCCAAAGCTCTACCCAAATAAACAATCGAACTGACCGAAAATGTCCTAAAGACTAGCAGAGTGGGCCTAATGGGAGCAGAAACTCGATGTAGTAAGAAGAGCTAGCCTAATCCGTTTAAATGAGTCTGCTGCTGTGGATAACTTTAATGTTCCAACGAAAAATACTGATTGGCAAGGTATTTGGCCCGAAAAGGATGTTACAATTTACCGACACCCGGCCATTTCTACTGCTGATAGACCAGCACGGGAAAACTATCACCACCCCCTCCCCGTGACCCGCATAAACAAATGGAGAACCAGCAAAACATAATACACCCCAAAAGCGCAACGAGAGCAAACTGTCACAACTGTCACTGGAAGAACGGGGGAGCATACACGCACACATGGGAACCTCTTCGGCAGGTGGAAAAAGGGGACCGGGAAACAGTTGCTGTGCGATGGGGAAAAGCGATCCTCTAAACATCGGCTTAGTAGCAGCTCCTCCTACACCGAACCAAACAAATCACTGCACACACAAACACGCCAACACGCCGTTCTAGCACTTTTGGTTCTACCGTCGACGCACATATACACACATGGGGACTGGGAACGACCGCATGAAAAATATTGGACACACCAGTCTGGAAGAGGAAAACACACAAACACATGCACACATACACACAGAAACATAGATATACACGGTGGTAGGAAGTCGCGCAATCGCAGCTGTCACACGGTCACGCACGGTGATGCACGGATAAGGGCTACACGCGTTCCGTGAGCCTGAAGTTTTGCTCCTTACCCGTTGTGGTGTGTGGTACCCGTGCGAGCACAAAACGCGCGTCCGAATCGTCGCGGGTGTACGAGTGAATTAAGCGCGGACGAATCGAAAAGTGTACATTATGTACGTGCTCGGTGTTTGCCGTTCGCCCGCAAGTTCGCTCTTTTTCTTTCTCTCTCTCGCTCTGTCTTTCTCTCTTTTGTGCGCTCTCACACCGGCCCTGATGCTGCTGCTGCTCGTTCTTTTACGCACTTTTTTGTGTGGATTGCATGCATGCGTATGAGAAGGAACTGAGAGAGAGAGAGAGAGAGAGAGAGAGAGAGAGAGAGAGAGAGAGAGAGAGAGAGCAGTTTTGAGAGAAGAGTGTTTTTGTTACAGGGTTTCTTGTTCACTGTTTGATATATTGCTTTAGGTTTCAATTTCAGGTATAGCAATTTGTATTTTATTTATCGTTTATGTGAAGTTTTGCTGCTGGCACTGTTGACAATTCAAAAAAACCATCAAATTCTATTAAAAAACGTACAAATACGATACACTTTTTTCATCTAACCCTGTAGAAACTCTTTCTCTCTCTCTCTCTCTCTCTCTTTCCTCGTCGAGCTGGAATTGTCTCTCGCGTTTCCAAGAAACGCATCAGCTGGAAACACTTTCCATCTCTTTCGCTCTCCTTTCACTCTCTTCGTGTCTCACTCACCCATGCTTGTCGAGGCTGGTTCACTCTTTTCCACCCTTGGGCAATGCTGTTATCGTGTAGCTGAATGTGCATGCATCGACTACCGCGGTGGCTACACAGTGCGTACACCACCCCTATGCGCAGGAGAAGGACGAACACGAGCGCAATCTCCGCGCAACGGAGCTCTCGCTCACAATCGACGGAATCCTGGGCGCATACCGTTTTCGGGGAAGGATGCAGGAACCCTTCACCTCAACCACCGAAACTCATTCGCTTCCTCCCCCGTCCTCCCCCTACTGGATTGCATTGCAGCGCATGCCGGCTTGCAACTTCCTATGCGTGTGTGTGTGTGTGTGGAGTCACCGATGACATTGAAAACTGTGGCGTGCGATGACTCAGGCCGGTCATGCGGCAACAGGATTGAGCAAACAAATAAAATTACGAAAAAAGATAAAAAAAAACAGAACACACTACGAGGAAAACACTCGCGACAATATAAATGGCCCCGGCGTGTGCTTCTTTCCTGTTCGCATGGATGCACTTTTATCTTTCTTTATTGTTATTGCATCTTATCGACAGTCGCCGATTTCCTGACCTGGGGGTTATGGGATTTAGAGACGTTTTAAAATTATGAAGCTGTAAAAACGGCACCCAAAGGGGGAATGCAAATGAGTTTTCTGCATTCATAAACAGATTCGACAGGGGACAGACAGAACTTAACGGTAATGGTCGGCAGTTTGGGCTGTGCATGAAGCGTTAAAGCTCACGAAATGATTTAAAAACCATGCAAAATGCTTGTAATGTGCACAACAAATCAACCCTCTCGGAAGGTTTAGCCAACGGAGTGTTTATGTTTACATTTAAAATAAGGCTCGTATCTATATATAACCTTACAGTTTTCAAGATCTTTTTATTTTATTTTACACACAAATGAACACTCCACTTTTTAAGACCTTCTCGTGCACTGCACATTAAAACGAACATAATTGTGTACAAAGCAAACATAATGAATTTCTAAATAAAGCCAACGATCCCTTCAGGAGCCAAACATGCACGTACATTGCACTCCACGTCTTCCGCGTTGTGTCTTCACTTTTGCTGCACTTATTGTGCAATATGTAAACGAAGCCGGGCTTTAGCACGATCGTACCCGTGTGTGCATGGGTAGTGCGTAGAAAGAGTAGAACTTGCGAATGAAGAGGTTGGTGTTGAGCATACGTCTTTGATGTGGGAAGCGATGTTCAAACAAATATTTATAAAAAATGAGAACGTTTTGTTATCTCGGTTAAAATCTAGTTTGTTAATTAATTCCAAACTATTTTTAAAGGTTTTTCGGCCTAAAATCTACAAGCAAGAAGTGAGTGTTTGTGTTCGTTCTCGTTTAAATTAAAAGAAAAATAAAAACACCATCGCTGAGTGCATTCAACCATGAGCATTCGAACACTCTTCTGCCGGCTGGCACGTATTCTGGCCGGTCGACACATGGCCGTTCTTGGCATGTTTGCACACGACGATGACACGATAGTGCTGATGCGCAGTGCAATATACTACTCAACGCACTATTGTATGATTCACGGTCAATAATCTCGCCGCAAAGCCATTATCACGCTGAGACACTAATAAACAAGACGTTTCCCCTGTCGATCCTTGGCTCCTCCAATCTTCGACACCTGCACGTGCAGCGCACGCTCGAACACCTTCCTCGACAAACCTCGAATAGTGCACCCTTGAAGTAATGATGATGAATTCATAGTTATGCTTTTGTTCTGCTTCCGCCTCACGGAAACGACACACGGATTCTCTTCACACTTCACAGCTCATTCTCGCCATTTTCCAGTTCCGACACTTTCTTATCAGTGCTGCACGGCACGGCGTGCCTGTGTGTCAACTTCCGTGGGCCGTTCGGTGTGAATCTCGCACCCCGACGAGGTGTGTAATTTATGACTGACGCTGTTGTGGATCGCCGGCAAAACAGTGTGTGTGTGTGTTATTTATATCCTCGTCTTACGTTTTCTGGTGGTTTTCTTTCGAGCGTGAGTGAGTGAATTCCGTTGTCACGATAGAGTACGATCGACCAATAATAATCGCCCTCCCACATCCACGGATAGCGATGACTTCCTGAATTATGAGATCTACTGCCCCGAAGATTTACGAGACGTTAGCACATCCATATTTATTTTCAATTAATATCCATTTTGTCTATACGATATGTTATTAATATCCTGGTAGAAGCGAGTAAATTCTTCAACTGTTTGATTTCGTACCCAACTATCATGTTTAAAATTATTTACTAAAAAAAAAACAAAACAAAATCCCAAAAAGGTAATTTCTATGCTATTCGCTATTTCAAACCATGTTCACGGCTGTCCCACTTGAGAACAAACATGGAAAGGTCTCACACTTGAACGGATTACACGAAGCCTCACTTTAAATGCAAATGTGAACAAACGACTTCACAAGGGATAAAAAAGCAACCCATTCATAGCTCAGCGTCCAACCAAACTACCACATTGAAGAGTTTGTCTTTCCACCAAACTCTTCCGTGTACGGTAAAATTATTATTGCTCATTCCTCCCTGGCACAGCGAGGTATCTCCCGTGTTCCATTGAAAAGGCAACCACCTCAACAGACTGCCTCTCTCTCTCTCACACACACAAGCCCAAGCTCTAATAATAACAAGCCGTAAAAATGTGGATATTAAAACAAACAAAGATTAGCCCGGCCGGATGCCCGCCCGGGAACACGATCTCGCCCGGGATGCTGTCGAGCGGCTGGGAAAACGCGGCCCCTGAGTCATGCAGACCCTGTGGACCGGTACCGTACACCCGCACGTACACACCGTACCGAAAAGTTATCATGTAAAAATATGTAAAAACATTAGATCATGAACAAAGGGAACGCGCACTGCTGGAGATGGAGCGCACTGCGATCGCGGCTGCTGCATAGGCTGGGTGCGATTGATCGTTTCGGGGATGGGAATGGAATGGACAGGGGGAACAAAAAGGAAAACCAAACAGTCAACGCTGAGAAGCTCGACGAGTGGCGGGGGAATGAAATAGAAAGGATGCAGGCTTGTTTGGGTGATCGTACAAAGGGGGGACTTACTACGTTGGATCTGGATGCAAATGGTATTTAAACAAAAGTGAATTTTATGCTGCTCGATGATTAGTAGCGGTTTCAAAATGATGAGTTCTAACTGTTTGAAAATAAATGAGAATGTTAAAAAACGTAATTATTGATATTTCTAAGGTTGTGCTAAGCGTAACAATCAAAGCCATTCTAAGACCATATGCTTATGGATTTATGTTATCCCCGAAATCCACCCAAGAAAAAAACTCCACAGCTCCTACGCTACAGTAAAATTTGATACACAAATAGCTCATTCATATTTTTTTATACAGATCCAACTATAAATTCAATACTAATTTCTGACGAAATAATTCTTTTCAAAAATATGAAATAAACCTGGGCCAGAGTAAAGCCGTTTCAAATGTCCAAAAATTCACATATAATTCCAATCAGCATCAAATCGTACTAACTCGTGTTTCGTGTAGCAAGTATTCAAGTGATCATTCTTTTTTCACCTAAGATGTTCATCAAATATGGCACAATTTGCCAATACCGTTGACGTTGCAGCGGTAAACTGCATTTGCTTAAGGAATTTATGCAAAAAACATGCTCGAAATCATAGAGATCAACATGATATCATAACAAATACTAACTTAGCAGCGAATGACGTTTCTATCGCAAAATAATAACACTTGATTGTTGTTAATACATAATTTCGAGCAGCTTCAAATCGCTTCTTCCGTTGAACTAGATGATGTTGCAGCGTTGCCAAGTATATTCAATCTACCAAGAAGTGAAAATAATGTCTTAAATCAGACATGTCAAACATACGGCACGTGGGCCACATGCGGCCCGCGAAGGCTCTCAATCCGACCCGCGAAGAACTTTGGCAGTTATTTGAATGAAGCTGAAATAGATGGCAAATTATAAGATAAGAGAAAACGGGTGTATTAATGTTTATCCATTGAGGAAGAAGGTTTCAACATTCAGTTTTAATATTCCAATTATCGAAGAGTGTAATAATTTACACATAGTTACTTGTTTGGGAAGGTATCCGTGAAGATGGCACGTAGCATGTGTTTAAGTAGTTGTTTCCTCAGAGCAGTCTAAAGTCGGACTACCAATATTTTCACCCATTTACCGACATTGAGGCTCTCTGGAAAGTTCGGAAATCATGTGTTGGAATACCACTTTCTTCACTTCATTGATAAGGGTACTCTTTAAAATGATCTCTCTAAATATCAGGGCGGTATAGTAAAACCATGGAAAACCAAGAACTTAAAAAAGGTATGAATTGTATGAGGTAGACTGTATGTTGTTAGTCTTTTTTTCCTCAAAAAAAATGGCCACAAAATGGCCACAGAGCAATTGAATACGAATTATTAAATTTCCAAGCAGGGACGACCGCCACTAAAGTAAAGTATGAGTAAATTAATGAATTTCATGAACTGTTTATTGGAGGCTACAAAACTGTAGATGAGATTCTAGGTTGAAGAATAAGTCTTTAATGATTTTTTTGCCTATTGAACGCACTCCCACCCCACCGCCGCTCAACTGTGGCCCGCGAGAATATTTTGAACCGCAATCCGGCCCGCGTGCCAAAACGAGTTTGACATCACTGCCTTAAATATTGGCCATCATCCATCGTGCAGTGAAACAACTGCTGGTCGATTTCTCCACCCAAAACCTCCGTTCAACTACAATGCGATCTATTCGATTCGTGTGTGATGCGATCGATTGTCCCCGAGCCATGTCTACGCATGTTTACACACCCCTCCTGGTACGCTTGTCCCACGTGCGGTGCGGTGGTCAACGCCAGGGCGGGAGGGAGTGAGAGGTGCGGGAACCGGGGCTTCGGATGGAGACGGCTGACACGGAAGAGCCCGGAGGCAGAGAGTGCAATGCGCACGCAAACCGTGATCATACCATTCGGCACGACCCCTCAAACCGCATCGTTTGACAGCTGGTTACCATGGCGCGATTGCAGCCGGCCAGAAAGTGAGTAACGCCGCGTGTGTGTGTGTGTGTTAGACAGCGATTGCAAGCAAAAGACACTCCGTATACCCGGTCGTTATGGTAACCGCGGTATATCCCGCGCACGGTACACCCGCCGTAACGAAAACAACCGAATGCTAATGTTTATATTATGTTGCGCAGCTTCGGCCCGCGAACTTCCCATCCTGGTCGTCGGCCGGGTCTTGACCCTCCGCACAGCGGCCCCCACAGCTTTGGCCCGTTAAGGAGTTGAAGATCATTTTCAAAGCGCGCGTGTACATAGCCACACACACACACACACCATGACTGATCTAGCCTTGCGGCCGACTAAAGCTTGAATCATGCTTGCGAGAAGCAGGGAGAGACACAAAAAAAAACATTTGCTACGAGGCCCATTACTGGAGTGACCGTGCGAGAATCCGCTGGTTTCCGAGGGTGACGACGGGGCTTTATGGTCGTTAGTGGGTCCGACTTTTGGACCTCCTAGACGCTGAGCAACAGATAAATCATTCATGTGCAGCTCGCTCCACGCTACACCGCGGTGCGGAAGGCTGCATAAGCGATATCGATGGGCTTTGGCATAGGCGCGCACACACACACACAAGTTTAGTTACGTCCGGTCGCCAGGCGCTGGTGGCTGGTAAACTGTCGCAGGCTTGGAGGGTCATAGTGGCGGCCGCGACGACGACGACGACGATGGTGACAACGATGACGACGCGCTTTGGCGCTTTGCAGCGGCGCTTTGATGGCGTCTGTTTTCATGCCTAGCGGCGGTCTCTCCAAGATGCCTTTCTTCTCAACATGTCCTCTTCCCGGGACATGTGCACGCTCACAGTTCTTGCTGGATTGTAGGCATCACCTGGGAGTCTAGGATTTGGGATGCGAAAATCCAACAAAAGTTTGGTGCACCAAAGTTACACAAAAGCTGTTTAGAAATTTGTCACAGTCTTAATTCTATAACCATTTCAGGATAGTAATTTGGTACATCAGGAAACTTAATTTCTCCAGCTCCAGAGCAAATCGTGGCAGTAAACGATCGCCCATCACTGTTTTGCTCTTGGGTGATCTTTGCAACGAGGGATCTCCTACATGGACACCATGCAACCAACAGCAACAAGCCGCATGTGGCGCATGGGCTTCACCTAATGGTGCACACTACCGGCCCGGATGCGCTCGTATGTGACAACCGGAGAACGCGAGAGAGGGCATCCCCAGCACTCCGAGCCACAACGGCAATGGTAGCAGAGGCGCCTACCACACAGCGACAACGAGATCACACGAAAGCCACACGCTTCCTATTGCTTATAACCCAGCCCGAGTCCCCTGCCCGATCTGACCCACAGTTCCTTGCACGTGAGAGCCTAAACATCGTGCCGAGGCTTCTGCCACCTTGGAGCACAGTTCACAGTCACACATAGTCCACGCTTTGCGCTTTCCGATCGCACCAACCATCTGGGCCAACCCTCCCTTTCTAGCATCGGCAGCTTAAGCCTCCGCTGGCTTCCTTCCTCGATGCCGTCCCCCCCCGCTGTCCCAGCATGTTCGCTGCCCAGCAGCTTCGTTGCACACACCATAATTGCACACCGCCTTGAAGATCAGCTCTGGCCGGCCTAATCGAACCGCAACCGGACCGACCGTACGACAAGGTGACAATGGTGGGGGGGCACTGAGAGGATCGTGATCGACAAAATAGCTCCACGAACGGTAGGGTCCACCGATCCCCATCGCCACCCCATTCGATCGGTTCGACCCGCACGTACCGACCAGGGCAGGGTAATGGCGCCCCGGGTTGGATATAAATAATCGTGAAATCTTGAAATGCCCATATACGGTCCTGGACCTGAAGTGAGATGCTGAGGACGAGAGACAGAGAGAGAGAGAGAGAGAGAGAGCGAAGAAAAAAGAACGCAAACAACAAGAGCCTTTCGTCATTGACATTGAGCCACGGGGCTGCTGCTGCTGCTGCTTGATTCGCTGGTTCATGCTTCCGAATTAATACGGCACGGGTGAAGGCGGGACGGTTTGGGGACGAGTTTTCGCCCGCGGATCTCCCGGTCGATGGCTGTGTGTTTGCCCGCTGTCGTCGCCATCGTGGAGCCACCGTCGGGCAGTAGTAGTAGTAGTAGTAGAAGTAGCAGTCCCCAAAACAAAAACAAACGAAACGTCAAAAGTCAATGGCCACCGGGCGGCGTCCCATTGCCATTCGGTTGCCCCGCCGTCGTCGATACGAGTCGATCATGAGTCGTCGCGTATTCTGTTTTAGCCGTATCCTTCCCCGATCGGCAGCTAGAGCAGTGCGGCAATGGCGACGACGGACTGCTGCAACGGCGGTCCTTCTTTTCCGGGTATCCTTTTCGCGGCGCGGCCCATCGGTATGCAAATGACACGCGCGCGCTCGCGCAGCTGGGCTTGGTTTTGGTCGATCGGACGTGACCGTGATGATGACTCATGGAAGCACAGTGGGTAACCTATGACTGTCGGGCTCTACTGTCGGCGTATGGTGCTGCTGCGAATAGTTTGTACCGCGTACCGCGTGAACTGACCTGCCCGAAGGTCTGTGGCGTCGATGCGTAATAGCGGCAATGGACAAACGGCAGGCAGCGATCGATATTACCACTAATTATGGGCATGGGTAATCGCTTTCAAACGAAGTGCCCTTACCTATTAATTATCCTGCGCAAGGCACGTGTACTTGTTTGTGTGTGCGTATATTTAAGCTCTCATAGTTATATCCTCAGCCCTGGATGATATATTTTGACCGAAATTGTCACCCGATCAGCGCGGCGGAAACATTGTGCTTCAAATTGTTTAAAAAAGGACGACATTTTATTTTGAAAATTCCAAAGGTACCCATCCCGTGCTTTGCCTTTTGTGGAAAGAAATAGTAAAATAAATCATCTCATAACGAACGCACGTACGACAGCAGTGACTAATTAAAAGTCTTGGGAAGGGACAGTGAAAAAACAACAATTTCTTCCCGGTTGCTGGTCCCATCTCCGCATCACACTTCCCTATTGCTACAATGTAGTACGTAATTTGTATTTTAACTGCCCAAACATGCACAAGAAGCAAATAAATGCTTAAGTTGCCGCACTGCCCATTGACACGCTTTTCATGCGGCGCTCCATTCCATCGCGCCTCGCACCAAAAGCGGGAGAGCGTCGCGAGGTCCACAGCATAAATCGTTGACCACCACAGCCAAATAAAAGCAAAACCGTAACGTAAGCGAACAATGGTGGTAAAGTAAGTGAGTGTTCTTCTTACCTCTCTCTTCTATCTCTCTCATATCTTCGATGTCTTTCTTGTCCAAGAATACAAGATTGCTCGTGCCCCGAAAACGAGCAAACAAAACCAAACTTGCTTCCCACAGGCAGAGGACACTGTTCGAGGTCTGTCGTTGTCGGATGTAACTGTGTCTCCTCACAGCCCTTCGATACGGGTACTCCACCTCAACCCCACGGTGAGAACACCCTGGCACACGGGTTTAACCTCCTCACACAGTAAAACATGACACAGCGAGGGGTCAATTGACCGAACATCGACCGATCGATATGGCATTCCGAAGGTTGCAGCCGAGATTAATAATACCTCTTCCCATGTCTCTCCTTCGACGACTTGACCGGAGAGCGTGTATTACACCACCGCGTCCATAAACCGTGAAAGCATGATCGCACGAGTGCAGGCATGATCACCAGTAATATATATATATATATATATATATATATATATATATATATATATATATATATATATATATATATATATATATATATATATATATATATATATATATATATATATATATATATATATATATATATATATATATATATATATATATATATACATACATACATGCACAATCCATATATGCATGCTAGGTATCGTCTTCTTCAGATGGTGACCCGAATGGCACGTAAAAGAATGACCGAAACCATGACTGACTCAAGAAGTTCAGTACTCACCCGGAAGTGTGATTGAAGGGGAGAGGGAGGGGGTGTAAAATTGTGTGTGCTGTTTTAAAGATAAGAATTGATTCCTTGGTACAGCATCTTCTCACCTTCCGGTGTGATGATTTGCACGCTTTATGACACATGACAAATGGCAGCAGCGACCCTTGACACCACACGACACTAACAGCCACATACATTCGCACGCGAAGTATTATATCGAATGGACGGAAATTCAGGACCGATAAATATTGTGATAAATCCCCACATACACCTCCTCAAAAGGCTTCTCTTCACTGGCGGAAGTGGGCATCGGATTGGGCATGGGAGTCGGAATGTGGAGGAAGTTATAAGGAAGCAATGTGGTGTCCTCGGGAAAGTTTTAGGAAATCGTATGTATATGAGCTTTGCCTTAACTTCCTATTGGAATGTGAACCTTCGTTCTCTACAACGATCATAAATCAGTGCCACATTGTGCGTTAATTAAGCCATAAAGATACACTGAGCATTTTTACAGATGATGAAAATCAAAAGAACATTTACAAATGCGGTAGTTATCACACCAAGGATCGTAGGTGACAAAAGTCCTGGGCAGGCGAAACTGCATAATAAATAGCAATATTTAACGATCTTTCTTACCTATCCATCGGAACATGAGTGTTGCATTATATTTATGGCACATCGGTTCGTGCTGAACTCCAACACTGGTGGAGGTCTTCGTAGTACATTAATTCTTACAGCACCCCCCCCAATAAACGGCACCGGACAAACGATAACGGAAGAATTCTCCTCTCTGACCATCTATAAAAATAGACAAAACCAAAACGGAACCTCGTTTAATGAGTCAACTTTTGAATGGTTCCGTTCGGGTGTTTGTATTTTCCAAACTACACGGCCACGGTAAGGTTCACCCCTACCCGGACAGCTGTTCGTTCGGCAAGGCTCGAAAAGCGCCACCTTCCCCAATGCTAGATTCACCCATCCCCAAGCCCATGCTATCCAACATTGCACTTAACCCACTCAACGGGCGGCAGCCGGTTCCTGTCGCTGTTTACCGATACCGTTGTCATGATAAAGTTCGGAAGCTGGACAGCAGCAACACGACAGCACGAGTGGTCTTTTAGCATCTAGGCTACATCGGATGGGGCCTAGGATGTGGTAGAACCTCGCGGGCTCAACGCGGCCTGCAGATATCGGGGCTAGTTTGTTTTGTACCTTCGTAGCAGCAGCAGCAACAGCGGCAAACTACCTTCCATATATGGGCAAGCGCTACACAAACGCGAACGAGGAACGCGTATCGAATTTCTGCAAAGGACGTCCGCATTTTGCTGCGGCGCGTACGCGCGATCACGGTACGCGGATCGCGGGCTTTAAGCTTTAAGTGTTTCTGTGTGTGTGTGTGTGTGGTTTTTACTGTTGTATTGTTGCTTTAGCAGTTTGCTTCTGCTTCTGTTGCTATTGTACTTTTTTGGGCTCGATGTTTAACGGAACGCAAGGACTCACGCGGTGGACACCACGGGCAAGGGGGGAAGGATAACACGATGCTTTCCTTCCGCAACGGGCCGCGCAATTACTTCCGGTCCATCGGGTTGAGGGACATTCGGGCAACGACTTTTGGGGCGCCCAATGAACCCCAATCGTTGCTGGGGTGTTGAAAAGATAACGTCATCCATTAACACCGGACAGCCCAGTAGCGCAACGCCTAAACGATGTGCCAGAGATAACTTGATTACTTCTTTGGCCAGACGTATGACATTCATCGAAATTGTGGATTTTGTTTTTTTCGTCGTAATCAACACGTGGTTCAACTACTCTGCGTTTTAGTTCCGTTTTGACCTAAAATAAATTGTATGACCTTCGATCCAAAATTTTCCATATGAAATGTCCTAATACAAAACACCCAAATTTCAAATCGACACACTCGCATTATCAAAACCGATCGGCCACATATTACTGCCGAACATTCCCGCCTATGGGGCGCGGAAGTCACACGGACGGAAACGGACGGATAGTGTTTGATAAATTATCCTACCCCGGCGCGGAACCGTAAAAGGGTAAAGGGCCCGGGCGCGCATTCGACACGCTCGCTAGATCCCCAACCAGATACATTTTGCGTACGATATCGTTCCGTTTTGGAGCGTTTAATTAAGCGCATAAACCGCTTACCCATTTGCCGACCTTTGTGCCGGCGCTTTGAGGTGCCTATTACGGATGGAAATGTTTGTTGTGGAGCGCGGGCGCGCGTGTGCGCGTTGTACAATTGTTGCCCACCGTAGCGCGCAGTTTAGCGCCCGTACAAGGAAATGACACGCCGTCGGCTAAGCTCATAACTTTGAATTGATAGGCGCAGCAGCGTCGTACCGCGTGTCGCGAGAGCACATTGGACGGCCGTTCCCAGATCGACCAGGCGTTCGGGCGCGCTTGCGCCAGTGGGAAACATGCACATCAGGGATTAAGATTCGTTCTGAACGTTGAGATGCGTGTAGAATCCAAGGATAACAATGCGGCAGGGATATTGATTAATAATGTGAAAATTTACGCATACTTTACGCGCACGTTGAATGGGTACGGCGGATGGGAAGTACGGTTTAATTTCCGACGGCTGATTGGGACATCTTTATACCTTTACCATATCTGGTCATTGTTTGTGCGTTCGGCGTTACTGGGAGGGTTTTTAGTTGTTTATCCCTTCAAGGAATTAAGCGTATCACAACGATTTATGATGCTGTGAGTCATTTGTTAAAGAACCTTTTTGTTATTCCAATAGAAGACTTAACATATCCTTATATAGTCAAAAGAATGTCCAGAAGGGTTTACTGGCTCAAAACAAATAACAACAGTAGTGTTTTTGTTGATTTAAAATATAAACACAAACTCACTGTTTTAGAGGATAACAGATGTACAATACAAGTGTAAAAAAATTAAGTTGCACATTTTTCTTAATCATTGCAATAGTCCTCGTTAGTCATATACGATTGACATAGCTTTGGCTGTACCTACTGACTAAATATTAGGTATAAAAATCCATGCCAGTGTACGCTCAAGTATATCATTATATCCATTTTCTATAGGCTTTTAGCTATCATAGCATAATTCGCACTTTGATCAGCTCGATAGTTACCTCGTCCAATGCCGGAAAATGCAATTGGTAATACTTTAGTGATATTTCAAATGGATCGAAATATGTTTGCATTCACTCGCGAAAACCAAATGTTGATGATTCGACAGATCCGGAGATTATATTCTTTTAAAGTGGAGCTATAAGGTAGGTTTTATTACAGCTAGTACTAAATTAATCGATCACCCACTGGAAGAATTCTCACCGCGCGTACCAACCTACTGATTGATTTCGATTTCCAAATCCGACCACATAGCATCACTTTCCGACTCCATCTCGTTCGCTCCAGTCGTTCGTATTTCGATCATTTCCAGCGGATTGTCCGGTACGTCGCTACCGTCTTCGGCCATCGACTCCAGATATGAGCTGGACGCACCCGCATTCGAGGCGCTGCTGCTCGTGCCACCCTTGTTTTGTCCCACCATAAGCAGTCCCGACATTGCCACGCGATTCGAAGGATCGAGGCTGCATTTGAAGGACGGAAAGTAATTATTATTTCTGCGCAAGCCAGAAAGGTAGCGAATGTGTGCGACACTTACTTGAGAGCAATGGAATAGTGTTCTAACGCGCCGGAATGATCCTTTTCGTTGTTAAGTGTTTCCGCCAGCATCACATGGAGCTTGCTGTTCTTCGATAGCATTACGTGCTTTTTGAGCAGCTTCATTCTGGTGCTGATATCGTTCTCCCGTAGGTAAATTTCCGAGAGCAGATATACTGCAGGCAAGAAGTTTTCGCTCATCTCTAGCGCCTTTAGGCAGAGCGCTTTTGCCTTCGGTCTTGCGGCTTCATCTTTCATGTATGTGCGCGCCAACAGCTGCAAGTAATTGTACCAGATGCATTAAACAAGCTACTTTTATGATACTGAAGAGAGCGGACTGTTTGCTCGCATTTAAACACTTACCACCAACATTCGCGCTGACTCGCCCAACATCTTGACCGCCTTCAGTGCTTGCAGCTGCGCCTCCCGGTTGCGTCCCATATTAAGGTAATTGTCTACGAGCGCCTTGTGAATTTCGTACCGATAGGGGGCAAACTGCTGCCCGTACCGAAGGTGTGCGATGCCCTGCTGATATTTTTTCACCTGAAACAGCACTTCCGCCTTCAACACCAGCGCCTCGACGTTGCGCGAGTTCTGGAAACATGCCTTCTGCACAAAGTACACAGCCTTCTCGTACTTGCCGGTGGCAAACAGGTACTGCCCCATCACGTACCACATCTCGGACGTGTACTCGTTTAGCAGCGAGGGCGACGGAGTGATCAGTTTCTCCAGCTCGGCAATTTTTTTATTCTTTGCCATCAGTAGAGCGAGAATCTGCAGACCGTTCTTCGATTGTGGCTGCATGGCGTGCGCACGCTTCAGCGTGATGTACGCCTGCTCGTAATCACCATTGTGGTAGTAGCATTCGCCGATCAGCACCAACAGCTGATGATAGTTGCGCAGGCAGGTGTTTGCCTCGATGCTACGCAACGTTTGGATTGCGTCGGTGTACTTGCGTGCCTGGATGTTGGCGTGCGCCTTGATCCAGCTGCTCATCCATTCGCTGCACTGCGGTGCCATGGTAGCGTCCACGATCATTGAATTCACTTCGATACCCTTGACGCCAAGCGTGAGCAGACCCTCTATCGCCTCAAACGCCAGCGGACACTCCTTCAGCACCTCCTTGTACGTCCCGATGGCACTTCGTTCGTGGCCGTGGTTGTGACACAGTTTGCTCAACAGCATGTTTACCTTCGGTGTGCGCTGTTTCAGTGCGAGCGATTGCAGCAGGACAATGGCATCGCGATAACACTTCATCTCTATCAGGCACCGGGCCGTCTTGTACTTCAGCTCCACCTCCGACTGCAGGTCGACCGGACCGGGGACGGAGCCTGCCGTGGTTTTGCAGTTGGGTGATTTGTTTTTCGTCAGCAGCCGCTTCAGCTGCAGCGCCTGCCGGTAGATGGTTTCCGCTTCGCGAAACCGTCGCTCGTGAAAGAGCGACTCCGCATAATACACGAGCGTACCGAAGTGTTCCTGAGGGCTGAGCGTGGCACGATTGGTGTCATATATGGAGATAATTAAATTGGCCTGCAAGAAGTGGCGATTTGAGAGGTTTTGATCATTTGTGGCAGAAGAATGGGAAGTACTACCGGATGCTTACCAGCGTGGCCGCATTTGAGTAGAGCTCATAGTCGAATAGAGTTTTCAGTTGTTCGAACAATGTTTTCATGATGGAATGCAGATGGTTTGGATAAATTAACTAACTTATTTCCTGTATGTTTCCTGTTGTTTCTTCCGAACGAAGACCAGCTTTCTTTTGAATGGCTTTTGTTTACGCCAGCTTTCAAACTAAACAGCTGTCAGCGTGACAGATATCGTTTGAGCTGAAGCACCGACTACACGTACCGGTTGTAAAACTGATGAAACAACAGCCAAACATGTTTCAAAATTTATTTCTAAAATAATCTGAATTGAATAATTTTTATTGTAAAATCACGGAGCTTTCTTTAATGTTAAAAATGATTAAAACATATTGCACAACTGAAATGTATTTCTTTTGACGTCGCTTCGCACATCAGCTCAACTGACAGCTGCACAATCGATTCAAAAGAAAACAATCCTCCTGTGTTGAGTAATTTCGCGACATGCCGGTCGATAGTAATTCGCAATAAACATGACGAGTTTTATCAGCAAAAGTTTGTTCAACAGTTGCCGCCGGGTTTCTTCAACGCTTGTGTTAAGTGGGTGGAGAAATGCTTCCAGCAACACCACCACCATCGGTGGAAATGTTCCATTGACGAAAGCTGCACACTCCCGCACGATGCCGGCAAGTTCCGGTCCCCTAACCATAGCATCGCAGCAGCTGGGTCACAGTCCGTACTTCGTCAGTCGAGGTAGGCCATCGTCGCAGGTACAACAATGTAACAAAATTTCATCATCCTCCATCATCAGTCTGCACGAAAGCATGCAGCTGAAGAAACGGCCGCGCAGAAAACGGGAGGACGAGAACGAAAAGATTTCCCGCGGCTACAAGACGGTCACGGCGTTTGCTACCGCGGAAGAGTACGATCTCGATCGGCTGCTGAGGGCACTGCGCGAACAAAATCTGTATGAACCGAAGCAGTTCCTGTCCAGCGATAATATCGACACGGAACCAGACGTACTGCATGTGACGGCAAAGTACAAGGTGGGCGACGAGTGTCGAGATTTGTACTTTTTCCGCGAGGGCACGGTGGTGCTGTGGAACTGTACCGATCTGGAGAGCAGCAACATTCTGCGGTTCTTGCGCCCGTTCGAGCAGGACTCGTACGACGAGGGTACCGTGCTGGAGGAGAGCGAATCCATGCTTTACAATCAGGATGGTATTGCGCGGCTAAAGCACAACAGCTTCTACGTTTCGAAGTCGGAAGATGCCGATCTGGAAAAGTACACCTTTGCAAATGCAATGTCCCTGTCGGTGAAGCTGGGCATCTGGGAGGCATCGCTCGAGCGCTACATCGACTCGATGGCGTACGTCACGGAGGATCTGAAGAAGGGAAACAAGATCAAAATCACGCGACCGGAAATGCTGCGCCGCACCGGGGAGCTGTTCGCGCTGCGGCACGTCATCAACCTTAGCTCGGATCTGCTTGACACGCCCGACTTTTACTGGGACCGGGAGCAGCTGGAATCGCTGTACAATCAGACCTGCGCATACTTCAGCATCTCCCGGCGGACGCGCGTGATGAACGAGAAGCTAAACCACTGTGTTGAGCTGGCCGATCTGATCAGCTCGAACCTGAATGATGACCATCACGTACGGTTGGAGTGGATGATTATCATCCTTATCATGGTGGAGGTGGGCTTCGAGATATTGCACTACGTGGACCGGTTTTCTTAAAGACAAACACACAACAAGCACGATAGGTGGTGATGGTGGATGGAGTTTCGCTTGCCGAGGCTTCGTTCTGATAGGCTGTTTGTTATATCATTGACAGCATTCGAGTGATTCATTGATTGCACGTTATCAGGAGTAAATACTAGTTTATAGGCGTAGGTTTCCGGTTTCGTTAGACTTTGTCTATTTTTTTGTTTGTATTACCCCTTCATAAATATGTGTTATCAGTTGAGTGTTAAGCAGAAGACTTTAAAGTCATTTTTTGCAATTTCGATGATAAGCAGCACAACAATCCTAAAACTTGACATACCTATATATATCTTTCCAACCGAGCACCCTTATTCACCAATTCCTATCTGCTTGGATTAAAAATCCAACCTGAACGACTGTGCTAATGACGATGACCTTCAGCATTTAGATAGTGCTTAAATAATAACGGTATGAAAAACACGAATGCGTGCGTTGCTGAAAACTCCAAGGCCGTTAAGCCAACGATTGAAAAACAAAATGAATAAAAAACTGGTTCAACATCTAATACCTCTAACACTGTAATGGGTAGATATGCTACTGCACATACACTAGGCTGCTTGTTCTACATACATTAGCAATTGCATTTTTATGTCGTTAACATCCACCGAGCGAGTGCGCGATTTGCACGGTTAGGCCTCCCTACTCAGCCAAGCTCAGTATACGCTAGATTTGCAATAAACAAGTGCAAAAGCGAAGCATTCAACAGTGCCAGCACTCCTCCTTCTCGCGCAATCGCATCGGCGAAACGTCACGATCGCGATGTCGAATGCCGATTAAACGCATGGTAGCGAACGCGACCAAACGAACGAATTGAACCGCCGTTGCCTACGAGCACGTTTTCTGCGCGATGTAGCGCACAGAACCGGCGGGTGGCACGCGGTTACGGTGCGCAAACCCCCCCACCGTGCAACCGGTTGAAACGGTCCGAGAGTACGGGCGCTGGTCTTAGTTAACGATCGACCGCGGCACACGGAACACTATTCCGGTACACGGTCTCGTGCGCCTACCTTTTCAATGGACAGGATCGTTTGCGGCAGTGGTGTAGTACCTTTAGCCAGACCCGCTGCAATACCTTGTCGAGACCTTCGCATTAGTCACTCGGTGGTTGTTCGCGTCTTCGTGTCGCCATCGTACCACATTGTCTGTGGCCTACACTGTTGATCGGTACGCCAGGGTCATTGGGCTTCGGCAGACGGCAGCGTGGTTCAGGCATTCGGGGCACCAACACCTGTCACCACGGGCTTCATTCCAAGATGGGCTGCAGTTCGTCAAAGGCGGTTCGCAATTCGAACGAATCCCTCGCCAAAGGTAAGACTACAACCGTGTGCGTGGTGTTTGTTTCGTTTTCGGAGGTCACCGGTCGCCATAGCAACGGGCCAAGTTCAAATGTGTAATTTCATGTCAGTGACCGGTTTGTTTGGCTATATCCTGCTGCCCTGCTAAGATAAGCCCTTCACACTCGCTAGTGCTGTGTAATGACGGCGGAAATGTGTGGTTTTTTTTTGTTGGTATCTGTGGTTAGCGAGCGGCTGAGGTCTCGCTCTACAAAATCGGAAGAAGTGAAAGTTATGACTGCCGCTTGCGTCTACATATTGTGGTGGAAGGGAGTCGTTAGAGCGTTTACTATGGACGAAACATAAAGCATAAAGTGGTTGGTGTTATAAAAGAAAAAAAAATGGGAACATTCAATGTGTAACCTTGAATGATTTTCGCTTTCGAGTGCCGTTCGCTTTCTGTCTCTAAATCGAATTCGTGACTTGGATTCGGTTCTCGAGATGAAACGAGCGGCGTTTGGTTTAGATTTTAATGGTAAAAATCGGCATACGTTGATGACCTTCCTCAAAACCAACGACAGAGAGAGGGAGATTTTGCAAAAAAAAAAACACTCCATCAAGTACGGCGAAGGTCTTGTACCAAATTCAACCCTTTCTTGAAAGACACCGCACAAAAACCGGATCGGACAAAGACCGGTCAGAAAACGGCAGCCAGCTAGCCGCAACCAACCACAACAAAATTTGGGCAACACGAAGCGGGTTTTTTTTATCGCCCAACTAAATAGCCAAAGCCAAAAAACCGCGCGAATTGCTGCTTCGTTCGTTCGTGGGTGTGCCAGTCGCGGTACGCTAAACGTGTTTGTGTGTGTGTGTGCGCGCGCGGTGACAGTGTGCGGTTGCCTTGGTAACGCATTAGTGTGCACTGTGCGCGGCACAGCAACAATCGGATCGTTGGGGACAGGAAAAAAACCCATCCATCAGAAATTCCGGCTCCTTCGATCGGTGCGAACGTGTTGGGTGGTGGGTTTTGCAAGTTGACTATTCTTTCCAGTGTGTGCGTCACAAGATGATGTCGTATCTCGGTACGTGTTTTTTTTCGGTGAACATTCCTGTACGGGTGACGATGATTCATCATTGAGTGTGGCTGCCGGGAATTTCGTAGCTCTAATTACCGAACAGTGAATTTTCACGCGCAATGGACGAATGTTTTTCCGTGCGTAATCGATCGATTTCTCTTTGCGTTCTAATGTGTCCCACGTATCTCTTTGGCTCCACAGCATCCAAGGTTACGGCGGCTACGTCCACGAGCAATGGAGGGGCAGCAGGCACGCATGATGACGATTTCATCGAAGCCGTCGTGTGCCAGGAGTCGGAGATTGGCGAGAACCAGATGAAGCAGGTCGAGTTGGGCGAGGGCAAGGTGCTGCTGGTACGGCAGAACGGGAAGCTTTCGGCCATCGGCAACAAATGCTCCCACTACGGTGCCATGCTCGTGACCGGTGCGCTGGGCGAAGGACGCGTCCGGTGCCCTTGGCATGGAGCGTGCTTCAACGTGGAGACGGGCGATATCGAAGACTTCCCGGGGATGGATTCGCTGCCCTGCTACCGCGTCACCGTTGGCGAGGCGGGTGAGGTGAAAGTGCGCGCCAAGCGCACCGAACTGGCCACCAACAAGCGGACGCGCGTAATGGCCAAACGGGCGGCGCAGGACGCCCGCACGTACGTCGTCATCGGTGGCGGCCCGTCGGGAGCGACGTGTGCGGAAACGCTGCGACAGGAAGGATTCACCGGGCGGATAGTGATGATCAACAAGGAACCATGCCTACCGTACGACCGGGTGAAGGTGAGCAAAACGATGGACCTGAATCTGGAAAAGGTCCTGCTGCGGACGCAGCAGTTCTACGACGAGAACGACATCGAGGTCATGCTGGGCACTGCGGTAACGAAGCTGGACGGTGCCACGCACGAACTCACGCTCGACAATGGGTACAAGATCCGGTACGATAAGGCGTACATTGCGACTGGTTCGAATCCTCGCCGGCCTCCGATTGAGGGCGCCAGCCTGGGCAACGTGTGTGTGCTGCGTACGGCGGCCGATGCCAAGCAGGTTAACGAGCAACTCGCGCCGGAAAAGCGGGTGGTCATACTGGGCACGAGCTTCATCGGACTCGAGGCGGCCGCCTACTGCGTGAACAAGGTGGCCAAGGTGACGGTCATCGGTCGCGGCGCCGTTCCGCTAAAGGAATCGTTTGGCGATGCGATCGGCCAGCGGGTCATGGAGCTGTTCGAGGAGAAGGGCGTGCAGTTCGTGATGAATTCCGGCATCCGGCGGTGCATCGGAGCGGAGGGTACGGTGCAGCAGGTCGAGTTGACCGACGGTACCCTGTTCGATGCGGATATTTGCATTTTTGGCATCGGTTCGACGCTGTACACGGAGTTCCTGCAGGGTTCGGGCATCAGCCTGAATCGTAACGGATCGATCAACACCGACCAGTATTTAGAGTCGAATCTGGAAGGTGTGTATGTCGGGGGCGACATTGCGAACGCACCGGTCCACTCAAACGATGGGCAGCAGGCTACCATCGGCCACTATCCGCTTGCACAGTATCACGGCCGGGTGGCGGCACTGAACATGATCGGCAAGGCGACACCGCTCAAAGCGGTCCCATTCTTCTGGACGGTACTGTTCGGCAAGTCGTTCCGATATTGCGGATACGGGCAGCCCGACGAGGTGATCATTGACGGAGATCTGGCCGCACTAAAGTTCGTGGCGTTTTACATCGGTAAGGGGGGACGGGTGATAGGGATGTCATCATGCCAGCGAGATCCGGTGGTGGCCCAGTTTGCAGAGTATTCCTCGCAGGGTAAAGTGTTGCACAAGGAAGACCTGACGCCCAACCCGCTGGGCTGGGTACCGGCGTAACGGACCACGCCGACGGACAATCAGCAACCACTCGAGAACAACACACAGTAATATATTTTGATTGTAACATTATTCACTATTGATTCTACTGTTACCATATACACGAGAAGAGTGAACACTCTCTCAAACGCATTGTTGATGTAAAATGCTTGTTGTACAATAAAAGGAACTCCTTTTACTCCGAACCTTCAGCGGTGTTATACTGTTTCACGCTTCCGTTACGCTAATCCCACACATTTTTGACCTGCAAGTGTGCCAATCGTTCCGCTATCGTGACGTGCGGTTTCATCTTGAGCTGTTCCGCGCGCCATTTGGCCACCAGCTGTTCCTTCTTACCCAGCTCCTTCGCATGTCCGCTGGATTGTTCCTACAAATTGCGAACGTGTGAGCAATACTGATCGGCACAATTTGCAGCCGCGACTAGACGGACTTACCTTGGACAGGTACGGATGGAGCAGCAGTTTCATGTTAGCCTCCGTTTGTTCGTACTCTCGAATGAGTGTCTGGGTCGAGCGAGGCGTTACCCGTTTCACCAATCGATATTTACCGCGAAAAATGTGTCCATTTACACTTTTCTTGAAGAAATTCACCACCGAAAGCCTCATTTTGTTACGAAGTGCGTGCGGAAAATGAGAAATGCGATTGTTTTCATAACTTTCATCATCTGTCATCATGACACCCGACCAAGGTGAGTAGCAGCATGGGTGTTACAAATGAAACAAGATTGATGTAGTGCTGGTGGGATGAGAATGTTATTTAAAAATTGAAATAGTTTTCCAAAAAAATAAAACACCCGACAGAACAGGAAGTGCATCATAATGCCTTGCCGATGTATAGCGCTTTTGGTACAGAACGCTAATCTCAAATAAGTTCCACCGCTTTTCCATTCGTCTCATTGACGGAGAAAGAAAGGGATAAATCTTCTAAAGTCATATCATCTTTGCTTACATGTATGACTGTGGCATGTTCTGGAAAAGTAAAGCATCAATTGTACATCGGTCCTGTTTCCCATTGTCATACAAACGCACCCGTGCTACTGCTGGTCTGGCTGACTTCCACAGCTTCATCTACGACCGAAAGTCCGCTGCCGGAGGTAGTAGTTGCCTTGGTGCTCGAGTTGTTCGTCCGTTCCGTGGTAGTGCTGGTGGGTATACTCTTCACGGAGATAATGCTGTTTCGTTTAATCAGATAATTGTTGTCATTTTCTTTCAGCCAGGCCTGCTGGCTTGAAGGTGCCGTTTTCGGACGGCTGTCTTTGCGTTTGCGTCTTCTGCTGCCTCCAGATTTGATGCTCGTGCGTGGCCTTTTAATAGTTCTCGATGCATCCGCACCATCGCGTCCCAGCATCAGTTTGTGGAAGTTGATTCGGTTCATAATGAACTGCCGATGGGCAAGCACCGTTCCTACCAGCCACTGGATGCCGTAGGTTAATCCATCGTATTCGTTCGGTTCGTAGGCGGTGGTGCCCCAATTGCCGCATGCCTCTACGAGACACGGACAACGATACCGGTTCGCTAGATACTCGACGTCCAGATACTCGCAGATTTCGATACAATCGACCGATTCCGGCAGGTCCTGCTTGTTGGCGAGTATAAGGAATGGTTTGCCGGCCAGGAACTCGTGCGCCATGAGGTTTTGGAATATTTTATAAGACTCACAGATGTTGTGTATGTTGGAAGCATCGATTACGAAAATAACAGCCAGAGCCTGCGATTGTGGAATAGAACGATTGTTAAAATTCTTCACACAAATAGAGAACAGCTTAAATTACATCTAAGAAATAGTACTTCCAGATGTCTCGAAGGTCGGATCCACCGCCGATTTCGATAAGTTTTATCTCAGTATCCGCTGGAACATAAACAACAAGAATACACTGTGATTAAGAAGGACACAGCTCACAGTCAGCAAAAATATAAACGCCTACCGATCACAGTTTCGAACAATCGGCATCCTTTGGTCGAAGCATAATCGCCCCGCTTTTGATGACAAATTTTGAACGATATCTCAGTCTTGCCCGAATTCTCAATTCCCAGCACGAGAATGTTTAGTGCATCACTGGCAACAAAGTGGCGAAGGTTAGTTTAGCACACGGCATCAGAGTTGCCACTACTTACTTGTTATTTTCATGCTCTTTTCTACAGCATTTGGCGAAAACTGTTCCCATTATACGGCCCAAAGTTGCATGGTTTAGATATTTAATCTTGTTTGTGTACGAGTGAGTTTTCTACTCTACGTGAGCAATACATTTGTTTGTTTAGGATATTTACCTGGTCCTTGCCAACGGTTGCTAGGTGTCTGGCATATATCTGAAGGGTGTCAAATTATTGGTTGAAAAGAGGTAGAATATAGACGGTGGAATCAAACGCAGAGGTAAGTATTGTTAAAGTTAAAAATATAGTTTAAATATTCTTCTTTTTACAAATTTTAGAATAAAACCGACAGAAACATATAACGGACAATTAAAAACTCAACCACCACAAACATAACGACACTTTAAAATCCGACGAGAACAGAGGAGTTCGAATGACAGTTTTCATGTCAGTTAGAAGAAAAAAAAAGTCATAACATCAACAAACCGACATGAATCATCAATTGCTATCGCTAGTCGGGTGAATATTATTATTCCATTTCTCTTCATTTCCTTCCCATAATATGAATTAATCAGTCGTGATGGAGACGGTTGTTTCGTCAAGTAAGTGTTTGCGTATCCATACGTTGTTATATCACGAACTAACATGTTCACTTCATTTCCAGGCCATCTGTACGCAACACAGATCAAGGAGTACGGTCATTTCCTGAAAGATTATGACCAAAAGCTAGCCCAGCTCCACTTATCTGCCCTTTCAAACGGACCCGTACCCAGCATCGTGCGATTGGACTATGCGTGCAATAACGAGCGGCTACCACCCGCTCGTATGATAGAGACCAACAGCATCAACAGTGGCAAATCGAACAGCGCCACACCCGGCACTAGCACCCTACCGCTGAACAAGCTGCTGTCCACCTTTGCGCAACTGTGCCGTGAGATCGATTGTCTGGAGCAGGAGATACGGGCGCTGGTACGCACTATTTACGATCGCACCGAACCATTCCGTGATGTGGAGGATACCGATCGTCCGCCTCTGCTATGGATTGCTCAGAATATTGACCTGATGGCAACGGTGCAGTGCCACTACGAACGTCTTCGAGATGTCGGCGTTCTGCTGCTGCGTCAAATCGGTGCCTTTTTTGACGAGGAAGCATCGTACGGTCGAGCGAAGCGCACGAAAAAGAATGGTCTGGATGGGAAGTCACCACCGTCGTTGGATGTGGACGTGAGTAATCCACAAACGAAACAGTGAGAAGTATGTAGATATTTGTGTACATTCGTTCCTAAATTCCAGTACCTTTTCGACTATATTGGGAAACTGTTACGCGTCGCCCTGGAACTCGATCATATAATAGGCAAGACTCACCTTAAAGCGCACTGGCGATCGTTCGCTCATAAGCTTCGCCAGCCGACTAAAAGCGCTCCGTCGAACAAGGCCGGCTTTCGCGATCTTCTGTTCGTGTGCCAAGCGATTGGCTTTTGGATTGGGGATGAGTCCATGCCGGAAGTGACGGGCGAAAGGCGCCTTCTCGAGGCACTGTACAAGGTGAAAACGCGCTTCGATCCGGTTTGCTCCGGGGAAGCCTTTAGCGATCGGTTCATGAAGTTTTTGAAGCGTAAGCTTACCAACCTTACGGCGAGTGCAAAGACGACACCAAACGGAGTAGATTTTACACAATCGAAGGATGTTATTGGCGTGAATGTGCTGCTCAATTTCGCCCTCTATCTCTTTCTGCCCATCGAGCAGCGCATGTTGAAGAATCTTTTCGAGCTAAACCTGAAGGTGGGTGAAGGATACCTTCGTTGTTGGAAAATGGTACCATCATGGAAGCGTTTTTCTTTCAGTTCCCCCTGATTCCGCTGGAGGACAATTTCCCCTGGCAGCCGGACGAGTTCATACAGGTGCATGGACATAAGCTGCTGCGGGATTACGATGCGAGTGCGGCTCCAATTTCCGTCAGTACGCCGCTGTCTACGTCGTTCGATTATCAAAAGGCACGGGACGCGCAGCTGCAGGCGCTGGAAAAATCGGCTACAGCTGCCGTTCTCTGTCTGCATGCGGCCAGCTGGCTGGTGGAGGCCCATGTGCAGCTGCGCAACCGGCCACCCGTGCCCGGGGCTTCTCAGGATGATGGTAATTTTACGCTGGAAAAATTGCGCATCAAATGTGGCCTGCTGCTGGAGGGTGTACGGCTCGTGCGCGAGATGGAATACGTGCTGGGAACACTGTACGCTCTGTACGGTCGACGAGCTACGGAAAGGACGGACCGATTGATACAGTACCGGCGCATGGTGGTAGAGTTTTTGCTGTCCTCCACGCGCCGTTCCGTCACTGTGCCCTGCCTGCAGTTTATCGTTCAACATCAGCAGCATAAAATCTACACCATTGTTAATAATGCCAAGGTAAGGGGAAGGTACCACTAGACCGGTCCGGTGGCAATGTTTCATTCTAACTTGGTTCCGCCTCTTTTTTTTGGGTAGAAAAAATTGCTCCGCGAAGCAAAGGAATCCAAATCCACCGCCAATGGGTCGCTCTGGCTGGAGAAGATTTCCACTATCGATGTGTTGGAAAAGTGCCTTCACGGTCCGGCCACACCGGAACGGGTGGGGTTGGCACAGCTGACCATTGCTCTGTGCCACGGAAGTGCGTCCAACGGCGGACCTCCTCTGCTAGCGCTGACGGACGACGCGTACCGCAAGGTGGAGTCGCTGCTGAACCGCCTAGCCACCTTCATCGACTGGGAGCGGGAGTGCAATCGTCTCGACGTTGCCGGCAAATATACGCCCCTGCTGGGCCCGAGCGCCCGGCTGGATGCACTCTCCGTGAGTGTCGTTCCCATGAGCAACCGGATCGAAGCATTCATACGATGGGACTTTCACGGCAAGTGGCATCAGATCGAACCGTTCGATCCGTTCCGCGACGGATGCGACGCGGCAATGGGTGAACAAAACCATACGCAGAAGCTGGTGTTTGCGTTTCTGCGCACGAAGCTCACGCAGGAGCCGGATGGACGATGGCTGTCCGCGCGGCATTCGGTTGCGCATCATTTGAGCGATGTGTTCTACACGCTTTCGACCATCTCACCGTCCGAGTGGCGCATCTATCGCGAAATGCGCTCCATCGTGGACCGGAAGTACGGTATACGGTTGGTGGAGGACCAGCTGCCACGGACGACGGCTGAGGATAGGCGGGGCCCGCGTGGTCACGGACAGGACGACGATGTGCTGGCGCTGATGGAAGATTTCGAAACGTTCATCGGCTCGTACGGGTACGATTTGCACGGCCAGCTGTTTATTGAGCGTCAGCAGGCAGCGGCACCGGCAAGCGGCGGCAGCACCAGTGGCGGCGGTGTGCTCAATGTGGTCAAAATTGAACACATTGCCAATTCCATCAAGCGCCACGGGCCGGGAATTATTAGCACAGTGGTAAGATGCGGTAAAAAACATCTGTAAGGGTTTACAGAAGATTACATTTGTCCCTTACCTAATCTCTTCCACCAGGTAAACTATGCATTCCAGTTCCTGCGCCAGAAGCTGTTCACATTTTCCCACTTCCTGTACGACGAGCAAATACACTCCCGGCTGGCTGCGGATGCGAAAAAGCTGGCCACTGACAGTAACGACTCAGCGGGAACTGGTGCATCGTCCGGTGTGAATGCTGCCAATTATACGTACGACCGGGCGCTCGCGTTCAACCGACGCATCCGCAACCTTGGCCTGTCGGACGATGGTGAAACGTACGTCGATCTGTTCCGCAAACTGATCTGTCAAATTGGTAAGCTGTCAAAGACGACCAAGGAGTCCACGCTGCTATGACGATATCGCTTCGCGTTTCTTCTCTTTCACAGGCAATGCGATGGCATTCATACGGATGCTGCATGCCGGTGCGCTGCACGAGTGCACCGGTGCTGCCGAATTCGTCTCGAATCCTCCAACGGCAGCGGAAGCGCCAGAGCACCATCAGGCACCATCAAGCGAACCGACCGTTCAGTCGAACCCGGACAATCAGTCGGCCGTTAACATATGGCGTCAAGATATGGCCACCGTTCGGACAAGCTGGCGGCTGGAGAATGAATTTTTCCGCCTGCTGCTGAATGCGTTCGACGGGTTGCGGCGCCGACGGCCGACCCATGCGGATGGCGAAAGCTCTGCACCAGCGGACAGCTTTGCGCATTTAGAGCTGTTCTATCTGATCATACCGCCGCTCACGATCAGCTACGTCGAGGCGATGCTGAAGGCAAAGGAAACGATCGCCAAAAAAGATCGGCACGGAACGTTTCTGCCAACGGACGATGGTTTCGTGATGGGTAAGAGCAGCGTCGTTCTATTTAATGCAAGTGTATCTTAATAAAAATCCTTTTTTTTTGCTTTTCCCTCGCTAAAGGGCTTTCCTATTTGCTGACGCTGCTCAACCAAACGGCAGCGTTCAATTCGCTGCACTGGTTCAAGGAGGTACACACCAAATATGCCCGTGAAATGGGCAAACTAAATCAGCAGACGGCCGGTGGGACCTCCAATCCGCTGCAGCAAACCTCCACGATGGAACCGTCGGACGAAAAGATGCTGCCAACGGTATCGCTCACACGCAAACGGCTGAACGCGATGCAGCATGAGTTTGAGCTGTTGCAATACAATTTATCCAGCTCGAAGATATTTTTCAAATAGATCTTGTTCGACCTTGAAGGATCCTTACACCAACATATGTATGTTACACATTCCTTACGATGTTTTTTGTTATATGCTGGGCAAGATTTGTACCTCTCTCAAGCGAATTTTATGGATGTTATTGTGCGAAAAGAATAGTATATCAAATCAGTAGAAGCGTCAAATATATTTAAGAAAAAAAAAAACGCTAATCTATCGCACTATTGTAGAATCTATTAATCGTATAATGTGTGTTGAATCATTTTATCAATAAAAAGGAAAAAAGGAAATATTTAGCATTTAACTTAATACAAACCACAATGACTAATTAAAAGGGAAAAGCTTAGTTAGAAAAGCTTTCCTAAAATTGTTTCTTATTTTTCTGACTTTCCTACAACGCCACTTAAGATCGATTGCAAAGAAAGCGATATTCTAATGTGCATTAAGCAAAAAAGCTTATGCTGTCAGAGATGATCAATCTATTCTGTTTTTCAAGTGTATGTATGTATACAGCTTTTGTCCTTAAACACAATTGAGTGACTGATTCCGGATGCTCTCTAGCTGTCCGAGCTACTGTCGGAATCCTTTCGCTTGCGCCTGTGCCTAACCTTTTTGGACTTTTTCACTTCCCTTTTGCTTTGCTTCACTTCCCTTTTCCTGTATCGCTTTTTGGTTTTCTTTTTGTGCTTACTATCGCTACTACTACTACTACTACTACTGCTGCTAGTGCTCCTATCCGAACTATCGCTATCGTCCGAACTGCTCGAGCGGGATCTTTTCCGATGCTTGCGCTTCTTTTTCTCCTTGCGTGCCTCCTTTGCGCGGCGTGCCCGTTCTTTGCGTTCTTTGCGGGCCGCTTTCTCTGCTTTGCGCTTTTCTTCTTCCTCTTCCTGCTTCCGGAGCTCTTGCAGCGGTGTGAGGTAGTTCTGTTCGGGCGATTCACTACCCGGACGCTTTTGGACCGGTACTACGGCTTGGCTTTGCGGATCGACCTGTGGCATGAGAGTCGTCAGCATGTTGCATGATGCTACACACCTTTTACGGTTGCTTTACTTACCGTCAGGTAGTTCCGGCACTGATACGTCAGGTGTCCTGGAAAGCCACACTTTTTGCAGGCTGCGCGAACATTCTCCTTATGCGACAGACCTGTTAGGTACTCCATATTGTGTGTGTGTGTGTGTGTTTGGTGTCACTAATCACGGCATAAACACGTATTTTTTTACCAGTTAAAAAGTATCGCTAAAACTTCTTCTTCTTCTTCTTCTTTTGTGGAGCAGGATGTAGTCTTCTATGTTTTATAAAGCCTATGCTTAATAAAGCCACATTCAAAGACGTACCGCTCTTAGGTTTTCGACTGCCTGAGTCATATACCTCTCCAATGTTGGTACCGTTGTATTTGTGTTGTTTACTTGATGATGGTTTTGACATTTCTATGTTGTGTTTATGATTTGTCTTTCAAAGTTCATATGATCATGTTATCTATGTTTTTGTGTGCTGTTCAAACTTGCGGTTTTTTTTCCATTATAGGGAGATTTTTGTGTCTTGTATGAATCTAATTATTTCCTTTATTATTTTTCCATCATTATTTTTCCAGTGTTTGCGAAATAGGTCTTCTTGGATGTTGGGATATTTCTGTCTTTCATTGTTGTATTTTGTACAGTGAAATATTTGGTGTTTGCCCGTTTCCTGTACTTGGCAAACATCGCATATATCATTTTCTTCTATTTTAAGTATTTTTAGCCAGTATTTGGAGAAGTCATGTCCTGTTAGTATCCGATTCATAGTCTTTATTTCATTTGCATTGATATTTATCGTTTTATGCCAGTTATCTCTTTTGAATTCTTTCTGGTATTCTGCGAATTTTTTCCCTTTATGTTGTATTTCCGTTGTGTACCATTCCTGCGTTTCAAAAATCATGCTTTGTTGAAACATAAGTTTGATGTCACTTTTTCTTAATTTGTTTTCCATAATGTTGTCTGCCGTCACTCCTTTTTTTGCTAAGGCATCCGCCTTTTCATTACCTTCGATATCGATATGTCCCGGTAACCATCTGATTTGTGCATTTATTTTTAAACTGTTTTTAATAATATTGTATGTACTTTCCTCTATATTGTTGTTATATTGTTCCCTTTTGATGATGCTGCAAGCCGCTTTACTGTCCGTATATAGTATAGGATTTATTATGTTGTTTTCCACTGCTATTTGTAGTGCCTTATCTATTGCAGTCAGTTCTACTGAGGTAATGGGTGTGTTGTTTTTTAATTTATATTTGTAACTCCAGTACATATTTTTGTTGTGTGGCTTGATGTATATACCTATACCACAACCGTCATCTGTTCTGCTTCCATCCGTGTAAATAATTGTGTTTGTTTTTCTAAAAAACTCTATTTCTTGTTGGTAATGTCTTTTGAGGATTTGTTTGTTTGTATGTTGATTTTTCGTTATATTATCTGGGGCATTGGATATTATCGATACTCTTTTAGTGTTATCATTTATTACTATATTATCCATTTTGTTTATGATATTTTTGTTTTCTTCATACAATCTTTCGTAATATGTTTTGTGCTTGTTGTTGTTGTTTCTGGTGTTGTTATTTTGGTTTCTGTCACATAGTAGATTTCTGTGAATTTTTGAATGTGCAATCTCTTTTGCTTGCTCATTGCTCACGAGGTATTTTGCTCTTATGCCTAAAGGAATTTCTGCCGCTATGGCCATTAGTGAGGGTATAGGAGTTGTTTTGGTACATCCTGTAACTTTTCTTAGAGATTGATTTTGTATTGTATCTAACTGTTTCAGTAGTTCTTTTTTTGCATTTCTTATTGATGCTGTTCCTATTTCTAAGTTGCTTCTAATAAAACTTCTGTGAATTTGTATTGTTTTGTTAGGATTTAATTTATTGCGATAATTACAAATTCTTTTTATTGTCATTAGTCTTTTTTGTGTTTTTGTTTTCATAGCATCTATTTGTTTTTTGAATGTTAGTTTATTATCTAACCATAATCCTAAGTATTTGTAGTTATTAACTTTCTCTATTGATTTTCCTTTTATCCTTATTTTTATATTATTATTTTTCGTATCAAAAATCATGAATTTAGTTTTTTCTGTGTTAATTTCTAGTTTTAATTCATCTGTTATGTCTGAAAACTGTTTCATGATCTCCTGCATTTTTGTTTGTAGTATGTGATGACTATGACTTTGTGTAATAATTGCGAAATCATCCGCATATTGAATTATTTGTATTCCCAACCTATTTATTTTGTCATGTATGTCTTTAGTATATATGTTAAATAGGCTTGGCGATAGCACATCTCCTTGAGGAAGTCCGTCTGATATTAGTTTATTGATTATTGTATCTTCTGTGTTTAATTCTATAGTTCTGTTGTTCAAAAAAGCTCCTATCCATCTAATAATTTCTTTTGGTGTTTGATATTTTTCTAATTTAGAGATAAGTATATCTGTCCGTACTTTATCATATGCATTCGTTAGGTCTAAGAAAATTATCCCTGTTGCTTTTCCTTCTCTTTTATTTTGACCTATTCGATTCGTTATGTAATTTGTGCAATTGTTTATCGACCTGTTTTTGATAAATCCGAATGTTGTTCCTGGAATTACTTTATTAATATTCCAATACCTGTTCATTTCTTCCAACACTGCACTATTGGCCATTTTGATAATCGCTGGTATAAGAGCTATACCTCTATAATTCAGTGGATCGTTTTTATCTTGGTTTGCTTTTGGAAAAGTTATTATTTTCATTTTTTTGTAATGTTTTTTTATAATTCCTTTGTGCCACATTTCATTTATTTCATTAACCATTACAAGTTTTGTTTTTTCATTTATTTTCTTTAGTATTTCATATGATACTCCATCGTGACCTGGTGCTGTGTTTTTTTTCTTTTTTAATAAGCGATTCCATTTATGTATATCTATGATATCTTTGTTAGGTTTAAAGTTTCTATAAGGCTTCTTGTTTCCTTTTTTATTTTTAAAAAAATGTTTGTCTAAGAAAATTTTTGCTGCTTTCCTGTCAGTTTCTATTATGTTTCCTGCTTTTGTTTTACTTTTGAATTTCCCTTCCATTTTTTGCAAGAATTCATACAGTTTTATTGGATCTCTGTTGAAATCTACTTCCTCTAGCTTGTCCTCAATTTTTTTTATTTTATTAAGTCTTTTTTTCGTTCTAAATTCAGCTATTCCTTTATTCATGTTGATTTTATTTTCCGTGCTTTTGTCATTGTTGAAAATTTTTCTAAGTTCATTTTTGTTTTTCCATGCTTTTTCTGTTTCTATATTCCAGTATATTTTTGGTTTTTTTTTCGATGTGATTTTGTTAGATTTTATTAATTTTTTAATTTGTTTTGTTACCTGGTATGCTGTCGTGGTTTCTTTTACCTCGATTGCTTCTATTTCTTTGAACAATTTTGATTTATTTGTGTATGTTACTGTGTGTTCCTGTATTATTTCATTTATTTTTGTTATTATAGTTTTGTGGTTTGTTGCACCCATATGATGTTCTGTAACTGTTCTTTGGCACTTATCTATTATATCTTCTGATATGATAGTAAGGTCAACAGCTGTTTCTCTTTTGCTTCTATCGGTGGGTATTAGTGTTTTTTCCTTGTTGTGTAATAAGCATAAATTTGAGTCATTTAATTCATTTAATAAAAAGTTCCCTTTACTGTCATTTGTTGGGTTCCCCCATATTTTGTGATGACAGTTTAAATCTCCTGTTATTATATTTTTTTGATTTCCTGATCTGTTGTGTAGTAATTTGCTAACATTTTCTCTGAATCTATTAATTTTTAATTGAGGTGACATGTATACACTTACTATATTTATTTTTTCCCTGGTTAATTTTATTTCTGTAATTTGAACTTCTTTATCTTTTATGTCATGTTTGATAACTTTGTATGCTAAATTTTTCCTAATGTATATGGCTGATCCTCCATATCCATCTTCCCTGTTGCTGGTAACTAAATTGTAATTTGATACGTTTACTTTATTAACTTCCTCTTCTTTCATCCATGTTTCGGTAATGCACGCGATAGTAATTTTGTTTGCGTTCATCATCCTCTCTAATTCTTCTTTATTTCGTTTTAAACTTGTTATATTAGTCTGTAATAGGCTAATTTCCTTTTGATTTATCGTCGCCATTTTTATTTTCATTTAATTTTTCTTTATTGTTTAGTTTATTAGTTTGTGTTATTGTCTTGTTTTGTTTCCTGTGACAGAGTTTTTGTTTTTTTGGGTCTTCCTTTTAGTTTTTTTAATTCGGTTTCTGTTTCCATGCAACTTTCATCCTCAGTTTCTGTTGTAGTGTGGCTGTCCACTATTCCTGTGCGCTTCTGAGCATTAGCTTTGCTAGTGCTAGGAGCTTCTTCTACGCTCTCATACACTCGTCGCTCTTTTATTGTGTTAACCGGTTTTTTGAACAAAGTGTTATCTTGTTTTTTTTCCCCTGAGTTCAATCCCTCCACTGCTCTCTCTAACTGTAGTCTATTCTGTACCGAACTCTTTACCCCTTCCTTCCGTACCATATTGGCATACGTACCTTCATCCTCGTTGTTATTCGTCACCGTTTTTTTGTACTGGAGACAGGTCATGCCTAAATGCATGTTGAGTTCACAGTACTTACATGTTCTCTGCTGTCCATTGTATTGTACATGCGCCTTTTCTCCTTTAATAGATACGAATGATGGTATTGGTGTATCTATTACGATGGTTACCTCTCGGTTACCATCTCTTATTCCCGCTATCGGGGATGGCGCTTCCCATACACAGTCAATGACTTTCTTTACTTCTCCAAATTTCATCATGGCTTTTTTAATCTCCTCGTTAGTTATCTGATCCGTACAGTTTTTTATTATTACTCTTGTCGAGTTATCTTCCATTTTTATGGGTATGAAATATTTCTCCCCATTGTAGTCCACCGCGTGTTTGCCATCGTGGTTATCCACTATTTTTATGGCCTCTCCCGATTCTTTTATTTGCACCACTGCAATCGCCGTTGTCGTCATCAGTTGCACCTTTAGCAAACTCTCCTTTTTTACTCCAATTTTCTCCAAAATAAATTGTATCACATAGCCCGGACTCGGTCTTTGTGGCATTGGATTGAAATCCACTTTGAAGGTATTGTCCTTCGTCACCATTTTGCAAAATCGTTTTTTGTATCACTCGTTCAACGTTTGCTTTGAAAAACTGTGTTGTCCGTTTGACGTACCAACTTGGAATGTTGATCGCTAAAACTTCGTTTCGGGTGCTTCGAGCGCTGTTCGACTGTTTACAAATAGTTCGAAAATGTAAACAAACACGATTTGACAGCCCGCTGAACATTGCGAGGTTTCGAGTACCCGCTATGCAAAATGACAAAAAAAAAATTTGCTTCTCGCTCATTTTGTCAGGCCTTCTCTTTCCGCCTTTCAGTTATCGTACCGCAACCTCCTAGCGATGAATACTTCATGCGAAACCATATAACAGTTGTTGTTGTTGTTGTTTTATTTTTTACGAGGCTTTTTAGCATTCGCCTCTCGTAATTTAAAATTCAGAAATCACTAATACTATTTGAGATAAAAAAAAAGAATTAAAAATTCAAGAAAAAGAAGAAAAAAATACAATACCCAAGTGCCACAAATACACTAAACGACCACTAAACGGCTTCTAAACGACTCAAGCACTCTACCTAAACGGAATATAGAAAGACTTCGTTTAGCAGATGGCAAACGACTCATGCGTTCTAAAACTACCAAAAAAGCTGGTGGCGCTATCTGTTGGTGGGATACCCCAACCAGCTGAGCTTCATCGCTTGGAGGAGAGCTTTCTCATTTCCTCTGTACTGTTGTATGGTTTCGCATTGAAGTTATGCATCGCTAGAACTAGAACGGCGATACGATTGTTTAAATACTAAACTCCAACCGAAACCACCAGCACTGAAGCAAGTGAGATTTGAGTAATGGTCGTTGGTGTTGATACCCACGTATCTGACCACACGACCATTCATATATATTTTTGCTCAGAAAGTTATAAGGCTATCCCAAGCGCCACAGATTAAGCTTAAACGACTGGAAAATTGAATATCCATACAAAAAAAAATGAAAGCTCCACAGCTTCATTGGTTTGATCAATAGATGGCGTATTAAAACTGATTATTATATTGCTATCCTTTTCTTGCAATGTGTTTCGACAAGTTTCATCTTATCATGACCTATATAGCCTTCTAACTTTCTGAGCAAAAATCTATATGAATGGTCGTGTGGTCAGATACGTGGGTATCAACACCAACGACCATTACTCAAATCTCACTTGCTTCAGTGCTGGAGGTTTCCGTTGGAGTTTAGTATTTAAACAATCGTATCGCCGTTCTAGTTCTAGCGATGCATAATTTCAATGCGAAACCATACAACAGTACAGAGGAAATGAGAAAGCTCTCCTCCAAGGGATGAAGCTCAGCTGGTTGGGGTATCCCACCAACAGATAGCGCCACCAGCTTTTTTGCTATTTTTAGAATGCATGAGTCGTTTGCCGTCTGCTAAACGAAGTCTTTCTATATTCCGTTTAGGTAGAGTGCTTGAGTCGTTTAGAAGCCGTTTAGTGGACGTTTAGTGTATTTGTGGCACTTGGGATATAGGTCATGATAAGATGAATCTTGTCGAAACACATTGAAAGAAAAGGATAGCAATATAATGATGAGTTGTAATACGCCATCTATTGATCAAACCAATGAAGCTGTGAAGCTTTCATTTTTTTTATGGATATTCAATTTTCCAGTCGTTTAGGGCGGTGGCAACGCTCATCGGATGCGATTTTATCGGACGAGATTTATATGAGATTTGACAGATAACGTCGGACGTGCGATTTCGTCATCCGACGTTATCTGTCAAATCCCATACAAAAATTTGACAGGCCGTCCGATAAAATCGCATGCGAAAAAGCGTTGCCATCACCCTTAAGCTTAATCTGTGGCGCTTGGGTAGTTCTTACGGCCAAGCTACACGTACCGGACGACATCGGACGATGCCATAAAACGTAGGACCGCAGACAAGAGATTTGCGTCGGGCCGGGCCATGTCGGATCACAACGGGCCGATTTTGTTTGGGATTTGACAGTTGGCCTTAACGGATTTATGGCATCGTCCGATGTCGTCCGGTACGTGTAGCTTGGCCGTTATGGTAATGGTGAAAGGTGAAAATGTTTGTTAATTCTAATGCTGTTCTCATATCAGTTAAGTTTTTATAAATATTTTTTCCATATTTGCTACACTTGTTTGTAGAGGTTGTTGGAAGGGAGAAATAGCAGGACACTTGCGCAGTCGTATTTAAGTGTGTGTTTATTGTACGAAACACATTGGCGGAATGAATCGCTTACATGTATTTACAGTGTTGGTGAAATGTTTCCCTGCCCAAGTGACAATTCGCATATGCGTTATATTTGAGGGGTAGGAAATTGCATACTTTCAACACTCCTCTTCAATTAATAGCCCTCAAATTACCTCTCATCAATCCCAAACGAATCGCGAACATATTGTGCTTTACCGTTCCTAATGGCTTAGTTAGTATATCCGCATTCATGTTCTCAGTAGGGCAGTACCTCAACTTAATATCGCCTCGCTGGCATACATCCCGTATGAAATGACGTTTTGTTTTTATATGTTTGGAGCGCTTGCTGGATTTCTCCGATTGAGCAAATGAAAGACAAGCCTGATTGTCTCCATTCACTATTGTTGCGCTATGCTGAACTTCCCCCAAATCACTAAGGAGTTTACGCAACCACAGTACCTCCTGGCAGGTCTCGGCCAACGCGACGTACTCAGCTTCCATCGTAGATAACGTAACGTTGCTCTGCTTACGGCTAGCCCAGGACACTGCTCCTCCTGAGAAGCACACCACGTAACCGGTTGTTGATTTCCGTGATGAAGAGTCGCCTGCCCAATCCGCATCGGAAAACGCGATTAAGTCACCACAGTCGGTTACACCATGCTCTCCACCCATCTTCAGCTTCCAATCTTTGGTATCCTTAAGATACCTTACCGCACGCTTGGCTGCCGACCAGTCCTTTTCCGTTGGGGCACTAACCTTTCTACCTAGTACAGTGGCCGTTCCCATTATGTCGGGTCGCGCACAAACAGCTATGTAGAGTATTGCTCCAACAACGGATCGATACTTGGTGTTGTCTTCCAACAGCTTGGTGTCAGCTGTGTCCTTCAGGAAACCCTGGTCCATTGGTGTCTTTGATGTCTTCGCCTCAACAAGCCCCACGGTGTTAACTAGCTTGTTAATGTAGTTGTTTAGCCCGATGCTGTATACACCATCTTCTTTTCGAATTTACAATCCTAAAAAGAATTTTACATGACCAAGATTAGCTATCTCGAAATGCCTTCGTAAATGTTCATAAACGCCAGCTATGATTTTCTCGCTCTTACAACCCACGAGAATGTCATCGACGTAGACGATGAGATACACCGTCTCACCACTCCTGTTCGCCGTATACAAGCATGGATCGGCCGAACTCGCTATGAACCCCAGCTTTCCAAGCACTTTCGACAGCTTCTCGTTCCAACACCGAGCCGATTGTTTCAGTCCGTAAATGCTCTTCCGCAGACGACACACCAACTCCTCCTTTCCTCGAACCTCGTACCCTTGCGGCTGACGCATGTAGATCTCCTCATCGATATCACCGTAGAGATAGGCAGTACGTACGTCGAAATGTTGAAGAAACAAATTCTTCTTTCCCGCCAGGGCCAACAGTGTTCGAAGAGTACTGTATTTTGTGACCGGAGCATAAACCTCGTCGTAGTCTTCACGGTATCGTTGATTATAGCCTTGAGCTACGATCCGTGCTTTATATCTAACGATCTCGTCTGACTCGTTCCGCTTTTGTTTGAAGACCCACTTGCTACCAAATGCACGTTTTCCCTTGGGAAGTTGAACCAATTCCCAACTCTGGTTTTGCATGTGAGACTGGATCTCACTCTCCATCGCTTGCTTCCAAGACGTTTGATCTACGCTCGAAATCGCTTCCTTGTAGCTAGAAGGCTCTCCTGTCCTTTCGGTCACAACCCCCACTACGTAGTCGCCCAATCTACTAGGAGGTTTACCACGATTCACTCTAACAGCCCTTTTAACTGTATCTGTATCTTACTGCATCTGATCATCTCTGTCTTCATGTGAAAATGCGAGCGGATCCTCGTTATTATCGACATCGAAAAACTCGACATTTTCGCTTTCGTCATCAGCAAATACAAGTGGACTATCTTCCGTAGTATTACGCTTTGATGGACTCGATAAGAAATATTCTATATCGCTTTCATTGGAATCATCATTCCATTCCTGTTCTTGCGACGGTTCTGTTATTTTACTCTGCTTCTTTACGGGACTATTACAATGGGTAGACATCATACCATCTTCCAAAAATGTTACGTCCCGGCTAATCGTGATCTTGTTGGTCTCAGTGTTAACGAAACGGTAACCTTTATGATCTGGCGAGTACCCTATGAAAATTAGTTTTCGAGCCTTACTGTCTAACTTTCCTCTATTGACGTTAGGAATGTGTACGTATGTCGACAACCATACACTTTAAGGTGACCTATTTCCGGCTTCCGACCAAACCACAGCTCATAGGGAGTAGTACTTACAGATCGTGATGGTAATCTGTTTTGCAGGTATACAGCCGTTAGAGCTGCCTCGCCCCAGTATCGCTTATCCAATCCGGCATCCAGGAGCATCGTTGTTGTCATCTCCTCTATAGATCGATTTTTCCTCTCTGCTACGCCATTTTGTTGTGGTGAGTAGGCTGTCGTGTATTGTGCCTTAATGCCTTCTTCTACAAAGAAAATACGTAGGATTTCATTAACGTACTCACCACCACCATCAGATCTTATTGTTCGAGGCTTGCGTGCAAAGAGATTCTCCACGTAACGAACATACTCCTTTATCTTTTCAGCTGCTTCGGATTTCCTCTCTAACAAATACACGATGGTATACCGGCTGAAGTCGTCTATCATCGTCATCAGGTATCTCTTTCCCCCGGGTGTAGCCGTACGCATTGGACCGCATAAATCAGTGTGAACCAGGTCCAAAATCTTCGTCGATCTCTTGTCAGTTGCTGTAGGAAAAGGGTTACGTACTGACTTACCCTCCATACACGTTTCGCAGGATTGGTGAATACCGCAGTCGACGAACTTCATTCCTGTGCCCAAATCCTCGTTTACCATCCTTAGGATCATATTTGGGTCTCGATGTCCAAGTCGCCGATGCCACGAATGCAAGCAATTGCTGTTATGTTCCTTTTCCTTAGCCATTCTCGATGCTTCAGCTAATTGTAGCTGGTATAAACAACCGGAACGCGTCCCCACAGTCATCAACTTTCCATCCGCATTGCGAACCTCGCAACTATCTGCTTTAAACACCGCTGAAAATCCGTTGGCGGTAATCTTGTCCACTGAAATGAGTCCCGTTTTTAACGACGGAACGTATAACACATTTTGCAGTGTTATTTCCACCACGCCGCCATTTCCATTTGCACAGCGCAGTAATCCATGACCGTAACCGCTTGCTTCCGCGACATTACCATCCGCCAAAATTACGCTCGGTCCTTTTGTGTTGTACAGCTCTTTGAAGAAACGCATGTTGTTCGTCATGTGGCAACTAGCACCGCTGTCGATGAGCCACACATCACGGTGTGCTTCTCCCACCATAAAACACATACAGCTACACTCGGCTTGGTAGCCATTATGTTTCGATTCCCTCGGCCTTCTCACTCTGTCGCTTTGTTGTGCATCAGAACGGGAACGACAGTTTCTTTTAAGATGGCCCGGCTTACCACAGCTGAAGCAAACTCTTTTGTTTGAGGGCGGTTGTCTGGTGGAACTTTTCATGGCCTTTTCTTCACTCACCGTACCACATGATCGCTCTTTTCTTCGCTCGTACTCGTCTAGTAGCTTCGACTTTACCAAATGCATGGTTAAATCACTATTTGGGCGACTCTCTAACGCCGTAACCAAGCCACCGTATGATTCTGGCAAGCTACGCAGAATCATGGCGATTTTAAGCGATTCTTCCATTGCTTGTCCCGCAATTGTGAGTCGATCGAAGAGTTCATCAACCTGCATAAGATGGCGGTCCATATCACCGTTTTCGCCCAGGTTCAGGTTACACAACTTTTTCAATAGGGACACCCTTGAGGTAACGGTTGTCTTTTCATGGTACTCACGCAGCTTTTCCCAGAATTCCTTTGCCGAATCTGCCTTTTTCACTATGCTGAATTGGTTTTCCTCAACACATAGTCCAATAGTTGCTCGAGCCCTTTTATCATCCTTGATCCATTGTGGCGTCACTGGTTCAACCTTTGGTTCGTCGATCACGTACCAGAGCTCTTCGCGAATCATAAGCATTTCCATGCGAAACTTCCAGCCCTGATAGTTTTGGTTATTCAACCTGGCAAACGAAAACTTTCCGGCATCTGCCATACTGGACCTTTATCGATTCACGCCAGAAAACAGAAGATTAACTTCTACACACACGACTTAAACTTTCTGAGAAACCTTTCTTGGAACTTTCCCTGGGCCCATAACCTGTTGGAAGGGAGAAATAGCAGGACACTTGCGCAGTCGTATTTAAGTGTGTGTTTATTGTACGAAACACATTGGCGGAATGAATCGCTTACATGTATTTACAGTGTTGGTGAAATGTTTCCCTGCCCAAGTGACAATTCGCATATGCGTTATATTTGAGGGGTAGGAAATTGCATACTTTCAACAGAGGTTAGATTCCTTTATAAAATTCAAAAGTTTTTCAATTTCCTTGTAATTGTTGGAAAGTACAATGTCCAAATGATCTCCAAGCCTGTGTTTCTTCCTTTCTGCTGAATATCCAAAACAATCAATTAAAATGTGTTCCACCGTTGTATCACATCCACAAAATGGGCAGATTAACGGTGATTCCTTTTTAAGGACGTATGTGTAAGTCTGGTGTGTCCGATTCTCAATCTTGTTACCACTCTTTGATCGCTGTGATCTAGTGGATCGTTCCAAGGTGCCGTGGATTGTTTTATTTTTTAAGGTTGGTAATGGATGATTTGTTCCAAATGTTTTGCCAGCTCTGATTTATTAACCCTTTCCACCACAAGGATGCATCACTCCTAGAGATAGTTCCATCTACATTGTTGTGGGCAGCTGTGCGTGCCGACCCCTGGACTTCCCGTGGCAGTTGCGCTGCCACCGGTCAACGTCCAGGGGGAAGACAGTGTGTACACGCTAGTGATGGGCGTTTCGGAGCGCGCCAACGGCTCCGTAGTCGGCTCCGGACTAACGGTACTCGCGGCACCGTTCCAATGGCTGCGGTGCCGGCTTCAGGCCCACCGTTTCGGGGCCGGCGACGAATCAACGGCTCCAGACTAACGGCTCCGAACTAACGGTTCAATAGAGACATCATTGTATGATAGCGTAATAAAAAAAACTAATATATCTTCTCGCACGTGTGGAAACCAATACACGATGTGATTGCAGTATTGACATGCATGACGTTGTGTAGCATTCGTTGGTCTCGCCTTTCTTAACAATATTCAAAAGTCATCGATGTTTTTTTTTATAAATTATTTTATACATGACTTACTCCGCTATTACCGGATTTTCTCGATTGAAACTTCATTGAAAAAGTTATTTTGGTCCTTTGTGTTAAAACCGGCTCCGGAGCCGTTGGAACGGAGCCGGCTCCGGAGCCGTGGGTGTGGAGCCGGCTCCGGAGCCGTTGGTGCGGAGCCGTCTCCGGAGCCGTCGGAGCGAAGCCGGCTCCGGAGCCGTGGGTGCGGAGCCGGCTCCGGAGCCGGCTCCGAAATTGTCTGGAGCCGGTCGGAGTCGGCTCCGGCTTCGGAGCCGTTTTGCCCATCACTAGTACACGCACACTGTCGCACACACTAAGCGCGCAAGGCAGAGTGTGCACGAAGGCCGATCGAGCAGGAGCTCTCGGCAGGGGCGCTCGGTGCGGCTGGTGCGCGGCCACTGCACTTGTGGTTTTAAAGTGCTCATTGTGATTGTTAATTGTGTTGTATTATTTATTTTGTATGTAATAAAATAGTTAAGTGCATATGTTGTGTCTCTAGCGGTGGACTGAAACTTGAGGGGGTGGGGTAGTAGTTTTTCTTTCACCATAAATCGGGAGCCCTCACGGACAAGACGATCTATCTTCGTTGATGTCGCATGCAAGACTAAAGTACATTTATTATACCTTCAATGTGTGCGTGTCGCACTCCGAATTCTACTGTCACAAAAAATATGCAAACCCAAGCAACAACCCAATCCCTGTGACATATGTCAGTTTGCCCAAGCAGCAAACGCAATGCGCAACTCGCACAACATCCTCCCCGGCGTTGAAATGTTATTTCAATTTTCATCCTCGTCTAACGGTAGAAAACAGACCTCAGTTACCGCACGCTTGAATTCCGCTCCATTCGCCGTCTTAACGGTAACGACACGAATTGTACCATCGTCTCCAGGGTGTGCGGCAACGATTCTGGCAAGTGGCCACTGCAGTAGTGGCGCATTCTGGTCAGCTAGTAGCACAAGTGATCCTACTTTAATCAACTTTCGCTTCAGCCATTTCGATCGATTCTGCAGCTCCGGCAGATATTCGGCGGTCCATCGTTTCCAGAAGTGTTGCAGCATGGACTGCACTAACTGCCATCGTGAGAGATGATTTTCCTTCAAGGTAGAGTAGTCAGGTTCAGGAACCGTCTGCATCTCACGTCCGATCAGGAAATGTGCAGGCGTGATCGCAGTGTAGTCGGATGGGTCATCTGAACTCGGTACCAAGGGACGAGAGTTTAGTACCGCTTCTATCTGGGTCAATGTCGTGTAAAGCTCCTCGTAAGACAGCTTCCTATCGCCAACAATACGTTTTAGGTGGTATTTGACCTGCTTCACACCAGCCTCCCAAATGCCACCAAAGTGTGGGCTTCGTGGTGGTATGAACGACCAGTCAATACCCTTGTCGACGCAATAGTTGGTGATCTTTTTCGTAGCGCAATCGTTCTCGAACATACGCCAAAGTTCATGTAATTCGGTTTTAGCTCCGACAAAATTAGTCGCGTTGTCAGAGCGTATCGTTTTTGGGCATCCACGTCGACTGATGAACCGTCTCAAACTCGCTAGAAATGCGTCAGTCGTCAAGTCTGAAACCAATTCCAAGTGAACCGCCCGAGTCTGCAAACACACAAACAAGCACACGTACGCCTTGGTGATTTGCGGTTTGCGAGAATTAGTTGATTTTATCCAGAAGGGACCGGCGTAGTCCACACCGGTATTCGAAAAGACGGGGGCTGGCTGGACGCGATACGACGGTAGGTCACCCATCAGTTGCGTCGTCTTCAACGGATTTGCCTTGAAACACACGATGCACTTCCGTATCACCTTTCGAATAGTATTCTTCACATTCAGTGGCCAGTACCGTTGACGTACAACTGCAAGCAAACCTCTTTGCCCGATGTGTAGGTTGTCGATGTGTAGTTCGCGAACGAGAGCTTCACTGATTGGATGCTTAGCCGGCAACAGCATCTGATGTCGACTGTCGTAAGGTATGAAGGCTCGCTTGATTCTGCCTCCAACTCGTATGATCCCATCGTCAGGATCCAAAAACGCTTGTAGTCCATTAAGTCGATGTTTTGTATTCGCACCGTCCATAAGTGCGATGATTTCGGGCTGGAAAGTCTCGCGTTGAACCAGTCGTACTATTAAGAGCGTCGCTGTACGCACTTCCTTCGCTGTCAGTCGGCCCTTTACCACCTCCCTTTTGCGTGACTTGATGAACCTAGCTAGTCGCACCAAGTAGGCCATACTCCTTACAATCTGTGTGTAACTGCTCAACCTGTCAAAGATCGGAAAACGTTCGATCGGAACAGTCATGGCTAAAGCCACTCCAGCTCGCATTTCCGGCAGCTCATTATCCGGAATTTCCACTTCGTCCTCATCCTTCATGAGGTGCTGTGTTGGTCGGGGCCGCCACCAAATAGTTGAACCTATTAATTTCCTCGGTGTAACTCCACGTGAAATCAAATCGGCCGGGTTGTCATGTGTGGAAATGTAATGCCAGTGGAAGGATTGGCTAAGCTGCTGGATCTCGCTTGCCCGATTTGATACGTATGTCTGCAGTAGTTCTGGCGTTTTCTTGACCCAAGCCAAGACGATTTTTGAGTCGCTCCAAAGATGTACTGATTCAAACTTAAGCTCCGTAGCGTTCAGGAACTTCACGACCATTCGAGCCAGTAACAGTGCCGCTAACAGTTCGGCTCGAGGGGTCGTGATGGCCTTCTCCTTCGGACTTCGTTTTTTCGGTAGGATCCGAGACTTGCTGCAAACAAGCTGCATCTTGGACTCCTCGTCGGTGAAAGTGCCCTGCACGTACAAGCAGGCACCGTAGGCTTGGTCGGATGCGTCAGCGAACCCTTGTAGTCTCAGCTGGAACACATCCTTCCAGGAAATCCATCTCGGAACTCGGATTTCCCTCAGTGATGTCATCTCGGTCCGAAAGTTTCGCCACTTCTCGTCGATTTCGGTTGGGATGGAGTCGTCCCAATCGATTTGTAGTTCACCTACTTCTCGCAAGATCAGCTTCGCGTAGGTGATTACTGGGCCAAAGAATCCAAGTGGGTCGAAGATTTTGGCCAGTTGACTCAGAAGTTTCCTTCGAGTCATTCCTTCTGGGTTGTCAAAGTCAGGAACGGACACCGAGAACCAGTCCTCCAACGGGTTCCATGTCACGCCCAGTGTCTTAACGATGGTCTTCGAGGTGTCGTCCGTAACCTCGAAAGTGTCTCCTCGTTGTTCTTCAGCTACACCTAAAACGATATCTGAATGGTTGGCGCACCACTTGTGAGCGCTGAAGCAGGCTTTCGCTAGTAGTCCAGTCACATCTCGCTGTAGTTGGCAAGCCTCAGCAAGGGTATCGGCACCAGTCAGGATATCATCCATGTATGTCTCCCTGTTGACCACCTTTGCGGCCCTTGGGAACTCATCGTGATGATCTTCTGCAGCTTGCTTCAGAGCCATGGTTGCTTGAAACGGGGAAGGTCCCAAGCCATACGTAACTGTCAGCAGCTCTCGCACCGTAAGTGGGTCGTTCCGATTGTACCTCCAAAAGATTCGCTGGTACCTTGTGTCATCCGGATGGACCACCACTTGACGAAACATCTTCGGAATGTCGAGTGTGAAGACGTACTGAAATCCTCTGAAACGAAGCAAAATTGCAGTAAGATCGTTCTGAACCGTCGGTCCAGTCATCAAAACGTCGTTGATCGAGACGCCGGTTGACGTCTTCGCTGATCCATCAAACACGACTCGCAGCTTGGTTGTCGTGCTCGTAGGCCGCAGCACGCAGTGGTGCGGTAGATAAAACACCGATCCTGGGTCGTCATTCAGTGTTTCCACAATCTCGCGCATGTGTCCGAGATCCTCATATTCTCGGATGAACCGCGAATATTGCTCCTTTAAGTCCGGCTGCTTGTCAAGTTTTCGCTCCAAAGCCAGAAAACGTCGCAGCGCTGTGTCTCGCGAGCCGCCAAGCTCGCGTTTACGTTCGTTGAACGGATATCGTACTACATACCGTCCCTCCTTAGTTCGCTCGTGTGTGCGCTGGAAGTGTTCCAGGCACGCTTCGTCATCCGCCTTCGGGGAAGGGCGGAGCTCGTCGCAGGATTCTACCTTGTAGAAGTTCCTCAGCAGTTCGATGAGCGGCTCATCGTCAGCAGTTTGGCAAAGTGTACGCGCAACGACCGTCGTGTCGCTCGCGATCACACCTCCAGCGATCCAACCCAGCTTTGTGTATCGCAGCGCAGGTCGGTTCGGACCGAGTTCACATCGGCCGTCAAGCATCAGGTTCCAAAAACTTCCAGCGCCAATCAGCATGTCGACAGGTCCTCTTCTGTTGAAGGTAGGGTCGGCCAGCACCTGTTCGCTCGAGATGGGCCACTGTGATATGTCGAAAGACTTCGTCGGAAGTTCCCCAGTGATTCGTGGTGTCACTAGGAAGTCTAACTCAGCTGTAAAGTCACTGGCACGAGACCTGATCGTCGTGCGCAGTTTACGGCAAAGACGAGTTCTATTGCCGTTCAGACCACTAACCGTGACGTCAGCGGGTTTTGTCTTAAGGGAGAGAAGGTTTGCAAATCGCTCGGTGACAAAGTTCATCTGCGAAGCAGAGTCTAATACCACTCTACAAGGGTAGGGAGAATCGCACAAACCATCCACTAAAACAATGGCAGTCGAAAGGACGGTCTGCTTCTCCGGTTCCACGTCACTCGCGCACAGGGTTGTCGGTGTTTCAGCTTGTACGTTGGCTGTTTGGGATTCTTCTATCACTGATTCACTAGATGTCGTTTGACCTACGTTAGTTGCAACCTGACTTGGGGAATCTTCATGGAGTAAGCTATGATGTTTCTTACCGCAACGACGGCAAAAACTGGATAAACATGCTCGCAATTGATGGCCTTTGGAGAGACAATTGAAGCAAACACCGCACCGTTTTGCAATCTCGAACCTTTCCTTAACACCTTTAGCCCTGAAAGGTTCACAAGCTCGGAGTTCATGAGCAGCACTGCATACTGGACACTTCGCTAACGGTTTAGGTTCACTCACTACCAGGCTCCTTGCCACTGTTTTCGGCTTTGTACCTTCCGTCGATGTTTTCACGCTGGTATCGAGCTTCTCAGAAATTCGACACTGCTCCTCCAAAAACTCCATCATAGCGGCGTAGGAAGAAAGTAAGTTCTTCCTTTGTTTCGTCTCCCAAGCCACTCGCAACTTCTTGTCTAACTTACCAGCTATAAGGTTGACCAACATTTGCTCACCGAGACCACCTACCGGAAGGTTCTGATTCTTCAACGCCTCAACGTTTTTAGTGCAGGTGTCAATCACTTTACGAAGGCTCGAAGCATTGTCCTGGTTAATCTTGGGTAAGCTGAAAAGGTTTTCAATGTGCTTATCCACAACCAGTCTTTTGTCTTCATACCGCTGAGTGAGAACCTTCCAGGCAGCTTCGTAGTCGTTGTTGTTTACCAGCTCATCGTCGATGATACCAGCCGCCTTTCCGACAAGGCAGTTTCGCAAATGAAAAAGCTTCAGGGCCGGTTCTTCTTGCTGGTATCGGTTCATCACCGTGGTGAACATCGCCTTGAACGAATACCACTTTTCGTATGACCCATCAAATGTCGGTAGGGGCACTTGCAACGGAGGGAGGTAGGGCTGAGCCTGCTGCTGGGTCAGTGGGGGAGCAGGTGGAACGGCTACTTCAACTTTCGTTACGGCATCGAAACACGCGGTCAGTTTCAACGAAACGTCATTGAAACGTGTCTCAAATTCGATGTATTTGTCATTCTGCTCTTTGTCTTGGTCATCGTGCAGCGATAACTCGTAGATTTTGTTCTGTATTTCGTTGCACTCACTATAGATGTTTTCTAAAGCCTTTTCCTGGAGTTGAAGGAAGCGCACGTTTTTTACGTTGAGGTTAGGCTGCTCTGCACTGTCACACAAAGCTGCACACACACGACTAAGCTTTCCACACACTGCTTCCCGTTGCTTCTCCAACACTTTCAGCTGTACCTCCATTTCGTCGGAATTGTCTTCTACTAGCTGTTGTTGTGATGATGTTGGTTTCGGTGATGTCGTCCCACGCTTAACTGGTGTTCGTTTTAGCTTTTTCGATCGAGTAAATGGTGATGGCATCGTTCGTTACACATGCACACACACCATCAACGTCGTATCGAGCCTTTGCACAAGAATCCGCGCCAAGCTAAGCTGTCACACACACACGCGCATACACGTACACGTACATTCGCTTGCGCCACTGCGCAATTGCACACGAACCGATACCAAGCTGAACGCACTAACACACATTCACTTGCACCGGCACGCCATTTGCAACCGCTAAAACCCAAGCCAAACACTTCTCCTGAAAAGAACACTTTTCCCTTCTTGTTGTCTGGAATGCCCTCAGGCAGCTTCCGTCGAACAGCACTGACCGAAAACACTCGCGTTTACGGATACTGTTCGATCTGTTTGTCAGTAGTAACGCACCAAAAGTCACGTCACTGTAGGGCGTCTAGAGCCCTTAACACCCGGTCTCGGATGTTCCTTTGTACCGACTTTACGCGAGAAAGACAAACCACTTATCACAACACTGGGTAACTTTATCCGGTTCCGTAGGACCACAATGTTGTGTCTCTAGCGGTGGACTGTAACTTGAGGGGGTGGGGTAGTAGGTTTTCTTTCACCATAAATCGGGAGCCCTCACGGACAAGACGATCCTTCTTCGTTGATGTCGCATGCAAGACTAAAGTACATTTATTATACCTTCAATGTGTGCGTGTCGCACTCCGAATTCTACTGTCACAAAAAATATGCAAACCCAAGCAACAACCCAATCCCTGTGACATATGTCAGTTTGCCCAAGCAGCAAACGCAATGCGCAACTCGCACAACAGCATAAGTTAAAACACAACATACATTATCTTTTATCATCCTACCTTCATTCGTAAGACGGTCAGCTACTTCGTTTCCTGCGATTCCTTTATGTCCTGGTATCCAACAGAATTCGATTGACCTGTCTTTTGATAGTGATTCGATAGTTTGTATGTAGGGGTTTCGTAAGGATCCTTTCTCTAATGCTTTCAGAACACTAGCGCTATCTGTGAAAATAACGTTAGGTCTGTCATTTACGGTCGCTTCTTCAGTTGCTATCATAATAACAATAGCCTATGCTGAGAATATTGATGTGTTCTCCGGAAGCTTAATACTACAGCGAGCATTTGGCGATTGTTATGGTGAATATTTTGCCTTGGTGAGCCAACCTGAATGCATCACGGCTCTCACTGATGAGTGCACGCATCTCGTGAGATGCCGTTAGGTTCGGGCTTATGACGTGATCCCCGAAGGATCACTCTCTCTCCGGCGCGCCTCCACATAGGATAGTGAATGTTATGTTATCCGGCGCTACAACCGCTTTGCGGTCTCGGCTTGCCTCAGGAGTGTCCGAAACCGCTCACGGTCTCGCACCTTCGTCTGCCAGTCCGTTATCCCGGCCTTAATGGCGGACGCCTCCACGCCATCTTGCCACCTCAATTTGGGCCTACCACGCCTCCTCTGTCCTTGTGGACGGCCTAAAAAGACTTTACGGGCTGGGTCGTCCGTTTCCATGCGTATAACATCTTTACCTATGAGACATTATGTGCCTCATATCTCTTTGAATTCATCCATCCATTTCCTGCTTTTTGGATGTGTTAAATTTGAATGAACTCTATCAGCTGAACGGGGTGCATAACCATTCAAATCATTATCTGGACCTGGTGCTCTCTAACTCTGCTGCTGCTGCTTGTTCTTCTGTGTATCCTGCTTCGTCACTGCTCCTGCCCCAGGATGCCCATCATCCTGCTCTGGAAATTGCGTTACCGTCTTCTTTATTTAGGGCTAGTAGGGTTAGGAATGAATTGCCTTCTGCTCCTAATTCATTGAGTGTTCGTTATAATTTTCGTCTTACAGACTATCGTAAACTTAATTCTATTCTATCTCGTGCCGACTGGTCTTTTTTTTATCAATGTACATCGGTCGACGAGGCTGTCCAATCGTTTAATGCTTTGTTAACCTCTGCACTCCTTTCATGTACACCTATTTTTCGTTCCCCTCCTAATCCTCCCTGGTCCAATCGTACTCTTCGCAACCTGAAAAAGGATAGAATGAAATATCTTAGGAGGTATCGTCTGAACCGATCTGCTTTCAACTTTCGTTTATTTAAGTACGCTGCCTCTGCGCATCGACTATACAACAGGGCTCGTTTTGAGGCCTATTCGAGTAGACTGCAATCGCGTTTCCGTTCTGATCCAGCATCCTTCTGGCAATTTGTTAGGATTCGAAGAGGGTGCAATACGTTACCTAATGAAATGGTACTTGATTCTCGAACTGCCTCTACGCCTGTTGAGATCTGTGAGCTATTCTCTGCACATTTTTCCCAAATGTTTGAGCCACCGGTTAGTGACCCTAACCTTATTGAGGGTGGGCTACTCTACACGCCAGAGATCTTAATTAATCTCTCCGATATTTCGGTTAGCTCTGAAACAGTTGTACAGGTGTTATTTGGGTTGAAACGTTCTTTTACTCCTGGTCCAGATGGCATTCCTGCCTCAGTTTTAATAAACTGTAAGGACGTGCTTGCTCCACACCTTGCTAAAATTTTCAACCTTTCACTTTCTCTCGGGGTCTTTCCTGCTCTTTGGAAATCCTGTTGGCTTTTTCCGGTACACAAAAAGGGATGCTGTAGCATTGTCTCTAATTATCGTGGGATAACTCAAACATGTGCCACAACCAAAACTTTTGAGCTATGTATCTTTCCAACCATACTTCATAGTTGTAGTTCCGCTATTAGCCCTAAACAGCATGGGTTTATGCCTGGTAGGTCTACTTCTACTAATCTCATGTCTTTTGTTACCAATATTTTCAGATCTTTTGAGGCAGGTACAGTATCGGACAGAAAGATAGGGCATTGGTTTTTTAACGCACCGTGCACCCGTTGGGCCAAGTTTATGTGTGGTTTGTATGTGTTTGTGTGTGTGTATGTGTGTGTGTGTGTGTGTGTGTGTGTGTGTGTGTGTGTGTGTGTGTGTGTGTGTGTGTGTGTGTGTGTGTGTGTGTGTGTGTGTGTGTGTGTGTGTGTGTGTGTGTGTGTGTGTGTGTGTGTGTGTGTGTGTGTGTGTGTGTGTGTGTGTGTGTGTGTGTGTGTGTGTGTGTGTGTGTGTGTGTGTGTGTGTGTGTGTGTGTGTGTGTGTGTGTGTGTGTGTGTGTATGTGTGTGTGCATGTGTGTGTGTGTGTGGATGTATGTTTGAATGTGTATTGATGTGTGTGTTTGTTTCACAAGTAGGTCGTTTCGAATAGATTTGTAAGTAGTTTTTTTGTGTTTTGGGTTAGGTTTTTGGTGTGATAAGCAGGACCACCGCCCTCGCGATCAGTGTGTTTTCGATATATTAACAATGTTACGGTCTTCTTTCGCCGTGGTCTTCTGAGGACGTCCGGTTGACTTGCGCGTTTCGGTTGTCCAAGCACGTTTCAGTTGTCTAAGCACGTTTCGGTTGTCCGAAGCGCGTTTGCCACAAAAGTGCGCGATCGTTCCATTACGAACTCGATCCTTTTGCGCTTAATGCCAGCAGCAGCCATTCGCTTTTACATATGGCGCTGATAATCGGTACAACGTTTACCTCGACCTATTGTTACTAATATTGCTTGCTTGGACCGTCAAGAACGCGCTGGTTAAAAACTTGGACACGGCTGATCCCTGTGATATTCCATCGAAAACACCGGAACTACAGTAACACACGTCTGCTCTTTATTCCGTCCAACCTCCTACTGCCCGCACACCCACACTGCTACTCTCACATACCACATCCTCCCCTTGAGGAATAAGGCTACAAATTCTTTAATATTCGATTAATCGTTTTGGTTTTTTAATCAGCCTAGCCTGTCGTTCTTTCACTAGCCCTGCTACTTCCTCCGAACTACTACTACCACTTGTCAACCCTTCTTCCGCTTTTCGCATGAAAAATTTTTTTATGTGCTTTACATTACGATCGTAAATTTTTCCTGATTTTTTTCCTTCACCGTTACCCTGCCAGCACCACAAATTTTAAGTACCTCATGCAATTCTTTTTTGTACGATGAGTCTGTCTTATCTGCTTTTTGATTTCTAACTAAAACCGTATCCCCAGGTTTAATGCTAAGAGGCCTAGCTCCACGCCTTGTATCCTCTCTTTGATTGCGCTGAAATTTCGCCATTTTATCCCTGTCTCGTAATTCATCATCGTTCGCTTGTCTAGTATCCGTTTTTGGGTTTGGTAACCTATGCCTAATAGCTCTACCAAACATTAGTTCGGCTGGTGCTATTTTAGTTACATGGTGCGGCCATGAGTTATAATCCGCTACATATTCCGCAAGGGCCTGTTTCCAGCATTTTTTTTCTAACCGTGCAATGGCTGCAATCTTATTTATACCTTGCATTCCACGCTCAACTAACCCATTTTCGGTAGGATTTAGAGGCGTGCTATTTATGAGTTTTATCCCCCATACATCTGCTAACCATCTTTTGAAATCTACCGCATTAAACGGGGGTCCATTATCTGCTTTTAATTTCTTAGGTACATAGTATGTTAAAAATATCCTGTTCAATGCTTTTTGTATACTATTCGCATCCGTTCGCTCTAGAGGGACGGCTATCAGAAATCGCGAGTAATTATCTGTAAGCACCAATGTTTTAACATTATCTGTGGTAGATGAAATATCCATTGACACATAATCCCATGGATTCTCCGGTAGCTCCGTTAATTCTATAGGTACCGCCGTATTTGTCGTTTTCACTAGCTGACATTCTGGGCAGCTTCTAACAAAAGCTTCAATCTCTTTGTCCATACCGGGCCACCAAAGTCCCGTTCTCAGAACATTTTTCATCGTGGACATGCCAGGGTGGCTTCTATGAGCTAATGTTAACGCTCGGTTCCTAAGTATATGCGGGAGGACCATCTTTTCTTGTTTAAATAGGAAACCGTTTTCCACATACAGCTCCCTCTGAAACGCTTTATACCTTGCAATTTCTTGTGGCCATTCATTCTCTTTATCTAACCAAGCAATAACCTTGTTTAATATAACATCTTTTTCTAATTCCTTTCCTACTTCTTCCGTGGTTAACGCCAATAGTGTTTCATTAACCTGGTTTACGCACGCAGTAACCAAACATAGTTCGTGAGGCTCCTTAGCAACCCCAAATTGGTAATCCTCTTTAGATCTGCACAGCCTAGACGCAGTATCGGCTATGTTCTCGTTTCCCGGAACGTGTTCGAAATCAAAATCATAATGGTCCAGTCTGATGAACCATCCTTCTGCCCTGGACATAATCCTCTTTCCTATATCTTTTTGTTTAGCCGGTTTAATCATAAATTTCAACGCTTCACTATCTGATCGCAACAAAAATTTCCTTCCTAATAGATAGTAAGCAAATCGTTCCATAGCCCAAACTATGGCCAAAGCCTCCCTATGCAGTTGCGGATAGCGGCTTTCCGTCTCCGTCAATCCTTTGGATGCACATGCGATAATACGCATTTCGGACGTGCTAAATTTTTCTTGGGCTAAAATTGCTCCCAAGCCCCAAGGTGATGCATCAGTATATAGTATGATCCTATCCTTTTCATTGAAATAACCCCTTTTGATAAGGTCTTCCATAGCAACCTTTTTCAATTCTTCAAACGTATTTTGATGCATCTCTTCCCATTTAAATTTATGTCTTTTTATCAAATCCCTCAACGGCTTAGTTTTATGTGAAAAGTCTCTGATAAATGGGCCAATAAAAGTCAACATTCCTAAAAAACTTCTAAGTTCACCTGCGCCCTTAGGTCTGTCAAAATTTTGAATGGCTGTCATTTTTTCCCTCATCGGTAATATTCCTTCTCCATCTAGTGTTAATCCTAAGAAATTCACTTTTTCTTGACCATAACACGATTTTTCTTCGTTAATGGTAAGTCCATTTTTTTTTAATAACTTCCCTAACCATATTTTCTATTTCCTTTAGTTCTTTCAACGATTTACCGTACATCAAAATATCATCTAGGTATATAAGAACATTTTTGCAATTTCTGAAAACTTTCTCCATCTCTTTTTGAAAAATCTCCGGTGCACAAGATAGCCCGAAAGGTAATCTCTTGAACCGCATTAATCCATTCATCGTCATAAACGCAGTCAAATGGCGCACCTCACTATGTAATTCTATGTGAAAGTATGCGTCTTTCAAATCTATCTTAGAAAACAAAATCTTTCCATCGTTGTTGGGGATATCAGTCCAAATTCTTTCTAATGATGGCATGGGGTACGGATCTCGTATGATAGCCTTATTCGCTTCTCTATAATCAATAACAATTCTAAAGTCCTTATTTCCTTTCGGCACTAGCACCATAGGTGACACAAAAGATATTTCCGCATCCTCGCTGTCTACATACTCAATGATACCGTTAAGCTCCATTTCCTCTAGTCTCTCATTCACGGCTCTCTCAAATGCTTTAGGTATATTATAACGTATTATTTGTTTGGGTGTGACTGTTTTGTCTATTCTAAATTTCACCGCACCAATATTCAATTTAGGAAATGTATCCTTTACTGTCGTCTCTTGTGTTTTGTTACGCAACATATAATGCTTTCCAGGTCCTATGCACACTAAACCTAAGCTGACTGCTGTGTTAAAACTTAACAGGGATATTTCAGCTCCCTTTACCACAAAAATTTTTGCCATAGTTCTATTAGTTCCACCTGCACATATCATTGCTTTGAATGAGCATTCTACGTCCAAAACTGCACTATTCGCATAACTCCGCAGCGTTGTTTCAGGGTGTGGCTGCCATTCACGCACACTCGACTGGGCGTGTGTCCTTATTTGCCACCAACTCTCAGCAGTAACAGTGTTCACCGATGCCCCAGTATCTAGTAAGAAAATGATAGGCACATTTCCGATCATGCAGTTAATGCGCCTTGGATCGTCGGTTACTGCATGCCTTCCTCGTTCGCCGGAAAACTGTTAAAGTAAATTAAAATAAAACGAAATAAATAAGATAAGTGAATCAAAAATACACTTTTGCCCACACACTCATGAACTTTTGACGGCGAGCAATTTCAGCTTGCTATATATATATATATATATATATATATATATATATATATATATATATATATATATATATATATATATATATATATATATATATATATATATATATATATATATATATATATATATAGCATGATAATAAGTTTTTTTTTTGTTGTTGTTGTTGTTATTTAATTTTTTTATTTTTTTTTTAATTTTTTTATTTTATTTAATTTTTATTTTTTTTATTTATTTATTTATTTATTTATTTATTTCTTTTTTTATATATATATTTTTTTTGTTTTTTTTTTTGGTACCGTTCTGCAGCGGGGTCTCCTATTACCACCTGATTAATGTCCTCGGTCTGCTTCTTCACCACATTTGGAAATCGATTTGATCCCAATCTGGTTCTGCAACAAATTGCCAGATGTCCTATGGCACCGCACCGGAAGCATTTTGATCTGGATGCTCCACACTTCCCCCAGCCATGTATTTTGTCACATTTTGAGCATTTCGTTGCTCCCTTATTATACGTGTTCCGAAAACCGTTTGGATGCATTCCCGATAGTCTCTTGTTTTGTTGTTGTTCGTACGGCTCATATCGTTCCCTTTTCGTTCTCCACGAAGTCACTGCCGCTACATAATTATCGCTATCTGTAAATTATTTTGTCGTGCTTTTGGCAAGCTTTTGTTCTATCTCTCTCTTTTCCATTCTTACGAAATCAAGATGTTTACCATGCTTTACTAATTTGTCCAATTCATTCCCAAATAAATCTGTCATTTCAAACAATTTTTCGGCAATCTGGGGAACCGAACGTCGCAACACAGCTTGCACTAACTCTTCAGTTTTCTGTTCTTCTGGCAGACCACAGAATTTCACTTGAGCTTCTAATCTTCACCCAATCACCAAATGTTTCATCAGCTTCCATTTTCATTTCTCTCAGCTTCATCCTTTCTTTTCCCTCATTACATATGCCGTTGAAAAAATCGTCTACCCCTTTCACTGTTTCTGTATACACGTCCCCTTCACCACTTTTCACTCGTCTTTCCTGCATTTCTATAATGTTTAGCAGATAGCTTCCAGCAAATACTTTCAAAGCTATCAACTTCATTTCCGAATTCACTTTTCCTTTACACATCACTATTCTCTCATATTGTCCTTTAAAACGCGCCCACTCTGCTTTCCGCTCGTGGATAGGAAGCTCTTCCGAAAATGGTTTAAGCGGCCAAGAACCGGCCAAAAAATCCCCCTTGTAATCTTTTTCCTTGCTCTCACTACGCACTTCCAGGGCACACTCCAAATTGTTCTCAACTGTCCAACCTGCCATCTTTCTAAACCACTTCCGTGCTTGTTCTGTGACGATGCTGTCCGCTTGCTACACCAAAAGCGACTGATCCTGATAGCTCAGGTTGCCACCAGCCCACCCGTTGCAATGCTATGTGTGCGATCGTCACTTATACAATCACACTTGTTTACCATGGCATTGAATTCCATGGAATTGTTTTTGCCAAATCTTGGACGGCACGCCATCACGCCGGACAACAGCCGGGTTCGGTTGAATCCATCTAAGCAAACCAGTGACCGACCATCCATTGTATTCCATAGAATTGTTATTGTTGAATATCGGGCAGCTGTACCAGACCGGTCAGCCGGGTTCTGCTGGCTGAAATAAATAAGAAAAAGAAGAAGAAGAAGAACGCGAAACAAAAAAAAAACGATATACCGCTTTATGTTTTTTTTTTTTTTTCAGCCGAGCTGAACTCGGCTACCACCCGCGTATACATTTCCTTCGAGGGGCCATGAGCTAAACTCGGCTACCACTCTGGCTTACACTTTCTTCGAGGGGCCATGAGCTAAACTCGGCTACCACCCCCGTATACATTTTCTTCGAGGGGCCATGAGCTAAACTCGGCTACCACTCTGGCTTACACTTTCTTGGAGGGGCCATGAGCTAAACTCGGCTACCACTCTGGCTTACACATTCTTCGAGGGGCCATGAGCTGAACTCGGCTACCACTCGCGTATACATTTTCTTCGAGGGGCCATGAGCTAAACTCGGCTACCACTCTGGCTTACACATTCTTCGAGGGGCCATGAGCTGAACTTGGCTACCACTCGGGCTTACACCTTTTTGGAGGGGCCATGAGATGCACCAGGCTACCACTCGGTTTATCCTTTATATCGCCTGTTTTTATTCTTCCTCTCCTTTTTTTTTATATCACTCCTTATTTTCTTCAACCTAGGAGCGCTTTTATTCATCATGGCAGGATCGCCAATGTGATATTCCATCGAAAACACCGGAACTACAGTAACACACGTCTGCTCTTTATTCCGTCCAACCTCCTACTGCCCGCACACCCACACTGCTACTCTCACATACCACAATCCCGTGCTCTGCCTGCGTTATACTTCTATACGCGATGAATTACATCGTTTTGGAGCAGCGAAAACATCGCATGGATAAAACTATCAACGAGTACGCGAATAAGCGTCTTCCCTTCAAAATCGAGAAAAGAATACTGCCGCGCTCATGAAACAAAACGCCCATTGAAAAGAATAACTGCGCGCCAGCTCAATGCACGCACAAAGTTTACCATTCGCACACAACGTGCAACGCAGAGATGCACGAAGGCCTTTCAATGGCGTGCACTGGAGAAACACCTGTGAGGGAATGCCGAGTTCATTGCTATTGCGCGTGTCCATTTCGCACCGGTGTCGCATTCACATTCATGAAACAGAACACCTGCGTTTTCGTCCGAGGAACAAGCGCTGCTGTCGATGCAAACTTTAGTTTTTATCCAAGTGTAAACGCACAATGTTTCACATGATACACCTGTTTCCATCTACGTTCGAATCTCGTGCCGTTTGCATCGAATCGCAAACCGCCTGCTTCGAATCGCATGCCACTACGATCGAATGCGTGCACCCATGGTTGAATCGCGTGCCAGTACGGTTGAATCGCGTTCCACTATGGTAGAATCGTATGCCACTACGATCGAATCGTATGCCGCTACCATTGGATTTCTGAAAGCAAGAGCATAGTGAACTGTTTGTTTACGTTTGCAACCTATATCTTTCTTCGCCAACGGCATTTCGTTTGTAAAATAGTGCTAATAAAAGGCAGTTATTCACTGATACACGTAAAATCCTTGTTATCGACGAATATCGTGGTCCCTTGTTGATGGTAAAATCCTTGTGTTCAACTAATATTCGGTGTTCGTTGTTGATGGTAAAATCCTTGGTTTCAACCAATATTCGTGGGGTTTACCTATAATCAGAGAATAAATCCCATTTATTAGTATTTTACAAATGAAATGCCGTCGGCGAAGAAGGAAAGAGCTTTCAAACGTAAACAAACAGTTTACTATGCTCTTGCTTTCAGAAATCCAATGGTAGCGGCACACGATTCGATCGTAGTGGCATATGATTCGACCATAGTGGAATGCGATTCAACCGTACTGGCACGCGATTCAACCATGGGTGCACGCATTCGATCGTAGTGGCATGCGATTCGAAGCAGGCGGTTTGCGATTCGATGCAAACGGCACGAGATTCGAACGTAGATGGAAACAGGTGTAACACACATACACCTGTTTCCATCTACGTTCGAATCTCGTGCCGTTTGCATCGAATCGCAAACCGCCTGCTTCGAATCGCATGCCACTACGATCGAATGCGTGCACCCATGGTTGAATCGCGTGCCAGTACGGTTGAATCGCATTCCACTATGGTCGAATCATATGCCACTACGATCGAATCGTGTGCCGCTACCATTGGATTTCTGAAAGCAAGAGCATAGTTAACTGTTTGTTTACGTTTGCAAGCTATATCTTTCTTCGCCGACGGCATTTTGTTTGTAAAATAGTACTAATAAAAGGCAGTTATTCACTGATTACACGTAAAATCCTTGTTATCGACGAATATCGTGGTCCCTTGTTGATGGTAAAATCCTTGTGTTCAACTAATATTCGGTGTTCGTTGTTGATGGTAAAATCCTTGGTTTCAACCAATATTCGTGGGGTTTACCTATAATCAGAGAATAAATCCCTTTTATTAGTATTTTACAAATGAAATGCCGTCGGCGAAGAAAGATATAGCTTGCAAACGTAAACAAACAGTTAACTATGCTCTTGCTTTCAGAAATCCAATGGTAGCGGCACACGATTCGATCGTAGTGGCATATGATTCGACCATAGTGGAATGCGATTCAACCGTACTGGCACGCGATTCAACCATGGGTGCACGCATTCGATCGTAGTGGCATGCGATTCGAAGCAGGCGGTTTGCGATTCGATGCAAACGGCACGAGATTCGAACGTAGATGGAAACAGGTGTAATAAGAATAATTTCAACGCAATATGACATCATGGCAAGCTATGTTTTTCAGACACAAACCCGCGCACTTGCAAATACACATTAAAAAGCACACTCTCTTTCTACTACTACTACTACACACACACACACACACACTCACACACATACACACACACACACACACACATACACACACACAAACACAAGTAACGTGGTAAAACAAGTGCACGGTGCATTGAAAAAAAGGGTCCTATCTTAATGTCCGATACCCAACTTGATGCAATATACACTGACTTTCATGCTGCATTTGATAGTTTGCCCCACTCTTTACTATTAGCTAAACCATCTGTTGCGTTAGCAACGTCCGGTGATATTTTTTTTCCCGAAATGATTCACTCGCGACGTTAGTTAGGTTCTCTTAACTTCACTTTATTGAATTCTATTAACGCAGTACGTAACGGTGGTACTGTAAATTTACTTATAACAAAGTGGTTAAAAAAATTCCACTGCTTCTGGTTCCGCGGTGATGACGAGAAAAAGAAAGTGCTTTCCCAAATTTCCCTTTTATGGCTTTTCCACCATTGCAAATTCGCGGGCTTGCGATCCTCATCGTTAGTCGAGCAGTCCCACAGTCGAGCAGTAACGTGGGTCAAATGTCACTGCTTGACACTTGCGCTGACATTCGATGTTTTCCTGTGTTAAACAATAACATTCTCCCGCCCAGTCAATTGCCCGGAAGCTCTTGACTCTTCAGTTCGTTATTGTTGTTGTGTCGTGACCATGTGTTTTCGCTTACCATTTCGTGGGTTATTCTTAGTGCTGTTGACTGTTGGTCTCCGGCGGGTAAGTATTATTTTCCTGTTGTACATCCAACACGGCTATCTTCGTGGCCGGCCGTTCGTAGATTCCGGTGCTTGTAGCTACGGTTGCGCGCCGGACTTGCCCGTCCTTCGACTGGATGACCGCCACTACCCGTCCCTTGGGCCAAGTGTTTCGGGGAAGGTTTGGATCCACGATCACTACAATGTCGCCCTCCTTAATCGGACGAACCTGATGATGCCACTTAACTCTGCGCGTTAAGGTCGGTAAGTAGTATGCTACCTACTTCTTCCAGAAGAGATTGGCCATAACCTCTGATACCTTCCATGTGGTTTTTAGGGTAGCGATGTCGTCACTGAATACTGTTTTCGGTGCCTCTCCGTTAGCTGTCCCTAGCAGAAAGTGGTTCGGGGTTAAAGGAAGCTCGGATTCGCTGTCAAGTGGTACCTGTGTAAGAGGGCGAGAATTAAGCATTGCTTCGATCTCCGTTAATGCCGTCGTTAACACTTCGTCGGTTGGTAGCCGAGACATCCGTATTTCGCTCATCGCCTTCTTGACGGATCGCACTAGTCGTTCCCAGCAGCCTCCAAAGTGTGGTCCACCAGGTGGGATAAATTTCCACGCGAGACGCGGTGTTGTAAACTCCTCCGCTAAACGCTGTTTGTCTATCGCTTCCCAGGCCTCAGCAAGCTCTCGCGATGCACCGACGAAGTTCGTACCGTTGTCGCTGATGAATTCCAAAGGTTGCCCACGCCTAGCGATGAAACGACGTATAGCTAAGATGCATGATGATGTGGTCAGGGAGTGCGCAGCCTCTAGATGGATGCCCCTGGTGGTGAGGCAGGTGAAGAGAACGCCCCAACGTTTTTCGACTCGTCGACCAACTGCTACGGTTACCGGGCCAAAATAGTCGACGCCCGTGAATGAGAACGGCTTCTGATAAGCAGCAAGACGCTCGGAGGGAAGGTTCCCCATCTCTGGAGGCTCTGGCTTGGCATCACGGTTTTTGCAGTGCTGACATGTCCTACGGATACGATTGAATTCGGCTTGCAGTCTCGGTATGTATAGCTTGCTTCGTATCGCATTTATTGCCGCGTGATGGTTTATATGCTGGAACCTACGATGAAAATCTGCTAAAATTAGTGCTGTCACCTGGTGTTGTCGTGGCAGGATCACGGGCCGCTTGGTAGATTCGCTAACCCAAGGACAATTGGTCAGGCGTCCGCGCATTCTCAGTACTCCGTTGTCATCGACCTCGGGGGACAGCTTTGCAAGTATGCTCGTCTTCGGCAACACGGATTTCCATGTGCAACGTTGTTCGCTTGCGTCACGTGCGTCGGTTAATCGTCGTATCTCCTGTGAAAAGGCATCCCTCTGTGCCAAGCGAAGAATGGCATATTCTGCTTTTTCAAGCTCGCCTTGTGTTAGCGGTCCTGTTGTTCTAGCCGTTCTCTTAGAAACGATAAAGGAGACAAATCGTAAGACGTACACTACTGACCTTAACAAGCGATTCCAGGAAGAAAAACGCTCGAGCTGAATCCATGGCTTCGTGTTTGTGTTATGATGCATCATGTGTAGCCGTAACTCTTCCTTCGTGTCGGTGGGATATTGTTCGGGAACTGGCCACTCACACTCGGGCTTCCACAAGAAGTCCGGTCCGCGGAACCAGCGACTATCGGGATCTGCAGTTGGTACCTTCTGCCACTTCGTTCCATCATCAGCTACGTTTAACTTTGTTGATAGCCAGCGCCACTCATGCACAGAAGTCGTCTCCAGGAGTTCGCCTACTCGGAAAGCAACGAACTGACTAAATCGGCGATGATCAGACCGCATCCAGCATATCACGTCACGTGAATCGGTCCAGTAGAAAATGCGTTCGATGGCTATTCGGTGTTGGGCGATAATCGCTGCAGCAAAGCGGGCTCCGATGACTGCGGCCTGTAGTTCTAGGCGCGGGATGGATACAAACTTAATCGGAGCTACGCGAGTTTTGGCACCCACCAGAGAGCATTCGATAATACCCCCATCGTTGAAACGGAAAAACGCCACTGCAGCCATCCCGTTCTCGCTGGCATCGCAGAATACATGAAGCTGTATTTTTGCATTTACCGAAGTGAACTGACGATAACACCTAGGAACACGTACTTGTGAAATAGTCGGCAATACCGCAACCCAAACGCTCCATTTTTCGGCTAGTCGACCGGACAACACATCATCCCATCCAAGGCCAGCACGCCAAATTTCCTGCATAAGAATTTTTACGTACATGAGAAAATTCGCGATGATTCCCATTGGATCGTAAATCGCCATCACTGTTCGCAGAACGTCGCGTTTTGTTGGCATCCGTCCTCCAGATAGCAGCTGTATATCGTGTTTGGGGGATAGTTTGAAAGTAAATGTGTCGGTTAACGTATCCCACCACATACCCAAAACCTTTTCGGTGCGATCATCGGAGCACATGTTTATCTTGTCTTCGGGTGATGCCTCGCGTTGTAGGTGAGATGTCACACGATGTGAGTTAGACAGCCAGTTTCGGATTTCGAAACCACCTTCAGCATGGATATGCCGGACTTGTTCAGCTAACGTGATGATTTCTTCGTCAGTTTCAGCGCTGGCCAAAAGATCGTCTACATAATGTTCTTCCTTTATGCATTTTACAGCCCGTGAATATTTGTCAGCAAAACGGTCTGCGTTCAAATTTTTAATGAACTGTGCGGTACTCGGCGAACACGCAGCACCGAAAGTCATAACAGCAACTGCATAGACATCCGGTTCGCTACCTGTAAAGTCGTTCTCGTTCCATAAAATCATCTGGGATCGTTGATCATCTGGTTTCATACGGACTTGGAAAAACATTTCCTTAATATCCCCAACTATGGCCACACGATGCTCACGGAATTTATATAATACGGATAGAAGCCCTGCCAACAGATCTGGTCCATTTAGTAAATATGTGTTGAGGCTAACACCCTGAACCTTCGCCGCTGCGTCGAAAACTACTCGAACCTTGCCTGGTTTGTTCGCATTGAAAACCGGAAATATGGGCAGAAACCAATCTCGGGAACCTTTCATCGACAGCTCTTCAGGCGATAATCGTCGTATATAACCCTGCCTTTCATAGTCCCTCATTTTCTCAATGACTGCCTTAGCTAATACAGAATCTTTCGACATTCTTTTTTGCAGGCATTTGTATCTTCTCATAGCCATGTCACGAGAGCATGGCAACTTAACATCGTCGAAACGCCACAGCAATCCGGATTCATAATGCTTTCCGTTGAATTTCGATTCCGCGTTGAGAATCCCCAACGCTCGCTCATCATCCTTTGAACGAAGTGTTTCCAACGGTTTGACGATACCGAGCGATTCGAGCGTAAAAAAGTTTTTTACCGCTGCGTCCAGATTGGCCTCTGCATCTGCGCCGCAGTTGCATATGTGGATGGTATGTATTGCTTGTATGTTAACACTGTTGGAGTTCTTGTTACGTGGGCCATATACGATCCATCCCAATGACGTCTTTGCCGCAACGGGCTCATATTTCCCACCTTCCGCGTAACGAGTCGGTCGAACCAAATGATGGTTGTCGATACCAATGAGCAATCGAGGCCTAGCGTTTTCGTACGCATGAATTGGCAAACCCTGTAGATGCGCGTACTGTTTAGTCAGTTGTGTCACTGCCAGAGTCTGGGCTGGTAGAGAAAGGCTTTGCACCGTGTGCACCTTTGGAATAATATGTACACTGCTGTTTTGCCCGACTCCTGAAATCTCCAAAAGTGACACGCGAATTGAACCCGTTTCGTCGCGTTCCGAGTTACCTGTCCACTTCAGGCACAGAGGATGGGGCTGTCCTTCCAGACCGAGTTCCTCAATTAGGCTATGCTCGATGAAGGTACCGGTAGATCCACTGTCAAAAAAGGCAAAGGTCGTGATGGCCTTGTCTCGCCCGTAAACTATTACAGGGATGTATTTTAAAAATGCGAAAGGTCAACACAAGTGGCCTCACACAGTAGACAAATTTGACTTCCTTCACTAACCAACCCCGTAGCGTTATGTATGTTCATGTGATGCGTTCTACTCTTATGGTCGACTTTTCTCTCTGGCCTGAATTCTAGGGATGGCAAAGTTATCAGACTAGCTGCCTTAACTTGGGTTTCTATCCACTTGCCAAACTCCGAGAGTGTCGCGGAGCTCGATTGCATACGGTGTCGTGCCCAGTCTAGCCGAAGCGCATGAGGCAACTTTTCTACCAACTCGTGCATTAATGCCACGTTGCACTTATATTCTTCTAGCCCCGAAGCGGTTATAGTGGCACACATATTTCGGACCGCCATCCCAAAATCGATTACAGTTTCCAAGCGCTCGATTCGTGGTGCAGGCATTTGATGTATGCGGTGGATTAACGAATGCACAATTATCTCCGGGCGACCGTATAACATGCGCAGCGTCTCTATCACACTAGTAAGGTTAGAGGCATGAAGCAAACATGGTTGAACGGCTTCAAGAGCTTTGCCTTTAAGCGCCCGCTGCAGTCTTAAAGTGTTCTCTTCATCGGAGTACCCACAAGCAGCTGTCGAGGTTTCATATGTGGCGATAAAAATGGGCCACTCCTCGGGTTTGCCGGAAAAATACGGTAACTCCTTGCAGCTTGCCTTTCGAGCCAGAATTTGACTCTGGTTGACATTCATCAACGTGGTTCCGATGCTGTTACGGAACGGGTAAGTATCAACCGCCCCATCAGCAATATTTAAATATTCTCCACTTCTAGGCTGACGCTGCTGACTGACCACTGAATCATTTCCCTGTTGTGCGTTTCCTGGAGGCACAGTACGCGATGAAGAAGGTGACACATTCGGATGGTGTGAACTATGCCCCTCACTATCCCCACGTCTCGACCAATCAACCATTTTGTTTGACTCACCTTCGTCGTCAATCATGCTGATGAAGCCATCGCCGATCCTCTTCGATTCAGCCAAGATCAGCTGCTCTTCAAACTCCAGCTCTCGTCTCTCAAGCTCCAGCTTTCGTCGAGTCAAATTTCGCATCCGAAGTTCCAAGGCGGCAACAGCTTCGCTCGACTCCGCAAGCTTGTCCGCCATCGTCCTCCCGGGTGTGCCGGTTTGCGATGGCGTCGGCTGATGAACGTTCGAAATGGCTGCCCCAGATGCGCCGACCGCCGTCCGCAGTACGGTTCCCGCAGAAGCGCCGTCCTGCGCTTGCGGTGGTAGTTCCATGTCCTCGATGGCCGCTCCAGATGCACCGTCCGCCACCCGCGGCACGGTTCCTGCAGAAACGCCTCCCTGCGATGGCGCTGGTTGTTGTACGTCCGCAGTGGTCGGTAGGTGCGCTAACCGTGGCACGGTTTCCGAGGATGAGCGATGTAAAGTTCCCAGGTCTGCCACAGTAGAGTTTGCAAGCGGTGTGTACCGCGATGCAGGGGCTTCGCGAACCTCCGAAGTCAACCGTTGCTGCGGTCCCCTCAGCAACAATCCTGCACCTAATGGTGCGTTCGGGGTCGATGACCTTGCGCGGTCAACGATCTCCAAAGACGAGTTAACCGTCCAATCTTGTCCAGTCGGCGCGAACGATCGGAAGTGAAGTGAATCCGCGGCCGGTGCAAGTGGCCTATGATCCAGTGCTCCCGTTTCAGGTTGCTGAGACTCGTTCGTTTGTGCTACCGCTGGAGGTGCTTTCAATTCGTGCTCGTGTTCCATAGTGAGAAATTGCGTATGTTGGTGTAATGTGTAACGTACACCTCAACTATTCTCTCGCCGTCCGACGTATCGTCTGTTGGTCGCGTTCCTAGGTGTTTCGCGGCCTCAACTGTCTTGCGACACGGTTCACTCACGCACTCGCGTAAACGCGTAAAATTTCCAAACGTGGAATTTTTTTAAAATGTTGCGTTAGCAACGTCCGGTGATATTTTTTTTCCCGAAATGATTCACTCGCGACGTTAGTTAGGTTCTCTTAACTTCACTTTATTGAATTCTATTAACGCAGTACGTAACGGTGGTACTGTAAATTTACTTATAACAAAGTGGTTAAAAAAATTCCACTGCTTCTGGTTCCGCGGTGATGACGAGAAAAAGAAAGTGCTTTCCCAAATTTCCCTTTTATGGCTTTTCCACCATTGCAAATTCGCGGGCTTGCGATCCTCATCGTTAGTCGAGCAGTCCCACAGTCGAGCAGTAACGTGGGTCAAATGTCACTGCTTGACACTTGCGCTGACATTCGATGTTTTCCTGTGTTAAACAATAACACTATCTAAACTTGGTTTTGGTGATGGCATTATTAGCTGGCTGTCCTCATACTTAAGTAATCGATCTTGCAGGGTTAAAACCGGGTCGTACTTATCTGAGGAGTTTTTTTGTACGTCAGGTGTCCCTCAGGGTTGTGTGCTACACTCTTAAAAATTTTTGCCGAATCTCGGTTAATTTTTGCCGAGATCTGCACAACTGAGATCTCGGCAAAGATCTCGGTTAAATTTCTGTTGCCGACATCTCGGTTAATGTCATTTTGTTTTGACGTTTACGTTTAACCGAGATTTTCGGTTAGAGCAAATCGAGATTTCGGCTAAATATAAAAACATTTTATTTTTATTTTAGTGATTTTATTTGCGTATCAAATGGGTTTTTTTGATGCGATGGAAAGCGTTGGGACAGGCGCCGATTCAACCGCCGGTTGGGGCACAGCGTTTGGATGTGGTACCGGTACAGGAAAATGAGCCGGACAAGGAGCGGGCACTGGTACAGGCACGGTTCTGTAAAGCGGGCAGAGTGAAACAAGTCTGAGTGAACCCTTTTTAGATTTCTTGTGATCGAGTGTTGATACTTACCTCGTGTAGGTGACCGGAAATGAATCCTCGAAGTCTGTACGGTCTGGCAAAGGTTGAACCAACCGGATTAGCTTCCACATCTGATCCTTAAATAGGGACTGCTCCGAGCGACGCTCTGAAGAGCACCGGTTGCGTGCGCTGATGGAGTTTCCTAGCCCCAACCCCGCTCCATACCTGTGCTCGATCGCACGCAACTGATTCTCGTTTTTTTCACGCTGAGGGACTCATTTTCACTTTTTTTTACATTTTTTATTTTACATCACAACATCACTCCGAAAGGTTTTCGTTTCATTAGCACGAGATTAACAGAATGGCGAATGACAGATAGAATACCGAGCCTCGGCTAATCCAAATAGTAAAGCTGAAATCTCGGTTATTTTGACGGATTATCTCGGTGACAGCAGTGTTAACGTATGTTCTCGGCATGTTGTGTTGCCGAGTTTCAGTTCAAATTTTTATTTAACTGATATTTCAGTTTTAAATGGTACTGATTTTCGGCTACTGGGTTTTTTCAACTGACATATCAGCAAGAATCAAAAGAGCCGACGGATTTCGGCAGTTTTTTTAACCGAGGTCGTGAAATATTTTTAAGTGTGTAAGTCCACTTCTGTTTTCTTTGTTCATCAATGATGTCTGTAATGTTTTACCTCCTGATGGTCATCTCCTTTATGCGGATGATATCAAAATCTTTTTACCTGTGTCCTCTTCTTCTGATTGTATGAGTCTTCAGCATTACCTTAATGCATTTGTTCATTGGTGTTCATCCAACTTACTTCGCTTGTGCCCTGATAAATGTTCTGTTATTTCTTTCTCTCACTCTCTTTCTCCTATTTCATTTAACTATACTCTCTCTAACTCGTCTCTCTCTCGTGTTTTGTCCATCCGTGACCTTGGTATTATACTCGACAGTCGTCTTAACTTTAAACTGCAGCTTGATGAGGTTCTACTAAAAGCTAATCGAACTCTTGGGTTTATTTTACCTTTTACCTCTATTTTTAGAGATCAAAGCTTCTTAAGAAACCTTTATTGTGCTCTGGTAAGGCCTCTTCTTGAATATGCTAGCATCATCTGGAATCCTCCTACTATTGATGGCTGTTCGAGAATTGAGAGCATTCAGCGCCTTTTTACCAGGGTTGCTTTTCGTCGTTTGTTCGGTGCTGCCTCACTACCTCCCTATGAAACGCGATTGCAGTTATTCAATCTTCACTCTTTAAGCTTCCGCCGCCAAGTGTCTCAGGCATGTTTTATTGGTGGCTTATTACTTTCTGATACTGATGCTCCTGATTTACTCTCGTCCATCTCGTTGTATGTTCCCTCTCGTTCCCTTCGTCCTCGTGATCCTCTGTCAATTGAAACACGTCATACTCTTTATACTTTCAATGATCCTATTCTATCCTGTTTCAGGTTGTTTAACCACTTTTACTATCTCTTTGATTTCGACTCCTCTCTCAACTCTTTCCGTAACCGTATTTTTTCTTCTAATTCTCTTTAATTATTCTCCTAAGTTTCATTAAGTTTTGATAGTCTCTACGCTCTACCTATGTTTTTTTTTCTTTAATTTTTTTGCTAGGTCTAGACTAGTTTAGTTAGGCTCAGTTTTTCATGAATTATTTTGTTTATTTGTTAGGGTTTATTTAGTTTCAAGTCTGCCTTATTTAGCCTTGATGGCGGATATTGAAATGAAATGAAATGAAACACGGCCAGCCCACCGGAGCCTGGCGAGTTTTATACGCTGTACGACAGTGAGGTCGCCGTACATCTCGTATAGCTCGTCATTATAGCGGCTCCTCCATTGTCCTTCCACATATACGAGGCCAATTATCCTTCTGAGTATCTTCCTCTCGAACGCGGCTAAGAGGGTTTCGTCAGATTTGGATAGTGTCCATGTCTCAGAGGCGTATGTGAGTACTGGTACTATGTAGGTACTATATAGTCCCAGCTTCGTCCGTCGCGACAGGTTCTTTGAGGTGAACTGCTTTTTCAGGTTGTAGAACGACCGGTTGGCAGCCAGCATTCTTGCGCGCAACTCAGCTTCCATGCTATTTTCGTTGTTGACCTTTGACTCCAGATAGGTGAATTCTGGGACGACTTCAAACGTGCGTTCACCTATCTGTACATCACGCCTACGTAAATTCTGATTATTTATTGGTGGGCCCGCTAATGTTGCCACCATCAGTTTGGTCTTTGCCTCGTTTATCTGCAATCCGAGGCTCTCTGCCGCCTGCTCGATTCCTTGGTAGGCTTCTGCTACATAGGAGAGCCGCAGACCAATGATGTCTATATCATCAGCGTATGCCAGGATCTGGGTTGACTTATAGAAGATGGTTCCCGTAGTCTCCACCCTCGTGTCGCGGATGGCCCTTTCTAGCGCCAAGTTGAATAGGAGGCAGGCAAGCCCGTCCCCCTGGCGCAGACCCTTGGTGGTAGTAAAAGGTCCTGAGAGTTTTCCATCCACCCTCACCTGGCATGTGACGTTGGTCATAGTCATTCTAACTAGCCTTATCAGTTTGGCCGGGATTCCAAAAGAGCTCATAGCGTCATACAATTTTACCCTGGCTATGGTATCATATGCGGCTTTGAAGTCAGTGAAGAGATGGTATGTGTCGTGTATGTACTCAGCCATCTTCTCCAAGATCTGCCGCATGGTGAAGATCTGATCAGTGGTAGATTTTCCGTTTCGAAATCCTCTTTGATAGTTTCCGACTATCTCTTCGACGTGCGGGACAAGGCGATCCTGAAGGATCAGGGATAATATTTTATAGGCGGTATTCAACACCGTAATACCCCTGTAGTTGTTGCAGTCCAACCTATCTCCCTTCTTGTATATGGAGTAGATGATGCCGAGATTCCAGTCACAAGGCATGGATTCGCTATCCCACACCTCAGTAACAATTTGATGAATCGCGTTTTCTAGTCGCGCCCCTCCATTTTTGACCAGTTCGGCTGCAATTCCGTCGGTTCCGGGTGCCTTGTTATTTTTCAGCCGACGGATAGCCTTTCGTGTTTCTTCTATGCTAGGTGGCAGTAGCATGACACTATCTGCTAGTGGCGCTTCTAGCTGTTCGTTAAACTGGTCGTTGAGTAATTCATCAAAGTACTGAGCCCACCGCGAGAGGACCTCTGGCTGGTTACTGACCAGATCTCCATCCTTGTTGCGACAGCAGGTTACCTTAGGTACAACGTTGTTTCGGTGACCTGCTATCGCTTGGTAAAACTTTCGTGTCGGTCCGTACGCCTCTCTGGTTTGTTCGAGTGCCCGCATGTTTTGCTCTTGCAAACTCGCAGCGGTGAACTCGTTTCTCTTCGCGTCTGAGCCGTGAATATTCCTCTACGCATGCCCGCGTTCTATGCCGTTGCTGCATTGCTCGGTATGCAGTATTCTTACGTTCGGTCACTTGTCTGCATTCATCGTCGAACCAGCCAGATTTGGTGTTGCCACGACGTGTTGGGAGTATATTTTTTGCACAGTTTATTATTTTTGTTTTTAGAGCGTTCCACCTCTCGCTCGCAGTTTCATAACTGTTTTCTGGTAGTAGAGACTCGTCTAAAGCGGCTTTGAATTCCTGTTGGACAGTAATGTCCCTTAGAGAGTCCGTGTTGAGCCGAGGCTGCGTGTTTTCTCCGCCCCCATTGGCGCGGGAGCGGGCGATTCTACAACGTATCACTAAGCCAACCAAGTAGTGATCGGAATCGATATTGGCTCCTCGATAAGTTCTGACATTTAACAGACTCGACTGTCGTCGGCGGCTTATTAACACGCGGTCGATCTGGTTGAAGGATTCTCCATCAGGGTGCGCCCATGTGACCTTGTGGATTTTCTTGCGCGCAAATTTGGTACTTCCTACAACCAGATTGTTCGCTGCGGTTAACTGGACCAATCTACTACCATTATCGTTACTGTGCTCATGCAGACTGTGACAGCCAGTGTATTGGCGGTACATTGGCTCCCTGCCGACTTTTGCGTTGAAGTCCCCCAGGATGATTATGAGGTCATGCCTGGGGTACGCATCTACGATTCTAGCGAGGCGGCCGTAAAAAAAGATCCTTCTCCTCTATCCTACACTAGGAAAATATTCAAAAATATTAGAAAGCTTGAAAATATTAGAAAAAAAAACAAAGAATATTAATGTTAATGCGGCATTGTATAGAATTTTTCCCTTCACTACATAATTAAAACCCGCAACGGGGGCGCTAACAAGTGTCAAGCAAGAGCTACCCACCAAATACTTTCTGCAAGATTTGCTATCAGGGTGCTATGGAGATGAAGAAATTAACTCCACCTCCAAAATCTATGCTGTTAACTGAATGCTATATATTTTCTTGGGATACTGACTTCATTTGGTATACTGACTTAGCGATGCTTCGCTAGCGATGCTTACATTTTGGTTTGTACATTTGGTAATTGTTCCCCAGCTTCCGTTATCATTAAAATGTTGGTAAAAGTAAGGCTCATTCTATTATTCAGCCCTCTACGTTACGCTAGCATTACGCGTAACGCCTGTTTACCACAAATCCAAGCACCATTTTTGAACGCCTGTTTTAACCGCCGTGGATGAGCAAATTAATAGATTATCATGTCTTAATATAGTTTTTTTTTGGTAAAAGTAAGGCTCAGCCCTCTACGTTACACAGGAGAAGCGTTACATACCCTTTATAATTCCCAAGCAGCATTTTTATAGAGATTTTGTCCACGCGACCAACCAGTGTGCATTATTTGAATAAAAAATATTTTAAACTGCGATGAAAAACAAGTTAATTGCTTTAAGATGAATCGATTTCTACGAGATTTCATTTTTAAATAACAAGTAAATAAGAGGTTTAATATTTTTCATTGCTGCACTATGATTTATGAAAAATAGAAGGAAGGAAGTTCATAAACACCCCAAAAGCTTTCAATTTTAGTAACATTTCCTATGATTATAAAGTATAAAATTTTAAAAATATTAATAAATTAATAATGTTTATGAAATTTAATTATTACCTATTCAATCTATGCTTCCGCCTATTGTGAATAAAATTTACTTTAGGAGTGAGGGCTCTTTTTTGAACTGAGGTTAATGAAGGCAGTAAATATTTGTACGTATTTCATTATCCTGCTTTATCAATAGTTAGGAACATAAATAAATAATCATTTTTAAAAGTAATCATTTTTTATGTGTAAGATTGTTATAATTATAATACGTGAAGTTGTTACAACTCTGATTGCTGTTAAAAATGATAGCCTAATAGTAATAATATAATTTATTTATACTCATGAATTATCAATGAGTGTTATCTTTAGAAGCAATTGCTGTTCTTTTTTATGTTTGTTCAAAACTTGTTGCTTTTCTAATTATCATGTAAAAAAATCTATATTAAGACATGATAATCTATTAATCTATTATTCACATGCTCTGCAATGGGATGGGATCCGAAGCCCCATTGAGGGATAATACAGGCTCTCCCATCCAACTCCCATTCCGACACGTCCTCGGCGTGCAGAGTGGTAACATGTGTCACCACATATCCAAGCTTGGGTACACGGGCTTGACCCAACCCCTTGGGCGGATGGTGTCACATGGCGAACCAGGAGGGGGGTGAGTATCCCGGGAAACTGGGTGCCTGAACGTCGGGGGGGCAACCCGACGCTAAACAAAACGGTCACGTGGGCGCGGGGCCAGTCACCCTGTCCCATGTATCAACGACTACGGAAAGCCACAGAAATTTTCGAAATGGACATCCCGATACCGACCATACGCAATGCCCCCGGACTACTCTGAAAATGGGCTCATGGAACGTACGCACTCTTAGCGAAGCCGGAGCCTTGAAACAACTTGATGACGCCCTAGCCACACTGAGCATGGACCTCGTAGCTCTACAAGAGATTCGGTGGCTAGGGAACGGTGTGCACAACAGGCGTGGTAAGCAATGCTACGACATTTATTACAGCTGCCACGACCGCCACCACGTGCTCGGAATGGGTTTCGCCGTAGGTCCCCGGCTGAAATCCGTAATCATAGATTTCAAGGCTATACACGATAGGCTATGCACCCTGCGCATGCGAGGCAAATTTTTTAATATCGGCCTCATAAACGTTCACGCCTCTACCGAAGATAAAGAGGAAGAGGAGAAGGACCTTTTTTACTGCCGCCTCGCTAGAACTATAGATGCGTGCCCCAGGCATGACCTCATAATCATCCTGGGGGACTTCAACGCAAAAGTCGGTAGGGAGCCAATGTACCGCCAATACACTGGCTGTCACAGTCTGCATGAGCACAGTAACGATAATGGTAGTAGATTGGTCTAGTTCGCCGCAGCGAACAATCTGGTTGTAGGAAGTACCAAATTTGCGCGGAGGGACATCCACAAAATGACGTGGGCGCACCCGGATGGCGAATCATTCAACCAGATCGACCACGTGTTAATAAGCCGCCGACGACAGTCGAGCCTGTTAAACGTCAGAACTTATCGAGGAGCCAATATCGATTCCGATCACTACTTGGTTGGCTTAGTGATACGTTGTAGAATCGCCCGCCCCGCGCCAATGGGGGCGGAGAAAACACGCAGCCTCGGCTCAACACGAACTCTCTAAGGGACATTACTGTCCAACAGGAATTCAAAGCCGCTTTAGACGAGTCTCTACTACCAGAAAACAGATATGAAACTACGAGCGAGAGGTGGAACGCTCTAAAAACAAAAATAATAAACTGTACAAGAAATATACTCCCACCACGTCGTGGCAACACCAAATCTGGCTGGTTCGACGATGAATGCAGACAAGTGACCGAACGTAAGAATACTGCATACCGACCAATACAGCAACGGCATAGAACGCGGGCATGCGCAGAGGAATATTCACGGCTCAGACGCGAAGAGAAACGAGTTCACCGCTCCAAGAAGCATGCTTTGGAAGAGCAAAACATGCGGGAACTCGAGCAAACCAGAGAGGCGTACGGACCAACACGAAAGTTTTACCAAGCGATAGCAGGTCACCGAAACAACGTTGTACCTAAGGTAACCTGCTGTCGCAACAAGGATGGAGATCTGGTCAGTAACCAGCCAGAGGTCCTCTCGCGGTGGGCTCAGTACTTTGATGAATTACTCAATGACCAGTTTAACGAACAGCTAGAAGCGCCACTAGCAGATAGTGTCATGCTACTGCCACCTAGCATAAAGGCTATCCGTCGGCTGAAAAATAACAAGGCACCCGGAACCGACAGAATTGCAGCCGAACTGATCAAGAATGGAGGTGCACGACTAGAAAACGAGATTCATCAAATTGTTACTGAGGTGTGGGATAGCGAATCGATGCCTTGTGATTGGAATCTCGGCATCATCTACCCCATATACAAGAAGGGAGATAGGTTGGACTGCAACAACTACAGGGGTATTACGGTGTTGAATACCGCCTATAAAATATTATCCCTGATCCTTCAGGATCGCCTTGTCCCGCACGTCGAAGAGATAGTCGGAAACTATCAAAGAGGATTTCGAAACGGAAAATCTACCACTGATCAGATCTTCACCATGCGGCAGATCTTGGAGAAGATGGCTGAATACAGAAACGACACATACCATCTCTTCACTGACTTCAAAGCCGCATATGATAGCATAGCCAGGGTAAAACTGTACGACGCCATGAGCTCATTTGGAATCCCGGCCAAACTGATAAGGCTAGTTAGAATGACTATGACCAACGTCACATGCCAGGTGAGGGTGGATGGAAAACTCTCAGGACCTTTTGCTACCACCAAGGGTCTGCGCCAGGGGGACGGGCTTGCCTGTCTCCTATTCAACTTGGCGCTAGAGAGGGCCATCCGCGACTCGAGGGTGGAGACTACGGGAACCATCTTCTATAAGTCAACCCAGATCCTGGCATACGCTGATGATATAGACATCATTGGTCTGCGGCTCTCCTATGTAGCAGAAGCCTACCAAGGGATTGAGCAGGCGGCAGAGAACCTCGGATTGCAGATAAACGAGGCAAAGACCAAACTGATGGTGGCAACATCAGCGGACCTACCAATAAATAATCCGAATCTACGTAGGGTGATGTACAGATAGGTGAACGCACGTTTGAAGTCGTCCCAGAATTCACCTATCTCGGGTCAAAGGTCAGCAACGACAACAGTATGGAAGTTGAGTTGCGCGCAAGGATGCTGGCTGCCAACCGGTCATTCTACAGCCTGAAAAAGCAGTGCACCTCAAAGAACCTGTCGCGACGGACGAAGCTGGGACTATATAGTACCTATATAGTACCAGTACTCACATACGCCTCTGAGACATGGACACTGTCGAAATCTGACGAATCCCTCTTAGCCACGTTCGAGAGGAAGATGCTCAGAAGGATACTTGACCCCGTATGTGTGGAAGGACAATGGAGGAGCCGATATAATGACGAGCTATACGAGATGTACGGCGACCTCACTGTCGTACAGCGTATTAAGCTCGCCAGGCTCCGGTGGGCTGGCCATGTTGTACGCATGGAAACGGACGACCCAGCCCGTAAAGTCTTTTTAGGCCGTCCACAAGGACAAAGGAGGCGTGGTAGGCCCAAATTGAGGTGGCAAGATGGCGTGGAGGCGTCCGCCATTAAGGCCGGGATAACGGACTGGCAGACGAAGGTGCGAGACCGTGAGCGGTTTCAGACACTCCTGAGGCAGGCCAAGACCGCAAAGCGGTTGTAGCGCCGGATAAGTAAGTAACGTAAGTAATCTATTAATTTGCTCATCCACGGCGGTTAAAACAGGCCTTCAAAAATGTTGCTTGGGTTTGTGGTAAACAGGCGTTACGCGTAACGCTAGCGTAACGTAGAGGGCTGAGCCTTACTTTTACCCAATAAAGTAGTGCAGTAAACTACGAGTTAAAAGATCACGTTTTAAGTTTGAGTTGAAGAAAGAACTTTGCTTCTAGAACATTTTAAAAATTTCACTTCTTAAATTGTGAAAGTCCATGTGAAGCTTAGTTGAGTGAACATGAAACGCAAGAACGCTGAGTCCAACCCCGCCGCGAATTCGACAGTGCGACAACTTTCCCCGGTGCACGATTTAGAGGAAGACACTGTTTCGATACAGGATTTGATCCAGCAAGCCAGGGAGGCTAACGAAAGCTTCATCCGGCTAACCGCGCAAATCGCTCAGTTAAGCCCGAGTGTATCACGGGGCCTTGGAGTGTCGCTGAACGCGCAATGTGGAGGCACGGTCTCCCCAGTCAGCCAGGGAACCGCCGAAGATGTGCTCCTTCCTTCGGCCGTGCCCGTACCGCGAAGATTAACGCAAGGTACACCTGACCGCGACGACACGGACCGTGAACCTGCGAGCGCACCGTCTCGATCGAGCATTGTTTTCCCGGATTTTCTGCGTTACAACGCGCGAGCTAGCACTTCTGCGACTCGGCGTAGAGACGCAGACCAGAACGCTGGGCCCAGTCAGCCTCCAGCCACGCAGCCTGATCGAGATCGTGACCTACAGCGAGCTTTAGAAGACCTGGAGATCAAGCAGCTCAGGGAACGGAACGAGTTGATGCAATCGTTCCAGGCAACCGGTCATCAGGGAACAACGCATCAGCAAACAAGCGCAACTGGCCATCAGGGAACGTCTTCTCAGCAACCACGCGTGAGTATCGTTCCGGAAAGATTTCAGGCGAATGTTTTCTCAGCCTTTGATCCTTCGCAGATGCAATACACGGTTAGACACGGTGGAGTACGGCTACGGGACTTGCCGACGTTTGCCGGCAACCCCGAAGAGTGGCCGATGTTTCTTTCCTCCTTCGAATACACCACGGAGGAGTACGTCTACAGCGATGTGGACAACCTAGACCGACTTCAAAAGGCTCTGAAGGGAAAGGCGTTGGAGTCAGTACGTTGCCTCTTGATGCATCCGTCCAATGTACCAAACGTTATCAGCACATTAAAAATGCTCTACGGTCATCCTGAAATTATTGTTCACTCGCTAGTAAATAAGGTGCGCGCCATGCCCGCGCCTAAACAGGATCGTCTCGATACGCTGATAGACTTTGGGATCGCAGTTCAGAATCTTTGTGCGACAATCACAGCCACAGGTCTCAACGAATACATGTTCAACGTGGCTTTGTTATACGAGCTGACGGAACGCTTGCCTTCGTCGCTAAAGCTCAATTGGGGATGTCATCAAATGAACTTGGGACGTGTAACGTTGTCGAGCTTCAATGATTGGCTGAATCATTTGGTCCAAGCAGCCAGTTTGGTGACTGTTTCCTCGGTACACGTTATAGAAAGTCCGTATAATACAAGAACAGCATCGAATGCCACAGCGAACAGGCAACATCGACACGTGAATGCGCATCTCACTGCCGCTCCAGCGCGACAAACTGCATCGAGTTCTAGCAGAGCCACACCACGTTGCCCAGTATGCCAACAACAATGCACCAACGTAGAAAGCTGCCCTGACTTTCTTGCCATGGACATAGACGCCCGTTGGCGAGCAGTGCGAGAGAAACATCTTTGTCGCAAATGTCTTGAACGACACTTTAATCGTTGCGAAAGAAGAACGCCATGTGGCACAAATGGTTGCGTTTTCCTACACAACAGATTGCTTCATGATGGTCGGAGAACCACAGCCGAAGCGCTATCAGTCGGAACCGGCGGACACCATATGAGCAACCACCACCAAACCGCGTTAGGGAAGCCGCCACTCTTCCGTTATGTCCCGGTTACACTTCATGGCAATGGCCGCAAAGTTGATACGTTTGCGTTCTTGGACGACGGCTCGTCCGCCACGTTCGTCGAACATGCTTTGGTAGAAGAACTTGGCCTGCAAGGAACTCCTCATCCGTTGTGCCTCTGGTGGACCGGAAATCAGAAAAGAGAGGAGAAGAATTCAGTGAGGGTATCGTTAAGTTTGTCAGGACGTGATGAAATCGGCAAGGTGTATGTCTTACCAAATGTGCATACCGTACAGAGTCTGGCGCTACCGAGACAGTCACTTAGCGCAGAGAAACTTCAAAGCACATTCGAGCATTTGAGAGGCTTAAAGCTTAATTCATACACTGACATCACGCCTAGGATCCTCATTGGTATGGATAACTGCCATCTAGGTAATCCGATGACATACCGTGAGGGAAAGCCACATGAACCTGTTGCCGCCAAGACACGATTGGGCTGGATAGTGTATGGATCGTACCCAACGAATACCGGTAATGGCGCGAATGGCTTCCTAAACCATCATAGCCCACAAGTTTGCCCGTGTGTAGATAGCACCGACAATAGAATCGATATTGAGCTTAAGAAAAATTTTGCGATCGATTCGATGGGCATTACCAAATCGCCTCATCCAGCTGGCTCTAAAGATGATGAAAAGGCGTTGGAGATCCTTGAAACCACGACTCATTTAAAAGGAAATCGTTATGAAACAGGTTTACTGTGGAAGTATAGCGATGTTCAGCTACCACCAAGTAAACTCAGTAAACTCACCGCAGTGCTGCTGGCGGTGTAGTGCACTTTGAATGTGATAAGGAGCTGGTAGCACCGGTAGTCGGAGCGACGACGGTCTTACCGTCGGAAGATGACAAGAATCGTTACGAGAGCGTCAGCGATAACGGTAGCAAGATTAGTGATGAGGGCTACCGCAGTCTGGGGCTGGTGCAGGGTGGCCAAACTGCAGGCCAAACAGCGAACGGTGCTGGCAGGCTGCGTAAAGGGTTCGGAAACAGTCAATAAGACGTTTCGAATGCCTGCAAAGAAAAATGCAAAAAGATCCGGTGTTGAGAGCTGCTATCATCGACAAGATGAACGATTACGAATCAAAGGGCTACATCCGGCGCCTCACACCAAACGAAATAGCTGATACACGGAATACAGACTGGTTCTTGCCGACATTTCCAGTAACGAATCCTAACAAGCCAGGAAAAATCCGTATAGTGTTCAACGCAGCCGCCAAGTCTAACGGAGTGAGTTTAAACACGTTCCTGCTTAAGGGTCCAGATCAGCTGGTAGACCTCCTGACGGTCCTATATAAGTTCCGAGAGCAGCGAATAGGCGTAGTAGGAGACATCAAGGAGATGTTCTTTCAAGTGCGACCCGAGGATTAGCGCAGTCAAATGATTCTATGGAACGGTGGCGAGACTGATAAGGCTCCAGACGTGTATGTTGTTACCGTTATGACGTTTGGGGCGGCGTGCTCGCCCTGCTGCGCGCATTATGTAAAGAATTTGAACGCTGAAAAGTATAGAGATGAGTTTCCTCGTGCCTTTGAATGTATTGTCAAGGAGCATTACGTAGACGATATGCTCGCCAGTGTCGAAACTGAAGACGAAGCAATTAAGCTGGCGAAGGACGTACGTCACGTGCATGCGAAAGGCGGATTGGAGATTAGAAACTGGCTCTCGAACTCGCATTTGGTGATGGAACAGCTAGATGTACCTGTAAAGATAGAGAAGGATGTTAACGTTGGCACAGATGCGAGAACAGAAAAGGTATTGGGAATGTGGTGGGACACGCAAGCCGACACATTCATGTACAAAGTCTCACCTAGAAACGACGAGCAGTTACTGGCAGGAGCGAAACTGCCGACTAAACGCGAAGTGCTGCGTATCCTTATGAGGATTTACGATCCTATGGGTCTATTGGGGAACGTGTTGATGTTCCTGAAAGTATTGTTGCAAGAAATATGGCGCGCTGGTGTCGGATGGGATGAGCAGATTGGAGGCCGTTTAGCAGAACAGTGGGAAAGGTGGACCAGCATTTTACCTGCCGTCTGCCAGATCAAGATACCAAGGTGCTACCGCCAGCGTACGTCGGCCCTACCTCGTAACGTACAGCTTCACATATTCTGCGACGCAAGTGGAAACGGGATGGCAGCGATTGCCTATTTCCGATTTGAAGAAGGAGAAACAATAGAATGCGCTCTAATAGGTTCAAAAACTCGAGTAGCACCGCTACGGTTTCTATCGATTCCCCGTTTAGAATTGCAGGCAGCAGTGATTGGCGCACGGCTGGCACATACGATACACAAATCACATCGTTTAATAATCACTAGAACAATCTTTTGGTCGGACTCACGGGACGTCATCTGTTGGTTACGTTCAGATCACAGACGATACAGTCAATTCGTGGCCTTCAGAGTCGGAGAAATCCTAGAGTTGACCAAAGTAGACGATTGACAGTGGATATCAACGAAGGCCAATGTTGCAGACGATGGTACGAAATGGGCAAAAATACTCGATTTAAGCACCAACAGCAGATGGCTCAAGGGTCCGAGCTTTCTATGGCAACCGGAGAGCGATTGGCCAGCTTCACCGACACAACCAGATGATACAGCAGAAGAACTACGTCGCAACTTGCTGTTCCATGTCACAACTAAGCCACTCATCCAAATCGATCGATTTTCTAAGTGGAATAGACTTCTGAGATCCGTTGGATATGTCGTTCGATTTTTGAACAATTACACTCATAGGGCCAATAAAACACCGATCGCAACAGAACCGCTGATACAAGAAGAGCTTCAAAGAGCTGAACAGATAATACTGAAGCAAATTCAGCGAGAAGCGTTTCCGCAAGAAATCAAGTGCCTCGAGAATCCTCCAACATTATAACATCCGTGGTCAAAAGGCATCGAAAAATGTAGCGTACTGTACAAACTATCACCAACACTCGACGACCATGGTGTGTTGAGAATAAGTGGCCGGCTTGCAAACTGCACTGCAGTTGATGAACCACTTCGGATGCCCGTGATACTGCCCAGGCGACATGTAGGGACAGATTTAATCATTCATCACTACCACGTGATATATCAACATTGCAACCATCAGACCGTCATCAATGAATTGCGATCCAGATTCCATATACCGCGATTGCTATCGGAGTATAAACGGGTTCGAAAAAACTGCCAACACTGCCTTAATCGGAAAGCTGTTCCCGAGCCGCCGTTGATGGGGTGCATTCCTGAACAAAGAACGGCCATACCTCAGCGTGCGTTCACATGTACCGGAATAGATTATTTCGGGCCGATCAACGTAGTAGTTGGTCGCCACGTGGAGAAACGTTGGGGAGTGATCTTCACTTGCTTAACAACACGAGCCATCCACCTAGAAATCGCGCATTCAATGACGAGTTCGTCATGCATCCTGGCGATCCGGCGTTTTATCGCTCGGCGTGGAACGCCGCGAGAGATCATTAGTGATCGAGGTACGAATTTCGTAGGAGCTTCGAGAGAGCTCAAGGAGGCCAGAAAGAGTGTCGATGAAAACACTTTGATAGAAGAGTTTACTAGCCCTGATTTGAAGTGGACCTTTAACCCGCCGGCCGCTCCACATTTTGGAGCCTGCTGGGAACGCCTCGTCCAGTCAGTGAAAAAATTTTTTGCTCAACTCGAATTGCCACGCCTGCCTAACGACGAAGTATTGCAATCTACCATGGCTGAAATAGAAATGATCATCAATTCGAGACCGCTGACTTACGTGCAGTTAGACGACGTTTTGGCACCACCGATAACACCGAATGACTTACTCTTGGGCAGCTCAAGCGGCATCAAGCCACCTGCACCGTTCGATGATACAGCGACGGCCGTAAAGTCGACATGGAAAGCGTCGCAGTGTAACGCCAACTTGTTTTGGAAAAAATGGATAGCCGAGTACCTTCCGACCCTGACCCGCAGAACAAAGTGGTTCCTTCCATCTCGTCTGATCGAGGAAGGTGATGTAGTGTTGATTGCTGATAACAACCTACCGAGGAATTGTTGGCCGAAAGGAAGGGTGATAGAAGTGGTTAAAGCCAACGACGGCCAAGTAAGGCGAGCCACCGTGCAGACAGCAAGCGGAATCATCGAAAGACCTGCAACGAAGATAGCCGTGTTGGACGTTCGTAGACCTAACAAATGAAGAACGATACGGTAACCCAGAACGTATTTGTGATGATGCGGCACCAGCGTAACGGTTGAACGATGACCTGAAGTAGATCGCCGACTTTAGTAGGGTAAGTTGCGTATACCAGCAACGTACCGGGCGGGAGAATGTTGTAGAAAACAACGAGGTCGGCGAAAAGTGACAAATTGTTGTTTACAATTTGTGTTTATTGATAAGCCGTTGACAGCCGAACCGAAACGTCGCCGATTTGCCGTTACCAGAGGGAGAAGAAAAAAACATCGCCGCGCGAATCGAAAAACGGCCATCGCGCGAGCGCCATGAGATCAAGTTAGAAAGCGTAAGAAAGCATACGTGAAATTTTTTAACCGATCCGCCGCGAAATTTACATTGCTACGTTGTAAGATTTAGAGCAATAAAGTAGTGCAGTAAACTATGAGTTAAAAGATCACGTTTTAAGTTTGAGTTGAAGAAAGAACTTTGCTTCTAGAACAGTTACTTTTAAAAATGATTATTTATTTATGTTCCCAACTATTGATAAAGCAAGATAATGAAATACATACAAATATTTACTACCTTCATTAACCTCAAGGGTCTAAAAAAGAGCCCTCGCACCTAAAGTAAAGTTTATTCACAATAGGCGGAAACATAGATTGAATAGGTAATAATTATATTTCATATACATTATTAATTTATTAATATTTTTAATATTTTATACTTTCTAATCATAGGAAATGTTACTAAAATTGAAAGCTTATGGGGTGTTAATAAACTTTTCAAAAATACTGCTTGGGAATTTTAAAAGGCATGTAACGCTTCTCATGTGTAACGTAGATCACTGAGCCTTACTTTTACCAATTATTTAGATGGCGTTACTACTGGTTGCAGGGACTTTGATCACCACTAGACGGCGTTATTGAATGTGGAGTTGCATATGCGTTAGGGCATTTCAATACTTTGTATTTTATAGGCATTCCTACATTGCAAATCATTTTATTGTTTCAAACAACGAAACACTTTAAAATGCTTCACAAATTTGGGTAACTGGTGATTAAGATGAAGGGTGAAGGGAAACATTAATAAGTATGGTTGTTTATTTGAACCTTCCTAATTTTTGGTCCAACTTTTTTAAAGCCATTGTCAACGTTTCCCGATATATTGAAAGCCAAACTTTTGTGAGAACCTAAGGCTACCTAAACGCACAACATTTTTCGACAATCGACCCTTTCAACATTTTCCCGTGGTTAACGATAAATCAGGTAAAAGTGTCCTTTACTGTTTTCAGAAAAAGATCAACACGCAGGTATCACTGGTTGCATTTATATGGTAAAACCAACCCTCTTGAACAAGCTACCTGGAAAATCTTATGCATCGCTTATTATATGCTGCATTTTGTAGAATTCGTAGTGAGAGGTTACAGAATTGAAAATATTAAGGGATGCGTTTTGTGCCAAAGGACGGCACATTTTTTCATTTACATTTTGTACACAGTTTCAAGCACGGTTCTTGATATATCTGGATTTTTTTTTCCTTCTGGTTCTCCCATAACAGCATAAATCGAATAAAATGTCTTTGGCAAAGTAATTTGTCGCCCTGAAAAGGACGGTTTTGGGTTTGAGATGAAGGAAGCTTTGTCACACCGTTTAAGCCTTCTTTTCGGTCTTCTTGGGCAGCAGCACGGCCTGAATGTTGGGCAGCACACCACCCTGAGCGATGGTTACTCCGGACAGCAGCTTGTTCAACTCCTCGTCGTTGCGGATGGCCAGCTGCAGATGACGCGGGATGATGCGCGTCTTCTTGTTGTCACGGGCAGCGTTTCCGGCCAACTCAAGCACTTCAGCGGCCAAGTATTCCATGACGGCTGCCAGATACACGGGTGCTCCGGCACCGACGCGCTCGGCATAGTTACCCTTGCGCAGGAGACGATGAATACGGCCAACGGGGAACTGAAGACCGGCACGGTTGGAACGGGACTTTGCCTTTCCCTTTACCTTTCCTCCCTTTCCACGGCCAGACATGGTTAGATTTGATTGGTGTACGTTTGTAAGGGATCACGAACAACACGATGTTCTCTTTGAGAAGGGTCTTTTTATAATAGAACAATTTTGACCCGACCGATGCTTATATAGCAGCTTATTCGTGCTGCCCGATACTCGTTTGGAATTTTTCGAGCTGCACGATACGTATTCTCTCTCGCAGTCCGTTATAAGCGATCGGAGAGCTCGGAATTTTTCTAGAACGCAATCACCCGTTGAATCATACACATCGTGTCCCAGTGTTGAGTGAATTTTTCCGTCGAAATGGCACCCAAAACCAGTGGAAAAGCTGCGAAGAAGTCTGGCAAGGCCCAGAAAAATATTTCCAAGTCCGACAAGAAAAAGAAGCGCAAGACCCGCAAGGAAAGCTACGCTATTTACATCTACAAAGTGTTGAAGCAAGTCCACCCGGATACTGGCATCTCTTCGAAGGCCATGAGCATCATGAACAGTTTCGTCAACGATATCTTCGAACGCATTGCTGCTGAGGCATCCCGCTTGGCGCACTACAACAAGCGTTCGACGATCACGTCCCGCGAAATCCAAACCGCTGTTCGTCTGCTGCTGCCTGGTGAGCTTGCCAAGCACGCCGTCTCCGAAGGAACAAAGGCTGTCACAAAGTACACCAGCTCGAAGTAAGCCACTGAAATGATTGGCTTCATTCTCTCAAATCGGTCCTTTTCAGGACCACAAACCGCATTCAAACAAAGAATTATCCTTCGTTTCATCTGCACCAGCGAATTAGCGCTTTAATTTCAGGGTGTCCGTCTTCGTCAACGTTATTGTTCAGTTTGTTGCGTTTGCCTGTACTAAATGGCATTATATCCTAAGTTTGTTTGCGAACTATGTCATCCACATCATTGGAAACAATGATGCTGTGATTGATATTAAAGTTCTGCGTTGTTCATTGTAAATATTAATGTTAAATAGAACCTTAGCACGTTCAAAAAAAAAAACATTAAAAAAAGTCCGCACTGGTTGGAAGCGTTTTGCGAGGTGAAATTGTAAATGGAGTTTCGTGTATCATGAATTATGAATAGAAGTCGTTTCGCTCGTTTTATGACAATCACTTTTTTTAATTAAATTTTCCTCGCGCATACGGGGATAATTTATCGACAAAGCAACCAATAGCAGCTTATGTGTCGTGAGTCAAATGTTGTAATAGATTTGCTCGATTTTAAACTTGCTAATAAGTATTGAAGGGTCGTCTTCTTGAGCATTTTAATTCACGTTTGTATAAGCATCACTTAAGCTGTTTGAGTTGAACATTTGTTGTAAAATATATAGTCATACTATTCGTTCGTAGTTTGTTGTAAGCAGCGATGTTGGTATAATAGTCATAGGTAATATAGATGGTAATAAAGTATTGATCAATATAGTCAAAATCCTCAGATGCCCTATTAAAAAGCGAAACTTTGACAAGAAAAAGTAAAAATACCTCCCATAACATTGATTATTTAAAACAAATGTTCCCCCTTTTCACACTTTCCTCGTTATAACAAAACGACATACGTCAAGGCTTGCATTCGTATGTACAATTTCATAGTAGCAATCGAAAGAAAATTCTTGGAATGTTCAACAGTATTGGTGGTCCTGAAAAGGACCGTTTTGAGAAGGCAATGCCCCGTTTAGATAGGGACCGCTTCCGGATGCATGGACGATTTAGGCACGCTCTCCGCGGATGCGACGGGCCAGCTGGATGTCCTTGGGCATGATGGTGACGCGCTTGGCGTGGATGGCGCACAGATTCGTGTCTTCGAACAGACCAACCAGATACGCCTCGCTGGCTTCCTGCAGCGCCATGACGGCTGAGCTCTGGAAGCGGAGATCAGTCTTGAAGTCCTGGGCGATCTCACGCACCAAGCGCTGGAAGGGCAGCTTGCGGATGAGCAGCTCGGTCGACTTCTGGTAGCGACGGATTTCTCGGAGGGCCACCGTTCCCGGACGGTAACGATGCGGCTTCTTCACTCCTCCGGTGGCCGGGGCACTTTTACGAGCAGCCTTGGTGGCCAGCTGCTTGCGAGGAGCCTTACCTCCAGTCGATTTACGAGCGGTTTGCTTGGTACGAGCCATTTCACTTCGGGAGCGTAGGTTTCGTTGAGCACGGAGCGAACTTGTTTATTTGACAAAAGTTGAACGTTAAATGAGGAAACTGCTCGAACAAGAGCTATTTTTATGCGCTTGCCAACCCTTGTTTTCTCTCATATTAAGAGCAAGAGGGAATGCGTGGATGAAAAAGTATAAATAGGGACGTTGAGCTCGAAAACGCTCATTCGTGATCGTCAATTTGAAGTGTGAACATCGTGAACGTACAATCCTGTGCTCATCATGACTGGAAGAGGAAAGGGAGGAAAAGGTCTGGGTAAAGGAGGAGCCAAGCGTCACCGAAAAGTGCTGCGGGATAACATCCAGGGCATTACCAAGCCCGCCATCCGCCGTTTGGCTCGGCGCGGAGGAGTGAAACGTATCTCCGGTCTCATCTACGAGGAAACCCGTGGCGTCCTGAAAGTATTTCTGGAGAATGTGATTCGTGATGCGGTCACTTACACTGAACACGCCAAGCGTAAGACCGTCACCGCTATGGATGTGGTGTATGCTCTGAAGCGTCAGGGCCGCACTCTGTACGGTTTTGGAGGTTAAATTTATCTCTATAAAACTTCCATGTGGAGTCTCAAATCAAACGGTCCTTTTCAGGACCACAATACATTACTCAAGAGCTGTGTCTTTCGCAACATTAAAATGTTTTATTTGAGAGAAAAAATGTCTATGATGGCTTCGAATGGTGTGCGTATAACATTTTACTCGCATAACAAGCACTCACACTGCTGTATATTCAGTGCATTTACATGAAATGGCGTTTTGTAAATGTGCCTTTTAAACGTATGTGCATGCGTTTGAAGCGTACATAAAAGCGACGATTGAAGTGTTTGTTAAAATATTGAATTTTTATTTACTTATTAATTTATTAATTTATTTTATAGTGTCGAATTAAAATTATTTTATTTTTCAGGGCAAGCCGCTCATCCTCTTGAAGCAATAATCGCCGCTACACATGCGCTTCGTTCATTGATACTTGTGATAATTATTCAAAAGAAGCATTGGGCGAAAAAAGCTACACCGTTTTCATGAGGTTTGTGAGTTTATTATAACAGCTAACGGTGCCAATGCTGCCTTTGACTCCGTAAATCACTCAACGCTAATTTCAAAACTATCAAGCTACGGAATAAATAGGGCGCTTGTTCATTGGCTCTCCTGTAATTTAAGTGTAAGACAAATTACAGTGAATATTTCATCCGGGGTTCCACAAGGCAGTATTCTAGGCCCTATTCTTTTTATCATTTTGATAAATGACGTTATTTACGTTATACCAGATTGCGAAAATTGTGTTATGCAAATGATATGAAAATGTTCCTACCGGTATCAGATCAAACCGATTGTTTAACTCTTCAAAACTGTTTAATTCGATTTAACTCATACCCACCAAATACTTTCTGCATGATTTGCTATCAGGGTGCTATGAACATGAAGAAATTAACTCCACCTCCAAAATCTCTGCTGTTAACTGAATGCTATATATTTTCTTGGGATACTGACTTCATTTGGTATACTGACTTAGCGATGCTCCGCTAGCGATGATTACATTTTGGTTTGTACATTTGGTAATTGTTCCCCAGCTTCCGTTATCATTAAAATGTTTCCCAGTTATTATCCAGGACAAACACCTTGGGACCTCATAGATCGCATAATGAATTATTTGGGAAAAGTAACGCTCAGCCCTCTACGTTACGCTAGCGTTACAAGTAACGTTTGTCTAGCGCAAACCCAAGCAGCATTTTTGAACGCCTGGTTTAATCGTCGTGGATAAGCAAATTCCCGCTGCGCAAATTTGAGCAGTTTCCAGCGCAGATAATGCACCAAAATCTGCGCTGGCCAGCGCAGATTTGGCCTGGTCTCCCGCGCTGGACTTCAGCGATTCCCGCGCTGGGTCGAGCAAGTTTAGCGCCATCTGTGGGCGAAATGGACGAACTATTTATGGCGGTGGAGCAAAAAAAACGGTCAAATTTTTTTTAAAAAATGGCGCCCATTTTTTCGTCCGCTTCTTCTCCCTCCCTCACATTGACCTGCCTTACTTGCGCTTCTGCCCGTGCCTTCCGCCGCCAGCTGATTGGTTGTTGTGGTGTATGCGTTGGTTCATATATGTGCATTGCGGTTGTGTATTGTTATTGGTGGGTGTTAGCATTTATTAATTTGTGTGTGACCTTGAGACGCTGTGGGAGAAGCTGGATTGGGATTTGAAGTGTTATCGCTGTATTGATGGTTTATTTTATTTCGTGCCGCTGCTGATGAGACCATTCGATGCCCGTGCCAGTTGAGGGTGAAGAAGCCTATTTAAAACAAGCGTAGGAGAACGTCTAACACTAATCTAATATTTTTTTTAATTTGAACATGTTTGATGCTTCAACGACCTTCTAAGCATCATGAAGCACAGTGTATAGTGACTAAAAATATATTTTTTTAATGTGCCGAAATCTTTCTCGAGTTTTTGTGTCTCGACACACACACACACGCACACAGCGCGGGGAAAGTGACCATTCACTCTATCATGTTCCGCTCCCCCACCCCGCCTGGCGTTTTGGATGAGGATGCGCTGCAAGATAGCTGAACCAGCCTATCTTCCGATAAGGTAGCCGTAATGGATCATGCGGTAAGGGGGTGGGGAGTGGGGGGGGGGGGTTTGTGAATGCGTATTCGCGTTCGCGCTTTCGTGGATGCATGCTCGCGTGCGCGCTTTCGTGGGTGCGTGCTCGCATGCGCGCTTTCGGGGGTGCGTGCTGGCGTGCGCGCTTTTATGCTCGAGGGCGCGCGTACGTGCGTGTGTGCGTGCGTGCGTGCGTGCGTGCGCGCGTTCATGCATGTTTGCGTGTGTGTGTGTGTGTGTGTGTGTGTGTGTGTGTGTGTGTGTGTGCGAGTTTGCGCGTGCGTGTTTGTGTGTGAGTTTGCGCGCCCTCGTGTTTGTGTGTTTGTGTGCGTGCGTGCGTTTGGAAACCCCAAAACTATTTGATTCTGATGCGTACATTTTCATCCGCTGCGGCTACAAAGTCCATGCATTTTCGATCTCGCTACCTGAGAGACAACACAACCATTGGCATTGGCATCTTTGCGATAGGCTCTGCTATTGGGGGTATTAAAAAGACACACGATCAAAGCAAACGTGCGTGTTATATGTAGCACATTTACAGTGAACCCTCTCTTATTTGACACCTCTCCAATTTGAAAAACCTCTCTTATTTGAACATTTTGCACAGTCCCTTGATTTCCAGTACATTTTTGTTCCTTTAATTTGGAAAACCTCTGAAATCTGTATCCCTCTTATTTGTGTATGGTGTTGCCATGGTTATTGAAAGATGTGTGCTCAAATTGGCGATTCTGTTCGCAGTTTCCTATAGCAACAGTTGAGGCTGCATACTAAATGTTCTGTCTCTTTCTTGTTTGGATTGACCTTTCATTCACTTTTCACCTCTGTAATTTGAAAACCCCTCTTATTCGACAGTCCCATCGCCACTCAAATAAGAGAGGGTTCACTGTATTTCTAATTCAGCTAGTGGACCCAAGTGGAAACAACATTTTGAATTGAATTTATACAAAAGAGGATTCTGGATTTGTTTATTACGGTGCGCGTATGGTGCTGCACCTGTCCGTCCAGAATCTGGCGGCTTGTTGGCTTGGAGTCGGTATCATGACGCCGATTGACCGGCAATGCCTTGGAATGGGTTCGGATCGGTAGGTTCATGTTTTGGTCGAGTGCATTCCGTCCATTTGTCTCGTCACAGCGGTAGCCCGGCAGCAACAAAGTCAAGGAAAACTCTTACCCGCGTGTGGACTGCTACGCTAAGTTCTTTTTATTATTATTATTATTATTATTGGCGTACTAGCCAAAGCGATCATGCCGGCCTTTTCAGGACTTGAGTACCACGTAGCCGGATAGTCACCTCTTGATACGGCGGACGGTTCGTACGCGGTTAGAACCCACGACGGGGGTACTGCCACACTGTCTCCTGCTCGATGTATACGCTGCAGGCAGGGGGAAGGATGCACTCTACAGTAAAAAAAAAAACACCGTCATGAACCAGCGGCGGACCTAACGGTAGGTGGACTAGGCGGTCGCCGATGATCTCTACAAATGGACAGAGTATCAATGACAAGGGCCCCCGGAAAGATGGTCTTTAGGGCTCCGTGGCTGGAGAACCATTTGCACCTCCCCTCCCCCCATGGCGACTACAATTTTAGGGCCTGTGACCGATGATCGTAGGGGTTCCATGGCCACCGCCCTCTCCATCCGTCGGCAATTTAAGTATACTGTTCAATCTCCTAACAGCTGTGTGCCACTACCCCTGCTCCCTGTCATCAGTTACCATTGACAGGGACCTCAATTCGTCTTTCCGCCTTTCATTAACACCTTCCTTTCTTTGACCGATGGATCATAACATTCCGGAAAAAAACACATTTGGCGACAGTTGTGCACACACACGCACGCTCATACCTTTGCGCAGACGGCACAGCATATCTGTGTAATCTACAACATACGAAAGCAAAAGCTTAGTGTAACAAAGTTATCTTTAATGCTTAACACGTTCAGATCGATGACAGGCCCCACTGCCTGCCAGTGAACTTTCCAGCCTGCGTTCTAGGTGCTGGTGGAAAGGAAAGTTGATGAAAATCAGCGAATGCGAATTAGGATTCAGCGCGTTTCACATCAAACCCTCCAGCGTTAGCTAGCGATTCCTTAGTCATTTTTACATTGCAGCAATAGAACTTATTGCGCTTTTTTGGTTTGATTTGTAAAAATGCAACTTCATCGCCGCAATGTGTATAAACGGTTTTTTAAGCGCCACAGCAACTCATGAGCATTGCCCACACGCGAGAATGAGATAGCGCTAGGGAGGGAAAGAGCACGGACGATGGCTGACAGCGATTGGCCGTCTGACACACCAACACATTCAAACCTTCGACAGCGCGCTCAGCCGAGGGGAATGAGGCGGAGCCAGGGACGGGCAGCTCGACGAGCTGCTCGACAAATTTGCCGTTGGAGAAAAAAGAGGGCATGATAAAATTCTCAGAACTCCATGATTTCTTGCGTCGCTTTGCGCAGCGGGTTGAGGTAAAAGTAAGGCTCAGCCCTCTACGTTACGCTAGCGTTACGCGTAACGCCTGTTTATCACAAACCCAAGCACAATTTTTGAACGCCTGTTTTAACCGCCGTGGATGAGCAAATTAAAAGATTATCATGTCTTAATATAGTTTTTTTACATGATAATTAGAAAAGCAACAAGTTTTGAACAAACATAAAAAAGAACAGCAATTGCTTCTAAAGATAACACTCATTGATAATTCATGAGTATAAATAAATTATATTATTACTATTAGGCTATCATTTTTAACAGCAATCAGAGTTGTAACAACCTGACAACTTGATTATAATTATAACAATCTTACACATTGTAACGTCCGGACTAATATCGCACACTGTGCTCTCAACCTGAATCCCGAACGCAGCGGTATAAACGCGTTATACCTTGACCGCTGGAGCACCCGGTGTGCTAGATGAACTTTCATAGAATAAAGCTCTCTTCTTGGCGCGACATTGAACTGAACAGACGTAAGCCACTAACTTCTGCGTATAATTATTTGTGTGCTCTTCCGAACTGTGCTAAATCTTATTGTTGCGTCCAGCAACAAAGCTCTTTCTTTCGCGAATTTAAAGTTGAAACATCAGTTTTCTTAATTCACTTAATTTAATTAAACTGTATTAAAAATTCACTGAACTTTCTTCTCTTGGCGCGATGGTAGAAAGAGGTCGATTTTCCTCTTTGTGCCCGTTTTAAAACTTCACGCAAACCCGATTGCGGTCATTCCACTTAATTTGCGCAGGTTCATCCGTTGCACGCGAAGCTCCTTCGGGATGAACCATTCTTACTCTCTCTATTTCGCCCGTGTTTGTTTCGCCTGTGCTACCTGTCCCTCTCTCTCACTTCACCACAACGCATCTGTCAAACTAGAACCGCTGTTGGTGAACAACACTTATTAAAACGGCCAATTAACCTGCCGCCAACCGTAAAACGCTTGGTCGTTACAACATAAAAAATGGTTACTTTTAAAAATGATTATTTATTTATGTTCCCAACTATTGATAGAGCAAGATAATGAAATACATACAAATATTTACTACCTTCATTAACCTCAATTTAAAAAAGAGCCCTCGCACCTAAAGTAAAGTTTATTCAAATAGGCGGAAACATAGATTGAATAGGTAATAATTATATTTCATATACATTATTAATTTATAAATATTTTTAATATTTTATACTTTCTAATCATAGGAACTGTTACTAAAATTGAAAGCTTTTGGGGTGTTTATGAACTTCCTTCTTTCAGACTATTTTTCATAAATCATAGTGCAGCAATGAAAAATATTAAACCTCTTATTTACTTGTTATTGAAAAATGAAATCTCGTAGAAATCGATTCATCTTAAAGCAATTAACTTGTTTTTCATCCCAGTTTAAAATGTTTTTTATTCAAATAATGCACACTGGTTGGTCGCGTGGACAAAATCTCTATAAAAATGCTGCTTGGGAATTATAAAGGGTATGTAACGCTTCTCTTGTGTAACGTAGAGGGCTGAGCCTTACTTTTACCAAAAAAACTTTATTAAGACATGATAATCTATTAATTTGCTCATCCACGGCTGTTAAAACAGGCGTTCAAAAATGGTGCTTGGGTTTGTGGTAAACAGGCGTTACGCGTAACGCTAGCGTAACGTAGAGGGCTGAGCCTTACTTTTACCTCAATTTGCTTATCCACGACGATTAAACCAGGCGTTCAAAAATGCTGCTTGGGTTTGCGCTAGACAGACGTTACTTGTAACGCTAGCGTAACGTAGAGGGCTGAGCGTTACTTTTCCCAAATAATTCATTATGCGATCTATGAGCTCCCAGGGTGTTTGTCCTGGATAATAACTGGGAAACATTTTAATGATAACGGAATCTGGGGAACAATTACCAAATGTACAAACCAAAATGTAAGCATCGCTAGCGGAGCATTGCTAAGTCAGTATACCCATTGAAGTCAGTATCCCAAGAAAATATATAGTATTCAGTTAACAGCATAGATTTTGGAGGTGGAGTTAATTTCTTCATGTTCATAGCACCCTGATAGCAAATCATGCAGAAAGTATTTGGTGGGTATGAGTTAAATCGAATTAAACAGTTTTGAAGAGTTAAACAATCGGTTTGATCTGATACCGGTTGGAACATTTTCATATCATCTGCATAAATCAATTTGTCGCAATCTGGTATAACGTAAATAACATCATTTATAAATTTTTAAATAGAATAGGGCCGAGAAACGTGGATCCCCGGACGTGTTGGTGAATGGTGCATATAGAGAGAAGGAAATATTCACTGTAATATGCCTATCACTTCAATAACAGGAGAGCCAATGAACTAGCGCCCCATTTACTCCATAGCTTGATAGTTTTGAAATAAGCATTGAGTGATTTACGGATTCAAAGGCAACATTGACGCTGTTGGCTGTTATAATAAATTCACAAACCTCATGTAAACGGTATAGTTTTTTTCACCTTATTTCTTTCTTTTGATGAGTTATCCCAAGTATACATGAACGATGCGCATGTATAAGACAGATTAGAGCTGATGCAAAAAACGGTATGATCCACGCGGCGATTATTGCTTCAAGAGGATGAGAGGTTCGCACTAAAAAAAATTTTTTTATTAGAACATTTAGATAAAAAAACGCAAGAGAGAAAAATGATTCATTTTAACAAACGCTTCAATCGTTGCTTTTGCGAACGCTTCAAACGCATACGTATAAGTTAAAAAATCACACTCACAAAACGCCATCTCATGTAAATGCACTGAATATATAGCAGTGTGAGTGCTTGTTATGCGAGTAAAATGTTATACGCACACCATTCGAAGCCATCATAGACATTTTTTCTCTCAAATAAAACATTTTAATGTTGCGAAAGACACAGCTCTTGAGTAATGTATTGTGGTCCTGAAAAGGACCGTTTGATTTGAGACTCCACATGGAAGTTTTATAGAGATAAATTTAACCTCCAAAACCGTACAGAGTGCGGCCCTGACGCTTCAGAGCATACACCACATCCATAGCGGTGACGGTCTTACGCTTGGCGTGTTCAGTGTAAGTGACCGCATCACGAATCACATTCTCCAGAAATACTTTCAGGACGCCACGGGTTTCCTCGTAGATGAGACCGGAGATACGTTTCACTCCTCCGCGCCGAGCCAAACGGCGGATGGCGGGCTTGGTAATGCCCTGGATGTTATCCCGCAGCACTTTTCGGTGACGCTTGGCTCCTCCTTTACCCAGACCTTTTCCTCCCTTTCCTCTTCCAGTCATGATGAGCACAGGATTGTACGTTCACGATGTTCACACTTCAAATTGACGATCACGAATGAGCGTTTTCGAGCTCAACGTCCCTATTTATACTTTTTCATCCACGCATTCCCTCTTGCTCTTAATATGAGAGAAAACAAGGGTTGGCAAGCGCATAAAAATAGCTCTTGTTCGAGCAGTTTCCTCATTTAACGTTCAACCTTTTTTATTCCGTAAAGACATTCTTCCATCAGTCATTCCGTAAAGACCAGTCAAGTTCCCTCATTCTTGATCGTCATTCGACTTGTGACAGCTGAAGTGTGCGGACGTATTTCTTATACCTCCTGCTCTGTAGTCTGTGATTTGTTACCCGGTATTTTTCCTCTTTGTTTCGTGTGCGACCTTGCTGTGAAGTGTTACTTTTAGCCGTTCAATGCAGTCCTTTTCAGGACTGGTTTTACGTGGTTAGGGATAATATCTGTATCACAGTGAAGTGTTTGTTGGTGTGGTGATTCTGTGATTTAAACAGTGATTTGAAATTGAAATAAATAGTTGTTTTAAAAGAAATATTTTTACATTGGGCTGGCACCATGTCAGACCCTCCCCCCTTAGGGGGGAATTTTCCCCCTCCCGGGACCACTCGTAGAGTGAGACCTATGCCCCCATGGATGGACAAAGACAATGAGAATGGTGAACTAAAGTATTTGGTGCTTCAAATGGCAAATGACTCTGTCTTGCCCGTAAACCCATTCATCGTAGGTAAAACCATCAAGGACGCCGTTGGCAGTGATCTTAGTGAGTTTGGCCGTAAAATCGACAGTGGAAAGAAGCTTTTGCTGAAAACTAGGAACCAAAGCCACTTCGAGAAGCTTCAAAAAATTACAAAGTTAATCGATGGAACCCTTGTGAAAGTTGCTCCTCATGTGACCCTCAATAGTGTTCAGTGTGTAATTTTTGCCCCGGATCTAAAAGGATTAAGTGATGAAGATATTCTGGAGAACTTGAGTGACCAAAAAGTAATGAATGTTCGGCGTTTTACGCGTAAAGTGAATGGTGAAATTGTACCAACAAACATTTTTCTGCTTCGAATCAATGCTACCTCCATTCCGGAGTTTATTCGCCTTGGTGCTTTACAAGTAAAAACAAGAGCCTATTACCCGAAACCAATGCAGTGTTTTAAGTGTGGACAGTTTGGACATACACAGATTCACTGTAAACTTTCGCCTACCTGCACTAACTGTGGTACCCCTGCGCATGGAGAGTGCACCGTAGATCCCGTGTGCATAAACTGCAAGGACAACCACAGCACCACGTCTCGTACCTGTCCCCGCTACATTCAAGAAGAACAGGTCATCAAGTACAAGATCGACAACAACTGTTCTTACGGTGAGGCACGTAAAGCTCTGCTTAATGTTACCCAAGCCACAAATTCTAGTCCCATTCAAAATCGCATCACATACGCACAACAGACACACACAGTAGATGAAAAAGATACCCAAATTGAAGAACTCAAGAAAAAGAATGAATCTCTAGAAAAAATGATAATTTTGCTTACACAAACAGTAACTAATCTAACAACAAAAATCGAAGATCAGGATAAAACTATGAAAAGAATGTGCAAGAATTTTGAAAAGAGTTTAGAAAAAAAGAAAATAGAATCTCAAATGGAAATTGAAGAGGATGAAACTGAAGAAGAATTAGACGATTTTAGCACGGAAGAAAGCACAGAAGAAAGCACTGAAGAAGAAACTGAAGAAGATAATGAAGACAAAAAAGTAGAAAAAGTAAAACATGTAAAACAAAATGACGTAGACGAACAAAATAACACCACTAACAAACGGAAACGTTCCCACCAAAAGAACACCCCCTCCTCGGAAGAGGAATCCCAACCCCGAAAAATCATCCCCATCTCTCCCTCATCCCAATCCACCAACCCTCCCACATCCAATCCTTCTCCCTCTGTCGCCTCTAAAAAAACTCTTAGATCTAACACGAAATCTGTAGATTAATTTATAATTTCAATATTAACAATATCCTTCTGATTATAAGCATTAACTTTCCTTCATTTTTCCTTTACTACATAATTCAATTCATCCTATCAATCTAATAACTATTCATCCATATTTGCATTATCCTGGAATATCAGAAGCATGAACCAAAATATAGAAGAACTAAAACTACTAATCAATAGACACGATCCAACAATAATCACCCTTCAAGAAGTAATGACAGTTCCCTCTCTCCTTAGCTCTCCTCTTAATAGATACAATTGGTACACTAACATACACCCAACCATACCTCATCATAGTGTAGCTGTAGGCATTTTAAAACACATTCCATCAAATAGAATAGCTATATCCACTATTCTTCCCGCAGTAGCTGTAGAAATTTCTTCTCCCGTGCAATGCTCCATAGTATGTTTATATCTTTCTCATTCAATCAACCCTTTTACAATAATTTCCGATCTCACTAGTACCTTTCAGCAAATTAATAATAATTTAATTGTTTTAGGGGATTTTAATGCCCAACATACCACCTGGGGATGCTCGACCTCATGTAACAGAGGGAACAGCATTGCTTGTGTTTTTGAAACAATTGGTCTGGAAGTAATTTCAAACCAATCCGCTACACGTATTTCTCCCATAAACGGCAAAGGCTCCATACTTGACTACTGCGCTGTGTCATCTTCTATGGCACAGCAGTTCACAGTTACAGTTTCTAATGACACTCATGGTAGTGATCATTTTCCACTTTTAATCCACAGTAGTTTAAATCCCCAGCGGCCTCTTCTCCGCCCCAGGTGGAAATATGAGGAGGCCAATTGGGCAGCATATCAAAGAGAAATAATGTTCAATCTTCCACTTGATGAAAATCCCCCTCTCTCTCGCTTTACTGCATGCATTGAATACGCCGCTTCTCGGAGTATTCCCCGTACAACTGGAAAACCTGGAAAAAGATGTGAGCCATGGTGGAACGCAACAGTTGCTGCAGCTATTAAAGCTCGCAGAGCTGCTTTGCGTAAATTCCGCCGAGCTAGCAAAAATCCGGATAATTTTTTCACACCAATTTTTGCTGAGGAATTTCGTACAGCCAATCGACTTGCCAAGGAAGCAGTTCGTCTTGCCAAAAAGAATTACTGGGATAATTTCATTAATGAAATTAATCCTCAGTTATCTAGCAAGGAAGTGTGGAGACGAGTCGGTTGTTTGAATGGTAAAAATCAACAAAGCTCCACAATAGTTCTCAAAACCCAGGACACTATCATTGCCCCTGCTGAAGTACCTGAAGCCTTTGCCATCCACTTTTCTGATGTTTCTGCCACACACAATTATCCGAGTAATTTTCAAACCCATAAACTTAACACTGAATCTGTTCCAATTTCTTTCCCTGATGCCACTGAACATAGATACAATAGTCTTTTCACATTAACTGAACTCCATTGGGCATTAAGGAAATGTAAAGGTAGATCTGCTGGTCCCGATAACATAGGATATCCCTTACTGCAAAACCTCCCTGTAGAATCTAAATCCACCCTTCTTAACATTTACAATAGTATTTGGTCTTCTGGTAATATTCCTAATGATTGGAAAAGTAGTTTAACTATCCCCATACCCAAACTTAACAAACCTAACAACAACGTTGATAGCTACCGTCCAATCTCCCTCCTTAGCTGCATGGGTAAAGTTTTAGAACGCATGGTTAATCGCCGCCTCTCGCAAGAATTAGAAGACAGAAACCTGCTTAGCTCTGACCAACACGCTTTTCGGAGCGGGTTGGGCACGGAAACATATTTTGCCAAATTAGATGATACTATTCAAAAATCAATAGACCAGGATCATCACATAGACTTTGCCATCATAGATATTTCCAAAGCTTTTGATCGCACTTGGCGCCATTCCATTCTTTCTCAACTAGCTTTTTGGGGCTTTGATGGCCGGCTCACCAATTTCATAGACAATTTTTTTACAGACAGATCATTTAGAGTCCTAATCGGTAATAGTGTTTCTAATCCATATCCTCTAGAAAACGGTGTCCCTCAGGGCGCCATCCTTTCTCCTACACTTTTCCTTATCAGTATAGAATCTCTGTTTTGCTCCATTCCATATGAAATCAAACCTTTTGTCTATGCCGATGATATCATTCTGGTCTCTTCATCGAGATCTGTTAGCACGTCTCGTCAGCTTCTCCAAAAAGGAGTTGAAAAGATAAGGCAATGGTCTCGGTGGACAGGTCATGAAATATCCCATGCCAAATCTCAAATCCTCCATATCTGCAAAATGGGCTTTCATCGCAAACTACCAATCAAACTTCACAACCACATCATACCAAATGTAAACTCAGCGAAAATATTAGGTGTTACATTTGACACAAAACTTACTTTCATTCCCCACTCCAACCGGATAAGAAAAGAAGCAAAAACCAGACTGAACCTCTTTAGGATGTTAGGAGCTGGACAACATCGTGCATCACGTCTAACACTTCTGCAGATCCTCAATAGCTGGCTGCTTCCCAAAATTCTCTACGGTATTGAGATTGTCTCTCGCCAACGAGAAAACTTTGAGAAGCGTATTGCTCCCATATACCATACAGCCATCCGCCTTTCAACTGGAGCCTTCTGCACCAGTCCAATCCTCTCTCTACTTTGTGAGAGCGGACTTCTTCCTTTTGATTACATTATCACCAACAGATTAACAGCTGCAGGAGGACGCATCCTAGAGAAGGACATCAAAGCCGAATCATTTATCAACAGAGTCAATGCACAATTTCATGCCCTTACCAACAACCAGCTTCCCCATATCAGCAAGCTTACCGGACGCGGAGGACGCCCTTGGTATCGTCAACCGCCTACAATAGACTGGTCTTTAAAAGATAAACTACGTGCAGGAAATTGCAGCCATATCGCCGGCCATCATTTTACCAGTCTCATCCAAAGCAAATACCAGAATCACCATCATATCTTTACCGACGGCTCTGTCCTTAATGAATCCGCCGGTTTCGGTATTTTCTCCTCCAACAACAGTTGTGCCATCAAACTACCAGACCATACCTCTATATTCTCAGCTGAAGCAATAGCCATGATAGTCGCCGCGCAAGAAGGTATTTGCCTTAATAAACCAAATATTATTTTCACCGACAGTGCCAGTGTTTTAGCCGCCCTAGAACATGGTAACATCCGAGATCCGCACATCCAACTATTAAATCAACTAGATAACTCCCCGGTTATAACATTCTGCTGGATACCTGGTCACTCGAGTATCAGCGGAAACGAGAAAGCTGACCAACTTGCAAACCAGGGTCGGCTCCGTCCTCCAGAAAACAACACAACCATAGCCCGCAGAGACTTCAACAAATGGAGCAAAACAATAGTTGACGAAAAATGGAACCTCACCTGGCACCGGAAACAAAATTCTATTCTTCGAACCATCAAACCATCAACAACAGCCTGGAAAGACACACACTCCAGCCAGAACCAACGAGTGCTATCACGCCTCAGGATTGGACACACCCGGCTTACACATTCCTATCTCCTAGAAAAGTCCAGTCCACCGTTATGCAGCTTTTGTGGCGTAAACATTACTGTTCGTCATATTCTCACCGATTGTCATGGATACACCACCGAACGCGCCTTATGCCATCTTGATACCAGCATAGACATCATCCTATCACCCGACCCCAAATGTCAGCGAAAACTCCTCAAATTCCTCCGTATGACAAACCTTTATGAAGAAATTTAGTTTATCAGAATAATATGTGTCGTAAATTAATATTGATCTTAAATTGATAATTTAATAAATTGATCTTCCTTTTAGTTTTAAGCTTAGTTTTAAGGTAACCGAGCAAACTCGGATTAAGGTTTACACAGGGAGGAAATGCCCTGGGTAAGAAGATTGTTAGGTTTAAGTAGTTTACGAAGAGGCGAATGAAGCCGAAAGGCTCAAAGTCTCTATAAAAATCAATAAAAAAAAAAAAAAAAAATTTAACGTTCAACTTTTGTCAAATAAACAAGTTCGCTCCGTGCTCAACGAAACCTACGCTCCCGAAGTGAAATGGCTCGTACCAAGCAAACCGCTCGTAAATCGACTGGAGGTAAGGCTCCTCGCAAGCAGCTGGCCACCAAGGCTGCTCGTAAAAGTGCCCCGGCCACCGGAGGAGTGAAGAAGCCGCATCGTTACCGTCCGGGAACGGTGGCCCTCCGAGAAATCCGTCGCTACCAGAAGTCGACCGAGCTGCTCATCCGCAAGCTGCCCTTCCAGCGCTTGGTGCGTGAGATCGCCCAGGACTTCAAGACTGATCACCGCTTCCAGAGCTCAGCCGTCATGGCGCTGCAGGAAGCCAGCGAGGCGTATCTGGTTGGTCTGTTCGAAGACACGAATCTGTGCGCCATCCACGCCAAGCGCGTCACCATCATGCCCAAGGACATCCAGCTGGCCCGTCGCATCCGCGGAGAGCGTGCCTAAATCGTCCATGCATCCGGAAGCGGTCCCTGCCTAAACGGGGCATTTCCTTCTCAAAACGGTCCTTTTCAGGACCACCAATACTGTTGAACATTCCAAGAATTTTCTTTCGATTGCTATTATGAAATTGTACATACGAATGCAAGCCTTCACGCATGTGGTTTTGTTATAACGAGGAAAGTGTGAAAAGGGGGAAAATTTGTTTTAAATAATCAATGTTATGGGAGGTATTTTAACTTTTTCTTGTCAAAGTTTCGCTTTTTAATAGGGCATCTGAGGATTTTGACTTTATTGATCCATACTTTATTACCATCTATATAACCTATGGCTATTATACCAACATCGCTGCTTACAACAAACTACGAACGAATAGTATGACTATATATTTTACAACAAATGTTCAACTCAAACACCTTAACCGATGCTTATACAAACGTGAATTAAAATGCTCAAGAAGACGACCCTTCAATACTTATTAGCAAGTTTAAAATCGAGCAAATCTATTACAACATTTGACTCACGACACATAAGCTGCTATTGGTTGCTTTGTCGATAAATTATCCTCGTATGCGCGAGGAAAATTTAATTTAAAAAAATGATTGTCATACAACGAGCGAAACGACTTCTATTCATAATTCATGATACACGAAACTCCATTTTCAATTTCACCTCGCAAGACGCTTCCAACCAGTGCGGACTTTTTTTATGTTTTTTTTTTTAAACGTGCTAAGGTTCTATTTAACATTAATATTTACAATGAACAACGCAGAACTTTAATGTCAATGTTGTTTCCAATGATGTGGATGACATAGTTCGCAAACAAACTTAGGATATGGCTGCGTTTACCTGCACTAATACCATTTAGTACAGGCAAACGCAACAAACTGAACAATAACGTTGACGAAGACGGACACCCTGAAATTAAAGCGCTAATTCGCTGGTGCAGATGAAACGAAGGATAATTCTTTGTTTGAATGCGGTTTGTGGTCCTGAAAAGGACCGATTTAAGAGAGGTTCATGAAAAGAAGCCAATCATTTCAGTGGCTTACTTCGAGCTGGTGTACTTTGTGACAGCCTTCGTTCCTTCGGAGACGGCGTGCTTGGCAAGCTCACCAGGCAGCAGCAGACGAACAGCGGTTTGGATTTCGCGGGACGTGATCGTCGAACGCTTGTTGTAGTGCGCCAAGCGGGATGCCTCAGCAGCAATGCGTTCGAAGATATCGTTGACGAAACTGTTCATGATGCTCATGGCCTTCGAAGAGATGCCAGTATCCGGGTGGACTTGCTTCAACACTTTGTAGATGTAAATAGCGTAGCTTTCCTTGCGGGTCTTGCGCTTCTTTTTCTTGTCGGACTTGGAAATATTTTTCTGGGCCTTGCCAGACTTCTTCGCAGCTTTTCCACTGGTTTTGGGTGCCATTTCGACGGAAAAATTCACTCAACACTGGGACACGATGTGTATGATTCAACGGGTGATTGCGTTCTATGTTGTTGTTGTTAGTATGGTTTAGAGAGGCTTTGGCTCCTGCGGAGTTCTTTCGCCTCTTTGTGGGGAAAAGTCAGATTATTAGATTGTTATAGTTGATGGAATAAATGTGATAGTTTTAGAAATTTTAGTAGATTTTCCCGTTTTTGTGGGTGAGGTGAAAGTATTGAGTCTATGTTGGCGTCAAGATGGCAAGTATTACGAAGTTGTGTGTATCCGTGGCATTCTGTTAAGAGGTGGAATATTGTTATAGTGGTACCGCAGAATTGGCAGAGAGGAGGACTGGATCGTTCGATGAGATGGCTGTGGGTCAGTCTAGTGTGGCCTATTCTTACTCGAGTAAGGATCTTTTGGTCTCGATGTTTTATTACTGATGGCCATGGTGTAGTTGTTAATTTCACTAGCCGAAGGAAGTTGTTTTTGGTTTTAAACCATTCCTTTTCCCACGCCTCTCTTATTTTTCCATTTATATAGATAATTGCGTCTCTTTTAGGCAACGAGGTGTTGTAGGTTGATGTTTTTCTTCGGCCTTTGTTGGCGAGGCGGTCGGCGATCTCGTTGCCTTTGATAGCAGTGTGACCAGGTATCCAACAGATGGTGAGTTGTTTATCCTGGTTTATGTGTGGGCTAGTGACCTGGTAGAGCTTTTGGATGTTTGGGTCCTTACATGTTCCATGCTCTAGTGCCGAGAGGACACTCGCACTGTCGGTAAAGATGACGTTTTCCAGGTCAGAGCGCAGGGTATCTTCAACTGCCTGGATTAATGCCAACGTTTCTGCCGTAAAGATGGAAGAGTGATCCGGCAGTTTGGACGCTACTTTATCAATGGGTGAGTAAATCCCGAATCCTGCTGCTGCTTCATCGACGGATCCATCGGTGTAAATGTGATTGTGCTTAATGTATTTGTTGTTGATGTGTTCTATGAAATGTTTTTGTGCTATTGTACTATTGCAGCCTGCTTTAAGGATGTTTTTAAAATGCCAGTCTATGTTAGGGGGTTCATGGTACCACGGTCGAGTGCCAAGATGTAACAGTGTTGTGATATCCGGGATATTGCAGTTTGTTATAGCGAAAAGTTCGGAGTTGGCTCTATTGAGGAATGATGGTGCTTGGATATTCTTTTCTTTAATTCTTGTTGCTGTTGCGGCTAATTTAGTTGTTATTACATGGCTAAGTGGAAGAAGTCCGCTCTCACTTAGCATAGAGACGATGGGGCTGGTTCGGAAGGCGCCTATGGCATATCTTAGAACGGCATGGTAGATGGGGCTTATTGCTTTTTCAAACTGTTCTTTTTTAATTGATACTATTTCTATACCGTACAGTAGTTTTGGAAGTAACCAGTGATTAATAATGAAGATAAGTGTGTCTTTTGATGCTTTGTGGGTTCCTGTACTGAGCATTTTGAAAAGGTTGATTTTCTTGGTAGCTGTAGTTTTTAACTGTTTAATGTGGGCTTGGAATGTGAGTTTTTGGTCTATTGTGATCCCGAGTATCCTTACTTTTTTGCAGTCTGGAATTTGTGATTGATTAAGGCGGTACAGTTGGGTGCGGTTTGGTGCAGATGTGTAGTATATTGCTTTTTTCAGCAGCGATGTCATAACCAATATGTTTTGACCATTCCCATAAGATGTTCAGTCCCTGTTGCAGATTGTATCGCGCAACTCCATTATCTGCATTGCTCGAGATCAGAACGATATCATCAGCGTACACCAGTGGAGTGATGGATGGTGGAAGTGAGCGGAGAAGACTTTCGATGCTGATCAGAAATAATGTTGGAGAAAGGGTGGCTCCCTGAGGGACTCCGTTTTCGAGTGTTTTAGTGCTAGATTTGTTCGTTCCAATCAGAACCTCGAAGGTACGGTCTGAGAGGAAATCATCGAGGAATGTGATCATGTTACCTCCGAAATTCCATCTGGCTAGCTGGCGCATGATTGCGTATTTCCATGTCCGATCGAAAGCTTTAGCCAAGTCGATGATAGCACAGTCGGCATGATGTTTATCAGATTTTACTTTGGCCAGCAGTTCTTCGAGTTGCACAAAGTAAGTTTCCGTGCCTAATCCGCATCTAAATGCGTGTTGATTAATGCTGAGGAGTTTCCTGCCTTCCAGTTCTTGGGTAAGACGCCGGTTAACCATTCTTTCCAACACTTTTCCGATGCAGTTTAGTAAGCTTATTGGTCTGTAGCTATTTGGGCTGTGTTTAGGTTTATCGGGCTTTAAGATGGGTATTGTTAGACTTTTCTTCCAGTGAGGAGGAATTTGGCACTCTGCCATATGTGGTTGTAAAGCTTTAAGAGCAGGTTTTTTCCTTCAGAAGGAAGGTTTTTCAACAGTGGATAGCCAATGTCGTCTGGTCCTGCTGAGTTGCCTTTGCACTTGGCAAGAGCCCAACTCAGTTCGGCTATAGAAAAGGATCTATTGTAATGTATGTTGGGTCTGCTATTGAATTGTAATTGTATGGATTCAGTTTTTGCTTTGATGGTCTTAAATTCTGGCGAATAACTATTTGTGGCGGATATGGTGGCAAAATGAGTGGCAAGTACCTCTGGTGTTGATTCAACTGGCACTATTGTGTCGTCATCGGTTTTGATGATGATATGAGCGGTATCTTGCTTGCGTTCTGTTAGGCATTTCACATTTTTCCACATGTCTTTTCCAGACATTTCGGGACTTATGTTGTCTTTGAATCGGTTCCATGATTCTTGTTTTGCCTTCTTTATTTCTTCTCGTGCAATGCGATGAGAAATTTGAAATTCCTCGGAGAGGGTAGGGATATGGGTGTGGTTTTGGTTTTTCTTGGCATTTTGTAGTTTTCGGAGCGCCTTGCGTCTCCTTTTTATGGCTTTTGCGACAGTGTCGTTCCACCAGTGAACACTTCGTTTGCCTGGTTTGCCCTTTGATTTTGGGATCGATTTCGCTGCTGCATCGTTTATGATCTTGATGATGTTTTCTTCTGTTGCCTGAGGGTCTGAATGTAGATGTTTTATTATGTTTATTTGGTATGATGTCCAATCGGCATTTTCGTATTTCCATTTTGGTCGTTGTTTATTTTCCGGAAGAGATGATTTGCTTTTGACAATGATCGGATAGTGATCACTGCCATGTGTGTCCGCCAACACGTAAAGTTTAAGTTCGTTGAGGAGGGAGAAGGATGAGATGATGTAGTCAAGGAAGGATTCTGTACCTGAAGAGATACATAGTCGGGTAGGGTTGGGGTTGGAAATGAAAGAAAGATTATGGTTAGTAAAAATGTTATTTAGTTTATTAAATTTTCTGTTAGTTTGGGAGATTCTAAGATTCTTATCTTCTGCATTAAGGTCTCTTGCTATTAGCAAGGGATGTGAAAAAAGATTAAGAAATGAGTTAAGCTCGGATTCGTTGAAGGTAGGTCTAGGGGGTAGGTAGAGTGAAACGATGGTCATGTCTATGGGAGACTTAATATTTAGTGCTATTGCGGAAAGATTGGTGTTAGTTTTTATTAATTTGAAGGGAATAGATTTATGTACACCTATTGCAACACTGTGATGTAGGTTAGTTGGAGAGAGCTTGTAGGACCAATTGTAGTGATTAAGTGGAGAGTGGTTGGTATTAGGTGGATCGCAAACTTCTTGAAGTGTTATGACGGCAGGTTTGTATTCGTTAATTAGAAGTTGAAGTTCGTAGAGGTTAGTGTTCATTCCTCTTATGTTCCAGTTTAATAGAAATGGTTTGTTTATGTCATTAGTATTATTGGTTGTGGAGAGCATGATAATGATTTAGGTTAGTAGACTATTGTGGTAAGAGGAAAGGAGAATAAATTCAGTGGCGATGTTTTTTCTTCGATGGTTTGGCAGTTGGCGATCGTTGTTCGGAGAGAAGAGTGGGAGAAGCGATGGGCGAGATGACTGTGATTTCGTTGGATGCCATGTTTTTCACAGCATTTCTTAATTCTTCTTCTTCCGATGAGACGTTTTCCAGGTTGTGGTTTCGTTTGCGGGATTTTGCTGAGATGACTGATGTGGCCGAATTTTCTTATTCTGTGTCGGATGTAGACATTGATTCCTGGTCATTTGTTTCGCTGTCGGTTTCGAGGTTTTCCGTGGCCTCAGCATTGTTGTTGCTCTCGCAGTCATTGTTGGATTGGGTCGAGCTTTGGTTTTCTTCGATTTGTGTAGTGGCTTCGTTCGTTGGGTTATTATTATTTTTCTGCAAATTTCCATTTGGTTCTTTCAGTTTCTTCAGAAGAGCTTCGCTGAGCTTGCTCTGGGTATTCATCTTTTTCATCTGATCTACGATCGTTTTCTTCAGTTCATTTTGTTCTACTTCGAGCCGCTTGATTTTCATGTCTTTATCATCCACCGTGGTAGTTTGTTGCGCAAATGTGATTCGCTGCTGTACAGCACTTGTTCGCTGATGTTGTTGGGGGGCCATTTGCCGAGCTTCCTTGTAGGTGCAGTTGTGGTCGACTTTTATTTTGATGACTTGTTCTTCAAATTGGAACGCAGGGAATTCGCGAGAAAATGCGCTGTGTTCGCCTTTGCAGTTCACGCAAGCGGGATGGGTCGAACATTCACCGTGTGCTGCGGTTCCGCAGTTTCCACACACCTGTCCCTTTAAGCAGCGCATTTTTGTGTGCCCATAGCTGGCGCATTTGTAGCACAGCATTGGTTTTGGGTAGTATGGTTTCGTTCGCACCTGCAACAGCCCTATGCGAAGGGATTCCGGTATTTTTCCAGCTTCTACGCGTATCAGGAAAGAGTTCGTTGGTTGTATTTCGTCATTCACCTTTCGGGTGAATCGTCGGACTTGCTTGACGTTTTGACTTTCCATGTTGAGTAAAATTTCTTCGTCCTTTAGTCCTTTCAGCTCCGGGGTGAATATTACGCACTGGACTGTGTTCAGCGTAGCGTGAGGGGTGATGGATACTTTGGTACCATCGATGAGTTGCGTGATGCTTTGCATTTTTGTGTACTGCGCAACGTTTCGGGTTTTGATCAGATATTTCTGCCCGAATTCCATCGAGTGGCTGCTTTCGGTAAGCTCTCCAACCACGTTGGTAATGCTCTTTGAAATTATCCATGGGTTTTGCGGGAGCTTAAAGCCTTTCAACGGCTCGAGAACGAGGAACTTCATGTCCCCAAACTCGTTATTACGATCCATCCATGGTGGTAGTGATCGAGCTCTCTGGGGAGGCTCGGGCGGAAGTGCATCCCGTACAGGATGCGAGGGTCCCGGCATTTTGCCGGGTTGGTTAGTTTTATTTAGTTCAATGCAATGTATATAGTGTATCTAAGGTTATAAAGAAATATATGAAATAAAGTAAATAAATGTTCCTTAAAAGCAAAAGTTCAATTAATCTTAATACTAATATTTACAATTTCGGAATAGTAAAACAAATGAGATAATTTTTCTCGTTACTCTCCCGAGTAGCGGGGTAAAATGGCACGAAAACACCGGCTTCACTGCTTACGCTGCGAGCGACGTTTTTGGCGCCAAAGCGCTGTGCTTGTCGCACGTTCCAAACTGTGTCGTGTGTGCGTGTGTATGTGTCACTCTCACTGAAACAATATCAACGCGCGCAGCTGGCACTGTGGTTTATCTCTCCCGAGATCACACACAAAAAGTAACGGTATATTCACTTCTTACCAACGTTCTCTCCCGAGATCGTTGGCGTAGACACTGGAGTTCAACAAAAACACGTCCGTCCGGGTGAACCGCTCGCACAAGGGTCTTTACAGAAATGGTCTTTACGGAATGGGTCTTTACGGAATGGGTCTTTTTATGATGTCTTTTTATAATGAGGTCTTTACGGAATCTATCTTTACGGAATGGTCTTTTTATAATAGGAGACGATCACGAATGGTCTTTACGGAATTGTTGTTGTTAGTATGGTTTAGAGAGGCTTTGGCTCCTGCGGAGTTCTTTCGCCTCTTTGTGTATAAAATAGGACTATTAGATTGTTATAGTTGATGGAATAAATGTGATAGTTTTAGAAATTTTAGTAGATTTTCCTGTTTCTGTGGATGAGGTGAAAGTATTGAGTCTATGTTGGCGTCAAGATGGCAAGTATTACGAAGTTGTGTGTATCCGTGGCATTCTGTTAAGAGGTGGAATATTGTTATAGTGGTACCGCAGAATTGGCAGAGAGGAGGACTGGATCGTTCGATGAGATGGCTGTGGGTCAGTCTAGTGTGGCCTATTCTTACTCGAGTAAGGATCTTTTGGTCTCGATGTTTGATTACTGATGGCCATGGTGTAGATGTTGATTTCACTAGCCGAAGGAAGTTGTTTTTGGTTTTAAACCATTCCTTTTCCCACGCCTCTCTTATTTTTCCATTTATATAGATAATTGCGTCTCTTTTAGGCAACGAGGTGTTGTAGGTTGATGTTTTTCTTCGGCCTTTGTTGGCGAGGCGGTCGGCGATCTCGTTGCCTTTGATACCAGTGTGACCAGGTATCCAACAGATGGTGAGTTGTTTATCCTGGTTTATGTGTGGGCTAGTGACCTGGTAGAGCTTTTGGATGTTTGGGTCCTTACATGTTCCATGCTCTAGTGCCGAGAGGACACTCGCACTGTCGGTAAAGATGACGTTTTCCAGGTCAGAGCGCAGGGTATCTTCAACTGTCTGGATTAATACCAACGTTTCTGCCGTAAAGATGGAAGAGTGATCCGGCAGTTTGGACGCTACTTTATCAATGGGTGAGTAAATCCCGAATCCTGCTGCTGCTTCATCGACGGATCCATCGGTGTAGATGTGATTGTGTTTTATGTATTTGTTGTTGATGTATTCTATGAAATGTTTTTGTGCTATTGTACTATTGCAGCCTGCTTTAAGGATGTTTTTAAAATGCCAGTCTATGTTAGGGGGTTCATGGTACCACGGCCGAGTGCCAAGATGTAACAGTGTTGTGATATCCGGGATATTGCAGTTTGTTATAGCGAAAAGTTCGGAGTTGGCTCTATTGAGGAATGATGGTGCTTGGATATTCTTTTCTTTAATTCTTGTTGCTGTTGCGGCTAATTTAGTTGTTATTACATGGCTAAGTGGAAGAAGTCCGCTCTCACTTAGCATAGAGACTTTTACGTCCGTTAGTGATATATGCGACAATGGACAATACACACACGAACATAAATACAGTTATAAACTTAACGGATGCTTTATTGCTAAGTTGTGTACGCCGCGCTGCCCCGATGCGAAGTGTTCTCTGCTCTTCGCGCAGCAGCCGAACGATCCACCCCGACCGATCGCTCTCAGGCGCTCACGGCTCGTCAACTGCAGTAAGAGCGGCTTACTGCAGAGAGAGCACGCGAGCAGCTGGCTGCATTCTTTCATCTAACATCTCCCCCTCTTTTTAAAACCGACGGTACACGTCGAACCGACTGGGCGGTTTTCTAACTCTAGAAGACCGTCGTGGCACCTGGGCCGAAGCACACGATGGAACAGGTCGTGTCGCCGGGCGTGTGTATGTCGCTGGCGATGTAGCGGGAACATAAGGACCGTTGGTCTCGGATGACGGCTGATGAGGGGACACAGAGATGTCCACATGCTCGGGGTCGACTGGCTGTGGTGGTATGCGGGACGTGCCAGTAGATGGTTGCGGTGTTAGCTGCCAGGTATCCAACAAAACATCTATCGGCAGCTTACGATGGGTGACCGAAGCCGGAACGTGATGATGCCTCTCGTAGCGCTTGCGTATCTGGTTAATATGAGATCTAAACATTTTCTGATCATCCGTTCCAATCATATACATGACATGACCTAATTGCTTAACAATTGTACCAGCTACCCATCTCCATCCGTTACCTGCGAAACGTTTAAAATAGACTAGATCGTTGGGTTGGAACTGTCTGCTTGGTTTCGGTTCGTTTTCCATACTAATGGTTTCAGGACTTGGTGGACGGAGCAGGTTTAAAGTTGTGCGCATTTGCCTTCCCAACATGATATCCGCCGGTGACTTAGCATTTCCTAACGAAGGGTTTGGCGAACTTCGATATACTAGTAGGAATGTATCCAGCGCTTCTTGTAGTGAGGTACCATCCGCAGATATCTTTCTGACTGTTCGCTTGAAAGTGTCCACAAATCTTTCAGCTTGCCCGTTAGATTGCGGATGGTAGGGGGCCGTTGTGATGTGTTCGATGCCATTGCGGTCGCAAAATAGTCCGAACTCCTCGCTGGTGAACTGCGTACCGTTGTCCGATACCAACGTTTTCGGGATTCCAAAACGAGCGAAAAGTGAGCGTAACATGGCTATAGTAGCTTTCGCTGTAACGTTACTGGTACGGATTATTTCGGGCCATTTAGAAAACGAATCTACGACAATTAAGTAATAATCACCGTCTAGTGGGCCCGCAAAATCGACGTGTAAACGTTGCCATGGGCCTGCTGCCCTCGGCCATGGTACCGGAGCGGAATGTGCGGGTGATTTGGCAGCTGCTTGACATGGGTGACATGTCTTCACCCATTCCTCGATGTCAGCATCTATTGTAGGCCAATAAAAGAAACTCCTAGCTAACGCTTTCATACGCTGCACTCCTGGATGGCCCTGATGCACCTGCTGAAGACATTTTTGTTGCAGCTTTTTGGGGATTACCACCCTCTCACCGAAAAGAATGCAATTCTCTACGGTTGTTAGTGCATCTTTCCTGGCATTAAAACGAGCAAGCTCATCGGTAAACGCTGCGTTTCTGGGCCAGCCTTCGCTGATGTAAACTGACACCTTTTTCAGAAGTGGGTCTCGTTTTGTTTCTCTGGCGAGATCAGCAAAGTTCAGCGGTAGTGAATCAAGCGCGCTTATTGCCACCGATTTAATGTCTTCTTCCAAGTTCACGCTTGCTATAACACAGTCTTCATCTGGCTTGGTGTGCGTGTTAATGAGTCGTGAGAGCAAATCAGCATTTCCGAAATCGTCGGTGCGCACGTACTCAATGTTAAAATCGTAGGCCAGCAAAGTAAGCGCGAAACGCTGAAGACGGTTAGCAGTAAATATTGGGATGCCTTTCTTCGATCCGAATATATGCAGTAGAGGTCGATGATCAGTCTGAAGCGTAAAATGCCTACCAAAAATCATTTTGTGGAACTTTTTTACTGCGTAAATGATCGCTAGTCCCTCTCGATCGATCTGGCTGTACCGACGTTCTGCCTCAGTAAGGGCACGAGAAGCGTGTTGTACTACACGTCTGAGACCATTGGGGTACAGATGGCTTATAGTTGCCCCAAGGCCAATTGATGATGCGTCCGCCGAGATCACAATCTTTTCTTGCGGATCGTAGTGAGCCAATTGTAGGTCTGACGATAAAATCGTCTTAAACTCTCTGAAAACCCGTTTACATTCCGACGACCAATGAAATGGAGTATTTGCCTTGAGTAAATTATCCAAAGGATGCCTCAATTTTCTCATGTCTGGTATAAACTTCCCGTAGAAGTTGATTGCACCCAAAAAGGATCTAACACCGGTGACATCTGTTGGTTCAGCAAGATTTTTGATAACCTGGATTTTTGCGGGATCAGGCCTTAGTCCACGACGATCAATTACGTGTCCGAGGTATGTTATTTGCTGCATTTTAAATGCGCATTTATCAACACGAATCGTGAATCCAAAGTCTTGAATGCGTTGGAATACTTTGGCTAAAATCTCGTCGTGCTCTTTTTCTGAAGTGCCCCCGACTATAATGTCATCCAGGTATCCAGAAACGTTATTTAGACCGGCTAACATTTTGTCCATGATCATCTGGAACGCAGCTGGAGCGACCTTAACTCCTGGTGGAAGGCGGTTATAATGATATAACCCGCGATGCGTATTTATTGTAAGCAGTGGGCGGTACTGCGGCTCGACTTCCACTTGCAGAAAAGCATCGGTTAGGTCTATCTTGCTGAAAATTATTGAATTAGCCAACTTTGAAAATATGTCATCCGGTAAAGGCAACGGGTAATCATTTGGCTGTAGCGCATCGTTGAGGCCAGTGGAGTAATCTCCACATATGCGAATGGTACCATTTGCTTTTTTTACTACAACGACCGGTGCTGCCCATTGTGAAAACTTCACTGGAATTATTACTCCTATGGCCTGAAGTCGATCTAGCTCTCGGTCTACTGCTTCTTGTACGGCGTAAGCCACTGGTCGTTTAGGGCGAAACACAGGGCGACTATTTTCTTTTATAGCAAAAGAGACGTTTCCTTTCTTACAAAGTCCGGTTCCTTGGAATACTTTAGGAAAACGTTCTTGCCACGTTCTTTGCGACGTGAATTTAGTACCTCGTACTTGGCAGCAGAAATTATCTATTGGTAAAGACCAAAGAGCAAAAAGATCGATGAGGTCAGCACCTAAAAGCATTAAACGTGTCGGGGAAACAGTAATTGTAGCTTCTTTGGTCTGATTGCCTACACTGGCTTTGCATACAAATTCCCCGTCTAGTGCCAAATTAGTGCCAGAAGCTGATCGTGCAACCACTGCTGGTGGTGATAATGTCGGACTGCCAATCTTTTTCCAAGCTTCACGATCAATGACTGTGATGTCAGATGCCGTATCAAGCTGCAGACGGACGGGCGTGCCATTCATTGCAATAGTGACATATCTGCGGCGTTTCTGAACACTATGCACGTTCACCGTAACTACTCTGGTCTGCGTTTTGCCTTGCTTTTTATATTTCGGCTTATTATACTTCTGGCGATTTGCTGTTTTGCAGAAACCCTCTTTGTGTCCCGTTCTGGAACAGATCGTACACTGGTGTGCTTGATATCTGCAGTCATGCACCCAGTGTGTACCTCCGCAGAGCCAACATGGTTTGCTGGGATTCGCTTTTGAGACATTTGGGAACTTTTTCTGAGGGTAGGGCGTTTTCAGGTTCACTGCCAAAACTCGATCATTTCCCGGTGTCTCGATCATCGCACTATCTTTTTTTAAATTTCCCAATCTACTGCATTCGGCGGCTAGCTGTTGCAACGTCATGCTATGGTCCTCTATTTTTGCCAGCAAGCGTGTTCGTATGTCTGCATCAGTCTCGTCCTTCATACCACAGACGAATAGCAAGCACTTGAAGTCCTCCTCGTTGAGCTTGCCGAGCTCGAATTCAACGGCCGCCTTGTTGATTCGACAGGCATAACTTAGATGGTCTTCGTTCCGCTTCTTCACTAACTGCAGGCATCTGAATCGCTTACTCAGCAGCGATTCCTGGTAGTCGTAGAGGGTTGACAGCTTTTCCACCGTTTGCTCGAGCGAAAAATCGGACGGGCGGCTTGGCAGGATGAAACTCAAATAACGGTCATGCTCGGCAGCTCCCAGTTTCCGCAGCAATAACCGGACTTTCGCAGCATCGTCGATCCTAGCAGCATCTTTCTGGAACAAGTCTACGTAGCGTGAGTACCAGTTTTTGAACGTGATTCCCGTGTCCGTATCGAACCGGAACTCTGAAATATTTCGAGACAAGGAATCAATTATTTGTTCATGACTAAAACTGGTTGTTGCAGCGCCGTGACTTATAAGGCGTTGCTGCAAAAACTCATTCAGAATCTTCTGTTGCTGGGCCATTTGCTGTTGAAGCAAATTTAACGTTTTCAGCATCGGGTCATCATGCTGCTCCAGACGTTGCGCCTGCGATGGCGCGGGCGCCTGCGATGGCGCGGGCGCTTGCAATGGCGCTGGAGTGAAAAACGATGGCGCTGGACCTGGCAGCGATGGCGGCGGCGCGAATGCAGTTCCTTCCCGGCGTCCACTATACTGCTCCTGGGTTGAGAAAACTCCTTGCAGCAGGCCGCTTGGATGCGCGGCTTGGACAGGAACGGGAACACGGCCTTGCGACAATCGTCGTTGATCGGCATCTCCAAAAAGGTCACCAGAGTTCACTTCGTCCGTCTCCATCCTTCGACGTTTCCGACGCGGTGAAGGTATTTTAACACACGCACATACGATACGCGATCACACAATACGAATAAACGAACACGTTAAAAGGTCCCGATCGACACACGAGATAAAATGCACACGTTAAAATTGGGTTATAAACACGCAAACTAGCGGTATATTATAAAACTTTATCCTCGTCGCCACTTTTACGTCCGTTAGTGATATATGCGACAATGGACAATACACACACGAACATAAATACAGTTATAAACTTAACGGATGCTTTATTGCTAAGTTGTGTACGCCGCGCTGCCCCGATGCGAAGTGTTCTCTGCTCTTCGCGCAGCAGCCGAACGATCCACCCCGACCGATCGCTCTCAGGCGCTCACGGCTCGTCAACTGCAGTAAGAGCGGCTTACTGCAGAGAGAGCACGCGAGCAGCTGGCTGCATTCTTTCATCTAACAGAGACGATGGGGCTGGTTCGGAAGGCGCCTATGGCATATCTTAGAACGGCATGGTAGATGGGGCTTATTGCTTTTTCAAACTGTTCTTTTTTAATTGATACTATTTCTATACCGTACAGTAGTTTTGGAAGTAACCAGTGATTAATAATGAAGATAAGTGTGTCTTTTGAAGCTTTGTGGGTTCCTGTACTGAGCATTTTGAAAAGGTTGATTTTCTTGGTAGCTGTAGTTTTTAACTGTTTAATGTGGGCTTGGAATGTGAGTTTTTGGTCTATTGTGATCCCGAGTATCCTTACTTTTTTGCAGTCTGGAATTTGTGATTGATTAAGGCAAAGCGGTACGGTTGGGTGCGGTTTGGTGCAGATGTGTAGTATATTGCTTTTTTCAGCAGCGATGTCATAACCAATACGTTTTGACCATTCCCATAAGATGTTCAGTCCCTGTTGCAGATTGTATCGCGCTACTCCATTATCTGCATTGCTCGAGATCAGAACGATATCATCAGCGTACACCAGTGGAGTGATGGATGGTGGTAGTGAGCGGAGAAGACTTTCGATGCTAATCAGAAATAATGTTGGAGAAAGGATGGCTCCTTGAGGAACTCCGTTTTCGAGTGTTTTAGTGCTGGATTTGTTCGTTCCAATCAGAACCTCGAAGGTACGGTCTGAGAGGAAATCATCGAGGAATGTGATCATGTTACCTCCGAAATTCCATCTGGCTAGCTGGCGCATGATTGCGTATTTCCATGTCCGATCGAAAGCTTTAGCCAAGTCGATGATAGCACAGTCGGCATGATGTTTATCAGATTTTACTTTGGCCAGCAGTTCTTCGAGTTGCACAAAGTAAGTTTCCGTGCCTAATCCGCATCTAAATGCGTGTTGATTAATGCTGAGGAGTTTCCTGCCTTCCAGTTCTTGGGTAAGACGCCGGTTAACCATTCTTTCCAACACTTTTCCGATGCAGTTTAGTAAGCTTATTGGTCTGTAGCTATTTGGGCTGTGTTTAGGTTTATCGGGCTTTAAGATGGGTATTGTTAGACTTTTCTTCCAGTGAGGAGGAATTTTGCCACTCTGCCATATGTGGTTGTAAAGCTTTAAGAGCAGGTTTTTTCCTTCAGAAGGAAGGTTTTTCAACAGTGGATAGCCAATGTCGTCTGGTCCTGCTGAGTTGCCTTTGCACTTGGCAAGAGCCCAACTCAGTTCGGCTATAGAAAAGGATCTATTGTAATGTATGTTGGGTCTGCTATTGAATTGTAATTGTATGGATTCAGTTTTTGCTTTGATGGTCTTAAATTCTGGCGAATAACTATTTGTGGCGGATATGGTGGCAAAATGAGTGGCAAGTACCTCTGGTGTTGATTCAACTGGCACTATTGTCGTCATCGGTTTTGATGATGATATGAGCGGTATCTTGCTTGCGTTCTGTTAGGCATTTCACATTTTTCCACATGTCTTTTCCAGACATTTCGGGACTTATGTTGTCTTTGAATCGGTTCCATGATTCTTGTTTTGCCTTCTTTATTTCTTCTCGTGCAATGCGATGAGAAATTTGAAATTCCTCGGAGAGGGTAGGGATATGGGTGTGGTTTTGGTTTTTCTTGGCATTTTGTAGTTTTCGGAGCGCCTTGCGTCTCCTTTTTATGGCTTTTGCGACAGTGTCGTTCCACCAGTGAACACTTCGTTTGCCTGGTTTGCCCTTTGATTTTGGGATCGATTTCGCTGCTGCATCGTTTATGATCTTGATGATGTTTTCTTCTGTTGCCTGAGGGTCTGAATGTAGATGTTTTATTATGTTTATTTGGTATGATGTCCAATCGGCATTTTCGTATTTCCATTTTGGTCGTTGTTTATTTTCCGGAAGAGATGATTTGCTTTTGACAATGATCGGATAGTGATCACTGCCATGTGTGTCCGCCAACACGTAAAGTTTAAGTTCGTTGAGGAGGGAGAAGGATGAGATGATGTAGTCAAGGAAGGATTCTGTACCTGAAGAGATACATAGTCGGGTAGGGTTGGGGTTGGAAATGAAAGAAATATTATGGTTAGTAAAAATGTTATTTAGTTTATTAAATTTTCTGTTAGTTTGGGAGATTCTAAGATTCTTATCTTCTGCATTAAGATCTCCTGCTATTAGCAAGGGATGTGAAAAAAGATTAAGAAATGAGTTAAGCTCGGATTCGTTGAAGGTAGGTCTAGGGGGTAGGTAGAGTGAAACGATGGTCTTGTCTATGGGAGACTTAATATTTAGTGCTATTGCGGAAAGATTGGTGTTAGTTTTTATTAATTTGAAGGGAATAGATGTATGTACACCTATTGCAACACTGTGATGTAGGTTAGTTGGAGAGAGCTTGTAGGACCAATTGTAGTGATTAAGTGGAGAGTGGTTGGTATTAGGTGGATCGCAAACTTCTTGAAGTGTTATGACGGCAGGTTTGTATTCGTTAATTAGAAGTTGAAGTTCGTAGAGGTTAGTGTTCATTCCTCTTATGTTCCAGTTTAATAGAAATGGTTTGTTTATGTCATTAGTATTATTGGTTGTGGAGAGCATGATAATGATTTAGGTTAGTAGACTATTGTGGTAAGAGGAAAGGAGAATAAATTCAGTGGCGATGTTTTTTCTTCGATGGTTTGGCAGTTGGCGATCGTTGTTCGGAGGGAAGAGTGGGAGAAGCGATGGGCGAGATGACTGCGATTTCGTTGGATGTATAACTCTCGTGTGTGAGTTATCAATTAACTTTTATTGCGTCCTGTCTCAATAACGGTCAGCGAGCAAAGAGAACGAGCTAAGGGCCGCATGTCCTTAGTTCCCCTATTCTAACTCCGGTTGCCAACGCAGTTGGCAACCATGGCCTAACTTGATTCAGTGGAAGGTTGAGGTGCACAGCGACAGGTGGCGTACCTGCTATAATTTGTTGCCTGCTAGGCGAAGATCGCTAGAACTGGTCTAACGCGAATCGAACGGTTAGAACTGGTCTAACGCCGTAACGGTCACTACAGAACCCCCCACCAGTGACGGAGTCACGAGATGAAATTGATATGAGCGTTAAAGGCGGAATCGCACCTCTCCAACCACCGCTCCACTCTGCCTGATCTTTGGTATGCTTGACGAGCGGTATGCTGGTTTCAGGCGATCTATTGAGATAGACTCGTTTTTTCCTTTCCTATTGATTATAAAACATTTTCTGAAACGCCGAACTACGTCGAATGGTCCTTCGTAAGGAGCTTGCAGTCCAGTTTTAACTTTGTCCACTCGTGCAAAAACTTGTTCGCAATCATTTAGATTTTTAGGAACATAGGGAGTGATCGACGTTTTTTGTGTAGTGGCTGTAGGCTTCAAAGTTTGAAATGCCTTTTTCAGATTGACGATGAAGTCAGGGAGATCTTCTGAGTTGTTTTTAGAGGATGGTACAGATACTTCAGCTGGGAGCCTAAGGCTCTGGCCGTACACCATCTCTGCTGGTGATCCCTTAATGTCGTCTTTAAAAGACAGCCTAATCCCTAACAAGACCAATGGTAATCGTCTCATCCATCGCATGGAGTCTTCACTTGCCATGATAGCACCTTTTAGTTGTCGGTGAAATCTTTCGACCATCCCATTTGATTGTGGGTGGTATGCTGTGGTCTTAATGTGATGGGCCCCAAGGAGCTTGGTTAGCTCCTGAAACAGTTTAGAGATAAATTGTCTTCCACGGCCAGTTGTGATGGTTTCAGGGCATCCAAAACGCGAGACATAATTGTCGACAAATGTTTTTGCGATGGTAGCTGCTGACATATCTGCCATTGGATAGCACTCTGGCCATCTTGTAAATCTATCTACTATTGTGAGTAGGTAACACATGTCTTCCGAAGGAGGTAGAGGACCAACGATGTCCATGTGGATGTGGTCAAACCTGCCTTTCGGAATGTCAAAAGTTTCCAATGGCGAGTGAGTATGGCGTGTTATTTTGGCCTTTTGGCATCCAATACAGGCACGTGTCCAATCTCCCACGTCCTTGTTCATGGAAGGCCAAAAATAACGATCGGTTATAAGCTTTCTAGTAGCCCGAATGCCAGGATGTGAGTTATTGTGGATCCCTTGGAATGTAAGCTTGCGCAGAGACAAGGGAACATACAAGCGTTGTCTTCCTGTCGAAGACTCAATAAATAGCTTAACATTGTTTGAAGATATCTGTGTCAGTTTATATTTAGTTTTTATGTTCTGTTTTTCCAGCAATATTTTTAAATGTGAATCTTTCTTTTGCTCTTTTGAGAAAGTTTGATCCGTTAACACCGTTATGGAATCCATGCCCCCAATCCTAGATAAGGCGTCCGCTACTACATTGCTCTCTCCCCGAATGTACTGTATATCAGATGTGTACTGGGAGATGAAGTCGAGATGTCGACTTTGTCGCGGAGACTTTTCAGCCTTGGATTTTAACGCCATTGTTAGGGGTTTGTGGTCTGTTAATACCGTAAAGTCTCTCCCTTCGAGAAAATGCCGAAAATGTTTGATTCCTAGGAAAATGGCAAGTAGTTCTCTATCAAAGGTTGAGTATCTCTGTTCGGTTGGTGTTAGTGTTTTTGAGAAAAACGCCAATGGTTGACTTTCACCATTAAGATGTTGTTGTAGTACTGCACCAACTGCATAGTTAGAAGCGTCGGTAGTGAGAGAATAGTTGGCATTACTCTGTGGATGAGCTAACATAGTTGCATTTGATAGGTCATGTTTTACTTGAAGTACTGCTTGTTCACATTCTTCTGACCATTCAAAATTTTGTTTACTCTTTTTGCCGTTGTGCTCAGCGATGAGTTGATACAAGGGTCTCAACTTGTCGGAAACCTGTGGAATAAATCGATGGTAGTAATTTATCATTCCTACCAATCGCTGAAGTTGTTTAACGGATGACGGAGAGGGAAATTTTGTAATGACCTCTACATTAGAAGAAGAAGGAGTTATTCCTTTTTCAGAAATGTTGTGGCTAAGGAAATCCAACGATGGTACGCCAAGAACACATTTAGATGACTTTATTTTTATGTCATGACTAGCCAGCCGATGGAACACTTTATGTAAATGTTCAATATGCATTTCTTTCGTCGGACTAGCTATGAGGATATCGTCAATATAGACAAACACAAATTCCAGATCTCTAAAAATGCTATTCATGAATCTTTGGAAAGTTTGGCTCGCGTTCCTAAGACCAAATGGCATTCTTAGGAACTCAAACAATCCGAATGGAGTGGTAATAGCAGTTTTGTGGACATCTTCCTCGGCAATAGGAATAAGGTGGTACGCCCGTACAATGTCCAATTTTGAGAAAAATTTGCACCCATGCAAGTTCATGGTGAAATCTTGCACGTGTGGTATGGGATATCGGTCGGGTGTGGTTATGGCGTTCAGTCGTCGATAATCCCCACATGGTCGCCAGTCGTGATCTGCTTTGGGAACCATGTGCAGTGGCGAAGAAGCTGGAGAAGAAGACGGCCGGCAAATGCCTAAGTTCAGCATATGCTGAAACTCTGCCTGGGCAATCTTAAGTTTCTTCGGTTCCAGACGACGAGGCTTAGCAAATGGTAGAGAGCCTTTTGTTTCAATGTAGTGTGAAACAGAATGACTGACTGGTGTGTTGTAGTCAGGGGGCTCGATCAACGAAGGGTATTGTCGTAAGACTTCACCGAACTCATTTGCTTCCACAGAAAAATGTTTTGGTGTGGGAGTGTCCACTGTCGCTATAGTAGCTTTTGACATAAGATTTGTGGTTGGATCAATTAGGCGCCGTTCCTTAAGATCAACTAACAAACCGTGTTTGTGAATAAAGTCAGCTCCTATTATAGGACGATTCACCGCTGCTATAACGAAAGTATGAGTGAAAGACCGCCTCAATCCAAGAGATACCTGTATTAACTTGGTGCCATATGTAGCAATGGTACTACCGTTGGCTGCAGCTAATATGTGGTCAGTTGGTTTGGCTACAGTGCCTACCAAATTTTGTGGAATAACGGATACGTCAGCTCCGGTATCTATAAGAAATGTGAATAAAGTAATCTCATCATTGATGAAGAGACGACGTGAGGAGCTTAAAATTGCTCGTGGGCTATCCGTCAACGCTTCAGAGCAAATTAGTTTTTTTGAAGAGATAAATTGTTCCCTCCCTGCGTTGAATGAAAATTGCAAGGATTGATACACTTTTTCGCGTTCCGTCCATATTTGTGGTGGTACCAACATAGTGGACGTTGTCCCTGTTGTGTGGGTGTGTTGTTCCTATTTCGCGATTTTGAGCGATTTCTCTGTCGTCCCCTCCGCTGATGATTAGAATTGACAGCCATTTGGCGAATCATGTTTCGCAGCTCCGATATTTCTTGACGAATATCGTCAGTCGCATAATTGTGCGAAAAATGATTTGGCTTAGATTCAATTGCAGAAACGCTACCTGAATTGGTGCATTCCCAGAGTCTGTCAGCGATTTTCATTTGCTCATCGTGGTTCTTAGAATCGACTGCAATGAGTGCTACCTCAATGGATTTTGGTAATCTCGATTTCCACAACTTTTGTATAAGTGTAGCAGAGATATCAGCCGAACCACCCGCGAGCTGCACCATGTGCCGATAAAGCTCGGATGGTGACCTGTCACCCATCTCCACGTGATATAAAAGTTTCGAAAGTCGGGCCTCCTCACTGGTTGAATGGCGACTTAAAACCTGTTCCTTCAAATGAGTGTATGGTGTTTTTTCATGTGGAGCCTTGATAACATCCAACACTTTCGCTAAGGTTTGCTTAGGAAGAGCGCCTATAAGATACGAGTATCGGGTGCGCTCCCTTGTAATTTGAGATACCTCAAACTCAGCCTCCGCCTGAGCAAACCAAATTTCAGGCATATCATCCCAGAATGGGGGTAGCTTGGTGGCGATGCGCTCCACCTGTGGCACTGATGTGGGGTTCTGCGCCGTGCTGGCACTAGGCCTCTCAACCTCCCATTCTAATGACATGTTATACAATTCAAATTTTATGTGTATGTGAATTAAGATAAATATTTAACGCAAAAAAAATATAATGAAAATTTAGGCGAGTAATAAAAATATAAAGGAAATACGCTAATGGAAAAAAATATACCAGAAAATGAAATTGAACAATAAAAATAAGATAAAAAAAAATCTAACTGCTAATCCTAGCACTATCTTAATCTTAATATTCTTATAATATAATAATAAGATGATTGGTTGCTCGAAATCGAAAAGTGCGTGAGGAAAAAAAAAATATAAACAGGATAAAAAGGAACGTGCTCACCGCCAATTATTGAATCACCGAGTAGATGTTTCCCTTAACCGTATGCTTCAACGGTTACCCTGCTGCCGGGGGATGCAGCGATGGTGTTCAGCGGTTGTTCCGCTCCTGGAAGATGCTGTGATGGTCTTCAGTGGTCACACCGCCGTTCCGATGATGATGCGCCGGTCTTCAGCGGTAACACCGCCGGTCCGATGGTGATGAGATGGTTCGCAGCGGTAACACTGCCGTTCCGATGATGATGTGACGATCTTAGCGGTAACACCGCCGGTCCGATGGTGATGAGATGGTCTTCAGCGGTAACACCGCCGTTCCGATGATGATGTGACGATCCCTGCCGTTGTTAGCTGCTGCTTACCGCTCACCCGCGCCGTCGAACTTGTAGAATTTCGTGCCGAACTGTAGATCACTTCCTTGTCGCGGCCACTTCCAAAGTGGGCTTAAACGTTTTGCTCTCGTTCAACTGCGATGCACTGGACGTACTGCGGCGCATGTACCGAGGTGTGTCGATATGTGTGTGCGACGACAATGAAATTGCCTCGTGGTACTTGGTGTCGCCGACGGAGGATGCGATGATGATAGCTCTCCTCGTGCGCCACTGGTGTGTAGGTGTGCGTAGCGTGCACTTAGTACGTAATACGTAAGTCACCTCGTGGTCGCGGCTCGTCGACGGATTTCCGATGAGGTACCGTATCCGTGCGCATGAGGTTACGAGGTGTGTAAGTGTGCGTAGCGTGCACTTATTACGTACCTTACCTCGTAAATGCCGTTGCCGTGGGAATCTGCGTTGCTGTGCAGAATCCGTGCGCTGGATGTACCTTTTTGTCAGCGTGTGTGTAGCGTACGCTGAATACGTACTAACGTACGTTCTTTCTTTGCTGCTGCCGGAGAATTTCGCGTGAATGCAGAGCCGTTCAGCTGAAGCAGCGTGTGCCCGTGTGACGTGAGCGCGGCCGTTAACCTGCCGTCCTAGCTGTATCAGCGTGTGCTCATGTATATCGTGAGCACGGCTTTTACACGTGGCGTCACCGCTATCGCAATGTATCCACTCTATCGAGTATTAGGATTTTTTGCGCGGCGATTAGCGTTTGCCGTATGTCTACTCAGTTGGCGTAGAGAAGACAAAAAATAACTGCTTTTTCACTTCACTGCACAAACACAAGCTACTTTATTTCACTCGTCGGGGTCACCACTTATAACTCTCGTGTGTGAGTTATCAATTAACTTTTATTGCGTCCTGTCTCAATAACGGTCAGCGAGCAAAGAGAACGAGCTAAGGGCCGCATGTCCTTAGTTCCCCTATTCTAACTCCGGTTGCCAACGCAGTTGGCAACCATGGCCTAACTTGATTCAGTGGAAGGTTGAGGTGCACAGCGACAGGTGGCGTACCTGCTATAATTTGTTGCCTGCTAGGCGAAGATCGCTAGAACTGGTCTAAGGCGAATCGAACGGTTAGAACTGGTCTAACGCCGTAACGGTCACTACAGATGCCATGTTTTTTACTGCATTTCTTAGTTCTTCTTCTTCCGATGAGACGTTTTCCAGGTTGTGGTTTCGTTTGCGGGATTGTGCTGAGATGACTGATGTGGCCGAATTTTCTGATTCTGTGTCGGATGTAGACATTGATTCCTGGTCATTTGTTTCGTTGTCGGTTTCGAGGTTTTCCGTTGCTTCAGCATTGTTGTTGCTCTCGCAGACATTGTTGGATTGGGTCGAGCTTTGGTTTTCTTCGATTTGTGTAGTGGCTTCGTTCGTTGGGTTATTATTATTTTTCTGCAAATTTCCATTTGGTTCTTTCAGTTTCTTCAGAAGAGCTTCGCTGAGCTTGCTCTGGGTATTCATCTTTTTCATCTGATCTACGATCGTTTTCTTCAGTTCATTTTGTTCTACTTCGAGCCGTTTGATTTTCATGTCTTTATCATCCACCGTGGTAGTTTGTTGCGCAAATGTGATTCGCTGCTGTACAGCACTTGTTCGCTGATGTTGTTGGGGGGCCATTTGCCGAGCTTCCTTGTAGGTGCAGTTGTGGTCGACTTTTATTTTGATGACTTGTTCTTCAAATTGGAACGCAGGGAATTCGCGAGAAAATGCGCTGTGTTCGCCTTTGCAGTTCACGCAAGCGGGATGGGTCGAACATTCACCGTGTGCTGCGGTTCCGCAGTTTCCACACACCTGTCCCTTTAAGCAGCGCATTTTTGTGTGCCCATAGCTGGCGCATTTGTAGCACAGCATTGGTTTTGGGTAGTATGGTTTCGTTCGCACCTGCAACAGCCCTATGCGAAGGGATTCCGGTATTTTTCCAGCTTCTACGCGTATCAGGAAAGAGTTCGTTGGTTGTATTTCGTCATTCACCTTTCGGGTGAATCGTCGGACTTGCTTGACGTTTTGACTTTCCATGTTGAGTAAAATTTCTTCGTCCTTTAGTCCTTTCAGCTCCGGGGTGAATATTACGCACTGGACTGTGTTCAGCGTAGCGTGAGGGGTGATGGATACTTTGGTACCATCGATGAGTTGCGTGATGCTTTGCATTTTTGTGTACTGCGCAACGTTTCGGGTTTTGATCAGATATTTCTGCCCGAATTCCATCGAGTGGCTGCTTTCGGTAAGCTCTCCAACCACGTTGGTAATGCTCTTTGAAATTATCCATGGGTTTTGCGGGAGCTTAAAGCCTTTCAACGGCTCGAGAACGAGGAACTTCATGTCCCCAAACTCGTTATTACGATCCATCCATGGTGGTAGTGATCGAGCTCTCTGGGGAGGCTCGGGCGGAAGTGCATCCCGTACAGGATGCGAGGGTCCCGGCATTTTGCCGGGTTGGTTAGTTTTATTTAGTTCAATGCAATGTATATAGTGTATCTAAGGTTATAAAGAAATATATGAAATAAAGTAAATAAATGTTCCTTAAAAGCAAAAGTTCAATTAATCTTAATACTAATATTTACAATTTCGGAATAGTAAAACAAATGAGATAATTTTTCTCGTTACTCTCCCGAGTAGCGGGGTAAAATGGCACGAAAACACCGGCTTCACTGCTTACGCTGCGAGCGACGTTTTTGGCGCCAAAGCGCTGTGCTTGTCGCACGTTCCAAACTGTGTCGTGTGTGCGTGTGTATGTGTCACTCTCACTGAAACAATATCAACGCGCGCAGCTGGCACTGTGGTTTATCTCTCCCGAGATCACACACAAAAAGTAACGGTATATTCACTTCTTACCAACGTTCTCTCCCGAGATCGTTGGCGTAGACACTGGAGTTCAACAAAAACACGTCCGTCCGGGTGAACCGCTCGCACAAGGGTCTTTACAGAAATGGTCTTTACGGAATGGGTCTTTACGGAATGGGTCTTTTTATGATGTCTTTTTATAATGAGGTCTTTACGGAATCTATCTTTACGGAATGGTCTTTTTATAATAGGAGACGATCACGAATGGTCTTTACGGAATTGTTGTTGTTAGTATGGTTTAGAGAGGCTTTGGCTCCTGCGGAGTTCTTTCGCCTCTTTGTGTATAAAATAGGACTATTAGATTGTTATAGTTGATGGAATAAATGTGATAGTTTTAGAAATTTTAGTAGATTTTCCTGTTTCTGTGGATGAGGTGAAAGTATTGAGTCTATGTTGGCGTCAAGATGGCAAGTATTACGAAGTTGTGTGTATCCGTGGCATTCTGTTAAGAGGTGGAATATTGTTATAGTGGTACCGCAGAATTGGCAGAGAGGAGGACTGGATCGTTCGATGAGATGGCTGTGGGTCAGTCTAGTGTGGCCTATTCTTACTCGAGTAAGGATCTTTTGGTCTCGATGTTTGATTACTGATGGCCATGGTGTAGATGTTGATTTCACTAGCCGAAGGAAGTTGTTTTTGGTTTTAAACCATTCCTTTTCCCACGCCTCTCTTATTTTTCCATTTATATAGATAATTGCGTCTCTTTTAGGCAACGAGGTGTTGTAGGTTGATGTTTTTCTTCGGCCTTTGTTGGCGAGGCGGTCGGCGATCTCGTTGCCTTTGATACCAGTGTGACCAGGTATCCAACAGATGGTGAGTTGTTTATCCTGGTTTATGTGTGGGCTAGTGACCTGGTAGAGCTTTTGGATGTTTGGGTCCTTACATGTTCCATGCTCTAGTGCCGAGAGGACACTCGCACTGTCGGTAAAGATGACGTTTTCCAGGTCAGAGCGCAGGGTATCTTCAACTGTCTGGATTAATACCAACGTTTCTGCCGTAAAGATGGAAGAGTGATCCGGCAGTTTGGACGCTACTTTATCAATGGGTGAGTAAATCCCGAATCCTGCTGCTGCTTCATCGACGGATCCATCGGTGTAGATGTGATTGTGTTTTATGTATTTGTTGTTGATGTATTCTATGAAATGTTTTTGTGCTATTGTACTATTGCAGCCTGCTTTAAGGATGTTTTTAAAATGCCAGTCTATGTTAGGGGGTTCATGGTACCACGGCCGAGTGCCAAGATGTAACAGTGTTGTGATATCCGGGATATTGCAGTTTGTTATAGCGAAAAGTTCGGAGTTGGCTCTATTGAGGAATGATGGTGCTTGGATATTCTTTTCTTTAATTCTTGTTGCTGTTGCGGCTAATTTAGTTGTTATTACATGGCTAAGTGGAAGAAGTCCGCTCTCACTTAGCATAGAGACTTTTACGTCCGTTAGTGATATATGCGACAATGGACAATACACACACGAACATAAATACAGTTATAAACTTAACGGATGCTTTATTGCTAAGTTGTGTACGCCGCGCTGCCCCGATGCGAAGTGTTCTCTGCTCTTCGCGCAGCAGCCGAACGATCCACCCCGACCGATCGCTCTCAGGCGCTCACGGCTCGTCAACTGCAGTAAGAGCGGCTTACTGCAGAGAGAGCACGCGAGCAGCTGGCTGCATTCTTTCATCTAACATCTCCCCCTCTTTTTAAAACCGACGGTACACGTCGAACCGACTGGGCGGTTTTCTAACTCTAGAAGACCGTCGTGGCACCTGGGCCGAAGCACACGATGGAACAGGTCGTGTCGCCGGGCGTGTGTATGTCGCTGGCGATGTAGCGGGAACATAAGGACCGTTGGTCTCGGATGACGGCTGATGAGGGGACACAGAGATGTCCACATGCTCGGGGTCGACTGGCTGTGGTGGTATGCGGGACGTGCCAGTAGATGGTTGCGGTGTTAGCTGCCAGGTATCCAACAAAACATCTATCGGCAGCTTACGATGGGTGACCGAAGCCGGAACGTGATGATGCCTCTCGTAGCGCTTGCGTATCTGGTTAATATGAGATCTAAACATTTTCTGATCATCCGTTCCAATCATATACATGACATGACCTAATTGCTTAACAATTGTACCAGCTACCCATCTCCATCCGTTACCTGCGAAACGTTTAAAATAGACTAGATCGTTGGGTTGGAACTGTCTGCTTGGTTTCGGTTCGTTTTCCATACTAATGGTTTCAGGACTTGGTGGACGGAGCAGGTTTAAAGTTGTGCGCATTTGCCTTCCCAACATGATATCCGCCGGTGACTTAGCATTTCCTAACGAAGGGTTTGGCGAACTTCGATATACTAGTAGGAATGTATCCAGCGCTTCTTGTAGTGAGGTACCATCCGCAGATATCTTTCTGACTGTTCGCTTGAAAGTGTCCACAAATCTTTCAGCTTGCCCGTTAGATTGCGGATGGTAGGGGGCCGTTGTGATGTGTTCGATGCCATTGCGGTCGCAAAATAGTCCGAACTCCTCGCTGGTGAACTGCGTACCGTTGTCCGATACCAACGTTTTCGGGATTCCAAAACGAGCGAAAAGTGAGCGTAACATGGCTATAGTAGCTTTCGCTGTAACGTTACTGGTACGGATTATTTCGGGCCATTTAGAAAACGAATCTACGACAATTAAGTAATAATCACCGTCTAGTGGGCCCGCAAAATCGACGTGTAAACGTTGCCATGGGCCTGCTGCCCTCGGCCATGGTACCGGAGCGGAATGTGCGGGTGATTTGGCAGCTGCTTGACATGGGTGACATGTCTTCACCCATTCCTCGATGTCAGCATCTATTGTAGGCCAATAAAAGAAACTCCTAGCTAACGCTTTCATACGCTGCACTCCTGGATGGCCCTGATGCACCTGCTGAAGACATTTTTGTTGCAGCTTTTTGGGGATTACCACCCTCTCACCGAAAAGAATGCAATTCTCTACGGTTGTTAGTGCATCTTTCCTGGCATTAAAACGAGCAAGCTCATCGGTAAACGCTGCGTTTCTGGGCCAGCCTTCGCTGATGTAAACTGACACCTTTTTCAGAAGTGGGTCTCGTTTTGTTTCTCTGGCGAGATCAGCAAAGTTCAGCGGTAGTGAATCAAGCGCGCTTATTGCCACCGATTTAATGTCTTCTTCCAAGTTCACGCTTGCTATAACACAGTCTTCATCTGGCTTGGTGTGCGTGTTAATGAGTCGTGAGAGCAAATCAGCATTTCCGAAATCGTCGGTGCGCACGTACTCAATGTTAAAATCGTAGGCCAGCAAAGTAAGCGCGAAACGCTGAAGACGGTTAGCAGTAAATATTGGGATGCCTTTCTTCGATCCGAATATATGCAGTAGAGGTCGATGATCAGTCTGAAGCGTAAAATGCCTACCAAAAATCATTTTGTGGAACTTTTTTACTGCGTAAATGATCGCTAGTCCCTCTCGATCGATCTGGCTGTACCGACGTTCTGCCTCAGTAAGGGCACGAGAAGCGTGTTGTACTACACGTCTGAGACCATTGGGGTACAGATGGCTTATAGTTGCCCCAAGGCCAATTGATGATGCGTCCGCCGAGATCACAATCTTTTCTTGCGGATCGTAGTGAGCCAATTGTAGGTCTGACGATAAAATCGTCTTAAACTCTCTGAAAACCCGTTTACATTCCGACGACCAATGAAATGGAGTATTTGCCTTGAGTAAATTATCCAAAGGATGCCTCAATTTTCTCATGTCTGGTATAAACTTCCCGTAGAAGTTGATTGCACCCAAAAAGGATCTAACACCGGTGACATCTGTTGGTTCAGCAAGATTTTTGATAACCTGGATTTTTGCGGGATCAGGCCTTAGTCCACGACGATCAATTACGTGTCCGAGGTATGTTATTTGCTGCATTTTAAATGCGCATTTATCAACACGAATCGTGAATCCAAAGTCTTGAATGCGTTGGAATACTTTGGCTAAAATCTCGTCGTGCTCTTTTTCTGAAGTGCCCCCGACTATAATGTCATCCAGGTATCCAGAAACGTTATTTAGACCGGCTAACATTTTGTCCATGATCATCACGCAGCTGGAGCGACCTTAACTCCTGGTGGAAGGCGGTTATAATGATATAACCCGCGATGCGTATTTATTGTAAGCAGTGGGCGGTACTGCGGCTCGACTTCCACTTGCAGAAAAGCATCGGTTAGGTCTATCTTGCTGAAAATTATTGAATTAGCCAACTTTGAAAATATGTCATCCGGTAAAGGCAACGGGTAATCATTTGGCTGTAGCGCATCGTTGAGGCCAGTGGAGTAATCTCCACATATGCGAATGGTACCATTTGCTTTTTTTACTACAACGACCGGTGCTGCCCATTGTGAAAACTTCACTGGAATTATTACTCCTATGGCCTGAAGTCGATCTAGCTCTCGGTCTACTGCTTCTTGTACGGCGTAAGCCACTGGTCGTTTAGGGCGAAACACAGGGCGACTATTTTCTTTTATAGCAAAAGAGACGTTTCCTTTCTTACAAAGTCCGGTTCCTTGGAATACTTTAGGAAAACGTTCTTGCCACGTTCTTTGCGACGTGAATTTAGTACCTCGTACTTGGCAGCAGAAATTATCTATTGGTAAAGACCAAAGAGCAAAAAGATCGATGAGGTCAGCACCTAAAAGCATTAAACGTGTCGGGGAAACAGTAATTGTAGCTTCTTTGGTCTGATTGCCTACACTGGCTTTGCATACAAATTCCCCGTCTAGTGCCAAATTAGTGCCAGAAGCTGATCGTGCAACCACTGCTGGTGGTGATAATGTCGGACTGCCAATCTTTTTCCAAGCTTCACGATCAATGACTGTGATGTCAGATGCCGTATCAAGCTGCAGACGGACGGGCGTGCCATTCATTGCAATAGTGACATATCTGCGGCGTTTCTGAACACTATGCACGTTCACCGTAACTACTCTGGTCTGCGTTTTGCCTTGCTTTTTATATTTCGGCTTATTATACTTCTGGCGATTTGCTGTTTTGCAGAAACCCTCTTTGTGTCCCGTTCTGGAACAGATCGTACACTGGTGTGCTTGATATCTGCAGTCATGCACCCAGTGTGTACCTCCGCAGAGCCAACATGGTTTGCTGGGATTCGCTTTTGAGACATTTGGGAACTTTTTCTGAGGGTAGGGCGTTTTCAGGTTCACTGCCAAAACTCGATCATTTCCCGGTGTCTCGATCATCGCACTATCTTTTTTTAAATTTCCCAATCTACTGCATTCGGCGGCTAGCTGTTGCAACGTCATGCTATGGTCCTCTATTTTTGCCAGCAAGCGTGTTCGTATGTCTGCATCAGTCTCGTCCTTCATACCACAGACGAATAGCAAGCACTTGAAGTCCTCCTCGTTGAGCTTGCCGAGCTCGAATTCAACGGCCGCCTTGTTGATTCGACAGGCATAACTTAGATGGTCTTCGTTCCGCTTCTTCACTAACTGCAGGCATCTGAATCGCTTACTCAGCAGCGATTCCTGGTAGTCGTAGAGGGTTGACAGCTTTTCCACCGTTTGCTCGAGCGAAAAATCGGACGGGCGGCTTGGCAGGATGAAACTCAAATAACGGTCATGCTCGGCAGCTCCCAGTTTCCGCAGCAATAACCGGACTTTCGCAGCATCGTCGATCCTAGCAGCATCTTTCTGGAACAAGTCTACGTAGCGTGAGTACCAGTTTTTGAACGTGATTCCCGTGTCCGTATCGAACCGGAACTCTGAAATATTTCGAGACAAGGAATCAATTATTTGTTCATGACTAAAACTGGTTGTTGCAGCGCCGTGACTTATAAGGCGTTGCTGCAAAAACTCATTCAGAATCTTCTGTTGCTGGGCCATTTGCTGTTGAAGCAAATTTAACGTTTTCAGCATCGGGTCATCATGCTGCTCCAGACGTTGCGCCTGCGATGGCGCGGGCGCCTGCGATGGCGCGGGCGCTTGCAATGGCGCTGGAGTGAAAAACGATGGCGCTGGACCTGGCAGCGATGGCGGCGGCGCGAATGCAGTTCCTTCCCGGCGTCCACTATACTGCTCCTGGGTTGAGAAAACTCCTTGCAGCAGGCCGCTTGGATGCGCGGCTTGGACAGGAACGGGAACACGGCCTTGCGACAATCGTCGTTGATCGGCATCTCCAAAAAGGTCACCAGAGTTCACTTCGTCCGTCTCCATCCTTCGACGTTTCCGACGCGGTGAAGGTATTTTAACACACGCACATACGATACGCGATCACACAATACGAATAAACGAACACGTTAAAAGGTCCCGATCGACACACGAGATAAAATGCACACGTTAAAATTGGGTTATAAACACGCAAACTAGCGGTATATTATAAAACTTTATCCTCGTCGCCACTTTTACGTCCGTTAGTGATATATGCGACAATGGACAATACACACACGAACATAAATACAGTTATAAACTTAACGGATGCTTTATTGCTAAGTTGTGTACGCCGCGCTGCCCCGATGCGAAGTGTTCTCTGCTCTTCGCGCAGCAGCCGAACGATCCACCCCGACCGATCGCTCTCAGGCGCTCACGGCTCGTCAACTGCAGTAAGAGCGGCTTACTGCAGAGAGAGCACGCGAGCAGCTGGCTGCATTCTTTCATCTAACAGAGACGATGGGGCTGGTTCGGAAGGCGCCTATGGCATATCTTAGAACGGCATGGTAGATGGGGCTTATTGCTTTTTCAAACTGTTCTTTTTTAATTGATACTATTTCTATACCGTACAGTAGTTTTGGAAGTAACCAGTGATTAATAATGAAGATAAGTGTGTCTTTTGAAGCTTTGTGGGTTCCTGTACTGAGCATTTTGAAAAGGTTGATTTTCTTGGTAGCTGTAGTTTTTAACTGTTTAATGTGGGCTTGGAATGTGAGTTTTTGGTCTATTGTGATCCCGAGTATCCTTACTTTTTTGCAGTCTGGAATTTGTGATTGATTAAGGCAAAGCGGTACGGTTGGGTGCGGTTTGGTGCAGATGTGTAGTATATTGCTTTTTTCAGCAGCGATGTCATAACCAATACGTTTTGACCATTCCCATAAGATGTTCAGTCCCTGTTGCAGATTGTATCGCGCTACTCCATTATCTGCATTGCTCGAGATCAGAACGATATCATCAGCGTACACCAGTGGAGTGATGGATGGTGGTAGTGAGCGGAGAAGACTTTCGATGCTAATCAGAAATAATGTTGGAGAAAGGATGGCTCCTTGAGGAACTCCGTTTTCGAGTGTTTTAGTGCTGGATTTGTTCGTTCCAATCAGAACCTCGAAGGTACGGTCTGAGAGGAAATCATCGAGGAATGTGATCATGTTACCTCCGAAATTCCATCTGGCTAGCTGGCGCATGATTGCGTATTTCCATGTCCGATCGAAAGCTTTAGCCAAGTCGATGATAGCACAGTCGGCATGATGTTTATCAGATTTTACTTTGGCCAGCAGTTCTTCGAGTTGCACAAAGTAAGTTTCCGTGCCTAATCCGCATCTAAATGCGTGTTGATTAATGCTGAGGAGTTTCCTGCCTTCCAGTTCTTGGGTAAGACGCCGGTTAACCATTCTTTCCAACACTTTTCCGATGCAGTTTAGTAAGCTTATTGGTCTGTAGCTATTTGGGCTGTGTTTAGGTTTATCGGGCTTTAAGATGGGTATTGTTAGACTTTTCTTCCAGTGAGGAGGAATTTTGCCACTCTGCCATATGTGGTTGTAAAGCTTTAAGAGCAGGTTTTTTCCTTCAGAAGGAAGGTTTTTCAACAGTGGATAGCCAATGTCGTCTGGTCCTGCTGAGTTGCCTTTGCACTTGGCAAGAGCCCAACTCAGTTCGGCTATAGAAAAGGATCTATTGTAATGTATGTTGGGTCTGCTATTGAATTGTAATTGTATGGATTCAGTTTTTGCTTTGATGGTCTTAAATTCTGGCGAATAACTATTTGTGGCGGATATGGTGGCAAAATGAGTGGCAAGTACCTCTGGTGTTGATTCAACTGGCACTATTGTCGTCATCGGTTTTGATGATGATATGAGCGGTATCTTGCTTGCGTTCTGTTAGGCATTTCACATTTTTCCACATGTCTTTTCCAGACATTTCGGGACTTATGTTGTCTTTGAATCGGTTCCATGATTCTTGTTTTGCCTTCTTTATTTCTTCTCGTGCAATGCGATGAGAAATTTGAAATTCCTCGGAGAGGGTAGGGATATGGGTGTGGTTTTGGTTTTTCTTGGCATTTTGTAGTTTTCGGAGCGCCTTGCGTCTCCTTTTTATGGCTTTTGCGACAGTGTCGTTCCACCAGTGAACACTTCGTTTGCCTGGTTTGCCCTTTGATTTTGGGATCGATTTCGCTGCTGCATCGTTTATGATCTTGATGATGTTTTCTTCTGTTGCCTGAGGGTCTGAATGTAGATGTTTTATTATGTTTATTTGGTATGATGTCCAATCGGCATTTTCGTATTTCCATTTTGGTCGTTGTTTATTTTCCGGAAGAGATGATTTGCTTTTGACAATGATCGGATAGTGATCACTGCCATGTGTGTCCGCCAACACGTAAAGTTTAAGTTCGTTGAGGAGGGAGAAGGATGAGATGATGTAGTCAAGGAAGGATTCTGTACCTGAAGAGATACATAGTCGGGTAGGGTTGGGGTTGGAAATGAAAGAAATATTATGGTTAGTAAAAATGTTATTTAGTTTATTAAATTTTCTGTTAGTTTGGGAGATTCTAAGATTCTTATCTTCTGCATTAAGATCTCCTGCTATTAGCAAGGGATGTGAAAAAAGATTAAGAAATGAGTTAAGCTCGGATTCGTTGAAGGTAGGTCTAGGGGGTAGGTAGAGTGAAACGATGGTCTTGTCTATGGGAGACTTAATATTTAGTGCTATTGCGGAAAGATTGGTGTTAGTTTTTATTAATTTGAAGGGAATAGATGTATGTACACCTATTGCAACACTGTGATGTAGGTTAGTTGGAGAGAGCTTGTAGGACCAATTGTAGTGATTAAGTGGAGAGTGGTTGGTATTAGGTGGATCGCAAACTTCTTGAAGTGTTATGACGGCAGGTTTGTATTCGTTAATTAGAAGTTGAAGTTCGTAGAGGTTAGTGTTCATTCCTCTTATGTTCCAGTTTAATAGAAATGGTTTGTTTATGTCATTAGTATTATTGGTTGTGGAGAGCATGATAATGATTTAGGTTAGTAGACTATTGTGGTAAGAGGAAAGGAGAATAAATTCAGTGGCGATGTTTTTTCTTCGATGGTTTGGCAGTTGGCGATCGTTGTTCGGAGGGAAGAGTGGGAGAAGCGATGGGCGAGATGACTGCGATTTCGTTGGATGTATAACTCTCGTGTGTGAGTTATCAATTAACTTTTATTGCGTCCTGTCTCAATAACGGTCAGCGAGCAAAGAGAACGAGCTAAGGGCCGCATGTCCTTAGTTCCCCTATTCTAACTCCGGTTGCCAACGCAGTTGGCAACCATGGCCTAACTTGATTCAGTGGAAGGTTGAGGTGCACAGCGACAGGTGGCGTACCTGCTATAATTTGTTGCCTGCTAGGCGAAGATCGCTAGAACTGGTCTAACGCGAATCGAACGGTTAGAACTGGTCTAACGCCGTAACGGTCACTACAGAACCCCCCACCAGTGACGGAGTCACGAGATGAAATTGATATGAGCGTTAAAGGCGGAATCGCACCTCTCCAACCACCGCTCCACTCTGCCTGATCTTTGGTATGCTTGACGAGCGGTATGCTGGTTTCAGGCGATCTATTGAGATAGACTCGTTTTTTCCTTTCCTATTGATTATAAAACATTTTCTGAAACGCCGAACTACGTCGAATGGTCCTTCGTAAGGAGCTTGCAGTCCAGTTTTAACTTTGTCCACTCGTGCAAAAACTTGTTCGCAATCATTTAGATTTTTAGGAACATAGGGAGTGATCGACGTTTTTTGTGTAGTGGCTGTAGGCTTCAAAGTTTGAAATGCCTTTTTCAGATTGACGATGAAGTCAGGGAGATCTTCTGAGTTGTTTTTAGAGGATGGTACAGATACTTCAGCTGGGAGCCTAAGGCTCTGGCCGTACACCATCTCTGCTGGTGATCCCTTAATGTCGTCTTTAAAAGACAGCCTAATCCCTAACAAGACCAATGGTAATCGTCTCATCCATCGCATGGAGTCTTCACTTGCCATGATAGCACCTTTTAGTTGTCGGTGAAATCTTTCGACCATCCCATTTGATTGTGGGTGGTATGCTGTGGTCTTAATGTGATGGGCCCCAAGGAGCTTGGTTAGCTCCTGAAACAGTTTAGAGATAAATTGTCTTCCACGGCCAGTTGTGATGGTTTCAGGGCATCCAAAACGCGAGACATAATTGTCGACAAATGTTTTTGCGATGGTAGCTGCTGACATATCTGCCATTGGATAGCACTCTGGCCATCTTGTAAATCTATCTACTATTGTGAGTAGGTAACACATGTCTTCCGAAGGAGGTAGAGGACCAACGATGTCCATGTGGATGTGGTCAAACCTGCCTTTCGGAATGTCAAAAGTTTCCAATGGCGAGTGAGTATGGCGTGTTATTTTGGCCTTTTGGCATCCAATACAGGCACGTGTCCAATCTCCCACGTCCTTGTTCATGGAAGGCCAAAAATAACGATCGGTTATAAGCTTTCTAGTAGCCCGAATGCCAGGATGTGAGTTATTGTGGATCCCTTGGAATGTAAGCTTGCGCAGAGACAAGGGAACATACAAGCGTTGTCTTCCTGTCGAAGACTCAATAAATAGCTTAACATTGTTTGAAGATATCTGTGTCAGTTTATATTTAGTTTTTATGTTCTGTTTTTCCAGCAATATTTTTAAATGTGAATCTTTCTTTTGCTCTTTTGAGAAAGTTTGATCCGTTAACACCGTTATGGAATCCATGCCCCCAATCCTAGATAAGGCGTCCGCTACTACATTGCTCTCTCCCCGAATGTACTGTATATCAGATGTGTACTGGGAGATGAAGTCGAGATGTCGACTTTGTCGCGGAGACTTTTCAGCCTTGGATTTTAACGCCATTGTTAGGGGTTTGTGGTCTGTTAATACCGTAAAGTCTCTCCCTTCGAGAAAATGCCGAAAATGTTTGATTCCTAGGAAAATGGCAAGTAGTTCTCTATCAAAGGTTGAGTATCTCTGTTCGGTTGGTGTTAGTGTTTTTGAGAAAAACGCCAATGGTTGACTTTCACCATTAAGATGTTGTTGTAGTACTGCACCAACTGCATAGTTAGAAGCGTCGGTAGTGAGAGAATAGTTGGCATTACTCTGTGGATGAGCTAACATAGTTGCATTTGATAGGTCATGTTTTACTTGAAGTACTGCTTGTTCACATTCTTCTGACCATTCAAAATTTTGTTTACTCTTTTTGCCGTTGTGCTCAGCGATGAGTTGATACAAGGGTCTCAACTTGTCGGAAACCTGTGGAATAAATCGATGGTAGTAATTTATCATTCCTACCAATCGCTGAAGTTGTTTAACGGATGACGGAGAGGGAAATTTTGTAATGACCTCTACATTAGAAGAAGAAGGAGTTATTCCTTTTTCAGAAATGTTGTGGCTAAGGAAATCCAACGATGGTACGCCAAGAACACATTTAGATGACTTTATTTTTATGTCATGACTAGCCAGCCGATGGAACACTTTATGTAAATGTTCAATATGCATTTCTTTCGTCGGACTAGCTATGAGGATATCGTCAATATAGACAAACACAAATTCCAGATCTCTAAAAATGCTATTCATGAATCTTTGGAAAGTTTGGCTCGCGTTCCTAAGACCAAATGGCATTCTTAGGAACTCAAACAATCCGAATGGAGTGGTAATAGCAGTTTTGTGGACATCTTCCTCGGCAATAGGAATAAGGTGGTACGCCCGTACAATGTCCAATTTTGAGAAAAATTTGCACCCATGCAAGTTCATGGTGAAATCTTGCACGTGTGGTATGGGATATCGGTCGGGTGTGGTTATGGCGTTCAGTCGTCGATAATCCCCACATGGTCGCCAGTCGTGATCTGCTTTGGGAACCATGTGCAGTGGCGAAGAAGCTGGAGAAGAAGACGGCCGGCAAATGCCTAAGTTCAGCATATGCTGAAACTCTGCCTGGGCAATCTTAAGTTTCTTCGGTTCCAGACGACGAGGCTTAGCAAATGGTAGAGAGCCTTTTGTTTCAATGTAGTGTGAAACAGAATGACTGACTGGTGTGTTGTAGTCAGGGGGCTCGATCAACGAAGGGTATTGTCGTAAGACTTCACCGAACTCATTTGCTTCCACAGAAAAATGTTTTGGTGTGGGAGTGTCCACTGTCGCTATAGTAGCTTTTGACATAAGATTTGTGGTTGGATCAATTAGGCGCCGTTCCTTAAGATCAACTAACAAACCGTGTTTGTGAATAAAGTCAGCTCCTATTATAGGACGATTCACCGCTGCTATAACGAAAGTATGAGTGAAAGACCGCCTCAATCCAAGAGATACCTGTATTAACTTGGTGCCATATGTAGCAATGGTACTACCGTTGGCTGCAGCTAATATGTGGTCAGTTGGTTTGGCTACAGTGCCTACCAAATTTTGTGGAATAACGGATACGTCAGCTCCGGTATCTATAAGAAATGTGAATAAAGTAATCTCATCATTGATGAAGAGACGACGTGAGGAGCTTAAAATTGCTCGTGGGCTATCCGTCAACGCTTCAGAGCAAATTAGTTTTTTTGAAGAGATAAATTGTTCCCTCCCTGCGTTGAATGAAAATTGCAAGGATTGATACACTTTTTCGCGTTCCGTCCATATTTGTGGTGGTACCAACATAGTGGACGTTGTCCCTGTTGTGTGGGTGTGTTGTTCCTATTTCGCGATTTTGAGCGATTTCTCTGTCGTCCCCTCCGCTGATGATTAGAATTGACAGCCATTTGGCGAATCATGTTTCGCAGCTCCGATATTTCTTGACGAATATCGTCAGTCGCATAATTGTGCGAAAAATGATTTGGCTTAGATTCAATTGCAGAAACGCTACCTGAATTGGTGCATTCCCAGAGTCTGTCAGCGATTTTCATTTGCTCATCGTGGTTCTTAGAATCGACTGCAATGAGTGCTACCTCAATGGATTTTGGTAATCTCGATTTCCACAACTTTTGTATAAGTGTAGCAGAGATATCAGCCGAACCACCCGCGAGCTGCACCATGTGCCGATAAAGCTCGGATGGTGACCTGTCACCCATCTCCACGTGATATAAAAGTTTCGAAAGTCGGGCCTCCTCACTGGTTGAATGGCGACTTAAAACCTGTTCCTTCAAATGAGTGTATGGTGTTTTTTCATGTGGAGCCTTGATAACATCCAACACTTTCGCTAAGGTTTGCTTAGGAAGAGCGCCTATAAGATACGAGTATCGGGTGCGCTCCCTTGTAATTTGAGATACCTCAAACTCAGCCTCCGCCTGAGCAAACCAAATTTCAGGCATATCATCCCAGAATGGGGGTAGCTTGGTGGCGATGCGCTCCACCTGTGGCACTGATGTGGGGTTCTGCGCCGTGCTGGCACTAGGCCTCTCAACCTCCCATTCTAATGACATGTTATACAATTCAAATTTTATGTGTATGTGAATTAAGATAAATATTTAACGCAAAAAAAATATAATGAAAATTTAGGCGAGTAATAAAAATATAAAGGAAATACGCTAATGGAAAAAAATATACCAGAAAATGAAATTGAACAATAAAAATAAGATAAAAAAAAATCTAACTGCTAATCCTAGCACTATCTTAATCTTAATATTCTTATAATATAATAATAAGATGATTGGTTGCTCGAAATCGAAAAGTGCGTGAGGAAAAAAAAAATATAAACAGGATAAAAAGGAACGTGCTCACCGCCAATTATTGAATCACCGAGTAGATGTTTCCCTTAACCGTATGCTTCAACGGTTACCCTGCTGCCGGGGGATGCAGCGATGGTGTTCAGCGGTTGTTCCGCTCCTGGAAGATGCTGTGATGGTCTTCAGTGGTCACACCGCCGTTCCGATGATGATGCGCCGGTCTTCAGCGGTAACACCGCCGGTCCGATGGTGATGAGATGGTTCGCAGCGGTAACACTGCCGTTCCGATGATGATGTGACGATCTTAGCGGTAACACCGCCGGTCCGATGGTGATGAGATGGTCTTCAGCGGTAACACCGCCGTTCCGATGATGATGTGACGATCCCTGCCGTTGTTAGCTGCTGCTTACCGCTCACCCGCGCCGTCGAACTTGTAGAATTTCGTGCCGAACTGTAGATCACTTCCTTGTCGCGGCCACTTCCAAAGTGGGCTTAAACGTTTTGCTCTCGTTCAACTGCGATGCACTGGACGTACTGCGGCGCATGTACCGAGGTGTGTCGATATGTGTGTGCGACGACAATGAAATTGCCTCGTGGTACTTGGTGTCGCCGACGGAGGATGCGATGATGATAGCTCTCCTCGTGCGCCACTGGTGTGTAGGTGTGCGTAGCGTGCACTTAGTACGTAATACGTAAGTCACCTCGTGGTCGCGGCTCGTCGACGGATTTCCGATGAGGTACCGTATCCGTGCGCATGAGGTTACGAGGTGTGTAAGTGTGCGTAGCGTGCACTTATTACGTACCTTACCTCGTAAATGCCGTTGCCGTGGGAATCTGCGTTGCTGTGCAGAATCCGTGCGCTGGATGTACCTTTTTGTCAGCGTGTGTGTAGCGTACGCTGAATACGTACTAACGTACGTTCTTTCTTTGCTGCTGCCGGAGAATTTCGCGTGAATGCAGAGCCGTTCAGCTGAAGCAGCGTGTGCCCGTGTGACGTGAGCGCGGCCGTTAACCTGCCGTCCTAGCTGTATCAGCGTGTGCTCATGTATATCGTGAGCACGGCTTTTACACGTGGCGTCACCGCTATCGCAATGTATCCACTCTATCGAGTATTAGGATTTTTTGCGCGGCGATTAGCGTTTGCCGTATGTCTACTCAGTTGGCGTAGAGAAGACAAAAAATAACTGCTTTTTCACTTCACTGCACAAACACAAGCTACTTTATTTCACTCGTCGGGGTCACCACTTATAACTCTCGTGTGTGAGTTATCAATTAACTTTTATTGCGTCCTGTCTCAATAACGGTCAGCGAGCAAAGAGAACGAGCTAAGGGCCGCATGTCCTTAGTTCCCCTATTCTAACTCCGGTTGCCAACGCAGTTGGCAACCATGGCCTAACTTGATTCAGTGGAAGGTTGAGGTGCACAGCGACAGGTGGCGTACCTGCTATAATTTGTTGCCTGCTAGGCGAAGATCGCTAGAACTGGTCTAAGGCGAATCGAACGGTTAGAACTGGTCTAACGCCGTAACGGTCACTACAGATGCCATGTTTTTTACTGCATTTCTTAGTTCTTCTTCTTCCGATGAGACGTTTTCCAGGTTGTGGTTTCGTTTGCGGGATTGTGCTGAGATGACTGATGTGGCCGAATTTTCTGATTCTGTGTCGGATGTAGACATTGATTCCTGGTCATTTGTTTCGTTGTCGGTTTCGAGGTTTTCCGTTGCTTCAGCATTGTTGTTGCTCTCGCAGACATTGTTGGATTGGGTCGAGCTTTGGTTTTCTTCGATTTGTGTAGTGGCTTCGTTCGTTGGGTTATTATTATTTTTCTGCAAATTTCCATTTGGTTCTTTCAGTTTCTTCAGAAGAGCTTCGCTGAGCTTGCTCTGGGTATTCATCTTTTTCATCTGATCTACGATCGTTTTCTTCAGTTCATTTTGTTCTACTTCGAGCCGTTTGATTTTCATGTCTTTATCATCCACCGTGGTAGTTTGTTGCGCAAATGTGATTCGCTGCTGTACAGCACTTGTTCGCTGATGTTGTTGGGGGGCCATTTGCCGAGCTTCCTTGTAGGTGCAGTTGTGGTCGACTTTTATTTTGATGACTTGTTCTTCAAATTGGAACGCAGGGAATTCGCGAGAAAATGCGCTGTGTTCGCCTTTGCAGTTCACGCAAGCGGGATGGGTCGAACATTCACCGTGTGCTGCGGTTCCGCAGTTTCCACACACCTGTCCCTTTAAGCAGCGCATTTTTGTGTGCCCATAGCTGGCGCATTTGTAGCACAGCATTGGTTTTGGGTAGTATGGTTTCGTTCGCACCTGCAACAGCCCTATGCGAAGGGATTCCGGTATTTTTCCAGCTTCTACGCGTATCAGGAAAGAGTTCGTTGGTTGTATTTCGTCATTCACCTTTCGGGTGAATCGTCGGACTTGCTTGACGTTTTGACTTTCCATGTTGAGTAAAATTTCTTCGTCCTTTAGTCCTTTCAGCTCCGGGGTGAATATTACGCACTGGACTGTGTTCAGCGTAGCGTGAGGGGTGATGGATACTTTGGTACCATCGATGAGTTGCGTGATGCTTTGCATTTTTGTGTACTGCGCAACGTTTCGGGTTTTGATCAGATATTTCTGCCCGAATTCCATCGAGTGGCTGCTTTCGGTAAGCTCTCCAACCACGTTGGTAATGCTCTTTGAAATTATCCATGGGTTTTGCGGGAGCTTAAAGCCTTTCAACGGCTCGAGAACGAGGAACTTCATGTCCCCAAACTCGTTATTACGATCCATCCATGGTGGTAGTGATCGAGCTCTCTGGGGAGGCTCGGGCGGAAGTGCATCCCGTACAGGATGCGAGGGTCCCGGCATTTTGCCGGGTTGGTTAGTTTTATTTAGTTCAATGCAATGTATATAGTGTATCTAAGGTTATAAAGAAATATATGAAATAAAGTAAATAAATGTTCCTTAAAAGCAAAAGTTCAATTAATCTTAATACTAATATTTACAATTTCGGAATAGTAAAACAAATGAGATAATTTTTCTCGTTACTCTCCCGAGTAGCGGGGTAAAATGGCACGAAAACACCGGCTTCACTGCTTACGCTGCGAGCGACGTTTTTGGCGCCAAAGCGCTGTGCTTGTCGCACGTTCCAAACTGTGTCGTGTGTGCGTGTGTATGTGTCACTCTCACTGAAACAATATCAACGCGCGCAGCTGGCACTGTGGTTTATCTCTCCCGAGATCACACACAAAAAGTAACGGTATATTCACTTCTTACCAACGTTCTCTCCCGAGATCGTTGGCGTAGACACTGGAGTTCAACAAAAACACGTCCGTCCGGGTGAACCGCTCGCACAAGGGTCTTTACAGAAATGGTCTTTACGGAATGGGTCTTTACGGAATGGGTCTTTTTATGATGTCTTTTTATAATGAGGTCTTTACGGAATCTATCTTTACGGAATGGTCTTTTTATAATAGGAGACGATCACGAATGGTCTTTACGGAATTGTTGTTGTTAGTATGGTTTAGAGATGCTTTGGCACCTGCGGAGTTCTTTCGCCTCTTTGTGTATAAAATAGGACTATTAGATTGTTATAGTTGATGGAATAAATGTGATAGTTTTAGAAATTTTAGTAGATTTTCCTGTTTCTGTGGATGAGGTGAAAGTATTGAGTCTATGTTGGCGTCAAGATGGCAAGTATTACGAAGTTGTGTGTATCCGTGGCATTCTGTTAAGAGGTGGAATATTGTTATAGTGGTACCGCAGAATTGGCAGAGAGGAGGACTGGATCGTTCGATGAGATGGCTGTGGGTCAGTCTAGTGTGGCCTATTCTTACTCGAGTAAGGATCTTTTGGTCTCGATGTTTGATTACTGATGGCCATGGTGTAGATGTTGATTTCACTAGCCGAAGGAAGTTGTTTTTGGTTTTAAACCATTCCTTTTCCCACGCCTCTCTTATTTTTCCATTTATATAGATAATTGCGTCTCTTTTAGGCAACGAGGTGTTATAGGTTGATGTTTTTCTTCGGCCTTTGTTGGCGAGGCGGTCGGCGATCTCGTTGCCTTTGATACCAGTGTGACCAGGTATCCAACAGATGGTGAGTTGTTGATCCTGGTTTATGTGTGGGCTAGTGACCTGGTAGAGCTTTTGGATGTTTGGGTCCTTACATGTTCCATGCTCAAGTGCCGAGAGGACACTCGCACTGTCGGTAAAGATGACGTTTTCCAGGTCAGAGCGCAGGGTATCTTCAACTGCCTGGATTAATGCCAACGTTTCTGCCGTAAAGATGGAAGAGTGATCCGGCAGTTTGGACGCTACTTTATCAATGGGTGAGTAAATCCCGAATCCTGCTGCTGCTTCATCGACGGATCCATCGGTGTAAATGTGATTGTGCTTAATGTATTTGTTGTTGATGTGTTCTATGAAATGTTTTTGTGCTATTGTACTATTGCAGCCTGCTTTAAGGATGTTTTTAAAATGCCAGTCTATGTTAGGGGGTTCATGGTACCACGGTCGAGTGCCAAGATGTAACAGTGTTGTGATATCCGGGATATTGCAGTTTGTTATAGCGAAAAGTTCGGAGTTGGCTCTATTGAGGAATGATGGTGCTTGGATATTCTTTTCTTTAATTCTTGTTGCTGTTGCGGCTAATTTAGTTGTTATTACATGGCTAAGTGGAAGAAGTCCGCTCTCACTTAGCATAGAGACGATGGGGCTGGTTCGGAAGGCGCCTATGGCATATCTTAGAACGGCATGGTAGATGGGGCTTATTGCTTTTTCAAACTGTTCTTTTTTAATCGATACTATTTCTATACCGTACAGTAGTTTTGGAAGTAACCAGTGATTAATAATGAAGATAAGTGTGTCTTTTGAAGCTTTGTGGGTTCCTGTACTGAGCATTTTGAAAAGGTTGATTTTCTTGGTAGCTGTAGTTTTTAACTGTTTAATGTGGGCTTGGAATGTGAGTTTTTGGTCTATTGTGATCCCGAGTATCCTTACTTTTTTGCAGTCTGGAATTTGTGATTGATTAAGGCAAAGCGGTACGGTTGGGTGCGGTTTGGTGCAGATGTGCAAGATATTGCTTTTTTCAGCAGCGATATCATAACCAATACGTTTTGACCATTCCCATAAGATGTTCAGTCCCTGTTGCAGATTGTATCGCGCAACTCCATTATCTGCATTGCTCGAGATCAGAACGATATCATCAGCGTACACCAGTGGAGTGATGGATGGTGGAAGTGAGCGGAGAAGACTTTCGATGCTGATCAGAAATAATGTTGGAGAAAGGATGGCTCCCTGAGGAACTCCGTTTTCGAGTGTTTTAGTGCTAGATTTGTTCGTTCCAATCAGAACCTCGAAGGTACGGTCTGAGAGGAAATCATCGAGGAATGTGATCATGTTACCTCCGAAATTCCATCTGGCTAGCTGGCGCATGATTGCGTATTTCCATGTCCGATCGAAAGCTTTAGCCAAGTCGATGATAGCACAGTCGGCATGATGTTTATCAGATTTTACTTTGGCCAGCAGTTCTTCGAGTTGCTAGATTGCGTTCTAGAAAAATTCCGAGCTCTCTGATCGCTTATAACGGGCTATGAGAGAGAATACGTATCGTGCAGCTCGAAAAATTCCAAACGAGTATCGGGCAGCACGAATAAGCTGCTATATAAGCATCGGTCGGGTCAAAATTGTTCTATTATAAAAAGACCCTTCTCAAAGAGAACATCGTGTTGTTGGTGATCCCTTACAAACGTACACCAATCAAATCTAACCATGTCTGGCCGTGGAAAGGGAGGAAAGGTAAAGGGAAAGGCAAAGTCCCGTTCCAACCGTGCCGGTCTTCAGTTCCCCGTTGGCCGTATTCATCGTCTCCTGCGCAAGGGTAACTATGCCGAGCGCGTCGGTGCCGGAGCACCCGTGTATCTGGCAGCCGTCATGGAATACTTGGCCGCTGAAGTGCTTGAGTTGGCCGGAAACGCTGCCCGTGACAACAAGAAGACGCGCATCATCCCGCGTCATCTGCAGCTGGCCATCCGCAACGACGAGGAGTTGAACAAGCTGCTGTCCGGAGTAACCATCGCTCAGGGTGGTGTGCTGCCCAACATTCAGGCCGTGCTGTTGCCCAAGAAGACCGAAAAGAAGGCTTAAACGGTGTGACAAAGCTTCCTTCATCTCAAACCCAAAACCGTCCTTTTCAGGGCGACAAATTACTTTGCCAAAGACATTTTATTCGATTTATGCTGTTATGGGAGAACCAGAAGGAAAAAAATCCAGATATATCAAGAACCGTGCTTGAAACTGTGTACAAAATGTAAATGAAAAAATGTGCCGTCCTTTGGCACAAAACGCATCCCTTAATATTTTCAATTCTGTAACCTCTCACTACGAATTCTACAAAATGCAGCATATCATAAGCGATGCATAAGATTTTCCAGGTAGCTTGTTCAAGAGGGTTGGTTTTACCACAGAAATGCAAGCAGTGATACCTGCGTGTTGACCTTTTTCTGAAAACAGTAAAGGACACTTTTACCTGATTTATCGTTAACCACGGGAAAATGTTGAAAGGGTCGATTGTCGAAAAATGTTGTGCGTTTAGGTAGCCTTAGGTTCTCACAAAAGTTTGGCTTTCAATATATCGGGAAACGTTGATAATGGCTTTAAAAAAGTTGGACCAAAAATTAGGAAGGTTCAAATAAACAACCATACTTATTAATGTTTCCCTTCACCCTTCATCTTAATCACCAGTTACCCAAATTTGTGAAGCATTTTAAAGTGTTTCGTTGTTTGAAACAATAAAATGATTTGCAATGTAGGAATGCCTATAAAATACAAAGTATTGAAATGTCCTAACGCATATGCAACTCCACATTCAATAACGCCATCTAGTGGTGATCAAAGTCCCTGCAACCAGTAGTAACGCCATCTAAATAGTTGGTTAAAGTAAGGCTCAGTGATCTATGTTACATATGAGAAGCGTTACATGCCTTTTAAAATTCCCAAGCAGTATTTTTGAAAAGTTCATAAACACCCCAAAAGCTTTCAATTTTAGTAACATTTCCTATGATTAGAAAGTATTAAATATTAAAAATATTAATAAATTAATAATGTATATGAAATATAATTATTACCTATTCAATCTATGTTTCCGCCTATTGTGAATAAACTTTACTTTAGGTGCGAGGGCTCTTTTTTAAATTGAGGTTAATGAAGGTAGTAAATATTTGTATGTATTTGATTATCTTGCTTTATTAATAGTTGGGAACATAAATAAATAATCATTTTTAAAAGTAACCATTTTTTATGTGTAAGATTGTTATAATTATAATACGTGAAGTTGTTACAACTCTGATTGCTGTTAAAAATGATAGCCTAATAGTAATAATATAATTTATTTATACTCATGAATTATCAATGAGTGTTATCTTTGCAATTGCTGTTCTTTTTTATGTTTGTTCAAAAATTGTTGCTTTTCTAATTATCATGTAAAAAAACGTTATTAAGACTTTGACGTTTGACGTTTGACGTAATAGTCGCATTCATATAGCGCTCCGTGTTTTTGGCAAAAATTCACGCTATTCATCATATAAGTTTTAGTTTTTGGGAATACCATTTCATCCATAAACATCATCGCGATATTGGAATAAAGTTCAACCGTGCCAACTCTCGATAATCTCGTGCTAATTCGCTTTCCAACGTGGTCGCGCTTTCGCGCATCCCTGCCGTCATCGCTACAATCAACATTGCTGTCATCATAGCCAAGATACATCGTTCCCTAATAATGGCAAACATCTGCAACTCTTGCACCACGGAAATCACGGAAGCTTTCATTAGCTGTTGCTTATGCAACTCTCCATTCCATCGGCGCTGCTCTTCTATACCCGCAGACTTACTCCAGCGCATCTCTGAATACAAACAAATTCACTGGTGCTGCAGTGGCTGTAACAACGTTTTGTTGAATCCGCGCACCAAATTTATTAAAAACGCAGCCATTCAATCTGGTTTCCAAACGGCTTTAACAACAGTTGCTGAGAGCATTAAATCCGTAATCGAACCATTAACAAACGAGATTAGAACTGGATTCGCACGTATGACTCAGCTCGATCATAATACACCACGAAGTAGTCACCCACCCGCAAAAATTCGCCGCACAAATCCATCGAAACGATTGTTTTCTGATGTTATAAACGACAACCGTTCAATGTTTACATTTCGTGCTACTTCCATCAACAACATAAACAATAATTGTCAATACAAAACTACACAGCCTATCGATGAACCCAACCGTAAGATTCGCCCACCACCCACAATCACTGGCACAAAAAAAGACACCGCATCATTCGCGATCAAAATAGTTCCTGCTCAACCTTCGGTGCAGAAATGTGCTTTGTACATTTCCCGACTTTCTCCGGATACCACCACTGACCAAATTGTTCAAATGGTCAAGCAAGCTTTATCCATCGAAGACGTCACAGCATATTGCCTTGTACGCCGGGGCACAAACACAGCAACACTCTCATTCCTATCATTCAAAGTGTTAGTGCCTGCTTCTATAAGAGATTGTGCACTCTCCCCGGACACCTGGCCAATTGGTCTATCGGTGCGTGAATTTGTTGATTACCGATTGCAACAACCAACTGCAAATTTTCGTCTACACCCACCTATGGGACTTTCATCCCCTACAACCTTTTCTGCGACACAAAATACGCGATCACTGCAATCGCCGAACCGAACAATCCTGTCGGCACACACTCCACGAGCCTCACCCACACCGCAAACGAACTAATTAGTGCTTGTGTGCGTGCATATTCTGCTCCACCGAATCCTGCACTAATCTCTAACGTCACGCACACACACGCTTATTTATCAAACGAGGACAGCACTTGAACACAAGAACACGGAATCCGGCTCACCTTTGATTAAAAGTGATTGCTCTCACCTGAATATTGCTCCTCCATCAACGAATGAATGCGCTCATGTTCTTACCAATAGCAAAATAAGCTTTCACACAAATGATCACGAATCCGTAACAAATCATGAGCAGAACGATCAAAACGATGCCGATCCAACACTCACACAAATACGTGGTGCTAATGTCAACCCAGCAGGGTTTGCCTCCACTATTTTTCGACAAAATTATTCTTGCATATCTGAGCTTTCCGTGTATTACCAAAACACCCGAGGTCTACGGACAAAACTCTCGAGTTTCTTCAGTGCATCTTCAAGCTGTTCTTTTGATATCATCGCGATCACAGAAACCTGGCTCAAGGATGACATTGCCTCGTCTGCACTCTTCGATGACCGATATGATGTTTTCCGAATGGACCGTAACTCCTCAAATAGCCAGAAAACCCGAGGGGGAGGGGTACTGATTGCGGCTAAAACCATGCATCGTCCCTCAGTAATCACTGTTGCGAGCTCATCAACCGAAAGTATCTGGATCCGCATGCGTGTTGGCACTTCATTCGTAATAATCGGTACCGTTTACGTTCCACCGATTCTTAGTAATAATACCGAATATGTTGCTGCTTACTGTTCATCACTTATGGAAATTTCTGAGAAATATCCACAAGACTCGATCCTCGTGTTGGGAGACTTCAATCAACCAGGCCTTTCTTGGCTATGTGACACTTACGGTTCTCTACATGTCAACATTCCGAGATCCCGTGTATCCCCAGCCTGCTCCCAACTGCTTGATACTCTCAGCTTTGTGGGACTATCTCAGGTCAATAATAATGTAAACAATAATGGGTCTTTACTTGATCTTATATTCGTGAGCCCGCGTATAATTGAGAATGGTATGAGAATTTTCCGTTCCATAGATTGTTTAACTGAGGAAGACCGATATCATCCGAGCTTGCTGGTCAATATTACACTTCCATCAACAACCCAGACTGCTACGGAAGTCACTGGATCGAACAGCCTGAGACATCTCGATTTTAGAAAAGCTGATTTCCCAAAAATGATTGACGCTTTTGCCAATACTGACTGGTCATTCCTTAATTCTGATAGCAATCCCACCTTATCAATCGATTCGGCAATCGACTCCTTTCAAATCAAGGTTGGTCTAGTCCTTCACAAATGCTGCCCTACTTTACAAGAGCGCGCAGCTTCCGGTCCCCCGTGGGGCAATAGAGAATTAAAAAGACTTAAATCTGCGAAAAATAGAGCTTTACATTGTCTCGTAAAGTCTAATCTTCACTCCGACAGACTATTGTTTAACACTGTTAGTGGCAACTATAGAAGATTCAATAGGCATCTGTATAGAATCTATATCAACAAACTTCAACGAAGTATATCCACCGATCCGACTAAAATATTTTCTTTCGTTAACCGTAAGAGGAAAAATGCAAAAATCCCGTCAGTAATGTCACAAAACACCGAGAAAGCCTCAAGTGAACTTGAAATCAGTCAGCTCTTTGCCAAAAAAATTAGTTCAGTTTTCGACCTTCAATCTTCGTCACCAATTAATATTGCAACTGCCCTGCAGCACACACCCGTGGATGTTCTAGATATGTCTATAAATGATATTGTCATCACAAATGAATCGGTAGAAAATGCAATCAAACAAATTAAACCCTCATTTATCCCGGGTCTGGACGGGATTCCAGCAATAGTCTTACAGAAGTGCTCAACTTATCTTTCGGAGCCACTGGTCCATCTGTTTAAGCTTTCTCTGCACAGTTCTACATATCCTACTATGTGGAAGACTTCGTGGATGACGCCCGTTCATAAAAAAGGTCCGAGACATGTTATATCTAATTATCGTGGCGTAACTTCCCTATGTGCATCAGCAAAAATACTCGAAATTCTTGTCCAGGAAGCGTTAGTCAGGGGTGGCTTGAATTATATCAGTCCAAGCCAGCACGGATTTGTTCCCAAACGATCGGTGTCGACCAATCTCGTTCAATTCGTGTCTGAATGCCTTACGGCAATGGACGGCAAGTCACAGATTGATGCAATTTATACTGATTTCATGTCAGCATTTGATCGGATTAACCATGACATACTCCTTGCAAAACTGAGCCGGCTTGGCTTTCATAATAATCTAGTCATATGGTTAAAATCATATTTAAACCAAAGATCATACTGTGTTAAAATCAATAAGTGCTTGTCCAATGTGTTCGTTAGTTCGTCCGGTGTACCACAGGGAAGTAACATTGGCCCAGTATTGTTTATCCTATTTATTAATGATGTTGTATTTGCGCTCCCAAATCAATGTTTGCTTATGTATGCGGACGATATCAAGATTTATGCGACCATTAGAAATGATTCGGACAGCTCGACACTCCAGCACAGCCTAGACGAATTTAGCAATTGGTGCTCTGCGAACTCGCTACCCTTGTGTGTCAATAAGTGTTGCGTGATTAGTTTTACTCGTAAAAAAGACCCTATCAAGCGAGACTATAACCTTGATTCGTGTATAATCCCACGTAACATAGAAACTAAGGACCTCGGCACTATTCTTGACTCATCACTCTCCTTCCGTCAACAATATTCGTACGTCATCAACAAAGCATATCGGCAGCATGGTTTTATTCATCGTCTGACATCTGATTTTAATGACCCTTTCTGTTTAAAACAACTGTTCGTCGCCTTAGTCCGATCCGTACTTGAATTTAATGTTGTAACATGGTCTCCACACACTAACAACTGGTCCACACGAATTGAGCGAATTCAGAAAAAATTCACAAAAATAGCTATAAGAACCTTACGGTGGAACATGGACCAGCCTCTAACCTATCAAACTAGACGGCTTCTTCTAGGATTGCAGTCCTTAGAGAGACGTAGGGAGGTAGCACAAGCAGTTTTTGTAGCAAAATTAATAAAAGGCGAAATTGATGCTCCCGAGCTTCTTCTTAAAATAAATTTGTACGCCCCTGACCACGCACTTCGTCCTCGAAATTTTCTGATCAAAATAGACCGGGCCCGTACTTCCAGAGGAGCTCATGATCCAATTATTTCAATATGTAAAGCTTTCAATAAGTTCTACTGCTTTTTTGACTTCAACATTACAGTTGCCACGTTTAAATGTTCATGTCTGTTTTCAAATATATAGCAAGTAAGGTTATTTTAAGTATTACTTTATTTTAATATTGCAAAGGCCCCTGCGCGCGCCACGCAATTATCTTCAATAAATAAATAAATAAGACATGATAATCTATTAATTTGCTTATCCACGGCGGTTAAAACAGGCGTTCAAAAATGTTGCTTGGGTTTGTGGTAAACAGGCGTTACGCGTAACGCTAGCGTAACGTAGAGGGCTGAGCCTTACTTTTACCTCAATTTGCTTATCCACGACGATTAAACCAGGCGTTCAAAAATGCTGCTTGGGTTTGCGCTAGACAGACGTTACTTGTAACGCTAGCGTAACGTAGAGGGCTGAGCGTTACTTTTCCCAAATAATTCATTATGCGATCTATGAGGTCCCAGGGTGTTTGTCCTGGATAATTACTGGGAAACATTTTAATGATAACGGAAGCTGGGAAACAATTACCAAATGTACAAACCAAAATGTAAGCATCGCTAGCGGAGCATCGCTAAGTCAGTATACCAAATGAAGTCAATATCCCAAGAAAATATATAGCATTCAGTTAACAGCATAGATTTTGGAGGTGGAGTTAATTTCTTCATGTTCATAGCACCCTGATAGCAAATCTTGCAGAAAGTATTTGGTGGGTATGAGTTAAATCGAATTAAACAGTTTTGAAGAGTTAAACAATCGGTTTGATCTGATACCGGTAGGAACATTTTCATATCATTTGCATAAAACAATTTTTCGCAATCTGGTATAACGTAAATAACATCATTTATAAATTTTTAAATAGAATAGGGCCGAGAAACGTGGATCCCCGGACGTGTTGGTGAATGGTGCAGATAGAGAGAAGGAAATATTCACTGTAATATGCCTATCACTTCAATAACAGGAGAGTCAATGAACTAGCGCCTCATTTACTCCATAGCTTGATAGTTTTGAAATAAGCATTGAGTGATTTACGGATTCAAAGGCAACATTGACGCTGTTGGCTGTTATAATAAATTCATAAACTTTATGTAAACGGTGTAGTTTTTTTCATCCGATTTCCTTCTTTTGATGAGTTATCCCAAGTATACACGAACGATGCGCATGTATAAGTCAGATTAGAGCTGATGCAAAAAAACGGTATGATCCACGCGGCGATTATTGCTTCTAGAGGATGAGAGGTTTGCTCTAAAAAAAATATTTTTATTAGAAAATTTAGATAAGAAAAAAACGCAAGAGAGAAAAATGATTCATTTTAACAAACGCTTCAATCGTTGCTTTTGCGAACACTTCAAACGCATACGTATAAGATAAAAAATCACACTCACAAAACGCCATTTCATGTAAATGCACTGAATATACAGCAGTGTGAGTGCTTGTTATGCGAGTAAAATGTTATACGCACACCATTCGAAGCCATCATAGACATTTTTTCTCTCAAATAAAACATTTTAATGTTGCGAAAGACACAGCTCTTGAGTAATGTATTGTGGTCCTGAAAAGGACCGTTTTGAGACTCCATTTGGAGGTTTGTTAGAGCACGTTGAATTTAACCTCCAAAACCGTACAGAGTGCGGCCCTGACGCTTCAGAGCATACACCACATCCATAGCGGTGACGGTCTTACGCTTGGCGTGTTCAGTGTAAGTGACCGCATCACGAATCACATTCTCCAGAAATACTTTCAGGACGCCACGGGTTTCCTCGTAGATGAGGCCGGAGATACGTTTCACTCCTCCGCGCCGAGCCAAACGGCGGATGGCGGGCTTGGTAATGCCCTGGATGTTATCCCGCAGCACTTTTCGGTGACGCTTGGCTCCTCCTTTACCCAGACCTTTTCCTCCCTTTCCTCTTCCAGTCATGATGAGCACAGGATTGTTCGTACACGATGTTCACACTTCAAATTGACGATCACGAATGAGCGTTTTCGAGCTCAACGTCCCTATTTATACATTTTCATCCACGCATTCCCTCTTGCTCTTAAGATGAGAGAAAACAAGGGTTGGCAAGCGCATAAAAAGAGCTCTTGTTCGAGCAGTTTCCTCATTTAACGTTCAACCTTTTTTATTCCGTAAAGACATTCTTCCATCAGTCATTCCGTAAAGACCAGTCAAGTTCCCTCATTCTTGATCGTCATTCGACTTGTGACAGCTGAAGTGTGCGGACGTATTTCTTATACCTCCTGCTCTGTAGTCTGTGATTTGTTACCCGGTATTTTTCCTCTTTGTTTCGTGTGCGACCTTGCTGTGAAGTGTTACTTTTAGCCGTTCAATGCAGTCCTTTTCAGGACTGGTTTTACGTGGTTAGGGATAATATCTGTATCACAGTGAAGTGTTTGTTGGTGTGGTGATTCTGTGATTTAAACAGTGATTTGAAATTGAAATAAATAGTTGTTTTAAAAGAAATATTTTTACATTGGGCTGGCACCATGTCAGACCCTCCCCCCTTAGGGGGGAATTTTCCCCCTCCCGGGACCACTCGTAGAGTGAGACCTATGCCCCCATGGATGGACAAAGACAATGAGAATGGTGAACTAAAGTATTTGGTGCTTCAAATGGCAAATGACTCTGTCTTGCCCGTAAACCCATTCATCGTAGGTAAAACCATCAAGGACGCCGTTGGCAGTGATCTTAGTGAGTTTGGCCGTAAAATCGACAGTGGAAAGAAGCTTTTGCTGAAAACTAGGAACCAAAGCCACTTCGAGAAGCTTCAAAAAATTACAAAGTTAATCGATGGAACCCTTGTGAAAGTTGCTCCTCATGTGACCCTCAATAGTGTTCAGTGTGTAATTTTTGCCCCGGATCTAAAAGGATTAAGTGATGAAGATATTCTGGAGAACTTGAGTGACCAAAAAGTAATGAATGTTCGGCGTTTTACGCGTAAAGTGAATGGTGAAATTGTACCAACAAACATTTTTCTGCTTCGAATCAATGCTACCTCCATTCCGGAGTTTATTCGCCTTGGTGCTTTACAAGTAAAAACAAGAGCCTATTACCCGAAACCAATGCAGTGTTTTAAGTGTGGACAGTTTGGACATACACAGATTCACTGTAAACTGTCGCCTACCTGCACTAACTGTGGTACCCCTGCGCATGGAGAGTGCACCGTAGATCCCGTGTGCATAAACTGCAAGGACAACCACAGCACCACGTCTCGTACCTGTCCCCGCTACATTCAAGAAGAACAGGTCATCAAGTACAAGATCGACAACAACTGTTCTTACGGTGAGGCACGTAAAGCTCTGCTTAATGTTACCCAAGCCACAAATTCTAGTCCCATTCAAAATCGCATCACATACGCACAACAGACACACACAGTAGATGAAAAAGATACCCAAATTGAAGAACTCAAGAAAAAGAATGAATCTCTAGAAAAAATGATAATTTTGCTTACACAAACAGTAACTAATCTAACAACAAAAATCGAAGATCAGGATAAAACTATGAAAAGAATGTGCAAGAATTTTGAAAAGAGTTTAGAAAAAAAGAAAATAGAATCTCAAATGGAAATTGAAGAGGATGAAACTGAAGAAGAATTAGACGATTTTAGCACGGAAGAAAGCACAGAAGAAAGCACTGAAGAAGAAACTGAAGAAGATAATGAAGACAAAAAAGTAGAAAAAGTAAAACATGTAAAACAAAATGACGTAGACGAACAAAATAACACCACTAACAAACGGAAACGTTCCCACCAAAAGAACACCCCCTCCTCGGAAGAGGAATCCCAACCCCGAAAAATCATCCCCATCTCTCCCTCATCCCAATCCACCAACCCTCCCACATCCAATCCTTCTCCCTCTGTCGCCTCTAAAAAAACTCTTAGATCTAACACGAAATCTGTAGATTAATTTATAATTTCAATATTAACAATATCCTTCTGATTATAAGCATTAACTTTCCTTCATTTTTCCTTTACTACATAATTCAATTCATCCTATCAATCTAATAACTATTCATCCATATTTGCATTATCCTGGAATATCAGAAGCATGAACCAAAATATAGAAGAACTAAAACTACTAATCAATAGACACGATCCAACAATAATCACCCTTCAAGAAGTAATGACAGTTCCCTCTCTCCTTAGCTCTCCTCTTAATAGATACAATTGGTACACTAACATACACCCAACCATACCTCATCATAGTGTAGCTGTAGGCATTTTAAAACACATTCCATCAAATAGAATAGCTATATCCACTATTCTTCCCGCAGTAGCTGTAGAAATTTCTTCTCCCGTGCAATGCTCCATAGTATGTTTATATCTTTCTCATTCAATCAACCCTTTTACAATAATTTCCGATCTCACTAGTACCTTTCAGCAAATTAATAATAATTTAATTGTTTTAGGGGATTTTAATGCCCAACATACCACCTGGGGATGCTCGACCTCATGTAACAGAGGGAACAGCATTGCTTGTGTTTTTGAAACAATTGGTCTGGAAGTAATTTCAAACCAATCCGCTACACGTATTTCTCCCATAAACGGCAAAGGCTCCATACTTGACTACTGCGCTGTGTCATCTTCTATGGCACAGCAGTTCACAGTTACAGTTTCTAATGACACTCATGGTAGTGATCATTTTCCACTTTTAATCCACAGTAGTTTAAATCCCCAGCGGCCTCTTCTCCGCCCCAGGTGGAAATATGAGGAGGCCAATTGGGCAGCATATCAAAGAGAAATAATGTTCAATCTTCCACTTGATGAAAATCCCCCTCTCTCTCGCTTTACTGCATGCATTGAATACGCCGCTTCTCGGAGTATTCCCCGTACAACTGGAAAACCTGGAAAAAGATGTGAGCCATGGTGGAACGCAACAGTTGCTGCAGCTATTAAAGCTCGCAGAGCTGCTTTGCGTAAATTCCGCCGAGCTAGCAAAAATCCGGATAATTTTTTCACACCAATTTTTGCTGAGGAATTTCGTACAGCCAATCGACTTGCCAAGGAAGCAGTTCGTCTTGCCAAAAAGAATTACTGGGATAATTTCATTAATGAAATTAATCCTCAGTTATCTAGCAAGGAAGTGTGGAGACGAGTCGGTTGTTTGAATGGTAAAAATCAACAAAGCTCCACAATAGTTCTCAAAACCCAGGACACTATCATTGCCCCTGCTGAAGTACCTGAAGCCTTTGCCATCCACTTTTCTGATGTTTCTGCCACACACAATTATCCGAGTAATTTTCAAACCCATAAACTTAACACTGAATCTGTTCCAATTTCTTTCCCTGATGCCACTGAACATAGATACAATAGTCTTTTCACATTAACTGAACTCCATTGGGCATTAAGGAAATGTAAAGGTAGATCTGCTGGTCCCGATAACATAGGATATCCCTTACTGCAAAACCTCCCTGTAGAATCTAAATCCACCCTTCTTAACATTTACAATAGTATTTGGTCTTCTGGTAATATTCCTAATGATTGGAAAAGTAGTTTAACTATCCCCATACCCAAACTTAACAAACCTAACAACAACGTTGATAGCTACCGTCCAATCTCCCTCCTTAGCTGCATGGGTAAAGTTTTAGAACGCATGGTTAATCGCCGCCTCTCGCAAGAATTAGAAGACAGAAACCTGCTTAGCTCTGACCAACACGCTTTTCGGAGCGGGTTGGGCACGGAAACATATTTTGCCAAATTAGATGATACTATTCAAAAATCAATAGACCAGGATCATCACATAGACTTTGCCATCATAGATATTTCCAAAGCTTTTGATCGCACTTGGCGCCATTCCATTCTTTCTCAACTAGCTTTTTGGGGCTTTGATGGCCGGCTCACTAATTTCATAGACAATTTTTTTACAGACAGATCATTTAGAGTCCTAATCGGTAATAGTGTTTCTAATCCATATCCTCTAGAAAACGGTGTCCCTCAGGGCGCCATCCTTTCTCCTACACTTTTCCTTATCAGTATAGAATCTCTGTTTTGCTCCATTCCATATGAAATCAAACCTTTTGTCTATGCCGATGATATCATTCTGGTCTCTTCATCGAGATCTGTTAGCACGTCTCGTCAGCTTCTCCAAAAAGGAGTTGAAAAGATAAGGCAATGGTCTCGGTGGACAGGTCATGAAATATCCCATGCCAAATCTCAAATCCTCCATATCTGCAAAATGGGCTTTCATCGCAAATTACCAATCAAACTTCACAACCACATCATACCAAATGTAAACTCAGCGAAAATATTAGGTGTTACATTTGACACAAAACTTACTTTCATTCCCCACTCCAACCGGATAAGAAAAGAAGCAAAAACCAGACTGAACCTCTTTAGGATGTTAGGAGCTGGACAACATCGTGCATCACGTCTAACACTTCTGCAGATCCTCAATAGCTGGCTGCTTCCCAAAATTCTCTACGGTATTGAGATTGTCTCTCGCCAACGAGAAAACTTTGAGAAGCGTATTGCTCCCATATACCATACAGCCATCCGCCTTTCAACTGGAGCCTTCTGCACCAGTCCAATCCTCTCTCTACTTTGTGAGAGCGGACTTCTTCCTTTTGATTACATTATCACCAACAGATTAACAGCTGCAGGAGGACGCATCCTAGAGAAGGACATCAAAGCCGAATCATTTATCAACAGAGTCAATGCACAATTTCATGCCCTTACCAACAACCAGCTTCCCCATATCAGCAAGCTTACCGGACGCGGAGGACGCCCTTGGTATCGTCAACCGCCTACAATAGACTGGTCTTTAAAAGATAAACTACGTGCAGGAAATTGCAGCCATATCGCCGGCCATCATTTTACCAGTCTCATCCAAAGCAAATACCAGAATCACCATCATATCTTTACCGACGGCTCTGTCCTTAATGAATCCGCCGGTTTCGGTATTTTCTCCTCCAACAACAGTTGTGCCATCAAACTACCAGACCATACCTCTATATTCTCAGCTGAAGCAATAGCCATGATAGTCGCCGCGCAAGAAGGTATTTGCCTTAATAAACCAAATATTATTTTCCCCGACAGTGCCAGTGTTTTAGCCGCCCTAGAACATGGTAACATCCGAGATCCGCACATCCAACTATTAAATCAACTAGATAACTCCCCGGTTATAACATTCTGCTGGATACCTGGTCACTCGAGTATCAGCGGAAACGAGAAAGCTGACCAACTTGCAAACCAGGGTCGGCTCCGTCCTCCAGAAAACAACACAACCATAGCCCGCAGAGACTTCAACAAATGGAGCAAAACAATAGTTGACGAAAAATGGAACCTCACCTGGCACCGGAAAAAAAATTCTATTCTTCGAACCATCAAACCATCAACAACAGCCTGGAAAGACACACACTCCAGCCAGAACCAACGAGTGCTATCACGCCTCAGGATTGGACACACCCGGCTTACACATTCCTATCTCCTAGAAAAGTCCAGTCCACCGTTATGCAGCTTTTGTGGCGTAAACATTACTGTTCGTCATATTCTCACCGATTGTCATGGATACACCACCGAACGCGCCTTATGCCATCTTGATACCAGCATAGACATCATCCTATCACCCGACCCCAAATGTCAGCGAAAACTCCTCAAATTCCTCCGTATGACAAACCTTTATGAAGAAATTTAGTTTATCAGAATAATATGTGTCGTAAATTAATATTGATCTTAAATTGATAATTTAATAAATTGATCTTCCTTTTAGTTTTAAGCTTAGTTTTAAGGTAACCGAGCGAACTCGGATTAAGGTTTACACAGGGAGGAAATGCCCTGGGTAAGAAGATTGTTAGGTTTAAGTAGTTTACGAAGAGGCGAATGAAGCCGAAAGGCTCAAAGTCTCTATAAAAATCAATAAAAAAAAAAAAAAAATTTAACGTTCAACTTTTGTCAAATAAACAAGTTCGCTCCGTGCTCAACGAAACCTACGCTCCCGAAGTGAAATGGCTCGTACCAAGCAAACCGCTCGTAAATCGACTGGAGGTAAGGCTCCTCGCAAGCAGCTGGCCACCAAGGCTGCTCGTAAAAGTGCCCCGGCCACCGGAGGAGTGAAGAAGCCGCATCGTTACCGTCCGGGAACGGTGGCCCTCCGAGAAATCCGTCGCTACCAGAAGTCGACCGAGCTGCTCATCCGCAAGCTGCCCTTCCAGCGCTTGGTGCGTGAGATCGCCCAGGACTTCAAGACTGATCACCGCTTCCAGAGCTCAGCCGTCATGGCGCTGCAGGAAGCCAGCGAGGCGTATCTGGTTGGTCTGTTCGAAGACACGAATCTGTGCGCCATCCACGCCAAGCGCGTCACCATCATGCCCAAGGACATCCAGCTGGCCCGTCGCATCCGCGGAGAGCGTGCCTAAATCGTCCATGCATCCGGAAGCGGTCCCTGCCTAAACGGGGCATTTCCTTCTCAAAACGGTCCTTTTCAGGACCACCAATACTGTTGAACATTCCAAGAATTTTCTTTCGATTGCTATTATGAAATTGTACATACGAATGCAAGCCTTCACGCATGTGGTTTTGTTATAACGAGGAAAGTGTGAAAAGGGGGAAAATTTGTTTTAAATAATCAATGTTATGGGAGGTATTTTAACTTTTTCTTGTCAAAGTTTCGCTTTTTAATAGGGCATCTGAGGATTTTGACTTTATTGATCCATACTTTATTACCATCTATATAACCTATGGCTATTATACCAACATCGCTGCTTACAACAAACTACGAACGAATAGTATGACTATATATTTTACAACAAATGTTCAACTCAAACACCTTAACCGATGCTTATACAAACGTGAATTAAAATGCTCAAGAAGACGACCCTTCAATACTTATTAGCAAGTTTAAAATCGAGCAAATCTATTACAACATTTGACTCACGACACATAAGCTGCTATTGGTTGCTTTGTCGATAAATTATCCTCGTATGCGCGAGGAAAATTTAATTTAAAAAAATGATTGTCATACAACGAGCGAAACGACTTCTATTCATAATTCATGATACACGAAACTCCATTTTCAATTTCACCTCGCAAGACGCTTCCAACCAGTGCGGACTTTTTTTATGTTTTTTTTTTTAAACGTGCTAAGGTTCTATTTAACATTAATATTTACAATGAACAACGCAGAACTTTAATGTCAATGTTGTTTCCAATGATGTGGATGACATAGTTCGCAAACAAACTTAGGATATGGCTGCGTTTACCTGCACTAATGCTATTTAGTACAGGCAAACGCAACAAACTGAACAATAACGTTGACGAAGACGGACACCCTGAAATTAAAGCGCTAATTCGCTGGTGCAGATGAAACGAAGGATAATTCTTTGTTTGAATGCGGTTTGTGGTCCTGAAAAGGACCGATTTGAGAGAACGAAGCCAATCATTTCAGTGGCTTACTTCGAGCTGGTGTACTTTGTGACAGCCTTCGTTCCTTCGGAGACGGCGTGCTTGGCAAGCTCACCAGGCAGCAGCAGACGAACAGCGGTTTGGATTTCGCGGGACGTGATCGTCGAACGCTTGTTGTAGTGCGCCAAGCGGGATGCCTCAGCAGCAATGCGTTCGAAGATATCGTTGACGAAACTGTTCATGATGCTCATGGCCTTCGAAGAGATGCCAGTATCCGGGTGGACTTGCTTCAACACTTTGTAGATGTAAATAGCGTAGCTTTCCTTGCGGGTCTTGCGCTTCTTTTTCTTGTCGGACTTGGAAATATTTTTCTGGGCCTTGCCAGACTTCTTCGCAGCTTTTCCACTGGTTTTGGGTGCCATTTCGACGGAAAAATTCACTCAACACTGGGACACGATGTGTATGATTCAACGGGTGATTGCGTTCTAGAAAAATTCCGAGCTCTCCGATCGCTTATAACGGGCTGTGAGAGAGAATACGTATCGTGCAGCTCGAAAAATTCCAAACGAGTGTCGGGCAGCACGAATAAGTTGCTATATAAGCATCGGTCGGGTCAAAATTGTTCTATTATAAAAAGACCCTTCTCAAAGAGAACATCGTGTTGTTCGTGATCCCTTACAAACGTACCCCAATCAAATCTAACCATGTCTGGCCGTGGAAAGGGAGGAAAGGTAAAGGGAAAGGCAAAGTCCCGTTCCAACCGTGCCGGTCTTCAGTTCCCCGTTGGCCGTATTCATCGTCTCCTGCGCAAGGGTAACTATGCCGAGCGCGTCGGTGCCGGAGCACCCGTGTATCTGGCAGCCGTCATGGAATACTTGGCCGCTGAAGTGCTTGAGTTGGCCGGAAACGCTGCCCGTGACAACAAGAAGACGCGCATCATCCCGCGTCATCTGCAGCTGGCCATCCGCAACGACGAGGAGTTGAACAAGCTGCTGTCCGGAGTAACCATCGCTCAGGGTGGTGTGCTGCCCAACATTCAGGCCGTGCTGCTGCCCAAGAAGACCGAAAAGAAGGCTTAAACGGTGTGACAAAGCTTCCTTCATCTCAAACCCAAAACCGTCCTTTTCAGGGCGACAAATTACTTTGCCAAATTACATTTTATTCGATTTATGCTGTTATGGGAGAACCAGAAGGAAAAAAAAATCCAGATATATCAAGAACCGTGCTTGAAACTGTGTACAAAATGTAAATGAAAAAATGTGCCGTCCTTTGGCACAAAACGCATCCCTTAATATTTTCAATTCTGTAACCTCTCACTACGAATTCTACAAAATGCAGCATATCATAAGCGATGCATAAGATTTTCCAGGTAGCTTGTTCAAGAGGGTTGGTTTTACCATATAAATGCAACCAGTGATACCTGCGTGTTGACCTTTTTCTGAAAACAGTAAAGGACACTTTTACCTGATTTATCGTTAACCACGGGAAAGTGTTGAAAGGGTCGATTGTCGAAAAATGTTGTGCGTTTAGGTAGCCTTAGGTTCTCACAAAAGTTTGGCTTTCAATATATCGGGAAACGTTGATAATGGCTTTAAAAAAGTTGGACCAAAAATTAGGAAGGTTCAAATAAACAACCATACTTATTAATGTTTCCCTTCACCCTTCATCTTAATCACCAGTTACCCAAATTTGTGAAGCATTTTAAAGTGTTTCGTTGTTTGAAACAATAAAATGATTTGCAATGTAGGAATGCCTATAAAATACAAAGTATTGAAATGCCCTAACGCATATGCAACTCCACATTCAATAACGCCGTCTAGTGGTGATCAAAGTCCCTGCAACCAGTAGTAACGCCATCTAAATAATTGGTAAAAGTAAGGCTCAGTGATCTACGTTACATATGAGAAGCGTTACATGCCTTTTAAAATTCCCAAGCAGTATTTTTGAAAAGTTCATAAACACCCCAAAAGCTTTCAATTTTAGTAACATTTCCTATGATTAGAAAGTATAAAATATTAAAAATTTTAATAAATTAATAATGTATATGAAATATAATTATTACCTATTCAATCTATGTTTCCGCCTATTGTGAATAAACTTTACTTTAGGTGCGAGGGCTCTTTTTTAAATTGAGGTTAATGAAGGTAGTAAATATTTGTATGTATTTGATTATCTTGCTTTATCAATAGTTGGGAACATAAATAAATAATCATTTTTAAAAGTAACCATTTTTTATGTGTAAGATTGTTATAATTATAATACGTGAAGTTGTTACAACTCTGATTGCTGTTAAAAATGATAGCCTAATAGTAATAATATAATTTATTTATACTCATGAATTATCAATGAGTGTTATCTTTAGAATCAATTGCTGTTCTTTTTTATGTTTGTTCAAAAATTGTTGCTTTTCTAATTATCATGTAAAATAAAATATATTAAGACATGATAATCTATTAATTTGCTCATCCACGACGATTAAACCAGGCGTTCAAAAATGCTGCTTGGGTTTGCGCTAGACAGACGTTACTCGTAACGCTAGCGTAATGTAGAGGGCTGAGCGTTACTTTTCCCAAATAATTCATTATGCGATCTATGAGGTCCCAGGGTGTTTGTCCTGGATAATAACTGGGAAACATTTTAATGATAACGGAAGCTGGGGAACAATTACCAAATGTACAAACCAAAATGTAAGCATCGCTAGCGGAGCATCGCTAAGTCAGTATACCAAATGAAGTCAGTATCCCAAGAAAATATGTAGCATTCAGTTTACAGCATAGATTTTGGAGGTGGAGTTAATTTCTTCATGTTCATAGCACCCTGATAGCAAATCTTGCAGAAAGTATTTGGTGGGTATGAGTTAAATCGAATTAAACAGTTTTGAAGAGTTAAACAATCGGTTTGATCTGATACTGGTAGGAACATTTTCATATCATTTGCATAAAACAATGTTTCGCAATCTGGTATAACGTAAATAATATCATTTATGAAAATGATAAAAAGAATAGGGCCTAGAATACTGCCTTGTGAAACCCCGGATGAAATATTCACTGTAATTTGTCTTACACTTAAATTACAGGAGAGCCAATGAACAAGCGTTCTATTTATTCCGTAGCTTGATAGTTTTGAAATTAGCGTTGAGTGATTTACGGAGTCAAAGGCAGCATTGGCACCGTTAGCTGTTATAATAAACTCACAAACCTCATGAAAACGGTGTAGCTTTTTTTCGCCCAATCCTTCTTTTGAATAATTATCACAAGTATCAATGAACGAAGCGCATGTGTAGCGGCGATTATTGCTTCAAGAGGATGAGAGGCTTGCCCTGAAAAATAAAATAATTTTAATTCGAGACTATAAAATAAATTCATAAATCAATAAGTAAATAAAAATTCAATATTTTAACAAACACTTCAATCGTCGCTTTTATGTACGCTTCAAACGCATGCAAACTTTTGTGAGTGCTTGTTATGCAAGTAAAATGTTATACGCACACCATTCGAAGCCATCATAGACATTTTTTCTCTCAAATAAAACATTTTAATGTTGCGAAAGACACAGCTCTTGAGTAATGTATTGTGGTCCTGAAAAGGACCGTTTGATTTGAGACTCCACATGGAAGTTTTATAGAGATAAATTTAACCTCCGAAACCGTACAGAGTGCGGCCCTGACGCTTCAGAGCATACACCACATCCATAGCGGTGACGGTCTTACGCTTGGCGTGTTCAGTGTAAGTGACCGCATCACGAATCACATTCTCCAGAAATACTTTCAGGACGCCACGGGTTTCCTCGTAGATGAGGCCGGAGATACGTTTCACTCCTCCGCGCCGAGCCAAACGGCGGATGGCGGGCTTGGTAATGCCCTGGATGTTATCCCGCAGCACTTTTCGGTGACGCTTGGCTCCTCCTTTACCCAGACCTTTTCCTCCCTTTCCTCTTCCAGTCATGATGAGCACAGGATTGTACGTTCACGATGTTCACACTTCAAATTGACGATCACGAATGAGCGTTTTTGAGCTCAACGTCCCTATTTATACTTTTTCATCCACGCATTCCCTCTTGCTCTTAAGATGAGAGAAAACAAGGGTTGGCAAGCGTATGAATAAAGCTGTTGTTCGAGCAGTTTCCTCATTTAACGTTCAACTTTTGTCAAATAAACAAGTTCGCTCCGTGCTCAACGAAACCTACGCTCCCGAAGTGAAATGGCTCGTACCAAGCAAACCGCTCGTAAATCGACTGGAGGTAAGGCTCCTCGCAAGCAGCTGGCCACCAAGGCTGCTCGTAAAAGTGCCCCGGCCACCGGAGGAGTGAAGAAGCCGCATCGTTACCGTCCGGGAACGGTGGCCCTCCGAGAAATCCGTCGCTACCAGAAGTCGACCGAGCTGCTCATCCGCAAGCTGCCCTTCCAGCGCTTGGTGCGTGAGATCGCCCAGGACTTCAAGACTGATCTCCGCTTCCAGAGCTCAGCCGTCATGGCGCTGCAGGAAGCCAGCGAGGCGTATCTGGTTGGTCTGTTCGAAGACACGAATCTGTGCGCCATCCACGCCAAGCGCGTCACCATCATGCCCAAGGACATCCAGCTGGCCCGTCGCATCCGCGGAGAGCGTGCCTAAATCGTCCATGCATCCGGAAGCGGTCCCTGTCTAAACGGGGCATTTCCTTCTCAAAACGGTCCTTTTCAGGACCACCAATACTGTTGAACATTCCAAGAATTTTCTTTCGATTGCTATTATGAAATTGTACATACGAATGCAAGCCTTCACGCATGTCGTTTTGTTATAACGAGGAAAGTGTGAAAAGGGGGAAAATTTGTTTTAAATAATCAATGTTATGGGAGGTATTTTAACTTTTTCTTGTCAAAGTTTCGCTTTTTAATAGGGCATCTGAGGATTTTGACTATATTGATCAATACTTTATTACCATCTATATTACCTATCACTATTATACCAACATCGCAGCTAACGACAAACCACGAACGAATAGTATGACTATATATTTTACAACAAATGTTCGACACAAACAGCTTAACTGATGCTTATACACACTTTAATTCAAACGCTTAAGAAGACGACCCTTCAATCCTTATAAGTAAGTTTAAAATCGAGCAAATCTATTACAACATTTGACTCACGACACATAAGCTGCTATTGGTTGCTTTGTCGATAAATTATCCTCGTATGTGCGAGGAAAATTTAATTTTAAAAATTGATTGTCATACAACGAGCGAAACGACTTCTATTCATAATTCATGATACACGAAACTCCATTTACAATTTCACCTCGCAAAACGCTTCCAACCAGTGCGGACTTTTTTTTTAATGTTTTTTTTAAACGTGCTAAGGTTCCATTTAACATTAATATTTATAATGAACAACGCAGAACTTTAATGTCAATCACAGCATCATTGTTTCCAATACAAAGTTCGCAAACAAACTTAGGATATGGCTGCGTTTACCTGCACTAATGCTATTTAGTACAGGCAAACGCAACAAACTGAACAATAACGTTGACGTAGACGGACACCCTGAAATCAAAGCGCTAATTCGCTGGTGCAGATGAAACAAAGGATAATTCTTTGTTTGAATGCGGTTTGTGGTCCTGAAAAGGACCGATTTGAGAGAACGAAGCCAATCATTTCAGTGGCTTACTTCGAGCTGGTGTACTTTGTGACAGCCTTCGTTCCTTCGGAGACGGCGTGCTTGGCAAGCTCACCAGGCAGCAGCAGACGAACAGCGGTTTGGATTTCGCGGGACGTGATCGTCGAACGCTTGTTGTAGTGCGCCAAGCGGGATGCCTCAGCAGCAATGCGTTCGAAGATATCGTTGACGAAACTGTTCATGATGCTCATGGCCTTCGAAGAGATGCCAGTATCCGGGTGGACTTGCTTCAACACTTTGTAGATGTAAATAGCGTAGCTTTCCTTGCGGGTCTTGCGCTTCTTTTTCTTGTCGGACTTGGAAATATTTTTCTGGGCCTTGCCAGACTTCTTCGCAGCTTTTCCACTGGTTTTGGGTGCCATTTCGACGGAAAAATTCACTCAACACTGGGACACGATGTGTATGATTCAACGGGTGATTGCGTTCTAGAAAAATTCCGAGCTCTCCGATCGCTTATAACGGGCTGTGAGAGAGAATACGTATCGTGCAGCTCGAAAAATTCCAAACGAGTATCGGGCAGCACGAATAAGCTGCTATATAAGCATCGGTCGCGTCAAAATTGTTCTATTATAAAAAGACCCTTCTCAAAGAGAACATCGTGTTGTTCGTGATCCCTTACAAACGTACCCCAATCAAATCTAACCATGTCTGGCCGTGGAAAGGGAGGAAAGGTAAAGGGAAAGGCAAAGTCCCGTTCCAACCGTGCCGGTCTTCAGTTCCCCGTTGGCCGTATTCATCGTCTCCTGCGCAAGGGTAACTATGCCGAGCGCGTCGGTGCCGGAGCACCCGTGTATCTGGCAGCCGTCATGGAATACTTGGCCGCTGAAGTGCTTGAGTTGGCCGGAAACGCTGCCCGTGACAACAAGAAGACGCGCATCATCCCGCGTCATCTGCAGCTGGCCATCCGCAACGACGAGGAGTTGAACAAGCTGCTGTCCGGAGTAACCATCGCTCAGGGTGGTGTGCTGCCCAACATTCAGGCCGTGCTGCTGCCCAAGAAGACCGAAAAGAAGGCTTAAACGGTGTGACAAAGCTTCCTTCATCTCAAACCCAAAACCGTCCTTTTCAGGGCGACAAATTACTTTGCCAAAGACATTTTATTCGATTTATGCTGTTATGGGAGAACCAGAAGGAAAAAAAATCCAGATATATCAAGAACCGTGCTTGAAACTGTGTACAAAATGTAAATGAAAAAATGTGCCGTCCTTTGGCACAAAACGCATCCCTTAATATTTTCAATTGTGTAACCTCTCACTACGAATTCTACAAAATGCAGCATATCATAAGCGATGCATAAGATTTTCCAGGTAGCTTGTTCAAGAGGGTTGGTTTTACCATATAAATGCAACCAGTGATACCTGCGTGTTGGCCTTTTTCTGAAAACAGTAACGGATACGTTTACCTGATTTATCGTTAACCACGGGAAAATGTTGAAAGGGTCGATTGTCGAAAAATGTTGTGCGTTTAGGTAGCCTTAGGTTCTCACAAAAGTCTGGCTTTCAATATATCGGGAAACGTTGACAATGGCTTTAAAAAAGTTGGACCAAAAATTAGGAAGGTTCAAATAAACAACCATACTTATTAATGTTTCCCTTCACCCTTCATCTTAATCACCAGTTACCCAGATTTGTGAAGCATTTTAAAGTGTTTCGTTGTTTGAAACAATAAAATGATTTGCAATGTAGGAGTGCCTATAAAATACAAAGTATTGAAATGCCCTACCGCATATGCAACTCCACATTCAATAACGCCGTCTAGTGGTGATCAAAGTCCCTGCAACCAGTAGTAACGCCATCTAAATAATTGGTAAAAGTAAGGCTCAGTGATCTACGTTACATATGAGAAGCGTTACATGCCTTTTAAAATTCCCAAGCAGTATTTTTGAAAAGTTCATAAACACCCCAAAAGCTTTCAATTTTAGTAACATTTCCTATGATTAGAACGTATGAAATATTAAAAATATTAATAAATTAATAATGTATATGAAATATAATTATTACCTATTCAATCTATGTTTCCGCCTATTGTGAATAAACTTTATAATTATATGTGAAGATTGTTATAATTATAATACATGAAGTTGTTACAACTCTGATTGCTGTTAAAAATGATAGCCTAATAGTAATAATATAATTTATTTATACTCATGAATTATCAATGAGTGTTATCTTTGCAATTGCTGTTCTTTTTTATGTTTGTTCAAAAATTGTTGCTTTTATAATATCATGTAAAAAAAACGATATTAAGACATGATAATCTATTAATTTGCTCATCCACGGCGGTTAAAACAGGCGTTCAAAAATACTGCTTGGGTTTGTGGTAAACAGGCGTTACGCGTAACGCTAGCGTAACGTAGAGGGCTGAGCCTTACTTTTATCAAAAATACTGCTTGGGAATTTTAAAAGGCATGTAACGCTTCTCATATGTAACGTAGATCACTGAGCCTTACTTTTACCAATTATATACCCGCTGCGCAAATTTGAGCAGTTTCCAGCGCAGAAAATGCACCAAAATCTGCGCTGGCCAGCGCAGATTTGGCCTGGTCTCCCGCGCTGGACTTCAGCGATTCCCGCGCTGGGTCGAGCAAGTTTAGCGCCATCTGTGGGCGAAATGGACGAACTATTTATGGCGGTGGAGCAAAAAAAACGGTCAAATTTTTTTTAAAAAATGGCGCCCATTTTTTCGTCCGCTTCTTCTCCCTCCCTCACATTGACCTGCCTTACTTGCGCTTCTGCCCGTGCCTTCCGCCGCCAGCTGATTGGTTGTTGTGGTGTATGCGTTGGTTCATATATGTGCATTGCGGTTGTGTATTGTTATTGGTGGGTGTTAGCATTTATTAATTTGTGTGTGACCTTGAGACGCTGTGGGAGAAGCTGGATTGGGATTTGAAGTGTTATCGCTGTATTGATGGTTTATTTTATTTCGTGCCGCTGCTGATGAGACCATTCGATGCCCGTGCCAGTTGAGGGTGAAGAAGCCTATTTAAAACAAGCGTAGGAGAACGTCTAACACTAATCTAATATTTTTTTTAATTTGAACATGTTTGATGCTTCAACGACCTTCTAAGCATCATGAAGCACAGTGTATAGTGACTAAAAATATATTTTTTTAATGTGCCGAAATCTTTCTCGAGTTTTTGTGTCTCGACACACACACACACGCACACAGCGCGGGGAAAGTGACCATTCACTCTATCATGTTCCGCTCCCCCACCCCGCCTGGCGTTTTGGATAAGGATGCGCTGCAAGATAGCTGAACCAGCCTATCTTCCGATAAGGTAGCCGTAATGGATCATGCGGTAAGGGGGTGGGGAGTGGGGGGGGGGTTTGTGAATGCGTATTCGCGTTCGCGCTTTCGTGGATGCATGCTCGCGTGCGCGCTTTCGTGGGTGCGTGCTCGCATGCGCGCTTTCGGGGGTGCGTGCTGGCGTGCGCGCTTTTATGCTCGAGGGCGCGCGTACGTGCGTGTGTGCGTGCGTGCGTGCGTGCGTGCGCGCGTTCATGCATGTTTTCGTGTGTGTGTGTGTGTGTGTGTGTGTGTGCGAGTTTGCGCGTGCGTGTTTGTGTGTGAGTTTGCGCGCTCGTGTTTGTGTGTTTGTGTGCGTGCGTGCGTTTGGAAACCCCAAAACTATTTGATTCTGATGCGTACATTTTCATCCGCTGCGGCTACAAAGTCCATGCATTTTCGATCTCGCTACCTGAGAGACAACACAACCATTGGCATTGGCATCTTTGCGATAGGCTCTGCTATTGGGGGTATTAAAAAGACACACTATCAAAGCAAACGTGCGTGTTATATGTAGCACATTTACAGTGAACCCTCTCTTATTTGACACCTCTCCAATTTGAAAAACCTCTCTTATTTGAACATTTTGCACAGTCCCTTGATTTCCAGTACATTTTTGTTCCTTTAATTTGGAAAACCTCTGAAATCTGTATCCCTCTTATTTGTGTATGGTGTTGCCATGGTTATTGAAAGATGTGTGCTCAAATTGGCGATTCTGTTCGCAGTTTCCTATAGCAACAGTTGAGGCTGCATACTAAATGTTCTGTCTCTTTCTTGTTTGGATTGACCTTTCATTCACTTTTCACCTCTGTAATTTGAAAACCCCTCTTATTCGACAGTCCCATCGCCACTCAAATAAGAGAGGGTTCACTGTATTTCTAATTCAGCTAGTGGACCCAAGTGGAAACAACATTTTGAATTGAATTTATACAAAAGAGGATTCTGGATTTGTTTATTACGGTGCGCGTATGGTGCTGCACCTGTCCGTCCAGAATCTGGCGGCTTGTTGGCTTGGAGTCGGTATCATGACGCCGATTGACCGGCAATGCCTTGGAATGGGTTCGGATCGGTAGGTTCATGTTTTGGTCGAGTGCATTCCGTCCATTTGTCTCGTCACAGCGGTAGCCCGGCAGCAACAAAGTCAAGGAAAACTCTTTCCCGCGTGTGGACTGCTACGCTAAGTTCTTTTTATTATTATTATTATTATTATTATTATTGGCGTACTAGCCAAAGCGATCATGCCGGCCTTTTCAGGACTTGAGTACCACGTAGCCGGATAGTCACCTCTTGATACGGCGGACGGTTCGTACGCGGTTAGAACCCACGACGGGGGTACTGCCACACTGTCTCCTGCTCGATGTATACGCTGCAGGCAGGGGGAAGGATGCACTCTACAGTAAAAAAAAAAACACCGTCATGAACCAGCGGCGGACCTAACGGTAGGTGGACTAGGCGGTCGCCGATGATCTCTACAAATGGACAGAGTATCAATGACAAGGGCCCCCGGAAAGATGGTCTTTAGGGCTCCGTGGCTGGAGAACCATTTGCACCTCCCCTCCCCCCATGGCGACTACAATTTTAGGGCCTGTGACCGATGATCGTAGGGGTTCCATGGCCACCGCCCTCTCCATCCGTCGGCAATTTAAGTATACTGTTCAATCTCCTAACAGCTGTGTGCCACTACCCCTGCTCCCTGTCATCAGTTACCATTGACAGGGACCTCAATTCGTCTTTCCGCCTTTCATTAACACCTTCCTTTCTTTGACCGATGGATCATAACATTCCGGAAAAAAACACATTTGGCGACAGTTGTGCACACACACGCACGCTCATACCTTTGCGCAGACGGCACAGCATATCTGTGTAATCTACAACATACGAAAGCAAAAGCTTAGTGTAACAAAGTTATCTTTAATGCTTAACACGTTCAGATCGATGACAGGCCCCACTGCCTGCCAGTGAACTTTCCAGCCTGCGTTCTAGGTGCTGGTGGAAAGGAAAGTTGATGAAAATCAGCGAATGCGAATTAGGATTCAGCGCGTTTCACATCAAACCCTCCAGCGTTAGCTAGCGATTCCTTAGTCATTTTTACATTGCAGCAATAGAACTTATTGCGCTTTTTTGGTTTGATTTGTAAAAATGCAACTTCATCGCCGCAATGTGTATAAACGGTTTTTTAAGCGCCACAGCAACTCATGAGCATTGCCCACACGCGAGAATGAGATAGCGCTAGGGAGGGAAAGAGCACGGACGATGGCTGACAGCGATTGGCCGTCTGACACACCAACACATTCAAACCTTCGACAGCGCGCTCAGCCGAGGGGAATGAGGCGGAGCCAGGGACGGGCAGCTCGACGAGCTGCTCGACAAATTTGCCGTTGGAGAAAAAAGAGGGCATGATAAAATTCTCAGAACTCCATGATTTCTTGCGTCGCTTTGCGCAGCGGGTAGATGGCGGTTAAAACAGGCGTTCAAAAATGTTGCTTGGGTTTGTGGTAAACAGGCGTTACGCGTAACGCTAGCGTAACGTAGAGGGCTGAGCCTTACTTTTACCTCAATTTGCTTATCCACGACGATTAAACCAGGCGTTCAAAAATGCTGCTTGGGTTTGCGATAGACAGACGTTACTCGTAACGCTAGCGTAATGTAGAGGGCTGAGCGTTACTTTTCCCAAATAATTCATTATGCGATCTATGAGGTCCCAGGGTGTTTGTCCTGGATAATAACTGGGAAACATTTTAATGATAACGGAAGCTGGGGCACAATTACCAAATGTACAAACCAAAATGTAAGCATCGCTAGCGGAGCATCGCTAAGTAAGTATACCAAATGAAGTCAGTATCCCAAGAAAATATATAGCATTCAGTTAACAGCATAGATTTTGGAGGTGGAGTTAATTTCTTCATGTTCATAGCACCCTGATAGCAAATCTTGCAGAAAGTATTTGGTGGGTATGAGTTAAATCGAATTAAACAGTTTTGAAGAGTTAAACAATCGGTTTGATCTGATACTGGTAGGAACATTTTCATATCATTTGCATAAAACAATTTTTCGCAATCTGGTATAACGTAAATAACATCATTTATGAAAATGATAAAAAGAATAGGGCCTAGAATACTGCCTTGTGGAACCCCGGATGAAATATTCACTGTAATTTGTCTTACACTTCAATTACAGGAGAGCCAATGAGCAAGCGCCCTATTTATTCCGTAGCTTGATAGTTTTGAAATTAGCGTTGAGTGATTTACGGAGTCAAAGGCAGCATTGGCACCGTTAGCTGTTATAATAAACTCACAAACCTCATGAAAACGGTGTAGCTTTTTTTCGCCCAATCCTTCTTTTGAATAATTATCACAAGTATCAATGACCGAAGCGCATGTGTAGCGGCGATTATTGCTTCAAGAGGATGAGCGGCTTGCCCTGAAAAATAAAATAATTTTAATTCGACACTATAAAATAAATTAATAAATTAATAAGTAAATAAAAATTCAATATTTTAACAATCACTTCAATCGTCGCTTTTATGTACGCTTCAAACACATGCACATACGTTTAAAAGGCACATTTACAAAACGCCATTTCATGTAAATGCACTGAATATACAGCAGTGTGAGTGCTTGTTATGCAAGTAAAATGTTATACGCACTCCATTCGAAGCCATTATAGACATTTTTTCTCTCAAATAAAACATTTTAATGTTGCGAAAGACACAGCTCTTGAGTAATGTATTGTGGTCCTGAAAAGGACCGTTTTGAGACTCCATTTGGAGGTTTGTTATAGCACGTTGAATTTAACCTCCAAAACCGTACAGAGTGCGGCCCTGACGCTTCAGAGCATACACCACATCCATAGCGGTGACGGTCTTACGCTTGGCGTGTTCAGTGTAAGTGACCGCATCACGAATCACATTCTCCAGAAATACTTTCAGGACGCCACGGGTTTCCTCGTAGATGAGACCGGAGATACGTTTCACTCCTCCGCGCCGAGCCAAACGGCGGATGGCGGGCTTGGTAATGCCCTGGATGTTATCCCGCAGCACTTTTCGGTGACGCTTGGCTCCTCCTTTACCCAGACCTTTTCCTCCCTTTCCTCTTCCAGTCATGATGAGCACAGGATTGTACGTTCACGATGTTCACACTTCAAATTGACGATCACGAATGAGCGTTTTTGAGCTCAACGTCCCTATTTATACTTTTTCATCCACGCATTCCCTCTTGCTCTTAAGATGAGAGAAAACAAGGGTTGGCAAGCGTATGAATAAAGCTGTTGTTCGAGCAGTTTCCTCATTTAACGTTCAACTTTTGTCAAATAAACAAGTTCGCTCCGTGCTCAACGAAACCTACGCTCCCGAAGTGAAATGGCTCGTACCAAGCAAACCGCTCGTAAATCGACTGGAGGTAAGGCTCCTCGCAAGCAGCTGGCCACCAAGGCTGCTCGTAAAAGTGCCCCGGCCACCGGAGGAGTGAAGAAGCCGCATCGTTACCGTCCGGGAACGGTGGCCCTCCGAGAAATCCGTCGCTACCAGAAGTCGACCGAGCTGCTCATCCGCAAGCTGCCCTTCCAGCGCTTGGTGCGTGAGATCGCCCAGGACTTCAAGACTGATCTCCGCTTCCAGAGCTCAGCCGTCATGGCGCTGCAGGAAGCCAGCGAGGCGTACCTGGTTGGTCTGTTCGAAGACACGAATCTGTGCGCCATCCACGCCAAGCGCGTCACCATCATGCCCAAGGACATCCAGCTGGCCCGTCGCATCCGCGGAGAGCGTGCCTAAATCGTCCATGCATCCGGAAGCGGTCCCTGTCTAAACGGGGCGTTTCCTTCTCAAAACGGTCCTTTTCAGGACCACCAATACTGTTGAACATTCCAAGAATTTTCTTTCGATTGCTATTATGAAATTGTACATACGAATGCAAGCCTTCACGTATGTCGTTTTGTTATAACGAGGAAAGTGTGAAAAGGGGGAAAATTTGTTTTAAATAATCAATGTTATGGGAGGTATTTTAACTTTTTCTTGTCAAAGTTTTGCTTTTTAATAGGGCATCTGAGGATTTTGACTATATTGATCAATACTTTATTACCATCTATATAACCTATGGCTATTATACCAACATCGCTGCTTACAACAAACTACGAACGAATAGTATGACTATATATTTTACAACAAATGTTCAACTCAAACACCTTAACTGATGCTTATACAAACGTGAATTAAAATGCTCAAGAAGACGACCCTTCAATACTTATTAGCAAGTTTAAAATCGAGCAAATCTATTACAACATTTGACTCACGACACATAAGCTGCTATTGGTTGCTTTGTCGATAAATTATCCTCGTATGCGCGAGGAAAATTTAATTTAAAAAAATGATTGTCATACAACGAGCGAAACGACTTCTATTCATAATTCATGATACACGAAACTCCATTTTCAATTTCACCTCGCAAGACGCTTCCAACCAGTGCGGACTTTTTTTATGTTTTTTTTTTTAAACGTGCTAAGGTTCTATTTAACATTAATATTTACAATGAACAACGCAGAACTTTAATGTCAATGTTGTTTCCAATGATGTGGATGACATAGTTCGCAAACAAACTTAGGATATGGCTGCGTTTACCTGCACTAATACCATTTAGTACAGGCAAACGCAACAAACTGAACAATAACGTTGACGAAGACGGACACCCTGAAATTAAAGCGCTAATTCGCTGGTGCAGATGAAACGAAGGATAATTCTTTGTTTGAATGCGGTTTGTGGTCCTGAAAAGGACCGATTTAAGAGAGGTTCATGAAAAGAAGCCAATCATTTCAGTGGCTTACTTCGAGCTGGTGTACTTTGTGACAGCCTTCGTTCCTTCGGAGACGGCGTGCTTGGCAAGCTCACCAGGCAGCAGCAGACGAACAGCGGTTTGGATTTCGCGGGACGTGATCGTCGAACGCTTGTTGTAGTGCGCCAAGCGGGATGCCTCAGCAGCAATGCGTTCGAAGATATCGTTGACGAAACTGTTCATGATGCTCATGGCCTTCGAAGAGATGCCAGTATCCGGGTGGACTTGCTTCAACACTTTGTAGATGTAAATAGCGTAGCTTTCCTTGCGGGTCTTGCGCTTCTTTTTCTTGTCGGACTTGGAAATATTTTTCTGGGCCTTGCCAGACTTCTTCGCAGCTTTTCCACTGGTTTTGGGTGCCATTTCGACGGAAAAATTCACTCAACACTGGGACACGATGTGTATGATTCAACGGGTGATTGCGTTCTAGAAAAATTCCGAGCTCTCCGATCGCTTATAACGGGCTGTGAGAGAGAAAACGTATCGTGCAGCTCGAAAAATTCCAAACGAGTATCGGGCAGCACGAATAAGCTGCTATATAAGCATCGGTCGGGTCAAAATTGTTCTATTATAAAAAGACCCTTCTCAAAGAGAACATCGTGTTGTTCGTGATCCCTTACAAACGTACCCCAATCAAATCTAACCATGTCTGGCCGTGGAAAGGGAGGAAAGGTAAAGGGAAAGGCAAAGTCCCGTTCCAACCGTGCCGGTCTTCAGTTCCCCGTTGGCCGTATTCATCGTCTCCTGCGCAAGGGTAACTATGCCGAGCGCGTCGGTGCCGGAGCACCCGTGTATCTGGCAGCCGTCATGGAATACTTGGCCGCTGAAGTGCTTGAGTTGGCCGGAAACGCTGCCCGTGACAACAAGAAGACGCGCATCATCCCGCGTCATCTGCAGCTGGCCATCCGCAACGACGAGGAGTTGAACAAGCTGCTGTCCGGAGTAACCATCGCTCAGGGTGGTGTGCTGCCCAACATTCAGGCCGTGCTGCTGCCCAAGAAGACCGAAAAGAAGGCTTAAACGGTGTGACAAAGCTTCCTTCATCTCAAACCCAAAACCGTCCTTTTCAGGGCGACAAATTACTTTGCCAAAGACATTTTATTCGATTTATGCTGTTATGGGAGAACCAGAAGGAAAAAAAATCCAGATATATCAAGAACCGTGCTTGAAACTGTGTACAAAATGTAAATGAAAAAATGTGCCGTCCTTTGGCACAAAACGCATCCCTTAATATTTTCAATTGTGTATCCTCTCACTACGAATTCTACAAAATGCAGCATATCATAAGCGATGCATAAGATTTTCCAGGTAGCTTGTTCAAGAGGGTTGGTTTTACCATATAAATGCAACCAGTGATACCTGCGTGTTGGCCTTTTTCTGAAAACAGTAACGGATACGTTTACCTGATTTATCGTTAACCACGGGAAAATGTTGAAAGGGTCGATTGTCGAAAAATGTTGTGCGTTTAGGTAGCCTTAGGTTCTCACAAAAGTCTGGCTTTCAATATATCGGGAAACGTTGACAATGGCTTTAAAAAAGTTGGACCAAAAATTAGGAAGGTTCAAATAAACAACCATACTTATTAATGTTTCCCTTCACCCTTCATCTTAATCACCAGTTACCCAAATTTGTGAAGCATTTTAAAGTGTTTCGTTGTTTGAAACAATAAAATGATTTGCAATGTAGGAGTGCCTATAAAATACAAAGTATTGAAATGCCCTACCGCATATGCAACTCCACATTCAATAACGCCGTCTAGTGGTGATCAAAGTCCCTGCAACCAGTAGTAACGCCATCTAAATAATTGGTAAAAGTAAGGCTCAGTGATCTACGTTACATATGAGAAGCGTTACATGCCTTTTAAAATTCCCAAGCAGTATTTTTGAAAAGTTCATAAACACCCCAAAAGCTTTCAATTTTAGTAACATTTCCTATGATTAGAAAGTATGAAATATTAAAAATATTAATAAATTAATAATGTATATGAAATATAATTATTACCTATTCAATCTATGTTTCCGCCTATTGTGAATAAACTTTATAATTATATGTGAAGATTGTTATAATTATAATAGATGAAGTTGTTACAACTCTGATTGCTGTTAAAAATGATAGCCTAATAGTAATAATATAATTTATTTATACTCATGAATTATCAATGAGTGTTATCTTTGCAATTGCTGTTCTTTTTTATGTTTGTTCAAAAATTGTTGCTTTTATAATATCATGTAAAAAAAACGATATTAAGACATGATAATCTATTAATTTGCTCATCCACGGCGGTTAAAACAGGCGTTCAAAAATGCTGCTTGGGTTTGTGGTAAACAGGCGTTACGCGTAACGCTAGCGTAACGTAGAGGGCTGAGCCTTACTTTTATCAAAAATACTGCTTGGGAATTTTAAAAGGCATGTAACGCTTCTCATATGTAACGTAGATCACTGAGCCTTACTTTTACCAATTATATACCCGCTGCGCAAATTTGAGCAGTTTCCAGCGCAGAAAATGCACCAAAATCTGCGCTGGCCAGCGCAGATTTGGCCTGGTCTCCCGCGCTGGACTTCAGCGATTCCCGCGCTGGGTCGAGCAAGTTTAGCGCCATCTGTGGGCGAAATGGACGAACTATTTATGGCGGTGGAGCAAAAAAAACGGTCAAATTTTTTTTAAAAAATGGCGCCCATTTTTTCGTCCGCTTCTTCTCCCTCCCTCACATTGACCTGCCTTACTTGCGCTTCTGCCCGTGCCTTCCGCCGCCAGCTGATTGGTTGTTGTGGTGTATGCGTTGGTTCATATATGTGCATTGCGGTTGTGTATTGTTATTGGTGGGTGTTAGCATTTATTAATTTGTGTGTGACCTTGAGACGCTGTGGGAGAAGCTGGATTGGGATTTGAAGTGTTATCGCTGTATTGATGGTTTATTTTATTTCGTGCCGCTGCTGATGAGACCATTCGATGCCCGTGCCAGTTGAGGGTGAAGAAGCCTATTTAAAACAAGCGTAGGAGAACGTCTAACACTAATCTAATATTTTTTTTAATTTGAACATGTTTGATGCTTCAACGACCTTCTAAGCATCATGAAGCACAGTGTATAGTGACTAAAAATATATTTTTTTAATGTGCCGAAATCTTTCTCAAGTTTTTGTGTCTCGACACACACACACACGCACACAGCGCGGGGAAAGTGACCATTCACTCTATCATGTTCCGCTCCCCCACCCCGCCTGGCGTTTTGGATGAGGATGCGCTGCAAGATAGCTGAACCAGCCTATCTTCCGATAAGGTAGCCGTAATGGATCATGCGGTAAGGGGGTGGGGAGTGGGGGGGGGTTTGTGAATGCGTATTCGCGTTCGCGCTTTCGTGGATGCATGCTCGCGTGCGCGCTTTCGTGGGTGCGTGCTCGCATGCGCGCTTTCGGGGGTGCGTGCTGGCGTGCGCGCTTTTATGCTCGCGGGCGCGCGTACGTGCGTGTGTGCGTGCGTGCGTGCGTGCGTGCGCGCGTTCATGCATGTGTGCGTGTGTGTGTGTGTGTGTGTGTGTGTGTGTGTGTGTGTGTGTGTGTGTGTGCGAGTTTGCGCGTGCGTGTTTGTGTGTGAGTTTGCGCGCGCGTGTTTGTGTGTTTGTGTGCGTGCGTGCGTTTGGAAACCCCAAAACTATTTGATTCTGATGCGTACATTTTCATCCGCTGCGGCTACAAAGTCCATGCATTTTCGATCTCGCTACCTGAGAGACAACACAACCATTGGCATTGGCATCTTTGCGATAGGCTCTGCTATTGGGGGTATTAAAAAGACACACTATCAAAGCAAACGTGCGTGTTATATGTAGCACATTTACAGTGAACCCTCTCTTATTTGACACCTCTCCAATTTGAAAAACCTCTCTTATTTGAACATTTTGCACAGTCCCTTGATTTCCAGTACATTTTTGTTCCTTTAATTTGGAAAACCTCTGAAATCTGTATCCCTCTTATTTGTGTATAGTGTTGCCATGGTTATTGAAAGATGTGTGCTCAAATTGGCGATTCTGTTCGCAGTTTCCTATAGCAACAGTTGAGGCTGCATACTAAATGTTCTGTCTCTTTCTTGTTTGGATTGACCTTTCATTCACTTTTCACCTCTGTAATTTGAAAACCCCTCTTATTCGACAGTCCCATCGCCACTCAAATAAGAGAGGGTTCACTGTATTTCTAATTCAGCTAGTGGACCCAAGTGGAAACAACATTTTGAATTGAATTTATACAAAAGAGGATTCTGGATTTGTTTATTACGGTGCGCGTATGGTGCTGCACCTGTCCGTCCAGAATCTGGCGGCTTGTTGGCTTGGAGTCGGTATCATGACGCCGATTGACCGGCAATGCCTTGGAATGGGTTCGGATCGGTAGGTTCATGTTTTGGTCGAGTGCATTCCGTCCATTTGTCTCGTCACAGCGGTAGCCCGGCAGCAACAAAGTCAAGGAAAACTCTTACCCGCGTGTGGACTGCTACGCTAAGTTCTTTTTATTATTATTATTATTATTGTTATTATTGGCGTACTAGCCAAAGCGATCATGCCGGCCTTTTCAGGACTTGAGTACCACGTAGCCGGATAGTCACCTCTTGATACGGCGGACGGTTCGTACGCGGTTAGAACCCACGACGGGGGTACTGCCACACTGTCTCCTGCTCGATGTATACGCTGCAGGCAGGGGGAAGGATGCACTCTACAGTAAAAAAAAAACACCGTCATGAACCAGCGGCGGACCTAACGGTAGGTGGACTAGGCGGTCGCCGATGATCTCTACAAATGGACAGAGTATCAATGACAAGGGCCCCCGGAAAGATGGTCTTTAGGGCTCCGTGGCTGGAGAACCATTTGCACCTCCCCTCCCCCCATGGCGACTACAATTTTAGGGCCTGTGACCGATGATCGTAGGGGTTCCATGGCCACCGCCCTCTCCATCCGTCGGCAATTTAAGTATACTGTTCAATCTCCTAACAGCTGTGTGCCACTACCCCTGCTCCCTGTCATCAGTTACCATTGACAGGGACCTCAATTCGTCTTTCCGCCTTTCATTAACACCTTCCTTTCTTTGACCGATGGATCATAACATTCCGGAAAAAAACACATTTGGCGACAGTTGTGCACACACACGCACGCTCATACCTTTGCGCAGACGGCACAGCATATCTGTGTAATCTACAACATACGAAAGCAAAAGCTTAGTGTAACAAAGTTATCTTTAATGCTTAACACGTTCAGATCGATGACAGGCCCCACTGCCTGCCAGTGAACTTTCCAGCCTGCGTTCTAGGTGCTGGTGGAAAGGAAAGTTGATGAAAATCAGCGAATGCGAATTAGGATTCAGCGCGTTTCACATCAAACCCTCCAGCGTTAGCTAGCGATTCCTTAGTCATTTTTACATTGCAGCAATAGAACTTATTGCGCTTTTTTGGTTTGATTTGTAAAAATGCAACTTCATCGCCGCAATGTGTATAAACGGTTTTTTAAGCGCCACAGCAACTCATGAGCATTGCCCACACGCGAGAATGAGATAGCGCTAGGGAGGGAAAGAGCACGGACGATGGCTGACAGCGATTGGCCGTCTGACACACCAACACATTCAAACCTTCGACAGCGCGCTCAGCCGAGGGGAATGAGGCGGAGCCAGGGACGGGCAGCTCGACGAGCTGCTCGACAAATTTGCCGTTGGAGAAAAAAGAGGGCATGATAAAATTCTCAGAACTCCATGATTTCTTGCGTCGCTTTGCGCAGCGGGTAGATGGCGGTTAAAACAGGCGTTCAAAAATGTTGCTTGGGTTTGTGGTAAACAGGCGTTACGCGTAACGCTAGCGTAACGTAGAGGGCTGAGCCTTACTTTTACCTCAATTTGCTTATCCACGACGATTAAACCAGGCGTTCAAAAATGCTGCTTGGGTTTGCGATAGACAGACGTTACTCGTAACGCTAGCGTAATGTAGAGGGCTGAGCGTTACTTTTCCCAAATAATTCATTATGCGATCTATGAGGTCCCAGGGTGTTTGTCCTGGATAATAACTGGGAAACATTTTAATGATAACGGAAGCTGGGGAACAATTACCAAATGTACAAACCAAAATGTAAGCATCGCTAGCGGAGCATCGCTAAGTAAGTATACCAAATGAAGTCAGTATCCCAAGAAAATATATAGCATTCAGTTAACAGCATAGATTTTGGAGGTGGAGTTAATTTCTTCATGTTCATAGCACCCTGATAGCAAATCTTGCAGAAAGTATTTGGTGGGTATGAGTTAAATCGAATTAAACAGTTTTGAAGAGTTAAACAATCGGTTTGATCTGATACTGGTAGGAACATTTTCATATCATTTGCATAAAACAATTTTTCGCAATCTGGTATAACGTAAATAACATCATTTATGAAAATGATAAAAAGAATAGGGCCTAGAATACTGCCTTGTGGAACCCCGGATGAAATATTCACTGTAATTTGTCTTACACTTCAATTACAGGAGAGCCAATGAGCAAGCGCCCTATTTATTCCGTAGCTTGATAGTTTTGAAATTAGCGTTGAGTGATTTACGGAGTCAAAGGCAGCATTGGCACCGTTAGCTGTTATAATAAACTCACAAACCTCATGAAAACGGTGTAGCTTTTTTTCGCCCAATCCTTCTTTTGAATAATTATCACAAGTATCAATGACCGAAGCGCATGTGTAGCGGCGATTATTGCTTCAAGAGGATGAGCGGCTTGCCCTGAAAAATAAAATAATTTTAATTCGACACTATAAAATAAATTAATAAATTAATAAGTAGATAAAAATTCAATATTTTAACAATCACTTCAATCGTCGCTTTTATGTACGCTTCAAACGCATGCACATACGTTTAAAAGGCACATTTACAAAACGCCATTTCATGTAAATGCACTGAATATACAGCAGTGTGAGTGCTTGTTATGCAAGTAAAATGTTATACGCACTCCATTCGAAGCCATTATAGACATTTTTTCTCTCAAATAAAACATTTTAATGTTGCGAAAGACACAGCTCTTGAATAATGTATTGTGGTCCTGAAAAGGACCGTTTGATTTGAGACTCCACATGGAAGTTTTATAGAGATAAATTTAACCTCCAAAACCATACAGAGTGCGGCCCTGACGCTTCAGAGCATACACCACATCCATAGCGGTGACGGTCTTACGCTTGGCGTGTTCAGTGTAAGTGACCGCATCACGAATCACATTCTCCAGAAATACTTTCAGGACGCCACGGGTTTCCTCGTAGATGAGACCGGAGATACGTTTCACTCCTCCGCGCCGAGCCAAACGGCGGATGGCGGGCTTGGTAATGCCCTGGATGTTATCCCGCAGCACTTTTCGGTGACGCTTGGCTCCTCCTTTACCCAGACCTTTTCCTCCCTTTCCTCTTCCAGTCATGATGAGCACAGGATTGTACGTTCACGATGTTCACACTTCAAATTGACGATCACGAATGAGCGTTTTCGAGCTCAACGTCCCTATTTATACTTTTTCATCCACGCATTCCCTCTTGCTCTTAAGATGAGAGAAAACAAGGGTTGGCAAGCGTATGAATAAAGCTGTTGTTCGAGCAGTTTCCTCATTTAACGTTCAACTTTTGTCAAATAAACAAGTTCGCTCCGTGCTCAACGAAACCTACGCTCCCGAAGTGAAATGGCTCGTACCAAGCAAACCGCTCGTAAATCGACTGGAGGTAAGGCTCCTCGCAAGCAGCTGGCCACCAAGGCTGCTCGTAAAAGTGCCCCGGCCACCGGAGGAGTGAAGAAGCCGCATCGTTACCGTCCGGGAACGGTGGCCCTCCGAGAAATCCGTCGCTACCAGAAGTCGACCGAGCTGCTCATCCGCAAGCTGCCCTTCCAGCGCTTGGTGCGTGAGATCGCCCAGGACTTCAAGACTGATCTCCGCTTCCAGAGCTCAGCCGTCATGGCGCTGCAGGAAGCCAGCGAGGCGTACCTGGTTGGTCTGTTCGAAGACACGAATCTGTGCGCCATCCACGCCAAGCGCGTCACCATCATGCCCAAGGACATCCAGCTGGCCCGTCGCATCCGCGGAGAGCGTGCCTAAATCGTCCATGCATCCGGAAGCGGTCCCTGTCTAAACGGGGCGTTTCCTTCTCAAAACGGTCCTTTTCAGGACCACCAATACTGTTGAACATTCCAAGAATTTTCTTTCGATTGCTATTATGAAATTGTACATACGAATGCAAGCCTTCACGTATGTCGTTTTGTTATAACGAGGAAAGTGTGAAAAGGGGGAAAATTTGTTTTAAATAATCAATGTTATGGGAGGTATTTTAACTTTTTCTTGTCAAAGTTTTGCTTTTTAATAGGGCATCTGAGGATTTTGACTATATTGATCAATACTTTATTACCATCTATACCTATGACTATTATACCAACATCGCAGCTAACGACAAACCACGAACGAATAGTATGACTATATATTTTACAACAAATGTTCGACACAAACAGCTTAACTGATGCTTATACACACTTTAATTCAAACGCTTAAGAAGACGACCTTCAATACTTATAAACAAGTTTAAAATCGAACAAATCTATTACAACATTTGACTCACGACACATAAGCTGCTATTGGTTGCTTTGTCGATAAATTATCCTCGTATGCGCGAGGAAAATTTAATTAAAAAAATGATTGTCATACAACGAGCGAAACGACTTCTATTCATAATTCATGATACACGAAACTCCATTTTCAATTTCACCTCGCAAGACGCTTCCAACCAGTGCAGACTTTTTTTTAATGTTTTTTTAACGTGCTAAGGTTCTATTTAACATTAATATTTACAATGAACAACGCAGAACTTGTAAAGTTCGCAAACAAACTTAGGATATGGCTGCGTTTACCTGCACTAATGCCATTTAGTACAGGCAAACGCAACAAACTGAACAATAACGTTGACGAAGACGGACACCCTGAAATTAAAGCGCTAATTCGCTGGTGCAGATGAAATGAAGGATAATTCTTTGTTTGAATGCGGTTTGTGGTCCTGAAAAGGACCGATTTAAGAGAGGTTCATGAAAAGAAGCCAATCATTTCAGTGGCTTACTTCGAGCTGGTGTACTTTGTGACAGCCTTCGTTCCTTCGGAGACGGCGTGCTTGGCAAGCTCACCAGGCAGCAGCAGACGAACAGCGGTTTGGATTTCGCGGGACGTGATCGTCGAACGCTTGTTGTAGTGCGCCAAGCGGGATGCCTCAGCAGCAATGCGTTCGAAGATATCGTTGACGAAACTGTTCATGATGCTCATGGCCTTCGAAGAGATGCCAGTATCCGGGTGGACTTGCTTCAACACTTTGTAGATGTAAATAGCGTAGCTTTCCTTGCGGGTCTTGCGCTTCTTTTTCTTGTCGGACTTGGAAATATTTTTCTGGGCCTTGCCAGACTTCTTCGCAGCTTTTCCACTGGTTTTGGGTGCCATTTCGACGGAAAAAATTCACTCAACACTGGGACACGATGTGTATGATTCAACGGGTGATTGCGTTCTAGAAAAATTCCGAGCTCTCCGATCGCTTATAACGGGCTGTGAGAGAGAAAACGTATCGTGCAGCTCGAAAAATTCCAAACGAGTATCGGGCAGCACGAATAAGCTGCTATATAAGCATCGGTCGGGTCAAAATTGTTCTATTATAAAAAGACCCTTCTCAAAGAGAACATCGTGTTGTTCGTGATCCCTTACAAACGTACCCCAATCAAATCTAACCATGTCTGGCCGTGGAAAGGGAGGAAAGGTAAAGGGAAAGGCAAAGTCCCGTTCCAACCGTGCCGGTCTTCAGTTCCCCGTTGGCCGTATTCATCGTCTCCTGCGCAAGGGTAACTATGCCGAGCGCGTCGGTGCCGGAGCACCCGTGTATCTGGCAGCCGTCATGGAATACTTGGCCGCTGAAGTGCTTGAGTTGGCCGGAAACGCTGCCCGTGACAACAAGAAGACGCGCATCATCCCGCGTCATCTGCAGCTGGCCATCCGCAACGACGAGGAGTTGAACAAGCTGCTGTCCGGAGTAACCATCGCTCAGGGTGGTGTGCTGCCCAACATTCAGGCCGTGCTGCTGCCCAAGAAGACCGAAAAGAAGGCTTAAACGGTGTGACAAAGCTTCCTTCATCTCAAACCCAAAACCGTCCTTTTCAGGGCGACAAATTACTTTGCCAAAGACATTTTATTCGATTTATGCTGTTATGGGAGAACCAGAAGGAAAAAAAATCCAGATATATCAAGAACCGTGCTTGAAACTGTGTACAAAATGTAAATGAAAAAATGTGCCGTCCTTTGGCACAAAACGCATCCCTTAATATTTTCAATTGTGTAACCTCTCACTACGAATTCTACAAAATGCAGCATATCATAAGCGATGCATAAGATTTTCCAGGTAGCTTGTTCAAGAGGGTTGGTTTTACCATATAAATGCAACCAGTGATACCTGCGTGTTGGCCTTTTTCTGAAAACAGTAACGGATACGTTTACCTGATTTATCGTTAACCACGGGAAAATGTTGAAAGGGTCGATTGTCGAAAAATGTTGTGCGTTTAGGTACCCTTAGGTTCTCACAAAAGTTTGGCTTTCAATATATCGGGAAACGTTGACAATGGCTTTAAAAAAGTTGGACCAAAAATTAGGAAGGTTCAAATAAACAACCATACTTATTAATGTTTCCCTTCACCCTTCATCTTAATCACCAGTTACCCAAATTTGTGAAGCATTTTAAAGTGTTTCGTTGTTTGAAACAATAAAATGATTTGCAATGTAGGAGTGCCTATAAAATACAAAGTATTGAAATGCCCTACCGCATATGCAACTCCACATTCAATAACGCCGTCTAGTGGTGATCAAAGTCCCTGCAACCAGTAGTAACGCCATCTAAATAATTGGTAAAAGTAAGGCTCAGTGATCTACGTTACATATGAGAAGCGTTACATGCCTTTTAAAATTCCCAAGCAGTATTTTTGAAAAGTTCATAAACACCCCAAAAGCTTTCAATTTTAGTAACATTTCCTATGATTAGAAAGTATGAAATATTAAAAATATTAATAAATTAATAATGTATATGAAATATAATTATTACCTATTCAATCTATGTTTCCGCCTATTGTGAATAAACTTTATAATTATATATGAAGATTGTTATAATTATAATACATGAAGTTGTTACAACTCTGATTGCTGTTAAAAATGATAGCCTAATAGTAATAATATAATTTATTTATACTCATGAATTATCAATGAGTGTTATCTTTGCAATTGCTGTTCTTTTTTATGTTTGTTCAAAAATTGTTGCTTTTATAATGTCATGTAAAAAAAACGATATTAAGACATGATAATCTATTAATTTGCTCATCCACGGCGGTTAAAACAGGCGTTCAAAAATGCTGCTTGGGTTTGTGGTAAACAGGCGTTACGCGTAACGCTAGCGTAACGTAGAGGGCTGAGCCTTACTTTTATCAAAAATACTGCTTGGGAATTTTAAAAGGCATGTAACGCTTCTCATATGTAACGTAGATCACTGAGCCTTACTTTTACCAATTATATACCCGCTGCGCAAATTTGAGCAGTTTCCAGCGCAGAAAATGCACCAAAATCTGCGCTGGCCAGCGCAGATTTGGCCTGGTCTCCCGCGCTGGACTTCAGCGATTCCCGCGCTGGGTCGAGCAAGTTTAGCGCCATCTGTGGGCGAAATGGACGAACTATTTATGGCGGTGGAGCAAAAAAAACGGTCAAATTTTTTTTAAAAAATGGCGCCCATTTTTTCGTCCGCTTCTTCTCCCTCCCTCACATTGACCTGCCTTACTTGCGCTTCTGCCCGTGCCTTCCGCCGCCAGCTGATTGGTTGTTGTGGTGTATGCGTTGGTTCATATATGTGCATTGCGGTTGTGTATTGTTATTGGTGGGTGTTAGCATTTATTAATTTGTGTGTGACCTTGAGACGCTGTGGGAGAAGCTGGATTGGGATTTGAAGTGTTATCGCTGTATTGATGGTTTATTTTATTTCGTGCCGCTGCTGATGAGACCATTCGATGCCTGTGCCAGTTGAGGGTGAAGAAGCCTATTTAAAACAAGCGTAGGAGAACGTCTAACACTAATCTAATATTTTTTTTAATTTGAACATGTTTGATGCTTCAACGACCTTCTAAGCATCATGAAGCACAGTGTATAGTGACTAAAAATATATTTTTTTAATGTGCCGAAATCTTTCTCGAGTTTTTGTGTCTCGACACACACACACACGCACACAGCGCGGGGAAAGTGACCATTCACTCTATCATGTTCCGCTCCCCCACCCCGCCTGGCGTTTTGGATGAGGATGCGCTGCAAGATAGCTGAACCAGCCTATCTTCCGATAAGGTAGCCGTAATGGATCATGCGGTAAGGGGGTGGGGAGTGGGGGGGGGGTTTGTGAATGCGTATTCGCGTTCGCGCTTTCGTGGATGCATGCTCGCGTGCGCGCTTTCGTGGGTGCGTGCTCGCATGCGCGCTTTCGGGGGTGCGTGCTGGCGTGCGCGCTTTTATGCTCGCGGGCGCGCGTACGTGCGTGTGTGCGTGCGTGCGTGCGTGCGTGCGCGCGTTCATGCATGTGTGCGTGTGTGTGTGTGTGTGTGTGTGTGTGTGTGTGTGTGTGTGTGTGCGAGTTTGCGCGTGCGTGTTTGTGTGTGAGTTTGCGCGCGCGTGTTTGTGTGTTTGTGTGCGTGCGTGCGTTTGGAAACCCCAAAACTATTTGATTCTGATGCGTACATTTTCATCCGCTGCGGCTACAAAGTCCATGCATTTTCGATCTCGCTACCTGAGAGACAACACAACCATTGGCATTGGCATCTTTGCGATAGGCTCTGCTATTGGGGGTATTAAAAAGACACACGATCAAAGCAAACGTGCGTGTTATATGTAGCACATTTACAGTGAACCCTCTCTTATTTGACACCTCTCCAATTTGAAAAACCTCTCTTATTTGAACATTTTGCACAGTCCCTTGATTTCCAGTACATTTTTGTTCCTTTAATTTGGAAAACCTCTGAAATCTGTATCCCTCTTATTTGTGTATGGTGTTGCCATGGTTATTGAAAGATGTGTGCTCAAATTGGCGATTCTGTTCGCAGTTTCCTATAGCAACAGTTGAGGCTGCATACTAAATGTTCTGTCTCTTTCTTGTTTGGATTGACCTTTCATTCACTTTTCACCTCTGTAATTTGAAAACCCCTCTTATTCGACAGTCCCATCGCCACTCAAATAAGAGAGGGTTCACTGTATTTCTAATTCAGCTAGTGGACCCAAGTGGAAACAACATTTTGAATTGAATTTATACAAAAGAGGATTCTGGATTTGTTTATTACGGTGCGCGTATGGTGCTGCACCTGTCCGTCCAGAATCTGGCGGCTTGTTGGCTTGGAGTCGGTATCATGACGCCGATTGACCGGCAATGCCTTGGAATGGGTTCGGATCGGTAGGTTCATGTTTTGGTCGAGTGCATTCCGTCCATTTGTCTCGTCACAGCGGTAGCCCGGCAGCAACAAAGTCAAGGAAAACTCTTACCCGCGTGTGGACTGCTACGCTAAGTTCTTTTTATTATTATTATTATTATTATTATTATTGGCGTACTAGCCAAAGCGATCATGCCGGCCTTTTCAGGACTTGAGTACCACGTAGCCGGATAGTCACCTCTTGATACGGCGGACGGTTCGTACGCGGTTAGAACCCACGACGGGGGTACTGCCACACTGTCTCCTGCTCGATGTATACGCTGCAGGCAGGGGGAAGGATGCACTCTACAGTAAAAAAAAAACACCGTCATGAACCAGCGGCGGACCTAACGGTAGGTGGACTAGGCGGTCGCCGATGATCTCTACAAATGGACAGAGTATCAATGACAAGGGCCCCCGGAAAGATGGTCTTTAGGGCTCCGTGGCTGGAGAACCATTTGCACCTCCCCTCCCCCCATGGCGACTACAATTTTAGGGCCTGTGACCGATGATCGTAGGGGTTCCATGGCCACCGCCCTCTCCATCCGTCGGCAATTTAAGTATACTGTTCAATCTCCTAACAGCTGTGTGCCACTACCCCTGCTCCCTGTCATCAGTTACCATTGACAGGGACCTCAATTCGTCTTTCCGCCTTTCATTAACACCTTCCTTTCTTTGACCGATGGATCATAACATTCCGGAAAAAAACACATTTGGCGACAGTTGTGCACACACACGCACGCTCATACCTTTGCGCAGACGGCACAGCATATCTGTGTAATCTACAACATACGAAAGCAAAAGCTTAGTGTAACAAAGTTATCTTTAATGCTTAACACGTTCAGATCGATGACAGGCCCCACTGCCTGCCAGTGAACTTTCCAGCCTGCGTTCTAGGTGCTGGTGGAAAGGAAAGTTGATGAAAATCAGCGAATGCGAATTAGGATTCAGCGCGTTTCACATCAAACCTTCCAGCGTTAGCTAGCGATTCCTTAGTCATTTTTACATTGCAGCAATAGAACTTATTGCGCTTTTTTGGTTTGATTTGTAAAAATGCAACTTCATCGCCGCAATGTGTATAAACGGTTTTTTAAGCGCCACAGCAACTCATGAGCATTGCCCACACGCGAGAATGAGATAGCGCTAGGGAGGGAAAGAGCACGGACGATGGCTGACAGCGATTGGCCGTCTGACACACCAACACATTCAAACCTTCGACAGCGCGCTCAGCCGAGGGGAATGAGGCGGAGCCAGGGACGGGCAGCTCGACGAGCTGCTCGACAAATTTGCCGTTGGAGAAAAAAGAGGGCATGATAAAATTCTCAGAACTCCATGATTTCTTGCGTCGCTTTGCGCAGCGGGTAGATGGCGGTTAAAACAGGCGTTCAAAAATGTTGCTTGGGTTTGTGGTAAACAGGCGTTACGCGTAACGCTAGCGTAACGTAGAGGGCTGAGCCTTACTTTTACCTCAATTTGCTTATCCACGACGATTAAACCAGGCGTTCAAAAATGCTGCTTGGGTTTGCGATAGACAGACGTTACTCGTAACGCTAGCGTAATGTAGAGGGCTGAGCGTTACTTTTCCCAAATAATTCATTATGCGATCTATGAGGTCCCAGGGTGTTTGTCCTGGATAATAACTGGGAAACATTTTAATGATAACGGAAGCTGGGGCACAATTACCAAATGTACAAACCAAAATGTAAGCATCGCTAGCGGAGCATCGCTAAGTAAGTATACCAAATGAAGTCAGTATCCCAAGAAAATATATAGCATTCAGTTAACAGCATAGATTTTGGAGGTGGAGTTAATTTCTTCATGTTCATAGCACCCTGATAGCAAATCTTGCAGAAAGTATTTGGTGGGTATGAGTTAAATCGAATTAAACAGTTTTGAAGAGTTAAACAATCGGTTTGATCTGATACTGGTAGGAACATTTTCATATCATTTGCATAAAACAATTTTTCGCAATCTGGTATAACGTAAATAACATCATTTATGAAAATGATAAAAAGAATAGGGCCTAGAATACTGCCTTGTGGAACCCCGGATGAAATATTCACTGTAATTTGTCTTACACTTCAATTACAGGAGAGCCAATGAGCAAGCGCCCTATTTATTCCGTAGCTTGATAGTTTTGAAATTAGCGTTGAGTGATTTACGGAGTCAAAGGCAGCATTGGCACCGTTAGCTGTTATAATAAACTCACAAACCTCATGAAAACGGTGTAGCTTTTTTTCGCCCAATCCTTCTTTTGAATAATTATCACAAGTATCAATGACCGAAGCGCATGTGTAGCGGCGATTATTGCTTCAAGAGGATGAGCGGCTTGCCCTGAAAAATAAAATAATTTTAATTCGACACTATAAAATAAATTAATAAATTAATAAGTAAATAAAAATTCAATATTTTAACAATCACTTCAATCGTCGCTTTTATGTACGCTTCAAACACATGCACATACGTTTAAAAGGCACATTTACAAAACGCCATTTCATGTAAATGCACTGAATATACAGCAGTGTGAGTGCTTGTTATGCAAGTAAAATGTTATACGCACTCCATTCGAAGCCATTATAGACATTTTTTCTCTCAAATAAAACATTTTAATGTTGCGAAAGACACAGCTCTTGAGTAATGTATTGTGGTCCTGAAAAGGACCGTTTTGAGACTCCATTTGGAGGTTTGTTATAGCACGTTGAATTTAACCTCCAAAACCGTACAGAGTGCGGCCCTGACGCTTCAGAGCATACACCACATCCATGGCGGTGACGGTCTTACGCTTGGCGTGTTCAGTGTAAGTGACCGCATCACGAATCACATTCTCCAGAAATACTTTCAGGACGCCACGGGTTTCCTCGTAGATGAGACCGGAGATACGTTTCACTCCTCCGCGCCGAGCCAAACGGCGGATGGCGGGCTTGGTAATGCCCTGGATGTTATCCCGCAGCACTTTTCGGTGACGCTTGGCTCCTCCTTTACCCAGACCTTTTCCTCCCTTTCCTCTTCCAGTCATGATGAGCACAGGATTGTACGTTCACGATGTTCACACTTCAAATTGACGATCACGAATGAGCGTTTTCGAGCTCAACGTCCCTATTTATACTTTTTCATCCACGCATTCCCTCTTGCTCTTAAGATGAGAGAAAACAAGGGTTGGCAAGCGTATGAATAAAGCTGTTGTTCGAGCAGTTTCCTCATTTAACGTTCAACTTTTGTCAAATAAACAAGTTCGCTCCGTGCTCAACGAAACCTACGCTCCCGAAGTGAAATGGCTCGTACCAAGCAAACCGCTCGTAAATCGACTGGAGGTAAGGCTCCTCGCAAGCAGCTGGCCACCAAGGCTGCTCGTAAAAGTGCCCCGGCCACCGGAGGAGTGAAGAAGCCGCATCGTTACCGTCCGGGAACGGTGGCCCTCCGAGAAATCCGTCGCTACCAGAAGTCGACCGAGCTGCTCATCCGCAAGCTGCCCTTCCAGCGCTTGGTGCGTGAGATCGCCCAGGACTTCAAGACTGATCTCCGCTTCCAGAGCTCAGCCGTCATGGCGCTGCAGGAAGCCAGCGAGGCGTATCTGGTTGGTCTGTTCGAAGACACGAATCTGTGCGCCATCCACGCCAAGCGCGTCACCATCATGCCCAAGGACATCCAGCTGGCCCGTCGCATCCGCGGAGAGCGTGCCTAAATCGTCCATGCATCCGGAAGCGGTCCCTGTCTAAACGGGGCATTTCCTTCTCAAAACGGTCCTTTTCAGGACCACCAATACTGTTGAACATTCCAAGAATTTTCTTTCGATTGCTATTATGAAATTGTACATTCGAATGCAAGCCTTCACGTATGTCGTTTTGTTATAACGAGGAAAGTGTGAAAAGGGGGAACATTTGTTTTAAATAATCAATGTTTTGGGAGGTATTTTAACTTTTTCTTGTCAAAGTTTCGCTTTTTAATAGGGCATCTGAGGATTTTGACTATATTGATCAATACTTTATTACCATCTATACCTATGACTATTATACCAACATCGCAGCTAACGACAAACCACGAACGAATAGTATGACTATATATTTTACAACAAATGTTCGACACAAACAGCTTAACTGATGCTTATACACACTTTAATTCAAACGCTTAAGAAGACGACCCTTCAATACTTATAAACAAGTTTAAAATCGAACAAATCTATTACAACATTTGACTCACGACACATAAGCTGCTATTGGTTGCTTTGTCGATAAATTATCCTCGTATGCGCGAGGAAAATTTAATTAAAAAAATGATTGTCATACAACGAGCGAAACGACTTCTATTCATAATTCATGATACACGAAACTCCATTTTCAATTTCACCTCGCAAGACGCTTCCAACCAGTGCAGACTTTTTTTAATGTTTTTTTAACGTGCTAAGGTTCTATTTAACATTAATATTTACAATGAACAACGCAGAACTTGTAAAGTTCGCAAACAAACTTAGGATATGGCTGCGTTTACCTGCACTAATGCCATTTAGTACAGGCAAACGCAACAAACTGAACAATAACGTTGACGAAGACGGACACCCTGAAATTAAAGCGCTAATTCGCTGGTGCAGATGAAACGAAGGATAATTCTTTGTTTGAATGCGGTTTGTGGTCCTGAAAAGGACCGATTTAAGAGAGGTTCATGAAAAGAAGCCAATCATTTCAGTGGCTTACTTCGAGCTGGTGTACTTTGTGACAGCCTTCGTTCCTTCGGAGACGGCGTGCTTGGCAAGCTCACCAGGCAGCAGCAGACGAACAGCGGTTTGGATTTCGCGGGACGTGATCGTCGAACGCTTGTTGTAGTGCGCCAAGCGGGATGCCTCAGCAGCAATGCGTTCGAAGATATCGTTGACGAAACTGTTCATGATGCTCATGGCCTTCGAAGAGATGCCAGTATCCGGGTGGACTTGCTTCAACACTTTGTAGATGTAAATAGCGTAGCTTTCCTTGCGGGTCTTGCGCTTCTTTTTCTTGTCGGACTTGGAAATATTTTTCTGGGCCTTGCCAGACTTCTTCGCAGCTTTTCCACTGGTTTTGGGTGCCATTTCGACGGAAAAATTCACTCAACACTGGGACACGATGTGTATGATTCAACGGGTGATTGCGTTCTAGAAAAATTCCGAGCTCTCCGATCGCTTATAACGGGCTGTGAGAGAGAAAACGTATCGTGCAGCTCGAAAAATTCCAAACGAGTATCGGGCAGCACGAATAAGCTGCTATATAAGCATCGGTCGGGTCAAAATTGTTCTATTATAAAAAGACCCTTCTCAAAGAGAACATCGTGTTGTTCGTGATCCCTTACAAACGTACCCCAATCAAATCTAACCATGTCTGGCCGTGGAAAGGGAGGAAAGGTAAAGGGAAAGGCAAAGTCCCGTTCCAACCGTGCCGGTCTTCAGTTCCCCGTTGGCCGTATTCATCGTCTCCTGCGCAAGGGTAACTATGCCGAGCGCGTCGGTGCCGGAGCACCCGTGTATCTGGCAGCCGTCATGGAATACTTGGCCGCTGAAGTGCTTGAGTTGGCCGGAAACGCTGCCCGTGACAACAAGAAGACGCGCATCATCCCGCGTCATCTGCAGCTGGCCATCCGCAACGACGAGGAGTTGAACAAGCTGCTGTCCGGAGTAACCATCGCTCAGGGTGGTGTGCTGCCCAACATTCAGGCCGTGCTGCTGCCCAAGAAGACCGAAAAGAAGGCTTAAACGGTGTGACAAAGCTTCCTTCATCTCAAACCCAAAACCGTCCTTTTCAGGGCGACAAATTACTTTGCCAAAGACATTTTATTCGATTTATGCTGTTATGGGAGAACCAGAAGGAAAAAAAATCCAGATATATCAAGAACCGTGCTTGAAACTGTGTACAAAATGTAAATGAAAAAATGTGCCGTCCTTTGGCACAAAAAGCATCCCTTAATATTTTCAATTCTGTAACCTCTCACTACGAATTCTACAAAATGCAGCATATCATAAGCGATGCATAAGATTTTCCAGGTAGCTTGTTCAAGAGGGTTGGTTTTACCATATACATGCAACCAGTGATACCTGCGTGTTGACCTTTTACTGAAAACAGTAAAGGACACTTTTACCTGATTTATCGTTAACCACGGGAAAATGTTGAAAGGGTCGATTGTCGAAAAATGTTGTGCGTTTAGGTAGCCTTAGGTTCTCACAAAAGTTTGGCTTTCAATATATCGGGAAACGTTGACAATGGCTTTAAAAAAGTTGGACCAAAAATTAGGAAGGTTCAAATAAACAACCATACTTATTAATGTTTCCCTTCACCCTTCATCTTAATCACCAGTTACCCAAATTTGTGAAGCATTTTAAAGTGTTTCGTTGTTTGAAACAATAAAATGATTTGCAATGTAGGAATGCCTATAAAATACAAAGTATTGAAATGTCCTACCGCATATGCAACTCCACATTCAATAACGCCATCTAGTGGTGATCAAAGTCCCTGCAACCAGTAGTAACGCCATCTAAATAGTTGGTTAAAGTAAGGCTCAGTGATCTACGTTACATATGAGAAGCGTTACATGCCTTTTAAAATTCCCAAGCAGTATTTTTGAAAAGTTCATAAACACCCCAAAAGCTTTCAATTTTAGTAACATTTCCTATGATTAGAAAGTATAAAATATTAAAAATATTAATAAATTAATAATGTATATGAATGTAGGATAAAAGGGAAAAGAGTGCTTTATTCAATTCAAATTAACAAAATCGTCTTAGTTCTTCACGTGTGTTTCACTTCAATCTCCGTGTGCGACTGTCTCCATCCGCTGTCCGTTCACCGTTTCCCCGGTAAATCGAGTCACGCTGCTCTCATCCGAGCTGTCATCACGAACCACAGGGTGGTTCATTCGTCACCCATTTTACACGGCCCTTCCTGATGTTACATCCGGCCCGGATGTACCCATGGTTTCACGGCTGAGCAAGCCGTAGTCGTCTGCGATGGTCCTTCAGCATCGTCATCCAGTTTCCGCACACTCAAACGGTCATGCTCCAGAATCTCCTTCACGACGTACGGACCGTAAAACCGCTGCCGATACTTTCTCCCCGGTCCAAACTGCGTCACGGGAAGTGCCACCAGATCACCTTTTTCGTACTTACGCGCCGGTCGCTTCCGTAGATTGTAGCTTCGTCGATTTTCGTCCTGGATGGCTTGGATTCCATCTCTAGCCATTTTGCGTAGCTCGTCTCTGTCGTCTTGGAACGACTGTTGCAACTCTGCTTCAACCATGGCGCTCAACGTGTTACCGTCAGCATCTTTCATCTTGACTCCAACTAGCAATTCAAACGGACTGGTTCGGATTGCCCTCTGCCAGCTGCTGTTGATCGCCTTCTGCACCGCATTCACGTGTCGGTACCACTCTTCCGGTTTATCGATAGATAGCTTAGTCAAAACCGGAATAATGGTGCGATGTACTCGTTCCACTTGCCCGTTGCCTCTTGGAACACCTGTTACAATCGTGTGTAGTTCGATGTCACGCTCTTCACAATAACTCGCGAACATTGACGATGTAAAAGCTGCTCCTTTGTCACTAATTATTCGTCGGGGATCGCCAAAAACACTTGCGATGACTTGTAACTTCTTCACTACTTCGTCACCCGCCGTTGATTTGGTAGGAAATAGCCACGTAAACTTACTGAACGCGTCGATCACCGTCAGGATGTAATTGTAAGATTTCTTCGTCGACGGTATAGGGCCGAGATGATCGATATGAAACGTATCGAGAGGTACCTCGCCCTTTGGAATAGGGTTTAATAATCCCTCCGCTTTACCCCTCTTTTTGTCACCTAGAATACACTTCACACAAGAACAAATACACCTCTCTATCTTCTCGTCAACACTTGGAATGTATATGGAATGTATGTAATGGAATGTATTCTGATTCCGAAATGTCCTTGATCGTGAGCATTCTTAATAACTTCTGCTTCCATCGAGATTGGCACGCACAATCTGGATGAAAAGACATCACCCTTATACAACACACCATCTTTTGCAAAATAGTCGTCGATTTCTTCACCACTGCACAACTTTGAAAGAATCTCTGCCAATTTTGGATCACGCTGCTGCTCTTTCCTCATACGCTCACAAATCGCTGTAGACACTGACATTACACTGGCACGAGATAGAGCATCCACATGCTTCATTCTTTCGGCACTGCGATGTTCGACTTCAAATTCGAACTCTGCTAAGACCACCATCCAACGACTAACCCTTGCGTTCGGTATCTTTGTAGCCATGGATTGCTTGAAGGCAAAGCAATCGGTTACCACTTTAAACTTTTGTCCCAGTAAATAGCACCGGAATTTCTTTAAAGATTCTACCACCGCTAATGTTTCTAGCTCAAAAGAGTGATAGTTCTGTTCAGCTTGGTTGGTTAGTCTGCTGTAGTAATAACAAGGATGATACATCCCGTCATCTACCGCACGTTGCATGAGCACTCCAGCCAATGCCTCCTTACTTGCATCTGTATGGATTTCAGTGTCTGCACCACTTTGGTAAATACGCAATACCGGATAATTCACTAACACTGATTTTATCTCTTCGAACGCAGCAATTTCCCGTATACCAAAATCAAACTGATTTTCCTTTTTTAACGTCATCGTTAAAGGACGAGCTATCTTCGCTAATCCCGGTATGAACTTACGAAAATAACTTGCAAGACCTATGAATCGCTGCAACTGCTTTGTAGTTTTAAGTTGGGGATACCGCTTCACTTTTTCAATCTGCTGCTCTGCTGGTTCGATTCGACCGTCATACACAACATACCCCAGATATTCCACGCGCCTTTGCAAAAACACACACTTCTTCCAATTGAATCTTAAACCTGCTTTCTCGGCCATCTCAAACACACGCTTCAAAGATGCAATACCATCTTGCTCACTCTTAGCTGGGATTATAATGTCATCCACAAACGTTATGATAACTCCTTCGTTTATGAGCTCTCGTAATGCAGAATTAATAAATCTGCAAAATGCATTTCCACTGGTGCACAAACCGAATGGAGCCCGACAAAACTCATATTGCCCTTCGTGAGTAACAAAAGCTGTAAACTTCCGACTATCTTCGTCTATTGGAACGTGAAAATAAGAATTTTCAAGATCCAACGTTGTGAAAACTCGAGATTCCGCCAATTGCTCTATTTGATCTTCTATGTTAGGGATTGGATATTTATCCCTAATCATCTTCTTGTTCAGCTCCCTGTAATCGATGCAAACTCTGTACGTACCATTCTTTTTAGGAACCACAACCACAGCACTTGCGTATGGACTGTACGATGATCTTACGACACCTTTGTCTAGCCATTCCTGTACCTGATCTTTAACCACACGCCTTTCTAATGGAGCAAGCCTACGAGGATTTTCACGAACTACACTTTCATCTTGTAACTTGATTACTAAGGTCACGACCGATTGTGGGTTTTCGTTGGGATTATAACACTTTATCATGCACTCTATTTGTTCGCGATATTCTGAAGGAACCGTTAACTCTCCCACATCCGCGGCTTTTATATTGTAAATCCATCGTTCGTCGTTTTCTACCAATCCAACTTCCTCCACTTTCAAACCATCGTTCGTTATCGTATACTTCGTCGTTTGCAAAAAGTCCATACCTAACAACACTTTTGAGTTCATAGAATTCACTGACACTATAAAAACATCGACCGATCGCTTCAATTCGTCAATTTCCATACTTATCTTTGTTTTGCCGTGTGGTGTGTTGCAATTTCCACCGAAACCACGGAGTCGAAAACCTGTTTTAACTGGCACCATTTCACTAAACGGCAACTCATCGAAAAAATCTTTCCGTAATAACGACACTTCACTGCCAGGATCGACAAAAGCCACACAATCCATATTGTTCACTTTGATGCGCTTTGTGATCAGTCCATTTCGTTTTAATTCGGACACATCGTTCTGTTCCGCTGTTTTCACTGTAAGAACATTCGTGGTGTCACCATTGTTTTGCCTTGGCATGTTCGACGAATGTCGCGCTTTGTTCGGACATTCCTTCGCGCGGTGTCCGTATTCATTGCAAACAAAACACTTGGGTCCACGTTGTTTGTTTGCGCATGTACGTGTTTCATGTCCGAGATCACCACAATTGTAGCAACGTCGTTTTGAGTTTTCTTCTACTTTTTCCACCACGCGTCGCACTTGTTCTTTCTTCTTTTCTGTTGGCTCATCTTTCTTTTGCGCACGTTCCCAGAACAGTAGCTTCGATTTCAAATCTTTTATTGTCACAGCTTCGTATAAACTTGCTCGACTTCGAGTGTCCATTGTAACACCATCGACGATATATTCCACTAAACTGACTTCATCTAAATCGATGCCTTGCGCAATGCGTTGCATTGCATAGATAAATTCCAATACGGATTCATCTTTCTTCTTCTTACGCGTTGCCAGCTTACGGTGTACGTCATTCTCACGAACTACCGTACCGAACTCTTCCAGTAAAGCTGCACGCAACGCGGTATACGAATTGGTTTCGCGTTTGATCATCACAAAACTTTTCGCCACACCAACTAACTTTTTGCGCATCATTACCAGCATCTGATCTTGCGTCCAACGTGCCATCTTTGAAATATCTTCAAATTCGTTTAGCCACACACTAAAGTCTTGGGATAGATCATTCCCGTACGTTTCTAAACCGTCTTCAACATCACGAAACGAATACGGCGTGCGCACCAAATCCGAGTGTTCTGGCAAGACCGCTTCATCGTTTGTACTGCTACGCATTTCTGCGTCTGCAAAATTGTCCGTATTCATGGTTTCATTCATTATTTCCACGTTTCCTTCTTCGACTAGTCGCCTGGCCAACTCTTCTTTTGTACCCGAGGTAGCTAGTTTTCTAGCGGCGCACCTCCTAACTAAACCCGGACGAGTTAAATCGTTTAGCAACACGAGGATCTGCGCTTCGTTGTCCATTATGCGAATTTCACGAGAATTCAGCAGTTATCGACAGTTCCTAACGCCTTCACCAACACACGCGCGTGCCCCACACGCAGTATATACGTCTACCTCTTTCCACTAGTGACGCACACTTTCACACACACTCAACTCTTTCTCGTTGATTGCGTTCTTTAAACGCACGTTTTACACGCACTACGCGATGCTTTTCGTCTTTAATCGTCACACTAACACAAAAGTCACACTTCTGTTGTCCTTTGTGCAACTCGCGTCGTTTTTTGCGTATCGGTGTACCTCTTACACGCACTGTACTCAACTTTATCCTCTTTAACACACACAGGCGGACGACTTACACGCACTGCGCTTCTTTCCCTCTCTAACACACACGAGCGCACGTTGCACACGGGCTGCGTAATGCTTTGAACGTCTTAGCACATACAGGCGCACATCTTACACGCACTGTACTTAACTTCATCCTCTTTAACACACACAGGCGCACGTCTTACACGCGCTGCGTAATGCTTTGTATGTCTTAACACATACAGGCGCACGTCTTACACGCACTGTATACTTTTCTGTACGTCTTCACATACAGGCGCACATCTTCTACGCACTGTACACTTCTTTGCGCGTCTTCACATACAGGCGCACGTCTTTTACGCACTGTACATTTCACGCAACTCTTTTCTAATATCCCGGTTGAGCCCCCATGTAGGATAAAAGAGAAAAGAGTGCTTTATTCAATTCAAATTAACAAAATCGTCTTAGTTCTTCACGTGTGTTTCACTTCAATCTCCGTGTGCGACTGTCCGCATCCGCTGTCCGTTCACCGTTTCCCCGGTTAATCGAGTCACGCTGCTCTCATCCGAGCTGTCATCACGAACCACAGGGTGGTTCATTCGTCACCTATCCTACATGAAATATAATTATTACCTATTCAATCTATGTTTCCGCCTATTGTGAATAAACTTTACTGTAGGTGCGAGGGCTCTTTTTTAAATTGAGGTTAATGAAGGTAGTAAATATTTGTATGTATTTCATTATCCTGCTTTATCAATAGTTGGGAAAATAAATAAATAATCATTTTTAAAAGTAACCATTTTTTATGTGTAAGATTGTTGTTGGAAACTGTTGTAAGGTTTCCAACGGACTGTCAGCTGAGGCGATGTTTTGTATGTACGCAAGCAGATAAAAAGGGAGAAAAATCGCGCAAACTGGTTCATTGCGGTCAAAAATACATACGAACGAAGATACGAAGGAAATAAAGGAAAAAACTATTTTTTTGGCGCACCTTAAGTGCTAGCCTAAAGAATTTACTTTGTTTTCTATTTTAGTTAGAGCGGCAGTTTCTAACATTCCAAAAAATTAGTTAGAACATATCGACGCTAATCACGACAAAATCGCGAATGGTAAAAATACCGTGAATCATTAACTGCCGATAGTGTTAAATAGAGAGTTGCTAGGAAGGAAAGGAATCACGAGGTTGTGTAGTGAAGCAGAATATCGATTTGGTGCAGCATTTCCACGGATTTGAACGGGAGTCTTACGGCTCGTTTATAACGCGTGGAGGTGTGGAGGGATCTTCGCTTGAGGCGGGCACGAGCAGGTGGATCACAAGCCGTGATGCAATACCAATAATGCAGGTGCGGGACCATTTCGCGACTGATTCGAACTATAGATCCAGGGCTGCAATAGTAACTACTGGCAACGAAGGTGAGACCTTTTGGCAACGAGACATACTAAATCGCTACTATCGGGAATTTATGCTTCGATTTTCGCAAGCGGAAACGCTGCGTTTGCAAGAGGCTGAGAAAAAGCGCAAGATCCACGAAATGCAACAACAAAGACGACAACGAATCAAAGTACTAGAGCGTGAATGGTGTTATCTCAACGATTGTGAGAGGCTTGAGCTCCAAAAGGATGAAGAACGGTGCCGGGCAACAAATCGTTCGGGCGCACCAAGTTTTAATCAACCGGGATACGAGCATATGCACAATTCGCAATTCGTTGAGAGGTATGATGATGAAAGGCCCGGAGACACTTCTTGGGGTCAACCCGCAATCCCACCGTGTATTGACCTCGACCGCGATGATGACGCAAAATGGAAGCACAGCGATGACATCACAACTACACACACAATCTCCGAGAAACGTCACTATCGCGCGACGATACACAATATACACAAATCTGAATCGTTCACTAACACCAACAACGCGATAACGCACACGAACACTGCTTTGGAGGATACGTTTATCGAAGCTCATCACCGACTCTGGCTGCGTCCTGATGGGTTGAAAGATGTTCCAATTGGCGTTGGGACCGCTATTGAAAGGCAAAAGCTGATCGTGAAACCTGATGCTGAAAAACCATCGGAGTCAGGTGTCCACTCTGAACCCTGCTTAGCAAGCTCGCTCGATAAAGACATACAACGGCTAAGATTGAAACCGCGTCATGAGAAGCTGCGATTATGGAAGCGACGTTTGAAAGAGGAGACTACTTCGGGCGGGGGATCGAACTGTGTCCCACGTTCGACAGCGAAGGACAATTCTATCACGCAATCCAAAGGGATTGTCCCTTTCGTGATGGTTCTTGGTGTTATACTTTTCCGGCGGCAGTTTCATGGGACAACAACAGTGGTGTGGTGGTACGTACGGCTGAAACAAACACTCTTTTTAATTTCAGTTGTAATGGACAATAAACGATCGATGGGATACTTATATCAAATCACCGGAGCATTCCATGGACCAAACTAGTGCTGGGTTCAGTCGATAAAAAGCTGCGCGAGCATCCGTGCGTAGACCGCGTGTGAGGAAGGGAGGTGTGAGGTAGGCAGCGCACGGTATCCCGTATAGCAATAGTATCAAGATACACAGCGTGAACTTTAGGATGCGAGTGCTATCGGTTATACAGATACGTGCGAGACGAAACAATACGCACGTGTAATATGCGGCCGGGTTATTTTGCGTAGAAACAATAGTAAGGACGACAGGAGCCAAATCAAGTTGCAAGCCACCCCTTTGTTTAACAAAGCGGCTTAGATAGAAAAGCACGATTAACCAGCGGAAGATAAACAAACATCAACTGACAGTCGAGCTAGGAGTGAGAGACAGTTAACGTGATCTAGATCACTTGTTAGAAAGAGAGCTAACTGTATCACACTCGGGGGGACAATTTTGGAAACTGTTGTAAGGTTTCCAACGGACTGTCAGCTGAGGCGATGTTTTGTATGTGCGCAAGCAGATAAAAAGGGAGAAAAATCGCGGAAACTGGTTCATTGCGGTCAAAAATACATACGAACGAAGATACGAAGGAAATAAAGGAAAAAACTAATTTTTTGGCACACCTTAAGTGCTAGCCTAAAGAGTTTACTTTGTTTTCTATTTTAGTTAGACCGGCAGTTTCTAAGCATTGTTATAATTATAATACGTGAAGTTGTTACAGCTGTTAAAGCTGATTGCTGTTAAAAATGATAGCCTAATAGTAATAATATAATTTATTTATACTCATGAATTATCAATGAGTGCTATCTTTGCAATTACTGCTCTTTTTTATGTTTGTTCAAAAATTGTTGCTTTTCTAATTATCATGTAAAAAAAACGATATTAAGACATGATAATCTATTAATTTGCTCATCCACGGCGATTAAAACAGGTGTTCAAAAATGTTGCTTGGGTTTGTGGTAAACAGGCGTTACGCGTAACGCTAGCGTAACGTAGAGGGCTGAGCCTTACTTTTACCTCAATTTGCTTATCCACGACGATTAAACCAGGCGTTCAAAAATGCTGCTTGGGTTTGCGCTAGACAGATGTTACTCGTAACGCTAGCGTAATGTAGAGGGCTGAGCGTTACTTTTCCCAAATAATTCATTATGCGATCTATGAGGTCCCAGGGTGTTTGTCCTGGATAGTAACTGGGAAACATTTTAATGATAACGGAAGCTGGGGAACAATTACCAAATGTACAAACCAAAATGTAAGCATCGCTAGCGGAGCATCGCTAAGTCAGTATACCAAATGAAGTCAGTATCCCAAGAAAATATATAGCATTCAGTTAACAGCATAGATTTTGGAGGTGGAGTTAATTTCTTCATGTTCATAGCACCCTGATAGCAAATCTTGCAGAAAGTATTTGGTGGGTATGAGTTAAATCGAATTAAACAGTTTTGAAGAGTTAAGCAATCGGTTTGATCTGATACTGGTAGGAACATTTTCATATCATCTGCATAAAACAATTTTTCGCAATCTGGTATAACGTAAATAACGTCATTTATACATTTTTAAATAGCATAGGGCCGAGAAACGTGGATCCCCGGACGTGTTGGTGAATGGTGCAGATAGAGAGAAGGAAATATTCACTGTAATATGCCTATCACTTCAATAACAGGAGAGCCAATGAACTAGCGCCCCATTTACTCCATAGCTTGATAGTTTTGAAATAAGCATTGAGTGATTTACGGATTCAAAGGCAACATTGACGCTGTTGGCTGTTATAATAAATTCATAAACTTTATGTAAACGGTGTAGTTTTTTTCATCCGATTTCCTTCTTTTGATGAGTTATCCCAAGTATACATGAACGATGCGCATGTATTAGTCAGATTAGAGCTGATGCAAAAAACGGTATGATCCACGCGGCGATTATTGCTTCAAAAGGATGAGAGGTTTCTCTAAAAAAAATATTTTTATAAGAAAATTTAGATAAAAAAATGCAAGAGAGAAAAATGATTCATTTTAACCAACGCTTCAATCGTTGCTTTTGCGAACGCTTCAAACGCATACGTATAAGATAAAAAATCACACTCACAAAACGCCATCTCATGTAAATGCACTGAATATACAGCAGTGTGAGTGCTTGTTATGCGAGTAAAATGTTATACGCACACCATTCGAAGCCATCATAGACATTTTTTCTCTCAAATAAAACATTTTAATGTTGCGAAAGACACAGCTCTTGAGTAATGTATTGTGGTCCTGAAAAGGACCGTTTGATTTGAGACTCCACATGGAAGTTTTATAGAGATAAATTTAACCTCCAAAACCATACAGAGTGCGGCCCTGACGCTTCAAAGCATACACCACATCCATAGCGGTGACGGTCTTACGCTTGGCGTGTTCAGTGTAAGTGACCGCATCACGAATCACATTCTCCAGAAATACTTTCAGGACGCCACGGGTTTCCTCGTAGATGAGGCCGGAGATACGTTTCACTCCTCCGCGCCGAGCCAAACGGCGGATGGCGGGCTTGGTAATGCCCTGGATGTTATCCCGCAGCACTTTTCGGTGACGCTTGGCTCCTCCTTTACCCAGACCTTTTCCTCCCTTTCCTCTTCCAGTCATGATGAGCACAGGATTGTACGTTCACGATGTTCACTTCAAATTGACGATCACGAATGAGCGTTTTCGAGCTCAACGTCCCTATTTCTACTTTTTCATCCACGCATTCCCTCTTGCTCTTAAGATGAGAGAAAAAAAGGGTTGGCAAACGCATAAAAAGAGCTCTTGTTCGAGCAGTGTCCTCATTTAACGTTCAACTTTTGTCAAATAAACAAGTTCGCTCCGTGCTCAACGAAACCTACGCTCCCGAAGTGAAATGGCTCGTACCAAGCAAACCGCTCGTAAATCGACTGGAGGTAAGGCTCCTCGCAAGCAGCTGGCCACCAAGGCTGCTCGTAAAAGTGCCCCGGCCACCGGAGGAGTGAAGAAGCCGCATCGTTACCGTCCAGGAACGGTGGCCCTCCGAGAAATCCGTCGCTACCAGAAGTCGACCGAGCTGCTCATCCGCAAGCTGCCCTTCCAGCGCTTGGTGCGTGAGATCGCCCAGGACTTCAAGACTGATCTCCGCTTCCAGAGCTCAGCCGTCATGGCGCTGCAGGAAGCCAGCGAGGCGTATCTGGTTGGTCTGTTCGAAGACACGAATCTGTGCGCCATCCACGCCAAGCGCGTCACCATCATGCCCAAGGACATCCAGCTGGCCCGTCGCATCCGCGGAGAGCGTGCCTAAATCGTCCATGCATCCGGAAGCGGTCCCTGTCTAAACGGGGCATTTCCTTCTCAAAACGGTCCTTTTCAGGACCACCAATACTGTTGAACATTCCAAGAATTTTCTTTCGATTGCTATTATGAAATTGTACATACGAATGCAAGCCTTCACGTATGTCGTTTTGTTATAACGAGGAAAGTGTGAAAAGGGGGAAAATTTGTTTTAAATAATCAATGTTATGGGAGGTATTTTAACTTTTTCTTGTAAAAGTTTCGCTTTTTAATAGGGCATCTGAGGATTTTGACTATATTGATCAATATTTTATTACCATCTATATTATCTATGACTATTATACCAACATCGCTGCTTACAACAAACTACGAACGAATAGTATGACTTTATATTTTACAACAAATGTTCGACACAAACAGCTTAACTGATGCTTATACACACTTTAATTCAAACGCTTAAGACGACGACCCTTCAATACTTATAAACAAGTTTAAAATCGAACAAATCTATTACAACATTTGACTCACGACACATAAGCTGCTATTGGTTGCTTTGTCGATAAATTATCCTCGTATGCGCGAGGAAAATTTTATTTAAAAAAATGATTGTCATACAACGAGCGAAACGACTTCTATTCATAATTCATGATACACGAAACTCCATTTACAATTTCACCTCGCAAAACGCTTCCAACCAGTGCGGACTTCTTTTTAATGTTTTTGTAAACGTGCTAAGGTTCTTTTTAACATTAATATTTACAATGAACAACCTAGAACTTTAATGTCAATCACAGCATCATTGTTTCCAATACAAAGTTCGCAAACAAACTTAGGATATGGCTGCGTTTACCTGCACTAATGCCATTTAGTACAGGCAAACGCAACAAACTGAACAATTACGTTGACGAAGACGGACACCCTGAAATTAAAGCGCTAATTCGCTGGTGCAGATGAAACGAAAGATAGTTTTTTGTTTGAATGCGGTTTGTGGTCCTGAAAAGGACCGATTTGAGAGAACGAAGCCAATCATTTCAGTGGCTTACTTCGAGCTGGTGTACTTTGTGACAGCCTTCGTTCCTTCGGAGACGGCGTGCTTGGCAAGCTCACCAGGCAGCAGCAGACGAACAGCGGTTTGGATTTCGCGGGACGTGATCGTCGAACGCTTGTTGTAGTGCGCCAAGCGGGATGCCTCAGCAGCAATGCGTTCGAAGATATCGTTGACGAAACTGTTCATGGCCATGGCCTTCGAAGAGATACCAGTATCCGGGTGGACTTGCTTCAACACTTTGTAGATGTAAATAGCGTAGCTTTCCTTGCGGGTCTTGCGCTTCTTTTTCTTGTCGGACTTGGAAATATTTTTCTGGACCTTGCCAGACTTCTTCGCAGCTTTTCCACTGGTTTTGGGTGCCATTTCGACGGAAAAATTCACTCAACACTGGGACACGATGTGTATGATTCAACGGGTGATTGCGTTCTTTTGTTGTTGTTAGTATGGTTTAGAGAGGCTTTGGCTCCTGCGGAGTTCTTTCGCCTCTTTGTGGGGAAAAGTCAGATTATTATATTGCTATAGCTGATGGAATAAATGTGATAGTTTTAAAAATTTTAGTAGATTTTCCTGTTTCTGTGGGTGAGGTGAAAGTATTGAGTCTATGTTGGCGTCAAGATGGCAAGTATTACGAAGTTGTGTGTATCCGTGGCATTCTGTTAAGAGGTGGAATATTGTTATAGTGGTACCACAGAATTGTCAGAGAGGAGGACTGGATCGTTCGATGAGATGGCTGTGGGTCAGTCTAGTGTGCCCTATTCTTACTCGAGTAAGGATCTTTTGGTCTCGATGTTTGATTACTGATGGCCATGGTGTAGTTGTTAATTTCACTAGCCGAAGGAAGTTGTTTTTGGTTTTAAACCATTCCTTTTCCCACGCCTCTCTTATTTTTCCATTTATATAGATAATTGCGTCTCTTTTAGGCAACGAAGTGTTGTAGGTTGATGTTTTTCTTCGGCCTTTGTTGGCGAGGCGGTCGGCGATCTCGTTGCCTTTGATACCAGTGTGACCAGGTATCCAACAGATGGTGAGTTGTTGATCCTGGTTTATGTGTGGGCTAGTGACCTGGTAGAGCTTTTAGATGTTTGGGTCCTTATATGTTCCATGCTCTAGTGCCGAGAGGACACTCGCACTGTCGGTAAAGATGACGTTTTCCAGGTCAGAGCGCAGGGTATCTTCAACTGCCTGGATTAATGCCAACGTTTCTGCCGTAAAGATGGAAGAATGATCCGGCAGTTTGGACGCTACTTTATCAATGGGTGAGTAAATCCCGAATCCTGCTACTGCTTCATCGACTGATCCATCGGTGTAAATGTGGTTGTGCTTAATGTATTTGTTGTTGATGTGTTCTATGAAATGTTTTTGTGCTATTGTACTATTGCAGCCTGCTTTAAGGATGTTTTTAAAATGCCAGTCTATATTAGGGGGTTCATGGTACCACGGCCGAGTGCCAAGATGTAACAGTGTTGTGATATCCGGGATATTGCAGTTTGTTATAGCGAAAAGTTCGGAGTTGGCTCTATTGAGGAATGATGGTGCTTGGATATTCTTTTCTTTAATTCTTGTTGCTGTTGCGGCTAATTTAGTTGTTATTATATGGCTAAGTGGAAGAAGTCCGCTCTCACTTAGCATAGAGACGATGGGGCTGGTTCGGAAGGCGCCTATGGCATATCTTAGAACGGCATGGTAGATGGGGCTTATTGCTTTTTCAAACTGTTCCTTTTTAATCGATACTATTTCTATACCGTACAGTAGTTTTGGAAGTAACCAGTGATTAATAATGAAGATAAGTGTATCTTTTGAAGCTTTGTGGGTTCCTGTGCTGAGCATTTTGGAATGGTTGATATTCTTGGTTGCTGTAGTTTTTAACTGTTTAATGTGGGCTTGGAATGTGAGTTTTTGGTCTATTGTGATCCCGAGTATCTTTACTTTTTTGCAGTCTGGAATTTGTGATTGATTAAGGCAAAGCGGTACAGTTGGGTGCGGTTTGGTGCAGATGTGTAGTATATTGCTTTTTTCAGCAGCGATGTCATAACCAATACGTTTTGACCATTCCCATAAGATGTTCAGTCCCTGTTGCAGATTGTATCGCGCTACTCCATTATCTGCATTGCTCGAGATCAGGACGATATCATCAGCGTACACCAGTGGAGTGATGGATGGTGGTAGTGAGCGGAGAAGACTTTCGATGCTAATCAGAAATAATGTTGGAGAAAGGATGGCTCCTTGAGGAACTCCGTTTTCGAGTGTTTTAGTGCTGGATTTGTTCGTTCCAATCAGAACCTCGAAGGTACGGTCTGAGAGGAAATCATCGAGGAATGTGATCATGTTACCTCCGAAATTCCATCTGGCTAGCTGGCGCATGATAGCGTATTTCCATGTTCGATCGAAAGCTTTAGCCAAGTCGATGATAGCACAGTCGGCATGATGTTTATCAGATTTTACTTTGGCCAGCAGTTCTTCGAGTTGCACAAAGCAAGTTTCCGTGCCTAATCCGCATCTAAATGCGTGTTGATTAATGCTGAGGAGTTTCCTGCCTTCCAGTTCTTGGGTAAGACGCCGGTTAACCATTCTTCCCAACACTTTTCCGATGCAGTTTAGTAAGCTTATTGGTCTGTAGCTATTTGGGCTGTGTTTAGGTTTATCGGGCTTTAAGATGGGTATTGTTAGACTTTTCTTCCAGTGAGGAGGAATTTTGCCACTCTGCCATATGTGGTTGTAAAGCTTTAAGAGCAGGTTTTTTTCGTCAGAAGGAAGGTTTTTCAACAGTGGATAGCTAATGTCGTCTGGTCCTGCTGAGTTGCCTTTGCACTTGGCAAGAGCCCAACTCAGTTCGGCTATAGAAAAGGATCTATTGTAATGTATGTTGGGTCTGCTATTGAATTGTAATTGTATGGATTCAGTTTTTGCTTTGATGGTCTTAAATTCTGGCGAATAACTATTTGTGGCGGATATGGTGGCAAAATGAGTGGCAAGTACCTCTGGTGTTGATTCAACTGGCACTATTGTGTCGTCATCGGTTTTGATGATGATATGAGCGGTATCTCGCTTGCGTTCTGTTAGGCATTTCACATTTTTCCACATGTCTTTTCCAGACATTTCGGGACTTATGTTGTCTTTGAATCGGTTCCATGATTCTTGTTTTGCCTTCTTTATTTCTTCTCGTACAATGCGATGAGAAATTTGAAATTCCTCGGAGAGGGTAGGGATATGGGTGTGGTCTTGGTTTTTCTTGGCATTTGTAGTTTTCGGAGCGCCTTGCGTCTCCTTTTTATGGCTTTTGCGACAGTGTCGTTCCACCAGTGAACACTTCGTTTGCCTGGTTTGCCTTTTGATTTTGGGATTGATTTCGCTGCTGCATCGTTTATGATCTTGATGATGTTTTCTTCTCTTGCTGTTTGCTTTCTAGAAAAATTCCGAGCTCTCCGATCGCTTATAACGGGCTGTGAGAGAGAATACGTATCGTGCAGCTCGAAAAATTCCAAACGAGTATCGGGCAGCACGAATAAGCTGCTATATAAGCATCGGTCGGGTCAAAATTGTTCTATTATAAAAAGACCCCTATTATAAAAAGACCCTGTATTATAAAAAGATCAGGGGTTCACCCGGACGGACGTGTTTTTGTTCAATTCCAGTGTCTACGCCAACGATCTCGGGAGAGAACGTTGGTAAGTAGTGAATATAGGGTAAATGTACCTATAGTGGTGGTAGTACCAATAGTGGTGGTATTGCACTAAAATGCGGTTCATAGGGCAAATTAAAAGTAATTAAGTTATTTACGTTAGTGTGAAATGTTCTTCAGCCTTTTACAAAAGGTTTAAAAGTTAAATGGGGACATTCCGTTACTTAGTGACCGAAAAATCCATTATTTTGTTAAATGTGTCAACATTTTTCCAAAATCCTTAGGATTTCATAACGAAACTCATTTTTCTGTTAACGTTCTAAATGACCACACAACCACCCAATTACTAGTTTTTCTACATAACTGTTCTGAAATGTTATTGTTTAACTAAAATTATTTGCCTTTTGACCATATTTATGCATTTTTAAGTGTTTTTTACCATAGTGCCATTATAGGTACACAAAACAAGCATGTTCCTATAGTGGTTATAGTTATAAAATCAATAAAAACAGGTCGTTTTAGATTTTTTCGAGGATATTTTTGACATGTCGTACTGTTTTCACTAAAATAAGCAACAGAAATGAGTTTTATGTACGTAATTTACCAAAAACAGGCCAAAATTCGCTTATATGGCTGAATGAAAAATTGACTTCAAATCAAGCACACTCTTCCGGGTGTAGGTTGATGACAGGTGTGATGCAGTACTTTAGTCAATAGTTTCATTGATCAAATTTATACATTTTTTACGATCAAATTACGCAAGAAACCTATATTATGGCAGTTATCTTTGCTATTCATACGAAAACAGCTTCGAAACTAAGTTTCATTGATATTATACACCGTTTTTGATGCATCTTTGTTTACCACCACTATAGGAACACAATACGACGACTATAGGAACCATACCACCATTATAGGTACAACGAAGTAGTCACAAAAATATGTATTTTTTCGTAAATTTGATGTATTTCATGATAAAAATGGTTGTGATTGCGTAGATAAAACATATTCCAATTGCTATGTGTTAAAATATTCAGAAATTGTCCTTCCTGACACTTTAAATCCATTAAAACACATCTGTACCACCACAAATTGCACCAGTATTGGTACATTTACCCTACCGTTACTTTTTGTGTGTGATCTCGGGAGAGATAAACCACAGTGCCAGCTGCGCGCGTTGATATTGTTTCCGTGAGAGTGATACATACACACGCACACACGACACAGTTTGAAACGTGTGACAAGCACAGCGCATTGGCGCCAAAAACGTCGCTCGCAGCGTAAGCAGTGAAGCCGGTGTTTTCGTGCCATTTTACCCCGCTACTCGGGAGAGTAACGAGAAAAATTATCTTATTTATCTTGAAATTAAAACTCTTTTATTTTACTATTCCGAAATTGTAAATATTAGACTTAAGATTAATTGAACTTTTGCTTTTAAGGAACATTTATTTACTTTATTTCATATATTTCTTTATAACCTTATATACACTATATACATTGCATTGAACTAAATAAAACTAACCAACCCGGCAAAATGCCGGGACCCTCGCATCCTGTACGGGATGCACTTCCGCCCGAGCCTCCCCAGAGAGCTCGATCACTACCACCATGGATGGATCGTAATAACGAGTTTGGGGACATGAAGTTCCTCGTTCTCGAGCCGTTGAAAGGCTTTAAGCTCCCGCAAAACCCATGGATAATTTCAAAGAGCATTACCAACGTGGTTGGAGAGCTTACCGAAAGCAGCCACTCGATGGAATTCGGGCAGAAATATCTGATCAAAACCCGAAACGTTGCGCAGTACACAAAAATGCAAAGCATCACGCAACTCATCGATGGTACAAAAGTATCCATCACCCCACACGCTACGCTGAACACAGTCCAGTGCGTAATATTCGCCCCGGAGCTGAAAGGACTAAAGGACGAAGAAATTTTGCTCAACATGGAAAGTCAAAACGTCAAGCAAGTCCGACGATTCACCCAAAAGGTGAATGACGAAATACAACCATCGAACTCTTTCCTGATACGCGTAGAAGCTGGAAAAATACCGGAATCCCTTCGCATAGGGCTGTTGCAGGTGCGAACGAAACCATACTACCCAAAACCAATGCTGTGCTACAAATGCGCCAGCTATGGGCACACAAAAATGCGCTGCTCAAAGGGACAGGTGTGTGGAAACTGCGGAACCGCAGCATACGGTGAATGTTCGACCCATCCCGCTTGCGTGAACTGCAAAGGCGAACACAGCGCATTTTCTCGCGAATGCCCTGCGTTCCAATTTGAAGAACAAGTCATCAAAATAAAAGTCGACCACAACTGCACCTACAAGGAAGCTCGGCAAATGGCCCTCCAACAACATCAGCGAACAAGTGCTGTACAGCAGCGAATCACATTTGCTCAACAAACTACCACGGTGGATGATAAAGACATGAAAATCAAGCGGCTCGAAGAAGAACAAAATGAACTGAAGAAAACGATCGTAGATCAGATGAAAAAGATGGATACCCAGAGCAAGCTCATCGAAGCTCTTCTGAAGAAACTGAAAGAACCAAATGGAAATTCTTGGAATGGAAATGGAAATGGAAAAGAAAAATAAGAATAACCCAACGAACGAAGCCACTACACAAATCGAAGAAAACCAAAGCTCGACCCAATCCAACAATGTCTGCGAGAGCAACAACAATGCTGAAGCAACGGAAAGCCTCGAAACCGACAACGAAACAAATGACCAGGAATCAATGTCTACATCCGACACAGAATCAGAAAATTCGGCCACATCAGTCATCTCAGCACAATCCCGCAAACGAAACCACAACCTGGAAAACGTCTCATCGGAAGAAGAAGAACTAAGAAATGCAGTAAAAAACATGGCATCCAACGAAATCGCAGTCATCTCGCCCATCGCTTCTCCCACTCTTCCCTCCGAACAACGATCGCCAACTGCCAAACCATCGAAGAAAAAACATCGCCACTGAATTTATTCTCCTTTCCTCTTACCACAATAGTCTACTAACCTAAATCATTATCATGCTCTCCACAACCAATAATACTAATGACATAAACAAACCATTTCTATTAAACTGGAACATAAGAGGAATGAACACTAACCTCTACGAACTTCAACTTCTAATTAACGAATATAAACCTGCCGTCATAACACTTCAAGAAGTCTGCGATCCACCTAATACCAACCACTCTCCACTTAATCACTACAATTGGTCCTACAAGCTCTCTCCAACTAACCTACATCACAGTGTTGCAATAGGTGTACATAAATCTATTCCCTTCAAATTAATAAAAACTAACACCAATCTTTCCGCAATAGCAGTAAATATTAAGTCTCCCATAGACATGACCATCGTTTCACTCTACCTACCCCCTAGACCTACCTTCAACGAATCCGAGCTTAACTCATTTCTTAATCTTTTTTCACATCCCTTGCTAATAGCAGGAGACCTTAATGCAGAAGATAAGAATCTTAGAATCTCCCAAACTAACAGAAAATTTAATAAACTAAATAACATTTTTACTAACCATAATCTTTCTTTCATTTCCAACCCCAACCCTACCCGACTATGTATCTCTTCAGGTACAGAATCCTTCCTTGACTACATCATCTCATCCTCCTCCCTCCTCAACGAACTTAAACTTTACGTGTTGGCGGACACACATGGCAGTGATCACTATCCGATCATTGTCAAAAGCAAATCATCTCTTCCGGAAAATAAACAACGACCAAAATGGAAATACGAGAATGCCAATTGGACATCATACCAAATAAACATAATAAAACATCTACATTCAGACCCTCAGGCAAGAGAAGAAAACATCATCAAGATCATAAACGATGCAGCAGCGAAATCAATCCCAAAATCAAAGGGCAAAACAGGCAAACGAAGTGTTCACTGGTGGAACGACACTGTCGCAAAAGCCATAAAAAGGAGACGCAAGGCGCTCCGAAAACTACAAAATGCCAAGAAAAACCAAGACCACACCCATATCCCTACCCTCTCCGAGGAATTTCAAATTTCTCATCGCATTGTACGAGAAGAAATAAAGAAGGCAAAACAAGAATCATGGAACCGATTCAAAGACAACATAAGTCCCGAAATGTCTGGAAAAGACATGTGGAAAAATGTGAAATGCCTAACAGAACGCAAGCAAGATACCGCTCATATCATCATCAAAACCGATGACGACACAATAGTGCCAGTTGAATCAACACCAGAGGTACTTGCCACTCATTTTGCCACCATATCCGCCACAAATAGTTATTCGCCAGAATTTAAGACCATCAAAGCAAAAACTGAATCCATACAATTACAATTCAATAGCAGACCCAACATACATTACAATAGATCCTTTTCTATAGCCGAACTGAGTTGGGCTCTTGCCAAGTGCAAAGGCAACTCAGCAGGACCAGACGACATTGGCTATCCACTGTTGAAAAACCTTCCTTCTGAAGAAAAAACCTGCTCTTAAAGCTTTACAACCACATATGGCAGAGTGGCAAAATTCCTCCTCACTGGAAGAAAAGTCTAACAATACCCATCTTAAAGCCCGATAAACCTAAACACAGCCCAAATAGCTACAGACCAATAAGCTTACTAAACTGCATCGGAAAAGTGTTGGAAAGAATGGTTAACCGGCGTCTTACCCAAGAACTGGAAGGCAGGAAACTCCTCAGCATTAATCAACACGCATTTAGATGCGGATTAGGCACGGAAACTTACTTTGTGCAACTCGAAGAACTGCTGGCCAAAGTAAAATCTGATAAACATCATGCCGACTGTGCTATCATCGACTTGGCTAAAGCTTTCGATCGAACATGGAAATACGCAATCATGCGCCAGCTAGCCAGATGGAATTTCGGAGGTAACATGATCACATTCCTCGATGATTTCCTCTCAGACCGTACCTTCGAGGTTCTGATTGGAACGAACAAATCCAGCACTAAAACACTCGAAAACGGAGTTCCTCAAGGAGCCATCCTTTCTCCAACATTATTTCTGATTAGCATCGAAAGTCTTCTCCGCTCACTACCACCATCCATCACTCCACTGGTGTACGCTGATGATATCGTTCTGATCTCGAGCAATGCAGATAATGGAGTAGCGCGATACAATCTGCAACAGGGACTGAACATCTTATGGGAATGGTCAAAACGTATTGGTTATGACATCGCTGCTGAAAAAAGCAATATACTACACATCTGCACCAAACCGCACCCAACTGTACCGCTTTGCCTTAATCAATCACAAATTCCAGACTGCAAAAAAGTAAAGATACTCGGGATCACAATAGACCAAAAACTCACATTCCAAGCCCACATTAAACAGTTAAAAACTACAGCTACCAAGAAAATCAACCTTTTCAAAATGCTCAGTACAGGAACCCACAAAGCTTCAAAAGACACACTTATCTTCATTATTAATCACTGGTTACTTCCAAAACTACTGTACGGTATAGAAATAGTATTGATTAAAAAGGAACAGTTTGAAAAAGCAATAAGCCCCATCTACCATGCCGTTCTAAGATATGCCATAGGCGCCTTCCGAACCAGCCCCATCGTCTCTATGCTAAGTGAGAGCGGACTTCTTCCACTTAGCCATATAATAACAACTAAATTAGCCGCAACAGCAACAAAAATTAAAGAAACGAATATCCAAGCACCATCATTCCTCAATAGAGCCAACTCCGAACTTTTCGCTATAACAAACTGCAATATCCCGGATATCACAACACTATTACATCTTGGCACTCGGCCGTGGTACCATGAACCCCCTAACATAGACTGGCATTTTAAAAACATCCTTAAAGCAGGCTGCAATAGTACAATAGCACAAAAACATTTCATAGAATACATCAACAACAAATACATAAAACACAATCACATCTACACCGATGGATCAGTCGATGAAGCAGCAGCAGGATTCGGGATTTGCTCACCCATTGATAAAGTAGCGTCCAAACTGCCGGATCACTCTTCCATCTTTACGGCAGAAACGTTGGCATTAATCCAGGCAGTTGAAGATACCCTGCGCTCTGACCTGGAAAACGTCATCTTTACCGACAGTGCGAGTGTCCTCTCGGCACTAGAGCATGGAACATGTAAGGACCCAAACATCCAAAAGCTCTACCAGGTCACTAGCCCACACATAAACCAGGATCAACAACTCACCATCTGTTGGATACCTGGTCACACTGGTATCAAAGGCAACGAGATCGCCGACCGCCTCGCCAACAAAGGCCGAAGAAAAACATCAACCTATAACACCTCGTTGCCTAAAAGAGACGCAATTATCTATATAAATGGAAAAATAAGAGAGGCGTGGGAAAAGAAATGGTTTAAAACCAAAAACAACTTCCTTCGGCTAGTGAAATCAACAACTACACCATGGCCATCAGTAATCAAACATCGAGACCAAAAGATCCTTACTCGAGTAAGAATAGGCCACACTAGACTGACCCACAGCCATCTCATCGAACGATCCAGTCCTCCTCTCTGACCTTTCTGTGGTACCACTATAACAATATTCCACCTCTTAACAGAATGCCACGGATACACACAACTTCGTAATACTTGCCATCTTGACGCCAACATAGACTCAATACTTTCACCTCATCCACAGAAACAGGAAAATCTACTAAAATTTCTAAAACTATCACATTTATTCCATCAACTATAACAATCCAATAGTCCTATTATATACACAAAGAGGCGAAAGAACTCCGCAGGAGCCAAAGCCTCTCTAAACCATACTAACAACAACAACAACATTCCGTAAAGACCCTTCTCAAAGAGAACATCGTGTTGTTCGTGATCCCTTACAAACGTACCCCAATCAAATCTAACCATGTCTGGCCGTGGAAAGGGAGGAAAGGTAAAGGGAAAGGCAAAGTCCCGTTCCAACCGTGCCGGTCTTCAGTTCCCCGTTGGCCGTATTCATCGTCTCCTGCGCAAGGGTAACTATGCCGAGCGCGTCGGTGCCGGAGCACCCGTGTATCTGGCAGCCGTCATGGAATACTTGGCTGCTGAAGTGCTTGAGTTGGCCGGAAACGCTGCCCGTGACAACAAGAAGACGCGCATCATCCCGCGTCATCTGCAGCTGGCCATCCGCAACGACGAGGAGTTGAACAAGCTGCTGTCCGGAGTAACCATCGCTCAGGGTGGTGTGCTGCCCAACATTCAGGCCGTGCTGCTGCCCAAGAAGACCGAAAAGAAGGCTTAAACGGTGTGACAAAGCTTCCTTCATCTCAAACCCAAAACCGTCCTTTTCAGGGCGACAAATTACTTTGCCAAAGACATTTTATTCGATTTATGCTGTTATGGGAGAACCAGAAGGAATACAAATTCCTTACATTGAACAGTGCTTGAAACTGTGTACAAAATGTAGATGAAAAAAAGTGCCTTCTTTTGGCACAAAAAACATCATTTGCTGTTGTCGATTCTGTAACCTCTCATTACTACTTCTACAAAATGCAGCATATCATAAGCGATGCATAAGATTTTCCAGGTAGCTTGTTCAAGAGGGTTGGTTTTACCTTATAAATGCAAGCAGTGATTCCTGCGTGTTCACCTTTTTCTGAAAACAGTAAAGGACATTTTTACCTGATTTATCGTTAACCACGGGAAAATGTTGAACGTATCGGTACATCTTTCTGGAAGATTGTCGTAAAATGTTGTGCGGCTAGGTAGGCTTAGGTTCGCATAAAAAAATTGTTTTCAATATATTGGGAAACTTTGAAAATGGCTTTAAAATAGGTTGACCAAAAATTTGGAGTATTCATATAAACAAACATACTGTAAAATCGATCGTTTCACACTTCATTTAAATAACCATATATCCAAATATGTGTTGCATTTTAAAGTATGTCTATGTTTTAAACAATACATTGATTTGCAATGTAGGAATGCCAATAACCCAAGCGAGTCAACACGCTCGAAAGTAGCAAGGAAAGTAGAAATGAAGTAGCCTTCTACTTCCCTTCTACTTTTGTTGCTTAAAATCAGAAGAATGTAGAAACATGTGGGTTCCAGGAAAGAGCAAAAAATGAGTTCTTGAGTGTACACACACACGCACACGCGACGACTCACGCTTACGTTCTTGTTCTACGTTCTTGTTCGCCCCTCCCCCTTCTCACTCGCCCCACAGATCTATTTTTAGATCATCACACTTCCATCGACGGGGCGGTCGATGTGACGATGTGTGTCGTCGCGTGTGTGTTGTCGATTTGGTCAGAAAAACTTTTTCTTCACACCAAATCTCTAACATGGAGCGTCGGCGTACCGATTGAACCATCGCGAACCATTTGATCAGTGCGCGCGGTTAAAACGACCTTTTGTATTGTGTTGTACGTAGCGTGCGCGCCAAAATTTTAAGAGTGCGCGGAGAGTGAATGTGGGTTTTTGGAGGTGGGGGAATGAGATACAGAGACAAATTTCGCTGCACATTAACACATACATTCTCACTGCACGGGTTGAACTGCGAATGCTCAGTTCTGAGAGAATATACTCGAGCGCTCGCGCATGAGTGCAAACAAGCGCGGTATAGAGGATAGAGGGAGACAAACGATTATTTTGCTCCAAGCTTTCTACTTTTGTCCCGTTGGGAAAATACAAAGTATTGAAATGCCCTAACGCATATGCAACTCCACATTCAATAACGCCGTCTAGTGGTGATCAAAGTCCCTGCAACCAGTAGTAACGCCATCTAAATAATTGGTAAAAGTAAGGCTCAGTGATCTACGTTCATATGAGAAGCGCTACATGCCTTTTAAAATTCCCAAGCAGTATTTTTGAAAAGTTCATAAACACCCCAAAAGCTTTCAATTTTAGCAACATTTCCTATGATTATAAAGTATAAAATATTAAAAATATTAATAAATTAATAATGTATATGAAATATAATTATTACCTATTCAATCTATGTGTCCGCCTATTGTGAATAAACTTTACTTTAGGTGCGAGGGCTCTTTTTTAAATTGAGGTTAATGAAGGTAGTAAATATTTGTATGTATTTCATTATCCTACTTTATCAATAGTTGGGAAAATAAATAAATAATCATTTTATAAGTAACCATTTTTTATGTGTAAGATTGTTATAATTATAATACGTGAAGTTGTTACAACTCTGATTGCTGTTAAAAATGATAGCCTAATAGTAATAATAAAATTTATTTATACTCATGAATTATCAATGAGTGTTATCTTTAGAAGCAATTGCTGTTCTTTTTTATGTTTGTTCAAAAATTGTTGCTTTTCTAATTATCATGTAAAAAAAATATACATTAAGACATGATAATCTATTAATTTGCTCATCAACGGCGGTTAAAACAGGCGTTCAAAAATGGTGCTTGGGTTTGTGGTAAACAGGCGTTACGCGTAACGCTAGCGTAACGTAGAGGGCTGAGCCTTATTTTTACCTCAATTTGCTTATCCACGGCGGTTAAAACAGGCGTTCAAAAATGCTGCTTGGGTTTGCGCTAGACAGACGTTACTTGTAACGCTAGCGTAACGTAGAGGGCTGAGCGTTACTTTTCCAAAATAATTCATTATGCGATCTATGAGCTCCCAGGGTGTTTGTCCTGGATAATAACTGGGAAACATTTTAATGATAACGGAAGCTGGGGAACAATTACCAAATGTTCAAACCAAAATGTAAGCATCGCTAGCGGAGCATCGCTAAGTCAGTATACCAAATGAAGTCAGTATCCCAAGAAAATATATAGCATTCAGTTAACAGCATAGATTTTGGAGGTGGAGTTAATTTCTTCATGTTCATAGCACCCTGATAGCATTTCTTGCAGAAAGTATTTGGTGGGTATGAGTTAAATCGAATTAAACAGTTTTGAAGAGTTAAACAATCGGTTTGATCTGATACCGGTAGGAACATTTTCATATCATCTGCATAAAACAATTTTTCGCAATCTGGTATAACGTAAATAACGTCATTTATACATTTTTAAATAGCATAGGGCCGAGAAACGTGGATCCCCGGACGTGTTGGTGAATGGTGCAGATAGAGAGAAGGAAATATTCACTGTAATATGCCTATCACTTCAATAACAGGAGAGCCAATGAACTAGCGCCCCATTTACTCCATAGCTTGATAGTTTTGAAATAAGCATTGAGTGATTTACGGATTCAAAGGCAACATTGACGCTGTTGGCTGTTATAATAAATTCATAAACTTTATGTAAACGGTGTAGTTTTTTTCATCCGATTTCCTTCTTTTGATGAGTTATCCCAAGTATACATGAACGATGCGCATGTATTAGTCAGATTAGAGCTGATGCAAAAAACGGTATGATCCACGCGGCGATTATTGCTTCAAAAGGATGAGAGGTTTCTCTAAAAAAAATATTTTTATAAGAAAATTTAGATAAAAAAATGCAAGAGAGAAAAATGATTCATTTTAACCAACGCTTCAATCGTTGCTTTTGCGAACGCTTCAAACGCATACGTATAAGATAAAAAATCACACTCACAAAACGCCATCTCATGTAAATGCACTGAATATACAGCAGTGTGAGTGCTTGTTATGCGAGTAAAATGTTATACGCACACCATTCGAAGCCATCATAGACATTTTTTCTCTCAAATAAAACATTTTAATGTTGCGAAAGACACAGCTCTTGAGTAATGTATTGTGGTCCTGAAAAGGACCGTTTGATTTGAGACTCCACATGGAAGTTTTATAGAGATAAATTTAACCTCCAAAACCGTACAGAGTGCGGCCCTGACGCTTCAGAGCATACACCACATCCATAGCGGTGACGGTCTTACGCTTGGCGTGTTCAGTGTAAGTGACCGCATCACGAATCACATTCTCCAGAAATACTTTCAGGACGCCACGGGTTTCCTCGTAGATGAGGCCGGAGATACGTTTCACTCCTCCGCGCCGAGCCAAACGGCGGATGGCGGGCTTGGTAATGCCCTGGATGTTATCCCGCAGCACTTTTCGGTGACGCTTGGCTCCTCCTTTACCCAGACCTTTTCCTCCCTTTCCTCTTCCAGTCATGATGAGCACAGGATTGTACGTTCACGATGTTCACTTCAAATTGACGATCACGAATGAGCGTTTTCGAGCTCAACGTCCCTATTTATACTTTTTCATCCACGCATTCCCTCTTGCTCTTAAGATGAGAGAAAACAAGGGTTGGCAAGCGCATAAAAAGAGCTCTTGTTCGAGCAGTTTCCTCATTTAACGTTCAACTTTTGTCAAATAAACAAGTTCGCTCCGTGCTCAACGAAACCTACGCTCCCGAAGTGAAATGGCTCGTACCAAGCAAACCGCTCGTAAATCGACTGGAGGTAAGGCTCCTCGCAAGCAGCTGGCCACCAAGGCTGCTCGTAAAAGTGCCCCGGCCACCGGAGGAGTGAAGAAGCCGCATCGTTACCGTCCGGGAACGGTGGCCCTCCGAGAAATCCGTCGCTACCAGAAGTCGACCGAGCTGCTCATCCGCAAGCTGCCCTTCCAGCGCTTGGTGCGTGAGATCGCCCAGGACTTCAAGACTGATCTCCGCTTCCAGAGCTCAGCCGTCATGGCGCTGCAGGAAGCCAGCGAGGCGTATCTGGTTGGTCTGTTCGAAGACACGAATCTGTGCGCCATCCACGCCAAGCGCGTCACCATCATGCCCAAGGACATCCAGCTGGCCCGTCGCATCCGCGGAGAGCGTGCCTAAATCGTCCATGCATCCGGAAGCGGTCCCTGTCTAAACGGGGCATTTCCTTCTCAAAACGGTCCTTTTCAGGACCACCAATACTGTTGAACATTCCAAGAATTTTCTTTCGATTGCTATTATGAAATTGTACATACGAATGCAAGCCTTGACGTATGTCGTTTTGTTATAACGAGGAAAGTGTGAAAAGGGGGAAAATTTGTTTTAAATAATCAATGTTTTGGGAGGTATTTTAACTTTTTCTTGTCAAAGTTTCACTTTTTAATAGGGCATCTGAGGATTTTGACTATATTGATCAATACTTTATTACCATCTATATTACCTATGAATTATACCAACATCGCTGCTTACAACAAACTACGAACGAATAGAATGACTATATATTTTACAACAAATGTTCAACTCAAACAGCTTAACTGATGCTTATACACACTTTAATTCAAACGCTTAAGAAGACGACCCTTCAATAGTTATTAGCAAGTTTAAAATCGAACAAATCTATTACAACATTTGACTCACGACACATAAGCTGCTATTGGTTGCTTTGTCGATAAATTATCCTCGTATGCGCGAGGAAAATTTAATTTAAAAAAATGATTGTCATACAACGAGCGAAATGACTTCTATTCATAATTCATGATACACGAAACTCCATTTACAATTTCACCTCGCAAAACGCTTCCAACCAGTGCGGACTTCTTTTTAATGTTTTTTTTGAACGTGCTAAGGTTCTATTTAACATTAATATTTACAATGAACAACGCAGAACTTTAATGTCAATCACAGCATCATTGTTTCCAATGATGTGGATGACATAGTTCGCAAACAAACTTAGGATATGGCTGCGTTTACCTGCACTAATGCCATTTAGTGCAGGCAAACGCAACAAACTGAACAATAACGTTGACGAAGACGGACACCCTGAAATTAAAGCGCTAATTCGCTGGTGCAGATGAAACGAAGGATAATTCTTTGTTTGAATGCGGTTTGTGGTCCTGAAAAGGACCGATTTGAGAGAACGAAGCCAATCATTTCAGTGGCTTACTTCGAGCTGGTGTACTTTGTGACAGCCTTCGTTCCTTCGGAGACGGCGTGCTTGGCAAGCTCACCAGGCAGCAGCAGACGAACAGCGGTTTGGATTTCGCGGGACGTGATCGTCGAACGCTTGTTGTAGTGCGCCAAGCGGGATGCCTCAGCAGCAATGCGTTCGAAGATATCGTTGACGAAACTGTTCATGATGCTCATGGCCTTCGAAGAGATGCCAGTATCCGGGTGGACTTGCTTCAACACTTTGTAGATGTAAATAGCGTAGCTTTCCTTGCGGGTCTTGCGCTTCTTTTTCTTGTCGGACTTGGAAATATTTTTCTGGGCCTTGCCAGACTTCTTCGCAGCTTTTCCACTGGTTTTGGGTGCCATTTCGACGGAAAAATTCACTCAACACTGGGACACGATGTGTATGATTCAACGGGTGATTGCGTTCTAGAAAAATTCCGAGCTCTCCGATCGCTTATAACGGACTGCGAGAGAGAATACGTATCGTGCAGCTCGAAAAATTCCAAACGAGTATCGGGCAGCACGAATAAGCTGCTATATAATCATCGGTCGGGTCAAAATTGTTCTATTATAAAAAGACCCTTCTCAAAGAGAACATCGTGTTGTTCGTGATCCCTTACAAACGTACCCCAATCAAATCTAACCATGTCTGGCCGTGGAAAGGGAGGAAAGGTAAAGGGAAAGGCAAAGTCCCGTTCCAACCGTGCCGGTCTTCAGTTCCCCGTTGGCCGTATTCATCGTCTCCTGCGCAAGGGTAACTATGCCGAGCGCGTCGGTGCCGGAGCACCCGTGTATCTGGCAGCCGTCATGGAATACTTGGCCGCTGAAGTGCTTGAGTTGGCCGGAAACGCTGCCCGTGACAACAAGAAGACGCGCATCATCCCGCGTCATCTGCAGCTGGCCATCCGCAACGACGAGGAGTTGAACAAGCTGCTGTCCGGAGTAACCATCGCTCAGGGTGGTGTGCTGCCCAACATTCAGGCCGTGCTGCTGCCCAAGAAGACCGAAAAGAAGGCTTAAACGGTGTGACAAAGCTTCCTTCATCTCAAACCCAAAACCGTCCTTTTCAGGGCGACAAATTACTTTGCCAAAGACATTTTATTCGATTTATGCTGTTATGGGAGAACCAGAAGGAAAAAAATCCAGATATATCAAGAACCGTGCTTGAAACTGTGTACAAAATGTAAATGAAAAAATGGGCCGTCCTTTGGCACAAAAAGCATCCCTTAATATTTTCAATTCTGTAACCTCTCACTACAAATTCTACAAAATGCAGCATATCATAAGCGATGCACAAGATTTTCCAGGTAGCTTGTTCAAGAGGGTTGGTTTTACCACAGAAATGCAAGCAGTGATACCTGCGTGTTGACCTTTTTCTGAAAACAGTAAAGGACACTTTTACCTGATTTATCGTTAACCACGGGAAAATGTTGAAAGGGTCGATTGTCGAAAAATGTTGTGCGTTTAGGTAGCCTTAGGTTCTCACAAAAGTTTGGCTTTCAATATATCGGGAAACGTTGACAATGGCTTTAAAAAAGTTGGACCAAAAATTAGGAAGGTTCAAATAAACAACCATACTTATTAATGTTTCCCTTCACCCTTCATGTTAATCACCAGTTACCCAATTTTGTGAAGCATTTTAAAGTGTTTCGTTGTTTGAAACAATAAAATGATTTGCAATGTAGGAATGCCTATAAAATACAAAGTATTGAAATGTCCTAACGCATATGCAACTCCACATTCAATAACGCCATCTAGTGGTGATCAAAGTCCCTGCAACCAGTAGTAACGCCATCTAAATAATTGGTAAAAGTAAGGCTCAGTGATCTACGTTACATATAAGAAGCGTTACATGCCTTTTAAAATTCCCAAACAGTATTTTTGAAAAGTTCATAAACACCCCAAAAGCTTTCAATTTTAGTAACATTTCCTATGATTAGAAAGTATAAAATATTAAAAATATTAATAAATTAATAAACTATATGAAATATAATTATCACCTATTCATTCTATGTTTCCGCCTATTGTGAATAAACTTTACTTTAGGTGCGAGGGCTCTTTTTTAAATTGAGGTTAATGAAGCTAGTAAATATTTGTATGTATTTCATTATCCTGCTTTATCAATGCGAAAATAAATAAATAATCATTTTTAAAAGTAACCATTTTTTATGTGTAAGATTGTTATAATTATAATACGTGAAGTTGTTACAGCTCTGATTGCTGTTAAAAATGATAGCCTAATAGTAATAATATAATTTATTTATACTCATGAATTATCAATGAGTGCTATCTTTGCAATTACTGTTCTTTTTTATGTTTGTTCAAAAATTGTTGCTTTTCTAATTATCATGTAAAAAAACGATATTAAGACATGATAATCTATTAATTTGCTCATCCACGGCGATTAAAACAGGTGTTCAAACATGTTACTTGGGTTTGTGGTAAACAGGCGTTACGCGTAACGCTAGCGTAACGTAGAGGGCTGAGCCTTACTTTTACCTCAATTTGCTTATCCACGACGATTAAACCAGGCGTTCAAAAATGCTGCTTGGGTTTGCGCTAGACAGACGTTACTTGTAACGCTAGCGTAACGTAGAGGGCTGAGCGTTACTTTTCCCAAATAATTCATTATGCGATCTATGAGCTCCCAGGGTGTTTGTCCTGGATAATCTGGGAAACATGGGTTTGCGCTAGACAGACGTTACTTGTAACGCTAGCGTAACGTAGAGGGCTGAGCGTTACTTTTCCAAAATAATTCATTATGCGATCTATGAGCTCCCAGGGTGTTTGTCCTGGATAATAACTGGGAAACATTTTAATGATAACGGAAGCTGGGGAACAATTACCAAATGTTCAAACCAAAATGTAAGCATCGCTAGCGGAGCATCGCTAAGTCAGTATACCAAATGAAGTCAGTATCCCAAGAAAATATATAGCATTCAGTTAACAGCATAGATTTTGGAGGTGGAGTTAATTTCTTCATGTTCATAGCACCCTGATAGCATTTCTTGCAGAAAGTATTTGGTGGGTATGAGTTAAATCGAATTAAACAGTTTTGAAGAGTTAAACAATCGGTTTGATCTGATACCGGTAGGAACATTTTCATATCATTTGGATAAAACAATTTTTCGCAATCTGGTATAACGTAAATAACATCATTTATGAAAATGATAAAAAGAATAGGGCCTAGAATACTGCCTTGTGGAACCCCGGATGAAATATTCACTGTAATTTGTCTTACACTTAAATTACAGGAGAGCCAATGAGCAAGCGCCCTATTTATTCCGTAGCTTGATAGTTTTGAAATTAGCGTTGAGTGATTTACGGAGTCAAAGGCAGCATTGGCACCGTTAGCTGTTATAATAAACTCACAAACCTCATGAAAACGGTGTAGCTTTTTTCGCCCAATCCTTCTTTTGAATAATTATCACAAGTATCAATGAACGAAGCGCATGTGTAGCGGCGATTATTGCTTCAAGAGGATGAGCGGCTTGCCCTGAAGAATAAAATAATTTTAATTCGACACTATAAAATAACTTAATAAATTAATAAGTAAATAAAAATTCAATATTTTAACAAACACTTCAATCGTCGCTTTTATGTACGCTTCAAACGCATGCACATACGTTTAAAAGGCACATTTACAAAACGCCATTTCATGTAAATGCACTGAATATACAGCAGTGTGAGTGCTTGTTATGCGAGTAAAATGTTATACGCACACCATTCGAAGCCATCATAGACATTTTTTCTCTCAAATAAAACATTTTAATGTTGCGAAAGACACAGCTCTTGAGTAATGTATTGTGGTCCTGAAAAGGACCGTTTGATTTGAGACTCCACATGGAAGTTTTATAGAGATAAATTTAACCTCCAAAACCGTACAGAGTGCGGCCCTGACGCTTCAGAGCATACACCACATCCATAGCGGTGACGGTCTTACGCTTGGCGTGTTCAGTGTAAGTGACCGCATCACGAATCACATTCTCCAGAAATACTTTCAGGACGCCACGGGTTTCCTCGTAGATGAGACCGGAGATACGTTTCACTCCTCCGCGCCGAGCCAAACGGCGGATGGCGGGCTTGGTAATGCCCTGGATGTTATCCCGCAGCACTTTTCGGTGACGCTTGGCTCCTCCTTTACCCAGACCTTTTCCTCCCTTTCCTCTTCCAGTCATGATGAGCACAGGATTGTACGTTCACGATGTTCACTTCAAATTGACGATCACGAATGAGCGTTTTCGAGCTCAACGTCCCTATTTCTACTTTTTCATCCACGCATTCCCTCTTGCTCTTAAGATGAGAGAAAACAAGGGTTGGCAAGCGCATAAAAAGAGCTCTTGTTCGAGCAGTTTCCTCATTTAACGTTCAACTTTTGTCAAATAAACAAGTTCGCTCCGTGCTCAACGAAACCTACGCTCCCGAAGTGAAATGGCTCGTACCAAGCAAACCGCTCGTAAATCGACTGGAGGTAAGGCTCCTCGCAAGCAGCTGGCCACCAAGGCTGCTCGTAAAAGTGCCCCGGCCACCGGAGGAGTGAAGAAGCCGCATCGTTACCGTCCGGGAACGGTGGCCCTCCGAGAAATCCGTCGCTACCAGAAGTCGACCGAGCTGCTCATCCGCAAGCTGCCCTTCCAGCGCTTGGTGCGTGAGATCGCCCAGGACTTCAAGACTGATCTCCGCTTCCAGAGCTCAGCTGTGATGGCGCTGCAGGAAGCTAGCGAGGCGTACCTGGTTGGTCTGTTCGAAGACACGAATCTGTGCGCCATCCACGCCAAGCGCGTCACCATCATGCCCAAGGACATCCAGCTGGCCCGTCGCATCCGCGGAGAGCGTGCCTAAATCGTCCATGCATCCGGAAGCGGTCCCTGTCTAAACGGGGCATTTCCTTCTCAAAACGGTCCTTTTCAGGACCACCAATACTGTTGAACATTCCAAGAATTTTCTTTCGATTGCTATTATGAAATTGAACATACGAATGCAAGCCTTGACGTATGTCGTTTTGTTATAACGAGGAAAGTGTGAAAAGGGGGAAAATTTGTTTTAAATAATCAATGTTATGGGAGGTATTTTAACTTTTTCTTGTCAAAGTTTCGCTTTTTAATAGGGCATCTGAGGATTTTGACTATATTGATCAATACTTTATTACCATCTATATAACCTATGACTATTATACCAACATCGCTGCTTACAACAAACTACGAACGAATAGTATGACTATATATTTTACAACAAATGTTCAACTCAAACACCTTAACTGATGCTTATACAAACGTGAATTAAAATGCTCAAGAAGACGACCCTTCAATACTTATTAGCAAGTTTAAAATCGAGCAAATCTATTACAACATTTGACTCACGACACATAAGCTGCTATTGGTTGCTTTGTCGATAAATTATTCTCGTATGCGCGAGGAAAATTTAATTAAAAAAATGATTGTCATACAACGAGCGAAACGACTTCTATTCATAATTCATGATACACGAAACTCCATTTACAATTTCACCTCGCAAAACGCTTCCAACCAGTGCGGACTTCTTTTTAATGTTTTTGTAAACGTGCTAAGGTTCTTTTTAACATTAATATTTACAATGAACAACCCAGAACTTTAATGTCAATCACAGCATCATTGTTTCCAATACAAAGTTCGCAAACAAACTTAGGATATGGCTGCGTTTACCTGCACTAATGCCATTTAGTACAGGCAAACGCAACAAACTGAACAATTACGTTGACGAAGACGGACACCCTGAAATTAAAGCGCTAATTCGCTGGTGCAGATGAAACGAAGGATAATTATTTGTTTGAATGCGGTTTGTGGTCCTGAAAAGGACCGATTTGAGAGAACGAAGCCAATCATTTCAGTGGCTTACTTCGAGCTGGTGTACTTTGTGACAGCCTTCGTTCCTTCGGAGACGGCGTGCTTGGCAAGCTCACCAGGCAGCAGCAGACGAACAGCGGTTTGGATTTCGCGGGACGTGATCGTCGAACGCTTGTTGTAGTGCGCCAAGCGGGATGCCTCAGCAGCAATGCGTTCGAAGATATCGTTGACGAAACTGTTCATGATGCTCATGGCCTTCGAAGAGATGCCAGTATCCGGGTGGACTTGCTTCAACACTTTGTAGATGTAAATAGCGTAGCTTTCCTTGCGGGTCTTGCGCTTCTTTTTCTTGTCGGACTTGGAAATATTTTTCTGGGCCTTGCCAGACTTCTTCGCAGCTTTTCCACTGGTTTTGGGTGCCATTTCGACGGAAAAATTCACTCAACACTGGGACACGATGTGTATGATTCAACGGGTGATTGCGTTCTAGAAAAATTCCGAGCTCTCCGATCGCTTATAACGGACTGCGAGAGAGAATACGTATCGTGCAGCTCGAAAAATTCCAAACGAGTATCGGGCAGCACGAATAAGCTGCTATATAATCATCGGTCGGGTCAAAATTGTTCTATTATAAAAAGACCCTTCTTGAAGAGAACATCGTGTTGTTCGTGATCCCTTACAAACGTACCCCAATCAAATCTAACCATGTCTGGCCGTGGAAAGGGAGGAAAGGTAAAGGGAAAGGCAAAGTCCCGTTCCAACCGTGCCGGTCTTCAGTTCCCCGTTGGCCGTATTCATCGTCTCCTGCGCAAGGGTAACTATGCCGAGCGCGTCGGTGCCGGAGCACCCGTGTATCTGGCAGCCGTCATGGAATACTTGGCCGCTGAAGTGCTTGAGTTGGCCGGAAACGCTGCCCGTGACAACAAGAAGACGCGCATCATCCCGCGTCATCTGCAGCTGGCCATCCGCAACGACGAGGAGTTGAACAAGCTGCTGTCCGGAGTAACCATCGCTCAGGGTGGTGTGCTGCCCAACATTCAGGCCGTGCTGCTGCCCAAGAAGACCGAAAAGAAGGCTTAAACGGTGTGACAAAGCTTCCTTCATCTCAAACCCAAAACCGTCCTTTTCAGGGCGACAAATTACTTTGCCAAAGACATTTTATTCGATTTATGCTGTTATGGGAGAACCAGAAGGAAAAAAATCCAGATATATCAAGAACCGTGCTTGAAACTGTGTACAAAATGTAAATGAAAAAATGGGCCGTCCTTTGGCACAAAAAGCATCCCTTAATATTTTCAATTCTGTAACCTCTCACTACAAATTCTACAAAATGCAGCATATCATAAGCGATGCACAAGATTTTCCAGGTAGCTTGTTCAAGAGGGTTGGTTTTACCACAGAAATGCAAGCAGTGATACCTGCGTGTTGACCTTTTTCTGAAAACAGTAAAGGACACTTTTACCTGATTTATCGTTAACCACGGGAAAATGTTGAAAGGGTCGATTGTCGAAAAATGTTGTGCGTTTAGGTAGCCTTAGGTTCTCACAAAAGTTTGGCTTTCAATATATCGGGAAACGTTGACAATGGCTTTAAAAAAGTTGGACCAAAAATTAGGAAGGTTCAAATAAACAACCATACTTATTAATGTTTCCCTTCACCCTTCATGTTAATCACCAGTTACCCAATTTTGTGAAGCATTTTAAAGTGTTTCGTTGTTTGAAACAATAAAATGATTTGCAATGTAGGAATGCCTATAAAATACAAAGTATTGAAATGTCCTAACGCATATGCAACTCCACATTCAATAACGCCATCTAGTGGTGATCAAAGTCCCTGCAACCAGTAGTAACGCCATCTAAATAATTGGTAAAAGTAAGGCTCAGTGATCTACGTTACATATAAGAAGCGTTACATGCCTTTTAAAATTCCCAAACAGTATTTTTGAAAAGTTCATAAACACCCCAAAAGCTTTCAATTTTGGTAACATTTCCTATGATTAGAAAGTATAAAATATTAAAAATATTAATAAATTAATAAACTATATGAAATATAATTATCACCTATTCATTCTATGTTTCCGCCTATTGTGAATAAACTTTACTTTAGGTGCGAGGGCTCTTTTTTAAATTGAGGTTAATGAAGGTAGTAAATATTTGTATGTATTTCATTATCCTGCTTTATCAATGCGAAAATAAATAAATAATCATTTTTAAAAGTAACCATTTTTTATGTGTAAGATTGTTATAATTATAATACGTGAAGTTGTTACAGCTCTGATTGCTGTTAAAAATGATAGCCTAATAGTAATAATATAATTTATTTATACTCATGAATTATCAATGAGTGCTATCTTTGCAATTACTGTTCTTTTTTATGTTTGTTCAAAAATTGTTGCTTTTCTAATTATCATGTAAAAAAAACGATATTAAGACATGATAATCTATTAATTTGCTCATCCACGGCGATTAAAACAGGTGTTCAAAAATGTTGCTTGGGTTTGTGGTAAACAGGCGTTACGCGTAACGCTAGCGTAACGTAGAGGGCTGAGCCTTACTTTTACCTCAATTTGCTTATCCACGACGATTAAACCAGGCGTTCAAAAATGCTGCTTGGGTTTGCGCTAGACAGACGTTACTCGTAACGCTAGCGTAATGTAGAGGGCTGAGCGTTACTTTTCCCAAATAATTCATTATGCGATCTATGAGGTCCCAGGGTGTTTGTCCTGGATAGTAACTGGGAAACATTTTAATGATAACGGAAGCTGGGGAACAATTACCAAATGTACAAGCCAAAATGTAAGCATCGCTAGCGGAGCATCGCTAAGTCAGTATACCAAATGAAGTCAGTATCCCAAGAAAATATATAGCATTCAGTTAACAGCATAGATTTTGGAGGTGGAGTTAATTTCTTCATGTTCATAGCACCCTGATAGCATTTCTTGCAGAAAGTATTTGGTGGGTATGAGTTAAATCGAATTAAACAGTTTTGAAGAGTTAAGCAATCGGTTTGATCTGATACTGGTAGGAACATTTTCATATCATCTGCATAAAACAATTTTTCGCAATCTGGTATAACGTAAATAACGTCATTTATACATTTTTAAACAGCATAGGGCCGAGAAACGTGGATCCCCGGACGTGTTGGTGAATGGTGCAGATAGAGAGAAGGAAATATTCACTGTAATATGCCTATCACTTCAATAACAGGAGAGCCAATGAACTAGCGCCCCATTTACTCCATAGATTGATAGTTTTGAAATAAGCATTGAGTGATTTACGGATTCAAAGGCAACATTGACGCTGTTGGCTGTTATAATAAATTCATAAACTTTATGTAAACGGTGTAGTTTTTTTCATCCGATTTCCTTCTTTTGATGAGTTATCCCAAGTATACATGAACGATGCGCATGTATAAGTCAGATTAGAGTTGATGCAAAAAACGGTATGATCCACGCGGCGATTATTGCTTCAAAAGGATGAGAGGTTTCTCTAAAAAAAATATTTTTATAAGAAAATTTAGATAAAAAAATGCAAGAGAGAAAAATGATTCATTTTAACCAACGCTTCAATCGTTGCTTTTGCGAACGCTTCAAACGCATACGTATAAGATAAAAAATCACACTCACAAAACGCCATCTCATGTAAATGCACTGAATATACAGCAGTGTGAGTGCTTGTTATGCGAGTAAAATGTTATACGCACACCATTCGAAGCCATCATAGACATTTTTTCTCTCAAATAAAACATTTTAATGTTGCGAAAGACACAGCTCTTGAGTAATGTATTGCGGTCCTGAAAAGGACCGTTTGATTTGAGACTCCACATGGAAGTTTTATAGAGATAAATTTAACCTCCAAAACCGTACAGAGTGCGGCCCTGACGCTTCAGAGCATACACCACATCCATAGCGGTGACGGTCTTACGCTTGGCGTGTTCAGTGTAAGTGACCGCATCACGAATCACATTCTCCAGAAATACTTTCAGGACGCCACGGGTTTCCTCGTAGATGAGGCCGGAGATACGTTTCACTCCTCCGCGCCGAGCCAAACGGCGGATGGCGGGCTTGGTAATGCCCTGGATGTTATCCCGCAGCACTTTTCGGTGACGCTTGGCTCCTCCTTTACCCAGACCTTTTCCTCCCTTTCCTCTTCCAGTCATGATGAGCACAGGATTGTACGTTCACGATGTTCACTTCAAATTGACGATCACGAATGAGCGTTTTCGAGCTCAACGTCCCTATTTCTACTTTTTCATCCACGCATTCCCTCTTGCTCTTAAGATGAGAGAAAACAAGGGTTGGCAAGCGCATAAAAAGAGCTCTTGTTCGAGCAGTGTCCTCATTTAACGTTCAACTTTTGTCAAATAAACAAGTTCGCTCCGTGCTCAACGAAACCTACGCTCCCGAAGTGAAATGGCTCGTACCAAGCAAACCGCTCGTAAATCGACTGGAGGTAAGGCTCCTCGCAAGCAGCTGGCCACCAAGGCTGCTCGTAAAAGTGCCCCGGCCACCGGAGGAGTGAAGAAGCCGCATCGTTACCGTCCGGGAACGGTGGCCCTCCGAGAAATCCGTCGCTACCAGAAGTCGACCGAGCTGCTCATCCGCAAGCTGCCCTTCCAGCGCTTGGTGCGTGAGATCGCCCAGGACTTCAAGACTGATCTCCGCTTCCAGAGCTCAGCCGTCATGGCGCTGCAGGAAGCCAGCGAGGCGTATCTGGTTGGTCTGTTCGAAGACACGAATCTGTGCGCCATCCACGCCAAGCGCGTCACCATCATGCCCAAGGACATCCAGCTGGCCCGTCGCATCCGCGGAGAGCGTGCCTAAATCGTCCATGCATCCGGAAGCGGTCCCTGTCTAAACGGGGCATTTCCTTCTCAAAACGGTCCTTTTCAGGACCACCAATACTGTTGAACATTCCAAGAATTTTCTTTCGATTGCTATTATGAAATTGTACATACGAATGCAAGCCTTCACGTATGTCGTTTTGTTATAACGAGGAAAGTGTGAAAAGGGGGAACATTTGTTTTAAATAATCAATGTTATGGGAGGTATTTTAACTTTTTCTTGTCAAAGTTTCGCTTTTTAATAGGGCATCTGAGGATTTTGACTATATTGATCAATATTTTATTACCATCTATATTATCTATGACTATTATACCAACATCGCTGCTTACAACAAACTACGAACGAATAGTATGACTTTATATTTTACAACAAATGTTCGACACAAACAGCTTAACTGATGCTTATACACACTTTAATTCAAACGCTTAAGACGACCCTTCAATCCTTATAAGCAAGTTTAAAATCGAACAAATCTATTACAAAATTTGACTCACGACACATAAGCTGCTATTGGTTGCTTTGTCGATAAATTATCCTCGTATGCGCGAGGAAAATTTTATTTAAAAAAATGATTGTCATACAACGAGCGAAACGACTTCTATTCATAATTCATGATACACGAAACTCCATTTACAATTTCACCTCGCAAAACGCTTCCAACCAGTGCGGACTTCTTTTTAATGTTTTTGTAAACGTGCTAAGGTTCTTTTTAACATTAATATTTACAATGAACAACCTAGAACTTTAATGTCAATCACAGCATCATTGTTTCCAATACAAAGTTCGCAAACAAACTTAGGATATGGCTGCGTTTACCTGCACTAATGCCATTTAGTACAGGCAAACGCAACAAACTGAACAATTACGTTGACGAAGACGGACACCCTGAAATTAAAGCGCTAATTCGCTGGTGCAGATGAAACGAAGGATAGTTCTTTGTTTGAATGCGGTTTGTGGTCCTAAAAAGGACCGATTTGAGAGAACGAAGCCAATCATTTCAGTGGCTTACTTCGAGCTGGTGTACTTTGTGACAGCCTTTGTTCCTTCGGAGACGGCGTGCTTGGCAAGCTCACCAGGCAGCAGCAGACGAACAGCGGTTTGGATTTCGCGGGACGTGATCGTCGAACGCTTGTTGTAGTGCGCCAAGCGGGATGCCTCAGCAGCAATGCGTTCGAAGATATCGTTGACGAAACTGTTCATGGCCATGGCCTTCGAAGAGATACCAGTATCCGGGTGGACTTGCTTCAACACTTTGTAGATGTAAATAGCGTAGCTTTCCTTGCGGGTCTTGCGCTTCTTTTTCTTGTCGGACTTGGAAATATTTTTCTGGACCTTGCCAGACTTCTTCGCAGCTTTTCCACTGGTTTTGGGTGCCATTTCGACGGAAAAATTCACTCAACACTGGGACACGATGTGTATGATTCAACGGGTGATTGCGTTCTTTTGTTGTTGTTAGTATGGTTTAGAGAGGCTTTGGCTCCTGCGGAGTTCTTTCGCCTCTTTGTGGGGAAAAGTCAGATTATTATATTGCTATAGCTGATGGAATAAATGTGATAGTTTTAAAAATTTTAGTAGATTTTCCTGTTTCTGTGGGTGAGGTGAAAGTATTGAGTCTATGTTGGCGTCAAGATGGCAAGTATTACGAAGTTGTGTGTATCCGTGGCATTCTGTTAAGAGGTGGAATATTGTTATAGTGGTACCACAGAATTGTCAGAGAGGAGGACTGGATCGTTCGATGAGATGGCTGTGGGTCAGTCTAGTGTGGCCTATTCTTACTCGAGTAAGGATCTTTTGGTCTCGATGTTTGATTACTGATGGCCATGGTGTAGTTGTTAATTTCACTAGCCGAAGGAAGTTGTTTTTGGTTTTAAACCATTCCTTTTCCCACGCCTCTCTTATTTTTCCATTTATATAGATAATTGCGTCTCTTTTAGGCAACGAAGTGTTGTAGGTTGATGTTTTTCTTCGGCCTTTGTTGGCGAGGCGGTCGGCGATCTCGTTGCCTTTGATACCAGTGTGACCAGGTATCCAACAGATGGTGAGTTGTTGATCCTGGTTTATATGTGGGCTAGTGACCTGGTAGAGCTTTTAGATGTTTGGGTCCTTATATGTTCCATGCTCTAGTGCCGAGAGGACACTCGCACTGTCGGTAAAGATGACGTTTTCCAGGTCAGAGCGCAGGGTATCTTCAACTGCCTGGATTAATGCCAACGTTTCTGCCGTAAAGATGGAAGAATGATCCGGCAGTTTGGACGCTACTTTATCAATGGGTGAGTAAATCCCGAATCCTGCTACTGCTTCATCGACTGATCCATCGGTGTAAATGTGGTTGTGCTTAATGTATTTGTTGTTGATGTGTTCTATGAAATGTTTTTGTGCTATTGTACTATTGCAGCCTGCTTTAAGGATGTTTTTAAAATGCCAGTCTATATTAGGGGGTTCATGGTACCACGGCCGAGTGCCAAGATGTAACAGTGTTGTGATATCCGGGATATTGCAGTTTGTTATAGCGAAAAGTTCGGAGTTGGCTCTATTGAGGAATGATGGTGCTTGGATATTCTTTTCTTTAATTCTTGTTGCTGTTGCGGCTAATTTAGTTGTTATTATATGGCTAAGTGGAAGAAGTCCGCTCTCACTTAGCATAGAGACGATGGGGCTGGTTCGGAAGGCGCCTATGGCATATCTTAGAACGGCATGGTAGATGGGGCTTATTGCTTTTTCAAACTGTTCCTTTTTAATCGATACTATTTCTATACCGTACAGTAGTTTTGGAAGTAACCAGTGATTAATAATGAAGATAAGTGTATCTTTTGAAGCTTTGTGGGTTCCTGTGCTGAGCATTTTGGAATGGTTGATATTCTTGGTTGCTGTAGTTTTTAACTGTTTAATGTGGGCTTGGAATGTGAGTTTTTGGTCTATTGTGATCCCGAGTATCTTTACTTTTTTACAGTCTGGAATTTGTGATTGATTAAGGCAAAGCGGTACAGTTGGGTGCGGTTTGGTGCAGATGTGTAGTATATTGCTTTTTTCAGCAGCGATGTCATAACCAATACGTTTTGACCATTCCCATAAGATGTTCAGTCCCTGTTGCAGATTGTATCGCGCTACTCCATTATCTGCATTGCTCGAGATCAGGACGATATCATCAGCGTACACCAGTGGAGTGATGGATGGTGGTAGTGAGCGGAGAAGACTTTCGATGCTAATCAGAAATAATGTTGGAGAAAGGATGGCTCCTTGAGGAACTCCGTTTTCGAGTGTTTTAGTGCTGGATTTGTTCGTTCCAATCAGAACCTCGAAGGTACGGTCTGAGAGGAAATCATCGAGGAATGTGATCATGTTACCTCCGAAATTCCATCTGGCTAGCTGGCGCATGATAGCGTATTTCCATGTTCGATCGAAAGCTTTAGCCAAGTCGATGATAGCACAGTCGGCATGATGTTTATCAGATTTTACTTTGGCCAGCAGTTCTTCGAGTTGCACAAAGCAAGTTTCCGTGCCTAATCCGCATCTAAATGCGTGTTGATTAATGCTGAGGAGTTTCCTGCCTTCCAGTTCTTGGGTAAGACGCCGGTTAACCATTCTTCCCAACACTTTTCCGATGCAGTTTAGTAAGCTTATTGGTCTGTAGCTATTTGGGCTGTGTTTAGGTTTATCGGGCTTTAAGATGGGTATTGTTAGACTTTTCTTCCAGTGAGGAGGAATTTTGCCACTCTGCCATATGTGGTTGTAAAGCTTTAAGAGCAGGTTTTTTTCGTCAGAAGGAAGGTTTTTCAACAGTGGATAGCTAATGTCGTCTGGTCCTGCTGAGTTGCCTTTGCACTTGGCAAGAGCCCAACTCAGTTCGGCTATAGAAAAGGATCTATTGTAATGTATGTTGGGTCTGCTATTGAATTGTAATTGTATGGATTCAGTTTTTGCTTTGATGGTCTTAAATTCTGGCGAATAACTATTTGTGGCGGATATGGTGGCAAAATGAGTGGCAAGTACCTCTGGTGTTGATTCAACTGGCACTATTGTGTCGTCATCGGTTTTGATGATGATATGAGCGGTATCTCGCTTGCGTTCTGTTAGGCATTTCACATTTTTCCACATGTCTTTTCCAGACATTTCGGGACTTATGTTGTCTTTGAATCGGTTCCATGATTCTTGTTTTGCCTTCTTTATTTCTTCTCGTACAATGCGATGAGAAATTTGAAATTCCTCGGAGAGGGTAGGGATATGGGTGTGGTCTTGGTTTTTCTTGGCATTTGTAGTTTTCGGAGCGCCTTGCGTCTCCTTTTTATGGCTTTTGCGACAGTGTCGTTCCACCAGTGAACACTTCGTTTGCCTGGTTTGCCTTTTGATTTTGGGATTGATTTCGCTGCTGCATCGTTTATGATCTTGATGATGTTTTCTTCTCTTGCTGTTTGCTTTCTAGAAAAATTCCGAGCTCTCCGATCGCTTATAACGGGCTGTGAGAGAGAATACGTATCGTGCAGCTCGAAAAATTCCAAACGAGTATCGGGCAGCACGAATAAGCTGCTATATAAGCATCGGTCGGGTCAAAATTGTTCTATTATAAAAAGACCCCTATTATAAAAAGACCCTGTATTATAAAAAGATCAGGGGTTCACCCGGACGGACGTGTTTTTGTTCAATTCCAGTGTCTACGCCAACGATCTCGGGAGAGAACGTTGGTAAGTAGTGAATATAGGGTAAATGTACCTATAGTGGTGGTAGTACCAATAGTGGTGGTATTGCACTAAAATGCGGTTCATAGGGCAAATTAAAAGTAATTAAGTTATTTACGTTAGTGTGAAATGTTCTTCAGCCTTTTACAAAAGGTTTAAAAGTTAAATGGGGACATTCCGTTACTTAGTGACCGAAAAATCCATTATTTTGTTAAATGTGTCAACATTTTTCCAAAATCCTTAGGATTTCATAACGAAACTCATTTTTCTGTTAACGTTCTAAATGACCACACAACCACCCAATTACTAGTTTTTCTACATAACTGTTCTGAAATGTTATTGTTTAACTAAAATTATTTGCCTTTTGACCATATTTATGCATTTTTAAGTGTTTTTTACCATAGTGCCATTATAGGTACACAAAACAAGCATGTTCCTATAGTGGTTATAGTTATAAAATCAATAAAAACAGGTCGTTTTAGATTTTTTCGAGGATATTTTTGACATGTCGTACTGTTTTCACTAAAATAAGCAACAGAAATGAGTTTTATGTACGTAATTTACCAAAAACAGGCCAAAATTCGCTTATATGGCTGAATGAAAAATTGACTTCAAATCAAGCACACTCTTCCGGGTGTAGGTTGATGACAGGTGTGATGCAGTACTTTAGTCAATAGTTTCATTGATCAAATTTATACATTTTTTACGATCAAATTACGCAAGAAACCTATATTATGGCAGTTATCCTTGCTATTCATACGAAAACAGCTTCGAAACTAAGTTTCATTGATATTATACACCGTTTTTGATGCATCTTTGTTTACCACCACTATAGGAACACAATACGACGACTATAGGAACCATACCACCATTATAGGTACAACGAAGTAGTCACAAAAATATGTATTTTTTCGTAAATTTGATGTATTTCATGATAAAAATGGTTGTGATTGCGTAGATAAAACATATTCCAATTGCTATGTGTTAAAATATTCAGAAATTGTCCTTCCTGACACTTTAAATCCATTAAAACACATCTGTACCACCACAAATTGCACCACTATTGGTACATTTACCCTACCGTTACTTTTTGTGTGTGATCTCGGGAGAGATAAACCACAGTGCCAGCTGCGCGCGTTGATATTGTTTCCGTGAGAGTGATACATACACACGCACACACGACACAGTTTGAAACGTGTGACAAGCACAGCGCATTGGCGCCAAAAACGTCGCTCGCAGCGTAAGCAGTGAAGCCGGTGTTTTCGTGCCATTTTACCCCGCTACTCGGGAGAGTAACGAGAAAAATTATCTTATTTATCTTGAAATTAAAACTCTTTTATTTTACTATTCCGAAATTGTAAATATTAGACTTAAGATTAATTGAACTTTTGCTTTTAAGGAACATTTATTTACTTTATTTCATATATTTCTTTATAACCTTATATACACTATATACATTGCATTGAACTAAATAAAACTAACCAACCCGGCAAAATGCCGGGACCCTCGCATCCTGTACGGGATGCACTTCCGCCCGAGCCTCCCCAGAGAGCTCGATCACTACCACCATGGATGGATCGTAATAACGAGTTTGGGGACATGAAGTTCCTCGTTCTCGAGCCGTTGAAAGGCTTTAAGCTCCCGCAAAACCCATGGATAATTTCAAAGAGCATTACCAACGTGGTTGGAGAGCTTACCGAAAGCAGCCACTCGATGGAATTCGGGCAGAAATATCTGATCAAAACCCGAAACGTTGCGCAGTACACAAAAATGCAAAGCATCACGCAACTCATCGATGGTACAAAAGTATCCATCACCCCACACGCTACGCTGAACACAGTCCAGTGCGTAATATTCGCCCCGGAGCTGAAAGGACTAAAGGACGAAGAAATTTTGCTCAACATGGAAAGTCAAAACGTCAAGCAAGTCCGACGATTCACCCGAAAGGTGAATGACGAAATACAACCATCGAACTCTTTCCTGATACGCGTAGAAGCTGGAAAAATACCGGAATCCCTTCGCATAGGGCTGTTGCAGGTGCGAACGAAACCATACTACCCAAAACCAATGCTGTGCTACAAATGCGCCAGCTATGGGCACACAAAAATGCGCTGCTCAAAGGGACAGGTGTGTGGAAACTGCGGAACCGCAGCACACGGTGAATGTTCGACCCATCCCGCTTGCGTGAACTGCAAAGGCGAACACAGCGCATTTTCTCGCGAATGCCCTGCGTTCCAATTTGAAGAACAAGTCATCAAAATAAAAGTCGACCACAACTGCACCTACAAGGAAGCTCGGCAAATGGCCCCCCAACAACATCAGCGAACAAGTGCTGTACAGCAGCGAATCACATTTGCGCAACAAACTACCACGGTGGATGATAAAGACATGAAAATCAAACGGCTCGAAGTAGAACAAAATGAACTGAAGAAAACGATCGTAGATCAGATGAAAAAGATGAATACCCAGAGCAAGCTCAGCGAAGCTCTTCTGAAGAAACTGAAAGAACCAAATGGAAATTCTTGGAATGGAAATGGAAATGGAAAAGAAAAATAAGAATAACCCAACGAACGAAGCCACTACACAAATCGAAGAAAACCAAAGCTCGACCCAATCCAACAATGTCTGCGAGAGCAACAACAATGCTGAAGCAACGGAAAGCCTCGAAACCGACAACGAAACAAATGACCAGGAATCAATGTCTACATCCGACACAGAATCAGAAAATTCGGCCACATCAGTCATCTCAGCACAATCCCGCAAACGAAACCACAACCTGGAAAACGTCTCATCGGAAGAAGAAGAACTAAGAAATGCAGTAAAAAACATGGCATCCAACGAAATCGCAGTCATCTCGCCCATCGCTTCTCCCACTCTTCCCTCCGAACAACGATCGCCAACTGCCAAACCATCGAAGAAAAAACATCGCCACTGAATTTATTCTCCTTTCCTCTTACCACAATAGTCTACTAACCTAAATCATTATCATGCTCTCCACAACCAATAATACTAATGACATAAACAAACCATTTCTATTAAACTGGAACATAAGAGGAATGAACACTAACCTCTACGAACTTCAACTTCTAATTAACGAATATAAACCTGCCGTCATAACACTTCAAGAAGTCTGCGATCCACCTAATACCAACCACTCTCCACTTAATCACTACAATTGGTCCTACAAGCTCTCTCCAACTAACCTACATCACAGTGTTGCAATAGGTGTACATAAATCTATTCCCTTCAAATTAATAAAAACTAACACCAATCTTTCCGCAATAGCAGTAAATATTAAGTCTCCCATAGACATGACCATCGTTTCACTCTACCTACCCCCTAGACCTACCTTCAACGAATCCGAGCTTAACTCATTTCTTAATCTTTTTTCACATCCCTTGCTAATAGCAGGAGACCTTAATGCAGAAGATAAGAATCTTAGAATCTCCCAAACTAACAGAAAATTTAATAAACTAAATAACATTTTTACTAACCATAATCTTTCTTTCATTTCCAACCCCAACCCTACCAGACTATGTATCTCTTCAGGTACAGAATCCTTCCTTGACTACATCATCTCATCCTCCTCCCTCCTCAACGAACTTAAACTTTACGTGTTGGCGGACACACATGGCAGTGATCACTATCCGATCATTGTCAAAAGCAAATCATCTCTTCCGGAAAATAAACAACGACCAAAATGGAAATACGAGAATGCCAATTGGACATCATACCAAATAAACATAATAAAACATCTACATTCAGACCCTCAGGCAAGAGAAGAAAACATCATCAAGATCATAAACGATGCAGCAGCGAAATCAATCCCAAAATCAAAGGGCAAACCAGGCAAACGAAGTGTTCACTGGTGGAACGACACTGTCGCAAAAGCCATAAAAAGGAGACGCAAGGCGCTCCGAAAACTACAAAATGCCAAGAAAAACCAAGACCACACCCATATCCCTACCCTCTCCGAGGAATTTCAAATTTCTCATCGCATTGTACGAGAAGAAATAAAGAAGGCAAAACAAGAATCATGGAACCGATTCAAAGACAACATAAGTCCCGAAATGTCTGGAAAAGACATGTGGAAAAATGTGAAATGCCTAACAGAACGCAAGCAAGATACCGCTCATATCATCATCAAAACCGATGACGACACAATAGTGCCAGTTGAATCAACACCAGAGGTACTTGCCACTCATTTTGCCACCATATCCGCCACAAATAGTTATTCGCCAGAATTTAAGACCATCAAAGCAAAAACTGAATCCATACAATTACAATTCAATAGCAGACCCAACATACATTACAATAGATCCTTTTCTATAGCCGAACTGAGTTGGGCTCTTGCCAAGTGCAAAGGCAACTCAGCAGGACCAGACGACATTGGCTATCCACTGTTGAAAAACCTTCCTTCTGAAGGAAAAAACCTGCTCTTAAAGCTTTACAACCACATATGGCAGAGTGGCAAAATTCCTCCTCACTGGAAGAAAAGTCTAACAATACCCATCTTAAAGCCCGATAAACCTAAACACAGCCCAAATAGCTACAGACCAATAAGCTTACTAAACTGCATCGGAAAAGTGTTGGAAAGAATGGTTAACCGGCGTCTTACCCAAGAACTGGAAGGCAGGAAACTCCTCAGCATTAATCAACACGCATTTAGATGCGGATTAGGCACGGAAACTTACTTTGTGCAACTCGAAGAACTGCTGGCCAAAGTAAAATCTGATAAACATCATGCCGACTGTGCTATCATCGACTTGGCTAAAGCTTTCGATCGAACTTGGAAATACGCAATCATGCGCCAGCTAGCCAGATGGAATTTCGGAGGTAACATGATCACATTCCTCGATGATTTCCTCTCAGACCGTACCTTCGAGGTTCTGATTGGAACGAACAAATCCAGCACTAAAACACTCGAAAACGGAGTTCCTCAAGGAGCCATCCTTTCTCCAACATTATTTCTGATTAGCATCGAAAGTCTTCTCCGCTCACTACCACCATCCATCACTCCACTGGTGTACGCTGATGATATCGTTCTGATCTCGAGCAATGCAGATAATGGAGTAGCGCGATACAATCTGCAACAGGGACTGAACATCTTATGGGAATGGTCAAAACGTATTGGTTATGACATCGTGCTGAAAAAAGCAATATACTACACATCTGCACCAAACCGCACCCAACTGTACCGCTTTGCCTTAATCAATCACAAATTCCAGACTGCAAAAAAGTAAAGATACTCGGGATCACAATAGACCAAAAACTCACATTCCAAGCCCACATTAAACAGTTAAAAACTACAGCAACCAAGAATATCAACCTTTCCAAAATGCTCAGCACAGGAACCCACAAAGCTTCAAAAGATACACTTATCTTCATTATTAATCACTGGTTACTTCCAAAACTACTGTACGGTATAGAAATAGTATTGATTAAAAAGGAACAGTTTGAAAAAGCAATAAGCCCCATCTACCATGCCGTTCTAAGATATGCCATAGGCGCCTTCCGAACCAGCCCCATCGTCTCTATGCTAAGTGAGAGCGGACTTCTTCCACTTAGCCATATAATAACAACTAAATTAGCCGCAACAGCAACAAAAATTAAAGAAACGAATATCCAAGCACCATCATTCCTCAATAGAGCCAACTCCGAACTTTTCGCTATAACAAACTGCAATATCCCGGATATCACAACACTATTACATCTTGGCACTCGGCCGTGGTACCATGAACCCCCTAACATAGACTGGCATTTTAAAAACATCCTTAAAGCAGGCTGCAATAGTACAATAGCACAAAAACATTTCATAGAATACATCAACAACAAATACATAAAACACAATCACATCTACACCGATGGATCAGTCGATGAAGTAGCAGCAGGATTCGGGATTTACTCACCCATTGATAAAGTAGCGTCCAAACTGCCGGATCACTCTTCCATCTTTACGGCAGAAACGTTGGCATTAATCCAGGCAGTTGAAGATACCCTGCGCTCTGACCTGGAAAACGTCATCTTTACCGACAGTGCGAGTGTCCTCTCGGCACTAGAGCATGGAACATGTAAGGACCCAAACATCCAAAAGCTCTACCAGGTCACTAGCCCACACATAAACCAGGATCAACAACTCACCATCTGTTGGATACCTGGTCACACTGGTATCAAAGGCAACGAGATCGCCGACCGCCTCGCCAACAAAGGCCGAAGAAAAACATCAACCTATAACACCTCGTTGCCTAAAAGAGACGCAATTATCTATATAAATGGAAAAATAAGAGAGGCGTGGGAAAAGAAATGGTTTAAAACCAAAAACAACTTCCTTCGGCTAGTGAAATCAACAACTACACCATGGCCATCAGTAATCAAACATCGAGACCAAAAGATCCTTACTCGAGTAAGAATAGGCCACACTAGACTGACCCACAGCCATCTCATCGAACGATCCAGTCCTCCTCTCTGACAATTCTGTGGTACCACTATAACAATATTCCACCTCTTAACAGAATGCCACGGATACACACAACTTCGTAATACTTGCCATCTTGACGCCAACATAGACTCAATACTTTCACCTCATCCACAGAAACAGGAAAATCTACTAAAATTTCTAAAACTATCACATTTATTCCATCAACTATAACAATCCAATAGTCCTATTATATACACAAAGAGGCGAAAGAACTCCGCAGGAGCCAAAGCCTCTCTAAACCATACTAACAACAACAACAACATTCCGTAAAGACCCTTCTCAAAGAGAACATCGTGTTGTTCGTGATCCCTTACAAACGTACCCCAATCAAATCTAACCATGTCTGGCCGTGGAAAGGGAGGAAAGGTAAAGGGAAAGGCAAAGTCCCGTTCCAACCGTGCCGGTCTTCCGTTCCCCGTTGGCCGTATTCATCGTCTCCTGCGCAAGGGTAACTATGCCGAGCGCGTCGGTGCCGGAGCACCCGTGTATCTGGCAGCCGTCATGGAATACTTGGCTGCTGAAGTGCTTGAGTTGGCCGGAAACGCTGCCCGTGACAACAAGAAGACGCGCATCATCCCGCGTCATCTGCAGCTGGCCATCCGCAACGACGAGGAGTTGAACAAGCTGCTGTCCGGAGTAACCATCGCTCAGGGTGGTGTGCTGCCCAACATTCAGGCCGTGCTGCTGCCCAAGAAGACCGAAAAGAAGTCTTAAACGGTGTGACAAAGCTTCCTTCATCTCAAACCCAAAACCGTCCTTTTCAGGGCGACAAATTACTTTGCCAAAGACATTTTATTCGATTTATGCTGTTATGGGAGAACCAGAAGGAATACAAATTCCTTACATTGAACAGTGCTTGAAACTGTGTACAAAATGTAGATGAAAAAAAGTGCCTTCTTTTGGCACAAAAAACATCATTTGCTGTTGTCGATTCTGTAACCTCTCATTACTACTTCTACAAAATGCAGCATATCATAAGCGATGCATAAGATTTTCCAGGTAGCTTGTTCAAGAGGGTTGGTTTTACCTTATAAATGCAAGCAGTGATTCCTGCGTGTTCACCTTTTTCTGAAAACAGTAAAGGACATTTTTACCTGATTTATCGTTAACCACGGGAAAATGTTGAACGTATCGGTACATCTTTCTGGAAGATTGTCGTAAAATGTTGTGCGGCTAGGTAGGCTTAGGTTCGCATAAAAAAATTGTTTTCAATATATTGGGAAACTTTGAAAATGGCTTTAAAATAGGTTGACCAAAAATTTGGAGTATTCATATAAACAAACATACTGTAAAATCGATCGTTTCACACTTCATTTAAATAACCATATATCCAAATATGTGTTGCATTTTAAAGTATGTCTATGTTTTAAACAATACATTGATTTGCAATGTAGGAATGCCAATAACCCAAGCGAGTCAACACGCTCGAAAGTAGCAAGGAAAGTAGAAATGAAGTAGCCTTCTACTTCCCTTCTACTTTTGTTGCTTAAAATCAGAAGAATGTAGAAACATGTGGGTTCCAGGAAAGAGCAAAAAATGAGTTCTTGAGTGTACACACACACGCACACGCGACGACTCACGCTTACGTTCTTGTTCTACGTTCTTATTCGCCCCTCCCCCTTCTCACTCGCCCCACAGATCTATTTTTAGATCATCACACTTCCATCGACGGGGCGGTCGATGTGACGATGTGTGTCGTCGCGTGTGTGTTGTCGATTTGGTCAGAAAAACTTTTTCTTCACACCAAATCTCTAACATGGAGCGTCGGCGTACCGATTGAACCATCGCGAACCATTTGATCAGTGCGCGCGGTTAAAACGACCTTTTGTATTGTGTTGTACGTAGCGTGCGCGCCAAAATTTTAAGAGTGCGCGGAGAGTGAATGTGGGTTTTTGGAGGTGGGGGAATGAGATACAGAGACAAATTTCGCTGCACATTAACACATACATTCTCACTGCACGGGTTGAACTGCGAATGCTCAGTTCTGAGAGAATATACTCGAGCGCTCGCGCATGAGTGCAAACAAGCGCGGTATAGAGGATAGAGGGAGACAAACGATTATTTTGCTCCAAGCTTTCTACTTTTGTCCCGTTGGGAAAATACAAAGTATTGAAATGCCCTAACGCATATGCAACTCCACATTCAATAACGCCGTCTAGTGGTGATCAAAGTCCCTGCAACCAGTAGTAACGCCATCTAAATAATTGGTAAAAGTAAGGCTCAGTGATCTACGTTCATATGAGAAGCGTTACATGCCTTTTAAAATTCCCAAGCAGTATTTTTGAAAAGTTCATAAACACCCCAAAAGCTTTCAATTTTAGCAACATTTCCTATGATTAGAAAGTATAAAATATTAAAAGTATTAATAAATTAATAATGTATATGAAATATAATTATTACCTATTCAATCTATGTGTCCGCCTATTGTGAATAAACTTTACTTTAGGTGCGAGGGCTCTTTTTTAAATTGAGGTTAATGAAGGTAGTAAATATTTGTATGTATTTCATTATCCTACTTTATCAATAGTTGGGAAAATAAATAAATAATCATTTTTATAAGTAACCATTTTTTATGTGTAAGATTGTTATAATTATAATACGTGAAGTTGTTACAACTCTGATTGCTGTTAAAAATGATAGCCTAATAGTAATAATAAAATTTATTTATACTCATGAATTATCAATGAGTGCTATCTTTGCAATTACTGTTCTTTTTTATGTTTGTTCAAAAATTGTTGCTTTCCTAATTATCATGTAAAAAAACGATATTAAGACATGATAATCTATTAATTTGCTCATCCACGACGATTAAACCAGGCGTTCAAAAATATGCTTGGGTTTGTGGTAAACAGGCGTTACGCGTAACGCTAGCGTAACGTAGAGGGCTGAGCCTTATTTTTACCTCAATTTGCTTATCCACGGCGGTTGAAACAGGCGTTCAAAAATGCTGCTTGGGTTTGCGCTAGACAGACGTTACTTGTAACGCTAGCGTAACGTAGAGGGCTGAGCGTTACTTTTCCAAAATAATTCATTATGCGATCTATGAGCTCCCAGGGTGTTTGTCCTGGATAATAACTGGGAAACATTTTAATGATAACGGAAGCTGGGGAACAATTACCAAATGTACAAACCAAAATGTAAGCATCGCTAGCGGAGCATCGCTAATTCAGTATACCAAATGAAGTCAGTATCCCAAGAAAATATATAGCATTCAGTTAACAGCATAGATTTTGGAGGTGGAGTTAATTTCTTCATGTTCATAGCACCCTGATAGCATTTCTTGCAGAAAGTATTTGGTGGGTATGAGTTAAATCGAATTAAACAGTTTTGAAGAGTTAAACAATCGGTTTGATCTGATACCGGTAGGAACATTTTCATATCATTTGGATAAAACAATTTTTCGCAATCTGGTATAACGTAAATAACATCATTTATGAAAATGATAAAAAGAATAGGGCCTAGAATACTGCCTTGTGGAACCCCGGATGAAATATTCACTGTAATTTGTCTTACACTTAAATTACAGGAGAGCCAATGAACAAGCGCCCTATTTATTCCGTAGCTTGATAGTTTTGAAATTAGCGTTGAGTGATTTACGGAGTCAAAGGCAGCATTGGCACCGTTAGCTGTTATAATAAACTCACAAACCTCATGAAAACGGTGTAGCTTTTTTCGCCCAATCCTTCTTTTGAATAATTATCACAAGTATCAATGAACGAAGCGCATGTGTAGCGGCGATTATTGCTTCAAGAGGATGAGCGGCTTGCCCTGAAGAATAAAATAATTTTAATTCGACACTATAAAATAAATTAATAAATTAATAAGTAAATAAAAATTCAATATTTTAACAAACACTTCAATCGTCGCTTTTATGTACGCTTCAAACGCATGCACATACGTTTAAAAGGCACATTTACAAAACGCCATCTCATGTAAATGCACTGAATATACAGCAGTGTGAGTGCTTGTTATGCGAGTAAAATGTTATACGCACACCATTCGAAGCCATCATAGACATTTTTTCTCTCAAATAAAACATTTTAATGTTGCGAAAGACACAGCTCTTGAGTAATGTATTGTGGTCCTGAAAAGGACCGTTTGATTTGAGACTCCACATGGAAGTTTTATAGAGATAAATTTAACCTCCAAAACCGTACAGAGTGCGGCCCTGACGCTTCAGAGCATACACCACATCCATAGCGGTGACGGTCTTACGCTTGGCGTGTTCAGTGTAAGTGACCGCATCACGAATCACATTCTCCAGAAATACTTTCAGGACGCCACGGGTTTCCTCGTAGATGAGGCCGGAGATACGTTTCACTCCTCCGCGCCGAGCCAAACGGCGGATGGCGGGCTTGGTAATGCCCTGGATGTTATCCCGCAGCACTTTTCGGTGACGCTTGGCTCCTCCTTTACGCAGACCTTTTCCTCCCTTTCCTCTTCCAGTCATGATGAGCACAGGATTGTACGTTCACGATGTTCACTTCAAATTGACGATCACGAATGAGCGTTTTCGAGCTCAACGTCCCTATTTCTACTTTTTCATCCACGCATTCCCTCTTGCTCTTAAGATGAGAGAAAACAAGGGTTGGCAAGCGCATAAAAAGAGCTCTTGTTCGAGCAGTTTCCTCATTTAACGTTCAACTTTTGTCAAATAAACAAGTTCGCTCCGTGCTCAACGAAACCTACGCTCCCGAAGTGAAATGGCTCGTACCAAGCAAACCGCTCGTAAATCGACTGGAGGTAAGGCTCCTCGCAAGCAGCTGGCCACCAAGGCTGCTCGTAAAAGTGCCCCGGCCACCGGAGGAGTGAAGAAGCCGCATCGTTACCGTCCGGGAACGGTGGCCCTCCGAGAAATCCGTCGCTACCAGAAGTCGACCGAGCTGCTCATCCGCAAGCTGCCCTTCCAGCGCTTGGTGCGTGAGATCGCCCAGGACTTCAAGACTGATCTCCGCTTCCAGAGCTCAGCCGTCATGGCGCTGCAGGAAGCCAGCGAGGCGTATCTGGTTGGTCTGTTCGAAGACACGAATCTGTGCGCCATCCACGCCAAGCGCGTCACCATCATGCCCAAGGACATCCAGCTGGCCCGTCGCATCCGCGGAGAGCGTGCCTAAATCGTCCATGCATCCGGAAGCGGTCCCTGTCTAAACGGGACATTTCCTTCTCAAAACGGTCCTTTTCAGGACCGCCAATACTGTTGAACATTCCAAGAATTTTCTTTCGATTGCTATTATGAAATTGAACATACGAATGCAAGCCTTGACGTATGTCGTTTTGTTATAACGAGGAAAGTGTGAAAAGGGGGAACATTTGTTTTAAATAATCAATGTTATGGGAGGTATTTTAACTTTTTCTTGTCAAAGTTTCGCTTTTTAATAGGGCATCTGAGGATTTTGACTATATTGATCAATACTTTATTACCATCTATATAACCTATGACTATTATACCAACATCGCTGCTTACAACAAACTACGAACGAATAGTATGACTATATATTTTACAACAAATGTTCAACTCAAACAGATTAACTGATGCTTATACAAACGTGAATTAAAATGCTCAAGAAGACGACCCTTCAATACTTATTAGCAAGTTTAAAATCGAGCAAATCTATTACAACATTTGACTCACGACACATAAGCTGCTATTGGTTGCTTTGTCGATAAATTATTCTCGTATGCGCGAGGATAATTTAATTAAAAAAATGATTGTCATACAACGAGCGAAACGACTTCTATTCATAATTCATGATACACGAAACTCCATTTACAATTTCACCTCGCAAAACGCTTCCAACCAGTGCGGACTTTTTTTTAATATTTTTTTTTTAAACGTGCTAAGGTTCTATTTAACATTAATATTTACAATGAACAACGCAGAACTTTAATGTCAATCACAGCATCATTGTTTCCAATGATGTGGATGACATAGTTCGCAAACAAACTTAGGATATGGCTGCGTTTACCTGTACTAATGCCATTTAGTACAGGCAAACGCAACAAACTGAACAATAACGTTGACGAAGACGGACACCCTGAAATTAAAGCGCTAATTCGCTGGTGCAGATGAAACGAAGGATAATTCTTTGTTTGAATGCGGTTTGTGGTCCTGAAAAGGACCGATTTGAGAGAACGAAGCCAATCATTTCAGTGGCTTACTTCGAGCTGGTGTACTTTGTGACAGCCTTCGTTCCTTCGGAGACGGCGTGCTTGGCAAGCTCACCAGGCAGCAGCAGACGAACAGCGGTTTGGATTTCGCGGGACGTGATCGTCGAACGCTTGTTGTAGTGCGCCAAGCGGGATGCCTCAGCAGCAATGCGTTCGAAGATATCGTTGACGAAACTGTTCATGATGCTCATGGCCTTCGAAGAGATGCCAGTATCCGGGTGGACTTGCTTCAACACTTTGTAGATGTAAATAGCGTAGCTTTCCTTGCGGGTCTTGCGCTTCTTTTTCTTGTCGGACTTGGAAATATTTTTCTGGGCCTTGCCAGACTTCTTCGCAGCTTTTCCACTGGTTTTGGGTGCCATTTCGACGGAAAAATTCACTCAACACTGGGACACGATGTGTATGATTCAACGGGTGATTGCGTTCTAGAAAAATTCCGAGCTCTCCGATCGCTTATAACGGGCTGTGAGAGAGAATACGTATCGTGCAGCTCGAAAAATTCCAAACGAGTGTCGGGCAGCACGAATAAGTTGCTATATAAGCATCGGTCGGGTCAAAATTGTTCTATTATAAAAAGACCCTTCTCAAAGAGAACATCGTGTTGTTCGTGATCCCTTACAAACGTACCCCAATCAAATCTAACCATGTCTGGCCGTGGAAAGGGAGGAAAGGGAAAGGCAAAGTCCCGTTCCAACCGTGCCGGTCTTCAGTTCCCCGTTGGCCGTATTCATCGTCTCCTGCGCAAGGGTAACTATGCCGAGCGCGTCGGTGCCGGAGCACCCGTGTATCTGGCAGCCGTCATGGAATACTTGGCCGCTGAAGTGCTTGAGTTGGCCGGAAACGCTGCCCGTGACAACAAGAAGACGCGCATCATCCCGCGTCATCTGCAGCTGGCCATCCGCAACGACGAGGAGTTGAACAAGCTGCTGTCCGGAGTAACCATCGCTCAGGGTGGTGTGCTGCCCAACATTCAGGCCGTGCTGCTGCCCAAGAAGACCGAAAAGAAGGCTTAAACGGTGTGACAAAGCTTCCTTCATCTCAAACCCAAAACCGTCCTTTTCAGGGCGACAAATTACTTTGCCAAAGACATTTTATTCGATTTATGCTGTTATGGGAGAACCAGAAGGAAAAAAAAAATCCAGATATATCAAGAACCGTGCTTGAAACTGTGTACAAAATGTAAATGAAAAAATGTGCCGTCCTTTGGCACAAAACGCATCCCTTAATATTTTCAATTCTGTAACCTCTCACTACGAATTCTACAAAATGCAGCATATAATAAGCGATGCATAAGATTTTCCAGGTAGCTTGTTCAAGAGGGTTGGTTTTACCATATAAATGCAACCAGTGATACCTGCGTGTTGATCTTTTTCTGAAAACAGTAAAGGACACTTTTACCTGATTTATCGTTAACCACGGGAAAATGTTGAAAGGGTCGATTGTCGAAAAATGTTGTGCGTTTAGGTAGCCTTAGGTTCTCACAAAAGTTTGGCTTTCAATATATCGGGAAACGTTGACAATGGCTTTAAAAAAGTTGGACCAAAAATTAGGAAGGTTCAAATAAACAACCATACTTATTAATGTTTCCCTTCACCCTTCATCTTAATCACCAGTTACCCAGATTTGTGAAGCATTTTAAAGTGTTTCGTTGTTTGAAACAATAAAATGATTTGCAATGTAGGAATGCCTATAAAATACAAAGTATTGAAATGTCCTAACGCATATGCAACTCCACATTCAATAACGCCATCTAGTGGTGATCAAAGTCCCTGCAACCAGTAGTAACGCCATCTAAATAGTTGGTTAAAGTAAGGCTCAGTGATCTACGTTACATATGAGAAGCGTTACATGCCTTTTAAAATTCCCAAGCAGTATTTTTGAAAAGTTCATAAACACCCCAAAAGCTTTCAATTTTAGTAACATTTCCTATGATTAGAAAGTATAAAATATTAAAAATATTAATAAATTAATAATGTATATGAATGTAGGATAAAAGAGAAAAGAGTGCTTTATTCAATTCAAATTAACAAAATCGTCTTAGTTCTTCACGTGTTTCACTTCAATCTCCGTGTGAGACTGTCCGCATCCGCTGTCCGTTCACCGTTTCCCCGGTTAATCGAGTCACGCTGCTCTCATCCGAGCTGTCATCACGAACCACAGGGTGGTTCATTCGTCACCCATCCTACACGGCCCTTCCTGATGTTACATCCGGCCCGGATGTACCCATGGTTTCACGGCTGAGCAAGCCGTAGTCGTCTGCGATTTTCGTCCTGGATGGCTTGGATTCCATCTCTAGCCATTTTGCGTAGCTCGTCTCTGTCGTCTTGGAACGACTGTTGCAACTCTGCTTCAACCATGGCGCGCAACGTGTTACCGTAAGCATCTTTCATCTTGACTCCAACTAGCAATTCAAACGGACTGGTTCGGATTGCCCTCTGCCAGCTGCTGTTGATCGCCTTCTGCACCGCATTCACGTGTCGGTACCACTCTTCCGGTTTATCGATAGATAGCTTAGTCAAAACCGGAATAATGGTGCGATGTACTCGTTCCACTTGCCCGTTGCCTCTTGGAACACCTGTTACAATCATGTGTAGTTCGATGTCACGCTCTTCACAATAACTCGCGAACATTGACGATGTAAAAGCTGCTCCTTTGTCACTAATTATTCGTCGGGGATCGCCAAAAACACTTGCGATGACTTGTAACTTCTTCACTACTTCGTCACCCGCCGTTGATTTGGTAGGAAATAGCCACGTAAACTTACTGAACGCGTCGATCACCGTCAGGATGTAATTGTAAGATTTCTTCGTCGACGGTATAGGGCCGAGATGATCGATATGAAACGTATCGAGAGGTACCTCGCCCTTTGGAATAGGGTTTAATAATCCCTCCGCTTTACCCCTCTTTTTGTCACCTAGAATACACTTCACACAAGAACAAATACACCTCTCTATCTTCTCGTCAACACTTGGAATGTAATAGTCACTCGCTAAACGTTCCTTGGTTTTTCTGATTCCGAAATGTCCTTGATCGTGAGCATTCTTAATAACTTCTGCTTCCATCGAGATTGGCACGCACAATCTGGATGAAAAGACATCACCCTTATACAACACACCATCTTTTGCAAAATAGTCGTCGATTTCTTCACCACTGCACAACTTTGAAAGAATCTCTGCCAATTTTGGATCACGCTGCTGCTCTTTCCTCATACGCTCACAAATCGCTATAGACACTGACATTACACTGGCACGAGATAGAGCATCCACATGCTTCATTCTTTCGGCACTGCGATGTTCGACTTCAAATTCGAACTCTGCTAAGACCACCATCCAACGACTAACCCTTGCGTTCGGTATCTTCTTAGCCATGGATTGCTTGAAGGCAAAGCAATCGGTTACCACTTTAAACTTTTGTCCCAGTAAATAGCACCGGAATTTCTTTAAAGATTCTACCACCGCTAATGTTTCTAGCTCAAAAGAGTGATAGTTCTGTTCAGCTTGGTTGGTTAGTCTGCTGTAGTAATAACAAGGATGATACATCCCGTCATCTACCGCACGTTGCATGAGCACTCCAGCCAATGCCTCCTTACTTGCATCTGTATGGATTTCAGTGTCTGCACCACTTTGGTAAATACGCAATACCGGATAATTCACTAACACTGATTTTATCTCTTCGAACGCAGCAATTTCCCGTATACCAAAATCAAACTGATTTTCCTTTTTTAACGTCATCGTTAAAGGACGAGCTATCTTCGCAAATCCCGGTATGAACTTACGAAAATAACTTGCAAGACCTATGAATCGCTGCAACTGCTTTGTGGTTTTAGGTTGGGGATACCGCTTCACTTTTTCAATCTGCTGCTCTGCTGGTTCGATTCGACCGTCATACACAACATACCCCAGATATTCCACGCGCCTTTGCAAAAACACACACTTCTTCCAATTGAATCTTAAACCTGCTTTCTCGGCCATCTCAAACACACGCTTCAAAGATGCAATACCATCTTGCTCACTCTTAGCTGGGATTATAATGTCATCCACAAACGTTATGATAACTCCTTCCTTTATGAGCTCTCGTAATGCAGAATTAATAAATCTGCAAAATGCATTTCCACTGGTGCACAAACCGAATGGAGCCCGACAAAACTCATATTGCCCTTGGTGAGTAACAAAAGCTGTAAACTTCCGACTATCTTCGTCTATTGTAACGTGAAAATAAGAATTTTCAAGATCCAACGTTGTGAAAACTCGAGATTCCGCCAATTGCTCTATTTGATCTTCTATGTTAGGGATTGGATATTTATCCCTAATCATCTTCTTGTTCAGCTCCCTGTAATCGATGCAAACTCTGTACGTACCATTCTTTTTAGGAACCACAACCACAGCACTTGCGTATGGACTGTACGATGATCTTACGACACCTTTGTCTAGCCATTCCTGTACCTGATCTTTAACCACACGCCTTTCTAATGGAGCAAGCCTACGAGGATTTTCACGAACTACACTTTCATCTTGTAACTTGATTACTAAGGTCTCGACCGATTGTGGGTTTTCGTTGGGATTATAACACTTTATCATGCACTCTATTTGTTCGCGATATTCTGAAGGAACCGTTAACTCTCCCACATCCGCGGCTTTTATATTGTAAATCCATCGTTCGTCGTTTTCTACCAATTCCAACTTCCTCCACTTTCAAACCATCGTTCGTTATCGTATACTTCGTCGTTTGCAAAAAGTCCATACCTAACAACACTTTTGAGTTCATAGAATTCACTGACACTATAAAAACATCGACCGATCGCTTCAATTCGTCAATTTCCATACTTATCTTTGTTTTGCCGTGTGGTGTGTTGCAATTTCCACCGAAACCACGGAGTCAAAAACCTGTTTTAACTGGCACCATTTCACTAAACGGCAACTCATCGAAAAAATCTTTCCGTAATAACGACACTTCACTGCCAGGATCGACAAAAGCCACACAATCCATATTGTTCACTTTGATGCGCTTTGTGATCAGTCCATTTCGTTTTAATTCGGACACATCGTTCTGTTCCGCTGTTTTCACTGTAAGAACATTCGTGATGTCACCATTGTTTTGCCTTGGCATGTTCGACGAATGTCGCGCTTTGTTCGGACATTCCTTCGCGCGGTGTCCGTATTCATTGCAAACAAAACACTTGGGTCCACGTTGTTTGTTTGCGCATGTACGTGTTTCATGTCCGAGATCACCACAATTGTAGCAACGTCGTTTTGAGTTTTCTTCTACTTTTTCCACCACGCGTCGCACTTGTTCTTTCTTCTTTTCTGTTGGCTCATCTTTCTTTTGCGCACGTTCCCAGAACAGTAGCTTCGATTTCAAATCTTTTATTGTCACAGCTTCGTATAAACTTGCTCGACTTCGAGTGTCCATTGTAACACCATCGACGATATATTCCACTAAACTGACTTCATCTAAATCGATGCCTTGCGCAATGCGTTGCATTGCATAGATAAATTCCAACACGGATTCATCTTTCTTCTTCTTACGCGTTGCCAGCTTACGGTGTACGTCATTCGCACGAACTACCGTACCGAACTCTTCCAGTAAAGCTGCACGCAACGCGGTATACGAATTGGTTTCGCGTTTGATCATCACAAAACTTTTCGCCACACCAACTAACTTTTTGCGCATCATTACCAGCATCTGATCTTGCGTCCAACGTGCCATCTTTGAAATATCTTCAAATTCGTTTAGCCACACACTAAAGTCTTGGGATAGATCATTCCCGTACGTTTCTAAACCGTCTTCAACATCACGAAACGAATACGGCGTGCGCACCAAATCCGAGTGTTCTGGCAAGACCGCTTCATCGTTTGTACTGCTACGCATTTCTGCGTCTGCAAAATTGTCCGTATTCATGGTTTCATCCATTATTTCCACGTTTCCTTCTTCGACTAGTCGCCTGCCCAACTCTTCTTTTGTACCCGAGGTAGCTAGTTTTCTAGCGGCGCACCTCCTAACTAAACCCGGACGAGTTAAATCGTTTAGCAACACGAGGATCTGCGCTTCGTTGTCCATTATGCGAATTTCACGAGAATTCAGCAGTTATCGACAGTTCCTAACGCCTTCACCAACACACGCGCGTGCCCCACACGCAGTATATACGTCTACCTCTTTCCACTAGTGACGCACACTTTCACACACACTCAACTCTTTCTCGTTGATTGCGTTCTCTAAACGCACGTTTTACACGCACAATGCGATGCTTTTCGTCTTTAATCATCACACTAACACAAAAGTCACACTTCTGTTGTCCTTTGTGCAACTCGCGTCGTTTTTTGCGTATCGGCGTACCTCTTACACGCACTGTACTCAACTTTATCCTCTTTAACACACACAGGCAGACGACTTACACGCACTGCGCTTCTTTCCCTCTCTAACACACACGAGCGCACGTTGCACACGGGCTGCGTAATGCTTTGTACGTCTTAGCACATACAGGCGCACATCTTACACGCACTGTACTTAACTTCATCCTCTTTAACACACACAGGCGCACGTCTTACACGCGCTGTGTAATGCTTTGTACGTCTTAACACATACAGGCGCACGTCTTACACGCACTGTATACTTTTCTGTACGTCTTCACATACAGGCGCACATCTTCTACGCACTGTACACTTCTTTGCGCGTCTTCACATACAGGCGCACGTCTTTTACGCACTGTACATTTCACGCAATATGTCTTCTTTTCTAATATCCCGGTTGAGCCCCCATGTAGGATAAAAGAGAAAAGAGTGCTTTATTCAATTCAAATTAACAAAATCGTCTTAGTTCTTCACGTGTGTTTCACTTCAATCTCCGTGTGCGACTGTCCGCATCCGCTGTCCGTTCACCGTTTCCCCGGTTAATCGAGTCACGCTGCTCTCATCCGAGCTGTCATCACGAACCACAGGGTGGTTCATTCGTCACCTATCCTACATGAAATATAATTATTACCTATTCAATCTATGTTTCCGCCTATTGTGAATAAACTTTACTGTAGGTGCGAGGGCTCTTTTTTAAATTGAGGTTAATGAAGGTAGTAAATATTTGTATGTATTTCATTATCCTGCTTTATCAATAGTTGGGAAAATAAATAAATAATCATTTTTAAAAGTAACCATTTTTTATGTGTAAGATTGTTGTTGGAAACTGTTGTAAGGTTTCCAACGGACTGTCAGCTGAGGCGATGTTTTGTATGTGCGCAAGCAGATAAAAAGGGAGAAAAATCGCGCAAACTGGTTCATTGCGGTCAAAAATACATACGAACGAAGATACGAAGGAAATAAAGGAAAAAACTATTTTTTTGGCGCACCTTAAGTGCTAGCCTAAAGAATTTACTTTGTTTTCTATTTTAGTTAGAGCGGCAGTTTCTAACATTCCAAAAAATTAGTTAGAACATATCGACGCTAATCACGACAAAATCGCGAATGGTAAAAATACCGTGAATCATTAACTGCCGATAGTGTTAAATAGAGAGTTGCTAGGAAGGAAAGGAATCACGAGGTTGTGTAGTGAAGCAGAATATCGATTTGGTGCAGCATTTCCACGGATTTGAACGGGAGTCTTACGGCTCGTTTATAACGCGTGGAGGTGTGGAGGGATCTTCGCTTGAGGCGGGCACGAGCAGGTGGATCACAAGCCGTGATGCAATACCAATAATGCAGGTGCGGGACCATTTCGCGACTGATTCGAACTATAGATCCAGGGCTGCAATAGTAACTACTGGCAACGAAGGTGAGACCTTTTGGCAACGAGACATACTAAATCGCTACTATCGGGAATTTATGCTTCGATTTTCGCAAGCGGAAACGCTGCGTTTGCAAGAGGCTGAGAAAAAGCGCAAGATCCACGAAATGCAACAACAAAGACGACAACGAATCAAAGTACTAGAGCGTGAATGGTGTTATCTCAACGATTGTGAGAGGCTTGAGCTCCAAAAGGATGAAGAACGGTGCCGGGCAACAAATCGTTCGGGCGCACCAAGTTTTAATCAACCGGGATACGAGCATATGCACAATTCGCAATTCGTTGAGAGGTATGATGATGAAAGGCCCGGAGACACTTCTTGGGGTCAACCCGCAATCCCACCGTGTATTGACCTCGACCGCGATGATGACGCAAAATGGAAGCACAGCGATGACATCACAACTACACACACAATCTCCGAGAAACGTCACTATCGCGCGACGATACACAATATACACAAATCTGAATCGTTCACTAACACCAACAACGCGATAACGCACACGAACACTGCTTTGGAGGATACGTTTATCGAAGCTCATCACCGACTCTGGCTGCGTCCTGATGGGTTGAAAGATGTTCCAATTGGCGTTGGGACCGCTATTGAAAGGCAAAAGCTGATCGTGAAACCTGAAGCTGAAAAACCATCGGAGTCAGGTGTCCACTCTGAACCCTGCTTAGCAAGCTCGCTCGATAAAGACATACAACGGCTAAGATTGAAATCGCGTCATGAAAAGCTGCGATTATGGAAGCGACGTTTGAAAGAGGAGACTACTTCGGGCGGGGGATCGAACTGTGTCCCACGTTCGACAGCGAAGGACAATTCTATCACGCAATCCAAAGGGATTGTCCCTTTCGTGATGGTTCTTGGTGTTATACTTTTCCGGCGGCAGTTTCATGGGACAACAACAGTGGTGTGGTGGTACGTACGGCTGAAACAAACACTCTTTTTAATTTCAGTTGTAATGGACAATAAACGATCGATGGGATACTTATATCAAATCACCGGAGCATTCCATGGACCAAACTAGTGCTGGGTTCAGTCGATAAAAAGCTGCGCGAGCATCCGTGCGTAGACCGCGTGTGAGGAAGGGAGGTGTGAGGTAGGCAGCGCACGGTATCCCGTATAGCAATAGTATCAAGATACACAGCGTGAACTTTAGGATGCGAGTGCTATCGGTTATACAGATACGTGCGAGACGAAACAATACGCACGTGTAATATGCGGCCGGGTTATTTTGCGTAGAAACAATAGTAAGGACGACAGGAGCCAAATCAAGTTGCAAGCCACCCCTTTGTTTAACAAAGCGGCTTAGATAGAAAAGCACGATTAACCAGCGGAAGATAAACAAACATCAACTGACAGTCGAGCTAGGAGTGAGAGACAGTTAACGTGATCTAGATCACTTGTTAGAAAGAGAGCTAACTGTATCACACTCGGGGGGACAATTTTGGAAACTGTTGTAAGGTTTCCAACGGACTGTCAGCTGAGGCGATGTTTTGTATGTGCGCAAGCAGATAAAAAGGGAGAAAAATCGCGGAAACTGGTTCATTGCGGTCAAAAATACATACGAACGAAGATACGAAGGAAATAAAGGAAAAAACTAATTTTTTGGCACACCTTAAGTGCTAGCCTAAAGAGTTTACTTTGTTTTCTATTTTAGTTAGACCGGCAGTTTCTAAGCATTGTTATAATTATAATACGTGAAGTTGTTACAGCTGTTAAAGCTGATTGCTGTTAAAAATGATAGCCTAATAGTAATAATATAATTTATTTATACTCATGAATTATCAATGAGTGCTATCTTTGCAATTACTGTTCTTTTTTATGTTTGTTCAAAAATTGTTGCTTTTCTAATTATCATGTAAAAAAAAAACGATATTAAGACATGATAATCTATTAATTTGCTCATCCACGGCGATTAAAACAGGTGTTCAAAAATGTTGCTTGGGTTTGTGGTAAACAGGCGTTACGCGTAACGCTAGCGTAACGTAGAGGGCTGAGCCTTACTTTTACCTCAATTTGCTTATCCACGACGATTAAACCAGGCGTTCAAAAATGCTGCTTGGGTTTGCGCTAGACAGATGTTACTCGTAACGCTAGCGTAATGTAGAGGGCTGAGCGTTACTTTTCCCAAATAATTCATTATGCGATCTATGAGGTCCCAGGGTGTTTGTCCTGGATAGTAACTGGGAAACATTTTAATGATAACGGAAGCTGGGGAACAATTACCAAATGTACAAACCAAAATGTAAGCATCGCTAGCGGAGCATCGCTAAGTCAGTATACCAAATGAAGTCAGTATCCCAAGAAAATATATAGCATTCAGTTAACAGCATAGATTTTGGAGGTGGAGTTAATTTCTTCATGTTCATAGCACCCTGATAGCAAATCTTGCAGAAAGTATTTGGTGGGTATGAGTTAAATCGAATTAAACAGTTTTGAAGAGTTAAGCAATCGGTTTGATCTGATACTGGTAGGAACATTTTCATATCATCTGCATAAAACAATTTTTCGCAATCTGGTATAACGTAAATAACGTCATTTATACATTTTTAAATAGCATAGGGCCGAGAAACGTGGATCCCCGGACGTGTTGGTGAATGGTGCAGATAGAGAGAAGGAAATATTCACTGTAATATGCCTATCACTTCAATAACAGGAGAGCCAATGAACTAGCGCCCCATTTACTCCATAGCTTGATAGTTTTGAAATAAGCATTGAGTGATTTACGGATTCAAAGGCAACATTGACGCTGTTGGCTGTTATAATAAATTCATAAACTTTATGTAAACGGTGTAGTTTTTTTCATCCGATTTCCTTCTTTTGATGAGTTATCCCAAGTATACATGAACGATGCGCATGTATTAGTCAGATTAGAGCTGATGCAAAAAACGGTATGATCCACGCGGCGATTATTGCTTCAAAAGGATGAGAGGTTTCTCTAAAAAAAATATTTTTATAAGAAAATTTAGATAAAAAAATGCAAGAGAGAAAAATGATTCATTTTAACCAACGCTTCAATCGTTGCTTTTGCGAACGCTTCAAACGCATACGTATAAGATAAAAAATCACACTCACAAAACGCCATCTCATGTAAATGCACTGAATATACAGCAGTGTGAGTGCTTGTTATGCGAGTAAAATGTTATACGCACACCATTCGAAGCCATCATAGACATTTTTTCTCTCAAATAAAACATTTTAATGTTGCGAAAGACACAGCTCTTGAGTAATGTATTGTGGTCCTGAAAAGGACCGTTTGATTTGAGACTCCACATGGAAGTTTTATAGAGATAAATTTAACCTCCAAAACCGTACAGAGTGCGGCCCTGACGCTTCAGAGCATACACCACATCCATAGCGGTGACGGTCTTACGCTTGGCGTGTTCAGTGTAAGTGACCGCATCACGAATCACATTCTCCAGAAATACTTTCAGGACGCCACGGGTTTCCTCGTAGATGAGGCCGGAGATACGTTTCACTCCTCCGCGCCGAGCCAAACGGCGGATGGCGGGCTTGGTAATGCCCTGGATGTTATCCCGCAGCACTTTTCGGTGACGCTTGGCTCCTCCTTTACCCAGACCTTTTCCTCCCTTTCCTCTTCCAGTCATGATGAGCACAGGATTGTACGTTCACGATGTTCACACTTCAAATTGACGAACACGAATGAGCGTTTTCGAGCTCTACGTCCCTATTTATACTTTTTCATCCACGCATTCCCTCTTGCTCTTAAGATGAGAGAAAACAGGGGTTGGCAAGCGCATAAAAAGAGCTCTTGTTCGAGCAGTTTCCTCATTTAACGTTCAACTTTTGTCAAATAAACAAGTTCGCTCCGTGCTCAACGAAACCTACGCTCCCGAAGTGAAATGGCTCGTACCAAGCAAACCGCTCGTAAATCGACTGGAGGTAAGGCTCCTCGCAAGCAGCTGGCCACCAAGGCTGCTCGTAAAAGTGCCCCGGCCACCGGAGGAGTGAAGAAGCCGCATCGTTACCGTCCGGGAACGGTGGCCCTCCGAGAAATCCGTCGCTACCAGAAGTCGACCGAGCTGCTCATCCGCAAGCTGCCCTTCCAGCGCTTGGTGCGTGAGATCGCCCAGGACTTCAAGACTGATCTCCGCTTCCAGAGCTCAGCCGTCATGGCGCTGCAGGAAGCCAGCGAGGCGTATCTGGTTGGTCTGTTCGAAGACACGAATCTGTGCGCCATCCACGCCAAGCGCGTCACCATCATGCCCAAGGACATCCAGCTGGCCCGTCGCATCCGCGGAGAGCGTGCCTAAATCGTCCATGCATCCGGAAGCGGTCCCTGTCTAAACGGGGCATTTCCTTCTCAAAACGGTCCTTTTCAGGACCACCAATACTGTTGAACATTCCAAGAATTTTCTTTCGATTGCTATTATGAAATTGTACATTCGAATGCCTTCACGTATGTCGTTTTGTTATAACGAGGAAAGTGTGAAAAGGGGGAACATTTGTTTTAAATAATCAATTTTATGGGAGGTATTTTAACTTTTTATTGTCAAAGTTTCGCTTTTTAATAGGGCATCTGAGGATTTTGACTATATTGATCAATACTTTATTACCATCTATATTACCTATGACTATATTACCAACATCGCAGCTAACGACAAACTACGAACGAATAGTATGACTATATATTTTACAACAAATGTTCGACACAAACAGCTTAACTGATGCTTATACACACTTTAATTCAAACGCTTAAGAAGACGACCCTTCAATACTTATAAACAAGTTTAAAATCGAACAAATCTATTACAACATTTGACTCACGACACATAAGCTGCTATTGGTTGCTTTGTCGATAAATTATCCTCGTATGCGCGAGGAAAATTTAATTAAAAAAATGATTGTCATACAACGAGCGAAACGACTTCTATTCATAATTCATGATACACGAAACTCCATTTTCAATTTCACCTCGCAAGACGCTTCCAACCAGTGCAGACTTTTTTTAATGTTTTTTTAACGTGCTAAGGTTCTATTTAACATTAATATTTACAATGAACAACGCAGAACTTGTAAAGTTCGCAAACAAACTTAGGATATGGCTGCGTTTACCTGCACTAATGCCATTTAGTACAGGCAAACGCAACAAACTGAACAATAACGTTGACGAAGACGGACACCCTGAAATTAAAGCGCTAATTCGCTGGTGCAGATGAAACGAAGGATAATTCTTTGTTTGAATGCGGTTTGTGGTCCTGAAAAGGACCGATTTAAGAGAGGTTCATGAAAAGAAGCCAATCATTTCAGTGGCTTACTTCGAGCTGGTGTACTTTGTGACAGCCTTCGTTCCTTCGGAGACGGCGTGCTTGGCAAGCTCACCAGGCAGCAGCAGACGAACAGCGGTTTGGATTTCGCGGGACGTGATCGTCGAACGCTTGTTGTAGTGCGCCAAGCGGGATGCCTCAGCAGCAATGCGTTCGAAGATATCGTTGACGAAACTGTTCATGATGCTCATGGCCTTCGAAGAGATGCCAGTATCCGGGTGGACTTGCTTCAACACTTTGTAGATGTAAATAGCGTAGCTTTCCTTGCGGGTCTTGCGCTTCTTTTTCTTGTCGGACTTGGAAATATTTTTCTGGGCCTTGCCAGACTTCTTCGCAGCTTTTCCACTGGTTTTGGGTGCCATTTCGACGGAAAAATTCACTCAACACTGGGACACGATGTGTATGATTCAACGGGTGATTGCGTTCTAGAAAAATTCCGAGCTCTCCGATCGCTTATAACGGGCTGTGAGAGAGAAAACGTATCGTGCAGCTCGAAAAATTCCAAACGAGTATCGGGCAGCACGAATAAGCTGCTATATAAGCATCGATCGGGTCAAAATTGTTCTATTATAAAAAGACCCTTCTCAAGGAGAACATCGTGTTGTTCGTGATCCCTTACAAACGTACCCCAATCAAATCTAACCATGTCTGGCCGTGGAAAGGGAGGAAAGGTAAAGGGAAAGGCAAAGTCCCGTTCCAACCGTGCCGGTCTTCAGTTCCCCGTTGGCCGTATTCATCGTCTCCTGCGCAAGGGTAACTATGCCGAGCGCGTCGGTGCCGGAGCACCCGTGTATCTGGCAGCCGTCATGGAATACTTGGCCGCTGAAGTGCTTGAGTTGGCCGGAAACGCTGCCCGTGACAACAAGAAGACGCGCATCATCCCGCGTCATCTGCAGCTGGCCATCCGCAACGACGAGGAGTTGAACAAGCTGCTGTCCGGAGTAACCATCGCTCAGGGTGGTGTGCTGCCCAACATTCAGGCCGTGCTGCTGCCCAAGAAGACCGAAAAGAAGGCTTAAACGGTGTGACAAAGCTTCCTTCATCTCAAACCCAAAACCGTCCTTTTCAGGGCGACAAATTACTTTGCCAAAGACATTTTATTCGATTTATGCTGTTATGGGAGAACCAGAAGGAAAAAAATCCAGATATATCAAGAACCGTGCTTGAAACTGTGTACAAAATGTAAATGAAAAAATGTGCCGTCCTTTGGCACAAAACGCATCCCTTAATATTTTCAATTCTGTAACCTCTCACTACGAATTCTACAAAATGCAGCATATCATAAGCGATGCATAAGATTTTCCAGGTAGCTTGTTCAAGAGGGTTGGTTTTACCATATAAATGCAACCAGTGATACCTGCGTGTTGGCCTTTTTCTGAAAACAGTAACGGATACGTTTACCTGATTTATCGTTAACCACGGGAAAATGTTGAAAGGGTCGATTGTCGAAAAATGTTGGGCGTTTAGGTAGCCTTAGGTTCTCACAAAAGTCTGGCTTTCAATATATCGGGAAACGTTGACAATGGCTTTAAAAAAGTTGGACCAAAAATTAGGAAGGTTCAAATAAACAACCATACTTATTAATGTTTCCCTTCACCCTTCATCTTAATCACCAGTTACCCAAATTTGTGAAGCATTTTAAAGTGTTTCGTTGTTTGAAACAATAAAATGATTTGCAATGTAGGAGTGCCTATAAAATACAAAGTATTGAAATGCCCTACCGCATATGCAACTCCACATTCAATAACGCCGTCTAGTGGTGATCAAAGTCCCTGCAACCAGTAGTAACGCCATCTAAATAATTGGTAAAAGTAAGGCTCAGTGATCTACGTTACATATGAGAAGCGTTACATGCCTTTTAAAATTCCCAAGCAGTATTTTTGAAAAGTTCATAAACACCCCAAAAGCTTTCAATTTTAGTAACAGTTCCTATGATTAGAAAGTATGAAATATTAAAAATATTAATAAATTAATAATGTATATGAATGTAGGATAAAAGGGAAAAGAGTGCTTTATTCAATTCAAATTAACAAAATCGTCTTAGTTCTTCACGTGTGTTTCACTTCAATTTCCGTGTGCGACTGTCTCCATCCGCTGTCCGTTCACCGTTTCCCCGGTTAATCGAGTCACGCTGCTCTCATCCGAGCTGTCATCACGAACCACAGGGTGGTTCATTCGTCACCCATCCTACACGGCCCTTCCTGATGTTACATCCGGCCCGGATGTACCCATGGTTTCACGGCTGAGCAAGCCGTAGTCGTCTGCGATTTTCGTCCTGGATGGCTTGGATTCCATCTCTAGCCATTTTGCGTAGCTCGTCTCTGTCGTCTTGGAACGACTGTTGCAACTCTGCTTCAACCATGGCGCGCAACGTGTTACCGTCAGCATCTTTCATCTTGACTCCAACTAGCAATTCAAACGGACTGGTTCGGATTGCCCTCTGCCAGCTGCTGTTGATCGCCTTCTGCACCGCATTCACGTGTCGGTACCACTCTTCCGGTTTATCGATAGATAGCTTAGTCAAAACCGGAATAATGGTGCGATGTACTCGTTCCACTTGCCCGTTGCCTCTTGGAACACCTGTTACAATCGTGTGTAGTTCGATGTCACGCTCTTCACAATAACTCGCGAACATTGACGATGTAAAAGCTGCTCCTTTGTCACTAATTATTCGTCGGGGATCGCCAAAAACACTTGCGATGACTTGTAACTTCTTCACTACTTCGTCACCCGCCGTTGATTTGGTAGGAAATAGCCACGTAAACTTACTGAACGCGTCGATCACCGTCAGGATGTAATTGTAAGATTTCTTCGTCGACGGTATAGGGCCGAGATGATCGATATGAAACGTATCGAGAGGTACCTCGCCCTTTGGAATAGGGTTTAATAATCCCTCCGCTTTACCCCTCTTTTTGTCACCTAGAATACACTTCACACAAGAACAAATACACCTCTCTATCTTCTCGTCAACACTTGGAATGTAATAGTCACTCGCTAAACGTTCCTTGGTTTTTCTGATTCCGAAATGTCAATGATCGTGAGCATTCTTAATAACTTCTGCTTCCATCGAGATTGGCACGCACAATCTGGATGAAAAGACATCACCCTTATACAACACACCATCTTTTGCAAAATAGTCGTCGATTTCTTCACCACTGCACAACTTTGAAAGAATCTCTGCCAATTTTGGATCACGCTGCTGCTCTTTCCTCATACGCTCACAAATCGCTGTAGACACTGACATTACACTGGCACGAGATAGAGCATCCACATGCTTCATTCTTTCGGCACTGCGATGTTCGACTTCAAATTCGAACTCTGCTAAGACCACCATCCAACGACTAACCCTTGCGTTCGGTATCTTTGTAGCCATGGAATGCTTGAAGGCAAAGCAATCGGTTACCACTTTAAACTTTTGTCCCAGTAAATAGCACCGGAATTTCTTTAAAGATTCTACCACCGCTAATGTTTCTAGCTCAAAAGAGTGATAGTTCTGTTCAGCTTGGTTGGTTAGTCTGCTGTAGTAATAACAAGGATGATACATCCCGTCATCTACCGCACGTTGCATGAGCACTCCAGCCAATGCCTCCTTACTTGCATCTGTATGGATTTCAGTGTCTGCACCACTTTGGTAAATACGCAATACCGGATAATTCACTAACACTGATTTTATCTCTTCGAACGCAGCAATTTCCCGTATACCAAAATCAAACTGATTTTCCTTTTTTAACGTCATCGTTAAAGGACGAGCTATCTTCGCAAATCCCGGTATGAACTTACGAAAATAACTTGCAAGACCTATGAATCGCTGCAACTGCTTTGTAGTTTTAAGTTGGGGATACCGCTTCACTTTTTCAATCTGCTGCTCTGCTGGTTCGATTCGACCGTCATACACAACATACCCCAGATATTCCACGCGCCTTTGCAAAAACACACACTTCTTCCAATTGAATCTTAAACCTGCTTTCTCGGCCATCTCAAACACACGCTTCAAAGATGCAATACCATCTTGCTCACTCTTAGCTGGGATTATAATGTCATCCACAAACGTTATGATAACTCCTTCGTTTATGAGCTCTCGTAATGCAGAATTAATAAATCTGCAAAATGCATTTCCACTGGTGCACAAACCGAATGGAGCCCGACAAAACTCATATTGCCCTTCGTGAGTAACAAAAGCTGTAAACTTCCGACTATCTTCGTCTATTGTAACGTGAAAATAAGAATTTTCAAGATCCAACGTTGTGAAAACTCGAGATTCCGCCAATTGCTCTATTTGATCTTCTATGTTAGGGATTGGATATTTATCCCTAATCATCTTCTTGTTCAGCTCCCTGTAATCGATGCAAACTCTGTACGTACCATTCTTTTTAGGAACCACAACCACAGCACTTGCGTATGGACTGTACGATGATCTTACGACACCTTTGTCTAGCCATTCCTGTACCTGATCTTTAACCACACGCCTTTCTAATGGAGCAAGCCTACGAGGATTTTCACGAACTACACTTTCATCTTGTAACTTGATTACTAAGGTCTCGACCGATTGTGGGTTTTCGTTGGGATTATAACACTTTATCATGCACTCTATTTGTTCGCGATATTCTGAAGGAACCGTTAACTCTCCCACATCCGCGGCTTTTATATTGTAAATCCATCGTTCGTCGTTTTCTACCAATCCAACTTCCTCCACTTTCAAACCATCGTTCGTTATCGTATACTTCGTCGTTTGCAAAAAGTCCATACCTAACAACACTTTTGAGTTCATAGAATTCACTGACACTATAAAAACATCGACCGATCGCTTCAATTCGTCAATTTCCATACTTATCTTTGTTTTGCCGTGTGGTGTGTTGCAATTTCCACCGAAACCACGGAGTCGAAAACCTGTTTTAACTGGCACCATTTCACTAAACGGCAACTCATCGAAAAAATCTTTCCGTAATAACGACACTTCACTGCCAGGATCGACAAAAGCCACACAATCCATATTGTTCACTTTGATGCGCTTTGTGATCAGTCCATTTCGTTTTAATTCGGACACATCGTTCTGTTCCGCTGTTTTCACTGTAAGAACATTCGTGGTGTCACCATTGTTTTGCCTTGGCATGTTCGACGAATGTCGCGCTTTGTTCGGACATTCCTTCGCGCGGTGTCCGTATTCATTGCAAACAAAACACTTGGGTCCACGTTGTTTGTTTGCGCATGTACGTGTTTCATGTCCGAGATCACCACAATTGTAGCAACGTCGTTTTGAGTTTTCTTCTACTTTTTCCACCACGCGTCGCACTTGTTCTTTCTTCTTTTCTGTTGGCTCATCTTTCTTTTGCGCACGTTCCCAGAACAGTAGCTTCGATTTCAAATCTTTTATTGTCACAGCTTCGTATAAACTTGCTCGACTTCGAGTGTCCATTGTAACACCATCGACGATATATTCCACTAAACTGACTTCATCTAAATCGATGCCTTGCGCAATGCGTTGCATTGCATAGATAAATTCCAATACGGATTCATCTTTCTTCTTCTTACGCGTTGCCAGCTTACGGTGTACGTCATTCGCACGAACTACCGTACCGAACTCTTCCAGTAAAGCTGCACGCAACGCGGTATACGAATTGGTTTCGCGTTTGATCATCACAAAACTTTTCGCCACACCAACTAACTTTTTGCGCATCATTACCAGCATCTGATCTTGCGTCCAACGTGCCATCTTTGAAATATCTTCAAATTCGTTTAGCCACACACTAAAGTCTTGGGATAGATCATTCCCGTACGTTTCTAAACCGTCTTCAACATCACGAAACGAATACGGCGTGCGCACCAAATCCGAGTGTTCTGGCAAGACCGCTTCATCGTTTGTACTGCTACGCATTTCTGCGTCTGCAAAATTGTCCGTATTCATGGTTTCATTCATTATTTCCACGTTTCCTTCTTCGACTAGTCGCCTGGCCAACTCTTCTTTTGTACCCGAGGTAGCTAGTTTTCTAGCGGCGCACCTCCTAACTAAACCCGGACGAGTTAAATCGTTTAGCAACACGAGGATCTGCGCTTCGTTGTCCATTATGCGAATTTCACGAGAATTCAGCAGTTATCGACAGTTCCTAACGCCTTCACCAACACACGCGCGTGCCCCACACGCAGTATATACGTCTACCTCTTTCCACTAGTGACGCACACTTTCACACACACTCAACTCTTTCTCGTTGATTGCGTTCTTTAAACGCACGTTTTACACGCACTACGCGATGCTTTTCGTCTTTAATCGTCACACTAACACAAAAGTCACACTTCTGTTGTCCTTTGTGCAACTCGCGTCGTTTTTTGCGTATCGGTGTACCTCTTACACGCACTGTACTCAACTTTATCCTCTTTAACACACACAGGCGGACGACTTACACGCACTGCGCTTCTTTCCCTCTCTAACACACACGAGCGCACGTTGCACACGGGCTGCGTAATGCTTTGAACGTCTTAGCACATACAGGCGCACATCTTACACGCACTGTACTTAACTTCATCCTCTTTAACACACACAGGCGCACGTCTTACACGCGCTGCGTAATGCTTTGTATGTCTTAACACATACAGGCGCACGTCTTACACGCACTGTATACTTTTCTGTACGTCTTCACATACAGGCGCACATCTTCTACGCACTGTACACTTCTTTGCGCGTCTTCACATACAGGCGCACGTCTTTTACGCACTGTACATTTCACGCAACTCTTTTCTAATATCCCGGTTGAGCCCCCATGTAGGATAAAAGAGAAAAGAGTGCTTTATTCAATTCAAATTAACAAAATCGTCTTAGTTCTTCACGTGTGTTTCACTTCAATCTCCGTGTGCGACTGTCCGCATCCGCTGTCCGTTCACCGTTTCCCCGGTTAATCGAGTCACGCTGCTCTCATCCGAGCTGTCATCACGAACCACAGGGTGGTTCATTCGTCACCCATCCTACATGAAATATAATTATTACCTATTCAATCTATGTTTCCGCCTATTGTGAATAAACTTTACTGTAGGTGCGAGGGCTCTTTTTTAAATTGAGGTTAATGAAGGTAGTAAATATTTGTATGTATTTCATTATCCTGCTTTATCAATAGTTGGGAAAATAAATAAATAATCATTTTTAAAAGTAACCATTTTTTATGTGTAAGATTGTTGTTGGAAACTGTTGTAAGGTTTCCAACGGACTGTCAGCTGAGGCGATGTTTTGTATGTGCGCAAGCAGATAAAAAGGGAGAAAAATCGCGGAAACTGGTTCATTGCGGTCAAAAATACATACGAACGAAGATACGAAGGAAATAAAGGAAAAAACTATTTTTTTGGCGCACCTTAAGTGCTAGCCTAAAGAATTTACTTTGTTTTCTATTTTAGTTAGAGCGGCAGTTTCTAACATTCCAAAAAATTAGTTAGAACATATCGACGCTAATCACGACAAAATCGCGAATCGTAAAAATACCGTGAATCATTAACTGCCGATAGTGTTAAATAGAGAGTTGCTAGGAAGGAAAGGAATCACGAGGTTGTGTAGTGAAGCAGAATATCGATTTGGTGCAGCATTTCCACGGATTTGAACGGGAGTCTTACGGCTCGTTTATAACGCGTGGAGGTGTGGAGGGATCTTCGCTTGAGGCGGGCACGAGCAGGTGGATCACAAGCCGTGATGCAATACCAATAATGCAGGTGCGGGACCATTTCGCGACTGATTCGAACTATAGATCCAGGGCTGCAATAGTAACTACTGGCAACGAAGGTGAGACCTTTTGGCAACGAGACATACTAAATCGCTACTATCGGGAATTTATGCTTCGATTTTCGCAAGCGGAAACGCTGCGTTTGCAAGAGGCTGAGAAAAAGCGCAAGATCCACGAAATGCAACAACAAAGACGACAACGAATCAAAGAACTAGAGCGTGAATGGTGTTATCTCAACGATTGTGAGAGGCTTGAGCTCCAAAAGGATGAAGAACGGTGCCGGGCAACAAATCGTTCGGGCGCACCAAGTTTTAATCAACCGGGATACGAGCATATGCACAATTCGCAATTCGTTGAGAGGTATGATGATGAAAGGCCCGGAGACACTTCTTGGGGTCAACCCGCAATCCCACCGTGTATTGACCTCGACCGCGATGATGACGCAAAATGGAAGCACAGCGATGACATCACAACTACACACACAATCTCCGAGAAACGTCACTATCGCGCGACGATACACAATATACACAAATCTGAATCGTTCACTAACATCAACAACGCGATAACGCACACGAACACTGCTTTTGAGGATACGTTTATCGAAGCTCATCACCGACTCTGGCTGCGTCCTGATGGGTTGAAAGATGTTCCAATTGGCGTTGGGACCGCTATTGAAAGGCAAAAGCTGATCGTGAAACCTGAAGCTGAAAAACCATCGGAGTCAGGTGTCCACTCTGAACCCTGCTTAGCAAGCTCGCTCGATAAAGACATACAACGGCTAAGATTGAAACCGCGTCATGAGAAGCTGCGATTATGGAAGCGACGTTTGAAAGAGGAGACTACTTCGGGCGGGGGATCGAACTGTGTCCCACGTTCGACAGCGAAGGACAATTCTATCACGCAATCCAAAGGGATTGTCCCTTTCGTGATGGTTCTTGGTGTTATACTTTTCCGGCGGCAGTTTCATGGGACAACAACAGTGGTGTGGTGGTACGTACGGCTGAAACAAACACTCTTTTTAATTTCAGTTGTAATGGACAATAAACGATCGATGGGATACTTATATCAAATCACCGGAGCATTCCATGGACCAAACTAGTGCTGGGTTCAGTCGATAAAAAGCTGCGCGAGCATCCGTGCGTAGACCGCGTGTGAGGAAGGGAGGTGTGAGGTAGGCAGCGCACGGTATCCCGTATAGCAATAGTATCAAGATACACAGCGTGAACTTTAGGATGCGAGTGCTATCGGTTATACAGATACGTGCGAGACGAAACAATACGCACGTGTAATATGCGGCCGGGTTATTTTGCGTAGAAACAATAGTAAGGACGACAGGAGCCAAATCAAGTTGCAAGCCACCCCTTTGTTTAACAAAGCGGCTTAGATAGAAAAGCACGATTAACCAGCGGAAGATAAACAAACATCAACTGACAGTCGAGCTAGGAGTGAGAGACAGTTAACGTGATCTAGATCACTTGTTAGAAAGAGAGCTAACTGTATCACACTCGGGGGGACAATTTTGGAAACTGTTGTAAGGTTTCCAACGGACTGTCAGCTGAGGCGATGTTTTGTATGTGCGCAAGCAGATAAAAAGGGAGAAAAATCGCGGAAACTGTTTCATTGCGGTCAAAAATACATACGAACGAAGATACGAAGGAAATAAAGGAAAAAACTAATTTTTTGGCACACCTTAAGTGCTAGCCTAAAGAGTTTACTTTGTTTTCTATTTTAGTTAGACCGGCAGTTTCTAACAATTGTTATAATTATAATACGTGAAGTTGTTACAGCTCTGATTGCTGTTAAAAATGATAGCCTAATAGTAATAATATAATTTATTTATACTCATGAATTATCAATGAGTGCTATCTTTGCAATTACTGTTCTTTTTTATGTTTGTTCAAAAATTGTTGCTTTTCTAATTATCATGTAAAAAAACGATATTAAGATAATCTATTAATTTGCTCATCCACGGCGATTAAAACAGGTGTTCAAAAATGTTGCTTGGGTTTGTGGTAAACAGGCGTTACGCGTAACGCTAGCGTAACGTAGAGGGCTGAGCCTTACTTTTACCTCAATTTGCTTATCCACGACGATTAAACCAGGCGTTCAAAAATGCTGCTTGGGTTTGCGCTAGACAGACGTTACTCGTAACGCTAGCGTAATGTAGAGGGCTGAGCGTTACTTTTCCCAAATAATTCATTATGCGATCTATGAGGTCCCAGGGTGTTTGTCCTGGATAATAACTGGGAAACATTTTAATGATAACGGAAGCTGGGGAACAATTACCAAATGTACAAACCAAAATGTAAGCATCGCTAGCGGAGCATCGCTAAATCAGTATACCAAATGAAGTCAGTATCCCAAGAAAATATATAGCATTCAGTTAACAGCATAGATTTTGGAGGTGGAGTTAATTTATTCATGTTCATAGCACCCTGATAGCAAATCTTGCAGAAAGTATTTGGTGGGTATGAGTTAAATCGAATTAAACAGTTTTGAAGAGTTAAGCAATCGGTTTGATCTGATACTGGTAGGAACATTTTCATATCATCTGCATAAAACAATTTTTCGCAATCTGGTATAACGTAAATAACGTCATTTATACATTTTTAAATAGCATAGGGCCGAGAAACGTGGATCCCCGGACGTGTTGGTGAATGGTGCAGATAGAGAGAATGAAATATTCACTGTAATATGCCTATCACTTCAATAACAGGAGAGCCAATGAACTAGCGCCCCATTTACTCCATAGCTTGATAGTTTTGAAATAAGCATTGAGTGATTTACGGATTCAAAGGCAACATTGACGCTGTTGGCTGTTATAATAAATTCATAAACTTTATGTAAACGGTGTAGTTTTTTTCATCCGATTTCCTTCTTTTGATGAGTTATCCCAAGTATACATGAACGATGCGCATGTATAAGTCAGATTAGAGCTGATGCAAAAAACGGTATGATCCACGCGGCGATTATTGCTTCAAAAGGATGAGAGGTTTCTCTAAAAAAAAATATTTTTATAAGAAAATTTAGATAAAAAAATGCAAGAGAGAAAAATGATTCATTTTAACCAACGCTTCTATCGTTGCTTTTGCGAACGCTTCAAACGCATACGTATAAGATAAAAAATCACACTCACAACACCATTCGAAGCCATCATAGACATTTTTTCTCTCAAATAAAACATTTTAATGTTGCGAAAGACACAGCTCTTGAGTAATGTATTGTGGTCCTGAAAAGGACCGTTTGATTTGAGACTCCACATGGAAGTTTTATAGAGATAAATTTAACCTCCAAAACCGTACAGAGTGCGGCCCTGACGCTTCAGAGCATACACCACATCCATAGCGGTGACGGTCTTACGCTTGGCGTGTTCAGTGTAAGTGACCGCATCACGAATCACATTCTCCAGAAATACTTTCAGGACGCCACGGGTTTCCTCGTAGATGAGGCCGGAGATACGTTTCACTCCTCCGCGCCGAGCCAAACGGCGGATGGCGGGCTTGGTAATGCCCTGGATGTTATCCCGCAGCACTTTTCGGTGACGCTTGGCTCCTCCTTTACCCAGACCTTTTCCTCCCTTTCCTCTTCCAGTCATGATGAGCACAGGATTGTACGTTCACGATGTTCACACTTCAAATTGACGATCACGAATGAGCGTTTTCGAGCTCAACGTCCCTATTTCTACTTTTTCATCCACGCATTCCCTCTTGCTCTTAAGATGAGAGAAAACAAGGGTTGGCAAGCGCATAAAAAGAGCTCTTGTTCGAGCAGTTTCCTCATTTAACGTTCAACTTTTGTCAAATAAACAAGTTCGCTCCGTGCTCAACGAAACCTACGCTCCCGAAGTGAAATGGCTCGTACCAAGCAAACCGCTCGTAAATCGACTGGAGGTAAGGCTCCTCGCAAGCAGCTGGCCACCAAGGCTGCTCGTAAAAGTGCCCCGGCCACCGGAGGAGTGAAGAAGCCGCATCGTTACCGTCCGGGAACGGTGGCCCTCCGAGAAATCCGTCGCTACCAGAAGTCGACCGAGCTGCTCATCCGCAAGCTGCCCTTCCAGCGCTTGGTGCGTGAGATCGCCCAGGACTTCAAGACTGATCTCCGTTTCCAGAGCTCAGCCGTCATGGCGCTGCAGGAAGCCAGCGAGGCGTACCTGGTTGGTCTGTTCGAAGACACGAATCTGTGCGCCATCCACGCCAAGCGCGTCACCATCATGCCCAAGGACATCCAGCTGGCCCGTCGCATCCGCGGAGAGCGTGCCTAAATCGTCCATGCATCCGGAAGCGGTCCCTGTCTAAACGGGGCATTTCCTTCTCAAAACGGTCCTTTTCAGGACCACCAATACTGTTGAACATTCCAAGAATTTTCTTTCGATTGCTATTATGAAATTGTACATACGAATGCAAGCCTTCACGCATGTCGTTTTGTTATAACGAGGAAAGTGTGAAAAGGGGGAAAATTTGTTTTAAATAATCAATGTTATGGGAGGTATTTTAACTTTTTCTTGTCAAAGTTTCGCTTTTTAATAGGGCATCTGAGGATTTTGACTTTATTGATCCATACTTTATTACCATCTATATAACCTATGGCTATTATACCAACATCGCTGCTTACAACAAACTACGAACGAATAGTATGACTATATATTTTACAACAAATGTTCAACTCAAACACCTTAACTGATGCTTATACAAACGTGAATTAAAATGCTCAAGAAGACGACCCTTCAATACTTATTAGCAAGTTTAAAATCGAGCAAATCTATTACAACATTTGACTCACGACACATAAGCTGCTATTGGTTGCTTTGTCGATAAATTATCCTCGTATGCGCGAGGAAAATTTAATTTAAAAAAATGATTGTCATACAACGAGCGAAACGACTTCTATTCATAATTCATGATACACGAAACTCCATTTTCAATTTCACCTCGCAAGACGCTTCCAACCAGTGCGGACTTTTTTTATGTTTTTTTTTAAACGTGCTAAGGTTCTATTTAACATTAATATTTACAATGAACAACGCAGAACTTTAATGTCAATGTTGTTTCCAATGATGTGGATGACATAGTTCGCAAACAAACTTAGGATATGGCTGTGTTTACCTGCACTAATACCATTTAGTACAGGCAAACGCAACAAACTGAACAATAACGTTGACGAAGACGGACACCCTGAAATTAAAGCGCTAATTCGCTGGTGCAGATGAAACGAAGGATAATTCTTTGTTTGAATGCGGTTTGTGGTCCTGAAAAGGACCGATTTAAGAGAGGTTCATGAAAAGAAGCCAATCATTTCAGTGGCTTACTTCGAGCTGGTGTACTTTGTGACAGCCTTCGTTCCTTCGGAGACGGCGTGCTTGGCAAGCTCACCAGGCAGCAGCAGACGAACAGCGGTTTGGATTTCGCGGGACGTGATCGTCGAACGCTTGTTGTAGTGCGCCAAGCGGGATGCCTCAGCAGCAATGCGTTCGAAGATATCGTTGACGAAACTGTTCATGATGCTCATGGCCTTCGAAGAGATGCCAGTATCCGGGTGGACTTGCTTCAACACTTTGTAGATGTAAATAGCGTAGCTTTCCTTGCGGGTCTTGCGCTTCTTTTTCTTGTCGGACTTGGAAATATTTTTCTGGGCCTTGCCAGACTTCTTCGCAGCTTTTCCACTGGTTTTGGGTGCCATTTCGACGGAAAAATTCACTCAACACTGGGACACGATGTGTATGATTCAACGGGTGATTGCGTTCTAGAAAAATTCCGAGCTCTCCGATCGCTTATAACGGGCTGTGAGAGAGAAAACGTATCGTGCAGCTCGAAAAATTCCAAACGAGTATCGGGCAGCACGAATAAGCTGCTATATAAGCATCGGTCGGGTCAAAATTGTTCTATTATAAAAAGACCCTTCTCAAAGAGAAACGTCCCTTACAAACGTACCCCAATCAAATCTAACCATGTCTGGCCGTGGAAAGGGAGGAAAGGTAAAGGGAAAGGCAAAGTCCCGTTCCAACCGTGCCGGTCTTCAGTTCCCCGTTGGCCGTATTCATCGTCTCCTGCGCAAGGGTAACTATGCCGAGCGCGTCGGTGCCGGAGCACCCGTGTATCTGGCAGCCGTCATGGAATACTTGGCCGCTGAAGTGCTTGAGTTGGCCGGAAACGCTGCCCGTGACAACAAGAAGACGCGCATCATCCCGCGTCATCTGCAGCTGGCCATCCGCAACGACGAGGAGTTGAACAAGCTGCTGTCCGGAGTAACCATCGCTCAGGGTGGTGTGCTGCCCAACATTCAGGCCGTGCTGCTGCCCAAAAAGACCGAAAAGAAGGCTTAAACGGTGTGACAAAGCTTCCTTCATCTCAAACCCAAAACCGTCCTTTTCAGGGCGACAAATTACTTTGCCAAAGACATTTTATTCGATTTATGCTGTTATGGGAGAACCAGAAGGAAAAAAAAATCCAGATATATCAAGAACCGTGCTTGAAACTGTGTACAAAATGTAAATGAAAAAATGTGCCGTCCTTTGGCACAAAACGCATCCCTTAATATTTTCAATTCTGTAACCTCTCACTACGAATTCTACAAAATGCAGCATATCATAAGCGATGCATAAGATTTTCCAGGTAGCTTGTTCAAGAGGGTTGGTTTTACCATATAAATGCAACCAGTGATACCTGCGTGTTGACCTTTTTCTGAAAACAGTAAAGGACACTTTTACCTGATTTATCGTTAACCACGGGAAAGTGTTGAAAGGGTCGATTGTCGAAAAATGTTGTGCGTTTAGGTAGCCTTAGGTTCTCACAAAAGTTTGGCTTTCAATATATCGGGAAACGTTGATAATGGCTTTAAAAAAGTTGGACCAAAAATTAGGAAGGTTCAAATAAACAACCATACTTATTAATGTTTCCCTTCACCCTTCATCTTAATCACCAGTTACCCAAATTTGTGAAGCATTTTAAAGTGTTTCGTTGTTTGAAACAATAAAATGATTTGCAATGTAGGAATGCCTATAAAATACAAAGTATTGAAATGCCCTAACGCATATGCAACTCCACATTCAATAACGCCGTCTAGTGGTGATCAAAGTCCCTGCAACCAGTAGTAACGCCATCTAAATAATTGGTAAAAGTAAGGCTCAGTGATCTACGTTACATATGAGAAGCGTTACATGCCTTTTAAAATTCCCAAGCAGTATTTTTGAAAAGTTTATTAACACCCCATAAGCTTTCAATTTTAGTAACATTTCCTATGATTAGAAAGTATAAAATATTAAAAATATTAATAAATTAATAATGTATATGAAATATAATTATTACCTATTCAATCTATGTTTCCGCCTATTGTGAATAAACTTTACTTTAGGTGCGAGGGCTCTTTTTTAAATTGAGGTTAATGAAGGTAGTAAATATTTGTATGTATTTCATTATCTTGCTTTATCAATAGTTGGGAACATAAATAAATAATCATTTTTAAAAGTAACCATTTTTTATGTGTAAGATTGTTATAATTATAATACGTGAAGTTGTTACAACTCTGATTGCTGTTAAAAATGATAGCCTAATAGTAATAATATAATTTATTTATACTCATGAATTATCAATGAGTGTTATCTTTAGAAGCAATTGCTGTTCTTTTTTATGTTTGTTCAAAAATTGTTGCTTTTCTAATTATCATGTAAAATAAAATATATTAAGACATGATAATCTATTAATTTGCTCATCCACGACGATTAAACCAGGCGTTCAAAAATGCTGCTTGGGTTTGCGCTAGACAGACGTTACTCGTAACGCTAGCGTAATGTAGAGGGCTGAGCGTTACTTTTCCCAAATAATTCATTATGCGATCTATGAGGTCCCAGGGTGTTTGTCCTGGATAATAACTGGGAAACATTTTAATGATAACGGAAGCTGGGGAACAATTACCAAATGTACAAACCAAAATGTAAGCATCGCTAGCGGAGCATCGCTAAGTCAGTATACCAAATGAAGTCAGTATCCCAAGAAAATATGTAGCATTCAGTTTACAGCATAGATTTTGGAGGTGGAGTTAATTTCTTCATGTTCATAGCACCCTGATAGCAAATCTTGCAGAAAGTATTTGGTGGGTATGAGTTAAATCGAATTAAACAGTTTTGAAGAGTTAAACAATCGGTTTGATCTGATACTGGTAGGAACATTTTCATATCATTTGCATAAAACAATGTTTCGCAATCTGGTATAACGTAAATAATATCATTTATGAAAATGATAAAAAGAATAGGGCCTAGAATACTGCCTTGTGAAACCCCGGATGAAATATTCACTGTAATTTGGCTTACACTTAAATTACAGGAGAGCCAATGAACAAGCGTTCTATTTATTCCGTAGCTTGATAGTTTTGAAATTAGCGTTGAGTGATTTACGGAGTCAAAGGCAGCATTGGCACCGTTAGCTGTTATAATAAACTCACAAACCTCATGAAAACGGTGTAGCTTTTTTTCGCCCAATCCTTCTTTTGAATAATTATCACAAGTATCAATGAACGAAGCGCATGTGTAGCGGCGATTATTGCTTCAAGAGGATGAGAGGCTTGCCCTGAAAAATTAAATAATTTTAATTCGAGACTATAAAATAAATTCATAAATCAATAAGTAAATAAAAATTCAATATTTTAACAAACACTTCAATCGTCGCTTTTATGTACGCTTCAAACGCATGCAAACTTTTGTGAGTGCTTGTTATGCAAGTAAAATGTTATACGCACACCATTCGAAGCCATCATAGACATTTTTTCTCTCAAATAAAACATTTTAATGTTGCGAAAGACACAGCTCTTGAGTAATGTATTGTGGTCCTGAAAAGGACCGTTTGATTTGAGACTCCACATGGAAGTTTTATAGAGATAAATTTAACCTCCAAAACCGTACAGAGTGCGGCCCTGACGCTTCAGAGCATACACCACATCCATAGCGGTGACGGTCTTACGCTTGGCGTGTTCAGTGTAAGTGACCGCATCACGAATCACATTCTCCAGAAATACTTTCAGGACGCCACGGGTTTCCTCGTAGATGAGGCCGGAGATACGTTTCACTCCTCCGCGCCGAGCCAAACGGCGGATGGCGGGCTTGGTAATGCCCTGGATGTTATCCCGCAGCACTTTTCGGTGACGCTTGGCTCCTCCTTTACCCAGACCTTTTCCTCCCTTTCCTCTTCCAGTCATGATGAGCACAGGATTGTACGTTCACGATGTTCACACTTCAAATTGACGATCACGAATGAGCGTTTTCGAGCTCAACGTCCCTATTTCTACTTTTTCATCCACGCATTCCCTCTTGCTCTTAAGATGAGAGAAAACAAGGGTTGGCAAGCGCATAAAAAGAGCTCTTGTTCGAGCAGTTTCCTCATTTAACGTTCAACTTTTGTCAAATAAACAAGTTCGCTCCGTGCTCAACGAAACCTACGCTCCCGAAGTGAAATGGCTCGTACCAAGCAAACCGCTCGTAAATCGACTGGAGGTAAGGCTCCTCGCAAGCAGCTGGCCACCAAGGCTGCTCGTAAAAGTGCCCCGGCCACCGGAGGAGTGAAGAAGCCGCATCGTTACCGTCCGGGAACGGTGGCCCTCCGAGAAATCCGTCGCTACCAGAAGTCGACCGAGCTGCTCATCCGCAAGCTGCCCTTCCAGCGCTTGGTGCGTGAGATCGCCCAGGACTTCAAGACTGATCTCCGCTTCCAGAGCTCAGCCGTCATGGCGCTGCAGGAAGCCAGCGAGGCGTATCTGGTTGGTCTGTTCGAAGACACGAATCTGTGCGCCATCCACGCCAAGCGCGTCACCATCATGCCCAAGGACATCCAGCTGGCCCGTCGCATCCGCGGAGAGCGTGCCTAAATCGTCCATGCATCCGGAAGCGGTCCCTGTCTAAACGGGGCATTTCCTTCTCAAAACGGTCCTTTTCAGGACCACCAATACTGTTGAACATTCCAAGAATTTTCTTTCGATTGCTATTATGAAATTGTACATACGAATGCAAGCCTTCACGCATGTCGTTTTGTTATAACGAGGAAAGTGTGAAAAGGGGGAAAATTTGTTTTAAATAATCAATGTTATGGGAGGTATTTTAACTTTTTCTTGTCAAAGTTTCGCTTTTTAATAGGGCATCTGAGGATTTTGACTATATTGATCAATACTTTATTACCATCTATATAACCTATGGCTATTATACCAACATCGCTGCTTACAACAAACTACGAACGAATAGTATGACTATATATTTTACAACAAATGTTCAACTCAAACACCTTAACTGATGCTTATACAAACGTGAATTAAAATGCTCAAGAAGACGACCCTTCAATACTTATTAGCAAGTTTAAAATCGAGCAAATCTATTACAACATTTGACTCACGACACATAAGCTGCTATTGGTTGCTTTGTCGATAAATTATCCTCGTATGCGCGAGGAAAATTTAATTTAAAAAAATGATTGTCATACAACGAGCGAAACGACTTCTATTCATAATTCATGATACACGAAACTCCATTTTCAATTTCACCTCGCAAGACGCTTCCAACCAGTGCGGACTTTTTTTATGTTTTTTTTTAAACGTGCTAAGGTTCTATTTAACATTAATATTTACAATGAACAACGCAGAACTTTAATGTCAATGTTGTTTCCAATGATGTGGATGACATAGTTCGCAAACAAACTTAGGATATGGCTGCGTTTACCTGCACTAATACCATTTAGTACAGGCAAACGCAACAAACTGAACAATAACGTTGACGAAGACGGACACCCTGAAATTAAAGCGCTAATTCGCTGGTGCAGATGAAACGAAGGATAATTCTTTGTTTGAATGCGGTTTGTGGTCCTGAAAAGGACCTATTTAAGAGAGGTTCATGAAAAGAAGCCAATCATTTCAGTGGCTTACTTCGAGCTGGTGTACTTTGTGACAGCCTTCGTTCCTTCGGAGACGGCGTGCTTGGCAAGCTCACCAGGCAGCAGCAGACGAACAGCGGTTTGGATTTCGCGGGACGTGATCGTCGAACGCTTGTTGTAGTGCGCCAAGCGGGATGCCTCAGCAGCAATGCGTTCGAAGATATCGTTGACGAAACTGTTCATGATGCTCATGGCCTTCGAAGAGATGCCAGTATCCGGGTGGACTTGCTTCAACACTTTGTAGATGTAAATAGCGTAGCTTTCCTTGCGGGTCTTGCGCTTCTTTTTCTTGTCGGACTTGGAAATATTTTTCTGGGCCTTGCCAGACTTCTTCGCAGCTTTTCCACTGGTTTTGGGTGCCATTTCGACGGAAAAATTCACTCAACACTGGGACACGATGTGTATGATTCAACGGGTGATTGCGTTCTAGAAAAATTCCGAGCTCTCCGATCGCTTATAACGGGCTGTGAGAGAGAAAACGTATCGTGCAGCTCGAAAAATTCCAAACGAGTATCGGGCAGCACGAATAAGCTGCTATATAAGCATCGGTCGGGTCAAAATTGTTCTATTATAAAAAGACCCTTCTCAAAGAGAACATCGTGTTGTTCGTGATCCCTTACAAACGTACCCCAATCAAATCTAACCATGTCTGGCCGTGGAAAGGGAGGAAAGGTAAAGGGAAAGGCAAAGTCCCGTTCCAACCGTGCCGGTCTTCAGTTCCCCGTTGGCCGTATTCATCGTCTCCTGCGCAAGGGTAACTATGCCGAGCGCGTCGGTGCCGGAGCACCCGTGTATCTGGCAGCCGTCATGGAATACTTGGCCGCTGAAGTGCTTGAGTTGGCCGGAAACGCTGCCCGTGACAACAAGAAGACGCGCATCATCCCGCGTCATCTGCAGCTGGCCATCCGCAACGACGAGGAGTTGAACAAGCTGCTGTCCGGAGTAACCATCGCTCAGGGTGGTGTGCTGCCCAACATTCAGGCCGTGCTGCTGCCCAAGAAGACCGAAAAGAAGGCTTAAACGGTGTGACAAAGCTTCCTTCATCTCAAACCCAAAACCGTCCTTTTCAGGGCGACAAATTACTTTGCCAAAGACATTTTATTCGATTTATGCTGTTATGGGAGAACCAGAAGGAAAAAAAAATCCAGATATATCAAGAACCGTGCTTGAAACTGTGTACAAAATGTAAATGAAAAAATGTGCCGTCCTTTGGCACAAAACGCATCCCTTAATATTTTCAATTCTGTAACCTCTCACTACGAATTCTACAAAATGCAGCATATCATAAGCGATGCATAAGATTTTCCAGGTAGCTTGTTCAAGAGGGTTGGTTTTACCATATAAATGCAACCAGTGATACCTGCGTGTTGACCTTTTTCTGAAAACAGTAAAGGACACTTTTACCTGATTTATCGTTAACCACGGGAAAGTGTTGAAAGGGTCGATTGTCGAAAAATGTTGTGCGTTTAGGTAGCCTTAGGTTCTCACAAAAGTTTGGCTTTCAATATATCGGGAAACGTTGATAATGGCTTTAAAAAAGTTGGACCAAAAATTAGGAAGGTTCAAATAAACAACCATACTTATTAATGTTTCCCTTCACCCTTCATCTTAATCACCAGTTACCCAAATTTGTGAAGCATTTTAAAGTGTTTCGTTGTTTGAAACAATAAAATGATTTGCAATGTAGGAATGCCTATAAAATACAAAGTATTGAAATGCCCTAACGCATATGCAACTCCACATTCAATAACGCCGTCTAGTGGTGATCAAAGTCCCTGCAACCAGTAGTAACGCCATCTAAATAATTGGTAAAAGTAAGGCTCAGTGATCTACGTTACATATGAGAAGCGTTACATGCCTTTTAAAATTCCCAAGCAGTATTTTTGAAAAGTTTATTAACACCCCATAAGCTTTCAATTTTAGTAACATTTCCTATGATTAGAAAGTATAAAATATTAAAAATATTAATAAATTAATAATGTATATGAAATATAATTATTACCTATTCAATCTATGTTTCCGCCTATTGTGAATAAACTTTACTTTAGGTGCGAGGGCTCTTTTTTAAATTGAGGTTAATGAAGGTAGTAAATATTTGTATGTATTTCATTATCTTGCTTTATCAATAGTTGGGAACATAAATAAATAATCATTTTTAAAAGTTACCATTTTTTATGTGTAAGATTGTTATAATTATAACACGTGAAGTTGTTACAACTCTGATTGCTGTTAAAAATGATAGCCTAATAGTAATAATATAATTTATTTATACTCATGAATTATCAATGAGTGTTATCTTTAGAAGCAATTGCTGTTCTTTTTTATGTTTGTTCAAAAATTGTTGCTTTTCTAATTATCATGTAAAATAAAATATATTAAGACATGATAATCTATTAATTTGCTCATCCACGACGATTAAACCAGGCGTTCAAAAATGCTGCTTGGGTTTGCGCTAGACAGACGTTACTCGTAACGCTAGCGTAATGTAGAGGGCTGAGCGTTACTTTTCCCAAATAATTCATTATGCGATCTATGAGGTCCCAGGGTGTTTGTCCTGGATAATAACTGGGAAACATTTTAATGATAACGGAAGCTGGGGAACAATTACCAAATGTACAAACCAAAATGTAAGCATCGCTAGCGGAGCATCGCTAAGTAAGTATACCAAATGTAGTCAGTATCCCAAGAAAATATGTAGCATTCAGTTTACAGCATAGATTTTGGAGGTGGAGTTAATTTCTTCATGTTCATAGCACCCTGATAGCAAATCTTGCAGAAAGTATTTGGTGGGTATGAGTTAAATCGAATTAAACAGTTTTGAAGAGTTAAACAATCGGTTTGATCTGATACTAGTAGGAACATTTTCATATCATTTGCATAAAACAATGTTTCGCAATCTGGTATAACGTAAATAATATCATTTATGAAAATGATAAAAAGAATAGGGCCTAGAATACTGCCTTGTGAAACCCCGGATGAAATATTCACTGTAATTTGTCTTACACTTAAATTACAGGAGAGCCAATGAACAAGCGTTCTATTTATTCCGTAGCTTGATAGTTTTGAAATTAGCGTTGAGTGATTTACGGAGTCAAAGGCAGCATTGGCACCGTTAGCTGTTATAATAAACTCACAAACCTCATGAAAACGGTGTAGCTTTTTTTCGCCCAATCCTTCTTTTGAATAATTATCACAAGTATCAATGAACGAAGCGCATGTGTAGCGGCGATTATTGCTTCAAGAGGATGAGAGGCTTGCCCTGAAAAATTAAATAATTTTAATTCGAGACTATAAAATAAATTCATAAATTAATAAGTAAATAAAAATTCAATATTTTAACAAACACTTCAATCGTCGCTTTTATGTACGCTTCAAACGCATGCAAACTTTTGTGAGTGCTTGTTATGCAAGTAAAATGTTATACGCACACCATTCGAAGCCATCATAGACATTTTTTCTCTCAAATAAAACATTTTAATGTTGCGAAAGACACAGCTCTTGAGTAATGTATTGTGGTCCTGAAAAGGACCGTTTGATTTGAGACTCCACATGGAAGTTTTATAGAGATAAATTTAACCTCCAAAACCGTACAGAGTGCGGCCCTGACGCTTCAGAGCATACACCACATCCATAGCGGTGACGGTCTTACGCTTGGCGTGTTCAGTGTAAGTGACCGCATCACGAATCACATTCTCCAGAAATACTTTCAGGACGCCACGGGTTTCCTCGTAGATGAGGCCGGAGATACGTTTCACTCCTCCGCGCCGAGCCAAACGGCGGATGGCGGGCTTGGTAATGCCCTGGATGTTATCCCGCAGCACTTTTCGGTGACGCTTGGCTCCTCCTTTACCCAGACCTTTTCCTCCCTTTCCTCTTCCAGTCATGATGAGCACAGGATTGTACGTTCACGATGTTCACACTTCAAATTGACGATCACGAATGAGCGTTTTCGAGCTCAACGTCCCTATTTCTACTTTTTCATCCACGCATTCCCTCTTGCTCTTAAGATGAGAGAAAACAAGGGTTGGCAAGCGCATAAAAAGAGCTCTTGTTCGAGCAGTTTCCTCATTTAACGTTCAACTTTTGTCAAATAAACAAGTTCGCTCCGTGCTCAACGAAACCTACGCTCCCGAAGTGAAATGGCTCGTACCAAGCAAACCGCTCGTAAATCGACTGGAGGTAAGGCTCCTCGCAAGCAGCTGGCCACCAAGGCTGCTCGTAAAAGTGCCCCGGCCACCGGAGGAGTGAAGAAGCCGCATCGTTACCGTCCGGGAACGGTGGCCCTCCGAGAAATCCGTCGCTACCAGAAGTCGACCGAGCTGCTCATCCGCAAGCTGCCCTTCCAGCGCTTGGTGCGTGAGATCGCCCAGGACTTCAAGACTGATCTCCGCTTCCAGAGCTCAGCCGTCATGGCGCTGCAGGAAGCCAGCGAGGCGTATCTGGTTGGTCTGTTCGAAGACACGAATCTGTGCGCCATCCACGCCAAGCGCGTCACCATCATGCCCAAGGACATCCAGCTGGCCCGTCGCATCCGCGGAGAGCGTGCCTAAATCGTCCATGCATCCGGAAGCGGTCCCTGTCTAAACGGGGCATTTCCTTCTCAAAACGGTCCTTTTCAGGACCACCAATACTGTTGAACATTCCAAGAATTTTCTTTCGATTGCTATTATGAAATTGTACATACGAATGCAAGCCTTCACGCATGTCGTTTTGTTATAACGAGGAAAGTGTGAAAAGGGGGAAAATTTGTTTTAAATAATCAATGTTATGGGAGGTATTTTAACTTTTTCTTGTCAAAGTTTCGCTTTTTAATAGGGCATCTGAGGATTTTGACTATATTGATCAATACTTTATTACCATCTATATAACCTATGGCTATTATACCAACATCGCTGCTTACAACAAACTACGAACGAATAGTATGACTATATATTTTACAACAAATGTTCAACTCAAACACCTTAACTGATGCTTATACAAACGTGAATTAAAATGCTCAAGAAGACGACCCTTCAATACTTATTAGCAAGTTTAAAATCGAGCAAATCTATTACAACATTTGACTCACGACACATAAGCTGCTATTGGTTGCTTTGTCGATAAATTATCCTCGTATGCGCGAGGAAAATTTAATTTAAAAAAATGATTGTCATACAACGAGCGAAACGACTTCTATTCATAATTCATGATACACGAAACTCCATTTTCAATTTCACCTCGCAAGACGCTTGCAACCAGTGCGGACTTTTTTTATGTTTTTTTTTTTAAACGTGCTAAGGTTCTATTTAACATTAATATTTACAATGAACAACGCAGAACTTTAATGTCAATGTTGTTTCCAATGATGTGGATGACATAGCTCGCAAACAAACTTAGGATATGGCTGCGTTTACCTGCACTAATACCATTTAGTACAGGCAAACGCAACAAACTGAACAATAACGTTGACGAAGACGGACACCCTGAAATTAAAGCGCTAATTCGCTGGTGCAGATGAAACGAAGGATAATTCTTTGTTTGAATGCGGTTTGTGGTCCTGAAAAGGACCGATTTGAGAGAACGAAGCCAATCATTTCAGTGGCTTACTTCGAGCTGGTGTACTTTGTGACAGCCTTCGTTCCTTCGGAGACGGCGTGCTTGGCAAGCTCACCAGGCAGCAGCAGACGAACAGCGGTTTGGATTTCGCGGGACGTGATCGTCGAACGCTTGTTGTAGTGCGCCAAGCGGGATGCCTCAGCAGCAATGCGTTCGAAGATATCGTTGACGAAACTGTTCATGATGCTCATGGCCTTCGAAGAGATGCCAGTATCCGGGTGGACTTGCTTCAACACTTTGTAGATGTAAATAGCGTAGCTTTCCTTGCGGGTCTTGCGCTTCTTTTTCTTGTCGGACTTGGAAATATTTTTCTGGGCCTTGCCAGACTTCTTCGCAGCTTTTCCACTGGTTTTGGGTGCCATTTCGACGGAAAAATTCACTCAACACTGGGACACGATGTGTATGATTCAACGGGTGATTGCGTTCTAGAAAAATTCCGAGCTCTCCGATCGCTTATAACGGGCTGTGAGAGAGAATACGTATCGTGCAGCTCGAAAAATTCCAAACGAGTGTCGGGCAGCACGAATAAGTTGCTATATAAGCATCGGTCGGGTCAAAATTGTTCTATTATAAAAAGACCCTTCTCAAAGAGAACATCGTGTTGTTCGTGATCCCTTACAAACGTACCCCAATCAAATCTAACCATGTCTGGCCGTGGAAAGGGAGGAAAGGTAAAGGGAAAGGCAAAGTCCCGTTCCAACCGTGCCGGTCTTCAGTTCCCCGTTGGCCGTATTCATCGTCTCCTGCGCAAGGGTAACTATGCCGAGCGCGTCGGTGCCGGAGCACCCGTGTATCTGGCAGCCGTCATGGAATACTTGGCCGCTGAAGTGCTTGAGTTGGCCGGAAACGCTGCCCGTGACAACAAGAAGACGCGCATCATCCCGCGTCATCTGCAGCTGGCCATCCGCAACGACGAGGAGTTGAACAAGCTGCTGTCCGGAGTAACCATCGCTCAGGGTGGTGTGCTGCCCAACATTCAGGCCGTGCTGCTGCCCAAGAAGACCGAAAAGAAGGCTTAAACGGTGTGACAAAGCTTCCTTCATCTCAAACCCAAAACCGTCCTTTTCAGGGCGACAAATTACTTTGCCAAAGACATTTTATTCGATTTATGCTGTTATGGGAGAACCAGAAGGAAAAAAAAATCCAGATATATCAAGAACCGTGCTTGAAACTGTGTACAAAATGTAAATGAAAAAATGTGCCGTCCTTTGGCACAAAACGCATCCCTTAATATTTTCAATTCTGTAACCTCTCACTACGAATTCTACAAAATGCAGCATATAATAAGCGATGCATAAGATTTTCCAGGTAGCTTGTTCAAGAGGGTTGGTTTTACCATATAAATGCAACCAGTGATACCTGCGTGTTGACCTTTTTCTGAAAACAGTAAAGGACACTTTTACCTGATTTATCGTTAACCACGGGAAAGTGTTGAAAGGGTCGATTGTCGAAAAATGTTGTGCGTTTAGGTAGCCTTAGGTTCTCACAAAAGTTTGGCTTTCAATATATCGGGAAACGTTGATAATGGCTTTAAAAAAGTTGGACCAAAAATTAGGAAGGTTCAAATAAACAACCATACTTATTAATGTTTCCCTTCACCCTTCATCTTAATCACCAGTTACCCAAATTTGTGAAGCATTTTAAAGTGTTTCGTTGTTTGAAACAATAAAATGATTTGCAATGTAGGAATGCCTATAAAATACAAAGTATTGAAATGCCCTAACGCATATGCAACTCCACATTCAATAACGCCGTCTAGTGGTGATCAAAGTCCCTGCAACCAGTAGTAACGCCATCTAAATAATTGGTAAAAGTAAGGCTCAGTGATCTACGTTACATATGAGAAGCGTTACATGCCTTTTAAAATTCCCAAGCAGTATTTTTGAAAAGTTTATTAACACCCCATAAGCTTTCAATTTTAGTTACATTTCCTATGATTAGAAAGTATAAAATATTAAAAATATTAATAAATTAATAATGTATATGAAATATAATTATTACCTATTCAATCTATGTTTCCGCCTATTGTGAATAAACTTTACTTTAGGTGCGAGGGCTCTTTTTTAGACCCTTGAGGTTAATGAAGGTAGTAAATATTTGTATGTATTTCATTATCTTGCTTTATCAATAGTTGGGAACATAAATAAATAATCATTTTTAAAAGTAACCATTTTTTATGTGTAAGATTGTTATAATTATAATACGTGAAGTTGTTACAACTCTGATTGCTGTTAAAAATGATAGCCTAATAGTAATAATATAATTTATTTATACTCATGAATTATCAATGAGTGTTATCTTTAGAAGCAATTGCTGTTCTTTTTTATGTTTGTTCAAAAATTGTTGCTTTTCTAATTATCATGTAAAATAAAATATATTAAGACATGATAATCTATTAATTTGCTCATCCACGACGATTAAACCAGGCGTTCAAAAATGCTGCTTGGGTTTGCGCTAGACAGATGTTACTCGTAACGCTAGCGTAATGTAGAGGGCTGAGCGTTACTTTTCCCAAATAATTCATTATGCGATCTATGAGGTCCCAGGGTGTTTGTCCTGGATAATAACTGGGAAACATTTTAATGATAACGGAAGCTGGGGAACAATTACCAAATGTACAAACCAAAATGTAAGCATCGCTAGCGGAGCATCGCTAATTCAGTATACCAAATGAAGTCAGTATCCCAAGAAAATATGTAGCATTCAGTTTACAGCATAGATTTTGGAGGTGGAGTTAATTTCTTCATGTTCATAGCACCCTGATAGCAAATCTTGCAGAAAGTATTTGGTGGGTATGAGTTAAATCGAATTAAACAGTTTTGAAGAGTTAAACAATCGGTTTGATCTGATACTGGTAGGAACATTTTCATATCATTTGCATAAAACAATGTTTCGCAATCTGGTATAACGTAAATAATATCATTTATGAAAATGATAAAAAGAATAGGGCCTAGAATACTGCCTTGTGAAACCCCGGATGAAATATTCACTGTAATTTGTCTTACACTTAAATTACAGGAGAGCCAATGAACAAGCGTTCTATTTATTCCGTAGCTTGATAGTTTTGAAATTAGCGTTGAGTGATTTACGGAGTCAAAGGCAGCATTGGCACCGTTAGCTGTTATAATAAACTCACAAACCTCATGAAAACGGTGTAGCTTTTTTTCGCCCAATCCTTCTTTTGAATAATTATCACAAGTATCAATGAACGAAGCGCATGTGTAGCGGCGATTATTGCTTCAAGAGGATGAGAGGCTTGCCCTGAAAAATTAAATAATTTTAATTCGAGACTATAAAATAAATTCATAAATCAATAAGTAAATAAAAATTCAATATTTTAACAAACACTTCAATCGTCGCTTTTATGTACGCTTCAAACGCATGCAAACTTTTGTGAGTGCTTGTTATGCAAGTAAAATGTTATACGCACACCATTCGAAGCCATCATAGACATTTTTTCTCTCAAATAAAACATTTTAATGTTGCGAAAGACACAGCTCTTGAGTAATGTATTGTGGTCCTGAAAAGGACCGTTTGATTTGAGACTCCACATGGAAGTTTTATAGAGATAAATTTAACCTCCAAAACCGTACAGAGTGCGGCCCTGACGCTTCAGAGCATACACCACATCCATAGCGGTGACGGTCTTACGCTTGGCGTGTTCAGTGTAAGTGACCGCATCACGAATCACATTCTCCAGAAATACTTTCAGGACGCCACGGGTTTCCTCGTAGATGAGGCCGGAGATACGTTTCACTCCTCCGCGCCGAGCCAAACGGCGGATGGCGGGCTTGGTAATGCCCTGGATGTTATCCCGCAGCACTTTTCGGTGACGCTTGGCTCCTCCTTTACCCAGACCTTTTCCTCCCTTTCCTCTTCCAGTCATGATGAGCACAGGATTGTACGTTCACGATGTTCACACTTCAAATTGACGATCACGAATGAGCGTTTTCGAGCTCAACGTCCCTATTTCTACTTTTTCATCCACGCATTCCCTCTTGCTCTTAAGATGAGAGAAAACAAGGGTTGGCAAGCGCATAAAAAGAGCTCTTGTTCGAGCAGTTTCCTCATTTAACGTTCAACTTTTGTCAAATAAACAAGTTCGCTCCGTGCTCAACGAAACCTACGCTCCCGAAGTGAAATGGCTCGTACCAAGCAAACCGCTCGTAAATCGACTGGAGGTAAGGCTCCTCGCAAGCAGCTGGCCACCAAGGCTGCTCGTAAAAGTGCCCCGGCCACCGGAGGAGTGAAGAAGCCGCATCGTTACCGTCCGGGAACGGTGGCCCTCCGAGAAATCCGTCGCTACCAGAAGTCGACCGAGCTGCTCATCCGCAAGCTGCCCTTCCAGCGCTTGGTGCGTGAGATCGCCCAGGACTTCAAGACTGATCTCCGTTTCCAGAGCTCAGCCGTCATGGCGCTGCAGGAAGCCAGCGAGGCGTACCTGGTTGGTCTGTTCGAAGACACGAATCTGTGCGCCATCCACGCCAAGCGCGTCACCATCATGCCCAAGGACATCCAGCTGGCCCGTCGCATCCGCGGAGAGCGTGCCTAAATCGTCCATGCATCCGGAAGCGGTCCCTGTCTAAACGGGGCATTTCCTTCTCAAAACGGTCCTTTTCAGGACCACCAATACTGTTGAACATTCCAAGAATTTTCTTTCGATTGCTATTATGAAATTGTACATACGAATGCAAGCCTTCACGCATGTCGTTTTGTTATAACGAGGAAAGTGTGAAAAGGGGGAAAATTTGTTTTAAATAATCAATGTTATGGGAGGTATTTTAACTTTTTCTTGTCAAAGTTTCGCTTTTTAATAGGGCATCTGAGGATTTTGACTTTATTGATCCATACTTTATTACCATCTATATAACCTATGGCTATTATACCAACATCGCTGCTTACAACAAACTACGAACGAATAGTATGACTATATATTTTACAACAAATGTTCAACTCAAACACCTTAACTGATGCTTATACAAACGTGAATTAAAATGCTCAAGAAGACGACCCTTCAATACTTATTAGCAAGTTTAAAATCGAGCAAATCTATTACAACATTTGACTCACGACACATAAGCTGCTATTGGTTGCTTTGTCGATAAATTATCCTCGTATGCGCGAGGAAAATTTAATTTAAAAAAATGATTGTCATACAACGAGCGAAACGACTTCTATTCATAATTCATGATACACGAAACTCCATTTTCAATTTCACCTCGCAAGACGCTTCCAACCAGTGCGGACTTTTTTTATGTTTTTTTTTAAACGTGCTAAGGTTCTATTTAACATTAATATTTACAATGAACAACGCAGAACTTTAATGTCAATGTTGTTTCCAATGATGTGGATGACATAGTTCGCAAACAAACTTAGGATATGGCTGTGTTTACCTGCACTAATACCATTTAGTACAGGCAAACGCAACAAACTGAACAATAACGTTGACGAAGACGGACACCCTGAAATTAAAGCGCTAATTCGCTGGTGCAGATGAAACGAAGGATAATTCTTTGTTTGAATGCGGTTTGTGGTCCTGAAAAGGACCGATTTAAGAGAGGTTCATGAAAAGAAGCCAATCATTTCAGTGGCTTACTTCGAGCTGGTGTACTTTGTGACAGCCTTCGTTCCTTCGGAGACGGCGTGCTTGGCAAGCTCACCAGGCAGCAGCAGACGAACAGCGGTTTGGATTTCGCGGGACGTGATCGTCGAACGCTTGTTGTAGTGCGCCAAGCGGGATGCCTCAGCAGCAATGCGTTCGAAGATATCGTTGACGAAACTGTTCATGATGCTCATGGCCTTCGAAGAGATGCCAGTATCCGGGTGGACTTGCTTCAACACTTTGTAGATGTAAATAGCGTAGCTTTCCTTGCGGGTCTTGCGCTTCTTTTTCTTGTCGGACTTGGAAATATTTTTCTGGGCCTTGCCAGACTTCTTCGCAGCTTTTCCACTGGTTTTGGGTGCCATTTCGACGGAAAAATTCACTCAACACTGGGACACGATGTGTATGATTCAACGGGTGATTGCGTTCTAGAAAAATTCCGAGCTCTCCGATCGCTTATAACGGGCTGTGAGAGAGAAAACGTATCGTGCAGCTCGAAAAATTCCAAACGAGTATCGGGCAGCACGAATAAGCTGCTATATAAGCATCGGTCGGGTCAAAATTGTTCTATTATAAAAAGACCCTTCTCAAAGAGAAACGTCCCTTACAAACGTACCCCAATCAAATCTAACCATGTCTGGCCGTGGAAAGGGAGGAAAGGTAAAGGGAAAGGCAAAGTCCCGTTCCAACCGTGCCGGTCTTCAGTTCCCCGTTGGCCGTATTCATCGTCTCCTGCGCAAGGGTAACTATGCCGAGCGCGTCGGTGCCGGAGCACCCGTGTATCTGGCAGCCGTCATGGAATACTTGGCCGCTGAAGTGCTTGAGTTGGCCGGAAACGCTGCCCGTGACAACAAGAAGACGCGCATCATCCCGCGTCATCTGCAGCTGGCCATCCGCAACGACGAGGAGTTGAACAAGCTGCTGTCCGGAGTAACCATCGCTCAGGGTGGTGTGCTGCCCAACATTCAGGCCGTGCTGCTGCCCAAGAAGACCGAAAAGAAGGCTTAAACGGTGTGACAAAGCTTCCTTCATCTCAAACCCAAAACCGTCCTTTTCAGGGCGACAAATTACTTTGCCAAAGACATTTTATTCGATTTATGCTGTTATGGGAGAACCAGAAGGAAAAAAAAATCCAGATATATCAAGAACCGTGCTTGAAACTGTGTACAAAATGTAAATGAAAAAATGTGCCGTCCTTTGGCACAAAACGCATCCCTTAATATTTTCAATTCTGTAACCTCTCACTACGAATTCTACAAAATGCAGCATATAATAAGCGATGCATAAGATTTTCCAGGTAGCTTGTTCAAGAGGGTTGGTTTTACCATATAAATGCAACCAGTGATACCTGCGTGTTGACCTTTTTCTGAAAACAGTAAAGGACACTTTTACCTGATTTATCGTTAACCACGGGAAAGTGTTGAAAGGGTCGATTGTCGAAAAATGTTGTGCGTTTAGGTAGCCTTAGGTTCTCACAAAAGTTTGGCTTTCAATATATCGGGAAACGTTGATAATGGCTTTAAAAAAGTTGGACCAAAAATTAGGAAGGTTCAAATAAACAACCATACTTATTAATGTTTCCCTTCACCCTTCATCTTAATCACCAGTTACCCAAATTTGTGAAGCATTTTAAAGTGTTTCGTTGTTTGAAACAATAAAATGATTTGCAATGTAGGAATGCCTATAAAATACAAAGTATTGAAATGCCCTAACGCATATGCAACTCCACATTCAATAACGCCGTCTAGTGGTGATCAAAGTCCCTGCAACCAGTAGTAACGCCATCTAAATAATTGGTAAAAGTAAGGCTCAGTGATCTACGTTACATATGAGAAGCGTTACATGCCTTTTAAAATTCCCAAGCAGTATTTTTGAAAAGTTTATTAACACCCCATAAGCTTTCAATTTTAGTTACATTTCCTATGATTAGAAAGTATAAAATATTAAAAATATTAATAAATTAATAATGTATATGAAATATAATTATTACCTATTCAATCTATGTTTCCGCCTATTGTGAATAAACTTTACTTTAGGTGCGAGGGCTCTTTTTTAGACCCTTGAGGTTAATGAAGGTAGTAAATATTTGTATGTATTTCATTATCTTGCTTTATCAATAGTTGGGAACATAAATAAATAATCATTTTTAAAAGTAACCATTTTTTATGTGTAAGATTGTTATAATTATAATACGTGAAGTTGTTACAACTCTGATTGCTGTTAAAAATGATAGCCTAATAGTAATAATATAATTTATTTATACTCATGAATTATCAATGAGTGTTATCTTTAGAAGCAATTGCTGTTCTTTTTTATGTTTGTTCAAAAATTGTTGCTTTTCTAATTATCATGTAAAATAAAATATATTAAGACATGATAATCTATTAATTTGCTCATCCACGACGATTAAACCAGGCGTTCAAAAATGCTGCTTGGGTTTGCGCTAGACAGATGTTACTCGTAACGCTAGCGTAATGTAGAGGGCTGAGCGTTACTTTTCCCAAATAATTCATTATGCGATCTATGAGGTCCCAGGGTGTTTGTCCTGGATAATAACTGGGAAACATTTTAATGATAACGGAAGCTGGGGAACAATTACCAAATGTACAAACCAAAATGTAAGCATCGCTAGCGGAGCATCGCTAATTCAGTATACCAAATGAAGTCAGTATCCCAAGAAAATATGTAGCATTCAGTTTACAGCATAGATTTTGGAGGTGGAGTTAATTTCTTCATGTTCATAGCACCCTGATAGCAAATCTTGCAGAAAGTATTTGGTGGGTATGAGTTAAATCGAATTAAACAGTTTTGAAGAGTTAAACAATCGGTTTGATCTGATACTGGTAGGAACATTTTCATATCATTTGCATAAAACAATGTTTCGCAATCTGGTATAACGTAAATAATATCATTTATGAAAATGATAAAAAGAATAGGGCCTAGAATACTGCCTTGTGAAACCCCGGATGAAATATTCACTGTAATTTGTCTTACACTTAAATTACAGGAGAGCCAATGAACAAGCGTTCTATTTATTCCGTAGCTTGATAGTTTTGAAATTAGCGTTGAGTGATTTACGGAGTCAAAGGCAGCATTGGCACCGTTAGCTGTTATAATAAACTCACAAACCTCATGAAAACGGTGTAGCTTTTTTTCGCCCAATCCTTCTTTTGAATAATTATCACAAGTATCAATGAACGAAGCGCATGTGTAGCGGCGATTATTGCTTCAAGAGGATGAGAGGCTTGCCCTGAAAAATTAAATAATTTTAATTCGAGACTATAAAATAAATTCATAAATCAATAAGTAAATAAAAATTCAATATTTTAACAAACACTTCAATCGTCGCTTTTATGTACGCTTCAAACGCATGCAAACTTTTGTGAGTGCTTGTTATGCAAGTAAAATGTTATACGCACACCATTCGAAGCCATCATAGACATTTTTTCTCTCAAATAAAACATTTTAATGTTGCGAAAGACACAGCTCTTGAGTAATGTATTGTGGTCCTGAAAAGGACCGTTTGATTTGAGACTCCACATGGAAGTTTTATAGAGATAAATTTAACCTCCAAAACCGTACAGAGTGCGGCCCTGACGCTTCAGAGCATACACCACATCCATAGCGGTGACGGTCTTACGCTTGGCGTGTTCAGTGTAAGTGACCGCATCACGAATCACATTCTCCAGAAATACTTTCAGGACGCCACGGGTTTCCTCGTAGATGAGGCCGGAGATACGTTTCACTCCTCCGCGCCGAGCCAAACGGCGGATGGCGGGCTTGGTAATGCCCTGGATGTTATCCCGCAGCACTTTTCGGTGACGCTTGGCTCCTCCTTTACCCAGACCTTTTCCTCCCTTTCCTCTTCCAGTCATGATGAGCACAGGATTGTACGTTCACGATGTTCACACTTCAAATTGACGATCACGAATGAGCGTTTTCGAGCTCAACGTCCCTATTTCTACTTTTTCATCCACGCATTCCCTCTTGCTCTTAAGATGAGAGAAAACAAGGGTTGGCAAGCGCATAAAAAGAGCTCTTGTTCGAGCAGTTTCCTCATTTAACGTTCAACTTTTGTCAAATAAACAAGTTCGCTCCGTGCTCAACGAAACCTACGCTCTCAAAGTGAGATGGCTCGTACCAAGCAAACCGCTCGTAAATCGACTGGAGGTAAGGCTCCTCGCAAGCAGCTGGCCACCAAGGCTGCTCGTAAAAGTGCCCCGGCCACCGGAGGAGTGAAGAAGCCGCATCGTTACCGTCCGGGAACGGTGGCCCTCCGAGAAATCCGTCGCTACCAGAAGTCGACCGAGCTGCTCATCCGCAAGCTGCCCTTCCAGCGCTTGGTGCGTGAGATCGCCCAGGACTTCAAGACTGATCTCCGCTTCCAGAGCTCAGCCGTCATGGCGCTGCAGGAAGCCAGCGAGGCGTATCTGGTTGGTCTGTTCGAAGACACGAATCTGTGCGCCATCCACGCCAAGCGCGTCACCATCATGCCCAAGGACATCCAGCTGGCCCGTCGCATCCGCGGAGAGCGTGCCTAAATCGTCCATGCATCCGGAAGCGGTCCCTGTCTAAACGGGGCATTTCCTTCTCAAAACGGTCCTTTACAGGACCACCAATACTGTTGAACATTCCAAGAATTTTCTTTCGATTGCTATTATGAAATTGTACATACGAATGCAAGCCTTCACGCATGTCGTTTTGTTATAACGAGGAAAGTGTGAAAAGGGGGAAAATTTGTTTTAAATAATCAATGTTATGGGAGGTATTTTAACTTTTTCTTGTCAAAGTTTCGCTTTTTAATAGGGCATCTGAGGATTTTGACTATATTGATCAATACTTTATTACCATCTATATAACCTATGGCTATTATACCAACATCGCTGCTTACAACAAACTACGAACGAATAGTATGACTATATATTTTACAACAAATGTTCAACTCAAACACCTTAACTGATGCTTATACAAACGTGAATTAAAATGCTCAAGAAGACGACCCTTCAATACTTATTAGCAAGTTTAAAATCGAGCAAATCTATTACAACATTTGACTCACGACACATAAGCTGCTATTGGTTGCTTTGTCGATAAATTATCCTCGTATGCGCGAGGAAAATTTAATTTAAAAAAATGATTGTCATACAACGAGCGAAACGACTTCTATTCATAATTCATGATACACGAAACTCCATTTTCAATTTCACCTCGCAAGACGCTTCCAACCAGTGCGGACTTTTTTATGTTTTTTTTTTAAACGTGCTAAGGTTCTATTTAACATTAATATTTACAATGAACAACGCAGAACTTTAATGTCAATGTTGTTTCCAATGATGTGGATGACATAGTTCGCAAACAAACTTAGGATATGGCTGCGTTTACCTGCACTAATACCATTTAGTACAGGCAAACGCAACAAACTGAACAATAACGTTGACGAAGACGGACACCCTGAAATTAAAGCGCTAATTCGCTGGTGCAGATGAAACGAAGGATAATTCTTTGTTTGAATGCGGTTTGTGGTCCTGAAAAGGACCGATTTAAGAGAGGTTCATGAAAAGAAGCCAATCATTTCAGTGGCTTACTTCGAGCTGGTGTACTTTGTGACAGCCTTCGTTCCTTCGGAGACGGCGTGCTTGGCAAGCTCACCAGGCAGCAGCAGACGAACAGCGGTTTGGATTTCGCGGGACGTGATCGTCGAACGCTTGTTGTAGTGCGCCAAGCGGGATGCCTCAGCAGCAATGCGTTCGAAGATATCGTTGACGAAACTGTTCATGATGCTCATGGCCTTCGAAGAGATGCCAGTATCCGGGTGGACTTGCTTCAACACTTTGTAGATGTAAATAGCGTAGCTTTCCTTGCGGGTCTTGCGCTTCTTTTTCTTGTCGGACTTGGAAATATTTTTCTGGGCCTTGCCAGACTTCTTCGCAGCTTTTCCACTGGTTTTGGGTGCCATTTCGACGGAAAAATTCACTCAACACTGGGACACGATGTGTATGATTCAACGGGTGATTGCGTTCTATGTTGTTGTTGTTGTTAGTATGGTTTAGAGAGGCTTTGGCTCCTGCGGAGTTCTTTCGCCTCTTTGTGGGGAAAAGTCAGATTATTAGATTGTTATAGTTGATGGAATAAATGTGATAGTTTTAAAAATTTTAGTAGATTTTCCTGTTTTTGTGGGTGAGGTGAAAGTATTGAGTCTATGTTGGCGTCAAGATGGCAAGTATTACGAAGTTGTGTGTATCCGTGGCATTCTGTTAAGAGGTGGAATATTGTTATAGTGGTACCGCAGAATTGGCAGAGAGGAGGACTGGATCGTTCGATGAGATGGCTGTGGGTCAGTCTAGTGTGGCCTATTCTTACTCGAGTAAGGATCGTTTGGTCTCGATGTTTTATTACTGATGGCCATGGTGTAGTTGTTAATTTCACTAGCCGAAGGAAGTTGTTTTTGGTTTTAAACCATTCCTTTTCCCACGCCTCTCTTATTTTTCCATTTATATAGATAATTGCGTCTCTTTTAGGCAACGAAGTGTTGTAGGTTGATGTTTTTCTTCGGCCTTTGTTGGCGAGGCGGTCGGCGATCTCGTTGCCTTTGATACCAGTGTGACCAGGTATCCAACAGATGGTGAGTTGTTGATCCTGGTTTATGTGTGGGCTAGTGACCTGGTAGAGCTTTTGGATGTTTGGGTCCTTACATGTTCCATGCTCTAGTGCCGAGAGGACACTCGCACTGTCGGTAAAGATGACGTTTTCCAGGTCAGAGCGCAGGGTATCTTCAACTGCCTGGATTAATGCCAACGTTTCTGCCGTAAAGATGGAAGAATGATCCGGCAGTTTGGACGCTACTTTATCAATGGGTGAGTAAATCCCGAATCCTGCTGCTGCTTCATCGACGGATCCATCGGTGTAAATGTGATTGTGCTTAATGTATTTGTTGTTGATGTGCTCTATGAAATGTTTTTGTGCTATTGTACTATTGCAGCCTGCTTTAAGGATGTTTTTAAAATGCCAGTCTATGTTAGGGGGTTCATGGTACCACGGTCGAGTGCCAAGATGTAACAGTGTTGTGATATCCGGGATATTGCAGTTTGTTATAGCGAAAAGTTCGGAGTTGGCTCTATTGAGGAATGATGGTGCTTGGATATTCTTTTCTTTAATTCTTGTTGCTGTTGCGGCTAATTTAGTTGTTATTACATGGCTGAGTGGAAGAAGTCCGCTCTCACTTAGCATAGAGACGATGGGGCTGGTTCGGAAGGCGCCTATGGCATATCTTAGAACGGCATGGTAGATGGGGCTTATTGCTTTTTCAAACTGTTCCTTTTTAATCGATACTATTTCTATACCGTACAGTAGTTTTGGAAGTAACCAGTGATTAATAATGAAGATAAGTGTATCTTTTGAAGCTTTGTGGGTTCCTGTGCTGAGCATTTTGAAAAGGTTGATTTTCTTGGTAGCTGTAGTTTTTAACTGTTTAATGTGGGCTTGGAATGTGAGTTTTTGGTCTATTGTGATCCCGAGTATCTTTACTTTTTTGCAGTCTGGAATTTGTGATTGATTAAGGCAAAGCGGTACAGTTGGGTGCGGTTTGGTGCAGATGTGTAGTATATTGCTTTTTTCAGCAGCGATGTCATAACCAATACGTTTTGACCATTCCCATAAGATGTTCAGTCCCTGTTGCAGATTGTATCGCGCTACTCCATTATCTGCATTGCTCGAGATCAGGACGATATCATCAGCGTACACCAGTGGAGTGATGGATGGTGGTAGTGAGCGGAGAAGACTTTCGATGCTAATCAGAAATAATGTTGGAGAAAGGATGGCTCCTTGAGGAACTCCGTTTTCGAGTGTTTTAGTGCTGGATTTGTTCGTTCCAATCAGAACCTCGAAGGTACGGTCTGAGAGGAAATCATCGAGGAATGTGATCATGTTACCTCCGAAATTCCATCTGGATAGCTGGCGCATGATTGCGTATTTCCATGTCCGATCGAAAGCTTTAGCCAAGTCGATGATAGCACAGTCGGCGTGATGTTTATCAGATTTTACTTTGGCCAGCAGTTCTTCGAGTTGCACAAAGTAAGTTTCCGTGCCTAATCCGCATCTAAATGCGTGTTGATTAATGCTGAGGAGTTTCCTGCCTTCCAGTTCTTGGGTAAGACGCCGGTTAACCATTCTTTCCAACACTTTTCCGATGCAGTTAAGTAAGCTTATTGGTCTGTAGCTATTTGGGCTGTGTTTAGGTTTATCGGGCTTTAAGATGGGTATTGTTAGACTTTTCTTCCAGTGAGGAGGAATTTTGCCACTCTGCCATATGTGGTTGTAAAGCTTTAAGAGCAGGTTTTTTCCTTCAGAAGGAAGGTTTTTCAACAGTGGATAGCCAATGTCGTCTGGTCCTGCTGAGTTGCCTTTGCACTTGGCAAGAGCCCAACTCAGTTCGGCTATAGAAAAGGATCTATTGTAATGTATGTTGGGTCTGCTATTGAATTGTAATTGTATGGATTCAGTTTTTGCTTTGACGGTCTTAAATTCAGACGAATAACTATTTGTGGCGGATATGGTGGCAAAATGAGTGGCAAGAACCTCTGGTGTTGATTCAACTGGCACTATTGTGTCGTCATCGGTTTTGATGATGATATGAGCGGTATCTTGCTTGCGTTCTGTTAGGCATTTTACATTTTTCCACATGTCTTTTCCAGACATTTCGGGACTTATGTTGTCTTTGAATCGGTTCCATGATTCTTGTTTTGCCTTCTTTATTTCTTCTCGTGCAATGCGATGAGAAACTTGAAATTCCTCGGAGAGGGTAGGGATATGGGTGTGGTCTTGGTTTTTCTTGGCATTTTGTAGTTTTCGGAGCGCCTTGCGTCTCCTTTTTATGGCTTTTGCGACAGTGTCGTTCCACCAGTGAACACTTCGTTTGCCTGGTTTGCCCTTTGATTTTGGGATTGATTTCGCTGCTGCATCGTTTATGATCTTGATGATGTTTTCTTCTATTGCCTGAGGGTCTGAATGTAGATGTTTTATTATGTTTATTTGGTATGATGTCCAATCGGCATTCTCGTATTTCCATTTTGGTCGTCGTTTATTTTCCGGAAGAGATGATTTGCTTTTGACAATGATCGGATAGTGATCACTGCCATGTGTGTCCGCCAACACGTAAAGTTTAAGTTCGTTGAGGAGGGAGGAGGATGAGATGATGTAGTCAAGGAAGGATTCTGTACCTGAAGAGATACATAGTCGGGTAGGGTTGGGGTTGGAAATGAAAGAAAGATTATGGTTAGTAAAAATGTTATTTAGTTTATTAAATTTTCTGTTAGTTTGGGAGATTCTAAGATTCTTATCTTCTGCATTAAGGTCTCCTGCTATTAGCAAGGGATGTGAAAAAAGATTAAGAAATGAGTTAAGCTCGGATTCGTTGAAGGTAGGTCTAGGGGGTAGGTAGAGTGAAACGATGGTCATGTCTATGGGAGACTTAATATTTACTGCTATTGCGGAAAGATTGGTGTTAGTTTTTATTAATTTGAAGGGAATAGATTTATGTACACCTATTGCAACACTGTGATGTAGGTTAGTTGGAGAGAGCTTGTAGGACCAATTGTAGTGATTAAGTGGAGAGTGGTTGGTATTTGGAGGATCGCAAACTTCTTGAAGTGTTATGACGGCAGGTTTGTATTCGTTAATTAGAAGTTGAAGTTCGTAGAGGTTAGTGTTCATTCCTCTTATGTTCCAGTTTAATAGAAATGGTTTGTTTATGTCATTAGTATTATTGGTTGTTGAGAGCATGATAATGATTTAGGTTAGTAGACTATTGTGGTAAGAGGAAAGGAGAATAAATTCAGTGGCGATGTTTTTTCTTCGATGGTTTGGCAGTTGGCGATCGTTGTTCGGAGGGAAGAGTGGGAGAAGCGATGGGCGAGATGACTGCGATTTCGTTGGATGCCATGTTTTTTACTGCATTTCTTAGTTCTTCTTCTTCCGATGAGAAGTTTTCCAGGTTGTGGTTTCGTTTGCGGGATTGTGCTGAGATGACTGATGTGGCCGAATTTTCTGATTCTGTGTCGGATGTAGACATTGATTCCTGGTCATTTGTTTCGTTGTCGGTTTCGAGGCTTTCCGTTGCTTCAGCATTGTTGTTGCTCTCGCAGACATTGTTGGATTGGGTCGAGCTTTGGTTTTCTTCGATTTGTGTAGTGGCTTTGTTCGTTGGGTTATTCTTATTTTTCTGCAAATTTCCATTTGGTTCTTTCAGTTTCTTCAGAAGAGCTTCGATGAGCTTGCTCTGGGTATCCATCTTTTTCATCTGATCTACGATCGTTTTCTTCAGTTCATTTTGTTCTTCTTCGAGCCGCTTGATTTTCATGTCTTTATCATCCACCGTGGTAGTTTGTTGCGCAAATGTGATTCGCTGCTGTACAGCACTTGTTCGCTGATGTTGTTGGAGGGCCATTTGCCGAGCTTCCTTGTAGGTGCAGTTGTGGTCGACTTTTATTTTGATGACTTGTTCTTCAAATTGGAACGCAGGGCATTCGCGAGAAAATGCGCTGTGTTCGCCTTTGCAGTTCACGCAAGCGGAATGGGTCGAACATTCACCGTGTGCTGCGGTTCCGCAGTTTCCACACACCTGTCCCTTTGAGCAGCGCATTTTTGTGTGCCCATAGCTGGCGCATTTGTAGCACAGCATTGGTTTTGGGTAGTATGGTTTCGTTCGCACCTGCAACAGCCCTATGCGAAGGGATTCCGGTATTTTTCCAGCTTCTACGCGTATCAGGAAAGAGTTCGTTGGTTGTATTTCGTCATTCACCTTTCGGGTGAATCGTCGGACTTGCTTGACGTTTTGACTTTCCATGTTGAGCAAAATTTCTTCGTCCTTTAGTCCTTTCAGCTCCGGGGCGAATATTACGCACTGGACTGTGTTCAGCGTAGCGTGAGGGGTGATGGATACTTTTGTACCATCGATGAGTTGCGTGATGCTTTGCATTTTTGTGTACTGCGCAACGTTTCGGGTTTTGATCAGATATTTCTGCCCGAATTCCATCGAGTGGCTGCTTTCGGTAAGCTCTCCAACCACGTTGGTAATGCTCTTTGAAATTATCCATGGGTTTTGCGGGAGCTTAAAGCCTTTCAACGGCTCGAAAACGAGAAACTTCATGTCCCCAAACTCGTTATTACGATCCATCCATGGTGGTAGTGATCGAGCTCTCTGGGGAGGCTCGGGCGGAAGTGCATCCCGTACAGGATGCGAGGGTCCCGGCATTTTGCCGGGTTGGTTAGTTTTATTTAGTTCAATACAATGTATAAAGTGTATATGAGGTTATAAAGAAATATATGAAATAAAGTAAATAAATGTTCCTTAAAAGCAAAAGTTCAATTAATCTTAAGTCTAATATTTACAATTTCGGAATAGTAAAATAAAAGAGTTTTAATTTCAAGACAAATAAGATAATTTTTCTCGTTACTCTCCCGAGTAGCGGGGTAAAATGGCACGAAAACACCGGCTTCACTGCTTACGCTGCGAGCGACGTTTTTGGCGCCAAAGCGCTGTGCTTGTCACACGTTCCAAACTGTGTCGTGTGTGCGTGTGTATGTGTCACTCTCCCTGAAACAATATCAACGCGCGCAGCTGGCACTGTGGTTTATCTCTCCCGAGATCACACACAAAAAGTAACGGTATATTCACTTCTTACCAACGTTCTCTCCCGAGATCGTTGGCGTAGACACTGGAATTGAACAAAAACACGTCCGTCCGGGTGAACCGCTCGCACAAGGGTCTTTTTATGATGTCTTTACGGAATGGGTCTTTTTTTTTTTTTTTTTTTTTTTTTTTTTTTTTTTTTTTTTTTTTTTTTTGATTGCGTTCTAGAAAAATTCCGAGCTCTCCGATCGCTTATAACGGGCTGTGAGAGAGAATACGTATCGTGCAGCTCGAAAAATTCCAAACGAGTGTCGGGCAGCACGAATAAGTTGCTATATAAGCATCGGTCGGATCAAAATTGTTCTATTATAAAAAGACCTTATTATAAAAAGACCCTTCTCAAAGAGCACCCGGACGGACGTGTTTTTGTTCAATTCCAGTGTCTACGCCAACGATCTCGGGAGAGAACGTTGGTAAGAAGTGAATATACCGTTACTTTTTGTGTGTAATCTCGGGAGAGATAAACCACAGTGCCAGCTGCGCGCGTTGATATTGTTTCCGTGAGAGTGATACATACACAAGCACACACGACACAGTTTGGAACGTGTGACAAGCACAGCGCTTTGGCGCCAAAAACGTCGCTCGCAGCGTAAGCAGTGAAGCCGGTGTTTTCGTGCCATTTTACCCCGCTACTCGGGAGAGTAACGAGAGAAATTATCTTATTTGTCTTGAAATTAAAACTCTTTTATTTTACTATTCCGAAATTGTAAATATTAGACTTAAGATTAATTGAACTTTTGCTTTTAAGGAACATTTATTTACTTTATTTCATATATTTCTTTATAACCTTATATACACTATATACATTGCATTGAACTAAACAAAACTAACCTACCCGGCAAAATGCCGGGACCCTCGCATCCTGTACGGGATGCACTTCCGCCCGAGCCTCCCCAGAGAGCTCGATCACTACCACCATGGATGGATCGTAATAACGAGTTTGGGGACCTGAAGTTCCTCGTTCTCGAGCCGTTGAAAGGCTTTAAGCTCCCGCAAAACCCATGGATAATTTCAAAGAGCATTACCAACGTGGTTGGAGAGCTTACCGAAAGCAGCCACTCGATGGAATTCGGGCAGAAATATCTGATCAAAACCCGAAACGTTGCGCAGTACACAAAAATGCAAAGCATCACGCAACTCATCGATGGTACAAAAGTATCCATCACCCCTCACGCTACACTGAACACAGTCCAGTGCGTAATATTCGCCCCGGAGCTGAAAGGACTAAAGGACGAAGAAATTTTGCTCAACATGGAAAGTCAAAACGTCAAGCAAGTCCGACGATTCACCCGAAAGGTGAATGACGAAATACAACCAACGAACTCTTTCCTGATACGCGTAGAAGCTGGAAAAATACCGGAATCCCTTCGCATAGGGCTGTTGCAGGTGCGAACGAAACCATACTACCCAAAACCAATGCTGTGCTACAAATGCGCCAGCTATGGGCACACAAAAATGCGCTGCTCAAAGGGACAGGTGTGTGGAAACTGCGGAACCGCAGCACACGGTGAATGTTCGACCCATCCCGCTTGCGTGAACTGCAAAGGCGAACACAGCGCATTTTCTCGCGAATGCCCTGCGTTCCAATTTGAAGAACAAGTCATCAAAATAAAAGTCGACCACAACTGCACCTACAAGGAAGCTCGGCAAATGGCCCTCCAACAACATCAGCGAACAAGTGCTGTACAGCAGCGAATCACATTTGCGCAACAAACTACCACGGTGGATGATAAAGACATGAAAATCAAGCGGCTCGAAGAAGAACAAAATGAACTGAAGAAAACGATCGTAGATCAGATGAAAAAGATGGATACCCAGAGCAAGCTCATCGAAGCTCTTCTGAAGAAACTGAAAGAACCAAATGGAAATTTGCAGAAAAATAAGAATAACCCAACGAACGAAGCCACTACACAAATCGAAGAAAACCAAAGCTCGACCCAATCCAACAATGTCTGCGAGAGCAACAACAATGCTGAAGCAACGGAAAACCTCGAAACCGACAACGACACAAATGACCAGGAATCAATGTCTACATCCGACACAGAATCAGAAAATTCGGCCACATCAGTCATCTCAGCACAATCCCGCAAACGAAACCACAACCTGGAAAACGTCTCATCGGAAGAAGAAGAACTAAGAAATGCTGTGAAAAACATGGCATCCAACGAAATCGCAGTCATCTCGCCCATCGCTTCTCCCACTCTTCCCTCCGAACAACGATCGCCAACTGCCAAACCATCGAAGAAAAAACATCGCCACTGAATTTATTCTCCTTTCCTCTTACCACAATAGTCTACTAACCTAAATCATTATCATGCTCTCCACAACCAATAATACTAATGACATAAACAACCCATTTCTATTAAACTGGAACATAAGAGGAATGAACACTAACCTCTACGAACTTCAACTTCTAATTAACGAATACAAACCTGCCGTCATAACACTTCAAGAAGTTTGCGATCCACCTAATACCAACCACTCTCCACTTAATCACTACAATTGGTCCTACAAGCTCTCTCCAACTAACCTACATCACAGTATTGCAATAGGTGTACATACATCTATTCCCTTCAAATTAATAAAAACTAACACCAATCTTTCCGCAATAGCAGTAAATATTAAGTCTCCCATAGACATGACCATCGTTTCACTCTACCTACCCCCTAGACCTACCTTCAACGAATCCGAGCTTAACTCATTTCTTAATCTTTTTTCACATCCCTTGCTAATAGCAGGAGACCTTAATGCAGAAGATAAGAATCTTAGAATCTCCCAAACTAACAGAAAATTTAATAAACTAAATAACATTTTTACTAACCATAATCTTTCTTTCATTTCCAACCCCAACCCTACCCGACTATGTATCTCTTCAGGTACAGAATCCTTCCTTGACTACATCATCTCATCCTCCTCCCTCCTCAACGAACTTAAACTTTACGTGTTGGCGGACACACATGGCAGTGATCACTATCCGATCATTGTCAAAAGCAAATCATCTCTTCCGGAAAATAAACGACGACCAAAATGGAAATACGAGAATGCCGATTGGACATCATACCAAATAAACATAATAAAACATCTACATTCAGACCCTCAGGCAATAGAAGAAAACATCATCAAGATCATAAACGATGCAGCAGCGAAATCAATCCCAAAATCAAAGGGCAAACCAGGCAAACGAAGTGTTCACTGGTGGAACGACACTGTCGCAAAAGCCATAAAAAGGAGACGCAAGGCGCTCCGAAAACTACAAAATGCCAAGAAAAACCAAGACCACACCCATATCCCTACCCTCTCCGAGGAATTTCAAGTTTCTCATCGCATTGCACGAGAAGAAATAAAGAAGGCAAAACAAGAATCATGGAACCGATTCAAAGACAACATAAGTCCCGAAATGTCTGGAAAAGACATGTGGAAAAATGTAAAATGCCTAACAGAACGCAAGCAAGATACCGCTCATATCATCATCAAAACTGATGACGACACAATAGTGCCAGTTGAATCAACACCAGAGGTTCTTGCCACTCATTTTGCCACCATATCCGCCACAAATAGTTATTCGCCTGAATTTAAGACCGTCAAAGCAAAAACTGAATCCATACAATTACAATTCAATAGCAGACCCAACATACATTACAATAGATCCTTTTCTATAGCCGAACTGAGTTGGGCTCTTGCCAAGTGCAAAGGCAACTCAGCAGGACCAGACGACATTGGCTATCCACTGTTGAAAAACCTTCCTTCTGAAGGAAAAAACCTGCTCTTAAAGCTTTACAACCACATATGGCAGAGTGGCAAAATTCCTCCTCACTGGAAGAAAAGTCTAACAATACCCATCTTAAAGCCCGATAAACCTAAACACAGCCCAAATAGCTACAGACCAATAAGCTTACTTAACTGCATCGGAAAAGTGTTGGAAAGAATGGTTAACCGGCGCCTTACCCAAGAACTGGAAGGCAGGAAACTCCTCAGCATTAATCAACACGCATTTAGATGCGGATTAGGCACGGAAACTTACTTTGTGCAACTCGAAGAACTGCTGGCCAAAGTAAAATCTGATAAACATCATGCCGACTGTGCTATCATCGACTTGGCTAAAGCTTTCGATCGGACATGGAAATACGCAATCATGCGCCAGCTAGCCAGATGGAATTTCGGAGGTAACATGATCACATTCCTCGATGATTTCCTCTCAGACCGTACCTTCGAGGTTCTGATTGGAACGAACAAATCCAGCACTAAAACACTCGAAAACGGAGTTCCTCAAGGAGCCATCCTTTCTCCAACATTATTTCTGATTAGCATCGAAAGTCTTCTCCGCTCACTACCACCATCCATCACTCCACTGGTGTACGCTGATGATATCGTCCTGATCTCGAGCAATGCAGATAATGGAGTAGCGCGATACAATCTGCAACAGGGACTGAACATCTTATGGGAATGGTCAAAACGTATTGGTTATGACATCGCTGCTGAAAAAAGCAATATACTACACATCTGCACCAAACCGCACCCAACTGTACCGCTTTGCCTTAATCAATCACAAATTCCAGACTGCAAAAAAGTAAAGATACTCGGGATCACAATAGACCAAAAACTCACATTCCAAGCCCACATTAAACAGTTAAAAACTACAGCTACCAAGAAAATCAACCTTTTCAAAATGCTCAGCACAGGAACCCACAAAGCTTCAAAAGATACACTTATCTTCATTATTAATCACTGGTTACTTCCAAAACTACTGTACGGTATAGAAATAGTATCGATTAAAAAGGAACAGTTTGAAAAAGCAATAAGCCCCATCTACCATGCCGTTCTAAGATATGCCATAGGCGCCTTCCGAACCAGCCCCATCGTTTCTATGCTAAGTGAGAGCGGACTTCTTCCACTTAGCCATGTAATAACAACTAAATTAGCCGCAACAGCAACAAGAATTAAAGAAAAGAATATCCAAGCACCATCATTCGTCAATAGAGCCAACTCCGAACTTTTCGCTATAACAAACTGCAATATCCCGGATATCACAACACTGTTACATCTTGGCACTCGACCGTGGTACCATGAACCCCCTAACATAGACTGGCATTTTAAAAACATCCTTAAAGCAGGCTACAATAGTACAATAGCACAAAAACATTTCATAGAGCACATCAACAACAAATACATTAAGCACAATCACATTTACACCGATGGATCCGTCGATGAAGCAGCAGCAGGATTCGGGATTTACTCACCCATTGATAAAGTAGCGTCCAAACTGCCGGATCATTCTTCCATCTTTACGGCAGAAACGTTGGCATTAATCCAGGCAGTTGAAGATACCCTGCGCTCTGACCTGGAAAACGTCATCTTTACCGACAGTGCGAGTGTCCTCTCGGCACTAGAGCATGGAACATGTAAGGACCCAAACATCCAAAAGCTCTACCAGGTCACTAGCCCACACATAAACCAGGATCAACAACTCACCATCTGTTGGATACCTGGTCACACTGGTATCAAAGGCAACGAGATCGCCGACCGCCTCGCCAACAAAGGCCGAAGAAAAACATCAACCTACAACACTTCGTTGCCTAAAAGAGACGCAATTATCTATATAAATGGAAAAATAAGAGAGGCGTGGGAAAAGGAATGGTTTAAAACCAAAAACAACTTCCTTCGGCTAGTGAAATTAACAACTACACCATGGCCATCAGTAATAAAACATCGAGACCAAACGATCCTTACTCGAGTAAGAATAGGCCACACTAGACTGACCCACAGCCATCTCATCGAACGATCCAGTCCTCCTCTCTGCCAATTCTGCGGTACCACTATAACAATATTCCACCTCTTAACAGAATGCCACGGATACACACAACTTCGTAATACTTGCCATCTTGACGCCAACATAGACTCAATACTTTCACCTCACCCACAAAAACAGGAAAATCTACTAAAATTTTTAAAACTATCACATTTATTCCATCAACTATAACAATCTAATAATCTGACTTTTCCCCACAAAGAGGCGAAAGAACTCCGCAGGAGCCAAAGCCTCTCTAAACCATACTAACAACAACAATTATAAAAAGACCCTTCTCAAAGAGAACATCGTGTTGTTCGTGATCCCTTACAAACGTACCCCAATCAAATCTAACCATGTCTGGCCGTGGAAAGGGAGGAAAGGTAAAGGGAAAGGCAAAGTCCCGTTCCAACCGTGCCGGTCTTCAGTTCCCCGTTGGCCGTATTCATCGTCTCCTGCGCAAGGGTAACTATGCCGAGCGCGTCGGTGCCGGAGCACCCGTGTATCTGGCAGCCGTCATGGAATACTTGGCCGCTGAAGTGCTTGAGTTGGCCGGAAACGCTGCCCGTGACAACAAGAAGACGCGCATCATCCCGCGTCATCTGCAGCTGGCCATCCGCAACGACGAGGAGTTGAACAAGCTGCTGTCCGGAGTAACCATCGCTCAGGGTGGTGTGCTGCCCAACATTCAGGCCGTGCTGCTGCCCAAGAAGACCGAAAAGAAGGCTTAAACGGTGTGACAAAGCTTCCTTCATCTCAAACCCAAAACCGTCCTTTTCAGGGCGACAAATTACTTTGCCAAAGACATTTTATTCGATTTATGCTGTTATGGGAGAACCAGAAGGAAAAAAAATCCAGATATATCAAGAACCGTGCTTGAAACTGTGTACAAAATGTAAATGAAAAAATGTGCCGTCCTTTGGCACAAAACGCATCCCTTAATATTTTCAATTCTGTAACCTCTCACTACGAATTCTACAAAATGCAGCATATCATAAGCGATGCATAAGATTTTCCAGGTAGCTTGTTCAAGAGGGTTGGTTTTACCATATAAATGCAACCAGTGATACCTGCGTGTTGACCTTTTTCTGAAAACAGTAAAGGACACTTTTACCTGATTTATCGTTAACCACGGGAAAGTGTTGAAAGGGTCGATTGTCGAAAAATGTTGTGCGTTTAGGTAGCCTTAGGTTCTCACAAAAGTTTGGCTTTCAATATATCGGGAAACGTTGATAATGGCTTTAAAAAAGTTGGACCAAAAATTAGGAAGGTTCAAATAAACAACCATACTTATTAATGTTTCCCTTCACCCTTCATCTTAATCACCAGTTACCCAAATTTGTGAAGCATTTTAAAGTGTTTCGTTGTTTGAAACAATAAAATGATTTGCAATGTAGGAATGCCTATAAAATACAAAGTATTGAAATGCCCTAACGCATATGCAACTCCACATTCAATAACGCCGTCTAGTGGTGATCAAAGTCCCTGCAACCAGTAGTAACGCCATCTAAATAATTGGTAAAAGTAAGGCTCAGTGATCTACGTTACACATGAGAAGCGTTACATGCCTTTTAAAATTCCCAAGCAGTATTTTTGAAAAGTTTATTAACACCCCATAAGCTTTCAATTTTAGTAACATTTCCTATGATTAGAAAGTATAAAATATTAAAAATATTAATAAATTAATAATGTATATGAAATATAATTATTACCTATTCAATCTATGTTTCCGCCTATTGTGAATAAACTTTACTTTAGGTGCGAGGGCTCTTTTTTAGACCCTTGAGGTTAATGAAGGTAGTAAATATTTGTATGTATTTCATTATCTTGCTTTATCAATAGTTGGGAACATAAATAAATAATCATTTTTAAAAGTAACCATTTTTTATGTGTAAGATTGTTATAATTATAATACGTGAAGTTGTTACAACTCTGATTGCTGTTAAAAATGATAGCCTAATAGTAATAATATAATTTATTTATACTCATGAATTATCAATGAGTGTTATCTTTAGAAGCAATTGCTGTTCTTTTTTATGTTTGTTCAAAAATTGTTGCTTTTCTAATTATCATGTAAAATAAAATATATTAAGACATGATAATCTATTAATTTGCTCATCCACGACGATTAAACCAGGCGTTCAAAAATGCTGCTTGGGTTTGCGCTAGACAGACGTTACTCGTAACGCTAGCGTAATGTAGAGGGCTGAGCGTTACTTTTCCCAAATAATTCATTATGCGATCTATGAGGTCCCAGGGTGTTTGTCCTGGATAATAACTGGGAAACATTTTAATGATAACGGAAGCTGGGGAACAATTACCAAATGTACAAACCAAAATGTAAGCATCGCTAGCGGAGCATCGCTAAGTCAGTATACCAAATGAAGTCAGTATCCCAAGAAAATATGTAGCATTCAGTTTACAGCATAGATTTTGGAGGTGGAGTTAATTTCTTCATGTTCATAGCACCCTGATAGCAAATCTTGCAGAAAGTATTTGGTGGGTATGAGTTAAATCGAATTAAACAGTTTTGAAGAGTTAAACAATCGGTTTGATCTGATACTGGTAGGAACATTTTCATATCATTTGCATAAAACAATGTTTCGCAATCTGGTATAACGTAAATAATATCATTTATGAAAATGATAAAAAGAATAGGGCCTAGAATACTGCCTTGTGAAACCCCGGATGAAATATTCACTGTAATTTGTCTTACACTTAAATTACAGGAGAGCCAATGAACAAGCGTTCTATTTATTCCGTAGCTTGATAGTTTTGAAATTAGCGTTGAGTGATTTACGGAGTCAAAGGCAGCATTGGCACCGTTAGCTGTTATAATAAACTCACAAACCTCATGAAAACGGTGTAGCTTTTTTTCGCCCAATCCTTCTTTTGAATAATTATCACAAGTATCAATGAACGAAGCGCATGTGTAGCGGCGATTATTGCTTCAAGAGGATGAGAGGCTTGCCCTGAAAAATTAAATAATTTTAATTCGAGACTATAAAATAAATTCATAAATTAATAAGTAAATAAAAATTCAATATTTTAACAAACACTTCAATCGTCGCTTTTATGTACGCTTCAAACGCATGCAAACTTTTGTGAGTGCTTGTTATGCAAGTAAAATGTTATACGCACACCATTCGAAGCCATCATAGACATTTTTTCTCTCAAATAAAACATTTTAATGTTGCGAAAGACACAGCTCTTGAGTAATGTATTGTGGTCCTGAAAAGGACCGTTTGATTTGAGACTCCACATGGAAGTTTTATAGAGATAAATTTAACCTCCAAAACCGTACAGAGTGCGGCCCTGACGCTTCAGAGCATACACCACATCCATAGCGGTGACGGTCTTACGCTTGGCGTGTTCAGTGTAAGTGACCGCATCACGAATCACATTCTCCAGAAATACTTTCAGGACGCCACGGGTTTCCTCGTAGATGAGGCCGGAGATACGTTTCACTCCTCCGCGCCGAGCCAAACGGCGGATGGCGGGCTTGGTAATGCCCTGGATGTTATCCCGCAGCACTTTTCGGTGACGCTTGGCTCCTCCTTTACCCAGACCTTTTCCTCCCTTTCCTCTTCCAGTCATGATGAGCACAGGATTGTACGTTCACGATGTTCACACTTCAAATTGACGATCACGAATGAGCGTTTTCGAGCTCAACGTCCCTATTTCTACTTTTTCATCCACGCATTCCCTCTTGCTCTTAAGATGAGAGAAAACAAGGGTTGGCAAGCGCATAAAAAGAGCTCTTGTTCGAGCAGTTTCCTCATTTAACGTTCAACTTTTGTCAAATAAACAAGTTCGCTCCGTGCTCAACGAAACCTACGCTCCCGAAGTGAAATGGCTCGTACCAAGCAAACCGCTCGTAAATCGACTGGAGGTAAGGCTCCTCGCAAGCAGCTGGCCACCAAGGCTGCTCGTAAAAGTGCCCCGGCCACCGGAGGAGTGAAGAAGCCGCATCGTTACCGTCCGGGAACGGTGGCCCTCCGAGAAATCCGTCGCTACCAGAAGTCGACCGAGCTGCTCATCCGCAAGCTGCCCTTCCAGCGCTTGGTGCGTGAGATCGCCCAGGACTTCAAGACTGATCTCCGCTTCCAGAGCTCAGCCGTCATGGCGCTGCAGGAAGCCAGCGAGGCGTATCTGGTTGGTCTGTTCGAAGACACGAATCTGTGCGCCATCCACGCCAAGCGCGTCACCATCATGCCCAAGGACATCCAGCTGGCCCGTCGCATCCGCGGAGAGCGTGCCTAAATCGTCCATGCATCCGGAAGCGGTCCCTGTCTAAACGGGGCATTTCCTTCTCAAAACGGTCCTTTTCAGGACTACCAATACTGTTGAACATTCCAAGAATTTTCTTTCGATTGCTATTATGAAATTGTACATACGAATGCAAGCCTTCACGCATGTCGTTTTGTTATAACGAGGAAAGTGTGAAAAGGGGGAAAATTTGTTTTAAATAATCAATGTTATGGGAGGTATTTTAACTTTTTCTTGTCAAAGTTTCGCTTTTTAATAGGGCATCTGAGGATTTTGACTATATTGATCAATACTTTATTACCATCTATATAACCTATGGCTATTATACCAACATCGCTGCTTACAACAAACTACGAACGAATAGTATGACTATATATTTTACAACAAATGTTCAACTCAAACACCTTAACTGATGCTTATACAAACGTGAATTAAAATGCTCAAGAAGACGACCCTTCAATACTTATTAGCAAGTTTAAAATCGAGCAAATCTATTACAACATTTGACTCACGACACATAAGCTGCTATTGGTTGCTTTGTCGATAAATTATCCTCGTATGCGCGAGGAAAATTTAATTTAAAAAAATGATTGTCATACAACGAGCGAAACGACTTCTATTCATAATTCATGATACACGAAACTCCATTTTCAATTTCACCTCGCAAAACGCTTCCAACCAGTGCGGACTTTTTTATGTTTTTTTTTTTAAACGTGCTAAGGTTCTATTTAACATTAATATTTACAATGAACAACGCAGAACTTTAATGTCAATGTTGTTTCCAATGATGTGGATGACATAGTTCGCAAACAAACTTAGGATATGGCTGCGTTTACCTGCACTAATACCATTTAGTACAGGCAAACGCAACAAACTGAACAATAACGTTGACGAAGACGGACACCCTGAAATTAAAGCGCTAATTCGCTGGTGCAGATGAAACGAAGGATAATTCTTTGTTTGAATGCGGTTTGTGGTCCTGAAAAGGACCGATTTAAGAGAGGTTCATGAAAAGAAGCCAATCATTTCAGTGGCTTACTTCGAGCTGGTGTACTTTGTGACAGCCTTCGTTCCTTCGGAGACGGCGTGCTTGGCAAGCTCACCAGGCAGCAGCAGACGAACAGCGGTTTGGATTTCGCGGGACGTGATCGTCGAACGCTTGTTGTAGTGCGCCAAGCGGGATGCCTCAGCAGCAATGCGTTCGAAGATATCGTTGACGAAACTGTTCATGATGCTCATGGCCTTCGAAGAGATGCCAGTATCCGGGTGGACTTGCTTCAACACTTTGTAGATGTAAATAGCGTAGCTTTCCTTGCGGGTCTTGCGCTTCTTTTTCTTGTCGGACTTGGAAATATTTTTCTGGGCCTTGCCAGACTTCTTCGCAGCTTTTCCACTGGTTTTGGGTGCCATTTCGACGGAAAAATTCACTCAACACTGGGACACGATGTGTATGATTCAACGGGTGATTGCGTTCTAGAAAAATTCCGAGCTCTCCGATCGCTTATAACGGGCTGTGAGAGAGAAAACGTATCGTGCAGCTCGAAAAATTCCAAACGAGTATCGGGCAGCACGAATAAGCTGCTATATAAGCATCGGTCGGGTCAAAATTGTTCTATTATAAAAAGACCCTTCTCAAAGAGAACATCGTGTTGTTCGTGATCCCTTACAAACGTACCCCAATCAAATCTAACCATGTCTGGCCGTGGAAAGGGAGGAAAGGTAAAGGGAAAGGCAAAGTCCCGTTCCAACCGTGCCGGTCTTCAGTTCCCCGTTGGCCGTATTCATCGTCTCCTGCGCAAGGGTAACTATGCCGAGCGCGTCGGTGCCGGAGCACCCGTGTATCTGGCAGCCGTCATGGAATACTTGGCCGCTGAAGTGCTTGAGTTGGCCGGAAACGCTGCCCGTGACAACAAGAAGACGCGCATCATCCCGCGTCATCTGCAGCTGGCCATCCGCAACGACGAGGAGTTGAACAAGCTGCTGTCCGGAGTAACCATCGCTCAGGGTGGTGTGCTGCCCAACATTCAGGCCGTGCTGCTGCCCAAAAAGACCGAAAAGAAGGCTTAAACGGTGTGACAAAGCTTCCTTCATCTCAAACCCAAAACCGTCCTTTTCAGGGCGACAAATTACTTTGCCAAAGACATTTTATTCGATTTATGCTGTTATGGGAGAACCAGAAGGAAAAAAAAATCCAGATATATCAAGAACCGTGCTTGAAACTGTGTACAAAATGTAAATGAAAAAATGTGCCGTCCTTTGGCACAAAACGCATCCCTTAATATTTTCAATTCTGTAACCTCTCACTACGAATTCTACAAAATGCAGCATATCATAAGCGATGCATAAGATTTTCCAGGTAGCTTGTTCAAGAGGGTTGGTTTTACCATATACATGCAACCAGTGATACCTGCGTGTTGACCTTTTACTGAAAACAGTAAAGGACACTTTTACCTGATTTATCGTTAACCACGGGAAAGTGTTGAAAGGGTCGATTGTCGAAAAATGTTGTGCGTTTAGGTAGCCTTAGGTTCTCACAAAAGTTTGGCTTTCAATATATCGGGAAACGTTGACAATGGCTTTAAAAAAGTTGGACCAAAAATTAGGAAGGTTCAAATAAACAACCATACTTATTAATGTTTCCCTTCACCCTTCATCTTAATCACCAATTACCCAAATTTGTGAAGCATTTTAAAGTGTTTCGTTGTTTGAAACAATAAAATGATTTGCAATGTAGGAATGCCTATAAAATACAAAGTATTGAAATGTCCTAACGCATATGCAACTCCACATTCAATAACGCCATCTAGTGGTGATCAAAGTCCCTGCAACCAGTAGTAACGCCATCTAAATAGTTGGTTAAAGTAAGGCTCAGTGATCTACGTTACATATGAGAAGCGTTACATGCCTTTTAAAATTCCCAAGCAGTATTTTTGAAAAATTCACGTGTGTTTCACTTCAATCTCCGTGTGCGACTGTCCCCATCCGCTGTCCGTTCACCGTTTCCCCGGTTAATCGAGTCACGCTGCTCTCATGCGAGCTGTCATCACGAACCACAGGGTGGTTCATTCGTCACCCATTTTACACGGCCCTTCCTGATGTTACATCCGGCCCGGATGTACCCATGGTTTCACGGCTGAGCAAGCCGTAGTCGTCTGCGATGGTCCTTCAGCATCGTCATCCAGTTTCCGCACACTCAAACGGTCATGCTCCAGAATCTCCTTCACGACGTACGGACCGTAAAACCGCTGCCGATACTTTCTCCCCGGTCCAAACTGCGTCACGGGAAGTGCCACCAGATCACCTTTTTCGTACTTACGCGCCGGTCGCTTCCGTAGATTGTAGCTTCGTCGATTTTCGTCCTGGATGGCTTGGATTCCATCTCTAGCCATTTTGCGTAGCTCGTCTCTGTCGTCTTGGAACGACTGTTGCAACTCTGCTTCAACCATGGCGCGCAACGTGTTACCGTCAGCATCTTTCATCTTGACTCCAACTAGCAATTCAAACGGACTGGTTCGGATTGCCCTCTGCCAGCTGCTGTTGATCGCCTTCTGCACCGCATTCACGTGTCGGTACCACTCTTCCGGTTTATCGATAGATAGCTTAGTCAAAACCGGAATAATGGTGCGATGTACTCGTTCCACTTGCCCGTTGCCTCTTGGAACACCTGTTACAATCGTGTGTAGTTCGATGTCACGCTCTTCACAATAACTCGCGAACATTGACGATGTAAAAGCTGCTCCTTTGTCACTAATTATTCGTCGGGGATCGCCAAAAACACTTGCGATGACTTGTAACTTCTTCACTACTTCGTCACCCGCCGTTGATTTGGTAGGAAATAGCCACGTAAACTTACTGAACGCGTCGATCACCGTCAGGATGTAATTGTAAGATTTCTTCGTCGACGGTATAGGGCCGAGATGATCGATATGAAACGTATCGAGAGGTACCTCGCCCTTTGGAATAGGGTTTAATAATCCCTCCGCTTTACCCCTCTTTTTGTCACCTAGAATACACTTCACACAAGAACAAATACACCTCTCTATCTTCTCGTCAACACTTGGAATGTAATAGTCACTCGCTAAACGTTCCTTGGTTTTTCTGATTCCGAAATGTCCTTGATCGTGAGCATTCTTAATAACTTCTGCTTCCATCGAGATTGGCACGCACAATCTGGATGAAAAGACATCACCCTTATACAACACACCATCTTTTGCAAAATAGTCGTCGATTTCTTCACCACTGCACAACTTTGAAAGAATCTCTGCCAATTTTGGATCACGCTGCTGCTCTTTCCTCATACGCTCACAAATCGCTGTAGACACTGACATTACACTGGCACGAGATAGAGCATCCACATGCTTCATTCTTTCGGCACTGCGATGTTCGACTTCAAATTCGAACTCTGCTAAGACCACCATCCAACGACTAACCCTTGCGTTCGGTATCTTTGTAGCCATGGATTGCTTGAAGGCAAAGCAATCGGTTACCACTTTAAACTTTTGTCCCAGTAAATAGCACCGGAATTTCTTTAAAGATTCTACCACCGCTAATGTTTCTAGCTCAAAAGAGTGATAGTTCTGTTCAGCTTGGTTGGTTAGTCTGCTGTAGTAATAACAAGGATGATACATCCCGTCATCTACCGCACGTTGCATGAGCACTCCAGCCAATGCCTCCTTACTTGCATCTGTATGGATTTCAGTGTCTGCACCACTTTGGTAAATACGCAATACCGGATAATTCACTAACACTGATTTTATCTCTTCGAACGCAGCAATTTCCCGTATACCAAAATCAAACTGATTTTCCTTTTTTAACGTCATCGTTAAAGGACGAGCTATCTTCGCTAATCCCGGTATGAACTTACGAAAATAACTTGCAAGACCTATGAATCGCTGCAACTGCTTTGTAGTTTTAGGTTGGGGATACCGCTTCACTTTTTCAATCTGCTGCTCTGCTGGTTCGATTCGACCGTCATACACAACATACCCCAGATATTCCACGCGCCTTTGCAAAAACACACACTTCTTCCAATTGAATCTTAAACCTGCTTTCTCGGCCATCTCAAACACACGCTTCAAAGATGCAATACCATCTTGCTCACTCTTAGCTGGGATTATAATGTCATCCACAAACGTTATGATAACTCCTTCGTTTATGAGCTCTCGTAATGCAGAATTAATAAATCTGCAAAATGCATTTCCACTGGTGCACAAACCGAATGGAGCCCGACAAAACTCATATTGCCCTTCGTGAGTAACAAAAGCTGTAAACTTCCGACTATCTTCGTCTATTGTAACGTGAAAATAAGAATTTTCAAGATCCAACGTTGTGAAAACTCGAGATTCCGCCAATTGCTCTATTTGATCTTCTATGTTAGGGATTGGATATTTATCCCTAATCATCTTCTTGTTCAGCTCCCTGTAATCGATGCAAACTCTGTACGTACCATTCTTTTTAGGAACCACAACCACAGCACTTGCGTATGGACTGTACGATGATCTTACGACACCTTTGTCTAGCCATTCCTGTACCTGATCTTTAACCACACGCCTTTCTAATGGAGCAAGCCTACGAGGATTTTCACGAACTACACTTTCATCTTGTAACTTGATTACTAAGGTCTCGACCGATTGTGGGTTTTCGTTGGGATTATAACACTTTATCATGCACTCTATTTGTTCGCGATATTCTGAAGGAACCGTTAACTCTCCCACATCCGCGGCTTTTATATTGTAAATCCATCGTTCGTCGTTTTCTACCAATCCAACTTCCTCCACTTTCAAACCATCGTTCGTTATCGTATACTTCGTCGTTTTCAAAAAGTCCATACCTAACAACACTTTTGAGTTCATAGAATTCACTGACACTATAAAAACATCGACCGATCGCTTCAATTCGTCAATTTCCATACTTATCTTTGTTTTGCCGTGTGGTGTGTTGCAATTTCCACCGAAACCACGGAGTCGAAAACCTGTTTTAACTGGCACCATTTCACTAAACGGCAACTCATCGAAAAAATCTTTCCGTAATAACGACACTTCACTGCCAGGATCGACAAAAGCCACACAATCCATATTGTTCACTTTGATGCGCTTTGTGATCAGTCCATTTCGTTTTAATTCGGACACATCGTTCTGTTCCGCTGTTTTCACTGTAAGAACATTCGTGGTGTCACCATTGTTTTGCCTTGGCATGTTCGACGAATGTCGCGCTTTGTTCGGACATTCCTTCGCGCGGTGTCCGTATTCATTGCAAACAAAACACTTGGGTCCACGTTGTTTGTTTGCGCATGTACGTGTTTCATGTCCGAGATCACCACAATTGTAGCAACGTCGTTTTGAGTTTTCTTCTACTTTTTCCACCACGCGTCGCACTTGTTCTTTCTTCTTTTCTGTTGGCTCATCTTTCTTTTGCGCACGTTCCCAGAACAGTAGCTTCGATTTCAAATCTTTTATTGTCACAGCTTCGTATAAACTTGCTCGACTTCGAGTGTCCATTGTAACACCATCAACGATATATTCCACTAAACTGACTTCATCTAAATCGATGCCTTGCGCAATGCGTTGCATTGCATAGATAAATTCCAATACGGATTCATCTTTCTTCTTCTTACGCGTTGCCAGCTTACGGTGTACGTCATTCGCACGAACTACCGTACCGAACTCTTCCAGTAAAGCTGCACGCAACGCGGTATACGAATTGGTTTCGCGTTTGATCATCACAAAACTTTTCGCCACACCAACTAACTTTTTGCGCATCATTACCAGCATCTGATCTTGCGTCCAACGTGCCATCTTTGAAATATCTTCAAATTCGTTTAGCCACACACTAAAGTCTTGGGATAGATCATTCCCGTACGTTTCTAAACCGTCTTCAACATCACGAAACGAATACGGCGTGCGCACCAAATCCGAGTGTTCTGGCAAGACCGCTTCATCGTTTGTACTGCTACGCATTTCTGCGTCTGCAAAATTGTCCGTATTCATGGTTTCATTCATTATTTCCACGTTTCCTTCTTCGACTAGTCGCCTGGCCAACTCTTCTTTTGTACCCGAGGTAGCTAGTTTTCTAGCGGCGCACCTCCTAACTAAACCCGGACGAGTTAAATCGTTTAGCAACACGAGGATCTGCGCTTCGTTGTCCATTATGCGAATTTCACGAGAATTCAGCAGTTATCGACAGTTCCTAACGCCTTCACCAACACACGCGCGTGCCCCACACGCAGTATATACGTCTACCTCTTTCCACTAGTGACGCACACTTTCACACACACTCAACTCTTTCTCGTTGATTGCGTTCTTTAAACGCACGTTTTACACGCACTACGCGATGCTTTTCGTCTTTAATCGTCACACTAACACAAAAGTCACACTTCTGTTGTCCTTTGTGCAACTCGCGTCGTTTTTTGCGTATCGGTGTACCTCTTACACGCACTGTACTCAACTTTATCCTCTTTAACACACACAGGCGGACGACTTACACGCACTGCGCTTCTTTCCCTCTCTAACACACACGAGCGCACGTTGCACACGGGCTGCGTAATGCTTTGAACGTCTTAGCACATACAGGCGCACATCTTACACGCACTGTACTTAACTTCATCCTCTTTAACACACACAGGCGCACGTCTTACACGCGCTGCGTAATGCTTTGTATGTCTTAACACATACAGGCGCACGTCTTACACGCACTGTATACTTTTCTGTACGTCTTCACATACAGGCGCACATCTTCTACGCACTGTACACTTCTTTGCGCGTCTTCACATACAGGCGCACGTCTTTTACGCACTGTACATTTCACGCAACTCTTTTCTAATATCCCGGTTGAGCCCCCATGTAGGATAAAAGAGAAAAGAGTGCTTTATTCAATTCAAATTAACAAAATCGTCTTAGTTCTTCACGTGTGTTTCACTTCAATCTCCGTGTGCGACTGTCCGCATCCGCTGTCCGTTCACCGTTTCCCCGGTTAATCGAGTCACGCTGCTCTCATCCGAGCTGTCATCACGAACCACAGGGTGGTTCATTCGTCACCCATCCTACATGAAATATAATTATTACCTATTCAATCTATGTTTCCGCCTATTGTGAATAAACTTTACTGTAGGTGCGAGGGCTCTTTTTTAAATTGAGGTTAATGAAGGTAGTAAATATTTGTATGTATTTCATTATCCTGCTTTATCAATAGTTGGGAAAATAAATAAATAATCATTTTTAAAAGTAACCATTTTTTATGTGTAAGATTGTTGTTGGAAACTGTTGTAAGGTTTCCAACGGACTGTCAGCTGAGGCGATGTTTTGTATGTGCGCAAGCAGATAAAAAGGGAGAAAAATCGCGGAAACTGGTTCATTGCGGTCAAAAATACATACGAACGAAGATACGAAGGAAATAAAGGAAAAAACTATTTTTTTGGCGCACCTTAAGTGCTAGCCTAAAGAATTTACTTTGTTTTCTATTTTAGTTAGAGCGGCAGTTTCTAACATTCCAAAAAATTAGTTAGAACATATCGACGCTAATCACGACAAAATCGCGAATCGTAAAAATACCGTGAATCATTAACTGCCGATAGTGTTAAATAGAGAGTTGCTAGGAAGGAAAGGAATCACGAGGTTGTGTAGTGAAGCAGAATATCGATTTGGTGCAGCATTTCCACGGATTTGAACGGGAGTCTTACGGCTCGTTTATAACGCGTGGAGGTGTGGAGGGATCTTCGCTTGAGGCGGGCACGAGCAGGTGGATCACAAGCCGTGATGCAATACCAATAATGCAGGTGCGGGACCATTTCGCGACTGATTCGAACTATAGATCCAGGGCTGCAATAGTAACTACTGGCAACGAAGGTGAGACCTTTTGGCAACGAGACATACTAAATCGCTACTATCGGGAATTTATGCTTCGATTTTCGCAAGCGGAAACGCTGCGTTTGCAAGAGGCTGAGAAAAAGCGCAAGATCCACGAAATGCAACAACAAAGACGACAACGAATCAAAGAACTAGAGCGTGAATGGTGTTATCTCAACGATTGTGAGAGGCTTGAGCTCCAAAAGGATGAAGAACGGTGCCGGGCAACAAATCGTTCGGGCGCACCAAGTTTTAATCAACCGGGATACGAGCATATGCACAATTCGCAATTCGTTGAGAGGTATGATGATGAAAGGCCCGGAGACACTTCTTGGGGTCAACCCGCAATCCCACCGTGTATTGACCTCGACCGCGATGATGACGCAAAATGGAAGCACAGCGATGACATCACAACTACACACACAATCTCCGAGAAACGTCACTATCGCGCGACGATACACAATATACACAAATCTGAATCGTTCACTAACACCAACAACGCGATAACGCACACGAACACTGCTTTGGAGGATACGTTTATCGAAGCTCATCACCGACTCTGGCTGCGTCCTGATGGGTTGAAAGATGTTCCAATTGGCGTTGGGACCGCTATTGAAAGGCAAAAGCTGATCGTGAAACCTGAAGCTGAAAAACCATCGGAGTCAGGTGTCCACTCTGAACCCTGCTTAGCAAGCTCGCTCGATAAAGACATACAACGGCTAAGATTGAAACCGCGTCATGAGAAGCTGCGATTATGGAAGCGACGTTTGAAAGAGGAGACTACTTCGGGCGGGGGATCGAACTGTGTCCCACGTTCGACAGCGAAGGACAATTCTATCACGCAATCCAAAGGGATTGTCCCTTTCGTGATGGTTCTTGGTGTTATACTTTTCCGGCGGCAGTTTCATGGGACAACAACAGTGGTGTGGTGGTACGTACGGCTGAAACAAACACTCTTTTTAATTTCAGTTGTAATGGACAATAAACGATCGATGGGATACTTATATCAAATCACCGGAGCATTCCATGGACCAAACTAGTGCTGGGTTCAGTCGATAAAAAGCTGCGCGAGCATCCGTGCGTAGACCGCGTGTGAGGAAGGGAGGTGTGAGGTAGGCAGCGCACGGTATCCCGTATAGCAATAGTATCAAGATACACAGCGTGAACTTTAGGATGCGAGTGCTATCGGTTATACAGATACGTGCGAGACGAAACAATACGCACGTGTAATATGCGGCCGGGTTATTTTGCGTAGAAACAATAGTAAGGACGACAGGAGCCAAATCAAGTTGCAAGCCACCCCTTTGTTTAACAAAGTGGCTTAGATAGAAAAGCACGATTAACCAGCGGAAGATAAACAAACATCAACTGACAGTCGAGCTAGGAGTGAGAGACAGTTAACGTGATCTAGATCACTTGTTAGAAAGAGAGCTAACTGTATCACACTCGGGGGGACAATTTTGGAAACTGTTGTAAGGTTTCCAACGGACTGTCAGCTGAGGCGATGTTTTGTATGTGCGCAAGCAGATAAAAAGGGAGCAAATCGCGGAAACTGGTTCATTGCGGTCAAAAATACATACGAACGAAGATACGAAGGAAATAAAGGAAAAAACTAATTTTTTGGCACACCTTAAGTGCTAGCCTAAAGAGTTTACTTTGTTTTCTATTTTAGTTAGACCGGCAGTTTCTAACAATTGTTATAATTATAATACGTGAAGTTGTTACAGCTCTGATTGCTGTTAAAAATGATAGCCTAATAGTAATAATATAATTTATTTATACTCATGAATTATCAATGAGTGCTATCTTTGCAATTACTGTTCTTTTTTATGTTTGTTCAAAAATTGTTGCTTTTCTAATTATCATGTAAAAAAACGATATTAAGATAATCTATTAATTTGCTCATCCACGGCGATTAAAACAGGTGTTCAAAAATGTTGCTTGGGTTTGTGGTAAACAGGCGTTACGCGTAACGCTAGCGTAACGTAGAGGGCTGAGCCTTACTTTTACCTCAATTTGCTTATCCACGACGATTAAACCAGGCGTTCAAAAATGCTGCTTGGGTTTGCGCTAGACAGACGTTACTCGTAACGCTAGCGTAATGTAGAGGGCTGAGCGTTACTTTTCCCAAATAATTCATTATGCGATCTATGAGGTCCCAGGGTGTTTGTCCTGGATAGTAACTGGGAAACATTTTAATGATAACGGAAGCTGGGGAACAATTACCAAATGTACAAACCAAAATGTAAGCATCGCTAGCGGAGCATCGCTAAGTCAGTATACCAAATGAAGTCAGTATCCCAAGAAAATATATAGCATTCAGTTAACAGCATAGATTTTGGAGGTGGAGTTAATTTATTCATGTTCATAGCACCCTGATAGCAAATCTTGCAGAAAGTATTTGGTGGGTATGAGTTAAATCGAATTAAACAGTTTTGAAGAGTTAAGCAGTCGGTTTGATCTGATACTGGTAGGAACATTTTCATATCATCTGCATAAAACAATTTTTCGCAATCTGGTATAACGTAAATAACGTCATTTATACATTTTTAAATAGCATAGGGCCGAGAAACGTGGATCCCCGGACGTGTTGGTGAATGGTGCAGATAGAGAGAAGGAAATATTCACTGTAATATGCCTATCACTTCAATAACAGGAGAGCCAATGAACTAGCGCCCCATTTACTCCATAGCTTGATAGTTTTGAAATAAGCATTGAGTGATTTACGGATTCAAAGGCAACATTGACGCTGTTGGCTGTTATAATAAATTCATAAACTTTATGTAAACGGTGTAGTTTTTTTCATCCGATTTCCTTCTTTTGATGAGTTATCCCAAGTATACATGAACGATGCGCATGTATAAGTCAGATTAGAGCTGATGCAAAAAACGGTATGATCCACGCGGCGATTATTGCTTCAAAAGGATGAGAGGTTTCTCTAAAAAAAATATTTTTATAAGAAAATTTAGATAAAAAAAATGCAAGAGAGAAAAATGATTCATTTTAACCAACGCTTCTATCGTTGCTTTTGCGAACGCTTCAAACGCATACGTATAAGATAAAAAATCACACTCACAAACGCCATCTCATGTAAATGCACTGAATATACAGCAGTGTGAGTGCTTGTTATGCTAGTAAAATGTTATACGCACACCATTCGAAGCCATCATAGACATTTTTTCTCTCAAATAAAACATTTTAATGTTGCGAAAGACACAGCTCTTGAGTAATGTATTGTGGTCCTGAAAAGGACCGTTTGATTTGAGACTCCACATGGAAGTTTTATAGAGATAAATTTAACCTCCAAAACCGTACAGAGTGCGGCCCTGACGCTTCAGAGCATACACCACATCCATAGCGGTGACGGTCTTACGCTTGGCGTGTTCAGTGTAAGTGACCGCATCACGAATCACATTCTCCAGAAATACTTTCAGGACGCCACGGGTTTCCTCGTAGATGAGACCGGAGATACGTTTCACTCCTCCACGCCGAGCCAAACGGCGGATGGCGGGCTTGGTAATGCCCTGGATGTTATCCCGCAGCACTTTTCGGTGACGCTTGGCTCCTCCTTTACCCAGACCTTTTCCTCCCTTTCCTCTTCCAGTCATGATGAGCACAGGATTGTACGTTCACGATGTTCACACTTCAAATTGACGATCACGAATGAGCGTTTTCGAGCTCAACGTCCCTATTTCTACTTTTTCATCCACGCATTCCCTCTTGCTCTTAAGATGAGAGAAAACAAGGGTTGGCAAGCGCATAAAAAGAGCTCTTGTTCGAGCAGTTTCCTCATTTAACGTTCAACTTTTGTCAAATAAACAAGTTCGCTCCGTGCTCAACGAAACCTACGCTCTCAAAGTGAGATGGCTCGTACCAAGCAAACCGCTCGTAAATCGACTGGAGGTAAGGCTCCTCGCAAGCAGCTGGCCACCAAGGCTGCTCGTAAAAGTGCCCCGGCCACCGGAGGAGTGAAGAAGCCGCATCGTTACCGTCCGGGAACGGTGGCCCTCCGAGAAATCCGTCGCTACCAGAAGTCGACCGAGCTGCTCATCCGCAAGCTGCCCTTCCAGCGCTTGGTGCGTGAGATCGCCCAGGACTTCAAGACTGATCTCCGCTTCCAGAGCTCAGCCGTCATGGCGCTGCAGGAAGCCAGCGAGGCGTATCTGGTTGGTCTGTTCGAAGACACGAATCTGTGCGCCATCCACGCCAAGCGCGTCACCATCATGCCCAAGGACATCCAGCTGGCCCGTCGCATCCGCGGAGAACGTGCCTAAATCGTCCATGCATCCGGAAGCGGTCCCTGTCTAAACGGGGCATTTCCTTCTCAAAACGGTCCTTTTCAGGACCACCAATACTGTTGAACATTCCAAGAATTTTCTTTCGATTGCTATTATGAAATTGTACATACGAATGCAAGCCTTCACGCATGTCGTTTTGATATAACGAGGAAAGTGTGAAAAGGGGGAAAATTTGTTTTAAATAATCAATGTTATGGGAGGTATTTTAACTTTTTCTTGTCAAAGTTTCGCTTTTTAATAGGGCATCTGAGGATTTTGACTATATTGATCAATACTTTATTACCATCTATATAACCTATGACTATTATACCAACATCGCTGCTTACAACAAACTACGAACGAATAGTATGACTATATATTTTACAACAAATGTTCGACACAAACAACTTAACAGATGCTTATACACACTTTAATTCAAACGCTTAAGAAGACGACCCTTCAATACTTATTAGCAAGTTTAAAATCGAACAAATCTATTACAACATTTGACTCACGACACATAAGCTGCTATTGGTTGCTTTGTCGATAAATTATCCTCGTATGCGCGTCATACAACGAGCGAAACGACTTCTATTCATAATTCATGATACACGAAACTCCATTTTCAATTTCACCTCGCAAGACGCTTCCAACCAGTGCGGACTTTTTTTTAATGTTTTTTTAAACGTGCTAAGGTTCTATTTAACATTAATATTTACAATGAACAACGCAGAACTTGTAAAGTTCGCAAACAAACTTAGGATATGGCTGCGTTTACCTGCACTAATGCCATTTAGTACAGGCAAACGCAACAAACTGAACAATAACGTTGACGAAGACGGACACCCTGAAATTAAAGCGCTAATTCGCTGGTGCAGATGAAACGAAGGATAATTCTTTGTTTGAATGCGGTTTGTGGTCCTGAAAAGGACCGATTTGAGAGAACGAAGCCAATCATTTCAGTGGCTTACTTCGAGCTGGTGTACTTTGTGACAGCCTTCGTTCCTTCGGAGACGGCGTGCTTGGCAAGCTCACCAGGCAGCAGCAGACGAACAGCGGTTTGGATTTCGCGGGACGTGATCGTCGAACGCTTGTTGTAGTGCGCCAAGCGGGATGCCTCAGCAGCAATGCGTTCGAAGATATCGTTGACGAAACTGTTCATGATGCTCATGGCCTTCGAAGAGATGCCAGTATCCGGGTGGACTTGCTTCAACACTTTGTAGATGTAAATAGCGTAGCTTTCCTTGCGGGTCTTGCGCTTCTTTTTCTTGTCGGACTTGGAAATATTTTTCTGGGCCTTGCCAGACTTCTTCGCAGCTTTTCCACTGGTTTTGGGTGCCATTTCGACGGAAAAATTCACTCAACACTGGGACACGATGTGTATGATTCAACGGGTGATTGCGTTCTAGAAAAATTCCGAGCTCTCCGATCGCTTATAACGGGCTGTGAGAGAGAATACGTATCGTGCAGCTCGAAAAATTCCAAACGAGTATCGGGCAGCACGAATAAGCTGCTATATAAGCATCGGTCGGGTCAAAATTGTTCTATTATAAAAAGACCCTTCTCAAAGAGAACATCGTGTTGTTCGTGATCCCTTACAAACGTACCCCAATCAAATCTAACCATGTCTGGCCGTGGAAAGGGAGGAAAGGTAAAGGGAAAGGCAAAGTCCCGTTCCAACCGTGCCGGTCTTCAGTTCCCCGTTGGCCGTATTCATCGTCTCCTGCGCAAGGGTAACTATGCCGAGCGCGTCGGTGCCGGAGCACCCGTGTATCTGGCAGCCGTCATGGAATACTTGGCCGCTGAAGTGCTTGAGTTGGCCGGAAACGCTGCCCGTGACAACAAGAAGACGCGCATCATCCCGCGTCATCTGCAGCTGGCCATCCGCAACGACGAGGAGTTGAACAAGCTGCTGTCCGGAGTAACCATCGCTCAGGGTGGTGTGCTGCCCAACATTCAGGCCGTGCTGCTGCCCAAGAAGACCGAAAAGAAGGCTTAAACGGTGTGACAAAGCTTCCTTCATCTCAAACCCAAAACCGTCCTTTTCAGGGCGACAAATTACTTTGCCAAAGACATTTTATTCGATTTATGCTGTTATGGGAGAACCAGAAGGAAAAAAATCCAGATATATCAAGAACCGTGCTTGAAACTGTGTACAAAATGTAAATGAAAAAATGTGCCGTCCTTTGGCACAAAAAGCATCCCTTAATATTTTCAATTCTGTAACCTCTCACTACGAATTCTACAAAATGCAGCATATCATAAGCGATGCATAAGATTTTCCAGGTAGCTTGTTCAAGAGGGTTGGTTTTACCACAGAAATGCAAGCAGTGATACCTGCGTGTTGACCTTTTTCTGAAAACAGTAAAGGACACTTTTACCTGATTTATCGTTAACCACGGGAAAATGTTGAAAGGGTCGATTGTCGAAAAATGTTGTGCGTTTAGGTAGCCTTAGGTTCTCACAAAAGTTTGGCTTTCAATATATCGGGAAACGTTGACAATGGCTTTAAAAAAGTTGGACCAAAAATTAGGAAGGTTCAAATAAACAACCATACTTATTAATGTTTCCCTTCACCCTTCATCTTAATCACCAATTACCCAAATTTGTGAAGCATTTTAAAGTGTTTCGTTGCTTGAAACAATAAAATGATTTGCAATGTAGGAATGCCTATAAAATACAAAGTATTGAAATGTCCTAACGCATATGCAACTCCACATTCAATAACGCCATCTAGTGGTGATCAAAGTCCCTGCAACCAGTAGTAACGCCATCTAAATAGTTGGTTAAAGTAAGGCTCAGTGATCTACGTTACATATGAGAAGCGTTACATGCCTTTTAAAATTCCCAAGCAGTATTTTTGAAAAGTTCGTAAACACCCCAAAAGCTTTCAATTTTAGTAACATTTCCTATGATTAGAAAGTATAAAATATTAAAAATATTAATAAATTAATAATGTATATGAATGTAGGATAAAAGGGAAAAGAGTGCTTTATTCAATTCAAATTAACAAAATCGTCTTAGTTCTTCACGTGTGTTTCACTTCAATCTCCGTGTGCGACTGTCCCCATCCGCTGTCCGTTCACCGTTTCCCCGGTTAATCGAGTCACGCTGCTCTCATCCGAGCTGTCATCACGAACCACAGGGTGGTTCATTCGTCACCCATCCTACACGGCCCTTCCTGATGTTACATCCGGCCCGGATGTACCCATGGTTTCACGGCTGAGCAAGCCGTAGTCGTCTGCGATGGTCCTTCAGCATCGTCATCCAGTTTCCGTACACTCAAACGGTCATGCTCCAGAATCTCCTTCACGACGTACGGACCGTAAAACCGCTGCCGATACTTTCTCCCCGGTCCAAATTGCGTCACGGGAAGTGCCACCAGATCACCTTTTTCGTACTTACGCACCGGTCGCTTCCGTAGATTGTAGCTTCGTCGATTTTCGTCCTGGATGGCTTGGATTCCATCTCTAGCCATTTTGCGTAGCTCGTCTCTGTCGTCTTGGAACGACTGTTGCAACTCTGCTTCAACCATGGCGCGCAACGTGTTACCGTCAGCATCTTTCATCTTGACTCCAACTAGCAATTCAAACGGACTGGTTCGGATTGCCCTCTGCCAGCTGCTGTTGATCGCCTTCTGCACCGCATTCACGTGTCGGTACCACTCTTCCGGTTTATCGATAGATAGCTTAGTCAAAACCGGAATAATGGTGCGATGTACTCGTTCCACTTGCCCGTTGCCTCTTGGAACACCTGTTACAATCGTGTGTAGTTCGATGTCACGCTCTTCACAATAACTCGCGAACATTGACGATGTAAAAGCTGCTCCTTTGTCACTAATTATTCGTCGGGGATCGCCAAAAACACTTGCGATGACTTGTAACTTCTTCACTACTTCGTCACCCGCCGTTGATTTGGTAGGAAATAGCCACGTAAACTTACTGAACGCGTCGATCACCGTCAGGATGTAATTGTAAGATTTCTTCGTCGACGGTATAGGGCCGAGATGATCGATATGAAACGTATCGAGAGGTACCTCGCCCTTTGGAATAGGGTTTAATAATCCCTCCGCTTTACCCCTCTTTTTGTCACCTAGAATACACTTCACACAAGAACAAATACACCTCTCTATCTTCTCGTCAACACTTGGAATGTAATAGTCACTCGCTAAACGTTCCTTGGTTTTTCTGATTCCGAAATGTCCTTGATCGTGAGCATTCTTAATAACTTCTGCTTCCATCGAGATTGGCACGCACAATCTGGATGAAAAGACATCACCCTTATACAACACACCATCTTTAGCAAAATAGTCGTCGATTTCTTCACCACTGCACAACTTTGAAAGAATCTCTGCCAATTTTGGATCACGCTGCTGCTCTTTCCTCATACGCTCACAAATCGCTGTAGACACTGACATTACACTGGCACGAGATAGAGCATCCACATGCTTCATTCTTTCGGCACTGCGATGTTCGACTTCAAATTCGAACTCTGCTAAGACCACCATCCAACGACTAACCCTTGCGTTCGGTATCTTCTTAGCCATGGATTGCTTGAAGGCAAAGCAATCGGTTACCACTTTAAACTTTTGTCCCAGTAAATAGCACCGGAATTTCTTTAAAGATTCTACCACCGCTAATGTTTCTAGCTCAAAAGAGTGATAGTTCTGTTCAGCTTGGTTGGTTAGTCTGCTGTAGTAATAACAAGGATGATACATCCCGTCATCTACCGCACGTTGCATGAGCACTCCAGCCAATGCCTCCTTACTTGCATCTGTATGGATTTCAGTGTCTGCACCACTTTGGTAAATACGCAATACCGGATAATTCACTAACACTGATTTTATCTCTTCGAACGCAGCAATTTCCCGTATACCAAAATCAAACTGATTTTCCTTTTTTAACGTCATCGTTTAAGGACGAGCTATCTTCGCAAATCCCGGTATGAACTTACGAAAATAACTTGCAAGACCTATGAATCGCTGCAACTGCTTTGTGGTTTTAGGTTGGGGATACCGCTTCACTTTTTCAATCTGCTGCTCTGCTGGTTCGATTCGACCGTCATACACAACATACCCCAGATATTCCACGCGCCTTTGCAAAAACACACACTTCTTCCAATTGAATCTTAAACCTGCTTTCTCGGCCATCTCAAACACACGCTTCAAAGATGCAATACCATCTTGCTCACTCTTAGCTGGGATTATAATGTCATCCACAAACGTTATGATAACTCCTTCGTTTATGAGCTCTCGTAATGCAGAATTAATAAATCTGCAAAATGCATTTCCACTGGTGCACAAACCGAATGGAGCCCGACAAAACTCATATTGCCCTTCGTGAGTAACAAAAGCTGTAAACTTCCGACTATCTTCGTCTATTGTAACGTGAAAATAAGAATTTTCAAGATCCAACGTTGTGAAAACTCGAGATTCCGCCAATTGCTCTATTTGATCTTCTATGTTAGGGATTGGATATTTATCCCTAATCATCTTCTTGTTCAGCTCCCTGTAATCGATGCAAACTCTGTACGTACCATTCTTTTTAGGAACCACAACCACAGCACTTGCGTATGGACTGTACGATGATCTTACGACACCTTTGTCTAGCCATTCCTGTACCTGATCTTTAACCACACGCCTTTCTAATGGAGCAAGCCTACGAGGATTTTCACGAACTACACTTTCATCTTGTAACTTGATTACTAAGGTCTCGACCGATTGTGGGTTTTCGTTGGGATTATAACACTTTATCATGCACTCTATTTGTTCGCGATATTCTGAAGGAACCGTTAACTCTCCCACATCCGCGGCTTTTATATTGTAAATCCATCGTTCGTCGTTTTCTACCAATCCAACTTCCTCCACTTTCAAACCATCGTTCGTTATCGTATACTTCGTCGTTTTCAAAAAGTCCATACCTAACAACACTTTTGAGTTCATAGAATTCACTGACACTATAAAAACATCGACCGATCGCTTCAATTCGTCAATTTCCATACTTATCTTTGTTTTGCCGTGTGGTGTGTTGCAATTTCCACCGAAACCACGGAGTCGAAAACCTGTTTTAACTGGCACCATTTCACTAAACGGCAACTCATCGAAAAAATCTTTCCGTAATAACGACACTTCACTGCCAGGATCGACAAAAGCCACACAATCTATATTGTTCACTTTGATGCGCTTTGTGATCAGTCCATTTCGTTTTAATTCGGACACATCGTTCTGTTCCGCTGTTTTCACTGTAAGAACATTCGTGGTGTCACCATTGTTTTGCCTTGGCATGTTCGACGAATGTCGCGCTTTGTTCGGACATTCCTTCGCGCGGTGTCCGTATTCATTGCAAACAAAACACTTGGGTCCACGTTGTTTGTTTGCGCATGTACGTGTTTCATGTCCGAGATCACCACAATTGTAGCAACGTCGTTTTGAGTTTTCTTCTACTTTTTCCACCACGCGTCGCACTTGTTCTTTCTTCTTTTCTGTTGGCTCATCTTTCTTTTGCGCACGTTCCCAGAACAGTAGCTTCGATTTCAAATCTTTTATTGTCACAGCTTCGTATAAACTTGCTCGACTTCGAGTGTCCATTGTAACACCATCGACGATATATTCCACTAAACTGACTTCATCTAAATCGATGCCTTGCGCAATGCGTTGCATTGCATAGATAAATTCCAATACGGATTCATCTTTCTTCTTCTTACGCGTTGCCAGCTTACGGTGTACGTCATTCGCACGAACTCCCGTACCGAACTCTTCCAGTAAAGCTGCACGCAACGCGGTATACGAATTGGTTTCGCGTTTGATCATCACAAAACTTTTCGCCACACCAACTAACTTTTTGCGCATCATTACCAGCATCTGATCTTGCGTCCAACGTGCCATCTTTGAAATATCTTCAAATTCGTTTAGCCACACACTAAAGTCTTGGGATAGATCATTCCCGTACGTTTCTAAACCGTCTTCAACATCACGAAACGAATACGGCGTGCGCACCAAATCCGAGTGTTCTGGCAAGACCGCTTCATCGTTTGTACTGCTACGCATTTCTGCGTCTGCAAAATTGTCCGTATTCATGGTTTCATCCATTATTTCCACGTTTCTTTCTTCGCACGCAGTATATAGTCTACCTCTTTCCACTAGTGACGCACACTTTCACACACACTCAACTCTTTCTCGTTGATTGCGTTCTCTAAACGCACGTTTTACACGCACTACGCGATGCTTTTCGTCTTTAATCGTCACACTAACACAAAAGTCACACTTCTGTTGTCCTTTGTGCAACTCGCGTCGTTTTTTGCGTATCGGCGTACCTCTTACACGCACTGTACTCAACTTTATCCTCTTTAACACACACAGGCGGACGACTTACACGCACTGCGCTTCTTTCCCTCTCTAACACACACGAGCGCACGTTGCACACGGGCTGCGTAATGCTTTGTACGTCTTAGCACATACAGGCGCACATCTTACACGCACTGTACTTAACTTCATCCTCTTTAACACACACAGGCGCACGTCTTACACGCGCTGCGTAATGCTTTGTATGTCTTAACACATACAGGCGCACGTCTTACACGCACTGTATACTTTTCTGTACGTCTTCACATACAGGCGCACATCTTCTACGCACTGTACACTTCTTTGCGCGTCTTCACATACAGGCGCACGTCTTTTACGCACTGTACATTTCACGCAACTCTTTTCTAATATCCCGGTTGAGCCCCCATGTAGGATAAAAGAGAAAAGAGTGCTTTATTCAATTCAAATTAACAAAATCGTCTTAGTTCTTCACGTGTGTTTCACTTCAATCTCCGTGTGCGACTGTCCGCATCCGCTGTCCGTTCACCGTTTCCCCGGTTAATCGAGTCACGCTGCTCTTATCCGAGCTGTCATCATGAACCACAGGGTGGTTCATTCGTCACCTATCCTACATGAAATATAATTATTACCTATTTGTCGTGATATCCGCAACTGTCTTCGCCAATTTCAACATTCGTTTTTTTCATTTCCCTTTTTTTATTATCTCTTTATTTTTACTGCTGTCTCGTACTTCAGATGTTTAGGATGCTTAGTGCTTTATGACCGCTCTCGTCAACATTCGTCCAATAACTCAAGGTGTATGGATATTAGGAGGTGAAGTGCTTCAGAGCAAATTGACATTTCATGACTTGACATATCAATACTGGGGGCTCCGGTATTAAAATCGGGGAGGGCTGGAGGGGGGTATAGAAAATTGTATGCGATTTGACATAACAATACTCAATGATGGCGCCCGGAAAACGCGCTATCAATTCACCTCCTTAATAAACACACCTTGCAAAAACTGATCGCTGTGTCGTTCTCTCTCTCCGTCGTCCCCAAAGCTCTCTCCGATTTTCGTTCGTCTCTCGTGGTCATCGCTCCAATTCGTTTCTCTCCCGCTCTCGTTTCTCTGCCGCTCTCGTTTCTCTGCACTTTGTGCTTCCTTTCTCTGGCTCCGTCTCTCGTCCTAGGTTGCTTATCATTTTGACACTTGCCTATACATCGATCTTCTATATTTTTATTATTTCTTATTCTATTCTCTACATTCGCCTCTACTCCTACTCTATTGATCAATTTGATACAAAACCATATCCCTCAGCTTATTCGGCATCTTAATATCCCTTCTTGGTCTTTTTTGTGAATCAATTTCTGGACTATCATCCGATATCTGTACTTGCCCTTCTCCGGAGTTATTTCTTTTCGAGAGTATGACCGTTGGATTTGTCTTAGGTAATGGTTGTCTTATTGCCTTCTTACAATCTGCCACGTTCCTGGTGTATTGTACGCCTCGATCGTTCTGTAGCACCACCTTCGCACCCTGTCTAGCCAAAACTGTAAATTCTTCTAAGGAAAATGTAGCATCCGTCTTATTTTTCTTGGGAATTGAAATAAAAACCGTATCCCCCACGGTAATGTCAGAATCTTTTGCCCCTCGATGAGAGTCTGCATATTTTTTGCTAATCATTTTAGAGAATTTATCCTGCTCACGTACGTTACATCTATCCACGTGGTTATATAATTTGGATTCCCAAAGGCTCGGGAAGAATCCCCGATATCGCCATCCTACTAATAACTCGAAAGGTGTTATACCTAGACGGGCGTGTGGTTTCATGTTATTATGTACATGTACGTAAGAGTTTAGGGCTTCCTTCCAACTGCCTCCTTCATGTTTGGCTGCTGCAAGCGCTTTGATGATTCCCTGATTTTGTCTTTCGACGGCTCCGTTAGATTGTGGATTAAGGGGTATAGATTTGTAAACTTTTACGCCTTTCTCTTCCCAGTAAAGAGTAAATTCACTACTTTGAAACGGTGGTCCATTATCGCTCTGAATAGTTAGAGGTAAACCCCAGATAGTAAATATTCTGTTTAAGGCCATAATGGTACTCTTAGCGTCTATGTTATTCATCTCATTTACGGCTATATATCTTGAGTATGTATCGACAACTACTAAAAACTCGCCTGTTCCACAACCAGGAATTGATAAAAAATCGATTTGGAGGACTTGCCAAGGGCCGTCAGGCAACGTACGATTCGTAAGAGGTACCGGTGGGTTTTTTCTTGATATTGCTAAACATGTGGTACATTTCTTCACAAAGTTTTCAACGTCCATACTCATGTTAGGCCACCAAAAATATTCTCTCAAAATGCGTTTCATAGCCGAGATACCTAAATGACCTTTATGAGCAATTTGCATTATTTCTGATCTTAATTCAGTTGGTGGTATTACCTTATCGTCCTTGAAGATCAGTGATCCCAGAGAACGAATGGATTTCCTTTCTGCTTCGTACCTTCGAATATTGTCAGGCCAACTTCCAGATCTAATAGCTATTCTTACTGCGTCAAGTTCCATGTCCCTTTCTGACGCCTCCTCGATGTCCCTCCAAGAAACGCTAATAAGACCTCCCCCTAAAGTATACAGAACATGTTTTTCGTCATCTTCGTCGAATGGTTCATCTTCCTCTGTTTTAGCTAACAAACGCGAAAAAGCATCTGCCATATTTAAGTGGCCTGGAATACGCTTCACCGTAAAGTCGTAAGCTTGCAGTCTCAACGCCCAAGCTTCTGCCCTCGTAACCGCTCGCTTACTTTGCCTGCAACTTTCGCCAAAGATAAATTCATTTGCCTCGGAGTCCGTCCGAATGATAAACGTTTTGCTTGTTAAATAGAATGAGAATCGCTCTACTCCCCAAACTATCGCCAATGCCTCTCTCTGTGTCTGAGGATACTTTTGTTCGGTTCTAGTTAAAGCTTTTGATGCGCATGCAATTATTCGTGGCTTACTATCAGTATCGAATTGCACCAGGGCCGCTCCTAAACCCACCGGAGAAGCGTCTACGTAGAGCTCAGTCTCATCTTTGTAGCTAAAGTATCCTAAGCTAGAAATTGACTTCAACGCTTCGTGCTTGAGGTAAACAAATTCATCCTCCTCTGATTCTGTCCAGTAAAATGATTCCGACTTTGCTAGCTCGCGTAAATGTTTCGTCTTGTCTGCTCGCATGTAAATGAAACGCTCTGAAAAATTCATAAATCCTAAGAAACTTTTCACTTCGAGCACAGTCTCCGGTCGACGGAAGTTCCTAACTGCTTTTAGTTTTTCGTCTTCGACACGCATTCCCTTGTCTGACATAAAAAAACCTACAAACTTTACTTGTTTTTTTCCGAAGACGCATTTGTCGTTGTTAATACGTACATTATGATTTTGTAGTCGATCCAGGACTGCTTTCAGGTTTTTATCATGTTCTTCTTTCGTTTTACCGTGTACTAAAATATCATCCAAGTAACATTTTTGTCCACTACAGCCCAACAATATTTTTGTTTGTAATATTTCCTGAAAGATGTCAGGGGCGTTGCACAGACCAAATGGTAGACGTTTGAACCGGTAAGTAGCATTTCCGGCAAAAAAATTTGTAAGATGCCGCGATTGTTTTGCGATTTCTACATGGAAGAACGCACTTGTAAGGTCGATAGTAGAAAAATATTTGGCACCATGAAGGTCGGCCAGAATTTCCTCTAAATTTGGCATTCTAAAAGGTGTGCGTATAATACATTTATTTGGGCCCCTTAGATCCACTACTAGCCGTATATCGTCTTTACCTTTTGGGACGACTAGTAAAGAAGAGCAGAATGACCTATCCATTGAATCCGTAACGAGCTCTATAATCCCTGTATCTAAAAGATCCTGTAGCCTACGTTCGGTCTCCTCTCGAAATGGCAATGGAATGTTCGTAAATATTTTGCGAGATGGTGGCTTGGTAATGTCATACGACAAAATTACCGGGGGAACATTGAATTTTGGGAATTCTTTCTTTGTCGCTACTGCTAAAATTTCGCCTGGAAATCTAACAACACTACCTTGGTAATCGTCCCCACGATCGACTACGACGTTGAGTCCTAACTGCAACACACTGTACCGAAGGGCTGTATCCCTTCCAAGTAAAGGCTTGCCGCCTTTGATAATATAAAATTTTTCGAAAAAACACGGCCTTTCCTCGGAAATAAAAAGCTCCGTAACGAAAGTTCCTACAACGTTTATCTCGCCCGGGCTGGCGTACGCGCGAAGCGGTTTATCGGTACCTTCTGATACACAATATATGTGTTTCTTGGAAGTTTCATCATTATAAAGCTTATCAAAGATACTTTCGTTAACGGTGTTGACCTCTGCTCCTGAATCGATCAGAAAAACCACCGACGTAGAATTTGCTATACGACCGACGATGTATCCACTAGGTATTTCCGTTTCGTGACCACCATTTATAGTTACTGCCATCTGTTCGACAACCTGAAATAATCATCAAAATTATCAGATCCATGTCATAATTTCCATGTAATACACCTCAATTCAGAAATGTCATTATAGTTACTCTTGTAGATTATTCACCAAATTTATTTTATGCAAACAATTAGTAATTCAAAGAACATTAAAAACTTGAAGAGAAAAAAAATACGGACACCGTTTCAACTTTAATAATCACTTACGATATTTGTGTCATCTTTTCCGTCCTCCTCTTTTGCCAACGTGGCAATTTTGCCAGGTTTTGCCGATCTCTCGTCTTCTCGACTGATCCGACGCTTAAGTGTGTTAGGGATTGGCGTTATTCGACAAGCGCGTTCGATATGGCCCGTTTTATGGCAGTTACGACAAACCTTGTCCACAGCATGGCATTTAGACGACACGTGTAAACGGCTGGTGCATCTCCAACAAGGCACAATCTTATTTACCGCCCTTGTACCAACCCGTTCATAGTTGTTTCCGTTATCTCTAAAATTTCTCCAATTTGGCCGTCCTTGGTATTCGATACTTTTTCCACGTAGACCTGAAGGGTGCCGTGCGGAGGAATCAGTTTCTACCCGTCCGCGTGTAACCGCCGCTACTATGGCTTCCGCTTCCGGTTGATGCGTCTTCTTGAAGATTTCTTCGTTCGTTTTGTCCAACTCGTAACCTCTGATCTTATCCACAAGTGCCGTTAAAGTACCTCCCTTGCGCATAACCTTACGACCCGCTTCCCGGATTTTAGAGTTTAGTGCATGTAGTTGAAGAACTTCAGTCACGCTCTCCGTTAACTTTTCTTCATCGAAATCGCACAGCTTGGCTGAAGCTATCACGCGCTTTACGTATTTTAAGTCAGATTCATCTGCACTTTGAGTCAAGGATCTAAACTTTTGACGCTGTACTAGACGATATTCCCGGGATCCAAACAGATCTTTCAACCGTTTCATTGCGTTTGAGTATGGTGCAATAGCTACGTCGGGGAATGCTAGGGTTGGTGTTCCTCCCAAGGTTTCCAGTAGTAATGGTCCGGCCTTTACCTTAAAGACGTTGTTTTTAGTGTGTTCGTCTGTGATGCCGGCGAGCTCCATGGATGCCTCTAATAAATCTTTCCAATTTTCAAAAGATTTGCGATCGATCTCGTCCTTTATATCGAGCGGTTTACATTCCGGAATGTTTATAGATACCGCAGAGAGTGAGTTCATTGAAATAGCTAGTGTGGAGCTGTCATTGCTCGATATGTCAATTGCGGTCGAGTGTCGTGGTTCCATGTCAATGCTTTCCTCAAACGGCATAGCTCTCTGCAGTCGATTGTTCTTAAACTTCATCTTCTGGAGTTTAGCGACTAGTAGCATATTTCTTTTTCTCTCCAACTTTAGCGCCTTCCGCAACTTGTTTCCTTTATTGGGCTTCCTAAAAAAAATAAGATTAAAATTTTGTCCGTTCAATGTGTTATATATATTTTTGCAGCCCTCCCAGAGGCGTCCTCTTTTTACACTCGGCCCTCTCAGAGGCGTTCGTTATTATTATTTTTTTTGTAGCCCTCCCACAGGCGTACATTTTCGAGTAGCCCTCCCGGAGGCGTCCTCGTGTTACAAGTAGCCCTCCCAGAGGCGTACCTTATTCTTCTGTTTTATTAGTATCATTATTACATATATATATTTGATTTCTTCATTGTTTTTTTTTGCAGCCCTCCCAGAGGCGTACATTTATCGAGTAGCCCTCCCAGAAGCGTTCTCTTTTTACACTCGGCCCTCTCAGAGGCGTTTGTTATTATTATTATTTTTTTGTAGCCCTCCCAGAGGCGTACATTTTCGAGTAGCCCTCCCGGAGGCGTCCTCGTGTCACAAGTAGCTTTCCCAGAGGCGTACTTTATTCTCTTGTTTTTTTTTATTATATATATATGTAGAACGATGAAGAAAAGAGGATACGCGGAAAGCGATGGTTTTACAATCCACTTTATTCACTTTCGTCTGGTTCGCTTGGCTTCTCCCGCGTGAATGTTTCGCTCTAGCTAAACCTACTGCGTCGTCAGTTCGATTGACACCAGCACAGGGTGATCCTAAATTCATTCCTTGACATTCGCCTTACATCCCTTGTCTGACAACTGTCAACTGTCTCCTATTTCCTACACGGCCTTTCCTGACATCATGATTCTCCTGAATCTGCCCATATTTTTATTTGATCGAATGCAGTTGTCGTTCTCATTGGTCCCTCAGTTTGCTCATCTAGCTTCAGTACCTCACAACGCTCATTTGAAAATGTTTTGACAATCTTATACGGCCCAAAGAATTTCCTCTTAATTTTTCGTCCTATTCCGAACTGAGTTACTGGAATCGCTACGATATCTCCTATCTTATACTTTTGAATCGATTTACGCCGCAAATTGTACGTCCTACGATTTTCATCTTGGATTCTGGCAATTCCTTTGCATGCTATTTTCCTTATTTCATTACGATCATCTGTAAACATCTTTTGGATTTCTTCTTGCAAAATATCGTTAATTCGAATATCTTCCTTCTCTTTCATTTTCACTCCGATCATCAATTCAAAAGGTGTCATCCTAATCGATCGCTGCCAACTATTATTTATCGCCTTTTGAACATTATTTACAAACTTAAACCAATTTTCGGGATTTTCATACGACAACTTCGCTAATGTAGGGATAATTATGCGGTGTACACGCTCTACTTGGCCATTCCCTCGTGGGACTCCTGTAACAATGTGATGCAATTCTATATTGGCTTCTTCGCAAAATTTTGTAAATAAACTAGAGGTAAAAGCAGATCCTCTATCGCAAATTATCCTTCGCGGATTTCCAAACGTATCAGATATAATCGTCAATTTTTTTATAACCTCTTCCGCACTAGTAGTTTTTGTAGCAAATAGCCAAACATGCTTCGTAAACGCATCGACAACGGTAAGAATGTAATTGTAACATTTGCGAGTAGATGGCATAGGGCCAATATGATCAACATGAAAGGTATCCAACGGAACCTCTCCTTTCGGTATTGGATGAAGTTCTCCCTCTGCCCTGCCTCGTTTTCTATCACTCACTATGCATCGGACACAGTTATCAATACAATATTTTATCTTCTTTTCTACTTCAGGAATAAAATAATCCTCTGTTAGTTGTTCTTTCACTTTCTTGATTCCAAAATGTCCTCGTTCGTGTACTTCTCTTATCATACCCGTCTCCATTGCTCGAGGTACACATATTTTGTTATGAGCATTCTCATTTTTATAAAGTACTCCATTTATCAAACAAAAACCATTTCTTTCTTCGCCCTGATCAAGCGCCGTCCTAATTGCCGTAAGATCTTCATCGCGCAATTGTCCTTGTATTATTTTCTCACATACACCTGCCGATATTTTCAATACGTTTGCTCTTGAAAGAGCGTCAACATGTTTCATCTTTTCACCTGAACGATGTTCTACTTCAAAATCAAACTCGGACAACGTTACAAACCAACGACTCACTCGCGCATTGGGAACTTTTTTGTTTAAGGATTGTTTAAACGCTATACAATCGGTCACAACTTTAAATTTCTTACCTAGCAAGTAACACCTGAACTTCTTTATGGATTCCACAACGGCTAATGATTCTAATTCGAATGAGTGATAATTTTTCTCGGCCTTATTTGTCAACCTACTATAATAATAGCAAGGATGTAATAAACCATCCTCCTCAGAACGCTGCAACAATATGCCGGCCAGAGCATCTTTACTCGCATCAGTATGCAATTCGGTAACCAAACTCGCCTTGAAAATATGTAATACAGGATATTCCACTAATTTGTCTTTAATCGATTCAAAAGCTGCCCTTGCCTCTTCATTAAATTCAAAAACACTCTCTTTTTTTTAATATTGTGGTCAATGGCCTGGCAATACGCGCAAAACCTTCTATAAACTTTCTAAAATAACTAGCTAGCCCTATAAAACATTGCAGCTGTTTCACCGTTTTTGGCTGCGGGTAATATTTAACTTTTTCTATTTTTTGGGGTGCTGGTTCAATCTTACCTTCATACACGGTATACCCCAAATACTCTACACGCCGTTTGAGGAACGAACACTTTTTCCAATTGAAGTGAAGTCCTGCCCGCTGTGCCACTTCCAAAACTCGCCGCAAAGACGCCAAACCATGCTCCTCGTCTCGAGACGGAATGATGATGTCATCTACGAAGGCCATCACGGTACCGTCTATGATCAACTCATGAAGTACTGCATCGATGAAGCGTCCAAACGCATTGCCGCTGAGACACAATCCAAACGGAGCACGTAAAAACTCATACTGCCCATCCGTTGTTACGAAAGATGTATACTGGCGACTTTCCTTCTCCACCTTGACGTGAAAATACGAATTTTTCAGATCTAATACACTGTACACACGAGCATCTGCCAACTGATCAATCTGGTCTTCGATATTGGGCATCGGATAAGAGTCCCGCACGATCCTCTTATTCATCTCACGATAATCCACACACACACGGTGAGATCCATCCTTCTTCGGTACAACCACAACTGCGCTAGTGTAAGGGCTTCGCGATGGCTGAATTATTCCGTCGTTTAACCATTCGCGAACTTGTTTCCTTACCACCTCTTTCTCTAGCGGAGCTATTCTTCTTGGCAACGTACGCACTACCTCCTCGTTGTTCACTAATATTTTCATCTCACTTTCAACGTTAGAAATCTTTGCTGGTTCATAATTATTAACCATATCACAAATCACGCGACGATAATTTGACGGTGCGTCTATTTCTTGATGACTTTCACAAACTATACGATACACCCAACGATCATCAACACCCGTGGGTTTTTCCTCTTCCTCCTGTTGCTTTGTTATCTTTGCATGACCGTTTGTGATAACGTAGTTAACCCTTTTGAGCACATCGATTCCTATCAGCATTTTGGTGTCGATAGAATTCGAAGGTACCACCACGAAACGAATTATTTCCTCAACTTCATCGATGGTAGCACGGATCGTCAGCTCACCATACACGTTGCTTTGTTTTCCACCATAGCCTTTTATTACCCGTGCAGACGGTTTCAACTCATTACAATTGAGTTTTAATTCCTGGAACAAATCCCAGCGCATGAGCGTCACATCACTGCACGTATCGATCACCGCTTCGCACAACTGGTTTCCAACTGACACACACACACAATTGGAAATGAGCTCGTCATTGTTTGAACTCTATTATTGTTACTGTTATTCGGGCATCGTGCTGCAACATGCCCAACTTCGCCGCAAGCATAACAATGCGGTTTTCTTCCTTGCGCTGTCGTACAATCTTTTGCACAATGTCCTTTTGTTCCACATTTGAAACAAGTCGGACCTTCTTGTTTTGTTGGACATTCGATAAGTCGATGAGAAGCGCTGCCACAATTGAAACAATGGCGTTGTTTTAACTTATCCGGAATTCGTTGCCCGACAACTTTTGGGCGTTCCTGTTGAAACTTGTTCGCCGCTCTCTCGAACAAACGTATTTTCTCCTTATGTTCGTTAATATTCTTTGCCTCGTAGAACATTGACCTCTGCCTTTCGTCGTTAGTTATTCCATCTGCCACATATTCTACGAGGCTGGCTTCGTCTAAATCGATTTGCTGCGCAATTTGCTGCATGGCATAAACAAATTCTAACCCGGTCTCCTCTTTTTTCTTGCGACGCGTCGATAGCTGCCTGTGTATGTCGCTTGCACGCACACTTGGAGCAAACTCGTTAATCAACGCTCTACGTAGATTTGCATATGTCGTCACACCTTTCAGCGTATTTAGAAAACCACGTGCGACTCCGGTCAACTTTTTACGGCACATGATCAATTTCTGATCCTCGTTCCATCCAGCCATCGTACTAATCTCCTCAAAACTTCTGATCCATGCGCGCACGTCTTGCGTAGATCCGGCGCCAAATGCATCAACACCATCTTCGACATCGCGAAAGGAGTATGGTTGCACTCTGTCAACCGTGGGCAACTCAGCATCCGCAAAATCAGCTGCATCAGTTCGATCATACGCAACGACGCGTGCGGCCAGCTCCTCTTTTGTTCCGACCGTACTTAATTCACGCTCTTCACATTTTTTCACCAAACCCAACCGCGTATGGTCTTCGACCATCGCTGCAATCAACGCGTTCTCCATTTTCTCATTAACGTTTTGCACAACTTTAGCTTTTATTTAACACACTTTACAACGTCACAATCGCAACTTTAACAACCTTTATGCGTCACAATGTCAACTTTTCGTCACAACTTCACTATTTCAGATCGGATGAAACACCGTCTAAGTCAACTTTTCCAATTCGAACCACTACTGCAACTTAACAACTTTACTAACTTTACGACTTGAACGACTTTAACAACTTTACAACTTTATCAACTTTACGACATGAACGACTTTAACAACTTTACAACTTTATCAACTTTACGACTTGAACAACTTTATCAACTTTAACACATTATGCAACTTTTCATAACTGTAAACTCATCACTTTGCATCGCCTAGCCTCTTCCCGGACGAGCCCCCATGTAGAACGATGAAGAAAAGAGGATACGCGGAAAGCGATGGTTTTACAATCCACTTTATTCACTTTCGTCTGGTTCGCTTGGCTTCTCCCGCGTGAATGTTTCGCTCTAGCTAAACCTACTGCGTCGTCAGTTCGATTGACACCAGCACAGGGTGATCCTAAATTCATTCCTTGACATTCGCCTTACATCCCTTGTCTGACAACTGTCAACTGTCTCCTATTTCCTACATATATATATTTGTCTAATTTTTTCTTTTTTTTTTGCAGCCCTCCCAGAGGCGTACATTTATCGAGTAGCCCTCCCAGAGGCGTCCTCTTTTTACACTCGGCCCCGTTCAGAGGCGTTCGTTATTATTATTTTTTGTAGCCCTCCCAGAGGCGTACATTTTCGAGTAGCCCTCCCGGAGGCGTCCTCGTGTTACAAGTAGCCCTCCCAGAGGCGTACCTTATTCTTTTGTTTTATTAGTATCATTATTACATATATATTTGATTTCTTCATTTTTTTTTTGCAGCCCTCCCAGAGGCGTACATTTATCGAGTAGCCCTCCCAGAGGCGTCCTCTTTTTACACTCGGCCCTCTCAGAGGCGTTTGTTATTATTATTATTTTTTTGTAGCCCTCCCAGAGGCGTACATTTTCGAGTAGCCCTCCCGGAGGCGTCCTCGTGTCACAAGTAGCTTTCCCAGAGGCGTACTTTATTCTCTTGTTTTTTTTTATTATATATATATATATATTTGTCTAATTTTTTCTTTTTTTTTTGCAGCCCTCCCAGAGGCGTACATTTATCGAGTAGCCCTCCCAGAGGCGTCCTCTTTTTACACTCGGCCCCGTTCAGAGGCGTTCGTTATTATTATTTTTTGTAGCCCTCCCAGAGGCGTACATTTTCGAGTAGCCCTCCCGGAGGCGTCCTCGTGTTACAAGTAGCCCTCCCAGAGGCGTACCTTATTCTTTTGTTTTATTAGTATCATTATTACATATATATATTTGATTTCTTCATTGTTTTTTTTTGCAGCCCTCCCAGAGGCGTACATTTTCGAGTAGCCCTCCCAGAGGCGTTCTCTTTTTACACTCGGCCCTCTCAGAGGCGTTCGTTATTATTATTATTTTTTTTGTAGCCCTCCCAGAGGCGTACATTTTCGAGTAGCCCTCCCGGAGGCGTCCCCGTGTTACAAGTAGCCTTCCCAGAGGCGTACCTTATTCTTTTGTTTTATTATTATATATTTGCAGCCCTCCCAGAGGTGTTCATTTTCTGAGTAGCCCTCCTAGAGATTTTTCTCCTTTACACATAGCCATCCCAGAGGCGTATTTTATATATGTATCAACGTTCTATAATTCCAGAGAACTGCCTCAATTTACCAACTACAATTTGAATTAGTTTGACTAAAATTGATAAAAAATTTCACATTCGTACCGAACCGTAAAACATATCTGGAAGATCACGCTTCATGCTAAGCACCGTACTTTAGCGTGAACACCGACTTTCGAAGCAATCCACGCATACATTTGAAGTCATAGCCTATGGAATATTTCGCTTCTTTGTAAAAAAGAAAACGCCATTTTGATCCTGAGTGAAAACGCGGGTTCTCTAGACGTAGTGCACAAACCTGCGCACACACACAATTCTGGCGGACATACACTCCTGTTTGAGCATGTGTGTCTTCTAGATCAGGTATGTCAAACCTCCTGTTCGGTAGAAAATTCTTAGATTTTATTAAACAGTGGATTTGCTTATTCTAATAAAATAATTATAATTACTGATATTTATCTTTCTTTTTTTTTAACAATAGTACACTGACTCTTTTTTTTTAATTTAAGAACTATTCTTTTCGGCTCGCGGGTTAAAAATTTAAAACATAAATGTAACGCACTGATGAAAAGTGTTTGACACACCTGCTCCAGAATACGTACGCATACACTTAAAGTCGTGGCGCCCTAACGATCTTTTGTGTTATGTTAACAATAAGAACGCAAAACCACCGGGCAAAAATTCTAAGAATTCGCGTGATATGTGGATGTCATACACGCACAAACACACATGAACACACACTCGCACACCTCTGGTATCGTGCTCGAACAAGAATGCAAATTCCCGGGAAACGGTCATACAACTGTGGTAAGCATTGTTTCCGCGTGAATAGGCACGTTCTCCACACAATGTATGCACACTTGTCGGTATATATTTTTCTTTACAAATCCTCTGTCTTCGGTTAGAAACACCGATCCGTGTTCAATATCGCTTCTGTTCATCCTCAACATGCATCGCTCGTTTATACACATTAAAGCACATTTACTGAATGTCTTTTGCAACCGACATGACGTACTTCACTTCATTTATCAACACTTTCAGCCCATTCCCGCAATGCACTGCTCTCAATCCACAAAACGTTTTATACTTACGATCTGGGAGCGTGGTTTGCGCCATTGTCGTGATATCCGTAACTGTCTTCGCCAATTTCAACATTCGTTTTTTTCATTTCCCTTTTTTTATTATCTCTTTATTTTTACTGCTGTCTCGTACTTCAGATGTTTAGGATGCTTAGTGCTTTATGACCGCTCTCGTCAACATTCGTCCAAAAACTGATCGCTGTGTCGTTCTCTCTCTCCGTCGTCCCCAAAGCTCTCTCCGATTTTCGTTCGTCTCTCGTGGTCATCGCTCCAATTCGTTTCTCTCCCGCTCTCGTTTCTCTGCCGCTCTCGTTTCTCTGCACTTTGTGCTTCCTTTCTCTGGCTCCGTCTCTCGTCCTAGGTTGCTTATCATTTTGACACTTGCCTATACATCAATCTTCTATATTTTTATTATTTCTTATTCTATTCTCTACACTATTCAATCTATGTTTCCGCCTATTGTGAATAAACTTTACTGTAGGTGCGAGGGCTCTTTTTTAAATTGAGGTTAATGAAGGTAGTAAATATTTGTATGAATTTCATTATCCTGCTTTATCAATAGTTGGGAAAATAAATAAATAATCATTTTTAAAAGTAACCATTTTTTATGTGTAAGATTGTTGTTGGAAACTGTTGTAAGGTTTCCAACGGACTGTCAGCTGAGGCGATGTTTTGTATGTGCGCAAGCAGATAAAAAGGGAGAAAAATCGCGGAAACTGGTTCATTGCGGTCAAAAATACATACGAACGAAGATACGAAGGAAATAAAGGAAAAAACTAATTTTTTGGCACACCTTAAGTGCTAGCCTAAAGAGTTTACTTTGTTTTCTATTTTAGTTAGACCGGCAGTTTCTAACAATTGTTATAATTATAATACGTGAAGTTGTTACAGCTCTGATTGCTGTTAAAAATGATAGCCTAATAGTAATAATATAATTTATTTATACTCATGAATTATCAATGAGTGCTATCTTTGCAATTACTGTTCTTTTTTATGTTTGTTCAAAAATTGTTGCTTTTCTAATTATCATGTAAAAAAAAACGATATTAAGACATGATAATCTATTAATTTGCTCATCCACGGCGATTAAAACAGGTGTTCAAAAATGTTGCTTGGGTTTGTGGTAAACAGGCGTTACGCGTAACGCTAGCGTAATGAAGAGGGCTGAGCCTTACTTTTACCTCAATTTGCTTATCCACGACGATTAAACCAGGCGTTCAAAAATGCTGCTTGGGTTTGCGCTAGACAGACGTTACTCGTAACGCTAGCGTAATGTAGAGGGCTGAGCGTTACTTTTCCCAAATAATTCATTATGCGATCTATGAGGTCCCAGGGTGTTTGTCCTGGATAGTAACTGGGAAACATTTTAATGATAACGGAAGCTGGGGAACAATTACCAAATGTACAAACCAAAATGTAAGCATCGCTAGCGGAGCATCGCTAAGTCAGTATACCAAATGAAGTCAGTATCCCAAGAAAATATATAGCATTCAGTTAACAGCATAGATTTTGGAGGTGGAGTTAATTTCTTCATGTTCATAGCACCCTGATAGCAAATCTTGCAGAAAGTATTTGGTGAGTATGAGTTAAATCGAATTAAACAGTTTTGAAGAGTTAAGCAATCGGTTTGATCTGATACTGGTAGGAACATTTTCATATCATCTGCATAAAACAATTTTTCGCAATCTGGTATAACGTAAATAACGTCATTTATACATTTTTAAATAGCATAGGGCCGAGAAACGTGGAACCCCGGACGTGTTGGTGAATGGTGCTGATAGAGAGAAGGAAATATTCACTGTAATATGCCTATCACTTCAATAACAGGAGAGCCAATGAACTAGCGCCCCATTTACTCCATAGCTTGATAGTTTTGAAATAAGCATTGAGTGATTTACGGATTCAAAGGCAACATTGACGCTGTTGGCTGTTATAATAAATTCATAAACTTTATGTAAACGGTGTAGTTTTTTTCATCCGATTTCCTTCTTTTGATGAGTTATCCCAAGTATACATGAACGATGCGCATGTATAAGTCAGATTAGAGCTGATGCAAAAAACGGTATGATCCACGCGGCGATTATTGCTTCAAAAGGATGAGAGGTTTCTCTAAAAAAAATATTTTTATAAGAAAATTTAGATAAAAAAAATGCAAGAGAGAAAAATGATTCATTTTAACCAACGCTTCAATCGTTGCTTTTGCGAACGCTTCAAACGCATACGTATAAGATAAAAAATCACACTCACAAAACGCCATCTCATGTAAATGCACTGAATATACAGCAGTGTGAGTGCTTGTTATGCGAGTAAAATGTTATACGCACACCATTCGAAGCCATCATAGACATTTTTTCTCTCAAATAAAACATTTTAATGTTGCGAAAGACACAGCTCTTGAGTAATGTATTGTGGTCCTGAAAAGGACCGTTTGATTTGAGACTCCACATGGAAGTTTTATAGAGATAAATTTAACCTCCAAAACCGTACAGAGTGCGGCCCTGACGCTTCAGAGCATACACCACATCCATAGCGGTGACGGTCTTACGCTTGGCGTGTTCAGTGTAAGTGACCGCATCACGAATCACATTCTCCAGAAATACTTTCAGGACGCCACGGGTTTCCTCGTAGATGAGGCCGGAGATACGTTTCACTCCTCCGCGCCGAGCCAAACGGCGGATGGCGGGCTTGGTAATGCCCTGGATGTTATCCCGCAGCACTTTTCGGTGACGCTTGGCTCCTCCTTTACCCAGACCTTTTCCTCCCTTTCCTCTTCCAGTCATGATGAGCACAGGATTGTACGTTCACGATGTTCACACTTCAAATTGACGATCACGAATGAGCGTTTTCGAGCTCAACGTCCCTATTTCTACTTTTTCATCCACGCATTCCCTCTTGCTCTTAAGATGAGAGAAAACAAGGGTTGGCAAGCGCATAAAAAAAGCTCTTGTTCGAGCAGTTTCCTCATTTAACGTTCAACTTTTGTCAAATAAACAAGTTCGCTCCGTGCTCAACGAAACCTACGCTCTCAAAGTGAGATGGCTCGTACCAAGCAAACCGCTCGTAAATCGACTGGAGGTAAGGCTCCTCGCAAGCAGCTGGCCACCAAGGCTGCTCGTAAAAGTGCCCCGGCCACCGGAGGAGTGAAGAAGCCGCATCGTTACCGTCCGGGAACGGTGGCCCTCCGAGAAATCCGTCGCTACCAGAAGTCGACCGAGCTGCTCATCCGCAAGCTGCCCTTCCAGCGCTTGGTGCGTGAGATCGCCCAGGACTTCAAGACTGATCTCCGCTTCCAGAGCTCAGCCGTCATGGCGCTGCAGGAAGCCAGCGAGGCGTATCTGGTTGGTCTGTTCGAAGACACGAATCTGTGCGCCATCCACGCCAAGCGCGTCACCATCATGCCCAAGGACATCCAGCTGGCCCGTCGCATCCGCGGAGAGCGTGCCTAAATCGTCCATGCATCCGGAAGCGGTCCCTGTCTAAACGGGGCATTGCCTTCTCAAAACGGTCCTTTTCAGGACCACCAATACTGTTGAACATGCCAAGAATTTTCTTTCGATTGCTATTATGAAATTGTACATACGAATGCAAGCCTTCACGCATGTCGTTTTGTTATAACGAGGAAAGTGTGAAAAGGGGGAAAATTTGTTTTAAATAATCAATGTTATGGGAGGTATTTTAACTTTTTCTTGTCAAAGTTTCGCTTTTTAATAGGGCATCTGAGGATTTTGACTATATTGATCAATACTTTATTACCATCTATATTACCTATGACTATTATACCAACATCGCTGCTTACAACAAACTACGAACGAATAGTATGACTATATATTTTACAACAAATGTTCGACACAAACAACTTAACTGATGTTTATACACACTTTAATTGAAACGCTTAACCCGGCGCTCTAGCAGCAATCGAACAAGACATCGAACATGAAAAATGTATGGGATTTGACATGTTCGATTTGTTGTTTATCAAATCGAACATGTCAAATCCCATATATTTTTCATGTTCGATGTCGTGTTCGATTGCTGCTAGAGCGCTGCCTAAGAAGACGACCCTTCAATACTTATTAGCAAGTTTAAAATCGAACAAATCTATTACAACATTTGACTCACGACACATAAGCTGCTATTGGTTGCTTTGTCGATAAATTATCCTCGTATGCGCGTCATACAACGAGCGAAACGACTTCTATTCATAATTCATGATACACGAAACTCCATTTTCAATTTCACCTCGCAAGACGCTTCCAACCAGTGCGGACTTTTTTTTAATGTTTTTTTAAACGTGCTAAGGTTCTATTTAACATTAATATTTACAATGAACAACGCAGAACTTGTAAAGTTCGCAAACAAACTTAGGATATGGCTGCGTTTACCTGCACTAATGCCATTTAGTACAGGCAAACGCAACAAACTGAACAATAACGTTGACGAAGACGGACACCCTGAAATTAAAGCGCTAATTCGCTGGTGCAGATGAAACGAAGGATAATTCTTTGTTTGAATGCGGTTTGTGGTCCTGAAAAGGACCGATTTGAGAGAACGAAGCCAATCATTTCAGTGGCTTACTTCGAGCTGGTGTACTTTGTGACAGCCTTCGTTCCTTCGGAGACGGCGTGCTTGGCAAGCTCACCAGGCAGCAGCAGACGAACAGCGGTTTGGATTTCGCGGGACGTGATCGTCGAACGCTTGTTGTAGTGCGCCAAGCGGGATGCCTCAGCAGCAATGCGTTCGAAGATATCGTTGACGAAACTGTTCATGATGCTCATGGCCTTCGAAGAGATGCCAGTATCCGGGTGGACTTGCTTCAACACTTTGTAGATGTAAATAGCGTAGCTTTCCTTGCGGGTCTTGCGCTTCTTTTTCTTGTCGGACTTGGAAATATTTTTCTGGGCCTTGCCAGACTTCTTCGCAGCTTTTCCACTGGTTTTGGGTGCCATTTCGACGGAAAAATTCACTCAACACTGGGACACGATGTGTATGATTCAACGGGTGATTGCGTTCTAGAAAAATTCCGAGCTCTCCGATCGCTTATAACGGGCTGTGAGAGAGAATACGTATCGTGCAGCTCGAAAAATTCCAAACGAGTATCGGGCAGCACGAATAAGCTGCTATATAAGCATCGGTCGGGTCAAAATTGTTCTATTATAAAAAGACCCTTCTCAAAGAGAACATCGTGTTGTTCGTGATCCCTTACAAACGTACCCCAATCAAATCTAACCATGTCTGGCCGTGGAAAGGGAGGAAAGGTAAAGGGAAAGGCAAAGTCCCGTTCCAACCGTGCCGGTCTTCAGTTCCCCGTTGGCCGTATTCATCGTCTCCTGCGCAAGGGTAACTATGCCGAGCGCGTCGGTGCCGGAGCACCCGTGTATCTGGCAGCCGTCATGGAATACTTGGCCGCTGAAGTGCTTGAGTTGGCCGGAAACGCTGCCCGTGACAACAAGAAGACGCGCATCATCCCGCGTCATCTGCAGCTGGCCATCCGCAACGACGAGGAGTTGAACAAGCTGCTGTCCGGAGTAACCATCGCTCAGGGTGGTGTGCTGCCCAACATTCAGGCCGTGCTGCTGCCCAAGAAGACCGAAAAGAAGGCTTAAACGGTGTGACAAAGCTTCCTTCATCTCAAACCCAAAACCGTCCTTTTCAGGGCGACAAATTACTTTGCCAAAGACATTTTATTCGATTTATGCTGTTATGGGAGAACCAGAAGGAAAAAAAAATCCAGATATATCAAGAACCGTGCTTGAAACTGTGTACAAAATGTAAATGAAAAAATGTGCCGTCCTTTGGCACAAAACGCATCCCTTAATATTTTCAATTCTGTAACCTCTCACTACGAATTCTACAAAATGCAGCATATCATAAGCGATGCATAAGATTTTCCAGGTAGCTTGTTCAAGAGGGTTGGTTTTACCATATACATGCAACCAGTGATACCTGCGTGTTGACCTTTTTCTGAAAACAGTAAAGGACACTTTTACCTGATTTATCGTTAACCACGGGAAAATGTTGAAAGGGTCGATTGTCGAAAAATGTTGTGCGTTTAGGTAGCCTTAGGTTCTCACAAAAGTTTGGCTTTCAATATATCGGGAAACGTTGTCAATGGCTTTAAAAAAGTTGGACCAAAAATTAGGAAGGTTCAAATAAACAACCATACTTATTAATGTTTCCATTCACCCTTCATCTTAATCACCAGTTACCCAAATTTGTGAAGCATTTTAAAGTGTTTCGTTGCTTGAAACAATAAAATGATTTGCAATGTAGGAATGCCTATAAAATACAAAGTATTGAAATGTCCTAACGCATATGCAACTCCACAGTCAATAACGCCATCTAGTGATGATCAAAGTCCCTGCAACCAGTAGTAACGCCATCTAAATAGTTGGTTAAAGTAAGGCTCAGTGATCTACGTTACATATGAGAAGCGTTACATGCCTTTTAAAATTCCCAAGCAGTATTTTTGAAAAGTTCGTAAACACCCCAAAAGCTTTCAATTTTAGTAACATTTCCTATGATTAGAAAGTATAAAATATTAAAAATATTAATAAATTAATAATGTATATGAATGTAGGATAAAAGGGAAAAGAGTGCTTTATTCAATTCAAATTAACAAAATCGTCTTAGTTCTTCACGTGTGTTTCACTTCAATCTCCGTGTGCGACTGTCCGCATCCGCTGTCCGTTCACCGTTTCCCCGGTTAATCGAGTCACGCTGCTCTCATCCGAGCTGTCATCACGAACCACAGGGTGGTTCATTCGTCACCCATCCTACACGGCCCTTCCTGATGTTACATCCGGCCCGGATGTACCCATGGTTTCACGGCTGAGCAAGCCGTAGTCGTCTGCGATGGTCCTTCAGCATCGTCATCCAGTTTCCGTACACTCAAACGGTCATGCTCCAGAATCTCCTTCACGACGTACGGACCGTAAAACCGCTGCCGATACTTTCTCCCCGGTCCAAATTGCGTCACGGGAAGTGCCACCAGATCACCTTTTTCGTACTTACGCGCCGGTCGCTTCCGTAGATTGTAGCTTCGTCGATTTTCGTCCTGGATGGCTTGGATTCCATCTCTAGCCATTTTGCGTAGCTCGTCTCTGTCGTCTTGGAACGACTGTTGCAACTCTGCTTCAACCATGGCGCGCAACGTGTTACCGTCAGCATCTTTCATCTTGACTCCAACTAGCAATTCAAACGGACTGGTTCGGATTGCCCTCTGCCAGCTGCTGTTGATCGCCTTCTGCACCGCATTCACGTGTCGGTACCACTCTTCCGGTTTATCGATAGATAGCTTAGTCAAAACCGGAATAATGGTGCGATGTACTCGTTCCACTTGCCCGTTGCCTCTTGGAACACCTGTTACAATCGTGTGTAGTTCGATGTCACGCTCTTCACAATAACTCGCGAACATTGACGATGTAAAAGCTGCTCCTTTGTCACTAATTATTCGTCGGGGATCGCCAAAAACACTTGCGATGACTTGTAACTTCTTCACTACTTCGTCACCCGCCGTTGATTTGGTAGGAAATAGCCACGTAAACTTACTGAACGCGTCGATCACCGTCAGGATGTAATTGTAAGATTTCTTCGTCGACGGTATAGGGCCGAGATGATCGATATGAAACGTATCGAGAGGTACCTCGCCCTTTGGAATAGGGTTTAATAATCCCTCCGCTTTACCCCTCTTTTTGTCACCTAGAATACACATCACACAAGAACAAATACACCTCTCTATCTTCTCGTCAACACTTGGAATGTAATAGTCACTCGCTAAACGTTCCTTGGTTTTTCTGATTCCGAAATGTCCTTGATCGTGAGCATTCTTAATAACTTCTGCTTCCATCGAGATTGGCACGCACAATCTGGATGAAAAGACATCACCCTTATACAACACACCATCTTTTGCAAAATAGTCGTCGATTTCTTCACCACTGCACAACTTTGAAAGAATCTCTGCCAATTTTGGATCACGCTGCTGCTCTTTCCTCATACGCTCACAAATCGCTGTAGACACTGACATTACACTGGCACGAGATAGAGCATCCACATGCTTCATTCTTTCGGCACTGCGATGTTCGACTTCAAATTCGAACTCTGCTAAGACCACCATCCAACGACTAACCCTTGCGTTCGGTATCTTCTTAGCCATGGATTGCTTGAAGGCAAAGCAATCGGTTACCACTTTAAACTTTTGTCCCAGTAAATAGCACCGGAATTTCTTTAAAGATTCTACCACCGCTAATGTTTCTAGCTCAAAAGAGTGATAGTTCTGTTCAGCTTGGTTGGTTAGTCTGCTGTAGTAATAACAAGGATGATACATCCCGTCATCTACCGCACGTTGCATGAGCACTCCAGCCAATGCCTCCTTACTTGCATCTGTATGGATTTCAGTGTCTGCACCACTTTGGTAAATACGCAATACCGGATAATTCACTAACACTGATTTTATCTCTTCGAACGCAGCAATTTCCCGTATACCAAAATCAAACTAATTTTCCTTTTTTAACGTCATCGTTAAAGGACGAGCTATCTTCGCAAATCCCGGTATGAACTTACGAAAATAACTTGCAAGACCTATGAATCGCTGCAACTGCTTTGTGGTTTTAGGTTGGGGATACCGCTTCACTTTTTCAATCTGCTGCTCTGCTGGTTCGATTCGACCGTCATACACAACATACCCCAGATATTCCACGCGCCTTTGCAAAAACACACACTTCTTCCAATTGAATCTTAAACCTGCTTTCTCGGCCATCTCAAACACACGCTTCAAAGATGCAATACCATCTTGCTCACTCTTAGCTGGGATTATAATGTCATCCACAAACGTTATGATAACTCCTTCGTTTATGAGCTCTCGTAATGCAGAATTAATAAATCTGCAAAATGCATTTCCACTGGTGCACAAACCGAATGGAGCCCGACAAAACTCATATTGCCCTTCGTGAGTAACAAAAGCTGTAAACTTCCGACTATCTTCGTCTATTGTAACGTGAACATAAGAATTTTCAAGATCCAACGTTGTGAAAACTCGAGATTCCGCCAATTGCTCTATTTGATCTTCTATGTTAGGGATTGGATATTTATCCCTAATCATCTTCTTGTTCAGCTCCCTGTAATCGATGCAAACTCTGTACGTACCATTCTTTTTAGGAACCACAACCACAGCACTTGCGTATGGACTGTACGATGATCTTACGACACCTTTGTCTAGCCATTCCTGTACCTGATCTTTAACCACACGCCTTTCTAATGGAGCAAGCCTACGAGGATTTTCACGAACTACACTTTCATCTTGTAACTTGATTACTAAGGTCTCGACCGATTGTGGGTTTTCGTTGGGATTATAACATTTTATCATGCACTCTATTTGTTCGCGATATTCTGAAGGAACCGTTAACTCTCCCACATCCGCGGCTTTTATATTGTAAATCCATCGTTCGTCGTTTTCTACCAATCCAACTTCCTCCACTTTCAAACCATCGTTCGTTATCGTATACTTCGTCGTTTGCAAAAAGTCCATACCTAACAACACTTTTGAGTTCATAGAATTCACTGACACTATAAAAACATCGACCGATCGCTTCAATTCGTCAATTTCCATACTAATCTTTGTTTTGCCGTGTGGTGTGTTGCAATTTCCACCGAAACCACGGAGTCGAAAACCTGTTTTAACTGGCACCATTTCACTAAACGGCAACTCATCGAAAAAATCTTTCCGTAATAACGACACTTCACTGCCAGGATCGACAAAAGCCACACAATCCATATTGTTCACTTTGATGCGCTTTGTGATCAGTCCATTTCTTTTTAATTCGGACACATCGTTCTGTTCCGCTGTTTTCACTGTAAGAACATTCGTGGTGTCACCATTGTTTTGCCTTGGCATGTTCGACGAATGTCGCGCTTTGTTCGGACATTCCTTCGCGCGGTGTCCGTATTCATTGCAAACAAAACACTTGGGTCCACGTTGTTTGTTTGCGCATGTACGTGTTTCATGTCCGAGATCACCACAATTGTAGCAACGTCGTTTTGAGTTTTCTTCTACTTTTTCCACCACGCGTCGCACTTGTTCTTTCTTCTTTTCTGTTGGCTCATCTTTCTTTTGCGCACGTTCCCAGAACAGTAGCTTCGATTTCAAATCGTTTATTGTCACAGCTTCGTATAAACTTGCTCGACTTCGAGTGTCCATTGTAACACCATCGACGATATATTCCACTAAACTGACTTCATCTAAATCGATGCCTTGCGCAATGCGTTGCATTGCATAGATAAATTCCAATACGGATTCATCTTTCTTCTTCTTACGCGTTGCCAGCTTACGGTGTACGTCATTCGCACGAACTACCGTACCGAACTCTTCCAGTAAAGCTGCACGCAACGCGGTATACGAATTGGTTTCGCGTTTGATCATCACAAAACTTTTCGCCACACCAACTAACTTTTTGCGCATCATTACCAGCATCTGATCTTGCGTCCAACGTGCCATCTTTGAAATATCTTCAAATTCGTTTAGCCACACACTAAAGTCTTGGGATAGATCATTCCCGTACGTTTCTAAACCGTCTTCAACATCACGAAACGAATACGGCGTGCGCACCAAATCCGAGTGTTCTGGCAAGACCGCTTCATCGTTTGTACTGCTACGCATTTCTGCGTCTGCAAAATTGTCCGTATTCATGGTTTCATCCATTATTTCCACGTTTCCTTCTTCGACTAGTCGCCTGGCCAACTCTTCTTTTGTACCCGAGGTAGCTAGTTTTCTAGCGGCGCACCTCCTAACTAAACCCGGACGAGTTAAATCGTTTAGCAACACGAGGATCTGCGCTTCGTTGTCCATTATGCGAATTTCACGAGAATTCAGCAGTTATCGACAGTTCCTAACGCCTTCACCAACACACGCGCGTGCCCCACACGCAGTATATACGTCTACCTCTTTCCACTAGTGACGCACACTTTCACACACACTCAACTCTTTCTCGTTGATTGCGTTCTCTAAACGCACGTTTTACACGCACTACGCGATGCTTTTCGTCTTTAATCGTCACACTAACACAAAAGTCACACTTCTGTTGTCCTTTGTGCAACTCGCGTCGTTTTTTGCGTATCGGCGTACCTCTTACACGCACTGTACTCAACTTTATCCTCTTTAACACACACAGGCGGACGACTTACACGCACTGCGCTTCTTTCCCTCTCTAACACACACGAGCGCACGTTGCACACGGGCTGCGTAATGCTTTGTACGTCTTAGCACATACAGGCGCACATCTTACACGCACTGTACTTAACTTCATCCTCTTTAACACACACAGGCGCACGTCTTACACGCGCTGCGTAATGCTTTGTACGTCTTAACACATACAGGCGCACGTCTTACACGCACTGTATACTTTTCTGTACGTCTTCACATACAGGCGCACATCTTCTACGCACTGTACACTTCTTTGCGCGTCTTCACATACAGGCGCACGTCTTTTACGCACTGTACATTTCACGCAACTCTTTTCTAATATCCCGGTTGAGCCCCCATGTAGGATAAAAGAGAAAAGAGTGCTTTATTCAATTCAAATTAACAAAATCGTCTTAGTTCTTCTCGTGTGTTTCACTTCAATCTCCGTGTGCGACTGTCCGCATCCGCTGTCCGTTCACCGTTTCCCCGGTTAATCGAGTCACGCTGCTCTCATCCGAGCTGTCATCACGAACCACAGGGTGGTTCATTCGTCACCCATCCTACATGAAATATAATTATTACCTATTCAATCTATGTTTCCGCCTATTGTGAATAAACTTTACTGTAGGTGCGAGGGCTCTTTTTTAAATTGAGGTTAATGAAGGTAGTAAATATTTGTATGTATTTCATTATCCTGCTTTATCAATAGTTGGGAAAATAAATAAATAATCATTTTTAAAAGTAACCATTTTTTATGTGTAAGATTGTTGTTGGAAACTGTTGTAAGGTTTCCAACGGACTGTCAGCTGAGGCGATGTTTTGTATGTGCGCAAGCAGATAAAAAGGGAGAAAAATCGCGGAAACTGGTTCATTGCGGTCAAAAATACATACGAACGAAGATACGAAGGAAATAAAGGAAAAAACTATTTTTTTGGCGCACCTTAAGTGCTAGCCTAAAGAATTTACTTTGTTTTCTATTTTAGTTAGAGCGGCAGTTTCTAACATTCCAAAAAATTAGTTAGAACATATCGACGCTAATCACGACAAAATCGCGAATCGTAAAAATACCGTGAATCATTAACTGCCGATAGTGTTAAATAGAGAGTTGCTAGGAAGGAAAGGAATCACGAGGTTGTGTAGTGAAGCAGAATATCGATTTGGTGCAGCATTTCCACGGATTTGAACGGGAGTCTTACGGCTCGTTTATAACGCGTGGAGGTGTGGAGGGATCTTCGCTTGAGGCGGGCACGAGCAGGTGGATCACAAGCCGTGATGCAATACCAATAATGCAGGTGCGGGACCATTTTGCGACTGATTCGAACTATAGATCCAGGGCTGCAATAGTAACTACTGGCAACGAAGGTGAGACCTTTTGGCAACGAGACATACTAAATCGCTACTATCGGGAATTTATGCTTCGATTTTCGCAAGCGGAAACGCTGCGTTTGCAAGAGGCTGAGAAAAAGCGCAAGATCCACGAAATGCAACAACAAAGACGACAACGAATCAAAGAACTAGAGCGTGAATGGTGTTATCTCAACGATTGTGAGAGGCTTGAGCTCCAAAAGGATGAAGAACGGTGCCGGGCAACAAATCGTTCGGGCGCACCAAGTTTTAATCAACCGGGATACGAGCATATGCACAATTCGCAATTCGTTGAGAGGTATGATGATGAAAGGCCCGGAGACACTTCTTGGGGTCAACCCGCAATCCCACCGTGTATTGACCTCGACCGCGATGATGACGCAAAATGAAAGCACAGCGATGACATCACAACTACACACACAATCTCCGAGAAACGTCACTATCGCGCGACGATACACAATATACACAAATCTGAATCGTTCACTAACACCAACAACGCGATAACGCACACGAACACTGCTTTGGAGGATACGTTTATCGAAGCTCATCACCGACTCTGGCTGCGTCCTGATGGGTTGAAAGATGTTCCAATTGGCGTTGGGACCGCTATTGAAAGGCAAAAGCTGATCGTGAAACCTGAAGCTGAAAAACCATCGGAGTCAGGTGTCCACTCTGAACCCTGCTTAGCAAGCTCGCTCGATAAAGACATACAACGGCTAAGATTGAAACCGCGTCATGAGAAGCTGCGATTATGGAAGCGACGTTTGAAAGAGGAGACTACTTCGGGCGGGGGATCGAACTGTGTCCCACGTTCGACAGCGAAGGACAATTCTATCACGCAATCCAAAGGGATTGTCCCTTTCGTCATGGTTCTTGGTGTTATACTTTTCCGGCGGCAGTTTCATGGGACAACAACAGTGGTGTGGTGGTACGTACGGCTGAAACAAACACTCTTTTTAATTTCAGTTGTAATGGACAATAAACGATCGATGGGATACTTATATCAAATCACCGGAGCATTCCATGGACCAAACTAGTGCTGGGTTCAGTCGATAAAAAGCTGCGCGAGCATCCGTGCGTAGACCGCGTGTGAGGAAGGGAGGTGTGAGGTAGGCAGCGCACGGTATCCCGTATAGCAATAGTATCAAGATACACAGCGTGAACTTTAGGATGCGAGTGCTATCGGTTATACAGATACGTGCGAGACGAAACAATACGCACGTGTAATATGCGGCCGGGTTATTTTGCGTAGAAACAATAGTAAGGACGACAGGAGCCAAATCAAGTTGCAAGCCACCCCTTTGTTTAACAAAGCGGCTTAGATAGAAAAGCACGATTAACCAGCGGAAGATAAACAAACATCAACTGACAGTCGAGCTAGGAGTGAGAGACAGTTAACGTGACACTCGGGGGGACAATTTTGGAAACTGTTGTAAGGTTTCCAACGGACTGTCAGCTGAGGCGATGTTTTGTATGTGCGCAAGCAGATAAAAAGGGAGAAAAATCGCGGAAACTGGTTCATTGCGGTCAAAAATACATACGAACGAAGATACGAAGGAAATAAAGGAAAAAACTAATTTTTTGGCACACCTTAAGTGCTAGCCTAAAGAGTTTACTTTGTTTTCTATTTTAGTTAGACCGGCAGTTTCTAACAATTGTTATAATTATAATACGTGAAGTTGTTACAGCTCTGATTGCTGTTAAAAATGATAGCCTAATAGTAATAATATAATTTATTTATACTCATGAATTATCAATGAGTGCTATCTTTGCAATTACTGTTCTTTTTTATGTTTGTTCAAAAATTGTTGCTTTTCTAATTATCATGTAAAAAAAACGATATTAAGACATGATAATCTATTAATTTGCTCATCCACGGCGATTAAAACAGGTGTTCAAAAATGTTGCTTGGGTTTGTGGTAAACAGGCGTTACGCGTAACGCTAGCGTAACGTAGAGGGCTGAGCCTTACTTTTACCTCAATTTGCTTATCCACGACGATTAAACCAGGCGTTCAAAAATGCTGCTTGGGTTTGCGCTAGACAGACGTTACTTGTAACGCTATCGTAACGTAGAGGGCTGAGCGTTACTTTTCCCAAATAATTCATTATGCGATCTATGAGGTCCCAGGGTGTTTGTCCTGGATAATAACTGGGAAACATTTTAATGATAACGGAAGCTGGGGAACAATTACCAAATGTACAAACCAAAATGTAAGCATCGCTAGCGGAGCATCGCTAAGTCAGTATACCAAATGAAGTCAGTATCCCAAGAAAATATATAGCATTCAGTTAACAGCATAGATTTTGGAGGTGGAGTTAATTTCTTCATGTTCATAGCACCCTGATAGCAAATCTTGCAGAAAGTATTTGGTGGGTATGAGTTAAATCGAATTAAACAGTTTTGAAGAGTTAAACAATCGGTTTGATCTGATACCGGTAGGAACATTTTCATATCATTTGCATAAAACAATTTTTCGCAATCTGGTATAACGTAAATAACATCATTTATGAAAATGATAAAAAGAATAGGGCCTAGAATACTGCCTTGTGGAACCCTGTTATAATAAACTCACAAACCTCATGGAAATGGTGTAGCTTTTTTTCGCCCAATCCTTCTTTTGAATAATTATCACAAGTATCAATGAACGAAGCGCATGTGTAGCGGCGATTATTGCTTCAATAGGATGAGAGGCTTGCCCTAAAAAATTAAATAATTTTAATTCGACACTATAAAATAAATTCATAAATTAATAAGAAGATAATAATTCAATATTTTAACAAACACTTCAATCGTCGCTTTTATGTACGCTTCAAACGCATGCAAACTTTTGTGAGTGCTTGTTATGCAAGTAAAATGTTATACGCACACCATTCGAAGCCATCATAGACATTTTTTCTCTCAAATAAAACATTTTAATGTTGCGAAAGACACAGCTCTTGAGTAATGTATTGTGGTCCTGAAAAGAACCATTTTGAGACTCCATTTGGAGGTTTGTTAGAGCACGTTGAATTTAACCTCCAAAACCGTACAGAGTGCGGCCCTGACGCTTCAGAGCATACACCACATCCATAGCGGTGACGGTCTTACGCTTGGCGTGTTCAGTGTAAGTGACCGCATCACGAATCACATTCTCCAGAAATACTTTCAGGACGCCACGGGTTTCCTCGTAGATGAGGCCGGAGATACGTTTCACTCCTCCGCGCCGAGCCAAACGGCGGATGGCGGGCTTGGTAATGCCCTGGATGTTATCCCGCAGCACTTTTCGGTGACGCTTGGCTCCTCCTTTACCCAGACCTTTTCCTCCCTTTCCTCTTCCAGTCATGATGAGCACAGGATTGTACGTTCACGATGTTCACACTTCAAATTGACGATCACGAATGAGCGTTTTCGAGCTCAACGTCCCTATTTCTACTTTTTCATCCACGCATTCCCTCTTGCTCTTAAGATGAGAGAAAACAAGGGTTGGCAAGCGCATAAAAAAAGCTCTTGTTCGAGCAGTTTCCTCATTTAACGTTCAACTTTTGTCAAATAAACAAGTTCGCTCCGTGCTCAACGAAACCTACGCTCCCGAAGTGAAATGGCTCGTACCAAGCAAACCGCTCGTAAATCGACTGGAGGTAAGGCTCCTCGCAAGCAGCTGGCCACCAAGGCTGCTCGTAAAAGTGCCCCGGCCACCGGAGGAGTGAAGAAGCCGCATCGTTACCGTCCGGGAACGGTGGCCCTCCGAGAAATCCGTCGCTACCAGAAGTCGACCGAGCTGCTCATCCGCAAGCTGCCCTTCCAGCGCTTGGTGCGTGAGATCGCCCAGGACTTCAAGACTGATCTCCGCTTCCAGAGCTCAGCCGTCATGGCGCTGCAGGAAGCCAGCGAGGCGTATCTGGTTGGTCTGTTCGAAGACACGAATCTGTGCGCCATCCACGCCAAGCGCGTCACCATCATGCCCAAGGACATCCAGCTGGCCCGTCGCATCCGCGGAGAGCGTGCCTAAATCGTCCATGCATCCGGAAGCGGTCCCTGTCTAAACGGGGCATTTCCTTCTCAAAACGGTCCTTTTCAGGACCACCAATACTGTTGAACATTCCAAGAATTTTCTTTCGATTGCTATTATGAAATTGTACATACGAATGCAAGCCTTCACGCATGTCGTTTTGTTATAACGAGGAAAGTGTGAAAAGGGGGAAAATTTGTTTTAAATAATCAATGTTATGGGAGGTATTTTAACTTTTTCTTGTCAAAGTTTCGCTTTTTAATAGGGCATCTGAGGATTTTGACTATATTGATCAATACTTTATTACCATCTATATAACCTATGACTATTATACCAACATCGCTGCTTACAACAAACTACGAACGAATAGTATGACTATATATTTTACAACAAATGTTCGACACAAACAACTTAACTGATGTTTATACACACTTTAATTGAAACGCTTAACCCGGCGCTCTAGCAGCAATCGAACAAGACATCGAACATGAAAAATGTATGGGATTTGACATGTTCGATTTGTTGTTTATCAAATCGAACATGTCAAATCCCATATATTTTTCATGTTCGATGTCGTGTTCGATTGCTGCTAGAGCGCTGCCTAAGAAGACGACCCTTCAATACTTATTAGCAAGTTTAAAATCGAACAAATCTATTACAACATTTGACTCACGACACATAAGCTGCTATTGGTTGCTTTGTCGATAAATTATCCTCGTATGCGCGTCATACAACGAGCGAAACGACTTCTATTCATAATTCATGATACACGAAACTCCATTTTCAATTTCACCTCGCAAGACGCTTCCAACCAGTGCGGACTTTTTTTTAATGTTTTTTTAAACGTGCTAAGGTTCTATTTAACATTAATATTTACAATGAACAACGCAGAACTTGTAAAGTTCGCAAACAAACTTAGGATATGGCTGCGTTTACCTGCACTAATGCCATTTAGTACAGGCAAACGCAACAAACTGAACAATAACGTTGACGAAGACGGACACCCTGAAATTAAAGCGCTAATTCGCTGGTGCAGATGAAACGAAGGATAATTCTTTGTTTGAATGCGGTTTGTGGTCCTGAAAAGGACCGATTTAAGAGAGGTTCATGAAAAGAAGCCAATCATTTCAGTGGCTTACTTCGAGCTGGTGTACTTTGTGACAGCCTTCGTTCCTTCGGAGACGGCGTGCTTGGCAAGCTCACCAGGCAGCAGCAGACGAACAGCGGTTTGGATTTCGCGGGACGTGATCGTCGAACGCTTGTTGTAGTGCGCCAAGCGGGATGCCTCAGCAGCAATGCGTTCGAAGATATCGTTGACGAAACTGTTCATGATGCTCATGGCCTTCGAAGAGATGCCAGTATCCGGGTGGACTTGCTTCAACACTTTGTAGATGTAAATAGCGTAGCTTTCCTTGCGGGTCTTGCGCTTCTTTTTCTTGTCGGACTTGGAAATATTTTTCTGGGCCTTGCCAGACTTCTTCGCAGCTTTTCCACTGGTTTTGGGTGCCATTTCGACGGAAAAATTCACTCAACACTGGGACACGATGTGTATGATTCAACGCGTGATTGCGTTCTAGAAAAATTCCGAGCTCTCCGATCGCTTATAACGGGCTGTGAGAGAGAATACGTATCGTGCAGCTCGAAAAATTCCAAACGAGTATCGGGCAGCACGAATAAGCTGCTATATAAGCATCGGTCGGGTCAAAATTGTTCTATTATAAAAAGACCTGCCAGAATTTAAGACCATCAAAGCAAAAACTGAATCCATACAATTACAATTCAATAGCAGACCCAACATACATTACAATAGATCCTTTTCTATAGCCGAACTGAGTTGGGCTCTTGCCAAGTGCAAAGGCAACTCAGCAGGACCAGACGACATTGGCTATCCACTGTTGAAAAACCTTCCTTCTGAAGGAAAAAACCTGCTCTTAAAGCTTTACAACCACATATGGCAGAGTGGCAAAATTCCTCCTCACTGGAAGAAAAGTCTAACAATACCCATCTTAAAGCCCGATAAACCTAAACACAGCCCAAATAGCTACAGACCAATAAGCTTACTAAACTGCATCGGAAAAGTGTTGGAAAGAATGGTTAACCGGCGTCTTACCCAAGAACTGGAAGGCAGGAAACTCCTCAGCATTAATCAACACGCATTTAGATGCGGATTAGGCACGGAAACTTACTTTGTGCAACTCGAAGAACTGCTGGCCAAAGTAAAATCTGATAAACATCATGCCGACTGTGCTATCATCGACTTGGCTAAAGCTTTCGATCGGACATGGAAATACGCAATCATGCGCCAGCTAGCCAGATGGAATTTCGGAGGTAACATGATCACATTCCTCGATGATTTCCTCTCAGATCGTACCTTCGAGGTTCTGATTGGAACGAACAAATCCAGCACTAAAACACTCGAAAACGGAGTTCCTCAAGGAGCCATCCTTTCTCCAACATTATTTCTGATTAGCATCGAAAGTCTTCTCCGCTCACTACCACCATCCATCACTCCACTGGTGTACGCTGATGATATAGTTCTGATCTCGAGCAATGCAGGTAATGGAGTAGCGCGATACAATCTGCAACAGGGACTGAACATCGTATGGGTATGGTCAAAACGTATTGGTTATGACATCGCTGCTGAAAAAAGCAATATACTACACATCTGCACCAAACCGCACCCAACTGTACCGCTTTGCCTTAATCAATCACAAATTCCAGACTGCAAAAAAGTAAAGATACTCGGGATCACAATTGACCAAAAACTCACATTCCAAGCCCACATTAAACAGTTAAAAACTACAGCTACCAAGAAAATCAACCTTTTCAAAATGCTCAGCACAGGAACCCACAAAGCTTCAAAAGATACACTTATCTTCATTATTAATCACTGGTTACTTCCAAAACTACTGTACGGTATAGAAATAGTATCGATTAAAAAGGAACAGTTTGAAAAAGCAATAAGCCCCATCTACCATGCCGTTCTAAGATATGCCATAGGCGCCTTCCGAACCAGCCCCATCGTCTCTATGCTAAGTGAGAGCGGACTTCTTCCACTTAGCCATGTAATAACAACTAAATTAGCCGCAACAGCAACAAGAATTAAAGAAAAGAATATCCAAGCACCATCATTCCTCAATAGAGCCAACTACGAACTTTTCGCTATAACAAACTGCAATATCCCGGATATCACAACACTGTTACATCTTGGCACTCGGCCGTGGTACCATGAACCCCCTAACATAGACTGGCATTTTAAAAACATCCTTAAAGCAGGCTGCAATAGTACAATAGCCCAAAAACATTTCATAGAATACATCAACAACAAATACATAAAACACAATCACATCTACACCGATGGATCAGTCGATGAAGCAGCAGCAGGATTCGGGATTTACTCACCCATTGATAAAGTAGCGTCCAAACTGCCGGATCACTCTTCCATCTTTACGGCAGAAACGTTGGCATTAATCCAGACAGTTGAAGATACCCTGCGCTCTGACCTGGAAAACGTCATCTTTACCGACAGTGCGAGTGTCCTCTCGGCACTAGAGCATGGAACATGTAAGGACCCAAACATCCAAAAGCTCTACCAGGTCACTAGCCCACACATAAACCAGGATCAACAACTCACCATCTGTTGGATACCTGGTCACACTGGTATCAAAGGCAACGAGATCGCCGACCGCCTCGCCAACAAAGGCCGAAGAAAAACATCAACCTACAACACCTCGTTGCCTAAAAGAGACGCAATTATCTATATAAATGGAAAAATAAGAGAGGCGTGGGAAAAGGAATGGTTTAAAACCAAAAACAACTTCCTTCGGCTAGTGAAATTAACAACTACACCATGGCCATCAGTAATAAAACATCGAGACCAAAAGATCCTTACTCGAGTAAGAATAGGCCACACTAGACTGACCCACAGCCATCTCATCGAACGATCCAGTCCTCCTCCTCTCTGCCAATTCTGCGGTACCACTATAACAATATTCCACCTCTTAACAGAATGCCACGGATACACACAACTTCGTAATACTTGCCATATTGACGCCAACATAGACTCAATACTTTCACCTCATCCACAGAAACAGGAAAATCTACTAAAATTTCTAAAACTATCACATTTATTCCATCAATTATAACAATCTAATAGTCCTATTTTATACACAAAGAGGTGAAAGAACTCCGCAGGAGCCAAAGCCTCTCTAAACCATACTAACAACAACATTCCGTAAAGACCCTTCTCAAAGAGAACATCGTGTTGTTCGTGATCCCTTACAAACGTACCCCAATCAAATCTAACCATGTCTGGCCGTGGAAAGGGAGGAAAGGTAAAGGGAAAGGCAAAGTCCCGTTCCAACCGTGCCGGTCTTCAGTTCCCCGTTGGCCGTATTCATCGTCTCCTGCGCAAGGGTAACTATGCCGAGCGCGTCGGTGCCGGAGCACCCGTGTATCTGGCAGCCGTCATGGAATACTTGGCCGCTGAAGTGCTTGAGTTGGCCGGAAACGCTTCCCGTGACAACAAGAAGACGCGCATCATCCCGCGTCATCTGCAGCTGGCCATCCGCAACGACGAGGAGTTGAACAAGCTGCTGTCCGGAGTAACCATCGCTCAGGGTGGTGTGCTGCCCAACATTCAGGCCGTGCTGCTGCCCAAGAAGACCGAAAAGAAGGCTTAAACGGTGTGACAAAGCTTCCTTCATCTCAAACCCAAAACCGTCCTTTTCAGGGCGACAAATTACTTTGCCAAAGACATTTTATTCGATTTATGCTGTTATGGGAGAACCAGAAGGAAAAAAAATCCAGATATTTCAAGAACCGTGCTTGAAACTGTGTACAAAATGTAGATGAAAAAAAGTGCCTTCTTTTGGCACAAAAAACATCATTTGCTGTTGTCGATTCTGTAACCTCTCATTACTACTTCTACAAAATGCAGCATATCATAAGCGATGCATAAGATTTTCCAGGTAGCTTGTTCAAGAGGGTTGGTTTTACCTTATAAATGCAAGCAGTGATTCCTGCGTGTTCACCTTTTTCTGAAAACAGTAAAGGACATTTTTACCTGATTTATCGTTAACCACGGGAAAATGTTGAACGTATCGGTACATCTTTCTGGAAGATTGTCGTAAAATGTTGTGTGGTTAGGTAGGCTTAAGTTCGCATAAAAAATTGTTTTCAATATATCGGGAAACTTTGAAAATGGCTTTAAAATAGGTGGACCAAAAATTTGGAGGATTCATATAAACAAACATACTGTAAAATCGATCATTTCACACTTCATTTAAATAACCGTATATCCAAATATGTGTTGCATTTTAACGTATGTCTATGTTTTAAACAATACATTGTTTTGCAATGTAGGAATGCCAATAAAATACAAAGGATTTAAGTACCCCTAACGCATAGGCAATTTGCATTACACAAACTCTGTGTGAACTCCATATTCAATAACGCCATCTAGTGGTGATCAAAGTCTCTGCAACCAGTAGCAACGCCATCTAAATAATTGATAAAAGCCCGCTGCGCAAATTCGAGCAGTTTTCTGCGTAGTTTTTTGCGTCGTCTTGTGTCAAAAAATACGCAAAAAATACGCTAGACTTCAGCCAAAACTACGATAGCCAGCGTATTTATTGCAGTTTTTAGGTGCGGAACGAGCGCCATCTGTTGAAGGAATGGATGAACTATTTCAGACGGTGGAGCAAAACAAACGGCCTAAAAATTCAAAAATATTGGCGCCCATTCCTTCCTCCTCCTCTTCCTCTAACTCCCTTCCCCTCCCTGCCTTGCCTTATACTTGCGCTTCAGCCCGTGCAAGGTGTATGGATATTAGGAGGTGAAGTGCTTCAGAGCAAATTGACATTTCACGACTTGACATAACAATACTGGGGGCTCCGGTATAAAAATCGGGAAGGGCTGGAGGGGGGTATAGAAAATTGTATACGATTTGACATAACAATACTCAATGATGGCGCCCGGCAAACGCGCTAATAATTCACCTCCTCAATAAATACACCTTGAGCCCGTGCCTTTCGCCGTCAGCTGATTGTGTGTATGCGTTGGTGTATATGTACATTGCGGTTGTGTATTGTAATTGGTGGGTGTTAGCATTTATTTATTCGTGTGTGACCTTGACGATGCGGGAGAAGCTGGTTCATTTTGGGATTTAAAGTGTTATCGGTGTATTGATGGTTTATTTTATTTCGTGCCGCTGCTGATGAGGCCATTTAATGCCCGTGCCAATCGAGGGTGAAGAAGCCAATTTCAAACAAGCGTACGAGAACGTCTAACACTGATGTAATATTTTTTTTAAAATCTGAACATGTTTGATGCTTCAACGACCTTCTAAACATCATGTAGCACGGTGTATAGTGGCAATAAAAAATATTTTTTTTTTTTTCAATGTGCCGGGGTGCGTTCTCGCGTACGCGCGTACATGCGTGCGTGCGCGTGTGTGTGTGTGCGTGCGGGAACCCCAAAACTGTTTGATTCTGATGCGTGCATTGTCACCGGCTGCGTCTACACACTCCATGCATTCTCAGACAAACGATCGAAGCAAACGTGCATGTGATATGTTACACATTTCTTTCCAATTCCGCTAGCGGACGCAAGTGGAAACAAAACATGAATTTAATTCATACAAAAGAGAATTCTGGTTTGGTTTATTACGGTGCGCGTATGATACTGCACCTGTCCGTCCAGAATCTGGTGGCTTGTTGGTTTTGAGTCGGTATCATGACGCCGTGCGACCGGTACTGCCTTGGAATGGGTTCGGATCGGTAGGTTCATGTTTTGGTCGAGTGCATTCCGTGCATTTGTCGCGTCCTCTTTCCCTCTTTCCCTCTTTCCCTCTTTCCCTCTTTCCCTCTTTCCCTCTTTCCCTCTTTCCCTCTTTCCCTCTTTCCCTCCTTCCCTCTTTCCCTCTTTCCCTCTTTCCCTCTTTCCCTCTTTCCCTCTTTCCCTCTTTCCCTCCTTCCCTCTTTCCCTCTTTCCCTCTTTCCCTCCTTCCCTCTTTCCCTCTTTCCCTCTTTCCCTCTTTCCCTCTTTCCCTCCTTCCCTCTTTCCCTCTTTCCCTCTTTCCCTCTTTCCCTCTTTCCCTCCTTCCCTCTTTCCCTCTTTCCCTCTTTCCCTCTTTCCCTCTTTCCCTCTTTCCCTCTTTCCCTCTTTCCCTCTTTCCCTCCTTCCCTCTTTTCCTCCTTCCCTCTTTCCCTCTTTCCCTCTTTCCCTCTTTCCCTCCTTCCCTCCTTCCCTCCTTCCCTCTTTCCCTCTTTCCCTCTTTCCCTCTTTCCCTCTTTCCCTCTTTCCCTCTTTCCCTCCTTCCCTCCTTCCCTCCTTCCCTCCTTCCCTCCTTCCCTCCTTCCCTCTTTCCCTCCTTCCCTCTTTCCCTCCTTCCCTCTTTCCCTCTTTCCCTCCTTCCCTCCTTCCCTCCTTCCCTCCATCCGCCGTAGCAAGGGGTTAGTCACCGGCTCCGGCTACGTGGTACTCAAGTCCTGAAAAGGCCGGCATGATCGCGTTGGCTATTACGCCAATAATAATAAAAAGAACTTAGCATAGCAGTCCACACCCGGGTAAGAGTTTGTCTTGACTTTGTTGCTGCCGGGCTACCGCTGTGACGCGACAGATGCACGGAATGCACTCGACCAAAACATGAACCTACCGATCCGAACCCATTCCAAGGCAGTACCGGTCGCACGGCGTCATGATACCGACTCAAAACCAACAAGCCACCAGATTCTGGACGGACAGGTGCAGTATCATACGCGCACCGTAATAAACCAAACCAGAATTCTCTTTTGTATGAATTCAATTCAAGTTTTGTTTCCACTTGCGTCCGCTAGCGGAATTGGAAAGAAATGTGTAACATATCACATGCACGTTTGCTTCGATCGTTTGTATTTTTAATACCCCCAACAGCAGAACCGGTCGCAAAGATGGTGGTGCCAATTAAATGGTTGTGTTGTCTCCTAGGTAGCGGTAATCGACCGGGCGGCGTACAGTGCGTTTTCTGAGAATGCATGGAGTGTGTAGACGCAGCCAGTGACAATGCACGCATCAGAATCAAACAGTTTTGGAGTTCCCGCACGCACACACACACGCGCACGCACGCATGCACGCGCGTACGCGAGAATGCACCGCGGCACATTGAAAAAAAAAATATTTTTTATTGCCACTATACACCGTGCTACATGATGTTTAGAAGGTCGTTGAAGCATCAAACATGTTCAGATTTTAAAAAAAATATTACATCAGTGTTAGACGTTCTCGTACGCTTGTTTGAAATTGGCTTCTTCACCCTCGATTGGCACGGGCATTAAATGGCCTCATCAGCAGCGGCACGAAATAAAATAAACCATCAATACACCGATAACACTTTAAATCCCAAAATGAACCAGCTTCTCCCGCATCGTCAAGGTCACACACGAATAAATAAATGCTAACACCCACCAATTACAATACACAACCGCAATGTACATATACACCAACGCATACACACAATCAGCTGACGGCGAAAGGCACGGGCTGAAGCGCAAGTATAAGGCAAGGCAGGGAGGGGAAGGGAGTTAGAGGAAGAGGAGGAGGAAGGAATGGGCGCCGATATTTTTGAATTTTTAGGCCGTTTGTTTTGCTCCACCGTCTGAAATAGTTCATCCATTCCTTCAACAGATGGCGCTCGTTCCGCACCTAAAAACTGCAATAAATACGCTGGCTATCGTAGTTTTGGCTGAAGTCTAGCGTCCCGCTGCGCAGATTCGAGCAGTTTTCTGCGTAGTTTTTTGCGTCGTTTTGTGTCAAAAAATACGCAAAAAACAGCGCTGGACTTCAGCCGAAACTACGATAGCCGGCGTATTTCTTGCAGTTTTTAGGTGCGGAACGAGCGCCATCTGCTGAAGGAATGGATGAACTATTTCAGACGGCGGAGCAAAAAAAAACGGCCAAAAAATTCAAAAAATATTGGCGCCCATTCCTTCCTCGTCTTCCTCTCCTTTCCCCTCCCTGCCTTTCCTTACTTGCGCTTCAGCCCGTGCCTTTCGCCGTCAGCTGATTGTGTGTATGCGTTGGTATATATGTACATTGCGGTTGTGTATTGTTATTGGTGAGTGTTAGCATTTATTTATTGTGTGTGACCTTGACGATGCGGGAGAAGCTGGTTCATTTTGGGATTTAAAGTGTTATCGGTGTATTGATGGTTTATTTTATTTCGTGCCGCTGCTGATGAGACCATTCGATGCCCCTGCCAGTTGAGGGTGAAGAAGCCTATTTAAAACAAGCGTAGGAGAACGTCTAACACTAATCTAATATTTTTTAATTTGAACATGTTTGATGCTTCAACGACCTTCTAAGCATCATGTAGCACAGTGTATAGTGGCAATGAAATTTTTTTTAATGTGCTGAAATCCGTCTCGAGTTTTTGGGTCTCGTCACACACACACACAGCGCGGGGAAAGTGGCCGTTCACTCTATCATGTCGCGATTCCCCACCCCGCCCGGCGCTAGGGATGAGGATGCTTCAAGAAAGCTGAACCAACCGTTCTACCGATAAGGTAGCCGTAATCGATCATGCGTTGAGGGGGGGGGGGGTGGTCTAGTGGGGGGGGGGCAGTAGGTGCTTGCGCGACTTCGGGGGTGCGTGCTCGCGAGCGCGCTTTCGTGGGTGCGTGCTGGCGTGCGCGCTTTCATGCTCGCGGGCGCGCGTACGTGCGTGTGTGTGTGTGTGTGCTGGCGTGCGCGTGTTCATGCATGCGTGCGCGCGCGCGTGTGTGTGTGTGTGTGTGTGTGTGTGAGTGTGTGAGTGAGTTAGCGCGCGCGTGTTTGTGTGTGAGTTTGCGCGCGCGTGTTTGTGTGTTTGTGTGTGTGCGTGCGTTTGGAAACCCCAAAACTATTTGATTCTGATGCGTACATTATCATCCGCTGCGGCTACAAAGTCCATGCATTTTTGATCTCGCTACCTGAGAGACAACACAACCATTGGCATTGGCATCTTTGCGATCGGCTCTGCTGTTGGGGGTATTAAAAAGACACACGATCAAAGCAAACGTGCGTGTGATTTGTTGCACATTTATTTCAAATTCCGCTAGCGGACGCAAGTGGAAACAACATTTTGAATTGAATTCATACAAAAGAGGACTCCGAATTTGTTTATTACGGTGCGCGTATGGTGCTGCACCTGTCCGTCCAGAATCTGGTGGCTTGTTGGTTTGGAGTAGTTATCATGACGCCGATTGCCCGGCAATGCCTTGGAATGGGTTCGGATCGGTAGGTTCATGTTTTGGTCGAGTGCATTCTGTGCATTTGTCTCGTGACAGCGGTAGACCCGGCAGCACCAAAGTCAAAACAAAAACCTTCCCCGAGTGTGGGCTGCTATGCTAAGTTCTTATTAGTATTATTATTATTATTATTGGGGTAATAGCCAACGCGATCATGCCGGCCTTTTCAAGTCTTGAGTAGCACGTAGCCGGATAGTCGGCCCTTGCTACGGCGGACGGTTCATACGCGGTTAGAACCCACGACGGGCATGCAGATGTGCGGAATGATGGCGTTGCCGCGCGACCGCTCCTGTCCAGCGGGTAACTTGCATACTGCCACACTGTCTCCTGCTCGATGCATACGCTGCAGGCAGAGGGAAAGATGCACCTCCACGATAAAAAAAACACGGCTATGAACCAGCGGCGGACCTAATAGGATAGGCGGACTAGGCGGTCGCCGAAGATCTCTAGCCTGTAGTATGCCGTATGTCTAAAAGTGGACAGATTATTAGCGACAAGGGCCCCCGGAAAGATGGTCTTTAGGGCTCCGTGGCTGGAGAACCATTTGCACCTTCCCTCCCCCCATGGCGACTACAATTTTAGGGCCTGTGACCGATGATCGAGTCCCATGGCCACCCCCCCCCCCCCCCCCCCATCCGCCGGCAATTTAAGTATACTGTTCAATCTCCCAACAGCTGTGTGCCACTACCCCCTGCTCCCTGTCATCAGTTACCATTGACAGGTGCCTCAATTCGTCTTTCCGCATTTCATCAACACCTTCCTTTCTTTGACCGATGGATCATAACATTCCGGAAGAAAACACATTTGGCGACAGTTGTGCACACACACGCACGCTCATACCCTTGCGCAGACGGCACAGCTGCGCTTAGCTTAGTGTAACAAAGTTATGTTTACTGCTTAACACGTTCAGATCAATAGCAGGCCCCAGGAACTGCCAGTGAACTTTCCAGCCTGCGTTCTAGGTGCTGGTGGAAAGGAAAGTTGATGAAAATCAGCGCCGGGATGAACGTGTTAATGCGAATTAGGGTTCAGCGCGTTGCACAGCAAACCCTCCAGCGTAAACTAGCGCTTGCTTAGTCATTTTTATATTGCAGTGTTTGAACTCATTGCGATTTTTTGGTTTGATTTGTGAAAATGCAACTTCATCGCCGCAATGTTTGTTAACGGCATTTTTGGCGCCACAACAGCTCGCGAGCATTGACAACACGCGAGAATGAGATAGCGCTAGGGAGGGAAAGAGCACGGACGATGGCTGACAGCGATTGGCCGTCTGACGCACCAACACATTCAAACCTTCGGCAGCGCGCTCAGGCGAGGGGTATGAGGCGGAGCCAGGGACGGGTAGCTCGAAACGCTGCTCGACAAATTTGCCATTGGAGAGAAAAGGAAGGCATGATAAAATTCTCAGAACTCCATGAGTTCTTCCGTCGCTTTGCGCAGCGGGGTATTTTTTTGCGTATTTTTTGACACAAGACGACGCAAAAAACTACGCAGAAAACTGCTCGAATTTGCGCAGCGGGAGGCATGATAAAGTTCTCTGAACGCCTTGATTTCTTCCGTCGCTTTGCGCAGCGGGTGTAAGGCTCAGTGATCTACGTTATATATGAGAAGCGTTACATGCCTTTTAAAATTCCCAAGCAGTATTTTTAGTGGTTTTGTCATCTTCTTTTTCATTCATCCACTATTATTTAAGCAAAATAGTCTTTCAGCTTTAAGTTGTTGAAATCTTTTAAGCTTTAAGTGGGAGTTACATTGCCAAAGAAAGAATTATAAAATGTTGAAAGTAAATTTAAATAATTTAAACATATGAAATAAATGTATTGCCTAATAATTTTACATAAGTTTACTACAACCGCTTTGCGGTCTTGGCCTGCCTCAGGAGTGTCCTCCACGCCATCTTGCCACCTCAATTTGGGCCTATCACGCCTCCTCTGTCCTTGTGGCCGGCCTAAATAGACTTTACGGACTGGGTCGTCCGTTTCCATGCGTACAACATGGCCAGCCCACCGGAGCCTGGCGAGCTTGATACGCTGTACGACAGTGAGGTCGCCGTACATCTCGTATAGCTCGTCATTATAGCGGCCCCTCCATTGTCCTTCCACATATACTTGGCCAATTATCCTTCTGAGCATCTTCCTCTCGAACGCAGCTACGAGGGTTTCGTCAGATTTGGACAATGTTCATGTCTCAGAGACGTATGTGAGTACTGGTACTATATAGGTACTATATAGTCCCAGCTTCGTCCGTCGCGACAGGTTCTTTGAGGTGAACTGCGCGCAACTCAGCTTCCATGCTATTTTCGTTGCTGACCTAGGTGAATAGATAGGTAAATTGTGGGACGACTTCAAACGTGCGTTCACCTATCTGCACGTCACGCCTACGTAGATTCTGATTATTTATTGGTGGGCCCGCTGATGTTGCCACCATCAGTTTGGTCTTTGCCTCGTTTATCTGCAATCCGAGGCTCTCTGCCGCCTGCTCGATCCCTTGGTAGGCTTCTGCTACATAGGAGAGCCGCAGACCAATGATGTCTATAACATCAGCATATGACTGAATCTGGGTTGACTTATAGAAGATGGTTCCCGTAGTCTCCACCCTCGAGTCGCGGATGGCCCTCTCTAGCGCCAAGTTGAATAGGAGGCAGGCAAGCCCGTCCCCCTGGCGCAGACCCTTGGTGGTAGCAAAAGGACCTGAGAGTTTTCCATCCACCATCACCTGGCATGTGACGTTGGTCATAGTCATTCTAACTAGCATTATCAGTTTGGCCGGGATTCCAAATGAGCTCATAGCGTCGTACAGTTTTACCCTGGCTATGCTATCGTATGCGGCTTTGAAGTCTATGAAGAGATGGTATGTGTCGTTTCTGTATTCAGTCATCTTCTCCAAGATCTGCCGCATGGTGAAGATCTGATCAGTGGTTGATTTTCCGTTTCGGAATCCTCTTTGATAGTTTCCGACTATCTCTTCGACGTGCGATCCTGAAGGATCAGGGATAATATTTTATAGGCGGTATTCAACACCGCAATACCCCTGTAGTTGTTGCAGTCCAACCTATCTCCCTTCTTGTATATGGAGTAGATGATGCCGAGATTCCAGTCACAAGGCATCGATTCGCTATCCCATACCTCAGTAACAATTTGATGAATCTCGTTTTCTAGTCGTGCACCTCCATTTTTGACCAGTTCGGCTGCAATTCCGGCGATTCCGGGTGCCTTGTTATTTTTCAGCCGACGGATAGCGTTTCGTGTTTCTTCTATGCTAGGTGGCAGTAGCATGACACTATCTGCTAGTGGCGCTTCTAGCTGTTCGTTAAACTGGTCGTTGAGTAATTCATCAAAGTACTGAGCCCACCGCGAGAGGACCTCTGGCTGGTTACTGACCAGATCTCCATCCTTGTTGCGACAGCAGGTAACCTTAGGTACAACGTTATTTCGGTGACCCGCTATCGCTTGGTAAAACTTTCGTGTCGGTCCGTACGCCTCTCTGGTTTGTTCGAGTTCCCGCATGTTTTGCTCTTGCAAAGCATACTTCTTGGGGCGGTGAACTCGTTTCTCTTCGCGTCTGAGCCGTGAATATTCCTCTGCGCATGCCCGCGTTCTAGGCCGTTGCTGCATTGCTCGGTATGCAGTATTCTTACGTTCGGTCACTTGTCTGCATTCATCGTCGAACCAGCCAGATTTGGTGTTGCCACGACGTGTTGGGAGTATATTTTTTGCACAGTTTATTATTTTTGTTTTTAGAGCGTTCCACCTCTCGCTCGTGGTTTCATATCTGTTTTCTGGTAGTAGAGACTCGTCTAAAGCAGCTTTGAATTCCTGTTGGACAGTAATGTCCCTTAGAGAGTCCGTGTTGAGCCGAGGCTGCGTGTTTTCTCCGTCCCCATTGGCGCGGGGGCGGGCGATTCTACAACGTATCACTAAGCCAACCAAGTAGTGATCGGAATCGATATTGGCTCCTCGATATGTTCTGACATTTAACAGACTCGACTGTCGTCGGCGGCTTATTAACACGTTGTCGATCTGGTTGAAGGATTCTCCCTCAGGGTGCGCCCATGTGACCTTGTGGATTTTCTTGCGCACAAATTTGGTACTTCCTACAACCAGATTGTTCGCTGCGGCGAACTGGACCAATCTACTACCATTATCGTTACTGTGCTCATGCAGACTGTGACAGCCAGTGTATTGGCGGTACATTGGCTCCCTACCGACTTTTGCGTTGAAGTCCCCCAGGATGATTTTGAGGTCATGCCTGGGGCACGCATCTATCGTTCTAGCGAGGCGGCCGTAAAAAAGGTCCTTCTCCTCTTCCTCTTTATCTTCGGTAGGGGCGTGAACGTTTATGAGGCTTATATTAAAAAATGTGCCTCGCATGCGCAGGGTGCATAGCCTATCATTTATAGCCTTGAAATCTATGATTACAGATTTCAGCTGGGGATCTACGGCGAAACCCGTTCCCAGCACGTGGTAGCGGTCGTGGTTATTGGTCGTGGCAGCTGTAGTAAATGTCGTAGCATTGCTTACCACGCCTGTTGTGCACACCGTTCCCTAGCCACCGAATCTCTTGTAGAGCTACGAGGTCCATGCTCAGTGTGGCTAGGGCGTCATCAAGTTGTTTCAAGGCTCCGGCTTTGCTAAGAGTGCGTACGTTCCATGAGCCCATTTTAATCGTTGTCCGGGGGCATTGCGTTGGGTCGGTATCGTTAAGTCCGTTTCGTATCCTTCTGATGCTTTCTGTAGTCAGTTGTTCCGTGGGACTGGGTGACTGGCCCTGCGCCCACCGTGCCGTTTTATTTAGCGTCGGGTTGCCCCCCCCCCCCGACGTTCAGGCACCCAGTTTCCCGGGATACCCACCCCCCTCCGCCAAAGGGGTTGGATCTAGCCCGTGTACCCAAGCTAGGATATATGGAGGCACATGTTACCACTCTGCACGACGAGGACGTGTCGGAATAGGAGCCATCCCATTACATTACAGAGGCTTTTACCAATATACTGGATAAATTTTACAGTTTACACGTCATGAAAAAACCCTGGTCACATTAAGGACTTATAGTCTAAGAAAAAATGATAACGAAAGAGAATCTAGCCTCAACCTTATCTACACTAATCTTTCCTCTATTAACAGGTTGGCTGATAAGTCCCCGGTCTTACAAAGAAAAACACATTTTTTGTCAAAATTCGTTTTTATTATTCAACATAGTTCCCTTCAAGAGCGATACAACGATTATAACGACCTTCCAATTTTTTGATATCATTCTGGTAGTACTCCTTCGGTTTTGCCTCAAAATAGGCCTCAGTTTCGGCGACCACCTCTTCATTGCCAAATTTTTTCCCTGCGAGCATTCTTTTGAGGTCTGAGAACAAGAAAAAGTCGCTGGGGGCCAGATCTGGAGAATACGGTGGGCGGGGAAGCAATTCGAAGCCCAATTCATGATTTTTTGCCATCGTTCTCAATAACTTGTGGCCGTGGTGTGTCTTGGTGGAACAACACTTTTTTCTTCTTCATATGGGGCCGGACAAAAGTTGCTTGACAAAAGACGCTCTGTCTCACAAACTAAATGACATACAGACGTCAAATTTTGACACTAATTGTTATGGCCCAACCTGCCTAACACATTAGGCCACTCACCGACGACAGGCAAGGGTCTTCGTGTGATGTGTGAGTGTAGGAGGTCGGGTCTCTCGGGAGAATGAGAGGGCATCAAGCGGGAACCGAGCGGCGGTCGGGCACTCGGTACGGGCAGGCAGAAGGGCAACGACATTATCAGTGAATACACGGTTTTTACCTACATCGTAAGCTTAAACCCTTTCCGCGTTGTTGGCCGTTGTTGAGTAGGGCAACATATCACAACACTAATCATTTGAAGGTTGGTACTATATAAAAATAATATGCATTTAATACTAGCGGCGCCATCTATGTGTCAGACCGGGGACTTATCAGCCAACCTGTTACATAAATTTATTGGTCTATTTACTTTAATATAGCCTATTTACAGATCGCCACGGGCTGGACGTACAATTTGTTTTATACTTTTCTAAAAGTAGATCAGCATATTGTATTATTTTTATCATATTTGTTCTCAGATGAATATCACTAGTACTATGCCAAAGTGGTAAATTAAGAATTCGTTTAAGAAATTTGTTTTGGAACACTTGGATTTTCTTTAAGTGTGTAGAGGCACTTTTTCCCCAAACTGGGTATGCATATAATAATATACGTCTTAGGATTTGTTTATGAAGCAAAAGCTTATTTTTTAAGTTTAATTTTGATTTCCTGCTAGTAAAGCTAAATAGAGATAATGAGGTTTTTGTTGCAGAGAGTATTCTATTTTTCAATATGTTTTTTGAATGTTAACCTTTTGTCGAGTGTAACCCCCAAATATTTAATTTAATTTTTCCATTTCACTTCATTATTAGTATGTTTAATTTTCTATCTGGCAATTTTCTTCTACTTGTGCAACGCGAGAAAAAAATAGCTTCAGTTTTAGATTCATTTAATTTCAGCTTCCATGTTTTGCAATATCTTGCATACTCATTTAGTCCTTTGTTAAGGCTTTTTATTATCGTTCTTGGTCATTTGGCAGAGGAACTAATCGCAAAGTCATCGGCAAAAGAGTATTGTTTGACATTTTTCATTTTTGGAATAACGGTAGAAAGGTGTGGAGGTAAAATTATTTATGTGAACCGAGCCTGTTCGCGTTTTGAGAAATGAAGTGATAAGTCGAATTAGATTTGGAGGAAAATTGAAGGATACAAGTTTGAATAAGGCAGCGCTCTAGCAGCAATCGAACATGACATCGAACATGAAAAATGTATGGGATTTGACATGTTCGATTTGATAACCAACAAATCGAACATGTCAAATCCCATACATTTTTCATGTACGATGTCGTGTTCGATTGCTGCTAGAGCGCCGGGTAACAATCCTTCATGTCAAACCGTATCAAAGGCCTTTTCTAGGTCTAATAATGCTAATCCTGTTGACTTTTTATTTTCCCTTTGTGGTTTTATCATTAGGGAAGTAGCATAATTTTAAGCATGCATTTAAGATAAATGTCAAGTAAATTATTCCCTGCATCGGTATTTTCTTTATAGCTGTGTTATTAATGTTATCAATACCTACTGATTTTTTTGATTGTAGTTTCTTAATTATTTGACAAAGTTTTTTTTTGGTTTGATTAATTCTTTATCTAAGATAGCTGGTAAGGAGTGAAAGTTGTTGAATTCATCAAGTGTTTTTTTAACTAAGCGCTCCTGAGAGCTTTTTGTTTGTAAGCTCACTTTGAAAACGCTAACAATACCACAGCGTTTTCAAAGTGAGCTTTTAAGGCTTCACATTTCTCAGGATTTGTTAGTAAGAAATTTCCATGTTCTTTAATTGGGGGTATAGTTTTACTGTCTCCATTCATGATCAGAACAAATCTCCATAGTCTAGTATTATTACGTGTTTTGTTCATTTTTTCTAAGTTGGTAGACCAAGGATTGTTTCTGATCAGGGATATTTCATCTTCAACTTGTTTTGCTAATGTTTTGTACACATTTTTTAAAGCATGGTTCCACCTATTTCTTTGCCATCGGCGCCTTAATTGGTTTCTGTATTTCATTTTATTTAGTGTAGCCTCAGGGATTAATAATTTATATCGGTCTATTTTAGTTAGTGGTACAAATTTGCTATGTGCAGTGCTGATTAGTTTAGAAAAATAGGCTACCATGAGATCAATTTGATTTTCAGTGTTAATTTTAGCTAAATTCAAGTTTGACAGCTCTATGTGTTGGGAAATGTATTTTTGATACCCTGTCCAATCTGCTTTGGAGTAGTTTGTAATACTGTTGCCACATGGTTTAAAGCTATTGGTAAAGGAAATTTCAAAGATAACCGGAAGATGGTCGGATGTAAATTCGGTTATTGTTCGTGGTGATGTTATCTGGTGTAAATTGTTTGTGAGAACGAGATCAATAGTAGATGGGTTTCGATTTTCATCACTGGGAAAGTATGTAGGATTATGTGGATGGTGAATCGAAAAATTTCCTCTTTGTAAAGTTTCAAAAAGGGGTTTTTCCCATCCGATTTGCACTTTGGCATATGGAATTGCCGTGTCTAGCGTTAAAGTCGCCACAAAGGAAATAACTGTTTGGGATAGTACTCAATAGGTTAACGTCTGCTTTAAAACTCTCACAATCTCTGTTTGCTCCAGGATTATATACTGATATTATACTTATTTTTCCTCTATCAGTTTGTAACTGTATGCCTATGGCTTCTAGTGATTTTAATTTGAATGAAGGAAGTAATTTATGGGTGATATTTTTACTCACTACTATAGCTACACCACCTTTTGTTGTAGTTTCTTTATCTAGTCTATGTATAATATAATTGCAATGTGAAAAACGCATATTACATTTAAGGAATGTTTCATTCAGAGCTGCTATTTGTATCTTATTTGCATCCATGAAACTGAAAAATTTATGTTGTTTGCTGGCTATGCCAGTGGCATTCCAATACATGATTTTAAACCCTTTTTATTTGCCATTGGAGAAACAATATTTTGATGTTATCTGTACTATTACGGAAATTAAATCTTTTTTGTTGCGACATTCGCTTAAATGTGTAAATACGTCTTCGACAATTTGGCATATTTCTTCAAAATATATGTCGAAATCTCCTGCAGAAGTCTTTTTCTTTGAATTGAACACATTTGAATAGTTAATCGGCACTTGGCTTGGCTTGGGCGGATTTCCTATTGAGGGGAAACTGTTTTCGTTGTATTTGAATTCTTTCGTCTTAGGTGGCGCTTTAGTTGCTTTAGTTATGCTTACACGTGTAGGACAGCCTGAATAATTGGCCGTGTGGTGGTCACCGCAATTAGCGCAGCGCAGCTTTGTCGGCGCTATTTTACCGTCTGGGCTAGTAGTAGTTACGCTAAGCGGACAGGATTTGTATGCGTGTGAACCAGCGCATTTCACGCACACAGGTGGGCGGTGGCAGTTTGCGTTACCGTGACCATAACGCTGGCAATTTTGACACTGCATTGGCCCGCTTGTAGATGTATAATATTAAAAAAATCTGATCGTCGAATTTCTTTCTACGAATCTGCAATTTTTTTATCGCCGTTGGTTTTACATGCACTTCTTCCAGTGCTGTTTGGATTTCTTCCAAAGGATAATCTGGGAGGCCAAAGATGACAATGTTTGTGGTTTTTTCGTCATCAAGCTGATGTGTGTAGCAGTGCGTCGAAATTTTTTTGAACTCCTCGATTATTTTACGAAAGCCACTCGTGTTTGTAGCATGCACTACGATACCTTTCACGGTAGTATTT